>NC_035107.1:132045051-133295051 GCF_002204515.2 Aedes aegypti
AATATGGACCCTTGCGGAACTCCCACCGTTTCGCTTAACTCCTTTTGGCCGGCGTCGATTGCATACATCGACACCCGATACTCGGAAGCAGCTCTGGAGAATCCGGCACAGATAAGGCGCAGTAACGATTTCCTCTTCGTTTTTGCTTCCATGCTTTCTCGGCCCTCTCCAGGACCGTCCGAATTGCGTCTACAGTCGGCTTTCCCTTCCGGAATCCAAAATGCCTTTCTGATAATCTGTGCTTGCTCTCCGTACGTTTAGCCACCTTGTTTATGATCACCCGTTCCAAGAGTTGACCCTGTGTATCCAGCAAACATATAGCCCTGTATGATGATGGATCAACGGGTGGTTTTCCTGGTTTCGGTTGCAGTACCAGCTTCTGGATCTCGCATAAATCTTGGAAATGACCTTCATCCAGGAATTTCTGCATCACCTTCCGGGGCATATCCGGGTACGCTAGGATCGCCGCTATAAGTGCCACATTCGGTATTTCATCCGGTCAATACTTTCGGTGACAGGCCTGTACACCTGCTTGAAACGCAAGGCAGCAAAAATTAAACTGGTAAATGCATCCAAAATAAAGTGCATGTTAGTAGGTGGAGCCGATCGCGAAAGGGCTCGACCAGGAAGCAATGTTGCGATAGATGGGGATACGTTCGAGGTGGTTGTTAGTCTACGATGCAACTTGCTAATGGCTGATAATAAGCCGTGAAATACGGAGGCGCAATCAATGGAAGTCGGGTCTACAGAGAATTAGTGATACTGCTAGAGGCTGAGATCGCCATGAACTCAGCCATTTTCCGATGTAGTTGCCGGGGAGATTGAGGCATACGAGCAATAAAGAGTGTTTTAAGTGGTTAGGCACGTTCCCGTGAGTTTCACGGCATGTCAACTTGCTGCAAGCTAGGGTTCTGCTGCTTTTTTTCCTACAATACTATTAAAAATGATATCCACAGAATATCAGAGGTTGTTCAAATGTTACCAGGAATTCTTAAAAATTTATAAAAAGCAAAAAGATGTGTTAAAGGTTTCTAAAAGTATCAATGGCTCATTAAATTCTAAGATTAAAATGGATATTCGTTTCAAATATATGGAAAATTGACCCTTTGCCACTGTTTCGTTCCATATACTATTCACGTTCAATTGAGCCCAAAATGACAATTTCACTAGTTCATACCCTGATGAACATAGGATTGAAGCTTATTTTCATGACCCTCTCTGTTGTTGAAAGTTAGGCTTAGTTCAGCACTCCCGTATAATTACATACATGCATGCGCCTTGTGCCGCAGCTATGACGGCGTCCAATGGGTTACATGCATGCCCTGATTCGCTACTATCCACATAGTAACGCACATGCGCTAATGTCTATGCACGAAAAATCGCTAAAAGATAACGTGAAAAATATTGAAATGCATCTAACGGTTTATTTCTCAAAATTGGGAACTTTTTTCGAAAAAATATTTGGTACCGGTTGTACGTAATGATAACGACTATCACGCCTGCCAAATATTTTTTTCGATTAACGCTTTCATTTACGAGAAATTTGAAGTTAGATGCCTTTCCCCATACAAAATTAAACGAGAAAACTTCTGCTGATCAACTGTGAACTAGGGTAAAGCAGGTAATCCATTATTACGTAACGCTAAAATTGTAAATTGTTGACCCCCCCCCTCCGTTACGCTTTTTGCATGAGTCTTAACGCTAGAGCCTACTCCCCCCTCCTAGAGCGTTACGTAATTTGTGGATGCCGCCTATGATGTTCCTAGTGGCTACCATTGAGCTATGCTGAGGAAATACTAAGCAGTAAGGTTGTATCATGAGTAAAATTGAGAAAGTTGGCGTTTTAAGTACTTGAAGTAGATTTGTTAAGCTTAACAAATCTACTTCAAATACTTAAAACACCAACTTTCTCAATTTTACTCATGATACAACCTTTTCCAATATTGTTCGCTATGGTATCAAGTAGTGTTTGTATGAACCCATGTCACCATAGGTTATCATTCCAATGAATTAATCACTAAGAAAATTTGAGACCTATGCTCATTCAACATATAAATGTGAAGCACTGCATTGATTTTTTAAAGTTGTGTTTGTTACACAATACCATTGCGTTGACTGTGATTTTTTTTTTTTCATGTTAGCTCCATTCTTGACATTCCATCGAAAATTGATCCTCCGCACCTGAGCTGGCAGCGTTGAAATTTGATATTTTAATGGCATGGCACTGATCCCAGAAACGCTGCACTCTATGTCCCTTCGACCAGAGAGAATTCATCTCCGAAAGGAACAAGAATCCGTCTCACTGCAGCAGGTTTTTTTTCCTGCTGTTGCCAGTATGTTATTCAGTTCGGTAAATGGAGATGTTATTAGCACCACTAATCAGTTTAATTCATCAGGAAGCTACCCAAACCAGATGATTATCACACTCTTTATAGCTGCTCCTTTTTCATATATGCGTAGTAAACTTACTGACTTTGATTTCGAATTGGTGTCGAATTTCGCCTTGAACAATTTTTGTCTATGCCTTTTCCGAGACACGTTTTCTTCGTTGGTGCTGTAAAACAATAAAACTATTAGGATAGTCCTTCTGGTATACAGAGGATGATTGAAAAGCTGGTCGGGCGGTCGTAAAATACAGAACTGTTGCCTCGTTCACTCGATGGGCGTTTCAAGCATGTTGAGCTTTGTGGTAAGCTAATCCAAAGGAAACTTGGTGCACTTTGGTAATCACCGGTAGAAATCGATGATGGCGGGAGGCTAATTTTATTGCCTTGTTTATCGTCTGGGTTTTGGCTCTTAAGACCGTCAGGATGCTTTTTTTTCACCCGGAGGGGATTGTGTTCTAGAGATATGGCTGACGGCTTTGAACGTATGCTTTGGCAACTCAATTTTCAGCGTAGGCGTATCTGTATTTATTGTCATCATTACTAATTTTATGTTGTTCGCCGTAGTCGACATTTGCCAGTGGGTTCTCGCTGAAATTCTCGTTTCGTTTTATGGAGCGGGGAAATGAACATTTTATTGTGTGGCCTCTAAGGCGTTTGGTGCAAGATCTTAAGTGGAAAGGTCAATTTGGATGGAATGTTGCAGAAACGAAATGATCGTAAACTGTTTTATTGATTGAAGGTTTCAAGTGGGTATAGGGGTTTCGCTATATAATTCATAAAAAAAATAGTAGAAACGCTTTTTTAAAAATCATATACAGGGTAGTTTGAGAGCAAAACAGATAATTCTATAGAAAAAAAACCAATCCTAAAGCAACTACAGTTAACTTTCTATTACTCGATATTGAAGGGACCATCGAGTTAAGGAGGTATCGAATTATAGAACACAAAACCAGTGCAAATGCGTTCCAAGGGACCATCGAGGTAGCCATGAAAACCATTTGTTTGATGGTTCTCTAACTCGACTTATTTTTGATTATATGGGTAATTATTGAGATCTGATGAAGACCATACTTTGCTATTATAACAGAATAAGCCACTGATGACTTATTCTTTTTATTTTGTTTGGAGAAAAAATATAATCAAGAGTGAATATTTCTTGAAAAATGCCAAAGTAAAATGAACCACTTTAGATGGGGGTAATATGAACACCATGGCAGGGCGAATACTACCGGATTTTAATTCAAATTCCAAGAGTTTTCCGGAGAAAGTATCAAGGCATACATGGACAGCCATCCAAATAGTCGCGGCTAAGCGTTTCATGTCTGTGAGATATGCATTGATCATGTATCAGATGCCAAGAATCATGACGCAACCCGTTCAATTTGAATGGTGTTCTTTTTACCCTCACTACATGTTCCTTTGACCCTCAGAAGGTGTTCATTTTACCCCCAGTATATGTTCATATTACCCCCGTTACATGTTCATTTTACCCACATGTTTGGAACATTGACTATGAGGAAAGAAATTTTCAAAATTATAATAATGTTGATAAAATTCTATTTTCATCACAATATTTCAACTTGTTACATTGCATAAATATCCTTTTTGGAATTCGATTGCATATCGGCTTACTTTTTATCAAGGAAATGACTTACATAACAGCCTTCTTTTCCTACCGATACAAACAGTGCTGAAAAGTGTTACTTTTCAGCACTAATAACAGTATCGAAAAGTAGCACTTTTCAGTACTGTTTTGGAAGTTACCGAATCGGCCTCAGATCACCTCCATACGTCATTTATTGAAATGCTGTGATTTTCTCAAACCAGTTTCTGATTCTAGGATCCGAATCCGATTCATTTCGGTTCGTCAAATGGATGTAGAAACAAGTTGTTGATTGTAAGTTGATTTTTCATCCATTTGACGAACCGAATTAAATCGGATTCAGATCCTAGAATCAGAAGCTGGTTGACCGTGAGAATTCTGAGTTTAGCGGAAATAGAGGATTTATGGGTTCACTATTTAAAAGGACGGGAGCGTTATTGGGCGGTCCTTGTAATCTTGGCAATTCAGCATATACAGTATGGTTGAAAATTCTAAGCGGGGCGTCCTTACCTGGTCTCTCTTTGAAAGTAGAATCAGCAATGAAAGTGTGAAAATTTGTGACAGTCATTCCACAGCCTACCTGATTGAGAAATAATGAGTTGCTACAACGCATGGATGGCCACGTGGATTTTCTTGAAATATCCCCAAAAATCCAACTTTACCGACATTTTTCGTTATTGCAAAAAATTTTGTATGCAACTCGTTGCAAAACTCGATTTTTTCAGCACTCGTCGTGTTTATCCAACTCGGCGAGCCTCGTTGGATAAATGTACGACTCGTGCTGAAAAAATCATCATTTTGCAACTTGTTGCATAAATAACTATCTTCAATTCTGAGCAACTGAAAAAGATTCTGACAGCTTCATAAGAAAGAAAACATGAACATTGCTTAGTGTGTTCATTTTACCCCCATTTTTCCTACTCCGTGGGCGGAGACGTTCATTTCTCGATCAAGTAGGCTGTGATATGTTATGTGTTTCATAAATTTGCAAGGTCCCGTCTAGAAAAGTCAAGTTATCACAAGCCATCAAGAATATTACAAAATGAACAACTCCGATTCGGACTCGGACTGCCCAATGGATGTGGAGGCAGCAGCAGAAGCAGCTATGGCTGGCTAACTCCCGGAAAAATCCAAATCGTTGAAAGAAAGGTGTTTCAAGAATTTCGACGAACGGCGCACGAAGAATAAAGTCCAGTCGATTGATGAAAAGTGCCTTCTGGCATATTTTTCTCAAGAGTTTTCAAGTATGATACCCTCAACGCAATGAAGTCAGTATTCCATGCTAAAAGCCACGATCGGTTTGAAGATGGGCATCAATATAGCTGGCTTTATGAATTTGATTTCGTTTTTGAAACAAAAACCAGATGGATATCGCCCGAAAAAGTCAAAAGTTTTAGCCATGCAGCAGATATACAAATTTTTGACTGATGCCGACAACAACGTACACTTTGTGAATGTTTGGGCATCTGCCCCTGTACACGACGCTGAACTACTCCACTGTGCCTGCAGTCGTCTGGCTGAAGCAGACTATCGCATTGTGTCTGACCTGACAGACACCGCTCACTACCTACATGATAACTGCTGTACTTATTACTCCAGTAGCAGTTCAACTATCCGCCTTAAATTTCAGTAGAATTTAATAACCATTTTCCTATGATTTTATTAGCGAATAAGCGTTTCCATACCACAGAGTAAACTTATGGAGCAACTTGGTTGCTGACCCTTCGTTCTCCATACTAAATGGCATTCTACCCCATCCATTCGGTCATTTTGAACCATTCCCATTTTTCAACCATCTTTTCTACACGATTTAAAAATGCTCAAATTTGGGAAAAGTTCTCATGATGGTAGTTTGCAAATATTGTAAAATTACTGTTGAGACTTCGAATGGCGTTAAAATGTGGATTTCACTAGGAGAAAACGACACAAATTCGTAAAGTGGCTTTTTTGATCATTTTACCTTACTGCATCTGGTATCGACATGACGAACCTCTTTCGTTCATACGTTGAGAACTTACTTTACTTTAGCTGACTCTACGTCCTTCAAGACATGACCTGCGCCACAATGTTACGCCAACTAACTCCTTCCATGGCTGCTAACCTCCAATTCCTCGATCGCCCCACACTTCCAAGATCCTGCTCCACTTGGTCAAACCACCTAGCTCGTTGCGCTCCCCTTCGTCTTGTACCGGCCGGATTTGAATTGAACACCATTTTTGCGGGATTGTTGTCCGGCATTCTCACAACGTGTCCCGTCAATCGTACCCTTCCAGCTTTGGCGACTTTCGTGATACTGGGTTCACCGTAGAGTTGCGCAAGCTCGTGGTTCATTCTGCTCCTCCATACGCCGTTCTCACATACTCCGCCGAAGATCGTCCTAAGCACACGTCGTTCAAAAACTCCTAGCGCTTGCAGATCCTCTTCGAGCATTGTCCACGTCTCATGCCCGTATAGAGGACTACCGGTCTTATTAGCGTCTTGTACATGGTACACTTAGTACGGAAGTGAAGTTTACCAGACCGCAAGGTCTTGTGGAGTCCATAGTAAGCACGACTTCCGGCAATTATACGTCTTCGAATTTACGTACGTAGAGAAGCGTCCAGCGAATACAAGCCACACGCGTTTTATCGTTTCGTACTATGCCGGAAAGCGCACGAAATAGGCGATCGGCATCAACACTGTGCAGTTTCTAGTTTACCACAATGCGTTGCCCGCAGACATACTGTTGGGCGTCCGTCGTGTAAGCCGTCCGATGAGGAAAGAGGCAGATTCATGGCCCACTGCTCATTGGTTGACGACGGCCACCACGAATGAAGTGAGCTTTACACGACCGATGAATGCGAGTTCATTAGCGTATGATCAAGCGGAGGTGTCATAACATAAACACACTAAATGTATGTTGCTCATTGTGTAACATATACCACACAAACACGATTGCAAGAATGCTGAAAATTGTAGCTGAATATTTGCAGTTACTCACACCAGAGATGTACACTGGACACTGTTTCCGTCGGTCTTCAGCATCTCTTCTTGCGGATTCCGATGCAGACATCTCTGACATGGTGGTTGGAAGTCATCTACGGTTGCGGAAGGTTATGTGGAAAGTTCATTGCAGCAAAATAAACATATTGCCAACATTTTTGGCGATGCTGGCGAGAAATCGGGACACTCAAGAGCACCAGATGTTAGTCCTGAAAACAAAGTGAATGATCGCCCAACAGTAGCAAATTCCGATCATCTCTTGCCCTCAGCAGCACATCGAGATGTAGAACACTCGTTTGTGGCGCCTTCGACACCACTATCGCGAAACCCAGTGCAGTTTAACCATTTGACAAACTGTACTATAAACTTTTACCAAAATATGTTACTTAGCTCTATGTTTTCAATTAAATAATTTTTACATTATTTGAATTTACCTAATGTGTTTACTTTCTGAAAATGGAACTATTATCATTAACCTAATTAATTACCATTGATATCAAGTTGACAATTCTCAAAATAGAACTAAAAACTGCTACTTTTCAGCACCGGAATGAGTGATGGAAAGTAGCACTTTTCAGCACTAATTTTCTTGGTAGGAAAAGTAGGCCGTTATGACGTCCATTCTCTTGATAAAAAGTAGGCTGATATATAACGGAATTTCAAAAAGATCTTTTTTTAACCGAATGAACGATGCTGTTGTTTAACCCTTTGAATGTCTTCTGGGCTCAATGAGACTCAAGAGTATTTAGAATGGCTCCAACTTTCTGTTGGCGAACCGATTTATAACATTTGTTCTCGCTTTGGTTGTTACGTCTCCGCGAGTATTTTTTAATAAAAAAATGAAGTTTCCAACTCTTAAGAAAAAGCAATTTTGTTCAGTTGTTATAAAAATTATAAGGAAAAAAAAGAGTAAAACGTGCTAGGAAATGTTTTTATGACATATGGTTCAAAATCAACCAAATTTTAGGACTTTGGTCTCTCATATATTTGCAATGGTGTCATATAAAATTATACATTCATCATCTAGAGACGATACATCCAACGGCTGAAAGTGTATTTAATGAAGACAATTAAATTATTCATACGTTCTTCAGTAAAAACTTCCAAAAGTGAGAGAGATACCATGATTTTGGCAACGCTATTCTATTTTTGCTCCAAAGATTCTCTTACAGATGAATTTTCCGTGTATTCAATTTTAGGGGACGGACCTGGTGTAGTGGTTAGAACACTCGCCTCTCACGCCGAGGACCTGGGATCGAATCCCATCCCCGACATAGTCACTTATGACGTAAAAAGTTATAGTGACGACTTCCTTCGGAAGGGAAGTAAAGCCGTTGGTCCCGAGATGAACTAGCTCAGGGCTAAAAATCTCGTTAATAAAGTCAAACCAACCAACCAATTTTACCAAAATATGTTTCGGGACCACAAAAACCTATATACAAAATATGGATCCTGACTCAGTCAACTTTCCTGTTGATTCCAATGTTTCTGTTTGCTTAGGCCTATTTTCTACATAATTGGTAGATTTATTTCATAAGCATTATAACGATGATAAGTTCTAATAAACTAAACTCGATTTTGACACGGTTAGATTTTGGTAGCATGAAATTTTTGAGAATGTTGCCAAAATCCAACGGAAACTGCAATACAAATTGATTGATTTTGTCTATAAAATATTACTTTATATCATTCAAAATCGCGGGCTAAATCTCAGTAACAGTATTTCGTGGCAGGCCTTTTTTTGTCATCCCCAAATAGATCCATTTCATAAAATTGAATAAAAGTTAGTCATATAAAAATCACCGGGTATTCTGTGACAACTGTGCTCTGGAGAATTCCATCTAGTTCAATTTTTTTTAAGAATCCGTCGGATCCCACCTGTCCTTGATAGTCCTGCCTTTTTTTCGAAATTTGCTAGAATATTTCTGGCATTCAATAAGAATCTTGCCCAAGATTTTTTTGTGTTTAATAATTCTGTCCATGAATCTATGAAATTACTATGAAGTTTTTTTTCTATGAATCTTACTCAAAATTCTATCAGAATCCCATTCGGAATTGTATGCATGTAGGAGGACGGTTTACCGAAAAATTTCAAACTCATTGTTTATTCTGTCGAGGATACTGCAGAAGATCCTGTAAAGCTCCTGCCCATCATTCGTGCGAGTCATGCCCAAGGTTTCTAAAAAAATCATGTCAATGATTTTATGTGAAACCAATCCAATATATTGTAAGCAATCTTTACATTTTAGAAAGTCCTGTATAAGATTTAGTTTGAATCCTTTCCAGAATAACTGTGTGACATTAATATTAGAATCTTTTTTATGTTTCAATGAGATTTCGTTTGACCAATTTGAACAGCAACTTTTGTCAACATACGATGGATTTTTTATGGCATAGTTAAGAACGGAATTTCACATTACAAACTTCAAAACGTCCTTCTCAAGCTAAATTTTAAAGCTCTAACGATAATTGAAATGTTAAAAAGTGTTTTTTTTTTCTCTGTTCGGATGCGCCACTGCGACCAGTATTTAGATCTATTGTGGCATTACCTGTATCCTTCGTGTGTAGTGCATGTTCCCGCGGGTACGATCCGGTATGGAATAATTAATACGGAGAGATACGTTCTAGTTCACGATTTATTTCAGACTGATTTGATACATAGAATTTCGCCCTATATATAGTCCTCTACCCTATTGTACTTGCATAGAATATTCTCGATGTGCATTGTTGTATACAATAATGTGCTGTGTCTAAACTGTTATACAATAGACGGATTGAATATTCTCGAACTGTCAGACAATGATACAATGCAAGAAAGGTGAACAATAATAATGTGGTGTCGATCATCGTAATGGTAAGTTGATATTATTATGAAATTATAAGGTTTTACTTTCGTTTTCTGTTTTGTTTCAGGTATGCTCGATTGGTATGCTCTACAGGTAAGTAGTTTCAGTGGTGAAAAGTGGTGAATTTGAAGTGTTTGTGGCCGGCAGCCGGAACTCTAGTCACATCCTTGTTTCGCTTTTAGTTAAGTCCCAGAAAAATACTAGAAAAAAAGGAGCTTTATGCTAGCAGCAAAACCGAATCAAGCTAGAAAATGTGTTTAGTAATTAGAATCCACGTGAGTCCTTGAATTACCAGTACTTACAGTCCTTGTTGAGTTAGTACTCATGATTGTTATCCTAGCTTCAAGTGTAGTCTCGGGACTGACCAACTCCGAGCCTTTAACCATCTCCTAGATGAAATAGATTAATTTTAAGAAACTGTTGCCAGTAACAAGGACTTTGTACCGCGAAACCTTGAATTACCAGAACATATTACCCTAGCCCGACAAACAAGATGAGACTAGGGTTCAAATTGGTATATCTTGTCCCATAACGCACCACGAAAAGGTGATCTACCCGCGTTACGGGTCTTAAAATTGATTGAAATCATACTACAGTCTACTTTACTTTACTCGATATTAAAGAAACCATCGAGTTAGGGTGGTATTGAGTTACAGAACACAAAAACAGTGTAACTGTGATCCAAGGAACCATCGAGTTAGCCATGAAAACCAACTTCTACTGTGGTTCCTTAACTCCAGAGCAGAGTTGCTCGCTGTCACCGTCAACGCTTCGAATTTTCTGATTTGTACAGGACTACTGCAATACAAACCAGATCATTCTATATCACTTCAGCATAATTGTCATAAGTGCATTCATGGCGATAGACTATGGGTATCACTGATGGATTGAGTTTAGCCTTAAATTAAGCAAATAAATTCACAATTTATCAGTACGATATTTTTATCAGTGCTGCAGATATATTGGGACTATGTGTTGGTCACTGGGGCCCAGATAGCCGTAGCGGTAGACGCGCAGCTATTCAGCATGACCATGCTGAGGGTCGTGGGTTCGAATCCCGCTGGTCGAGGATCTTTTCGTAAAGGAAATTTTCTCGATTCCCAGGGCATAGAGTATCTTCGTACCTGCCACACGATATACACATGCAAAAATGGTCAATCGGCAAAGAAAGCTCTCAGTTAATAACTGTGGAAGTGCTCATAAGAACACTAATCTGAGAAGCAGGCTTTGTCCCAGTTGGGACGTAACGCCAGAAAGAAGAAGAATGTGTTGGTCACTGCTGTTGTTTGTTAAATCATTGTGATATTAATAGCTCGCATGTGATATTGATAGTTTTGGTACATTAGCTATCAACTGATACGATTGATATTGAGCGCAACTCTGCTTCAGAGGTGCGTCCACGTTCTAAACCATGGCTAAGACATTTTTTTGGCAAATATTTTGTGCACAGTGAGATTAATTGTTCGTTCAGGCATGTTCTGCGGTTCGAAATAAGCCAACTTTTATCACCTCAGTCATTTCGTCTTCCCTTACTCGACACATAAAATAAGCACAATTTTCATTTTGAATAATTCAAAGCTTCTACTGCACACTTTGTTATTCACCCGAGGTCATCAACACTGTCAGTGGAGCCATAAATTTGCCTGAGGAATGTTCTTAAGCTGGAATTCACAATAAACT
Organism: Aedes aegypti; assembly: GCF_002204515.2. Lineage (NCBI taxonomy): Eukaryota > Metazoa > Arthropoda > Insecta > Diptera > Culicidae > Aedes > Aedes aegypti. The sequence goes on from NC_035107.1 coordinate 132,056,550, forward strand.
AATTTGCCATAAGCTGAATTACAGACAACTAGCATTCATTTTGCCATAAAGGTTTACCACCCGGAATTCAAGGAGAGATTCAGAGCCCTCTTCTCTTTCCGAAAGCTTCCATCAGATGAAGATCAGCAGTTCATTACGAAGAACGATGGCATTTCAAAAGTATAATAAATAATAAAAACATTATGCTCACATCGTTAAGTAATGAAATAGAAACTTTTTGAGCAGTTTTTCAAAGAATGATGATATTTTCAAAGCCTAATATTTAAGTCAATGTGCAAAAAAAACTACTTCTAAAAAGTTCATTTGAATAATTTAAAAATAAAACTACATAAAATGTCTCATTTTTCATTCAACAATAGTCAATGATTCAGATCACTCGAAAGAAAACGTTATCTTACCAACTTTGCAACTCTTAGAAAACAATATTCAATTTAGTAAATGATCTTTCAATAAACTATTTGAAAATAAGACTTCAGCTAAATTTCCGTTCAACTAAACGTCATTCGAACAAAATAAATGTTCCAAAGCAATTCGACCAAATGTCCTTTCGACCAAATGTCCTTTCGACCAAATGTCATTCGACCAAACGTCATTTGACCAAATGTCATTCGACGAAATGTCCTAAAGCCGTCTTGCAACATGCCCTGCCCAACGCACTCTTCCGGCTTTCTCCATCTTCTGGATACAGGGTTCGCCGTAGAGCCTAGCGAGCTCGTGGTTCATTCTCCGCCATCACACACTGTTCTCCTGCACACCGCCAAAGATGGCCCTAAGCACTCTTCGTTCGAACACTCCATGTGCTTGCTGGTCCTTTTCCAGCATGGTCCATGCTTCATGTTCATAGAGGACCACCGGTCTTATCAGCGTATGTACATTGTACATTTGGTGCTACCTTGTTGTTCTTGAGCTTGTTGATGGCATCCTAAACTTCCCTCAACATGGGAACAGGTTGGTTCCCTTTATTCGCCTTGCTGACGTAGTCACTTCCTCCGCTGTCGTGACCCTCTGCGCCTGAGTTGTCCGTGCCATTCAGGTGTTCATCGTAGTAATGCTTTCACCGATCAATCACCTCACGTCCGTCCGTCAAGATGCTTCCATCCTGATCCCAGCACATTTCGACTCGCGGCTGCAGGCTTTTCGGGATGCGTTAAGCTTCTCGTAGAACTTTCGCGTTTCTTGTGAACTATGCAGATGCTCCATTTCTTCACATTCCACTTCTTCCAGGCGACGCTTTTTGACCCGGAATAGGCGGTCTTGCTGCATTTGTTTCCTTTTATATCGCTCCACGTTTTGTCGCGTTCCTTGCTGCAGCATTGTAATACGCGCTGCGTTCTTCTCCTTCAAAACCTGCTTGCATTCTTCGTCGAACCAATCGTTACATGTCCTCCTTTCCACATAGGGGGAATAGGGGCATAATGAACAATGTTCCGCATAACAATCTGGATGAAGATACGATTGTGCACGGGAGTACCAATATCTATGCTTTGGGAAGATTTTGAATGAGCTTCTGCTTCATCGATAGTTACATTTCCAATGGTCTATATGTTGTTTCAGTTCTGTGATTTCCTTGTTGTAATTCATTTCAGCATATCATTCGGAGAATTGAAATTTACGACATCGTTAGAAGGTACTTGCGATTGTAATAAACGGTCATTACGAATTGCTCGTATCTCCTCACTGCATGCGTCGTAAATCCACCACATATTTGATTTCTTGCGATATCTCATCAAATCATCACAACACTAGTGGATACGAGTAACTAACACTGAAGAAGACTGCAAGTGGTAGTCGAAATACGCGTATCTGTCAAAGATAAGCATTTAGGAGCGGAATTAAAAGGTACACGGTACTCCATCTACTTTTAAGTTTCTCTATTATTTAACCAGTTAGAATCATTATCACCGTACCGTATAGTCGCGCTAGCTCGGATCAGTGTGTAAATTCTAAATCAAAGTTCATGAAGAGGTGATCGCTTCAATTAACCCTTTGCTATCCAGTGTCCTAAAATGTTCACCCTGTAAAAATAAGGTCGCTGCGAAAACATCGTAGGCATGAAACCTTTCGTTTTCAGTAGACATTCACATGATAGAGCCACATTGAATTACTCGTCCGAATTGATTCAAAACATAATAAAACTAATTCATTCTTATTAAAATTTTAACTCCTATACACCTAATCTAGCCAGATTACTTCTAATTCGGACACTCTCATAAGAAATCAATATGATAGGCTAATTTAGGAACCAACCAAGCAAAATCTCTGGCCGAAACTTGTGCTGGTGGCCTATATCGGCTTCCCATATAACTTTTAAAGATATTTTCTCATAGGCTGCCCAAAACCGGTGCTTCTACCCTAGCTCTATTGAAGTTATTGGAGATGTTTTAGAGAGAAAATTGTTCCAAAACAACTGATTCTAAACAGCAGGTACACATACTCATGATTATGCGTGTCATAACATTGAACCGCAATGTATTAACCCGTTGAGTGAATTTCGTCAGCGCATGGTCGCAAATTAAAAGATAATGCCAGGTATCAACGTGCATAATCCTTTCGGACCAAACCCAGAATCTTCCTCTTCGTTCTGCAACGTTCCAAGTCCCAAAAACAGAGAACCAACCGATTTCTTTTCGCGGCGACATGGCCATCCACTACCTCTTTTCCCAGGCGAAGAAGGACTTACAAATAGAAGTAGCATTATTGTTTGCGATGCGTTGGCCAAACCGATTAGCTCCGGGTGTAAGCTAGCCTATATCACTTTCACGCTTCGGGTTCGCAACAAGTCCGTAATCGGGGATTTTCAAATTGAGAGAGGAGATGATCACTTTCACCTTTTTATTGCAGTCTTTGTTTTTGTTCCCGTGAAGCCGAAAAGAACGTGCATAATCTTCTCGGTTGGTTTTGCAGAACAAGTTTAGTTTGCGTCGAGTGCTTGAGCCTCAGGTAACGAGGATGTGCTGATGTTGATTTTCATAATGGAAGACTATTTTTTATTTATTGAATGTGATTAGGCCATTCAGTAAATCAACAGCAAAATAAAATAAAGGGCCAGATGAATCATTTTTTGTTCTACTACATATGTATGCATGTTGCGTTGTTTTGTTTTTTTTTACTTGTGGCTTATCGGTAGCTGACTAGCCATGCAAGCTCTAATAAAAGCTGTGCATGTAATATCACTCGATCTATTAAAAGAGGCAAGACTTATGTTTTCCACTAAACAGTTATATTAGTTAACAGTTCAAAACAGTAGCTAAAACAAGGTGGGGAGTTTTAACACCTTTGGTTTGTTGCAGTGACATACGAAAATTTTATTAGTTTTATAGAAATGAGGTTATGTTTTTGCTCACATTTTGCATTTATTGGTAATTAGATAGTGAAAGGGCTATTGGAAAACAATTATACTCACACTCTGCACTTGTCTGCTCCATAGATTATGTTACTTTAGTGTGGTTATAAGATCTTTTGGAAAACAATCTGTCTTAAGTGCTGTTGTAGTGCTTCTTGTGCTGTGAAACATTTCAAAAAGATCCAGAAAATACAACGAATGAGCGAAGCAGAGGGGATTGTGTACAAGACACGACCGCATGATGTTAAGGTGAAACATCTCAGAATCCAAAGATGGCCGACTTGTGCCCCTACTCACGATTTCAAAGGCACAAAATTGGAGAAATAGTTGGCAAACGTTCCTGATCTTCTTATTTTAAGCTTTCTGCTAGTGCACAAAGCCAAAATAAAAAGTGCACGGTTGTTGGATGCTTTCTTTGTGAGATTTGTGCCTTTGAAGTTTTAGTGCAATCTTCGAAGTTGATTCAAAACTGTTTCACCTTAACTACGCCAAGTTATTTTCTGCGTTTGAATTTTAGTCGATTGTCATAGTTGCAGCCTTCCTTTAGTTCAAACTCTAACATAATATCGTGACGGTCGCAACATTTTAGATTTTCAATTGACACCCAGTATATCGCCGTAAGACGTAGTTAACGTCAAAAAATATGTGGTACCGGTTGTACTTAATGATAATGACTATAGTTAACGTCAAAAAATTTTTGGTACCGGTTGTACTTAATGATAATGACTATCACGCCCACCAAATATTTTTTTCGATTAATACTATCATATACGAGAAATTTGAAGTAAAATGCCTTTCCCCATACAAAATGAAATGCGAAAACTTCTGCTGATCAACTGTGGGCATGAGCGAAGCAGGTAATCTTGTACACAACCCCCCTGCTTCGCTCATGCCCACAGTTGATCAGCAGAAGTTTTCGCATTTCATTTTGTATGGGGAAAGGCATTTTACTTCAAATTTCTCGTATATGATAGTATTAATCGAAAAAATATTTGGTAGGCGTGATAGTCATTATCATTAAGTACAACCGGTACCAAATATTTTTGGACGTTAACTATAGTCATTATCATTAAGTACAACCGATACCAAATATTTTTTGACGTTAACTACGTCTTACGGCGATATACTGGGTGTCAATTGAAAATCTAAAATGTTGCGACCGTCACGATATTATGTTAGAGTTTGAACTAAAGGAAGGCTGCAACTATGACAATCGACTAAAATTCAAACGCAGAAAATCACTTGGCGTAGTTAACATCATGCGGTCGTGTCTTGTACACAACCCCCTCTGATTTTTGAATATAGGGAGACTTACGGCTTCAGCACCATTCGACTATTATCGGTAACCAAATTTCAAACGCCAAATACACAGTATTTTTCTATCAAAACACATCAGTGGAAACATTCAGTAGATTCTTTGTTCTGCCCGCTTCCCGCAGGCGAGATTTCCGAGACTAAACAAACGATATCGCCGGAGATACCATCAATTTAAATGATCACGCCTCAAAATGCGACTGATTTGGAGCTGCCGAAGTGATTCACCAGCAGTTGTTATGGGAAAGTTGCCGAAGAGAATGAGGCTGCCGACAATAGTCACACTGACAAGGGATGTTCGCAGCGTTGTAAAAACGTTTCCAAAAGCATTTTGACAAGTCTGTCGGTGTGAATCGATAGAGGATTGAGCAACGCATAAATGCAAATAGAAAAACACGGAATTTATCTGCTGATGTCCGAGAAAATTACAAAAGAAGCACGGCATCGGCTTAAGCTGCCGAGAATACGTAAGTTCCCCTAGTTCCCAATTTTGAGAAATAATTCGTTAGATGCTTTTCGCCAAACAAATATTTTTCGTGTTACCTTTTAGCGATTTTTAGTGCATAGACACTAGCGCATGTACGTTACTTTGTGGCGAGTAGCAAATCAGGGCATGCTTGTAACCCATTGAATCGTAGCGGGGATGCGAAACGTATTCTCAAAAATCAGAAAAATTTTGGTAATCTTGTCTGGAAGAAGTTTGGATCCTGTGTGTCGTAAATAAAGAACCTTACAAATCTATTTACACGTTCTAATCTTGTTCTTCCAGATATTTGTATGGCCAAAGTAAACTGAAGCAAATTTCAAAACTGAAAAAGAGATCCTAATTTAAAAGACAAATCGATAAAAGTGGCGATCTTGAAAATAACGATACTAAGTTGATCTGTAGATATCTCATCAAATTTTAATGTACCATAAAACGGGGTAACTTTGATAGTGCGAGGCCCACAACATACTTAACGAAATAAAAAAGTTTTTGTTAATCAGTTAAGCAAAACGAATGCAAAAGTAAAAAGTATTAGTATGACACTTTACGTCAAAGCTATTTTCGTTGGAATCAAGTACATTTGAGCATTTAGGGCGCCGGTACCATTGGTTATTATGTACCGGTATATTGGACTATGGAATAAAACGTACCGTAAAACGGGGTAACTTTGATAATGCGGGTAACTTTGATAATGCGAGACTCTCAACATACTAAACGAAATAACAAAGTTCCTGTTAATCTGTTAAGCAAAACGAATGCAAAAGTAAAGAGTATTAGTATGACACTTCATGTTAAAGCTATTTCCGTTGGAATCAAGTACATTTGAGGATTTATATACAAATATGGAAAATTTATAATATTTTAGCAATTTTGAAATGCTTTCAAACAATCTGTTCTACAATCACTATTTGATGAAGTCATAATGAATTCGTCACTTATACTTGATAGCCTAGTTATAGTAGAACTCGAATTCGGTCTCAAAACTCATAGCGAATACTATTTTTACAAACTGGGACCATTTTTGTAATCTAAGTCAAAAATTTCCATATGGCGTTAAACGCCTACAGATATGCAACGCCCTACAAATGTTCTGTAATTCATTCAATTTTGTTCGAGTGATGCTCCATTATCAAAGTTACTCCAAAATAGAAAACCGACTTTCGATTATATGAAAAATTATATATCCATTAAGAATAAATCTATTGGAAATCTATCAACTGGAATCGATAGTTAGGATACCAGTACTTGTTTTAAAAATATGAATTGAAAGTATTTGAAACAGCATGCATAAATATTCAAGTTTTCTTCGAAAAAACTATCAAAGTTACCCCGTTTTACGGTACATTTTTTGATAAAACAACATGTGCTATTTTTGGTGGATAGATCGCCTCTAGTTTAGTCGATTTGCCAAAGTTCAGCTTTTTATTTTATCAAAAAGTCATATAAACAATTAAGTTTACGCAAACAAATTGCTCCCTTGCACCAATAGTTGCCGTCGTGTTCCAGTAGTGGATCAACGGATGGAATCAGTTTTCAAAATGGAAGTATAAAAATGGAGAAAAGTCCCAGAGATGATCTTTATGCTTCATTCGAAAGAACTTAGTTGCTGTTCCGAGGGAAGAATGTTAAACCAATTAAAAAAAACTATCATTTTGTTTGAAATTCCTTATATCATTCCTGAACGTCTACTACTGGAGCACTAGCGCAACTACTGGAACACGTGTTCCAATAGTGGCTCAAGCGATTAGTTTTATCACTCTTTTTTAGATTTTTCTCATATAGTAGAGGTTGAAATCTTTCTGTTGACGCCAAAAGATCTCTGTTAAAGCTTTTCGTTATTTTGTTATGATTTTTTATAGCTTAAGTAGTCCACTAATGGCACCGGCACCCTATATACAAATATTGAAAAATTTATTTTAGCATTTTTGAAAAACTCACAAACAATCTGTTTTACGATCACTATCTGATGAAGCCATAATGAATTCGTCACATATCCTTGACAGACTAGTTGTAGTAGAACATGAATTCGGTCTCAAATCTCTTAGCGAATACCGTAATCCGGGGTATCATTGATCAGCGGGGTAACATTGATCGAAATGACTCATCTCGTAAAAAGTTCGTATCATCCTATATTGATGGAACATTTCCAAATCACGAATGGTGCTTCTCTTTCTTATATTCATAAGCTAATGTAAGTGGGGATTTTTGCGAAAATTCCGTTTACATTATCCGTAAATTTGTCAACTTTTCGAAACAATGATTTCAATGGGTAAGGATGACACTACCGAAGATTCATACCTCACATAAGTTCTGCAAACGATATGAGCAAGGAAAATGCGGTTCTTACTAAAAATGGCATCGCTGAAAACGATTCCGTTAACAAAACTTTCATAAATATGCTCAATTGAGCAACATTAACAAATTACTGTAAAGAATATAGAATTCCCTTAGGAAATTGCCTACCTTTAGGCGTATTCCGTGGTTCGAGTTGTTTTTAATTTTAAAATAACTCAAAAAGTAAATGACTTGTAGCGTTTGGCTTTCATATTCGGCTGCGGGGGCCATGATTTGAGTAAGTAACGATATTTTCAATATTACCGAACGTTATTTACATAGCTGATCAATGTTACCCCATATCAGCTAAATCAAAAAATCACTTAAAACATTTTTTTAAACATACTTAAATCTTTCAAAAAACAAAATGCAGTATATAGTCACGAGCTATGGGTGGCAGTACTTATTTTAAAAATATAAAACTTGCAACATTTGCATTTTCAAACAAAATATTTAAGAAATATTCAAAAAAATGATCAATGTTACCCCGGATTACGGTACCATTTTTACAAACTGGGACCATTTTTGTAATCGAAGTCAGAAAATTTCCATATAGAGTTATACGCCTAGAGGTATGCAACGCCCTATAAATGTTCCGTAATTCATTCAATTTTGTTCGACTATCAAAGTTACCCCAAATCAGAAAACCGACTTTCGATTATATGAAAAATTATAAATCCATTCAGAGTAAAATTTCTGGCAATCTATCGAACGCAATCGATAGCTAGGATGTCAGTAATTGTTTTAAAAATATAAATTGTAATTCTTTGAAACAGCATGCATAAATATTGAAGTTTTCTTCGAAAAAACTATCAAAAACAATCCGGAATTGCTAAATCTGATCGCAGAGTGGAATTCGGGCTTATCAATCTATGTAGTTTTCCGTAAAAGTTCAAACGCCTAACGAAATCCTTTTAAGTGATAGCACAAAATAGCTAATAGAACAAGGACATTCAAAACCGAAACGAAAAGGCAAAGGCAAAATTGTAGTAATTTTTTGGGGAAAATGTCATTTGGACACCACATACAAGAAATTCCTAGCGCACACGTTTATTGATCATTTTATATCGCTAATTATGTAAAAGTTGTTTCCATAACGTATAAGGGTTATACCCTTTAGAGATTCCTTTTACAGGTCGATTTTACCTAAGTATGTACTCCAGAAATTTTACAATCAAATAGAGCAAGCCTTCCTTTTGAACGATTGGGAAGAGTTTTTCGAGAATTTCTTAAACTAAGTATGAAGCAACGTTAACAAAGACCCCCGCTCACGTAAACTACTGAACATTCTGGAAGAATCAGCCAAATGTTAACAAATTATTCAAATGGAACACTCCATATACATCATATATATTTGAAATAATAGGTGGTCGTGATTTGATACTGTGCTTGTGCAATCGTGTAACGGACTCATCCGAGGAATACATTGAAGGTGGCTATACTAAAGGAAGCTTTGAAAGCATTGAAGAACGTTGAGGTCGCCACTGAAACTGAAATACTTGCTTGACTTCCGCTTTATAAGAAGCAGCAAGATCTTCTGGTGTTTCATATCCAGATACTTCTATGGAATTCATTATAAAAGGAAATTTAAGAACAGTCAACTTCTCCAATCGTTTAGCTCATCGATTTGAACATCAGTAGTAGAGCTCTCTCTGTACTCAACATATTTTTTGCGGTCGTCGATATAAGATCATCAGCTCAAAAACGAAGATACAGTCGCCCCATAGTTATGGAAGGACACAGATATGGATCATGGTTGGATTAAATAGAGAATATCTCTTCAAATAGAAGGGCAACTAAGGCTGAACAAATTATACCTACGTGAGCCATAAATCTATTCGCAATTGATTATGGTGTGCTAACGCATTGTTTTTTGTCAGTATTTAATTAAATTTTAATCATACCATACCTTGAAGCGTTGATTCATAACGGACATTAAAAACCATATTATAACCATATAAGTTATGGATCAAAGATATGGCGATTCTGAAATAAACATAAAAACGTATGCTTCCACTAACAGTTAACACACTATTCTTTGCGTAACTTTTCAAAAGGACCAAAGTAACAAATGAAGGCAAATCGAGTTTATCTTGGCTCGTTATTTATCTTAATATTGTGTAGGAACACTCATTGAGATACAATAAGTTTAAATGTAGGAAACATAAATAGAGTAAAACGTCTTATATATAATTTCGCTCGACCGAAGTATCATTGTTATTCATGACCTTCATGACCGCAAGTCAAAATCTGAAGTAAAACAAAATACAAATAGAACGATTTTAGTCATTTTGCTGATGAATCGGCTTAAGTGTCAAAAGCTGTGAAATTCGAGATTTCAGAATTCTTCATTTATCATGCGGCTTCCAAAACAAAAACAATGTTGGAAGGAAGTGAAACGCTGGCGATGTTTGATTTAATTCTCGGTAAGTACAATAAGACGTGTACGCATTTCCTCTTGGTTCTGATGCACAAGTAAACTAAGAATCAGAAGTATTTGATGTTAGCTTCAGTATTATCAATTCCAGTCGGAAAAACTGCATAATCCTTGATAACTATCATCTGTTCCAGCTGCATCTGAAACACTGTTACTTCAGTGTCAGAAGCATTCTCCCCATCCACAAGATTGTTTAAGAAAGTTTGTAATGACAAACAGCAAAACGTATATCTATGGCCTATATGAAGACGGGCAACCTGGACCCTTTATCAACATCGAATGATTTGGAAGAAGTGTTCCTGCAACCATGGAATGGAAATTATAGCAATCTAAACGAGCGCAGATTTCATGAACATCGCAATGACGTTGGCAATCTGGCAGGTAATTTACATATTAAATAAAAATGTTTATATAGAAATACTCCGATTCGTCCTATTTGGACTATCTATTTTGCAATACCTGGAAGAAAGTGCTGCAAGGGATTAAAAATCACATTTTAAAAATGTTTATGAATCTTCCTTTCCAGGTCTAGTACTAATGAGTGACATATTGATCATCTCAAATTTTTGTCGAGTCTGGAGGTGGTCGTATGCCCGCAGCCGTTACAGCCAACTGACATCCGCAGGCAAGAATAAATGGGAAAACGTTCCCACCTTAATGGATTACCTGCTTTGCTCTTGTCCACAGTTGATCAGTAGAAGTTTTCTCGTTTTATTTTGTATGGGGAAGGGCATCCAATGGATTACCTGCTTTGCTCTTGTCCACAGTTGATCAGCAGGAGTTTTCTTGTTTCATTTTGTATGGGGGAAAGCATCTTACTTCAAATTTCTCGTAAATGAAAGCGTTAATCGAAGAAATATTTGGTAGGCGTGATAGTCATTAGCATCACGTACAACCGGTACCAAATATTTTTTCGAAAATAGTTCCCATTTTTATGAAATAATTCGTTAGTTATATTATTTTTCGCGTTAACTTTTAGCGATTTTTCGTGCATAAACACTAGCGCATATGCGTTACTATGCGGTGAGTAGCGAATCAGGGCATGCATGTAACCCATTTCAAATTTTTCGTAGATGAAAACATTAATCGAAAAAATATTTGGTAGTCATGATAGCCATCATCATCAGGAATGCCAAGTCAATTTTAAAAAAATCTGCAAGATTTTGAAAATTTGTCTGGAATAGTCTGGATTGCTTACAGCGTTGCCAACCTTTCAGATTTGTCTGGAATTGTCCAGATTTTTGAGGCTCCATTTTACAAAAATCTGGAAGATCCAGATAAAATTTGAAATGAATTTGTAAGGTTTTGTAAATAATTTGTAAGGTTCTCCATATACGATATAAGCGATCCATGTTTGACAACATAGTATCGGAAAGAATGCAGCAGGCCCTAAAGTATACCCAATCATGGTGTATAAAGGAGGGTCTAAGCATTAACCCGTCAAAAATCGTGATTGTCCCATTCACTAAAAAGATTGGAGAAGTTGAAATTCAAGTTAGCAGTCAGGTAAAATACTTGGGAGTAATCTTAGATGCCAAGCTTAGCTGGAATGCGCATCTTGACTCTACGATTAATAAAGCGATCAACGCATTATGGTTATGCTCCAAAACTGTCGGGAGGTGGGGCTTGAGGCCAAAAATGATTATGTGGATTTACACATCTATTATACGACCAAAAATTACCTACGCTTCATTAGTGTGGTGGCCTAAAACCAGGGAGGCTACTGCAGGAATGAAACTAGCTAAGCTTCAAAGACTTGCGTGCATTGCTATAACGGGAGCAATGCGCAGCACTCCATCGAAAGCGTTAGATGCTATTCTCAATCTGCTGCCTTTGCACGAATATGTGCAATTAGAAGCGGAAAGAAGTGCTCTAAGGCTTAAGAGGTCTAAAAATGTTTTGCCAGGTGATCTTATTGGCCACTTGAGCATTTTGCAACACTTTAAAAGAGGACCGGTGATGAGTATGAACGGAGACTGGATGAGACCTGAGGACAACTATGATTTTCTCTACAAGGTAAGCGAAATGACGCGTACAAGTTGGGATGTCGGAGGTCCCACGGTTCGTGAAGGCTCAATCATATTCTTTACTGACGGCTCAAAAATTGGAACAAATACAAGGGCTGGGATCTTTGGACCCGGAGTAAATATTTCAGTTGCAATGGGACATTGGCCAACAGTGTTTCAAGCTGAGATTTTTGCAATACTTGAATGTGTGAATGTCTGTTTGAAATAAAATACAGATATGCAAATATATGTACTTTCTCTGATAGTCAAGCAGCTCTAAACGCATTAAGTGCATATAAATGTACATCAAAACTCGTCTGGGAATGTATTCTCTCGTTGCGACAGTTGTGTGAATCAAACTCGGTAAATTTGTACTGGGTTCCAGGACACTGTGGCATTGAAGGGAATGAAAAGGCAGATGATCTTGCAAAACGGGGCTCAAATTCACAGTTTGTTGGCCCGGAACCATTCTGTGGTATACCAAACTGTGCAGTAAAAATGGAACTTAAGTGCTGGGAAGAACAAAAGGTGATGACCAACTGGATGGATGTCAAAAAGTGTACCCAGTCTAAAAGATTTATAACTCCAAACGCAAATAAAACTAAAAAGATTTTAGAGCTTAACAAGAGGGCTCTTTGTACATACACTGGCCTAGTAACTGGGCACTGTCCGAGCAAATATCATTTGAAGAACATTGGCCAGGTTCAGAATGATATTTGTCGCTTTTGTAATATTGAAAGTGAAACCTCGGAACATCTGCTTTACAGTTGTGGTGCATTATACAGGCGCAGATCAAAGTTTCTCGATAGCGGCTGTTTACAGCCCAGTGAGATCTGGTCTGCTGATCCGAGAAAGGTGATTGGTTTCATAAACCATATCATACCTGATTGGGAACGTGTCATGGTAAGCAGCTGATCGTCTAATCAATGGTGTTCGGCTAGCGTGACATGTACAGTAAACTGGGACATACTACAATAGTTCTAAATATTGGACGCAGTAGTTTCAACAATAGAGATAGAAAACTATAGAGGACGAATGTCGCTGCTGTTCCCTTTGTTCTCGCTCAGAAACATGTCGGGTATATAAGTGTCAAACTGCATACATTTTCGCGTTGACATTTATAGCCCCGCCTATCTCCGCCAGCAAAAGATGTTCCTGCAGCGACGCCAGCGACATTCTTCCTCTATAGTTTATTACCTCTATTGTTTCAACCCTCAACAAAAAAAAAAAAAAAAAGCGATCCAGACTTTTCTTGGACGTTCAAAGTACAGTCACCCCACAGTTATGGATAGCACACAGATATGAATAAAAGTTGGCTTAAACGGAGAATATCTCATCAAATAGAGTTGCATTTACGCAGAACACATTTTATCTACGTGGACCATACATCTTTACAGCATTGAAATCAATCATAACATCTTCTAGCATATTTTATTCGTCCGTATAAAATAAAATGCTATCCGTATTCAAAGAATCGTTGATTCATAACTGTGGGGCATTGAAACCCGTACCACAGTTATGAATCAACAATAAGATGATTCCGAAAGAAACGCCGAAACGTATACTTTCACTAAAACACCATTCGTTTGCTTCACAGATAAATTGCTTTTATAGTGCTCTGATCCATAATATGAGTCGATTTGATCCATAATGCACCCCACAGACGCTCAGACGATTTGACCAACATTGACTCCGCCCCCAGGTTGATGCTCATGTTGGTGCTATGTTTGACCGTGTTTGATGCTGCTTGACGAACCAATTTGACAGTTTGTGAAACTGATTTGACGGTTGACGAATCGGTCGAGTTTGATTTTGCTCAAACCACCGGTGGGCGGAGCCAAATGTTCGACGAACCGATCGTACCGTCTGAAGGGATGTTGCACGAACACCGACGTCATCATGTCAAATTGAAGCTTCGACATCCCATGAACTGCCAATGCAGATGGGTGGAAAGTCAAAATGCGTGAATTTACGCAGCGTCGGTGTCATAGTGATCTATCAAATGCACGCTCTTTCTATATATTTCACTATCGTTTCCAACTATCTCTAACTATCCAACTATCTTTAACCGTTTTCTTTAGCAAATTCATCAAGAATTCTTTAATTAGGGTAGAAGTACCAATTATGGCAATAGCACCAATTATGGCAATAGTGGGAACAAAAAGAGATTTTTATTAATGTTTCACTAGAATATAACGGCTAATATTCACAGAAATGATAAAACTATTTGTTTTTTATGGTAACTAAACCTTGAAAAGAACATTCGTGCAATAAGCTTCGAAAAATTAACATTTGAAAATTTTACCTCACATTTATGTCACCTTCTTAGCAGTTTGCTAAGGGACACCCGTTACGAAATGTATGTTTTCATCCGGAAAAACTGCTTCAACCGATGAATGTATGATGCCTAGTGAGAACAAATGAATAAATGTAGCTGGTGTGCAAACAAATCTTCTGTTTTAAGTTGGAAATCGTGTTATTTCCACTATGTCGATAAATGGTACAAAGAGTGTATGAGAGCCCAATTATGGCAATACTCTGGAGGCGGTTTGTTTACATTTTTTGATCAGTGAAATAAAAAAAGTAAAGCTATTTCACGGGTTACTTCCACGACGGGACGGTTTGGTAAGGCATTATCTGCGTGTTTTGTACCCAATTACTAAGATTTTTAATCACACGTTCGCAAGCGGAAGATGCTAATTTCATGGTATAGAAGGGTTTTCAGCGACACTCGATTTTTGAATTTTCCCTCTTTTTTTCGTTAAAATTAGGCACTGGAAAGGTAATGTGAGATCATTAATGCTGTTTTGTATCATAATTTGCATTTACACTACATTTCGACTCCTTTTCGAAAATTAATTTTCTCCCATAAACCCATTGCAATAAATTGATTTAAAATCTATTTAAAACAAAATTTTTGGAAAGTTTTATGAGCAATCACATCATTACATATTAGCGTTGCATTATCATTCGCTCTGGATGGCGTTTGAATTCATTTCGTGCAAATATTCGATAGTCCATAATTGGTACACTTTTATGTCGAATGCTAGGAACGCTATTGCCATAATTGGTACAAAGACAACGCTTTTTAAAATCAATTTTTAGCAGCTCAAAGTCAATTTAGTACTAAAACTGTTTAAATCAACAGATTCGCAAGGGTTTAAACTAGTAATTGACACCAACAAGTCATGCTTACGTTTTAGAAACGCGGTGAAAACTTGATTTTTATCACTACTGTTGACATATTGCATCCATAATTGGTACACCTACCCTATTCCTCAACCAATTTCTCCAGAAATATCTTCAGAGAATCCATCAGCAGTTTCACCTGTGATTAAAAAAATCCATCTATGGATTGTACCACGATTTGTACCACAGGAATTCCATCAGGAATTTTACCAGGAATTTCTCCAGGTAATCCTCTTGTAATATCTTTAGGAATTCTTCAAAACTACTTCATGATTCCACCAGCTGTTCTTCCAGAAATTTAATCAACATTTTGTCTAGTGATTTAACAAGAAATTCCTGTAAGAATTTCTTTATAAATTCCTTCCGAAAGTTCACCTGGAATTCCTCATGGGATTCTATCAGGAGTTCCTACAGGGATTCCATCAGTGATTCCTCTAAGAATCAGGAGTTCTTCTTCTTGGCGTTACGTCCTCACTGGGACAGAGCCTGCTTCTCAGCTAAGAGTTCAATGGGCGTATCCACAGTTTTTAACTGAGAGCTTGCTTTGCCAAAATTGCCATTTTCACATTCATATATTGTGTGGCAGGTACAATCATACTCTATGCCCAGGGAAGTCAAGGAAATTTCCATTACGAAAAGATCCTGGACCAACCGCAAATTTAAACCAGAAACCTTCAGCAAGGTTTTGCTTTGTAACCGCGGACTCTGATCACTCGGCTAAGGAAGGTCTCTAGAATCAGGAGTTATTCTAGGGAATTAAACACGATTTCATCCAGGCATTCCATCAGGAGAACTTCAAAAGATTCAATCATAAATTTGACGAAGGTTTCATTCAGCAGTTCCTTCAGGGTTTTTTTTATCAGGAGTAGCTCTAGGGATTCCATCGGAAGTTCCTCTAGAAATTCCATCAAGAATTCTTCTGGGGATTCGTCAGATGTTCGTCTAGAGATTCCATCAGGAATTCTTCAGGGATTCCATCTGGAATTCCTCCAGAGATTCGATCAGGTGTTCTTTCAGGGATTGCACCTGGAACTCAACTAGGTATTTCAACAGAAGTTTCTCCTGGGATTCTATCAGGAGATATTTCAGAGATTCCACCTGGAATACCTCCATGGACTCTGTCCGTCGTTGCTCTAGGGATTCCATCAGGAGTTCTTCTCGGGGTTTTAACAGAAATTCCTCCAATGATTCCATCCAGAGTTCCTTCAAGAATATCTTTACAAATTCTTCCAAGGATTCCTTCAGGAGTTCCCCCAGGAATTTCCTTAGGAGCTCCTGTAGGGATTCTATCGGGAGTACCTTTAGGGCTTCAGGAGATTTCATCAGGAGTTCCTCCAGGGATTCCATCAAGAGTTTCTTCAGCGATAGCTACTAGAACTTCTCCAGGGATTCCATCAGGAATACCTCTAGCAATTCCATTAGAAGTTTCTCCAGCGATTCCTTCAGCAGTTCCTTCAGAGATTTCACCTGCAATTCCTTCCAGATATTCTATCAGGGGTTTCTCTAGAGATTCCATCACTAGTTATTCTATGAATTTCATCAAAAATTCCTCCATTGATTCCATCAGGAACTCCTTCAACAATATATTTAGGATTTCCTCCAAGGATTTCATCAGGAGTTCCTTCAGGGATGCCGTAAAGTGTTTCTTCTGAGATTTCACCCGAAATTCCTCAACAGATTCTATCGAGAGTTCCTCTATATATCCTCCAACAATATCTTGTATATTCATCCAAGGATTTCAGCAGGAGTTCCTCGAGGGTTTCTATCAGGAATTCCAATAGGGATTCTATTAGAAATACCTTCAGGGCTACCATTAGAATTTTTCTGAGGATTTCATCAGGAGTTTCTCCAGAAATTCCACCAGGAGTTCCTTCAGAGATTCCAGCTAGCATTTCTTCTGAGATTCTATTAGGACTTCCTCCAGAGTTTATATCAGGAGGCCACCTAAGAATTCCATCAGGATCTTCTAGGGATATCATAAGGAATTTTTCTAGGCATTCTATCATGAGTTCCATCAGGAATTTTATTAGAAATTCCTTTAGGGATTTCATCAGGAGTTCTTATAATGATTCCATACGGAATTCTTCAAGGGATTTCATCAGGAGTTCCTCCAATGATTTCATCTGGAGTTCCTGCAAGAATATTTTTAGGAATTCGTACAAGAGTTCCATCAGGAGTTCCACCGGATTCCGTCAGGAATTCCTTTAGGAATCATCATTAAATTCTTCAGAAATTTTAACAGGAGTTCCTCTAGAGATAGTATCAGAAGTTTCTTCTAGAGATAACATCAGGATCTCTTCTGGGAATAACATCAGGAGTTCTTCTGGCGATTTCAAGAAAAGTTCCTTCGGGTGTTTCATGAGCATTTTATTTAGACATTCCACCTGGAATCCCTACTGGGATTCTATCAAGAGTATCTATAGGGATTCCATCAGGAGTTTCCCTGAGTCTTTCAATAGGAGTTCCCAAGGATTTCCATAAGGAGTTCTTCTAAGGACTTTATCTGGAGTTCCTCTAGGGTTTCCATAAGGAGTTCCTTCAGAGATTCCACCTGAAATTTCTACAGGAATTCTATCAAGAGTTTCTCTAATGATTCTATCATGTCAACCTATTTCAAGTGATATTCTTTATTCTTCCTCATGCATTTGGTACTTTTAACTTGTTCGTACCTGTGGGATTTCTGAGCTATAAATACTAGCTGCTGTAGGCGCAGAAGAGAGACTTCCCGGACTGTGAACTGATTAATATAATATATTTTTCTTTATTTACAGGATATAAAAGATTCTAACAGGAATTACTCCAGGGATTACATCACAAGTTTCTGAATCTGAATGAGTTCTTCAATAGATTTTATTGGGAATTTATGCAGGGATTCCATATTTCATAGATTCCATTAGAAAAGCTTCTAAGACATTATTATAAATCCTCCTGGGATTCCATCAGAAGTTCTGTCAGAGATTCTATAAGGAATTCTTCTAAAGGTTCCTTCAGGAATCCCTCTAGGGTTATTCTGGGTTAATTTATTATGAATTCTTTTCGAAATTTATTGGGAGATACTACCCGAACTTCTAGAGAATACTTCAAGAGATTCATCCAAGAACTCTTCAAGGTAGTTCTCCTGGAATTCCTTAAGGGATTCCTCCCGGAATTGGTCAAGGGATACCTCCCGAAATTCCTCAAGGAATTCCTTCAGCAAAATCTCCAACGATTCTCGAAGATTATCGGGATTTCCTCCAAGGATTTTATAAGCCCATTACCGGCATTACTCAAGAGATTCCTTCCGGAATTTCTCAAAGGATTCCTCACGGAATTCATCATGGAGCTCCTCCCGGATTTCCTTAAGGAATCAATCCCGGAAATCCTCAAGGGAATTTTCCGGATTTTTCAAGGAATTTCTCGTGAAATAACTCCAGGGATTCTTGGGGGTTTTCGGGAACCCTCCAGCGATATTATTAGAAATTTATTATAATAGTACTACCTGTAATTTGACTCCATCAGGAATTCTTCCTAGGATTCAGAACAGGAATTCCTTCAGGGATTCCTCTGATAGGTTCCTTCGTGGATGCCACCAATATGAACTCCAATTATCCAATAACGAATTTCCTATGCGATTTGACCACAATTTCCTTTAAAGATTCCACTAGTAATTCCTTAAGATTCTTCAACAGTATTTTCCCTAATTATATCACCTGTATTTTTTCGCGAGAGAAGTTTTTTTAAGGAATTTCACAAAGAGTTCTTCTAGCGTTAAAACTGGGAATATCACCAGAGTTTCGCTAGAATCATTACCAGAAAAATCTACCAGAGTTTCGCCAGAAGTTCAACCGTAAAATACTTCAAAGGTGTTACTAGGATTGTGCTTCAGGATTATCATAAACTCCTCCAGGGAGTTAACTGATATTTACTCAGAGTTTCAAACAACACATTTCTCTTGATGTCGCAGGATGAATCCCTAAAGTAGACCTAAAAGATTTTTTTTTCATTTCTGAAAAAAAAATCCATGGAGATATATCTTTAGAAATTCTTGGAGGTATCACCAAAGAAATCAATAGATTGATTCCTAGAGAGTTTCCTGGAGAGATTCCTTAGTATATTTCTGGAAGAACTTTTAAAGTAATCCCTGAAGGAGTTTCTGAAAGATTTTCTAAGGTAATTCCTGGAAGATTCCTTGGAAAAAAATCCTTCAAGAAATACCGAATGGAATTAGAATCCTTTAGGAATCCTCGGAGAAATTAATATTAGATTATTGAAGTAATTCCTACAGAAATCCCAGGACGAATGCTTCGTAGGGTCCCTTCAGAAATACAAGGAAGAATCTATGGAGGTGGAGTTTATAATAGAATTTTTTGAAGATTCTCTCTAGAGAAATACCGAAGGATAACTTGGGGGATCCTCTCAAAAAATTACAAGTGGAATCTCTAAAGGAAATCCTGCTGATCAAGTTTTGATGAATGTTTTTGCAGTATTTCTCTTGAAATCTTTGAAGGCTTTCTGATAAAATTCTTGGAGGAATTGTTGGTGGAATCTCTGGAGGAACTTAATGAATCCTTGGATAAATTGTGGGTAGTATCTGTATAGAAAAGCTTGAAGTTTCGCTGGAGGAATTCTTAAATGAATCTTTGGAGGATTTTTTGGTGGAATTCTTGAAGGAAGCATTGGATGAACCACTGGAGAAATCCCTTGGGAACTATTTGTATAGATCCCTGAAGAAATCTGTTGAAAAATTGCTAGAAAGAAATTCCTGATGGATTTACTGATGTAACTCCTTGAGGAATTTGAGGAGTTCTAGGAGCAAGCCCTTAAAAAAGTCCTGGTGAAATCTTTGGGGGAATTTCTGATGATGATTTTTTTTAGAAATCCCTTGAAAAGTATCTGAAAGAATTCGTGATACGATTCCTGGGTAACGCGTGATGGAATCCTTAGAACTAACTTCTAGAGAAATTTCTGAAGAAATCTTTGAAAAAATTGTTATAACAATCTGGAGGAATTCTAGGAGGCAGCCATGAATTTAGCCCTGAAGAAATTCCTTGGGATTTTTTTGGACAGATCGTGCAGGAATCAGTGGTTGAAATCCACAATAATTTGTAGAGGAACCTCTAAAGAGATCTTTGAAAAAATTCCACCTGAAGGTATGCCTGACAAATGTTCCCCGGAGAAATTTCTGGTTAAATCTGTGGATAAATTTCTAAAGGAATTATTGATAAAATTCGTGGTAGAATCCCAGGAAGAGCTTTTGGTGGAATCCTTAGTATAGCTTATGGATTCCTGGAAATACTTCAAAGCAGAATAACTAGAGGAAACGACTAAAAGATTGTGGATAGAATGTTTGAAAAAAAAAATCCCTTGGCCGTTCCCATATCAATGCATACTCAGAATATTTCCCAAAAGAGACCCGTCATGATTTCTGAGTTTTGTCGGAATATTTCGTACGAATTATAACTAATATTTCTCTTAAATATTTATTTCCTCCGGTACTTAATTGTTGAAAGTTCTTCTCTTCCTTACTGCGATTATTGCCAGAAAATCGCGAAAAGATTCTCCCTCACAGCCACAGCATTCGAAAAAATAACAATCACATATTCACTAGATTCTCGGTAAGTCTAAAAACATGCGAAGAAATATCGTGTTGCTGCAACCAACCTTGACAGTCGGTCAAACGGTTGTATCAACATATGTCGGTTTGACTAACTTGGGGGCGGAGTCAATGTTGGTCAAAACGTCTGAGCGTCTGTGGGCTGCATAATAAGGACCATCCTGTTCCACTGATCCACATCTGTGGGATGGACAACGTTTGAAATTTCTTTCGAAATCGACACTTTTTCGTAAATAACCGCGATTTTTTAATGTGTATTATCGAAAACAATTATATCGGCATTGCCAGGCGGGTAAAATTGTTCTATACAAGGTTACCATGATTTGTATTCATGTTTTATTCTAAAAAATGAGCCTTAGCTGATCCATAACTGTGGGGTGACTGTACATCATAGCTCAGTGATACATTTTGAACTGAACGCGAGCCAAATATGAACGGAACGCGAGCTAAATTTGCACTTGAACGCAGTAAGCAAGGAACTTCAGAGCAGCAGCCTGCCGCTGCTTTAGAACGCCCCGTTCAGTTCACAAATGTGATCCTAGATCTCACACACGAAACGAATACATTGATTACCGACATATTTGACTAAAATAAACTCAATAGTGTCTTATTCTGAGAATGAAAAACAAAACTTTAGAATGAACTTTTGCTGCGTGTCACCCAAAACTGTTCCGGTTCAATTTTTAGCTCACATGGCCCGTGTGACACGGGTTCATATTTCTGCACTGAACAATGATCAAGCCTACTTGATCGCTGCGTTCAACAAATTGAACTGGAACTTGAACTGAACGCGTTCAAATGCATCACTAGCTGATTCAAATGTCCTATGTAATGCTTTTGTTGTTTAACCCATACGTTGGAATTGAAATGGCGAGAGTGTTGATGATAATCGAAATGTTTTACTTGTCAACAAATTTGGTCTACAGCTCAAAACACTTTTAAATTAAAGTTTGGAATTCTATCATAATGTTTTCTCGCAATGCACAAGATACCGTAAAACGGGGTAACTTCTGTTTTCAAAAATTACAATTTATATTTTTCAAACAAGTACTGACATCTTAGCTATCGATTGTACTTGTTAGATTGCCAAAAGATTTATTTTGAATGGATATATTATTTTTCATATAATCGAAAGTCAGTTTTCTGTTTCGGAGTAACTTTGATAATGGAGTATAAATCGAACAAAACATTTATAGGGCTCTGCATGCCTCTAGGCGTTTAACGCTATATGGAAATTTCTGACTTAGATTACAAAAATGGTCCCAGTTTGTAAAACAGGATTTCGCTAAGAGATTTGAGACCAAATTAATGTTCTACTATAACTAGTCTGTCATGAAGAAGTGACGAGCTCATTATGACTTTTTCAAACAGTGATTGTTAGCGTTGTGAAAATGATAAAATCATTTAAATTTATGATTTCTGCATATAAATCCTCAAATGCACTTGATTCCAACGAAAATAGCTCTGACATGACATGTGATGTCATACTAATACACTTTACTTTTGCATTCGTTTTTCTTAACTGATTGACAGAAACTTCGTTATTTCGTTTAATATGTTTTGGGTCTCGCACTATCAAAGTTACCCCGTTTTACGGTATTCGCAAAGGTCGTTTTGAGAAGTTTCGCAGATATATTGCTGTTGTAGTGTTCTGATCGATAATATTAGTCAATTTGATCCACAACAGGTTCACGTCCATGAACCGTGTGGTCATTTATAGGCAGGGATGCCAAGTCAATTTTTCAAAAATCTGGAAGATTTTGAAAAATTGTCTGGAAAAGTCTGGATTGCTTTTGTCGTATATTTAGAACCTTACGAATTATTTACAAAACGTTACAAATTTATTACAAATTTTATCTGGATCTTTCAGATTTTTGTAAAATGGGGCCTCAAAAATCTGGAATATTCCAGACAAATCTGGAACGTCAAGCAAATTGTAGTTTGGTTGAACCTGGATGGGGTTGGGGTTGAAACTGTGATTCAGAACGGGTTGCGCCAGTTCCAACCTTGGTTCAAAAACAAATTCTACATTTGACTTGAAGTCACACAGACTGAATTTCTGTACTACGGTCGACTGATCACTTTCGTAAGAAAGCAATATTATTTTGTTGATAGCATTTAGAAAAAATATAATTGGATTTTTTTTCAAGTTGCTCGAGAAATCACTTTATTAATTTAAATTCATATTTTTATTTTCATGTTTTTTTTTTTACTTGCAAGTCTTTATTCACTTCTTAACAAGTAGTGGTCCATGTTTTCCTGTACAAAAAAATGGTTTTAGGCGGATATAGAGTTATGGAAGGGAATTTGTCCCGCACGTGACATCAACTAATTGAAACATCGAGTGAAAGAAACATCGTCTTATGGAGAGCATGATGTATGGGAATATTAAGGGACCGAAAAATCCATCGAGCTATAGAATACATTGAGCTATAGAATATAGAGTTGTGGAGAGTCGACTTATTTTAAATATCATGTCTAATTCTACCACGAAATACACTCTTGGATAAGTTAAAATCGAGACATTGCTTTTAAGCATAAGCATAGATGACCGTATAATTCGTAGTTGCTACTCCGTGATTGACTGGAATAATCAAAATTGCAACAGAAGTAGCTTGGGGTAGCATACCACCTTCAATGTACAATTTCGAGGACTCCAAATTTTGTAATGTCAATAACGGCGCCGGCCACGTCCTTACGGTCATCGGAGTAGGGAAGGAATGTTAGTGTGACGTCCAATGCTTCTAGAGACAGAGATCAACTCCGCATCTCCATGGTTTTTACAGGAAGGAGTCTGGTTAGTGGGAGGGTTTTAAAAGCTACATGATCAGGATTCACCTTAGTAAGTGATGCGATTTATGTAGCATTAATTTAAGTTATCTATCTGTGCGCCGACATTTTAAATGTTTTTGTAATTGCGACAAATGAAAAAATAGGTAGGTGTACCTCAATTGAACTGGAATAGGGCTTATGCCGACACTTATAGTGACGAACTATCCATAGTTTTTAATGATTAAACAATAAACGAATCATATATATAAAATCCCAGAGTTGTCTGTCTGTCAGTAACGCTTTGAAATGTTTCATCGAAAAGTTTCATTGAACACTACAACAGCAAATTAAGAGCACTACAACGGTCAATTTTAATATAAGAACATTACAATTGTAAATTGTGGAACACTACAACAGCTCTTTGACAGAATAATCTGGGGTTCTCTAGAACTTTTCTTCATCCTCATTGAACCCTTCATCATTGTCGTCTGTTCAGGAATTTGGTTGGTGACTAAAACGTGAAAAAATCAACTTCAAGCAAATTGTAATTCGGTAGAACTTGAATCGGGTTGGAGTTGAAAATGTGAAACAGGTTACTCCAGTTCCAACTAAGGTTCAAAAACGAGTTCGACAAAAGCAAGATAATCATGAATGAGATGGATGTGCGCCAAATATTCGAGTTTTATTAATTTACAGCGAAATCTCCATGATGTTCAATTACTCGATATCGACTTATAGATGCATACTTAAAACAAAATTGTATGCTTACTATGATGATCCCTTAAAACAGCTTTCCAAAACATTCCTGATCCATGACTCGACATTTCCCTGAGTCGATGGTCTTTTCACCACAACTGTGATTTTGAAAAATGACAATGAATCATACTACTCTGCAGCAGCTATTCGGGAGAATATGTTAGAAGATTCTACTCTCTAATTCATAGAATCTCCTGGAACTTTTGTATATTTCACAACAGAAGAAGCACTACAACAGCATATAAGGCTATACTTATTTCAGATTAGAACACTACAACAGTATTGAGGCCACGTGCTCGATGGAGTATGGTCAGAGCATAAATTTAGGCGATTTTGCGGTCATCCGTATTATGCGATTTGAATGATTATACGTACAGTCACCCCACAGTTATGGATCAACTAAGGGTCATTTTTCAGAACAATATGTGATAAATAATCATGGTGACGCTGTACAAAAAAAATTACCTTCCTGGCACTGCAGAATATATTTGTTTTTGAGAATACACCTTAAAATTCCCGATTATTTACGAAAAAGTATCAATTTTGCTAGAAATTTCAAACGATGTCCACCCCACAGATGTGGATCAGTGGTAGAGGAGGATCCTTATTATGGATCAAATCGACTCATATTATGGATCAAAACACTATAACAGCAATATATCTGCGAGGAAAACGAATGGTGTGTTAGTGAAAGCATACGTTTTGGCGTTTGTTTTGGAATCGTCTTATCGTTGATTCATAACAGTGGTATGGTTTTTATTGCCCCATAGTTATGAATCAATGCTTCTGGCAATACGGTTAGCATTTTATTTCCTACGGACGGAAAAAATATGCTTAAGCATATTATAATTGATTGCGATGCTATATGGATTTATGGTTCACGTAGGTAAAATGTGTTTTGGGTAATTCCAACTATATTTGAGAAGATATTCCAGTTTTAATGCAACTTTGATCCATATCTGTGTGCTATCCATAACTGTGGGGTGACTGTAGCTTTTTGCTTTAAAATTTCGTTGGTACGTGGCTAGCCACGTCGGGTAAGCTAGTAATAAATAAAATCCATACATATACTGAATGATTATTAAATCGCAAATAAATAAAAGGACGATTAGGCTGTCTCATTGAAACATACTCACCAGCTTCAGCATTTTACATTCATTTCAGCTGTTCAAATAACGTCATCTGGGCTCTTGATGAATTCTTAAGTTTGGCTGCCCTCTTGAAGTGTTCCGCTTATATATCATCTTCTCTAAAACAATAAATACACTAAAAAGAATGCGAAGTAAACTTTTATCGTCGCAAAAACATGGTTTCAACAAAACATGGTCGGGGTTCTACCAAACCGCACCAAGCACCATTTTTTTTTCAAAAACGAGTTATGCACACAAGAGGCTTCAGATTATCATAACCTTTCCACATTACAAACATCGTATAATTTAAACCGTCCCTCGTTGTGTAAATTCATAATTTTTCTCTGGTGGGATATGTGAAACTAAAATTGTATCCAACCAGAGCGAACCATAAACCTTAGCATCTGATTGAAGGTAATTTAGTATTCTGATTCAAAACGAATTTTTTTTCTAATTCTTCCTAAAACATTGCAAAGTGGTCATTCCGGACAACATAAAGGGTCAACGCCAACGGATTTTGGCATGTAATTTAAGCGAACGGCCATGTACAATAAAATATTATTTCAGTGATACTGATGTGTTTTTATTTAAATTTTGTTCAGCCACACCGCACCAAGTACCATTTATATTAAAATCGTGTTTTTGTATTAACCCGTATCCGACCGGGTTAAGAAAAAAAATTCAAAAAATTCTCGTGAAGCTATTTTCTATCCGATTTGCAAACTTCTTTCACTATATGAAATCCAAACTCTTCTATTTTTCTATGCTAGGGAAAGTGGTCCAAAATTTTGCCTGTGGCTGGAGTTATTCCGGTGTCCTCCTAGGTCAAGTCGGGTGAAAAAATGATCAACTTCCTTTCCTGAACAGTTTTATAATACTTAACTGTCATTTAACTACTTAAGTTTTGTAGGAACAGTCAATCGTGCAACATGGAAGATATTCAAGTGATTTAAGGAGTCACTTTCATGGAAGTTTCCATGAAAAAACTGCAATATGCCTTCCGGAAGATCCGGAACATCCGTAAAAGTGGTCAAATCGTTAAAAATGACTTGGAAAGCCGCGGTTTTTATCAATCTCACTAGTTTTCAGCATACATGGACATAAACGATGCTTTGAGTGCATGAGATCCTGTATGGCCATTGGGGGGCTCACTGGAAGATCCGGAACATCCGTAAAAGTGGTCAAATCGTTAAAAATGACTTGGAAAGCCGCGTTTTTTTTTTCAATTTCACTTGTTTTCAACATACATGGACATAAACAATGCTTCGAGTGCATAAGACTCTGTATGGCCATGTATGCGAAAAACTAGTGAGATTGAAAAAAACCGCGGCTTTCCAAGTCATTTTTAACGATTTTACCACTTTACCGGATTTTCCGGATCTTCCGGTGAACCCCTCAATGGCCATACAGGGTCTTATGCACTCAAAGCATCGTTTATGTCCATGTATGCTGAAAACTAGTGAGATTGAAAAAAACCGCGGCTTTCCAAGTCATTTTTAACGTTTTTACCACTTTACCGGATGTTCCGGATCTTCCGGTGAGCCCCCAATGGCCATACAGGGTCTTCTGCACTCAAAGCATCGTTTATGTCCATGTATGTTGAAAACTAGCGACATTGAAAAAACCGCGGCTTTCTAAGTCATTTTTAACGATTTGACCACTTTACCGGATGTTCCGGATCTTCCGGTGAACCCCTCAATGGCCATACAGGGTCTTATGCACTCAAAGCATCGTTTATGTCCATGTATGTTGAAAACTAGCGACATTGAAAAAACCGCGGCTTTCTAAGTCATTTTTAACGTTTTTACCACTTTACCGGATGTTCCGGATCTTCCGGTGAGCCCCCAATGGCCATACAGGGTCTTCTGCACTCAAAGCATCGTTTATGTCCATGTATGTTGAAAACTAGCGACATTGAAAAAACCGCGGCTTTCCAAGTCATTTTTAACGATTTGACCACTTTTACGGATGTTCCGGATCTTCCGGAAGGCATATTTCAGTTTTTCAAGGAAACTTCCATGAAAGTGACTCCTTAAATCACTTGAATATCTTTCATGTTGCACGATTGACTGTTCCTACAAAACTTAAGTAGTTAAATGACAGTTTAGTATTATAAAACTGTTCAGGAAAGGAAGATGATCATTTTTTCACCCGACTTGACCCAGGAGGACACCGGAATAACTCCGGCCACAGGCAAAATTTTGGACCACTTTCTCCAGCATAGGAAAATAGAAGAGTTTGGATTTCATATAGTGAAAGAAGTTTGCAAATCGGATAGAAAATAGCTTCACGAGAATTTTTTGAATTTTTTTTCTTAACCCGGTCGGATACGGGTTAACAAAAGTTATCAACACGCGCTTAACGCTCGCCTTTGCTTTTTCTATAATATGTTGATGAATTAATGCAGGAGCAGTAATGAAATAACTAGACATTTAAATTTGATGTTGTTCGAATAATTTGGTAGCACTTGGTGCGCTTTAACTGTTCAGACAATGACGTTTTCACCATCAAGCCTATTTGATCAGAGTGCGCAGAAGTTGTTTTAAGTTTTTCGCACTCAATTCAACAGTTCGAAATGACCGAGAGGTAGCAATCCAAATCACCCATCGAAGGACACGAGTTCGAATCCCGATTATTTTTTTTTTCATTGTCCTTGAAAATTGTCATAAAAATTGATCAACTTTCAGCTTATGTGACTATTTTTAAACAATAGAGCACAAGCAGTTACATGCACAGCAGGAATGACGAATTTCGTGTCATTCTTGGTATCCACTTCACATAAAGAATCATGAACTTGTTCAGCCAAAGTGTACTAAATGCGAGCAACTTGGTGCGCTCTGGCAGAACAAATTCATGGTTTTCTTCGATCGTTACATTTTTTTAACTACATCATTATTGTCCTTTTCAAATCTTTGAGCGCAGTTGGACCTTGATTTAATTTTAATGTTAAATATCTCAAAATAATGGTTTTGGTACTTGGTGCGGTTTAGCAGAACCCCGACCACATAGCTTTGGTACACCAGATACAACTAAAATATTTGGCCGAAATTTATTAAAAACGCTGTTTGACAGTACAAGCGAAAAAATACGAGACAGAAAACTTTTGACACCCGCCTTCGCGCGCGGCTCACTACGATCTTAAAATCGAAAACATTGCTTTTGACGTTAAACGTTCTTTTTTGCAATTTCTCATCGTATTAGGCTGTTTTCCATCACGCCAATCTGTCATGAAACGGCCTACTTTCCTGCACTGAAAAATGCAGAGAGGGAATAGTCATTACGTAACTGAAACCAGTGCGGTAATGATTAATTACGCAACGCTAACTCATTACGCAACTGTTTTGAGTTGCGAAATGAATCATAACACAACAATTTTTCAGAAATTGTAAAATAATGGTGAGTGCATTATGATATAACTTCTGGTACCCTCAAGAGGTCTTCTACGAAATTGCAAAAAATACTTGTTTTTAATTATAAATCGTGGTTTACGGCTAACCAGCAGAGTGGAAGTTTAACAACTACCGAAAAGCTAAACATTACATATAATTTGCAATTGGATTAAATGGACAAATTGATGGGAAGATTTGCGAAAACGTTACACGTCTTCTCAGTGAGAATCGAACTCACGACTCCCTGATCTCTAGTTAGGGCGCGTTACCCCTACGCCATGAGAGGGCTCATGAAGTTAAGCTGAATTCGATTTCGGCTCAATAACCACGTGGTCCTTTTTCGCAAAGTGCACCTCTTTCGGAAGAAGCACAGTTGCTGGCTAGTGTTGTGTGCTATTTCATTACCTAAAAAATAATGCGCTCTCGGGCTAGGCATTGGATATAAATAGAAAGCGTTGTGTTTAGATGGGCATCTAATTCTTCCGAAAGAGGTGCACTTTGCGAAAAAGGACCACGTGATTATAGAGCTGAAATCGTATTCAGGTTATCTTCTGCGTTCATGAGTCCTCTCATGGCGTAGGGATAACGCGACCTAACTAGAGATCAGGAAGTCGTGAGTTCGATTCTCACTGAGAAGACGTGTAACTTTTTCGCAAAACTTCACATCAATTTGTCCATTTAATCCAATTGCAAAGTGTATGTAATGTTTAGCTTTTCGGTAGTTGTTGCAAAAAATGTACGTTACTCGTTGCAGAACTCGATTTTATCAGCACTTGTCGTAATTACTCTACTCTACTCTACTCTATTACCGTAAACTACCTTTTTTGTAATTTCTCATCGCAATAGGTTGGTTTTCATCACGCCAATCTGTCATAAAACGGCCCACTTTTCTGCACTAAGTTATGCAGTGCGGTAATAGTCATTACGCAACTGAAATCAGTAGCGTAATGAATATTACGCAATGTATTTTCAAGGCGCAACTGTTTTGAGTTGCGTAATAAGTCATTACATAACAATTTTCAGTAATTGTAAAATAATGGTGAACGCATCCCAGTATAATTCAATGATACCCTCAAGTGGTCTTATACCAAATAACAAAAAATGTTGTTGGAATGCCCAATAGTAGTGCTGTAAAAATCGAGTTCTTCAACGAGTTACGTACTACATTTTTTGCAATTTCGTAGAAGACTACTTGAGGGTATTAGAAATTATATCGGAATACATTCACCATTTTTTTACAATTTCGGAAAAAAATGTTGTGTTACACTCTTAAAAATAATGAAAATCTGAGAGAGAGGAGACAGCTCACTGACAACTGGCTTGTTTTCTTGGCTTCTTTGATTTCTTCTTCTCATGTTTGGGTTGTGCACAATGATTCGGAGAGCACAAACTAGGTCAAAACTATTTTCACGTCCCATCTCTAATCGAAAAGATCGCAAAGTTTAAAAAAATTCAATACCAATTGGAGTCCAATCGACAATATTCACATAATCAACGATTTTATATACGAGAGCACAGGAAAACAACCTGAATGTTCAATCACATCCAGTTTTAGTTTGGCCATATTTTGACGGTTTTTCACGCTCTGCCCTTCGAATGTGCGGTTTTCCAGTGACAGTTGATGACAGGTTCCCTTGACTTTTGGGAGCTCGCAATCTAAGCCAGCTGTCTCCTCTCTCTCAGATGAAAATCACTCCGGACGTAATTCACATTATGACTAAATGACACATGATGTAAGTGATGAAATGACGTAAAAATAGGTTCTGAATAATGTATTGAAGGAAAAATGTAACCTTACATGATGTAGGACATGAAAATGATGCCGCTATGATTGACAATTCCCGAATCAGACACCATCGTACTTAAAATGTGACACAAATTCACGTCATTTGGTTCGCTTCTTTTATGTGCATCCAAAAGACGTAAAATCGCATAATTTTTTTGGAGTGTGATGATTTATTACGCAACTCAAAACAGTTGCGTAATGAGAAGTCGTTGCGTAATTAATCGTTACGGCACTGGTTTCAGTTGCGTAATGACAATTTACGCTTTGCATACTTCAGTGTAGGAAATTAGGCCGTTTCATGACAGATTGGCGTAATGAAATACAGCCTATTACGATGAGAAATCATTGATGGAAAGTAGCGAACGCTTCATCTGAACTGGAACAAAAACAAAACCAAACGCTCCCGAGCGTCAAAGCGCTGGCTTACTCGCATCTGTCGACTCCCGAGTAACTGAAGCAAAAAGTGATTCGCGAACGTGTTCGGAACTGCTCAGAGTCATATTGTGCTTTTGGGAAAAAAGCTGCTTACCCTCCGAGATTTACGGTTTTCAAGGGCTTTTGACTACAAACTAGTAGTTTACTATCGATATGATGGTTATACAATTAATTTGTCTGTCAAAACCATAATAAATCACACCTTGCTCGGTTACTCGCGAGCTTGTTGCTACTTCTTTTGACATGTTCTCCCGAGCAGACGGGTGCGGGCTTACTCACACCTAGCCAGATCCCGAGTCTGTGATGTTTGTTATGCGTTGGTATACACTCGTGAGCTGCTTCGTGATGCGAACTTTTCCACCACTGTGAGAAATTGCAAAAAATTATATTTCAGTCCCGATTGATGTAAACTTCTATGGAGCTACTTCACTTAACTTCTATGGATATGAGAGTTTTATTTCTTTACAAAAAAATCGCCTCAAAAGATATTTCATCATGCTGTTCGAAACAGAGGACTGTGAAAAAAATATTTCTTGAGTGACTCATCAGACAAACTGACTAGATCCGACACAGCTGAAAGATAAACGAAAGGCAAACACACGGAGAATCTACCCGAAATCTAAGGCGAACTCGGAAAAAAAATGGCTTAATCCGATGTCGATGAAACGTCGAAAATGGATCCCAAAAGGTGATGGAAAAGGGCAAAAACCATCACAATTCGAAGCCGAAGCGCGTACACACATGTGAAGGCTAATCTTTGATTTAGATCAATAATAAAATCGAATTATAAACGTCCAATAGTAGGAGTAGCAAAGATTCGACTCTCTCTCTCTCTGAGTCCCGAAATGTGACCGGAAATGTCTGTAAAAAATAACGCTTCAAATCAATACATAATAGAAGGCTTTCTACTCAAACATAGCCTTGTAATCTGAATGGATGCAATGGATGGACGGTGGAATAGAAGAAACGACGGATGGCCAAGTCTGCCATGAATGGAACACGAAACAAAGTAGAAACAAACTTCTCATTTGTTCGATAAAAATTAAGATCTAACAAATTTTGACAGATATGTTTATAACTCACTAAAATATTCCGCCTTCGTAATCGTTCGCTTTTTGCGGGACAGGCGTTAAAAACCATCAAGCTTATAGAAACGAGCAGATACACACCTCATCCTTCTCAAGAGCGGGACGGGCCGTTGATGAGACTGTCTAAAAACGGTGACATATGTCGATCGTGTGCGTCTGATTGGTGTATACTTTTTTGAATGATTTGGCGTTTTCATTTTTATGGAGCAGAGCATGAGATGGGTAAGTAACTAGGGCAAGTCGCCTAATGTTGAACGGCTAAAAACGTCGCCTATTGTTGAACAGCCCGTGTATTTCTTATCGCGTGTTCAATAATTAGCGAGCATTTTGACCGTTCAACAATTGGCGATTTACCCTAATTCATTCATATTTTTTTTCTGGATAAGGTGTGGAGCAGAACCAACTCCCGTTAGAGGGGTTGCATTTCGGTGAGTTTTTATTAAATAAAAACAATGTGTCATACAGTTATGCTACAAAGTTCCATCAATAACAATTTTTAATGCTAGAAAAAAATTTAACTTTTAAAGATTACAATGAGGGAATTCAAGCCAAATGTAATAAATATATAAAATGACTTTATCCACTTATAAACAAAAAATCAAAACATTGTCTTAAGAATAAGCTTTTGATCTTCAAACAAATTTTTAGGCCAGCCATGTTAAATCCTGTATCAGTATGGACTAGCTATACCAGCTATAGTAATACCAGGAAAAAAAGCTCTACAGAGGACACAAAATAAAATTTTGAAAATGATTCTGAAGCTCCCTCCCTGGTATAGTTACATAGAATATCCAATGTTTAAACATTGGAACAAATGTTGAATAAAATCATGTGGGCTCCGCGGTCGTGCGGTTGTAACACTAAGCATTAAGCCGCATCGAGTGTGTTCGATTACCGCTTTATATATTTCGACTGTATTAATGGGCGTCGTCCTAGTGTTCTATTATATTTCTATTATAGCTTCTATTTCAATGTTCACGTCTATGCATACATGACGTATGTATTTCGGACAGTATTACGCGTTGCAAGAAAAAAATATGAATACTGGAAAATCCAGAACCAGTGCTGGAAATGGTAATAGTAGTAGGCTTGAATTTTCGCGAAAATCACGTGGTGCTCCCAGTACAGTAGCTCAAAAACGTAAATCTCATCAAGTACCCTCTGTTGGGTGCACGAATTTTCTAAATCATTAATGTCATTGAAGGCTCTAAATGCGGGAAATGCAGCGGGAAATAGAACATTTTTCTACAGTAATTTTGGGTTGCCCTTAGCAACGGGTGTTTTGCAATTTTCAAGGCATTTTACCTACAGTAGCGATGGGCGTGAGTGTCACTGGCTTCGCTGACTGTGATTGACTTTTTTTGCTACTGTAGAGTGAATTTCAGATTTTTTCCCAACCCTGTCCAGAACTATTGATCACCAAAATTTTCCTCCAAAATTATCATAGTCACCGATGACTTTGAAGATTATTATAGATGTGTATGTTGCATCTGCTGTCACCGAAAAATGTATGATTTCTACGGATCTCGTTGAATTCCTTGGGTTTCACTTGAACCTTGCCTGAAATAACTACGCCATGGAGATCTCTAAAGTTTAGAACCTTTAAATGATATGCCTAAATTTGCTTAATGTAGTTGAATCGTACAGTACTGGACAGAATAAAGTACGCATTGGCCGTTTTCCCATACAAAATTGTCAAGTTTGTAGATCTGAATCACAGCTTTTAGTGTTCCGATTGATCTGAAATTTTCACCACAGCCTAGATATAACATAGATTTTACTCAATTAAAATATCACTGCATTTGAAGCACAATCTTTTAAATTATTGAAAATCTCTCAATTTGCAAAAATTGCAAAATTTAATTTTGAAAATATTTTGAAAACAATCAGTTTTACCGAAAAATGTTGTTCTGCAAATTTGTGTGTCTTATCAAATTGTACATTTTTGCAGAAGGACATATTGCTCTAAATATTTTAATTTAAAAATTATTTTTACTTAAAAATTTTGTCATTTTATCAAATTTTGAGATTTGCGATAACTAGCCTAGCAAATTTGAGGTTACTTTCAAGCTGCGGTAAAAATTTCAGGTCAATCGGACAACTAGAAACCGAGATATAAGACTCAAAACTTGATCATTTTGTATGGAAAAACGGCCAATGCGTACTTTATTCTGTCCAGTACTGTATGTTTAGCTCTCATTTGGTCTGTCTTCGATAAAAATGTTTTAATCATAAATACATGCACATGTGAGACACTGATTGACACCACGTACATGGAAATTAGGTACAATGTTCGTAGATAGACCATTAGGAACCTTTCTGATTAAGCAATAGTAGCACAATCCCTGATGTAAAGTGCGGTTTCTAACTACGTTGGTCTCGAACGTTAATATCCATCAATCGGCCCTTCGATTAGCCCATGGTTAAACCACATACATGGCGGACCGTAATTTACAAGATTCGAATGTGATTCAAGTCAATCAAAAGAATAGAATTTGTTAGAGAATGGCTGTTGAAAAATATTAATGATGGTCTATCAACATTTCGTTCTTGGTGTAAATTGTCAAAGAGTGGAATTGTGCTTAGAACCGCAATGCTTACTAAGGTTAATTTCCTCTATACGGCGATTGTTCGCTGCGCGTTATTTCCGCGAGGCAATCCACATTTTTAAATTTCTCCGCAATAATTTTCTGATGTAAAATGCAGTACAGTACGCAGTAGCCTCCTACATGAAAGCATAGGTGAACGGAGGTGCATATTCATCCCGCGTTTCATAAGGTTTACATAAAATATGGGACAAGTAGGCGTAAAAGGGCAGTGACTGTACCGTGCACCTCCACATGATAGATGTAACAAAATTCAAAACACGGGCTGACGCCCTTTGTACTTGCTCGGTCAGTCATTTCGCTCCTGGCTAGAATCTATATGTTTTCTTTTACGTGCCTTGCTCACCTTTCATAGTCTACCAACATAGCCATCGGCGCGGGAGGAAGCCCCAAATGGTAGTTTAATGTAATAATGATATAAAACAGACTTTATGGAAAAGGTTTCCCTGAGCTTGGCTGTCTACGGACTGGCTACCAGTGCACACGATATAGACGTTCTTGTTGATATCTATTCGCCAGTCAGAAGAACAACGATAGTGCACAACCTATCAACACGAAGGTGAGAATAGCTGGTTCAATGCACACATGAACTCCCAAACAGTCTGGTCACGAAATGTTCGTATTCTTATGGATTGCTCCACTTTTTCTTGCGTTTTTGTGTTATGTACAATGTACATGTCAATGAAAATATGGAGTGCCTCCTGCTCCCCAGTGTTTGTTTTTTGGTGCCAACTTCTACTGTGGTCAATAGCAATGTGGTTTTAAAAATGCAAATAACAAACTTAAGTTTTCAGATGAGCTGGCCAAATATTTTTTTGCTGTCGGGCTGACCTGCATAGGATATAAAAATATCATGTTATTTTAGTTAGGGGCTTTCCTTAGCCGTGTGGTTAGAGTCCGCGGCTACAAAGCAAAGTCATGCTGAAGGTGTCTGAGTTCGATTCCCGGTCGGTCCAGGATTTTTTCGTAATGGAAATTTCCTTGACTTCCCTGGGCATAGAGTATCATCGTACCTGCTACACGATATACGAATGCGAAAATGGCTACTTTGGCAAGGAAAGCTCTATGTTAATAAGTGTGGAAGTTCTCATTAAACACTAGCAGGCTTTGTTTCAGTGAGGACGTAATGCCAAGAAGAAGAGAAGATCAAAGCTACGTTGGATATATTTACAAGTCTAAATTTACAGCTATCATTATAATTTTAAAATACGAAAACAAATTAACTGGATATTATGTTAAAAAGAATAAAATCAATAGAATATCTACCTTTAAATTCTTAAATGATTGTGTCCCCATTGCACTATAGAATGAACAAAGAAGAGACGTGGCATTGGCGACATACATCCTACACTGGTTGCGATGACCCGTCAAGCCAACGCCCGAGCTTCCATACGGATATAGAACGGACGAGTTCTCGTAGGCCCGGGTATCAGGTTTTAGTTCAATTGAATTATCGCGTTGGCTTTCGTGAGGCTTCATTTGACGTTCGTTCCCTTTAGTTCTTTTTGCCTACCTACCTTACTTTGCGTTGATTACATGTTGATTAGACGGTTGAGTAAGGATAAGTCCCACTTGGAGGCGAGCAGCGTTCAGTAAGAATGCAACTATGTTGCTTTAGAAGAGGAAAGGTGGTTGTCACACAAGTAGCAGATAAATATCAGCACCGTTTTCGGCTTTTTGCATAGTGCTAGTAGTTAGCACTAATTATCCCATATTATGGTAAAGTGTTTCGAAACACCTTTTTATATGATCCATTCACGCTAAATAGAATATGAAAAAGGTGTTAAATATTTCTTCATCATTCTTCTTCTTCTTTCTGGCGTTACGTCCCAACTGGGACAAAGCCTGCTTCTCAGATTAGTGTTCTTATGAGCACTTCCACAGTTATTAACTGAGAGCTTTCTTTGCCGATTGACCATTTTTGCATGTGTATATCGTGTGGCAGGTACGATGATACTCTATGCCCTGGGAAGTCGAGAAAATTTCCATTACGAAAAGATCCTCGATCAGCGGGATTCGACCCCACGACCCTCAGCATGGTCATGCTGAATAGCTGCGCGTTTACCGCTACGGCTATCTGGGCCCCTCTTCATCATTCTATTTCAATCTATTTCAATTTGAAGATAACGACTACCCTTTAAAATATTTTCAAAACTTTAGTCAATACTCACCACTACAATTCGCGTTTGTTTCCAATGTCGGGGCGGCTGATCATCGTCCGAGTGCCATAGAAGCAAAAACGTTGTACTAGGCGCTTTGCAGGCCAACCGTAAAAAGCACAGGAACGTCAACGAGAAAATAAGGACCAGATCAATCGGCAGAGACCACAGGAACGAAATGGACTAACGATTGGAAGCTCTGTACGCGGAACTGCAAATCTCTCAATTTCATCGGAAGTTCACACATACTCTCCGATGTAGTGAAGGTCCGCAGTTTTAGAATCGTAACGCTGCAGGAGGTGTGCTGGACAGGAACAATGGTGCAAACGTTTAGAGATAACCATACCATCTACAAGAATTGCAGCAACACCCGTGAGCTAGGAACAGCTTTTATTGTGATGGGCGATATGAAAAGCTGCGTGGTTGGGTGGTGGCCGATTCATGAAGAAATGTGCAAGCTGAGAATTAAAGACCACACTCTTAAAAATAATGAAATTCACACCGGACGTAATTCACATTATGACTGAATTACACATGATGTAAGTGGTGAAATGACGTTAAAATGGGTTCTGAAAGATGTATTAAAAGAAAAATGTAATTTTAAGTGATGAAAGACATGGAAACTATGCCGCTATGATTGACATTTTCCGAATCAGACACCATCGTATTAAAAATGTGACACAAATTCACGTCATTTGACTCGCTTCTTTTATGTGCATCCAAAAGACGTAAAATCGCATGATTTTTTCGGAATGTGCAATTACTTATTTTTAGCAGAATCAATGTGCATAGCCCACACTTCGGAAGCACTGATGATGACAAGGACGCATTTTACGTGCAACTCGAACGCGAGTACAACCTCTGCCTAAGCCACGACGTCAAGATCAAGAGATTTGAACGCTCAGGTTGGCGATGAGGAGTAGTTTAGAACAACGATTGGAAAGTTCACCGCCCTCAATCCGTAGCACCTATTTCCAACACAGCCTCCCGAATCGATACACTTGGAGATCACCTCAACAGACCGAATCTCAAATCGAACACGTTTTGATCGATGAACGCCATTTCTCCGACATAGCCGAAGTCAGAACCTATCGTGGAGCTAACATTGACTCCGACCACTACCTGGTGATGGTGTAACTGCGCCCAAAACTATCCGTCATCAACCAATGATGTACGATACCGTCGCCCGCCTCGGTACAATCCAGCGCGACTGAACAATAAACTGAAGCGTCAAGAGCAAACCCGTTAACTCCAAGAATAAAAGCGTTGACTGGAGTGCCAAGAGATGGAGGTGCTGTTTCATGCTCAAGAAGCGCGGAATTTTTTATCAGAAGCTCAACGCATCCCGTAAAAGCTGCCTGTCGCGTGTTGAGATGTGCAGGGATAAGAATTAGAGCCTGTTGACGAACGAACGCGAGGTGATCAAAAGGTGGAAGCATCACTTTGACGAGCACCTGAATGGCGCAGAGAACACAGGCATAGAAGACGCCAAAGATGATGGCTACGTCAGCACAGCGAACAGGGGAAACCAACCAGCTCCAACGATGAGAGAAGTTAAGAATGACATTAAATAGATCAGGTACAATAAGACCGCTGGCAAGGATGGTATAGGAGCTGAACCCATCAAGATGGGCCAGGAAAAATTGGCCGCTTGTCTGCATCGGCTGATAGTCAGAAAATGGGAGACAAAATAGCTACCGAAGGAGTGGAAGCAAGCATTAAGCATTCCGCACATACTCGTAGGTGGTAGTTCTAGACCATTGTATGGGGGTTGCCTGCTTGCCGTCCGTTACCAAAGTCAGAAATTTGGGACTAACCTCTAACTCTTAGACAAGTTTGACGCATCCTCTAATAGTCGAGAGCTGTCCTGGCCACGTCCTTGCGAAAGCTGGGGAATGGGAAAGGATGATTGATTGAACACCTACTTAAGAAAGATGCAGAAAACTATACGACCTCTCATAGGTGCAACGGGATGTTGTGGTATGTTGATGGAAAGGGTAGTTTCATTGAATTCGTTTGGTAGACGTTCTGGCCGACAAATGTTTGATACTTACGCATTGTCATGAGCTGCAGATCAAAACAAACTCACCTAATTCCTTTTTCGAAACTTCTCTGAAATCCGTCGCTTCTCTAACAATGAAGAATAACGGGAGCAGTAACTTAGCGTTGCCCAACAAAATGTACGCACCGCACGAAAAACCGACAAAAAATGCAGTTCATAATCCATTTCGAACCGAGCATCCACGAATCACATTCAGTTTTCGAATCAACATGTTTAACACATATTGGAGATACAAAAGAGAGTCGTGCAAAACGAATTCATCCTTTCTCATCCTAATTCATAAAAAAAAACACTTTTATCACTTTAACAACATGTTTCCACATCATCCACATTTGCACGTGGCATAGCCCCATATCCCCAAGGAATTTTGCGCCCAATATAGAAAAATGACGATAAACTGGGGTGTGAAAATTATCGTGCTATCACTATCCTAATCGCCACCTACAGATTATCTTCCATCGTCTAAACGTACGTAAAACAAACGAAGTTCGTGGGAAGTTATCAAGCAGGTTTCATCAACGGTTAACCAAATATATGGGAAAAGCAGTTCCAAAATAATTTTCAGCCATAGCTGGCGCTTGATTGATTGTTGATTTCAAAATTATCTAATCAATATAGAAAATACTGCAACAAACTGGACGTTTTTCCGCTTAGAAACAAACAAGTTATACTTACCACTTCAGTCGTCGCGCTGTTGTATTTTGTACAATAGTTGTAAAAAAAAACACGCATATCGTACTTAACATCAGCGTGGTGGTTCTGACGGCGGCAAACCACGCGACGACTGAAAGGTTAAAGAAACTGAAACTCGGTTTTCTCCTGGGTGGCAGTTTGATCATAATTGTTAGTCGAATCAGTAATCAAAAATATTAGACCCGCAATATTTTTGTTGTTCATAACGATCCAAAAACTTATTTTTTTATGCAAGTACCACTCCGAAGGAGAACCGGATTTCAGTTTCCCTAGCTATAACTTTGTAATTTTTTAAAGAAAAGATTTCCGGTATGTTGTTGTCTCTTCTTTATTGGACATCCCTTACCAAGGGTCCACAAAAAAGTACAAATTGTAATCGACCATTAAAGATTTATACTAAATTTTGATCAAATGTTCATTAGTTCAAAACATTCAAAAAGCTTTTATGCCAATTACCCCTCGGCCCATAGCACCACGTCCCGTGACAACAAATATGACCAAAAAAAACACCCTTTCGCTTACATTTTTCAATTTATACAGTATTGGACAGTAAAACATTTGCAACTATTTCGATTTTACATACAAAATGGTCAATTTTAGAGGGTAAGGTCTGAGTTATTTATGAACCGATTTGAAATTTTCTTAGTTCTCCTGCATAACATGCATTTCAACATATTCTTCTGTGATTTTTTCAAGATCACGGTTTGACTAAAATAATTTCATACGGTTTTGAGAAAGTAAATTAAGAAGAATCACAACCTGTCTTCTTAAACTGTTATAAAATTAATTCCATTTTTAACATTTTATTACTAGGTAATAAATCGCTTAAATTTTGCATTCAATCAGCTCGCGTTAAAACACTAGGTAGTTCCTATCATTTGCCACAAACATTGTATGACCAAATGATAAGCCGTTTCAATCAGTTACTTTCGACGTTTTTGTACCAGTGTAAAATCGACTCAAGTAGTGTTTTGTTTGGATTCATGGTTAAGTCACTCTGTCTACCATACAAAGGAGTGACAGAAGTAGCGGTTAGATTGCTAAAGTAGAGAACCTCACTTTCGTCGTTTTGTAAATTTGGAAATTAAACGTTCTAAAAGTGAAAAATCTAGTTGGTTTAGAGCGGAACGTGTAGAATTTCGTCTGCGAAACATGTAGGATTGATAAAGTAGGTTTGTTTACTTTTCTGACTTGAGTCTGTTTGAATAAGTCTTCACATTTGTAGAATTGTAAAAAAAATCATTCAAATCGGTCCATAAATAACTGAGAACTAGTTAATTAAAATCAATCCTTGTGTATGGTGAATCGAAAAGTTGCAAATGTATTGTCCAATACTGTATCTTCGAAACCATTAGACAAAGACAAAAATGACCTATGGCACGTCTGAAGAAAACCGTTTAAGTATTGTATGAAAAAACAGCATTTGGATGCAGTGTTACCAAGTAAACATATTTTCAATTTATAGAATTTCAAAGAATTTCAATCAATTTGTTGTCGTATGAGTATTTTTAATTTCAAAAATTTCGATTCTATCAGGAGTCGTGAGTTCGATTCTCACTGAGAAGACGTGTAAATTTTTCGCAAATCTTCACATCAATTTGTCCATCTAATCCAATTGAAAACTATATGTAATGTTTAGCTTCTCGGTAGTTGTTAAACTTCCACTCGGCTGGTTAGCCGTAAACCACGATTCATAATTAAAAACAAGTATTTATCGAGCAACGGACTCATGTTCCGTAACCGGTCGTTTGAGAACGTCGCGACCCATTGGAAGCCCACACAATAGAAACCTCAGCCAGTACAGTTGCTGGCTAGTGTTGTGTGCTATTTCATTACCTAAAAAATAATGCGCTGTCGTGCTAGGCATTGGATATAAATAGAAAGCGTTGTGTTTGGATGGGCATCTAATTCTTCTGAAAGAGGTGCACTTTGCGAAAAAGGACCACGTGATTATTGAGCTGAAATCGAATTCAAGTTAACTTCTGCGTTCATGAGTCCTCTCATGGCGTAGTGGTAACGCGCCCTAACTAGAGATCGGGGAGTCGTGAGTTCGATTCTCACTGAGAAGACGTGTAACTTTTTCGCAAATCTTCACATCAATTTGTCAATCTAATCCAATTGCAAATTATATGTAATGTTTAGCTTTTCGGTGGTTGCCTGATAAACGTGTTAGCGGTTTGAAATAGTTGTAAATGATCACATGTTATTTCGACCTAACGGAATTCGGTCTAACGACCTGCACCCATTTTGGGTTGATTAAGAAAACAGCAAACAACAGGCATAAAAAAGTTCAATACCGGTTCTATACCGTTAGGCCGAAAGGGTCATTAGGCTGAAAATGGCCGATAGTTTCAATGAATCGTAAGATCAAATTGGTTACTAACAAGGGTAGGTCAAGATGATTTCCATCATTCAGAAGCTTCCTAATTAATTTGTAGGTCCAATGGGTTGTTAGTTTTTAGATCAGTATAATTTGCATAGCCTAGAAGCCCACAATATCCAACCGTGAAATATAACTAGGAAGACCAGCCTTTGTTTACATGGAGGAAAAACACTGATGAATGTGTTGGCCATTTGAAAAAGTAGTAATTGATGATATGTAATTTTGGCCTAACGACCCTTTCGGCCTAACAAGCAAAGCAAACAACAGACATAAAACGAAGTTCACAAAAGTCGTTCCCAATAATCAGTTCTTATACTATGAATCATTGAAGGTAACTCTTTCGGTACTCACCGCATCAAAACAGCAGCGCTACCGTATAGGGGATATACGGTACGGTAACAGCTTCGCTGTTATGTCAAACACACAAGACTACGCTATCTGTGCTTTTTATAGCGGACGTTTTGGTTATTTTAATGATACATTGTTTTATTTTTGTTTATTTTTTCATTCAGTCGTGCACTCATACCAATCTATAGATTGCAGTATTGCCAGATTTACTTAATTTTAAATCAACGGTTATGTTAGAAGCAGGCTTTGTCCCAGTGAGGCTGTTAATGCCAAGAAGAAGAAGTAGAAGAAGATATGGAAACTTTGGACTAGATATATGATATATGTTATTGT
Organism: Aedes aegypti; assembly: GCF_002204515.2. Classification (NCBI taxonomy): domain Eukaryota; kingdom Metazoa; phylum Arthropoda; class Insecta; order Diptera; family Culicidae; genus Aedes; species Aedes aegypti. Next base: position 132,099,193 of record NC_035107.1, read on the forward strand.
TGTTATGCTTGTCAGAAAAACACTTTCACGGTGGAATTATTTATAACATTTTGATGAACAGGAAATATCTTCCATCATATTCTTGTTAAATTTTGAAATTCTATGTTTAACACATCAGAATAATTTCAATACTATTAAAAAAAAAGTCTTTGTCACTTACTCTCAATTAATAACTAAGTGCTCAACAAACTCCAAGCTGGGAAGCAGGCTATGTCCGGATGAAGAAAAAGTTAAATGTATTCTAACCATGAAAGCTAACATCGGATGGATATACTTCCACAGTACGGAGAAGTGTTTCAACATATCTTATCGAATAAACGTCCTATGGCTCATTACATCCTCCAAAACACTTGTTTTGTTTTCACAAAATGAAACCTATTATATATGTCTATATATTTTGTTTATGAATTTTTGTTTAGAATTGGAGCCTTCATCGAGCTAAAGGCCAATGAAACTATCTATCACAATGATAAAATTTAAAAATAATGCACTATAACGAACACAAATTTTAGTTAAAAAAAAGTGTGGGATCCCTCGGTAGATTTTTTTGGGGAACACGTCAAATGAAAGCTAAAAACCTATATTTTCGAATGGTGAAAGATTTAGCGATGCCTATTTTTCGTGATAATGCTTCCCATATAGTGTTTCACAACACTATCCAAACGATATATTTTTTCTATACCCTTTCAACAATTTCCCTAAAAACTCCTGAAGATCATTTTTGTCTATGTCTAATAGTTTGAAAGTAGTTAATTAAATAATGTATCATGAGTTTTTGTAAAATTTTCAATCACGCGAGGGCCACCCATGGGCCTAGGGGTAGTCCGAATTGCATAAAAATCGAATTTTGAATGTTTTTAGTTAATGAAAATTTGACCAAAATTTTGTTGAAATCGATGATGGTCGATAAAACACGTGCTATGGACACTTGGCATTACTTCAACTGTTTGGCGAATCTTCAAATGAATAATGAAAGAGTTCATTAACTATATCGTCATTTATGGTCGTACCGCTTTGTCTGAAATTCCGTACAGTTTCATATTCTGAACGCTCGGTTTTTTATGGCGATTTGGTTGAAATGCTGAATATGAGTCAAAACGGTAAAGTTTCTTGATTTTGTGTGCAAACTTCAAGCTTGTTTAGTCCCTCTTTAAAGTTGAACGATTCAACTCAAATTTTCACAGTAGCTTCTGGAGGTCTAAATGAGCAAATTTAATGGTATAACTTAAATCTCAAAAGTTCGATATTGAAGATTTCTTTGGAAAATTTTTTGAGGGGACCATCATTGTAACAATGAAATTTTGTTTTTATTATGGTACCATAAGTCGATATCGAGTCATTGAGCTCGACTCAAAGGTGGTTTGTCTGTAAATAATGCACTGAAAATATATATTGTTATATATAACGAAATCGTTCGTTTGAACTACGAAATTATTCGTTGTTTTCTGCAACGAAACAGTTTCGTAGCATTTAAGAAACCAACTTCGTAAAAAAAATCAAGCTCTAAATCAAAATAAACAATTTTTGTTACAATGTATCAAACATTTTCTAATCGAAATTCGTGAATTTTGTATTGAGAATGAACATTAATTTACAATGTACGAAACATTCGTAAAAGCTTTTAGAGCTTTGCATTCGACGAAACGGTTTCGTACATCTTACGAAACATACGTTTTGCAGGGATAAATACAGTGATTCAAATTAGTATGCGTACAGGGCAGTGTAATTTTAACACAACGAATTGTGAATCGTGCATCCTACGAATATTTCATAAAGTAACTGAATCGCGAAATTCTGTCAAGTATGTACAAATAATTCGTACGGTGAATGAAAATTTGGGTTTGCTGTATCTGATGCCGTTCTCAGAAATGTTTCAACACGTCACAATTTTTAGCTGCAGGTCGCCAAAGTTGTATAAAAAGCTGTTTTCATTGATGTTCATATGAAATTTAAAGTATGATTTTTCAAACTTTTATGTGATCTAAACCACCAAACATGTAAAATAGAACTTCAACTTTCATTTCAGATGAAATTTGGTTGAATTTGCACGAGCAAATTTGGATGATATCGAATTTTTCAACATGCTTGCAGTCTCCATACAAAATTATTCGTTTCTCTTATATGGTAAAATACAATACTTCTCGAAACCATAAACAAACTTTTGAGAATCGAAAGTATTACGAACTTAATTGCTAATAATTGTTGTATATATGAATTTTGGGTTCTGTGGCAAGCTAAGCGAATAAATTGCCATACAAGCTGGCAAACTCGCTTGCAAGTTGGCTGAAATAGTCAAATTTTGAATTTTCAACAGCAAATATCTCAAAAACTAGACGAGCTAAGATATTTTTGAAAACGGCAATGGTATATAGCGGTATTTTGGTGCTTGAGACAAAAACGTGTTCTGTAGTGTAATTGGCGGTTCAACCTAATCACCTAATCAAAAATTCAATCCCGTAACATGTCGCGTAAACTGCTATTTTCACTTTTGTTTTCGAAATTATTAGTTATCGTAGCTTACAAATCAAATTATGTGTAACTAAACCTTAGTAAAAAGTATGAAAAATATTATTGTAATCTACAATACAAAAATTAAGCTTTGACAACATATTCGTAAAAAATGCCACATAAGTGAAACCACAACGTGTAACTCAAGCGGAACACAAATTGAATTGAGATAAACCGAGTAAGGATAAAGGTTCATCGTAATGTTAATCTTGAGAATGTGTGCTTTAAAAATTAGTAGATATTGTTTTGATTTTTCCAATGCCTCTCTTACCTCCTTCGTACGATGGACATTGGGAAAGGTTCGCCCCAAACACTATTCTTCAACTTTCTATTTGCTCTTCGCAGAAAATCGGATCTTTTTCAGATTAGTTACTGGCAAGGGTACTTACTGCAGGTCATTCGTCCTCACAGTAGGGTGTTGTGTCAACACAGGTTATAACAATGATGATGATGATGAAGGATGGGATGAAATGCATTGGACAATACTTTCCAATTCATTTTCCGTTACTTTGATGGGCTCAATATTACTTGCATACATATGCAAGGGTGTATTCATAGCGTCAAGGTGACAAACTCAAGTGGGAAGAAACATCATTTTCAACAAATGTAATTCACTCATACATCTGCTGTTCGCTACTGCCTGCTCGAATGAACAAGTAATGTTTCTCCGATCGCTGGAAACATAACCGCGACTCAGACGACGCCCCTATTAAGTGAAAGATGCCAAAAAACCGGCTGGAGAAGATTTGTTACGGTTGCTTAAATGCTTCCAAGTGCCAAAATCGAGCGATAAATAATACTTAATCCATTGTCGGGGAAAGGAACTGGCAGAGAGCTGAAAGAACAACATTTCGTCTGCTCATAAACGCCCGCGAAATATGCAGCTACTGTTTGTGGGTTGCCATAAACGTTGGGCTATGCTACCGTTAACGTGGATCATATTTTCAGTTTCGATTTCTGAAAATTGTGCATAGCTTCAAAAAATAGAGGACCTGATGAAATGCAAGAAATGATATGAAAATAGCGTCATATGTGTTCAAAGCATTCAAATTGAAGTGTTACAGATTTTCAGTATCAATAGTGATGCACGGTCGAGGATCTTTTCGTGAAGCAAATTTACCAAAGCATAGCGTATCTTCGTACTTGCCACATGATATACACATGCAAATATGGTCAATCGGCCAATAAAGTTATTTATTTATTTATTTATTCATTTATTTATTTATTTATCTAATGATACGGTTTCCCAAGTATATGTTACTAAATCAGTTAATAACTGTGGATTCCACAATGTAGAAGTGCTCATAAGAATACTAACTGAGATGCAGGCTTTATACCAGTTGGGACGTAGCGCCAGAAAGAAGAATGAGAAGATATATTTTGAAAACCATAAGAAAATTTGACAGTTCATCTAGTTCTTACGATGAAATGTTGATAATTGTATGGATCGTAAACTTTGAAAAGCTCCTGCTTCATTGATGTTTCTTTCTTTGGAATAACCATGCTACAAATATGTGTGTCAAATGTTATGAATCATATCCATCCGTATGATTGCGTTCAGCATTCCAATACGCATAAACAAGCAGACTCTATCGATAACTTCTAAAGGGATCCAACAATTTATCGATGCCGATTATTATTCAACCATGTATCTTAACATTCAAAACATGGATCTTTCTGGTTCATCGGTGTGAACACACGGAATTCTTAGCTGCAACGGATATCCCATCGGACCGTATCGGACCATCCTCCAAACAGTAGCACATTTGTGCGCTTATTGACTCCAGGATTAGAGCTTTATTAGCTCGCATCAGCCACACAGGAGATAGCTTTAATCTGATTTTATGAACCACGAATACTCGCCATGATGGAGCCAGCCAGCCAGCCAGCCAAGAATCAGAAGGCATTCGAAAAAGTTTTGCCCTTTGGTGGCGGCGTGAGACGATTTGCCCAAACAGCGGCGACGAAGGTGGTGTCCAATTTGGGTTCACCGCCACTTCGGGACGCACAGTGGTTTCATTTGTTGTACAAGACGGTCAAAAATTGTCGTATAAAATATCTAATGAAAATCGTTTCTGATGATCAAATAAATTGAAATTATAATTGATCTAAAAAAAGACTGGGAGTGCAAGGAAAGGGTGATAAGCAAGACAACATCATTTTCAGATTTTTCTTATTTTTATACACTTCTTTAACAGAAACCTAAACTTTGTCTTAAAATAAGCTTTTGATCTTCAAACAAATTTTCAGGTCAGCTATGTTGTATGCTGTACCGATGTGCACTAGCTGTTGTAGTACAAGGAAGAAAGCTCTGCAGAGGATTCAAAATACAATTTTGAAAAAGGGGTCGTCCATAAACCACGTAATCATTTATAAGAGGTGGGTCTGAACAATGACCACGTTCAATACAAATTTATTATTTTTTGTGGACAAATGACCACGAGGGAGAGGGGGGGTCTGAAATCCCGAAAAAAATACCACGTGGTTAATGCAGAACCCCAAATGGTTCAGAAGCCTCCTCCCTGGTAAAGTACTAATGCGTTACATACATAGAATGTCTAATGTTGAAACATTGGAACAAATGTCGAATAAAATTATTCATAATTTTAAACAAAACTCGTTTTTATTGCCACGATATACGCGTTATATATCTAGGTTAACATAATCTATTTTACTGATAGGTTTTTTTTTCTCTCTTATAAACAGGTAAAAACATCTCACCAGTGAAAATTCTTAACTGCTACGGCAAACGAAATGCTATACGTTGTTAGCTTCACTTAGTTTTACTAGATTAGGATAATAGTGTTGTCTAACATAGAACACCTAAATATACTTAAAATGATAAATAAAAATAAAATTATGCTTGTAAAGGAATAACAAAAAAACAGATTTTTGGCCTATGTGCGGTATCATTGTGGGAAGCACAGAAGTCCCGATTCACAAAAAACATGGGAAAAATCATGCATTCTCATTAGTCATCAAAAAGTGTTTTGGAACATGATATAGGGTTGAAGCCTCTATTTTTTTGCATAGTCCCAATTTTCTGTTCTCATGGAGAAAAATACAAACAAAAGAGTAATTTTCATTTTTTATTTTGGTTCTCAAATTTTACAAAAAATAGAGTAAGGTGGGGCAAAAGTTCGACCTTAGTGGTATAATCAAAGTTTCCTGGAAAATAATAGCAGATGAAACAAAACAAATACCATACAGCGTATCTTCAATATATTGGCTATGTTTTTGCTAAACAAACTTGTGTCAAAATATTTACCCATTTTTAGTTATAACAGTTTCAAAATTGATTGTCTTAAACGAACTTTTGCCCCACCGGTGGGACAAAAGTTCGAATCTAGAATGGGGTAAAAGTTTGTTGGCTAAAACACAAAATATCTATACTTTTATGCCAGGCATACTTTATACCGGCCGTAAACTTATGTTTGCCGAAAAATACATACTAAATTTTCATCAAAAAATGCCCAAAACAGGGTTAATTGTAATACACCCAAAAAATAGCAGTTTTTCGCAAAACTAAGTGAAAATGTAAAATTTTTGTGACATTTTTCGCACGATCAGGAAAATTTCGCTAAATTTGAAGATAATATGTAGATTTCAGGAAATTTGAAAAATTTTCCGTGGGTTTATACATGGGTCGAACTTTTGCCCCGCAGATTCGAATTTTTGCCCCGCTATAGGCGAAAAATTGATTCCAACTATTTATGGAAAAACTTATACACGTCAAAGCATCCTTATGACAGGCCTAGAAACGCCTTTACAAAAATATTGAAAAATATTTTATCTTCATTTGGTTCCATGCATCGAAAGTTTGACCAAATATTACAATATTTACGTCGAAAAAAAAACAAATAGCCATAACTTTTCCAAATCTCAATCGATTTTAATGATATTTGGAGTGAAAGTCTCTTACTTGAATAGCATTCGAACCACCATGATGTTTCTAAGTTTTGATTTGATTTGAGCTAGAAATCTTAAAAAGAAACTCTTGCCCCACTCGAACTTTTGCCCCACTTTACTCTATAGTTTAGGCAAACTAAGGCAAAAAAAATCTTCTTCAATTGATTCCTTAGTCTTAAAGGTGTGTTTAGGCAAAATATCTCCGCGGAGAGTGGCGGGGAACGATTTCTACGGTATGAAGAAACTCTTTTTCAATTGTTTAAAGTACCTAGAATATAAAATATGAATTTTATAAGGTCAACAACAGTTGAATCGTTACTTGTCGAGCTACCGTGCGATACAGTCGTCCGGGTTCACCCCGTTTTTTTGCTACAAATCTTTGGTTTTTCGAGGCTTAGTGCAAAGTGCTTCTATTGCCTATAAAGAGCCTTAGTACGGCTTGGAAGCGGAACACTTCCGGCGAGGGCATTGTGCTGCCGTTTATTTCGAGTTTGCTCAAAAACATTTCCACCTAAGCGTGGTTTTTTTTTTCCGATCACGTGTTTTAAGCATTTCACGGCGCAATTCTTTCTCTTTCGCTTTTCAACAATGGATCGATGCACGAGTTCACTATTTGACATTTAAGCGGTGCCTTTTATTTAGGTGCCATGGACACCCGTGAGTTCGGCACCGCTCAAACGTCAAACTAGTAAATTCATGCATTACTCCATAGGCCATACAAATAATTTTTAATTTTCATACAAAAAATCTTACCATGGGGGGAGGGGGGGTTGAAAAACCCCGAAAAATGTCTTACGTAATAAATGGACAGCCCCATATTACACATGCGAAAATGGTCATTGGCATAGTAAGCTCTCAGTCAATAACTGTGTAAGTGCTCATAAGAACACTTAGCAGGGTCTGTCCCAGTGGGAACGTAACGCTAGAAAGAAGAAAGAAGAAGAATAAAGATAACTTCAGTTTAAAAGTAAAAATTCACGAAGTAGCCAAAGATGACGTCATGTTTAGTAAGCTGCGAACAAAATGTTTGGCTGGCTTGTCGTTACCGTTAGTTGATCGTTTTGTTTACATCTTTTTCGTGACTAATACAAGCAAACACATACTAAGGCAAGGAACTGTTAAATATGACATTGACTTTGCCTGTACTATTCAACAGTGTGATCATCGTCTGTAGTGTGCGAATAGCATGGAAAGCGGTTCGCTGTCCACGCTGACAGTGGTTACCATCGTTATCGACGCCAGTGTAGACTTATCCACGGTCTTCTTTCATTGTCGATTTTATTTATCTTTTCCGCACTAAATGCGTGCCGTGTTTACCGTTTTGAATCATATTCCGAACACTTAAGGCCAACAGTGACTGCAAATGCATCTGATTGGCATAAATTGGCAGATCTTTGTGTAAATTTTTATTTCCTCGCAAAGCCTAACTGTTAGCTGTTGGGTGTACCGATAATAATGTTGATTTAATTAGTTTTAGTATTGTTTTAACGTTGAAGTTGGAACTACATTTTGATTCAAATGCCGAACACTGTGTTCATTCTGTCTCATATTCCGAACACCTTGATTCAAATTCCGAACAGCACGAATACATCGTATTCAAATGAATAATTTAGCAAATAAATTTACTTAAGCTTGTTCTTCTGGTCTCAAACTAGAAAATCATCACTTATCCCGCGGTATAAATTATATTGGAGACGTTAAAATTGAATTGCAATTGACTACTATTTCCTTGTTATTTTGTGACATATTTCAGCGAAAAATTTCAACCAAATCGCCGTACAAAAACCGAGTGTTCGGAATTTGAGACAAAACGGTACATAAAATGACATCCGGACCAACATCCAGTGAAGGATTGTTCACCGAATGAACATGAAGTGGATGAATGTGCAGCGTAATCGTTAAATCAATAAAGGGTTTCTGTTTCTTCCCGCTGGAAGTTGCAGCGTGACGTCATCGTAGATTAGTTCGTTGGTTGGTGGCAAACTGAGCAGAGAGAGTGAAAGACCAACCACACATACACACCTGCCAGCGAACAGCCGTTAGTTTTAACTGCGTATGAAAGTTTTTGACGTTGGATAACGTCTTACGGTAACATACTGGGGTACAATTTCGAAAACCGAAAATCGCTCGCGTCATGAAAAGTGATTAGATTTTGACTGTTATTGACTTACTAACGCTCGCATAGATTTTCATGATTCTTGTACCAATCGATTGGATTTTTTTTTCTACGAATCAACTCCAATAATGGAAACTATTGATGTACATGACTAAACTTTTAAAAAATGGGCAAATATCGAGGCATGTCTTATTTTCCACAGAAGAGCACATTGTTATTGTTGTTATAAGGTTTTGAAGTTCATATGTACACTGAGAAAAATCTACACGTCAAGGTCGTATGTTTTACTCATAGATTTGCGCAATGAGGAAAACCACATGATTTGAGTGTGGTAGCCATATGGATTGCATCATCGATTTCACGGTATAATAACATGTGTATCAACATTAGGTTGTCATGTGAAACAAACATGAATTTCCAAATATTAAATCATGAAAACCAACTGATTTGCTTATTGAATTCGAAATGTAGTAGCTTTAGATAGTCATGTGTGATAGAACATAAATGTCATGGGACTGAAAGAAGAAATTTGGTAGAAGAACTTTTGCTCCCCAAAATATGGATCCGAGGCTCCTGTGCTTGTCGCAAGCTCTCTTGATTTTTTTTTTCAAACCCGTTAGCCAGCAACAAGCGGGGCGCCGCAAATCCATAATTTGGGAAGCCAGGGATAAGCATATTCCATTTTTTTCGAAACTGAAAGCCAGGAAAATCTGTTAGTGGAATCCGATTTTTCTACTAAACTATACATTATAATCAATGTTTCACTAATAAAAGAGAAATCGAATTCACAAATTTTCATTTAACACTTTCAGCTTCATAATTTGCTTCTTCTCTTTGGAAGCATGATGATGACTGTCGTTCGACACGAGGTCCAACCGCAATTCAATTCACTATGCATTCCATGGGTTGATCACAAACAATTTAGAAGCTTTGAACATGGAAATCGATAGCATAGCTCATGGATTTCATCATAACAATCTCATTGCGCATATCAATGAATCGACGTCCATAGGTTGACACATACGAATCTGAAGGAAAAGCTTCGGGAACTTATGTGGAAAAAATATGGAATCCCTGTTGTCGGTTGATGAATCAATCCATGAAGCAAAACAAAGGAATTAAATGTGTAACACACACGAAGTTTGCAAGAAAATCATAGCAAATCGATATGGACGTTCATGAATCGATCCATAATTTTAAATACACAGATCGAGCGTGTGGATTTTTATCAGTGTACACATCGAAACACAATGAGAATAGAGCGCTGCATATGACGAGCCTGCTGTTGTTTACGTTTCGGACTTAGTCGTTTTTTCCATCATTTTTTCATCTTCGCATTTCTATCATCAGCATGCTGATGGTGACGATTTTCCACGGTAGAAAGATAGAATAATACGATCCGTGGGTATCTGCAGTGGATTTGACCTCTCCTCGCAGCAAACTTTCACGAAATTAAGAATGATTCGAAAAAAGTACTAAGTCCAAACTGTAAACAACAGGACCAGTACCTGTCAAAATTGATGCGTGACGTCACAGTCAGTGGAGTATATATACCGAGGTGTGGAAAAGACATTTAGTGTGCGTGACATCCATGTACGGTGCAGAATGTTTCACAACTACAAGCGAGTGAGCTCCCATAAGAAGCCGTGTAAATTAGTGACGTAGTTATTTTTGTTTACGTTTTTTCTCTTTACTAATACATACTCATTGCTTCTTCTTCTACACCTTGGTGTATATTCTCATTGGGCGAAACACGTGTCAAATATACACACGCTTGTTCAGATCTATTTACTCAAAAGTGAGTAGAATTCGACTCACTTCGGAACAAAGTGGAACTGCTCAAAAGTGAGTAACACCATTGTTACTCACTTTAGAGTAACATTGTCAAATGTCAATATTAGAGTAACACATACTCACTTCGTTTGATCTGAAATTTGCTACTCACAATGTTACTCACTTCAGAAATAATATTTTTGAAATAAATTTATAGTTTTATTTATAAAATCAGAAAACTATATACAAATAGCATAACATTTATTTTATTATCTCATGCATAAATATTTGAATAGTACATTACACTGAAATCAGTGTTGATAGACTCACACTCAAATCTCAAACAGTACGCTCTCCCGTGAGAGCAAACTCATTAGAGATCTGCTTTGCAAATCTCAGGCTTGAGATTTTGGTGCAAAATCAACTCAATCAACTCAAACCGTAAAAAAATGATTCAGTCCAAAAACCCGGCAAAAACTATTGAAGCCCGAATGTTGTTGTTTACGTTAGAAAAGATTACTATAATGTTACCAGACTAAAAAAAATTATTGCCTTGTGGGCATTTTTTTAAATTATCGGACAGGTTTGGGCCGGAGGTTCTCCGATTTGCATGAAATTTTCACCAGAGGTAGATCTCGTGGATACATGACGAAAAGTGAAATTCAAAAAAAATTATAGTAGCCTATTTTCCCGGAAAACTCTAGATGAATTTTCACGATTTCCCTATATACCTTAAACTTTAAAAATTCATATCTCCTTAACTATGCATCGTAAAACAAAAGTCTTTTAATGAAAATCTATTAAAAATATAAAAAGAAAAACATTTCCCAGAAAATTTTCCACCATGGAGAAAATTGTCGGAAAAATATCGACAAAACTATCGTCTGTATCATGAAAATTTTTCGAAAAAATATTTTTTGTTTCATCAATCCATACTCTAACTTTCGTCCATAGACGCCAAAGTGGTATCTTTTACCGTTTAGGCGACAGAACTGAAAAACCAATGACCACCCGCACGCTTCCCATAGGAAAATGTGTTCTATTGTGGGCCTCGCACGGTTACGCTAACGGCGGCAGTAATTTACACGCATTGTAAGTGTAACGCAGTAAACTATCCTCCCCTTTCCAGTCAGAAGAAGCTTTTCGTCAATCGGAGCACTCTCCATTGATCTGTTGGGTGTTTTGTATGTCCTTTATACGTAACCTTTACTATTGATACTAACAGTCTTTAATTGAAAACGATATGTTTAGGATCGCGATCCTAACATTTAATAATTTTTTTTTTTTTATTAAGGCACTCCGTGCTCGTGGCCACTACTGTGCCGGAATCAGTTTTATCTGTATCTTCCTTACCGATACAGTTCTATTTTTAACTAATCTATATTTACATCTGCTTTCACTCTCTTCTGCTCTTTTGCTCTCACACCGAGCAGGTAGGAGAGTGCTCTGCTGTTGGTCCAATCGATTTCCATAAGCCATAGTCCATTGCTCTTGCGGTGGTTCGTTTTTCCGTGTTCCTGAGTCGTTTGAGGCTAGCTGCCTGCGAAGTGGGTCAATTTGTCTCAGTCACCATCTGATACTGACGGAGAATGGATGTGCTCCCCTATGCACGGTCCTCCGTGCGGCGTCTTCTGGTGGCTGGACGGATTATTTTTTGGAGGGGCTGGGAATTGAATCCATGACCTTCCGCTTATGAAGCGAAAGCGTAACCTCAAGGCTACGGACCCCCCCTAACATTTAATAATATTGGTAATGATATAGGTAATAGGTACTGACCCTCAGTATCATATAGTTGCCAAGTAAAAGGGATAATTATGCAATCATAAAGTGCTATTTGTAATTTACTTGCTTTTTCAAATTTTGTACAATTTATCGAATGATTAGATAATGAACTAAAAGCGCGCGAATAAATTTTCAGTTTTGTTTTCTATACAAAATGATATGTTTGATATAAATTCTGATTGTTGCTTGGAAGAATATATGTGCATGTATATAATATCAATCAACCGTATAACATTCAGGGACGCCATCTATTGTTCCATTGATGGCTGTTGTGGAATATTCCACTGCCAGTCATCGTGCAGCCTCTACAGTTGGCGCCAACCCAACAGTGCGCCTAACTGTATTGAGAAGCGAACGCGCGTAATTAATAATTATTGTATGTTTTGTCAGTCCGCATTGTGCGGACCGACCCGCGGTATCCAAGTCCCTGAAATATCACAAAAATCACCAAAACTAACTTAAAAACATGGTTAGGCATGAGCCGTGATTTCATTCAAGTCATGTGTTGCGCTGTGGCGATACCACGAATAGTTGAATTTAAAATGAATGTTAGTTTAAGTTGTACAGAATAATTTCCATATGTTGAATTCAACCATTGAAATACCCCTTGTAAATATCACTCACCTCGAGTGAAATGATGAATTCGAGTTCATTGGTTCATTTGCTCCACTCCGCATACCATTTACAGAATGAGTTCCCTGTTCGATTCTGGCTCTGAGCGTAAATCGACAGCCAAGCGATCTTTTTGCAGAAGACCGTGATCTCGGTTCGAGGCTCGGGCATCGACCTAGGTTCAAGTTTCGTTGACCCCTTAAGTCTTTTATAAAACTTCGGGTGGGCAGCGAGTTGGATGATCGTGCCCACTTAGGGAAATTGAATGCTTTCTCCCGACGGGTAGAGAAAGTAGTATGCGTGAAGGCGATTTTTGACCTTCGCGAAATTCTACTTCGTAGATTTCGCGTAATTTCCGGCGACGAAGATTTGCAAATCTCGCGCCTAATTTGAGGATCCCTGAACTTGACTCTTTCACTTCGTTTTGGTCTGTGGAAGAGGCGAGAGCGGTCCAAGTTTAGTTTAACCGCGCCGTGGTGTGATAGTTCAGGTGAACTAAAAGTGAACGTGAAAAGCCTTTAAATTTTACTGATTTAGATCTTTCTTCCAAATTTTCCCTCAAGTAGATTTAGCTAGTTCAGAGTTTAGTGCTAGTAGAGCTCTGTGTGATATCTTGGCGGTTATTGTGCGAGTGTAGAACCTTGAATGCGACAGGTAATTCCGTGGTGCTATAAGGTATCCGTGGACATATGATAAGTTAAGGCCGTGTGTCGGCATGTTTCCGTTGACAGGATTTGTGGCAAGTTGCAAGGCCCGTCACACCACACAATCGTCAGCGACCGTTTTCGACCCCGCATTCCAGCTTCGGAGTTTTCCTGGCGGTACACGTGGGCCGGAGAGGGCAAGCGTACCATCAACCCGCGCCCTTGGCAGGGCAGCAACAGCGAGCGAGTCGGACCGATATACAGCAAACCCGTGTGAACTACAAGCAAAGTTCCGTCGAGTGTCCCGAACCGGTTTCGAACCGGTGACCCTCGCGTGAGAGTCACGCACGCTACCGTCTGAGCCATCGTTGGTGACGACCACCGATGTGACGGCTGTACCCCGTCGAGCAAGTCCACGAATCCCGTGTGAGGCGCCGTTGAGAACGGCAAGCGAGTAGCAGAAGCGAAGTCCGGAGGAGATCCGCGTGTCGGCCAAGTGAGGCGCCGTAGCAACCGCAGCAACCGCCGATGCCTCCACGCAAGTAAAGTCAAACCGTGAGTACCCGTTCATTTATCCCATGTGCATGGTGAATTTCGCCCCTAGCCCGAGTTAAACCGCTAGCGTGGCCACACCGTTCATATCGGCCCTACCGTTCGTCCCGTTTATGCGTCGGTAATCGGCAACATAAATTTAACCCCCGAATGAACACCACCCGTCGTACCGCACACACATGAATTTACCGCACACGAAAAGAGAGAAAGACAGTAGCTAGAGTAAAGAGGGAATGAAGTAGTAGAATAGGCCTAGAGTAAGATTGTAAATATTGTCGATAAAGTAGAAGTTAAGCAGATGGAAGAAATAGAATGAATTACCGTTTGAATTTTAGATAGATGCGTTTTGAATAAAAGATTACACTGCAGTTCAAGAGTTTTTAAACAGTTATTTTTGGGAGAAATCTAGAGAGGTAAATGTAAAGGGATTTTTCACGTTTCGTGTCGTTTTTTTATTTTGGTCATTTACTGGAGAGGTTGACTCCGAAATCAACCAGACAGCTTTTTAATCGAACGAAGATTCGTTCGAGGTGTTTAAGTCTTGTTTTCCCGTGATGATAACCATCGCGAGCACTACTTTGTCGTCGGCGAAAATCACCTTTACGCACTCTAATTTCTTTATTTGCACGACTTCGGTCGTGAAGCATTTCGTTTCCCTGATCAGCCAGCTTGTTTCCCACCCATTCATTTGGGAAAAACCAGAACCCTCCCCTGAAGGGTCTCAGTTCGGTCGGGCAACCTTTCAATCTCGGTAAGTGGTCTCCCTCGGGAGTGGCGCGTAAGCCATTTTTACTTGTTTCCGGGAAACTCGCAAGCCTGTCGGGTTACAGCGCATACCCATCATATTGGGCTCTCGGAAATCAATCTCTGTGTTTGCGGCGTAGATAACCAGGATATCGAACATGGCGTATGGGGATGCGGTGAGCATCGTGGCATCAGATCTGAACTGATCGAAACTCTCCGGATCCGAGGAAAACAGCAGAAACTTGCTGGGAAAGTTTTAGCGGAATTAATACGAAAGTGTGACAGTTCATGTATTAGGTATTGAAAAAAAAAACGTATCAGAGAGGGGAGAGGGATCTTGGAATTCCGAAAAACGATGGACGTCATATTTGGATTTTTATGAGAATGAGTTATCAACAAGAAAAAATATGGTACAATCTAAATTTACACGGGTTTTGGTGAACATTAATTAGTTGAGTTTTGAAGCAAAAATTAAGGTTTTTGAACATGTGCAGCTATTTAACGTCCGAAAATTTAGAAACATATTTTTTTTATATTCTTGAAAGTATTCTCAACTATCTGATATAGTAGATGAACGTTTAGCTTAATTTTTCAACTAAAAACTTGATATGGAAATTGGGTTTTTGCCTGCAATTTGAAAATCTAGACCATTGTGGGACGGGACTACTCTCCTTTAGCATTAATCCCAAGTGCCACATCAACCAGGGTTGGGAAATGGTCCAGAGAGGAAGCAATCACGGCAAATGTAGGTACCAGGGGGGAGGTGAGTGGTGAGGTAATCAAAGTTTCGATTTAATTTATTCAAAAGTGCTACCGTGCGCGGCGTGCTTTGCATCCTACAGTCATGAACCCGGTTCAACTCAACCGTTGGCAATCTCAAGCGACAGAGGGAAGTAGATGCATATACCTAGCTATCAACATTTATAAGTGTTGAGTACCGTAAAACGAGGTAACATTAATCCGAATGACCCCGAATGACATTTTTCATTGAAATATTTTCAGTGCTTCTCTTTCTTATATTCATGTGCAACTTGTCAATGCTCGTTGGAAACTGTTTGTAATCTACATTATATTGAGATTTATAATTTTAAACTAAAAGAACAATAAACTGCTGATCAATGTTGCCACGTTCAACGGTATCAAGTGCAGCCATCACGGGTCGTGTGCATGTTGATGCGTCTGATTGAAGACGAGGTTTATATACGGTGGTGACGCAAGTTGAAAAATTCACCAAGTTATACCAAATAGTAACAACTCAGATATTCTTTTTATTTCCGATGGTGTCTGTTTATCAAACAAAGTTTCTTTATAATTGAAGTTATTATTGGTTTATTGGTTTATTACTGTAACCTATTTGAAATCAGAAACTTTTACGAGTAACGTATTTGATTCGTTCAAAACAAATATAAAATCAATTCAACTAATCTTGCTCCTCTAAGGGACGATTTCTTCACCACCGCTTAGGCCTTAAAAAAGTTTAATTATATGGGTAAACGTGGTTTACGGCTTAAGTAAAGGTGAAGAAATCAGCCCTAACAAAGAAAAACATTTGAAAGTGTTTGGAATTGGGGTATGATTGTAAAATAAATAAAACTTTTTGAAGCTTAAGTTACATTGCTAAAATAATTCAAAGTTATCTGTTAAAGCGTACACTTCAGGTTAATTATCAGAACTCCAAGTCTGGAAGACTTATTGTAAAAGGTGGTATAAAAATAGAAAAAAAAAATACCTTAAGTTGGTGAATACTGGAACGTTTAACCTATTTCTGCAAAAATGAGGTTCTTTGAGGAAGAAAATAAGTTCCATCTTAGGATTTTAATAATTAAAATCGTTTGATGTGATGATATTCGATAACATATAGGACGAGTTTCACTTTGGCTACTGTTTGTTGATATCCTACGCACATATCTGGGCATCAATAGGGCATTTGCATTCTATGCACATCATTTTTCCGAATGAATTTAAAGCCTGCTGGTGAGTATCATATACAGAAAATTGCTGCATCGCCCTGGAGCTAGATTTATTTGGTTCAATCTGAACCGGTCACTCACGCTAACGAACTTGAGAGAACGAGAACTCTAAATACCTACCTGATATTAATCCCCTGACTTATGTAAATGCGTGGAGAATGGTGAACGTCGTGATCGTGTGGTCGCTTCCGCGCAAAGGTTACCACTAGGCGTATAGTCCAAAACGTAACACGGGAGCAGTCTGATATAGGTAGGGTAGGTGTTCACTTAGTAGACAGTGTCCTATAGTCGCACTAGTAGCTTTTTACGGCCGTTTTGTTGAAAATCGTTGCGAATTATTTTTGGTCATGAAGGTTAGGAACTATTAACTTAAGTACGATTGACTTACAGGTCAATTATGTCAAAAAATAATCGAAATATATGGTTTTGATTTAAAATTAAGCTTTTTTGGACCTATAGTAGTGCTATTATACCTAAATTTGCACTACCGAGCGAAACTATTTATATCAAACTTAAAAAGAACTTACATCAATCGAAATATTTTTTTTTTTGCGTAGGCAATATATAAAAGTTATGAGAAATACATTTTTAATTAGGGTTTGCCTGCGCCGTGAAGCTAGTGTAAATAAAGAAACAGAAACTTTTAATAGCGTTACTATGGGCGCAGGTGTCCCTATGGCTACAAAAGCGGTATTAAATAGGGGAAAAGCATCAATTTTCGACCCAGCACTAATTTTCGACCCATTCATACGATTTCGGCCTACTTTGTATGGAAATCCGAAAATTGGCACAGAATTCTTGTGGGTCGAAAATTAGTGCTTTTCCCCTGTTAATAGATTGTGCTACTTTTCCCCGAATGTCGGTTCCCCGAATGCTATTTCCCCGAATGGCCCGTTCCCCGAAAATAGGCTGCCGTTCAAATAGGTGATAGAATAGTTTTCAGTGGCAGGATGGTAAATTAAAAGAACGATAAGCAACCAAGAGAAGGAGGTATTTGATCATTCTCGACTATACACATGTTGTCAAAAATACTGAGGACGGTTAAACTCGTAAGAACCGCCAATTAAATAGAAAAGGGTGCATATGTAATGAAATGTATGAAGATATGACAAATATGCGTGCCAAAAACCATTTCGGGAAAATGGGCTTTTCGGGGAAACGGGATGTTCAGCAAACTGACATTCGGGGAACTGGCGTTCGGGGAAAGGACGTTCGGGAAACCGACATTTGGGGAAAAGTAGCACAACCATATATATATATATATATATATATATATATATATATATATATATATATATATATATATATATATATATATATATATATATATATATATATATATGTACAGCCAAGATAAAAAAAAACTTTCTATTGGCGTAAAAATAATATTTATTGGCTATTGGAACACCGACCCTATGTTTGTTGGATTTGGTTTGTTGCTGTTGGAAACTTTTATGAATCGCAGACACTGCACTGTGTTGATTCACTGATATGGCTGAAAATTTATAATGCCTAATACAAATATTGAATAGCACATTTCTAGCTTAGGGTAAGGTGGGGCAAAAGATCGATACTAGAAGAATGATCAACATGTCTAGAAAAACTACAAGAGAGAAATAAATATCATAACTGGATCTTTAATCTAGTAGTTTATATTTGTCTGGACATTTTTAGTCAAAATACTTCTCCATTTCAGGTTATAAAGCTTTTAATATTGATTTCTTTAAGTCTTTCACTTGAATTGCATTTAAACCGAATTTATGATAAAAGGCCGAATGACAAAAGATGGGAAGACAAAAAGTCGAAAGGACTAAAGGTCGAATTGACAAATTGTCGAATGAGCAAAAGGCCGAGGGGCAGAAGGTCGAATAGAAAAAAGGTCGAATGGAAAAAGGATCCAACTACAAAAAAGGCCGTAAAATATAAATCCGGAAAGAAATTGAGTTGAGACACTCTGTACGGTGAATTAAACAATTAATATATACTTCAGTCAGAAAAAAACTGTACGACGAACGCAAAATTTTTCACAGATCTACTTTTTGTTCCTTCTGTTGAACATTTCCATATGTTGATGATCGTCCAGTCCCAAAAATAATATGTAAGATTCATGGATCTCTGTTTAGGTATATAGCAAGGTTTCCGACCCGGTGGAACGCAGACCCCTAGAGGGCCGTGACGGCTGCTCAAGGGATCTGCGAAGCCATCTAAATCTAAATCTAAATAAATATCTCGATCGTTGAAAGAATGTATAAAATAAATAACTTTCGTTTGTTTTGCAAGAAAGTAATTTTTTTTTAAATATAATAGTGTTAAATAAACTATATCTTTTTTTAACAACGCAATTACTGATGAAATTAGTTCCTTTCTTTTATATTGTTAATGAGATAATGCAAGTCTTATTACACCTCAAGGCTTTGTTTTTTTTTTTTCTCAGCGTTGATTTGAAAATTCGATTGGTATTAGTTCGTATAAACCCCTAAATAGAAATAAATAGCTCAAAATTATTCTCAATCAAAACGTTGAAAATTACAAAACTGTGCAGCCCTAATTTACCAAGGTTTCTAGTAAGGATGAATTTTATGGATGGAAATTGACGTGTATACGTCAACAAACACTACATAAGAGAACCATTTTACTCAAATTTCGAACACTTAAGGCACATGATTTGAAATTCATCTCATAGGCATAAATAAGATGATATTTGTGAAAAATTTGAACTTCTTCGCAAAGTACGACTGTTAGCTGTTGGGTATGTCGATAAACAAATATTTAAGCTTGTTTAGTATTGTTTTTATGTAAAAGTATGGAATAACATTTTGATTCAAATGCCGAACATTGTATTCATTCTGTCTCATATTCTGAACACATTGATTCAAATTCCGAACAGCACAAATAAACCGTATTCGAATGAATAAATTCGTAAATCAATTTGCCTGAACTAATTCAAAGAATCATCACTACTCCCTAGACCTCGAGATTGGAATAAATTGGAATAAGTTCAAATTGAATTGTAATTGACTGCTATTTCCTGTCAATTTGATGAGATGTTTCAGTGAAACATTTCAATAAAATCGCAACGCCTGGCGCTCGCACAGAAGATAGCGGAAGAACATGATGGACGTCACGAAGTGGAGATGGACGGGAAGAAATTCAAGCTCCGCATAACCTTCGAGGAAGGAAGTGTGGAAGTGAAAGTGCATGACCTCCCCGATGTTGTGACGAAAGAGAAGATCGTGGAGTTTCTTCGTGCGTTTGGTGAAGTGGTCTCGATTCACGAATTAAAGTGGGAGACAGGTACGTAATAGACGGCGTATCGCTCGGCATATGGTCGACACGAAAGCTACTTCATCGTAACATCGACTCGTGGGTCATCATCGATGGGCAGCTAGCGTGCGTGATGTACAAGAGGCAAGTGATCCCGTGCAAGCGCTGCAAAGAGCAGGCATATTCTGGCATATCATGGGTTTAGAACAAAAAACTTCTGGTGCAGAAGTTGCTACGCCAACGTGTCAAAGCAGAGTGGCAACCACCGAGCACGAAATCGTGTCATCACTCGCATCGTCGACTGCTTTTCCCGAGCTGCCGAACCTCCGAGTCGAACCGAACAGTCTGCCCCGCGACGAAAAGCAACAGCCAATCCGACAAGGTTGATTTATCAGTGTCCCCCAGCCCGCAACAGCATCGTGCGTAAGGTCCGTCGTCGTCTCACCGATTGACTCAGACAGCTACCGAAGCTAATCAACCCACTGTTCCTTTGGTTGACTTGTTTAAAAAGCCGATTCACGCGTTGGGATCGCACAACAAAAATGCCAACGGCAACGAAACCGATGAATCGTCGATATCCACAAGCAGCAGGCGAAGAAGAGGCCAATCACACAGCCGAAAAGACGATGACAACAGGCAGGATGAGGATTACCAACCGTAATGGCTCTCAAATCCTACAATATCGCGTCCATCAACATCGGCACCATCACCAATCCCACGAAACTATCAGCGCTGCGCACTTTCATCAGCAGCCAAAGCCTCGATATTGTGTGTCTGCAAGAAGCGGAAAACGACCAGCTCTCCTTGCCTGGCTTCGTCGCATTCTCGAATGTAGACCACAAGAGAGACGGGGTTGGTGGTCTGATGGCTACCGCTTCTGCTTCATAAGCAGAAGGTCATGGGTTCAATCCCAGACACGTCCCTTTACTCGTATTTTGTAGTTGTATATCTCTCACTTGCTTCTGTCTTCCATTCTAAATCTATCACACTCAAACTATTCATTCATAGCAAACACTAGAACCAGAGACGGACAAGAAACCGTGCAAGATACGACCATTTGCAACCTCTACGCTCTCTCCGGTTTTGGAGGATTTTTTCAACGGTACTCTCGCCTACTATCTCCGCCATCCCACTCAGAATGACGTGTCTCGCTGACAAGTTTAATTGCTTGCTTCGAGCATGCGATTCGTCCAGCCCCCCAATACCAGCCCTGTACTCAAGATCGCTGTGCAGCAGCTGCAGCTCCACGACGCGTTGGAAAAGTTGTGCTCCCGTGATTCTGGTTTCACGTAAGTTTGCCGACACGCACAATCGCGCCTCGATCGCATTTATGTGAACAGCGGTTTGCGAGAGCATTTGCGTACCGCGCGTACGCATGGCTACTCATTCACGGACCACAAAACAATGATACTTCATCTTTGTCTACCCTAGCTAGGGTATGAGCCTGGCCATGGTTTCTGGTCCCTTTCACCGCATCGACGTGCTGTTGAAGAAGAAGGGAGGTGACAACGCAGCTCAATCGCATCACCCCATCTCGCTGCTCAAAAGCGACTAAAAAAAACTCCATTCGCGCATTCCCAAACTACGCAAGAATATGCCATGCAAGCCCACTAAGTGCTAAGCGACGGCCAGAAATACTCCAATTCTGAGCAGTGATGCCACATACACAGTTTTATCTGAAATTACACAGATTTTTTTCTGTTTTTGCTTACAGGTATCTGTGATCACAGATCACAGATTTTTTAGATTAAAATGATTTTTAAGATTTTAGGATATTTCACGAGTTTATGACACGGTTTTGGAAGATATAACACAGAAATGCCATTATTCTGTTTAGTTTTTCTCAAAAAAATTTATTTTGAATTTTTAGAAACAATTATGCGTCTTTAACTTAGGTACTTTTAGTAGAATAAGTTCATAATAAAAATTGTTGACATTCCAAGAACACCCATAAAACGTTCGCAAAAGTTCTTTTTAACCTAAAAAAAAAAATTTTTTGGATTTTATTGCGACACAGATTTTTACCAAGAATTTTTAGGGATGACTACAGATTAAAAAGATTTTTTCAGCCGAAAACACAGATAAGAGTTGGAAAAAATGTGGCAACACTGATTCTGAGCGAAACATATTCCAAGCCACTCTCTCACACTGAAAGATCGGATTGCGAGTCTCCGACACCACCGGCGTGCTGACTGCTCGTTTATCAGCTTTGTTTTGGAGAACGCGCGTGATTGGGTCCGACACTCTTTCCTCCTTGACACCATGTGCTCGCTCGGCTTTAATCGGGATCTCATCACTCTTCTCTCGCGCATTGCCAGCCGATCCACCTCTCGGCTGCTCATCAACGGTCGTCTCTCACGTCCGGTCGCAATCCAACGTTCGGTTCGGCAGGGTAACCCGTTGTCTATGAATCTCGTCGTTCTCTATCTCCACCCTCTGATGTGTAGGCTCGAACAAGCATTTAGCAACAATTCGTTGGTTGCGTCATCGTGGTGTCAGCCGGGCAGATCGAGTTGATGATCACTCGGTTCGAGTTTGGCTATTCAGTTCTCATTTTCAAGGCTAATTTAAAAAAGCATTTTAAATAGATATGTATGAAAATTTATAATGCGCGACTTTCTTATGCGTCTCTTTAGTAGTTTGATGATTTGTCATTTCTATTTATGATATAAATAACTATATAAAACTAAGGCAGCGTCCGGAATAAGAATTATGAAAAGTCCACACATTACTATTTATTAAAAATTATTCATGTTACGGAATCAAAACCTTCACTCACCATTTGGATGTAAAATGTTTTGAAGATTCGTAGAAATTATACATAATGATTTAATTTATATGCTCTTCGATGAGTTACACTTCACTGAGTCCTTAAGTGTCCGTAATATGTCATTAGAATCGTAATCTAATATTCTTTGAAGTGTACTCACCAAATTATTGCGGAAATATCTAAAAACTACTCAAAATCAAAGAAACAGTCATACAAACCATCGTGTCCATCTTTACCATTAAATAGTATTTTATGAAATTTTCATCTATTTCTGTGATGATTTCAATGTGGCCCAAAGGCAATGTGGATTTATACGGTAATTACTATGGAGAAATTTTGAAAAATGTTTCAAACACGTGAGTCCTTCAATATAAATACAAAATTATCATCCCATACTGAAAACTTATTCTTCAAACCACAATAAAGAAATTTGCGGAAGAGAGCAATTCCATTCGACGGATAGAAAAAGAGTTATTCATGACTTTGTTTGCTAATATTCAGCTTCATATGGGATTATAGGGATCTACAATCATCGCAGACAAAATTAGCTCAAAAGAGATTTGTTCTATTAGCAACATCCTTCATTAAGGTTTGAGGAATGAATTCTCACTATGGGTTGATAATTGTTTGCTTGCATTACAGACGAAGTAGGTTTATATGGCTTACATCAACGATGAAGTAGGGTTATATGGAAATTACTATGAAGAAATTTTGAAAAATGTTTTAAAACGTTAATATTGGAATGTAAGTACAAACATATCATCCCATAGTTAAAACTAATTCTTCAAGCCATAGTAAAGAAAATTGCTCAAGAGAGCAATCCAATCTGATGGATAGGAGAAGAGGTATTAATAAGTTTGCTACTTTTTAGCTTTTTATGGGAATATAGCCCTGCAAACATCTACAAAAATCCCAATCAAAACAAGCTCAAAGGGGATTTGTTTCTTCAGCAACATACTTCATTAAGGTTATAAGAACGAGTTTTCACTATGGGATGATACATTTATTCTTACATTACAGAACTAATGTGTTTGGAACATTTTTTTTAATTTCTCCACAGTAATTTCCATATAAACTTACTTCGTCGTCGTCGTCGCCACCGAAAAAGCTGAAAATTTCACAGAACACTATTTTTATGGTAAGAATGGCATGAAATGTATGGGAGATTGACTTTTCAAGCATGTTTAAAGGTTGAACCTCCCTAAGTGTGTACATGTGTACATGTAAGCAACTAAGCTAACAATAATATTCTTATCAGTTACATATTAAAGTACCGTCCATGTACAAAAAAAAACACGTTAAAACTTTTACCGAGATGTAGGGAATTCAACTTTTAAATCCAGATCTCGGCAAATAATTACCGAGATATCAGCTGTTGTGTTCTCGGGGAATCCATTTATCTAGATCGATTTTCGATTTTTGGGGCCTTCCTTAGCCGAGTGATTAGAGTCCACGGCTACAAAGCAAAGCCATGCTGAAGGTCTGGGTTCGATTCATGGTCGGTCAAGGATCTTTTCGTAATGACAATTTGCTTGACTTCCCTGGGCATAGAGTATCATCGTACCTGCCACACGATATACGAATGCGAAAATAGCAATTTAGGCAAAGAAAGCTTTCAGTTAATAACTGTGGAAGTGCTCATAAGAACACTAAACTGAGACGCATGCTTTGTCCCAGTGAGGACGTAATGCCAAAAAGAAGAAGAAGGAATCTTTGAACAATCTTTGAACCACCATAAATTTCATTATATTCATAAATCGAGTTGTTTATGCCGTCGAGTCTAGTACACGACACTGAAGATGATCTTACAGTTGAGGTCGTAATACGCGTATCTGTCAAAAGATACGAACTCTAACGGAATTAAATGGTATAGTACTAAAGTCTGTTTTTCGTAGGCTGACCGTAAGGTAAAAGGATAAAACGGGACAAATGAAGAACAAAATCGGGATAATTTTTAAAAGTTATAAATAACGTTCTTTTGTAAATTTCAAGAAAATTTCTAACAATTTTGAGCTTTTTGGAACTTACGAAAACATGTTTATTTGGTATTAGTAGAATCATTTATAGTGGTAAGCTCCATCGAAGTTAATACGCCAATCGCGTATTATCCTCGATTTTACTATAGTAAAATCGAGGATAATACGCGATTGGCGTCGTAACTTCGATGGAGCTTACCACCATTAATGTTTTCGTTATGATGATCAATCATGTGTTAAATAGAGATGGTCGGGTTTCACATTTTTCAAACCCGAACCCGACCCGTACCCGACTAATTTTCTTTCTTCTAACCCGGACCCGACCCGAACCCGAGACAATAGTTGAAAAGCAAACCCGGACCCGACCCGAAACCCGAAATTTTTTTTGTAAGAAAAACCCGAATAAAACCCGACTTTGAAAAGATAGTAAATTTATCGTTTCTGATGCATAGGAAAGCTTTTAGGTTTTAACTTTGTTCACAGTTCTCACCAAACCCGACCTTAACCCGACTTTTTGTAAGCCCGAACCCGACCCGTACCCGATAATTTTGTAGCCTTCAAACCCGACCCGAACCCGAAAAATTTTAAATGTTCAAACCCGAACCCGACCCGAACCCGTCAGGTTCGGGTTCGGGTCGGGTTTCGGGTTTGAAAACCCGAGACCCGACCATCTCTAGTGTTACAGTAATTTTTTTTAGGGTGTTGAGATTATTGAGCTTTGGAACTGTTTTGAAAATTTTGAATTATATTTCAAAATCCTGATTACAAGCCATTTGTGAACTTTAAATTAAAATGGGAAGATTATCCAGGCCAGACAACTTCATTTTTAACTAATTTTGATGAAAATCTTCCTAAATCTTTGAATTCTGGTGAAACCTTTGAAAATCCAAACGAAACCTTTGCGATTTTTTCATGAATCATTCGAATATCTGTAGGAGTCTTCGGAATTTGTAAGAGTTATCCCAAAATCTCCCATAGGAGTCCTGGGATTTAAAATCCCAAAAAAATCAAGCTTCTTTTCGTTAACGAAATCCAGGAATCTAACTGAAATCTTGAAATGTCTATCGGAATTCCACAAATTATCTTTGAATTTTTCAAGTTTCCAACCACCGCTCCATAATGTTTAATCCTGGAAAAATCTAAGGAAGACCGAGATTACCTTGATGTGTAGAATCCCGAATATACAAAAATAGTATTCAATCTTCCATATAAAATGACAGATTAGTTTTCTCCCGTTTTTAAGACCATTTCGTGGACTTTCATAAACTTTTTTACGTACAATAACGTCGGAGTCCTGTATAAATTTAGTGAAAGTATCACGCAAATCCAATTACCAGTTCTCGAGCCAACTCGTGACATACAAACATCCTTCCATTTTTATTTATATAGATATTGTGATTTAATAAACGGATAACCTACATCAGTTGACGTATCTCTGCTATATGTTTGTAGTAAAAGATCATGTTCGTAGGAGGTGGAAAATTTGGTTGGAGATTGAAAAAGATTGGATTGCTGGACTTGTCTAAAAAAATGTTTTTTCCATATTTTAGAAATTAGCCTTAAATTTAGGCAAGATTTCAGAATATTTACAGTTTTCATTGAAATATTTCATTTTTTCTAATGTATTGGGATTATTAAAGGTCTTTTATAAAAACTAATCATATAAGATTTATGGTTTGAAAAAAATATAGAGTTAAAAATTTGCATTAATTTGAGTATAAATTAATTTGAGTATAAATTAATTTAGCTTTATGGGCTTCGTGGCCGTCAGTCGTTTGGGCGTATTGTGCCACGAAGCGTGGGTTCGATTCCCGCTCCAGTCGGTGGAAACTTTTCGTCAAACGGAAAATTCATCACTGGGCTACTGGGTGTTCCGTGTTGTCCGTTGCATAATTTTCGTGAATGTTCAGCCTTTGGCTGAAGACGGTGTAAATTGTCTTTATTCATGCGAATTTTAACTCAATTGATAAGTTCTTCGCTAGAGCATAACAAGGTGAAACATAAGTCAAATCATTTGTTGATTACAAATCAAGTTTGACTCTGAATTTAACATCTGTTAACCATTAGAATGAATATGATAGAATCTCGCAAAAATAATTTGAATCTTTTTACTGTACTGCTGTTATACACTGCTTTTTCTGCTTATCCTCAGGTCCGAAAATACGGGACAATTTGAGTATTTTCAATAAAACGACGGGACAGCTCGTCAAGGTGGTGAAAACGGTACTGTCCCGTGAAATACGGTACGTATGGTCAGCCTAGTTTTTCGTTCATTCATATTAGTTTTCAATTGAGCTGGAGCATCAGAAAGCAAGTTTTGTCACAATGTGCTCTATGCTTTAACACTAATGAAACTGCTCAAGATATCCCTCAAGTTTATTTAAGGTAGCCATCAGCAATTCAAAAGTTGCATCATTTTTTCGAAAACTTCGGTCTAATAATAGTGAGTAAAGGATTAGGACGGATTAAGAAGTCAATGCCATCCAAAGAATGAGTGCTCTTTGTCTAACCTACAACCAAACAGCATTTATTGCAACCGAAACAATAATTTTAACTTCTGGAATACAGGCGCGTCCTACCAATTAATTTTTGCAACCTGGCAAGGTTCTCTTAATGGTTCAAATGTACGAAAATTGCCCGTTTTACCATTATCGACCCCATTGTCTTCACCGGTATTATATGACCACAGGAAGGTTGCTACCTCTGCGTCTCAAGGTTAATCAGATGCTATTGTCTATCGAAAGTCATAAAAAAACTGGGCGTATCAATGGTTACCTCTATAGATCGCATCTGTGCTTGTCGGTTCGATCCTATGGCCGAGGTAGAATTTAAACGTTTTCAGCTGTAGGATTTTCTCATTTGGCAAACTTCACAGGTTTACACTATGGGATACAATTTTTAATTTCAAGATGGCAATTTCCAACCAATAATTTAAGCTACTCTTAATTACTCTCGCTGCCGGGGAAACGAAATAATTATTTTATGCAATTTATTCGGGTTTTGAAAGTATCAAATATGGCTCAATCATTTATGATTCTTTTCGATGGTATTTATCGCTTCTGAAAGGTAGAGCGGCACTCAAAAAATAATTAACGCCACCCGCCGGCATCACGCATATCCCCACCAACTTTTTTGCGATAGCCGAACAAAAGATATAGGTCCCTAGCACCCATGAAAACACACAGACGAGAAAGTTTTCCAAATTGAATGAAATTCGTAAGTTCATTATTAATTAAAACAGCTTTCCGTGACCGTAAGCTGCCGAACAAAGCTGTGTCGTGTGTGGAAATGGTCCGAAATCATAACCACGCGTGGTCCCATCAGCTGCAGTTATAGTGTCGCTAGTATGTATGAATGTTGGTGTGAGTTGCGTTTGATGACAATTTTTGTTATTTAAAATGCAGAAATTACGCTAGCTTGCTAGCCAGAACAATATAGGTACACAGTAGGTAATTGATTAAGTGGCCCTTTTCTATATCATGCGGAATGTACTCAATGACAATTCTGTCTACAAGCACGACCACGTTTAAAATTGAAGATAACACAATAAGAAGATATGGCTAAAAAACTATAAAAAGACGAACTACGGGGTAGTCAGGATTTCCTATAGGAAGATGGAATTACCTCAAAGGTCTTATTAATCGATTTCTCACAAAAAGACAACTTTTGACGTATTCTGCGTCGTTTTTGTGGTTATTCTAAGCTTTTGTATGAAACGCAACGCTATTCAGGGCGTTATCCATTCATGTTCTCTAATAATTGGAAAAGTAAAGGTTTAATTCAATTCCAACTTTTTATTTAAAAGGCCTATGAATATTAGGGTGCAGCTTGTTTTTCGAAAGTTCCCAAAAGCGAAAATTCGTGTGATCTTCTAAACTCAAATCACATGAAAAAAGAAACCTCAAAGTTTCAGCCAACAATATTTAGACTCAGAGGTGTCGCAAGCGACATGAGGTGAATTTTCAAGTTATAAAATATCAATAAGATACTTTCCTTATTTCACTTCTTCTTAGTAGTATTTCTAAGTTAAATGTCCTAAACGGTTCTCCATAGAACAATTCTCAATAGAACGGTTTACACTTCAACCTAAAATTTTTTAGCTAGATTTTTTTAATAAATTGCATGCAAAATGCATAAGAGATTTTCAAAAGTTGTTCTTTAGTCAAAATGCTCGAATCATTCTACCAAGCCAAAATAAAACGGTTGAGCTACTTTTTCTCGAATATCGTTTCCGTGAACGCCAGTTCCCTGAATGTCAGTTCCACGAATACCCATTTCCACAAAAAGTTTTTGGCACTTTTAATTGAAGAAGGTTCTCAATTAAATCAATTCAACGATTTATCCAGACGTTAGTCCAGAAATAAATCTTGCAAACGTATTTATTAGGAATTCAAATCAAAATCATTCGAAATTCAAATTTAATACGAGTGTGTGGCGTGATAAAATGGGTTGAACTTAGTATTTAAGGCCCCCTTCATGAGATCTAACCCGGACCCCCCATTGTCTAAATCACGCTCTGAACACGCTGTCCATTTTATATATTTATTATAATTAAGTTAGTTTTACCGTGAAAATTACAATATAAAGTTCAAATATGTAGTCAAATTTATGTAATTGCCATTTAGTCTGTTCATGACATCAAATGAAACGTAATGTCAAATTATATCAATATAAAAAAGCAAAGATTTGCATTCGTGAGCTCCATAGTGACGAAAGACAATGCAATCTGTTCCATAGAAAGGATAATCATTAACTTTTACCCTCGTTTATCGTCAGTTCATTTGTAAAACAAATGAAGCCCAATTACCGACGCCAATGACTTTCCATGAACTTCCTCGACCTCGAGTTTATGACACTGGCCATCTCCGGAGAGCAAAGTCAGCCGCTTCTCCAACCCAAAACTGCAAATGTTAATTTTACTGCCATCCTTTTTGACAGATAATTAGGTAAACTTTGAACTTAACATTCCACCACAAAGGGCGTGGTCCGAGCTGTCGTCTCCAAATCCTTTATGGCCCCAATCTATATCGACCCAAAGCTAACGTATTTAGTTCAATGTCACTTTTCTACCTGGGGATAAAGCGAGGAACGCATTTCGTTCTGTATGCTCCGCTTATCCAGAAATTCTTCCAACTACGTATACGGACGATTGGCATCGACGACCAGTTGACAGACGATTCAGCCAATACCAATACGGATGGCACATCCACAAAATGTTGAATTATTGATTTTTCCGCATTTTCTGCATGAAAAGTTGCCTATGGAACTTTTTTTTTCCAATTAACGATTTAAAAATCTAATTATTCAGTCAGTAGCCAGGAGCAGCAATCTAATTCCATCGTGGAGAGGAGACCAAAACGGGTCGAGCACAAAGTAATGGAACAACATAAATTCGTTCCTCTCACCGTGTAGAGCCCGCAGCACATCGGAAATTTTACTTACATTTGGCCTGTTTTTTTTTCTCGTCAGGACTGTCTCTCTGTTAGGTCACAGCGAAAAAGTGCGGCTGTAGCGATACCCGTATCCATTGTTCTTTGGTTCCCAACTGTTCTGATGCGGATCATGGAAGGGATGATGTTTCTCATTAAGGAATATACATGTAGATGCCAACCTAACTTAAATTAGTTTTAACTCGATATAAGGCATATTTTTCTAGAAAATTTGTATTAGATTACAATCGTACCACAGGTAAACAGACATAACACTTAGCACTGTTTGTCTGTGGTCGAAATATGAACCAGCAGAACGATTTAGATAGTTTCGGTAATAATTTTTGCCGAAATTCATTTTTCCAACTGTCGAAATTGCTTAGAAAAGATAAACAATAGCTTTAATTTGAACACACTTTATTTCGTAAATCGATTTCGGTTGATATGCCGAGAACCCAACAGATAAAGATCTTGGTATTTATTTACGGAATCTAGGTTAAACTTTTATTGAGATATCGGTGAACGTTACCGAGTTGAAAATTTTTTTGTCGTAAATCTTGGTAAATCAAGTTCACCCGGTTCTGTTTTTGCCCGGGGGATGCCTACCGTGTAAAAAAGGTTTTCAGTTTAAAATTTCAAGAGCCGTGCAAAAATAAGGAAAACAATTTGTTGACGTTTCATGCAAAAAATAAGGTTTTGGCTAGAGAAAAAGGTAAGTAAGAAAATCAGTCAGTCTCAAAATTGACTGAAGGGTTAAAAATCTGGTAAATGAAGGTAAAAAAGCTGTAGGGTTCTCGACGATTTGTTTTGAAATAATTTAAGTGTGAATTTAAGCTATCCCAATGTCGTTGAAATTATATTGAACTCGGCAATGGAAGCTTAGTGAACAATAAAAGCATGTAATTTATTTTTATTTCTATTTTTTGTGTGAACGTTTAGTATAAAGTGAATCTTTGAATGGAATTTTGTAAATTACCGAATAACTAACATTAAACGCATAAGCGCCGTTTTTTAAGGTTGCAATCTGTTCACGGAAACAACCATTCAATTCTTAAAAAAATAAATTTCTATCCTAAAGGCGAATTCAAAACTAGGTTCCAAAAACATTTCTGGTATGTACGAAATGGTTCCGGGTCATTTGGCTGAAATTGAAAACAATGGTGAACTACAGTTTTAATGAATTTCAAAACTGAATTTCAAAGAACAGTTTATTCTTAAGGAAGGATAAATCATCATTGATATACAGCTCTTTAGTGTTAGTTCAAAGAACAGTCAATGCTGAAAGAAGAACATCCTAAATGTAATAAATTATTCATTTCTCTGCCAGCTGTAATAGCTACTAGCATAGGGTTTCGCTTTGTTTTTGATAGTAAAAAGTTAAAAAGCTTTTAGACAGTTACTAAAACGGTTTACGGTTTATTTTTCTCTCTGGAGCATCGATTTGCTTCAATCATTCTGATAGTGCTTAGTAAATTAATTAATTTCTAATAACCACAAGTTTGGCATCTTCTTTTCACAACGGAGAAACAGTGAGCTTCTTTAACAAAAGTGTTCACCGAATCGTTCAGTTTAATTTTTAATAAGACTCTTTATGAGCTTATTATAAGCCTTAATACTAACAACTCTTGATATATGAAAGAACATCCTATGATCAAAAGAAGGAACAATCTATTATAAAAAAATAAGCTAGTGTAATGCAACCAATTGTTATATTAGTACCGGGTACCCCCGTTGGTTTGACCACATTTAATCTGAACACTTTTTAATCTGTACCCCGCTAATTTGCACATCGTTCAGATTAAAAATGGTTCAAACGTCATTTAGCTCATGGAACGGAGTGAAGTGAGATGGAACGCTGTGGAACGGAACGCAGAATCGAAACAAAACAGTGAAAAAGGTAACCAGAAACACGTTTCTAGGGTGAGTAGATGTTCAAATTAAAAATGAACCCCGATGGTTTGCATGAGGTACCGTTCAAATTAGCGGGGGTGCACGGTATAACTATAAAGAACTGCCGATGATTCAAAGAAGGTAAAATTCCCAATTGAAATATAAGCTAAATTATTGACAACAGTAATGATACCAGTACAAGATGCCTATGTTTAAAACAAGAAAAAATTTCTAATGAAATTATCAAAAACGTTTCAAACCCTAGCACACCGTTGGTAGTCCATTATTACATTTTGATTATTCTCTTGGAGCACTTATATAGTGACAAACAAGTCGTCCCGCCACATCATAATGATCAACAAATTAACTAGCAGATCAGTTATTGGGCCAGCGATCAGCGTTAAAAAATGTTTTCGGCCAAATGGCCGGACACCGTACGAAATAGTTTGGTGAAATCGTTTTTTTATATGGACTTGAAAATTGTCGATTGTGAGGCGGAGAATCCTTTTCAATTCATCAAACATCAAACAAAATTGTCATTGTTCTATTATATTGAATGTCACACAACATACAGGAATATCGATTCAATTATCAAAAATTGCGACATACTCATCTGATTCTATCAACCCTTTTTCCCAAAAATGTTATCATTGTTTCATAATAGAACCTTCTCCAAATCTTGAAACTTTATTCAAACAGCTGTAGGTCAGAAAAGATAATTAATTTAGTTTATTTGACCCTACGTGTTTCGCAGACGAACTTTTACATGATACACTCTGAACCAGCTCAATTCTCACTTATATAACTTTTTTTTCGAAATTACAAAACGACGTAAGTAAGATTTTCTATTTTCGCAACCCAACCACTTCTATCCCACTGTGTTATATGAAGAGACAAAGTAACTTAACCACGAATCAAAACATACCACTAATTGAGTCAATCTTCACTGGTAAAAAAACATTTTAAGTGAACGAATAAAACAGTGTATCATTTTGTCATCAAGTGTTCGTGAGAAAATTATAGAAAAGCAGAATTATTGGACACGTGTGAAGTCTCGAGGATACACTTAAAGAAAAAAAAACACTCTTCTCAATTGTTTTTCTCCAAACCCCATAGCGCGACAAAAGTCCAAAATTAATGTAGAGATAATGTTGTCATAATTGACATTATGATTGCATACCAACGATCTCATATGATTTATCACATTACTTAATTGCTCTTCATGGAGTTGAATTTTGTTAAAACTGATATCTTGAATTTAATCCTATCTTAAGAAAATTTGATTTGTAGAGAAAAATGGAAATAAAGATTATTGTTTGTACTGTTTTGGAAATCAAACTGTTAGTGTATTTTACATGCTTGATGGAAATTAAGGTTAATTCTAAAATTAACCAACATTTTTACAATGTACTCATAATATTTACAATTTTTTAATGGTTCAGCTTAAAAGTTAAAGTACTCCTCGGTATTTAGCTTGTGACCAGTTTGAGGTGGAAGTCTAGACTCCACTCTTTCATGTTCTACCAAAAGTTTTTGCATATTTTTGCAGATGGACTAGATAGATCGGTTCATGTACATGCGACAATTTAGTCGACTTTTTAAACTTATATTTTCAACTTCGCGTATGTTAATACAATCAACCAGATCAATGAATTTTGTGGGTTTCTAAACAACATAGATAGCCATAATCAATTACTTCTTAGCAAGGGTCCGTTCATGAGCTAAGTGACATTCATAAATCTAGGTTCAGTCGGTTAAAAAATACATAAAATATTAATTTTTCAATGAAGTATGTGATGAAAAGGCTATAACAAAAGAATCTGTTTCAGGTTTAACAATTTATGCATGGTTTCTTGTAATCTCCAAAGGTAAACGTAAAAGACTTCTGAAAAAATATGATATGATTGGAATTGTTGTACGTCTCCTGTTACATCTGTTATACTAAGACACAATAGCTTAAGTTTAAAATAGGCATTTGCTAAAAAGTTTATAAAAAGAATTATACCCACTCAGCCGGTAATTTATGTTTAACCAGGATTGTTTCATTAGTATAACATATAACAAAAGTTGCAAAAATCAAATAGAAACATAGTAAACCTGTCCGTTTTTAAATTTGATAGTTTAGTTATACATCATTGAAGAACTAAGCAATCTCCAGTACGTTGAAATATCAAAAGAAGAAAAGATTAAAATAAAATAAAAGGCGATATGAAATTGCCAGGTAAGAGACACGCAATGAAGAAAAATGAAAAAAACAAATTGATCAATTTTTTTTAAATTGCTGGCAGAAAAATCGAAAATTTAAGCATGATGTTCTTGAGATGAAATACCTACATCAAGTTGAGAAGTTGAGTATTGAGATGAGCTACTTTTAAGTATAGAAACTATTGATTTTTGCATATACAGTGATCTTGTCTCCTAGAGCACTGGTTGATCTGAAATTTCGTATTCACATGTGGATACCACAGACAAATGGATACCGTTCTAATTCAAATTCCAAACAGCTTCAAATTTCGGACAGTCTACTTTGTATGGGAAAGATTTCACTTGAAATGTTTCAAGATTTTACGTTTACAAATTTCCAACTTTCAGGCGCATTTTAATAAGAATTTTCTATGGCAACCCATGAAAATTTATAATGCGCCTCTAGTTTTGCGTTTGCTCTTACGGCTGGGGAACTTTAATTGGGTTCTAATTTTTTTGTTAAAATCTTGTTTTCAATAAATAACACGATAGAGCTACTCCCGGATAAAAACGTATCATTCAGTGAATGGAATAAACCATTAATGTACAATATAACGTATTGGATACAATACAGTGTATTGTAATTGAATGTCGAAGCAATATTATTCTTGTTTGAATATACAATTCAAAAACAATATAATATATTGTAACAGAACATTGTATTGTTTTTAATTGGTTTTATACCTTACAATTTTGATCAAATTCCTATTTTCGCGTAAAACAACTGTTGCTTTTTTCTATGTAGCTTTGCTGAAAGAAATACACAAAACAAGTTCAGAAAGCAAGAAATGTTGGGTGAAAAATATTCAAAAAGTAAAAATAAGTAGTTTTTTAGAAGTCACTTGAAATTAGTTGTAACGACGAATGCAACCATGATACAGTTCGTTGAATTGTTTTTGTATTGTACAACAATACACGAATTGCTTATCAAGACAATACATGAACAATATATCGTATTGTATTTTCAAAATGTTTGTATGAGAAAATATCTATATTTGTATTGTTACGATACTTAACCACCCATACATTATATTGCAAAAATCTCATATACCATACAGTGAACTGTTCAAAACAATATATTGTACTGTAATTGTATTGTCATTTTACAATATACTGTATTGTATTTCCAATATATTGAATGGTACTGTTTCAATACGTTATATTGTTTTTGTGTTGTATTTTTTATCCGGGCTACTTTGGGAAATTATTCTGCTCAAATAATTGCTATATACCGTTTTGTCTCAAATTCCGAACAGACTCACATTCCGAACACTCGGTTTTTGTATGGCGATTTGGTTGAAATGTTTCGCTGAAATATACCACCAAATAACAAGAAAATGGCAGTCAATTGCAAATCAATTTTAGCGTCTCCAATATAATTTATACCATTGATGATTCTCTAGTTTCAGAACAGAAGAACAAGCTTAAGTAAATTTATTTGCGAAATTATTCATTTGAATACGATTTATTCGTGCTGTTCGGTATTTGAATCAAGGTGTTCGGAATATGAGACAGAATGAACACAGTGTTCGGCATTTGAATCAAAATGTTGTTCCATACTTTAACGTAAAAACAATACTAAAACTAATTAAATCAACATTATTATCGGTACACCTAACAGCAAACAGTTAGGCTTTGCTAGGAAATTAAAATTAAATCAAATATCTGCCAATTTATGCCAATCAGATGCATTTGAAGTCACTGTTGACCTTAAGTGTTTGGAATATGAGTCAAAACGGTATAGATATTATATTAACTTTAATTTAAAAAAAATGGGTCCAACCTTTACACTTTTGATCATGTTTGACGTTCAGTTCGTCGACAAAACGCCACAGGGGTTCAACTTTTTTATACTGGGGTTGTTCTTATCTGACATTTCGGAAGGGACACGGAAAACAGAATACACCCAAAACTTGAGTGTAAACCAAGGAGTGTGACAAAATCTCAAAAACCTAAACAAATGTTTTCCTGGACTGAAACCAACGAGAAACATTTAAAATTTGAGTAAACATGTGTTTTTAGCCTAAACTTGAGCGTTTGGTTCTTAAATTGGGACAAGGCTTTAGGGGAATTTTAAGAGGAATTTCTGAACGAAAAATTATATTTTTCGGAGGCATCCTTGCAAAACTTTTGTGCAAACTTCTTGTAGTAATTCCTGGGAGAATTTATTTAAAATTTTCTACGCAAATTTCTAGAATAAGTCCACATAAAATAATGAAAGATAATTGCGGGAGGCTGCCACTTGATCCAGCTTGGAAATATTGGGAAGATTTTTCGAAGAAATCTTCAGTAATCATACAATCTAAATCCTTGGAAAACTCTTCATCATAACCAGCGAATCAATTGTCACCCAACACGCAGCAACTCCTATTCTTGTTGCAACAATTTTATTCCGCAACATCAAATTATCACCACTTGTACAGAATATGACAATGATCGATTTGATGGTATCCTTATCCGCAACAGTATAGACAAACTGTTGTGAGTGAGCTTGATTTGTTGTTTGTTTTTCGTCTGTTTTTATGACAATTTGATTCACTGATCGTAACTGATAACATTATCCCAGTTTGAATATTCAATGGATTCCTTAAAATACTTTGCCCATGGGACCGTTTATCCATGGATGAGTTTTGAAGTTGTTCATGGGAAACTTTTGACGAAGTTCCTTTAAAAAAATTCAGGATAAATTTACAGAGGAATTACTTGAGTATTAATTTTAAAGATGTAAAGGAACCACTGCAAAGTTGTTTGGGATGATTTCTGGGAAATTTTTAATTGTGGTTCTCTGAATAATTCATAAAATAATTTCTGAAGTATTTTATGAAGTACAGGTTTCAGTTGATATAAGCAATCACATTCAAACCTTCCGGGACATTGTAGGAACATAATCATCAAGTCAGCTCTAATAACAAATATCAATATTTATGTGGGTACTACGCCTCGAAACTTTCGATTACTAAGCTTTCAGTTATCTACAAAAAGTAAATCCACCATCACGAGATTAATTTTAGCTAACGAGAAAAATGGGTTAATGATCGAACCGAAGTGACGAAACATTTATTAAAAAAAATTAAGACTGAAATAGAGCTATATCGGAACAATCTAGTTATTTTATTTGATAAGACTAGTGCCGCGAGAATTTGAAGAATTTTGCATGCTGAAGGGCTTATGTACAAAGCTCACGAGCGATAAGGGAAGGTGGAATACTCTGGTTTTGTTCAGAGCTGAATGCTATTGAATGGGATTCATTCGACCTCATATTCATAGAGGCAGTGTTGACAGATAACTAGGAGGATATGCTACGATATTGTGAGTTAAAGGAAAAAAGTTTGTATTCAGAGGGGAATTCATTTGACGACCAAGAGTGTAGTTTCTTTTTTTTTTGGTAGATGAGAATGTTGGATAGCTTCAAAACAAGAGAAAACCCCAGTCCAAACTCAGTATGGATATTAGATGGTGTATTCACTGCGACCAAAAATATTGTAATGCACTAACATTCAATCAATATGTTCCCTATTTTCCTTTCTCCATACTGCCCTTTTCCAATCTTATTGAATTGATGTTTGAAATAACCAAGAAACATACGAGATATACGTATACGGAGAATCAACAGAAAAATGTTTCGTGTGCAGGGATATTAACGTTCAAAAAAGTTCAAATTTAGCGTGACATAATTTGTGTACCATCCCTTATCGAGGGCTTCTGTCAAGTAATCTTCTTGGCCATCAAATGCTCGGTTGATTTAATTTCGATGATCCAGATCCACCATAACTACTGCAAGGGAAAAAACTGTTACTTTTATTTAGAAACTTCTTCTATATGCGAATCAAGAAATTATTACCAACATTGAATCCAGCTTCAAATTTAGGATTGTGTTCCGTTATGAATGCGCTTTAAAATTTTTTTTTATCAAAACAAGCACTTGTTGGTAAATGAACAACAAAAGTAAACAAATATTGCTTTGTTGGTGATGTCTTTGATTAACACTCTGCAAAAATACTATCCAAACTTAGGATCAAACCAGATTCGGGATCAATGAGATTTAACGATCAACGCTAAGTCATCGTAATCATCGTAATCATCGTCATCATCGAACCTTGAAAAGCAGTTTTTCTGTTCAAAACTAAAAATAATTCGATGGAAATGTGTTCACTGTGTTTCGGTAGGGGAACAGAATACAGTAAACACATTTTCCTGTATATTTTTTTGATTTTGAACGAAAAAACTGATTTTGAAAATTCCGAAATCAATGACGGATCCTGCCCCCTTAAAAACAGTTAAAAGTCGCAGGGCAACAGGATGGTTTATTGTCCATAATTAGTGACTAATTAAAGGGGTGGTGTTTGTTAGTTGGTGTGTGATTAAAGATTGAAGTGGTATCAGGTATCAGGTATCAGAAGGCCGGCTCCAAAGGCACGTTCCCCACCAGTTGGGAGATTTGTGCCATCGCCATATTTGAGCCTATTTCATCATCTACCCGATGGGAGAGGAAAGGGAAGGGAAAGATGGGAGGAAATAGGAGTGGGGTCCCTTGAAGAGGGAAGATCGCATAAGCGAAATGAGAGCATGTAGCTCCATACCACAATGGGTTCGAACAGCGCCCTAAAAAGGGCACTGCAAAACGCATGAGCGTAAAGAGAGCCTATAGCTCATTACCACAGCGGGTTAAGAATAACAGAATGTCCTGAAGATTCAGGCTTCTGAATTCAGTTTCACTTAATAAGTGTTTACCAAGTAATTGGAATCGCATTTGCGCAAAAACTGGACAGTTACATATCAGGTGATACGAAGTTCCATAATCGGAGTCACAACTATCACACACAAATGAGTCAGCACGCTGAATATTTGCCATGTGATAGTTGAGTCGGCAGTGGCCTGTCAACGCTCTGACCAAGAGACTGCAATTCTGCTTTGACAGATTTGTTAAATACTTCGCCACCCTTGGGGATGGCTCAGTAATGTACAATTTTGTTTGACGACATGACTCCAAACTATTCCAATATTGCTTGTGCTGAGTTGCCGCCCAAGAGTTTATCTGAAGCTTCACCCAGCACTTAGAAATTGGAATAGCCGGCTCAGGGCCAATGAAGTCATGCGATGCTCCATCGCGAGCTAGCTCATCAGCCAATTCATTTCCAACGATGGAAGAGTGGCCAGGTACCCATACAAGGTTTACAGAGTTGACTGAATTCAGTTCCTCAATTTGAGTTCGACATGCGATAACAAGCTTCGACCTTGAGTTGGCCGAAGCGAGAGCTTTTATAGCAGCTTGACTATCTGAACAGAAGTATATGACTTTACCCATTACGCGCTGTTGAAGTGCTGATTGCACTCCACACATAAGAGCAAATATTTCCGCCTGAAAAACGGTGCAGTTTCTACCAAGTGAGTAAAACTGATTCAGCCTTAGCTCACGAGAATATACTCCTGCACCAGCTCTACCTTCAAGAAGGGAGCCATCAGTGTAACATACTATATTGCTTGATATACTTCTTTCCAAATAGCCAGACGTCCACTCTTCCCGTGAAGGGAATTGTGTGATAAATGTCCTGTAAGGAAAGTGACAAGCAATTGTGAGATCACTTGGAGCAAGGACAATTTTGTCCCAATTCACCAAAAGTGGAAACAACGAAGTGTGTGTAGATCTACGATTCACTGGATTTTTCTCCAGTAGATCCAGTACCCATAAACGGTAAGAGCAAGAAAGTGCTTCTTGTTTAAGATATATGTGTAGTGGCGCAACGTCGAAAAGGGCCTCGAGCGCTGCTGTGGGAGTTGTAGAGAACGCACCAGACATCGCCATCAAGCACATCCTTTGGAGATGGCCCAATTTTGATTGGATTATTCTCACTTCGCCCTTTTGCCACCACACAAGACATCCATATGCCAATATTGGTCGAACAACTGTTGTGTAAATCCATTTGATATATTTGGGTTTGAGGCCCCAAGTTTTACCAAAGGTTCGCCGGCATTGACCGAAGGCCATGCAAGCTTTTTTGACTCTGAAATCAATGTGAGGTGTCCATGAAAGTTTGGAATCTAGAATGACTCCGACATACTTTACTTGATCAGTCACATTAATCTCAGTGCCAAAAAGACGTAAAGGTCGAATTCCATCGCGGTTTCGTCTTTCCGTAAATAGAACAATAGATGTTTTATTCGGGTTAACCGAAAGGCCATATTGGCGACACCAACTCTCGACTACCTGAAGAGCACTTTGCATCAGGTCGAATAGGGTGCTTATGCACATACCAACTATCAGAGCTAGATAGTCGTCGGCAAATCCATATGTTGGAAAACCGCTATTATTGAGTTGCCTCAATAGCGTATCTGCTACGAGATTCCACAAAAGTGGTGACAAGACTCCCCCTTGGGGGCATCCGCAAATACTCAATTTTCGAATCGCTGCTTGACGCAATGTCGAGAAGAGATGTCGGTTTTTGAGCATTTGATGAATCCAATTGGTAATCATTGTAGGTAGCCCATGGTTTCGTGCTGCTTCCAATATGGCATCGAAAGACACGTTATCAAAGGCACCCTCAATATCCAAGAAAACACCCAAGCAGGATTGCTTCTGAGCGAATGCTTTCTCGATATCGTATACAACTTTGTGTAAAAGAGTCACAGTGGACTTTCCAGATTGGTAAGCATGTTGATTCACATGAAGAGGCATGTTTGCCAAATAAACATCACGGATGTGATGATCGATAATGCGTTCCAGACATT
The DNA here is from genome assembly GCF_002204515.2 of Aedes aegypti. Lineage (NCBI taxonomy): Eukaryota > Metazoa > Arthropoda > Insecta > Diptera > Culicidae > Aedes > Aedes aegypti. Next base: position 132,140,102 of record NC_035107.1, read on the forward strand.
TCAGAAGAAAAGAGGTCAGACTGATTGGTCTAAAACTCTTCGCTTCTTCATACGACGCACGTCCTCCTTTCGGGATAAACTTTACAGTAATATCACGCCAGGATTTGGGAATATACCCGGTAGCAAAACTGCTTACAAGTAGCTTTTTCAAAACATGTTTGATAAACTCAAACCCCTTTTGGAGCAGAACAGGATAAATCCCATCCGCTCCTGGAGATTTGAAAGGAGCAAAACTATTAAGTGCCCATTGAATCGATTCAGTAGTTACGATACTGCGAGCCGAGGCCAGAGACTCGTAACTACATGAAAAGACATTTGGTTCATCCGTAGATGCTATGTCCACACATCCGGGGAAGTGTGTATTGAATAAACATTCTAAAACTTCTTCATCGGAAGAAGTAAAATCACCATTAGGTAAGCGAATTTCGTTCACTTGGAAATCCTTAGATTTTGCAAGGATTTTGTTCAGCCGACTGACTTCACTCAAACTGGAAACATTTGTACAAAGGTTTTTCCAGCCGGATCGTTCAGCAGAACGAAGAGCCTTCTTGTAAGCCTTGCGAGCCGACTTGAACGACTCTGATCCAGCTGAACGGCGTCTGTTCCAACTCCTTCTACATTGTTTCCTGAGTCTAGTCAGATCGGAATTCCACCATGGGGTCCCTCTTGTAGTCTTTACAGACCGCAGAGGACATGCTTCTTCAAAAGCTTCCATAATGTAGGATGTTGTAGTATCAACGGCATCATCCAGATCACTCGGATTTTCAATGGATGGAGAATATCCATGAAATTTGGTCGCAACCAATTCAATATAGAGTTCCCAGTTTGTTGATCGGGGATTCCTAAAACGCAAAGTCTGCGCAGTTACATTTGAATGTTCAAAGAAGATGTAGCGATGATCAGATAATGATTCCTCATCTGATCTGCAAAAATACTATCCAAACTTAGGATCAAACCAGATTCGGGATCAATGAGATTTAACGATCAACGCTAAGTCATCGTAATCATCGTAATCATCGTCATCATCGAACCTTGAAAAGCAGTTTTTCTGTTCAAAACTAAAAATAATTCGATGGAAATGTGTTCACTGTGTTTCGGTAGGGGAACAGAATACAGTAAACACATTTTCCTGTATATTTTTTTGATTTTGAACGAAAAAACTGATTTTGAAAATTCCGAAATCAATGACGGATCCTGCCCCCTTAAAAACAGTTAAAAGTCGCAGGGCAACAGGATGGTTTATTGTCCATAATTAGTGACTAATTAAAGGGGTGGTGTTTGTTAGTTGGTGTGTGATTAAAGATTGAAGTGAGATACAGAACAAGTAAAATGTGAATCGCCAATCAAACAATTTGAAGCCATCTGAATGGTTCCATCGTTCGGTCCCGGTGGTGACAGTGGTGCCCACAGATGCACCGATGACGACAACCATATACCTACACACTGACAACCAAATCAGAGGTTTCTCTCTTAAAAAATTGAAAGTCTGGCGGGTGTTCAAATCGTTTTTAATTTTTCTTTTGCCATGCAGTGAAAGAGAGGAGCAGAGCAGTGAGCGAGTGCTTCGGTGGCGAGAGCCGTCATCGCCAGGAAGGCAAAAAACATTATTTTCGATTGGCGAGCCGAGCACACGCATACACAGCCGTGGAGAGACGCTGGACGGAAGAAGGCACAGCCAAACCGAAAAGCGAGACGCTGGTGGATTGTCCTGAAGATGATGGAGTGAGATAGTGCTTGCTGCCTGGTGCTAAAGGGGTACGATGTGTGTGAGGAAGAAAAGGATGACTATAGTTGCGAGTAACCGGAATGTCTTGCTGGTGTGGTTGTGATACCTTCAGGTTTTAGCAAGGATGTGTTTGTGAGACGGTCCTTCTTCTCCAGTGCCTTTCATTGAAAAGTTATGAGGTATGGTTTGTTTTTCTACTTAGTTAGATATAAACATTCGTAAGGAGTACATGTGCACAGCGGATTAACATTAATTATAATTTTTATTGTTGTTTGTTTAATTAATAACAATAATAGGTGTAGTGCGTAGTGTGCGAGGCCAGTGTCGTGCGGGAACTAGTAACCGCGAGAGTTTAGAGTGTACGCGTCCTCCGCTGTTGAGCTGGACCAGCAACAAGCCCGGCAAGTCGAGTCTCGTGTGTCCGCTGATCCGGCTTAAACGTCACGCTCGATCCGCTCCGGCAGCCGATCAGCTGTTTAATCCTCTCCCGCGGGTTTCTCTGTAGTGTTCCTCGGGATCACCGACAGACGCATCGGTCATCGATCGCACGCCTAATCGATGTTTTGTTCGTTATCTACCGAAGAGCAGTGATACGCATTAACTTGGATAAGCCAGCATGCTTAGGGCGTTGTGAAGAGGTGTGTGAACAAGATCAACTGATCACTATGACCCAAGTGCAGTGCTAATTACTCAAATCAATGAATGGGTTATTTATGTAGAGCAAGCGATATCTGATGACACACATTTTGGAGTTCAGTGAGAAAGTGTCACCTAGGAACGGGTTGTAGGTTGGTAGCTAAACCCTTGAAGAAGTGCTGTAGCAAAGTGAGTTGCTAGCAACCAGTGTTTGTTAAGTGTGATAAATCAGTGAGATCAAGTGTTTCCCGAACATCAGTGAGGTTTTTTTTTGTGACCACCAGTCTGCAGAGATAGCCGTAACAATTTTTCCCTTCGGAGAGCTGCATTCGTCGATCGGGAGGTGAGTTCAAGTTTTGCATTTCCGAGAAGAGCGGCACTTTTTGCCTCAGGGTTCGAATGGCGCCCGTCGGACTAGTATGGATTTCTTGGGAAATGATTACACGCAAAGCAATTTAGCCGATGATTGATACTGCAAGCTATCATGTCAGCGATAGCGGCGGGAACCTGTTGATGATAGTATAGTTGTGACATTTGCATATAACTGATACGTAGCTGTTGTTGCTGCAAAGCAGAGTTTTGATAAGCAAATGAGAACAGCGTTCTCGGCATTTGCCTTATCGGTTGAATCGGGGAAGTCTTCTGAAGCGCATCGTTTGTAGTGGAGATCGATCTATACTCAGAATTGCTTCTAAATTCAATTATATCTTCGATAACATAAGGCACATCTTCTGTGATAGCTATGATGGAATAATTCATCAGAAAGAAAAAGCAGTTTAAAGTTGCAATTGGCCAAGCAAAGTAAAAGCTGTTAAAGGTTTAAACATAATACTCTTCATAACACTATCTTGAAATTAAGTCATGAATCATTAAGCAAGGGAATCGAATTACAGAACACAAAATCAGTACAACAAGGGTTCAAGTGATCCAAGGTAGCTATGAAAACTAAAATTTAACTTTACTCAGTATTAAGATACGGAATATCGAATCATACATAATTGAACAGGGATTGTGCCTCTGGAGCCGGTTCTCTGATGCTTGATAATATACTATTGAATTGAATCAGAATATACACTCCCGTGCAAAAGTTTGGGTTCACCCCCTCAAAAACATACAAAAGTGTTCTGTCCATATCTCCGTGATTACAAGTCCAATTCAAACTCTTTAAGTCGCATTCGAAAGGCAAAGAGTTATTCTTACTTCGTACGTATTTTCCCAAAAACATTTTTTTAGTTTTGTGTACTAAATTTTCACTTAAAGTTGTAACACTTTTCAAAAAACACACTGAAAAATCATATCTATTTTCCTCAGAATTGGGTCGACCAAAATTTTAAATCAAAGTGTTATTAGAATCGTAATCTAATATTGTTTGATGAGACACCACGAAATTTTGGCGGAAAAATCTGGAAAGTATTCAAAATCAATGAAACAGTCAGTCAAGTCATCGTGCAAAAGTTTGGGTTCACCCCTCAGTATGATGCAAATCGTGCAAAAGTTTGGGTTCATCTGAGCCACACGCACATCATTTTTGTCAATATCTCTGCCATTTTTCAACCGACTTTAATAGTTTAAAGCTTTTTTGAGCGCAAATAATGGCGCGTACATGATTGGTTTGAGATTTCATAGATTTAAGTAAGTTCAGGTGAACCCAAACTTTTGCACGATACACCATACTGAGGGGTGAACCCAAACTTTTGCATGATGACTTGACTGACTGTTTCATTGATTTTGAATACTTTTTAGATTTTTCCGCAAAAAAATTATGAGTGCTCTTCAAAGAATATAAGATTGTGATTCTAAAGACACCTTGTTTTAAAATTTTGGTCGATCGAATGCTGAGGAAATTAGTAATGTTTTTTCAGTGTGTTTTTTGAGAAATGTCACAATTTTAAGTTCATATTTAGTATACAAAGTTCAAAGAATGTTTTTGGAAAAATACATACGAAGTAAGAATAACTCTTTGCCTTTGGAATGCGGCTTAAAGAGTTTGAATTGGACGTGTAATCACAGAGATATGGACTGAACACTTTTGCATGTTTTTTAGGGGGTGAACCCAAACTTATGCACGGGAGTGTATTTATTATTCAAAGTTGTAATTGCATTATATAAGCAGAAAAAGTAAATTTCAAAACCCATACAATTTTCCCTACATAAAAGATTCCGTACCAAACCGAACATCGTATCGTAACACTTCGAATTGCTGGATGCTTCAAAAGCTGGATACTCGCCTTTTCAGTGGCCTTTTCGGATAAATTGATTTTTTTACTTATGATCCGTTAAGACTACGCCTTTTATTTATTTTATTTTCAAAACTAGACAATATAATAATTCTTAAGTGAAGGCAAAGGCCGGTATCCAGAATTCAAAGCGTCCGGGAAATTCGAATATACAAGTTGCTTACGAAGCTTTACATGAGCGAATATAATCCAGCTAATTCGTGTCAATATCGTACCCCTTAGCCAATAAATTATAAACTTCTAAATTATTGGTATTATATGATATTATGATCGCATGCAATATTATCGCATGCAAATATCTTTTGATAATATCTCAGCAAATGTCAGCTAATATTAATGGTTGATGGCATATTTGAGCATAAACAGAGGGAAGCACATAATTGGAATGAGATTTCATAGAATTTTCGTGTTTGAGTCATATTTACATTTCACATGCAAGTGGGCCAAAGTTCAAATGGTGTGGGCGTTAATAATTACTAAAACGATGAAAATTTTACAGATTTCTCTTGGAACAACAGTAGATTTGACATGGAAGGGCTGGTAGCAAGTCAATTACAATAATATTTCGACATTGTGGGCATTTTCCAGGAAGAATGGTCCATCCTGAAGTGGGATTATCAAAAACCATCTAGGATTTGATTTCATCAATTAATGATTTTTTTTATAACACAAAATTGATTTGCAAAACAACGAGAATCGGAACATTTCAGATATTGCTGAGGAATACTTATTTTTCATTTATGGGAGATGCTAACTGAACATAATCATCCAACAGTCAGCAGGCACTTCAATGTTCAAAGGAGTGATGATCATGTGATTCCTGCAACTCCTTTAGTAGATTGGTCAAAGTCTGATAGTTTGATGCTCCAGAATGAAAGAAATGAAGACAAATCAAATGCATTAGTGATTGTCACTTTTTTGACCTGGTCACTAAAAATCACTAACAAAACCGACAAAAAGCTACTATTTTCAGAAAAATGGTCACTTAAATCACTATTTTTAAGATTTGATGAAAATAAAAAAAAAAAAGAAAATGGGTTAGTTTTTCAAACACAAACAGCAAGAAATATAAATATTTGTTATTATGAAGATAAATATAGTATGATTTGAATGTCAAAGCGTCAAGAAAAATAGGGACTCCTGCCTAACATATTTTACATAAACTTTGGTGAACACCAATTTACGACAGACCTGCTGAATAAGTTATAAGTAAACCTTCTGCAGTAATCTGGAATACTAAATTGCTTTAAATTGGTTTGAAATAACAACCGAAAAAAAAAATCCAGAGTTTGTAAAAAAATCCTCCAGGATTTCAAATGTGAGTACTAATTTTGGTAGAAATCATTTCAGAAATTACATTCGAAATTCCAATTAATAAGCAATACAGCGGCGACTCGTAACCTCACCTTTTACCTGTTCTACGGCACCACAAATTGATATTTTGACTAATTTACAATCTAATGTTTGATGGTAATGATTGAAACCATCTAACTGAACCATTACCTACTCATTGGATGGGTATTTGTTGTGAAATTATGTAAATTTCTATTCGTGGAACAGCTAAATTTGCGGCTAGGGAATCGCCACTGCATTTGTCTATTCATCAACCCTTGATACTGCTTTATTACACGACTTTGGTCAACTATTTCTATACAAAAAAAAAAAAAACACGTGGCGATTCCATAATGTCTAATATACATGTTCATGAATTTCAGCAACAAATTTGCGAATGCCAAATTTGTAATTTTTCAGGGTCGTAGAACAGATAAAACGTGCGGTTACGAGTCTTCACTGAGTGATATGGTTGTTTTCAGTGATTTGAAACGTTCAGTATGTTGTTGTTTTGAAAAAGAATGGAAGCATTTTATACATACTTATGCAAAACACTCATCTATTTCGGTTTGTCACGAATGCGTCAAAAACCAACTATTGTGTTCCAGAGTTCGTGCTAAATTAAAAAAAAAACTTACCGTCATTTTGCTCCGTATTTTGCCTGAATTTCTGTTATCACTTGTTTTAAAGTTTTGGATTCTGTCAGGATTTTTTAGAATAAAAATCATCAACATATTTTTTGAATCCTCCAAGATTTTTTGTACAACCGTAAATTAAAATAATATAAAGACGGATAAAGACGTTTCGCATAAAGACGCTTGGCATAATGGACGTTTCACATAAAGCAGTTTCATATGAAAACAGGTAGAATTTTAAAGAAGGCATATAGTTCTCCCTATGCCAAACGTCCATTATGCGAAACGTCCACCCATGAAATTATAAATTATCCTTATGCGAAACGTCTTAATACGAAACGTCCAGCCTCCGAAAGTTTTCCCTTTATTCATTCCGCAGATTCGTTAAAAAAAAAGCTTCAAAACTATTATTTTGCACCTCTACTTCATTCATTCAATAATTTTTGGCCAGTATGTTCCTCATTAACAGGAATTTTGCTAACATATCTTTCACGAATTGGATGTATGTTAATGTTTTTGATAAACTACGAGATTTCTTTCGACAGAAATCAGAAATATAAGCTAGTAACCCATGCCAAGCTAACATTCGTCTGGTCTATTTTTGTCAAATTTGGTATATTTTGGACAAATTTGTTTAATGAAATTGATTGCCTTGCATCCTGATGAACATGCTCTGAAGAAACCTTCTCAGACTATAACGGGTTCAGCTGACTCTTCAAGAATTTCGTCTGAGATTCCCAGAGGAAAAACTTCAGGATTTATCATAGTTATTTTATTTAGAATACTTTCAGAGCCTTCTACGGGGATCCTTCAGAAATTCTTCTAGAGATTTATTCACCAATTCTCCCAGAAATTGTTCCAGCAATTTTTGACAAGGTGTCTAGAAGAATTTCCCCAGAATTTGTTACAGGAAATCCTTGAGAACTCCAAAGCTACTTCGGGTATTTTTTCAATAATCTTTTAACCGGATTCAGTAGTTTTTATTCTAGGATTTCTTCTGAGGAAATTCACAAAGGTTTATTCCAAAAGCATAAGTGTTTTTTTCAAGAAACCCTGAAAGAATGACTTCGTCTGGCCATGTGGGTTTTTTCAATAATTTATCCACGTTTCCTCCCAGAAATTCAAAATTCCTTGAACCTAATCTATTTTTATTTCCTAGGATTTTTTGTCAGCATTTCCTCTATGTATTACTCTTGCAGTTTTACCAAATATTCATTAAAAGCTTTCTCAAAAAACTCTTATGCAATCTTCAAAAGTTTATTTAAGTTTTCACACCAGTTTATACCACAGCATTTTTTCCAGTAATTGCTTTGATTCCTACACAAATTTCTATAGAGGTTCAGTCCAATGTTTTTCGAAAAAAAATCTTTATAAAATTCTTGGGCATGCTATCCTTTGAATCGATTGATTTTTTTTTTTGGGATTATCTAAGCAAATTATCTAGGAAATCTTTTAAAACTACTTCAAGAGTCCACGAGCTATTTCAGAGATCCTTGTGCATTAAGGCTGACTTAGCAACATACACAAGTTTTTTCAGAGGTTACTCTAGGATTTTCTTTAGAAATACCTCCCGGATTCCTTGACGTTTCCCTGAAGACAATGCTAGGAGAATTCTGCAAAAAAAATCCGGGCTTACTTGAGAAAATTTCAAAGAATTGTTAGACAAATTTCTTTAGAAAGTATAGAAATAATCTCTGGAGCTATTGTTGAAAGTATCTTTACAGAAATCCCTAGTAGAAATTTGATATATATCCTGAAAGACAATTTCATAGAAAATTTCTAGCAATTGTTGAAGATTTTAAGAAGGTGAATCTTGAAGGATGTCCCAGGGAAATTGATGGGTTGACTTCAGTCGTCGCGCTGTTGTATTTTGTACAACACTACTGAAAAAACCTCGCTATTCGTTCTCAACAGCAGCGCGGTGGTTATGACGGCGGCAAACCGCTCGACGACTGGAAGGTTAAGACTTTCTTGAAAAATTTTCACCTAATTTTTGGAGGATTTCAGATGATTTAAGATTTTCAGAAATTCATGAATACTTGAGGTATCCTAAACAAAATTCGTGGCGAAATTCCTTCAAAAATAATCACTAAATGAAGTTTTCTAGAAATTTTTGGAGAAACATCAGAATATTTGGGCAAATACCTTAATAAATTTGTGATGAAATTCTCAATTGTCATAATGTAAAAAAAAAATTCTCAGAAAAATGTCTTAGATCTGAGAGAAATGCCTCTGATGCTATGCAGAATCAAATTCTTATATCCTTATATAGAAAACTGGCTGTCCAATAACTATTCTATTTTCTCTGTTGAGCGTAAAAATCAATTTATAGTAACGTTAGAACGCTTGGAAACAGAAGAATTTCCTCATCTCAACTCGAAACCGAACAAAATGTCACTGCGTTTGAGCCTCTTAAATATAGTAACTTTTAATTTCCAATCCAGTGTTTATAATTTTATTAATTGCCAATATTTGTCCTACCCATGGTTTTGAACGTGGATGCGCCAATGATCCTACAATATAATCTCATCTTCTTATCACGTTATTAAGACGGGTCAATGGTTTAAGATTGCTATCAATCATTACTGAAAAGAAATTCTTTTAATTTTGGTACCGTTTTGCCCCACATTCCGAACATGACTTCACTCCATATAGGAAAAGTGTGCCAGTTATTGCCATAGTGGCCCTATTTGGCCATACGGGAAATTTCGATAACTTTTACATTTTAAATTTTTTTGAATGTTTAAACATCAAGATATATCTTAAATCTTACTATTAAAACTAACAAAATATTTCAAAATGTGAAACATTCAAGTAATCCCGTATGGCACTATGTCCATAACTGGTACACCTACCCTACGAAGACTCCACTTTATATAGCATTTTTTAAAGAAGACCCTTCAAATATCTGGGGGTGACCCATTTTGCATAAAAACGTTTAGCATGCGGACGCCTGGCACAATGGACGTTTCACATAAAGCAGTTTCATACAAAAACGATTCTTATTATGCCAAATGTCCATATGTAAAATGTTCTTATGCGAAACGTCTTTATGCAAAACGTCCTACCCCCCAAATATCTTCCCATGATGTTCAATCCTTCTATGATCTATAATTTCTTTCCTTTAAAATGGCTGCTGTGTGGAGTTTGTATCATGTTCAGAATTCGAAATAAAATGGTATTGCAATGCTGCTTACTTCGCCAATAAAAACAAATCTTTTGCGAAGAAATCATTAGGTACTACAGGATTGCTATCGGCTTAAATTATATATGCTTCCCAATCTTATTTGATATAGGATAACTGATAGGATTGAGAATTGCTTTATGATAAATTTGAAATGTATGTAACAGCCAAAGTGGTAAACGCACAGCTGTCCAGGAAGACCATACCGAGAGGCGTGGGCTCAAATCCCAACAGTCAAGGATTTTTCGGGTTGGAAGTTTCCTCGAGCACATGGTTTCGATGTGCTTACTACACGATATACAAATGCAAAAATAGTCAAAAGGCTGCCATCAGATTAATTGATGATTGTTCTTGAGAAACAATTGAGATCCCAGTTGAGACGTAACACCAGAAAGAAAAATTAAAAAAGGAGATCAGCATTGAAATCAGTATGAGTAACCAGGGGGCTACAATGATGCCTAGAGTCGGTCAAGACCAAATCAATCGTAGATGAGATTCTAGAAGAAGAAAAGCAAGTAGGGCTTTCATTGCATTGAACTGAGAAATATCCTAAAGAGCACTCGTCCAAAAAGTTTCCAATTCAATTGAATTACGTAACAGATTATTACATTTCTCTTAATATTATATTCCATACATTGAACATCGGTTCAATAGGACCACAATAATTTGATGATGTTTATATCAATCAAACTAAAAGACAGATTGTCATACACTTTTCACGTGAGAAAATCCTTCAATTTTCGATCTTATTGGTTTTCAAATTTAACATTTCCTGCGGAAATTACAACGGTTCTCCCGGCAACAATGACCCATTGAAAATTATTATTCACCTGTTCCAATATTCATCCCATGCTACCCCGGACCTCATCTCCTTCGCTAGTAGAATAAAGAAGTTCTCACAGTGCCATAAAGCAGCCCAAAACTGTCACTATTCATCGCCGTCGACCCTTTTGTACACCAATGTCAAACTCATTGAGCTAATCACGTCGAATTTTGGGCCTGGTCCAGTCCAGTAGTGGTCACCGTCAGTGATCGAGGTCGTCTATTCTCTCTATCGAACCATTCTTCCCTCCCGAGTGTAACTTCCTTTCAATTCAATCCGGCAGCGGTTCCAACTTGACTCGGCCGCACAAAAATTTATTACGTGTACGGAAAGAAAGAAAACCAAATTCCATCCCTCGCTCCGCCGCTCGCTCGGTCCAAAATACTTCCAAGATCGTGTGACTCACAATAGATACTGCACCTTTCAGTCCGGTCCAGTCCCGGTTCCTCCTCATACCTGAGGGTGCTCTTTTCGGCCCACAGGCTTCGAGAAATCTTCTCGCCTGCCTCCTTCGCACAGTGCTCTTAATCAATGAAATATCAATCAGATTTCTCTTCTTCTTACTTCTTCGTAGCCTCGATCACCACGCATTTACCCGAATCGTACAGTAACCGGACGGTCCCGTCGGTTAGTTTCACACTTTTCAAAAATTATATGACTTTGATTTCCCGTTCCGTCGTCTTCGCCGTTGTCGTCTCCTAACCCCGTTGATAGATGGTGTGTTCATTCATGAAACACAGCGCACTACTCCGGCTCTCCAGGTCGACCGGAGTGAGCCAACCAGCGAACCTACAATATGTGGACTATAACGACAGCTACTTGGAAATCTTGACTCGCGTTGTCAAGATTGATTGCTAGGGTTGGAGGTTTTCGTTTCTCGCTGTTGTGGTGCACAGAGGAATAATTTGGGTCAATCATGGCCTAAATAAATTCCTGCCATTGATGGATTTCTTATGCCTTCTTCTATTTCTTGGCATCACGTCCTCACTAGGACAGAGTCTGCTTCTCAGTTTAGTGTTCTTATGAGCAGTTCCACAGTTGAGAGCTTTCTTTGCCAAATTTGTCATTTCACATTGTAGTTTTTGTAGCATGGATTATTTTATAGAAATCTAGTGAAATTTTTTGAGAAGAATTAGTAATTTTGGATACACTCAAAATTTATTTTACTTAAATTAAATTAAATTAAATTAAAAAAAAAATATTTGTTTCAAAGCGACTACATATATTTTATTGAACAAGAATAGTGCAGAAAGAGGAACTTTTTAACCGATTGAAAACTTCCTCTTTTACTGAAAAAAAAAATCACTAAACCTCTATTTTTAAGACCTTACTAAAATTAAAGCGTTTATTTGATAAAACATTCAGAGAAATCCAAATTTTAGCTTTGATAATATATCCTCTTATTGTAGAGACTATCAAAATACTAACAGCACTGAATACAACCACGTTTAGACAGAATTTGAAATGTTTAATCTAAATATCTAAATAAATCTAATGTAGGCTTCGTGGCCGTGCGGTTAGCGGCGTCAGTCGTTCAGGCGTATTGTGCCATGAAGTGTGGGTTCGATTCCCGCTCCAGTCGGTGGAAACTTTTCGTCAAACGAAAAATTCATCATTGGGCTACTGGGTGTTTTGTGTTGTCCGTTGCCTTATGTTTGTGATCGTTCAGTCTGTGCAGCCTTGAGCTGAAGACGGTGTAAATTGTCTTTTTTTTTTTAAATCCGCTTTTCGTTTAATTAAAAAACTACGCAATTTGTTTTATAGTCAACTCTTCATAACTAGATATTGAAGGGACCATTGACCAAGGCCGGTATTGAGCTATAGAACACAAAACTAGTATATATCGAGACTATCGAGGTAGCCATGAAAACCGAGTTTCATTACAAATCTCTAACACAATACCGAGATACGGAATATCGAATAAGTGAGAGTTGACTGTACTTAAAGAACTATGAAAACCCCAATTTTCCAACCTTTTGCGAGTAAATCAAAACTAATAGCGAAGACTTTTTGATTAAACTCAATTTTTTATCACTAAAAATTACAAAAAAAAAACTTTTTGTCTGTGCTAAACTGTCTATTTTCTGTAAAACTGAATTGATGCTGAAAAAGCACATGTTATCGATTTTAGTTTTGATTTACTGAAAAAGGAATGTTTCTTAGATTTTAAGTACAAGAAATTTTGAGTGTGATCTCAAATTACTATATTTGCTCAAAACACCAATATCCAACATTTATCGTTCTACTCAAACACACTGCTCATCCACAATCAAATTTATGTAGAGAAACTACATGTCATCGTTTTGAAACACGATTTGTAGGCAAATAGTTATAATAAATTATGTTTTTCCGAAGTTTTTAGGTAAAATAAACTTTCAGTGTATCCATATTCACTAGATTTCTTCAAAGGAATTCATGCCACAAATACTACATGTCATTGCTTTGAACATTATTCTACAAGCAAACGGGGTTTTTCGCTGAGTGTAATCCAAAATATTATATCCGCTCAGACATGTTCACTGGACACGTACAAACCAGTTTATGCTGGAAAAAAAACTACATATCATCGCTTTGAAATTTGATTTATACGCAAACAGATTAAAACATATGATCTCTTGAAGTTTTTTTAATCAAAATAAGTTTTAAGTGTAATCTAGAATTTATCTTTGTACTCAAAAATGTTTTCTAAACTACTGTTAGCAAATTAATGTTTAATTATTTTCAGTATTATAAATTTTGAGTTTAATCAAAAAATTATAGTTCTGCTCAGACATGTTCTTTGCAAATCTGCAAGCAAATTTGTGTCGAAAAATTCCAAAACTGAATCCTTGAACAACATGACAGAAGCAAGTTTTAATCTAGGATGTTCATTGCTCATACCAAGAGACAAAACTGATCTAGATCAATATTAAGTTATTTAGATCACACCCAATGGGATCAAAATGTAGTACAACTTAGTCCAAAAGACTTTGTCGAAGATTCTAAACTTCTAGCATGCATATCCAGAGCACTGAAGGTTCCTGCATGCGAATTCCGCGATCTACAATAATCTGCCTCGTTGGGATGCTCAAAATATTGTTTTTCTTCACATGCATTATTTTTCTAGGGAACTTGGATCATTCGGGTTTGAAAAACTTGAAATTATAACATTTGCGGTAAAATTTGCCACGATTACAATGCCGCTTCGACGTGCGAAAAATATTTATATTGGTTTCATTGCTCTAGAGGAAATTTGAACATCCCTAGAAACATTTTTTTCTTACCGTACTAAGTTATGGAATATGAACATGAGACATGTGAAAGAATTTTAAAAATCGGTAGGACCGTTGCTGAGATGTTGCTGATTGTAATATAAGATACAACTGAAATTTGATATCAGGGCTCCTAGTGTTAAAGATTCCAACAAATATTTCGACAGAGATTCTACCATATTTTTTTCAAGATCTTCTTGACTTTTTCAGAGGTTTCATGCGCAATTTTTAGAATAATGGATTGCACATAGGTCAGTTATGCAAATAATTTATATACTAATTTGTAATAATTTTGACGTACATGCAAATAAATAAAAACATTGCAAGTATTCGCTGTGATTGTTGAGGAATATAAGTTTATTGAAATAAAAAAATGTTGGCTAAGCAGTCTTTGAGGAATTGAATCCCAAAAAATTCTTTTCGGCTATGTTCAAACAGATATTTGTTTCTGTGATAAATCTTGCAAAAGATTCTGTGAGAATTGTGCTCATGATTACGCCTGGATCTTTTTTTTTAAAGTTCTGCACTGAGCCCTGCGAGGACATTACACAGGGTTTTATAAAAATCGTCATCAGGATTCTATCAGAAACTTTCGTAACATTCTGTAAGAATATCGTATCGCATTGTTCGAAAATTCTGTTCAGTTTGCTAAGATTACAGTCACGAATTTTGCGATAAATCAGCGCAGGATTCTGTGAAAACTGTCCTCAGGATTCCGTCAAAACTCCACCCTAAATTTATTTCAAAATCCTGTTCAAGAATCTGGAGAAGTCTGCCCCCCTCAGAATTCTGTAAGAAATTCATTGAAGGTTGTGTAAGAACCTCTTGCAGAATAAGATGATAGGCATTCTGTGAAATACTGATAGAACAAAAAATTGTAAGAATCCTGCCCAAGTTGTCTGTGAAACTTTTGTGTGAATCCTGTTTTAAATTTTATAAGCTATAAATCTGCCTAATATTTGTTATTATCTTTCTCATGTATGGAATTCATGCTCATTAATTCAATTAAACCCATCTTCAGTGGCGAAATTCTCATAAAATTGAGCTTTTCTTTTTGAAAATAGAACGCAAATCAAACAAATTTGGAACGAGATAAACATGTGAAAAGAGCTTACCGTAATCCGGGGTATCATTGATCGGCGGGGTAACATTGATCGCAATGACCCTGCTCATAACAAGTTCAAATCAACATTTATCGATGCAATATTTTCAATACATGAATGGTAATTGTCTTACTTTTATTCATGAGCTAATAAACAATGAGGTTTTTGCGAAAATTGAGTAGTGTTTATGCGTTAATTTTTCAATTTTTGGAAACAATAATATTCATGCTTATGGGTGACGCTACTAAAGAATCACGTCTCACATGAGTTTCAAAAACAATATGAGCAAAAGAAATGCGGTTGTTACTTAAAATGACATCGCTGAAAATGATTCCGTTGTCAAAACTTTCATAGATATGTTCAGTTGAGCATAGTTCACAAATTACTAAAACGAATGCAGAATTTCCTTAGGAAATTGCCTACCTTTAGGCGTATTCCACAAATCAAAGCGTTTTTAATTTTGAAATAACTCAAAAAGTAAATGATTTGTAAGAGTTTGGCCTTCATATTCGGCTTCAGAGACCATGTTTTTAGTAAGTAATGACATTTTCAATATTACCGATCGTTGTTTTCATAGGTGATCAATGTTACCCCATATCAGCCGAATAAAAAAACAAAATGCAGTATATAGACACGAGCACTGGGTGCCAGTACTGGTTTTAAAAATATAAAACATGCAACATTCTCGTTTTTGAATGATTTTATTAAGAAATATCATAAAATCTGATCAATGTTACCCCGGATTATGGTACTTTATATTTAAGAATCTTGGTTTTTAATAATTAGCTTTAGAATGTTCAAACATCAAGTTTCTAGTGCAGTGAATGGGCTTGATATGAGAAGCGTCTTCAAGCGGGCTGGACAAAATGAAGCGGCGGGCCGGATGCACATTTCGAATAATGCAGTTTCAAACAAGAACAGTTAGCATCCCAAATAAGGCATATAATTCTGATTATGCCAGTCGTCCGTATGCAAAATGTCCTATCTATATAAATAAAAATGGAGTGGTGTTTGTATGTCACGAAATGGCTTCCGAACGGGTCAACGGATTTGAATGATAATTGTTCCGTTTTGATTGGCAAGGGTTCCGACGTGTTTGTGGAAAAGTTGGAGGTACTCTCGAGCGTGAAAGGTACTCTCATTCTGTATGGGACATTCCATAGCGTTTTTCAACAGCTTACTTGATGGCAAGACGAAGTTTACCGGGACCACTAGTTTCCAATAAATTTAACCAGATCAAACATTTCAATTTTTCAAATCTCAAATTGTTGTTTTCAATTTGATTTAGTTACCCCTCTGTGCACCGCATCAGAACAGAATCGATTGCCTCTCGTATATGGGGCGAGCTATACTGGGCCTTCTGCTGGGGCACTGATTGGGATCAAAACATGTGTAACTAATTTTTGGCAGACTGGCTGTCAATTCCTTCCACATCTCGCACCAAACTCACGACTGTCTATAACTGGCATTTCATGTTGATCAAATATCGATTCAAATTGGTAAGTTTTGATTTACTCCCGTCGAGCGTTCCAGCAGCGTTAGAACAGTTCAGCGATCACCTGCACTGGTCGAAGGTAAATTACCTCCGAGTATCAGCAATTTGATTTCACTAAAAGGGTCACCCGAAAAAACGTCATTCATGATCGAAGTCAATCTTCGACGCGACTGTCTGTCGGATAACGCAAGCGAGGAACGGGGCGACGAAGGCGCTCGGTCGTCGGGATCGTGAATTTTCTTAAAACACGAATCTTTATGAGTGCTTAAGTGCTCTTTATCAAAAATATATATTTATATTCGTGTGTATACGGAAAGCGGAGAATAAAATGTTAGCGAACGGAATCAAACCCATCTCGAAGCTCCGTCCGTCAGTCAGGAACACGGTGGAGTACCTCCTCTACTCACCACTCGATCGGTGGAGAGACCCGCGGCGAAGTCCGTGTCTCGATACTCTGTAGCTACGAACGATTTTTTTTTATTGTTGTTCTGTTCATATTCATGAGAGGCTATGATAAAATCGCACATTCGATTTTTTTTATAGTGCGTGCCCGTGCAAGTAACCGACCGGTGACAAATCGATCGAACCCCGGACGGGGAAACGATCGATTTCGTGGCCACCCTGACGATGGGTGCCCGATAGGGTGTGGCTTATTTTTCGATAGTTATCAAAATTATAAATTATAAGTCAATATGATTACATATCATTTGCCGAAGCAGTCCACAATTTTTAAGGTTCAATTTTCGAAATCACCTCCTTATAAGAGAAAAAAAAACAATTGCTTTCAAATACACATCATCTAACCTAACTTGAATACCTAAATCACTCACAATCACGACAATAGAAGATTGTAACGATTCATGTTTAAAATTATAAAAAAAAACAATTGTTGAAACATTACATTGGATGTTCTATGAGACTCATCGATACTTTACCAGGAAGAATGCTCAATGAAGACACACCTTGAGTGCATTCCAGGTCAATTTTTTATCTAGCGTGAGCCCTAATTTAACTTCAACTGATCAATTTATTGGAACCCCTTTCTGGTAACTACATGTCTACATGAAAGTTTAAATAAAGAGCTTTTGGTTTATGTGGATATATTATAAGTTCAGTTTCAGAAGCATTAGGAGAATTCTTTTATTTTTGCAAGGATGAAGAAAAAATTGCAAATTTTTTGCAATTTGTCAGATGTGAAAATATTGTATGATATTTTTGGCTTAAGCTTTGAGGTTTCTTTTTTTACGTGATTTAGTACAAGATTGTTTGATGTTGAGAGCTTCCAAAAAATATTCCTCACCCTAGCCCCTCGCGGAGACCGAGGTTAGGCTTTTACAACCGCGATTTTTATAGCGAGCCAAGTTCTTAATTTTTCACAATTCACGATCGCTAAGTGCGTCGCCCAGATAAATGCCTGACTGTTGCTGCTGCTGCTGCTAAACCGGGAGGGATCGTCACCGAGAATCGTAAAAATATCAATAATTGGAATATGAATCCCCCCGCTCCGGCTTGCTAGACGATCCATCACATCACATGAAAGCACACACATTTGCCCACGGTATAATATGTTAAAACACTTATGGAACAACATCATTATTATTCCATTTTTCCGCTGCGCGCTTATCTTTATGCATAATTATGTCATTTTAGACACGATACTGAAATGGAAATATTTGTCGAACTTCTTGGGGACTTCCACCGTACCGGTTCATGCCTTGTAGACTGGGTCTTCGCCGTGGCCGTCGATCGAGTGTTCTCCCCTTGAAGTTGTTTTCGAAGATTCTTCCCCTCGCTGTCCCCCCTCCCTCGAAAAGCTGTGTCAGTTGCTGATTGCCGGGCCGCCAGTGGACAATTTATAAGACATTAGGCAGAGAGTTCAATCTTAGCACGGGCTGCTTTCGGATGGGTTTCGGATTCCCGTTCTCTGCTCTGCAGCTCGTCGATGAGCGATAGTATTGACGCCAGCCTGTCAGTTAAGGTCTGAGCACTTTTGGCAAGGTATTTCGTTGAGTTTTCTTATTTTAGAAGTTTTGTGACATTCTTCGTATCTTTTGAATTTTGTGACAATAACACAGCGTAACAAAAAAATGACATCTTTGCATGTCTCAATGATTAAATTATGATTATGTCTATCTAGTAGATTTGGAATCACTGAATCTGATGACGTGCGTATTGTTTATACATACATGAAGTGGCAACAAAAATACAAGTTGGTAAACTTGTATGCAAGATGACAAATATAGTCAAATTTTGCATTTTCAACAGTCAATATCTTAAAAACTAGACGTGCTGTAATATTTTTGAAAACGGTATTTAGTAAGTAGCAATATTTTTGTGCTTGGGACAAAAACGTGTTTCGCAGTGTAATTCGAAAACAATCTTTTTGCAAATACATGCTCTATACATCAATCGATTGGCTCGATGGATTTATCATAAAGTTCGTCAATTACCAAGCTAAGATTTTTTTTTTATTTTTCGATATTTTGAAATTTCTGGAAATTTAAAAAACACTTGTTTTCTTCATTGTTAAGGAGGCTGAAAACAACGTGGTTTATTTTTGAATCCCTTTTTCCCCCTTATGCATTTCATGGTATATTATGAAACCCCCATCCCTCTAAAGAACCACATTGTTCATAGATGATACAGCTGGCACAAATTGGGCTTGATCTTAGCTTGTTATACTTCGATTCACCTAAAATTTTCACCCTAGCTCAGAAAAACTTGTGCTTGATTCAAGCTCAAAACTCACAGCACAGCAAGTTTTGAAATTGTCGCGAATTGAGCAACATTATTCAACAAAATTGTTTATCTATATTGGAAATCTTGATATTCAAAAACTTTGCTTCTTCTTCTTCTTGGCATTAACGTCCTCACTAGGACAAAGCCTAGCCTCATCTTAGTGTTCTTATGATCAATTCCACAGTTATTAACTGAGTGCTTTCTTTTCCAAAGTTGCCATTTTCGCATTCGTATATCGTGTAGCAGAGTACGATTATACTCTATGCCCAGGGAAATCAAGGAAATTTCCATTACGAAAAGATCCTGGACCGACCGGGAATCGTACCCAGACACCCTCAGCATGGCTTTGCTTTGTAGCTGCGGACTCTAACCACTCGGCTAAAGAAGGCCCCTACTGAGGAATATTTTGCTATTGGATGATATTCACAAATTGAAGTTATGTAATCTGCGAAAAAGCTACACGTTTTCACGGTGAGAGTGAAAATTTTCAAATATTCTATGCAAAATTTTCGAATAGTCTATGCTTAATAACTTTGTTCACAAGCATCGGATTGCTTTGCGGTCTTCGGCAATGTTGATCATCGTAAAAATGCCTATTGAGATCTGTGTTCAGAATTTTTATAGAGGACAATGAGCGACCTCTGGCGATTTTTCTTTGCAAAAGTAAGTTTTCCCATTAAAATCCCATACAAACTTTGAACGGCTGGCGCGTTATTATAGTTTCTCCAATCAAGCTGAAATTTTGCACAGTGGTTATGGGACCTTAATACAATCAAAAAAGTGGACTGGAGTGAGAATCTAAATTTTGCATACAACCGTGTCCCAGGCTAATGTCCACATGTACTTGATGTTATAAAATTAAACATATATATTTATACAAATTTAAGCTTCTCTTGTCCAGGCATACATTTTTATTTGGGCTTACTCCGCTTGTCAAAGGGAATTTGTTGAACCTGGTGAAAATGCCCATAAGTTTTACGCATTTGGGAATTAAAAAACCTTCAGTTTCCAAAAAATATAGCTATTTTTTTACAAAAAAATAGCGTTGATTTTACTTTTTGAAATATGAATAGTTAAATGAGATTACATTATTCTAATATCGATTATCAATATCCTTCGCAGTTCGTTTAAAAGTTCATTGTAGCTTAATTTAGACGCATATACATTAGCGTAATATGGTTCATTTATGTTCACCTTTTCTGTTTCTTAAATATGTTTTCAAGTTTCTTGACGAACCAAACGGTCAGTTGCGATAAGTTTCAATAAGAAGCATTGCAGTTATTAATGGTAGTTGCTAATTTACAGCTTGTAGACGAATGTTTTTAAAGTTAGGAATAAAACCACCATTACCTTTTATTTTTCTTAAGATTTTTATTTGTAATCATCCAAAATCAAAGAATTGCTTCTCCGGGAATCTACGTGCTCTCTGAAGGTCATAAAATTCTGCTAAATGCTGAGTCTATTAAAAGATTTTTCAAGCACCGTGTTCAATCAGCTGTTTTAACGGTATCAATATGCGTACATATCTGCATGTATGTTTGACCAATATATCGGCTTAAACCTGCAATATATTTATCAGAAAAGGCGAGAAAATTTTGTTTTCATAAAACTTTTCGGGTTCCTAAAATAATAAACGAACGAACAACTTAGAAAAACTTTATAAAATTTTCCGGTCTTGGGGTGTTTTGCCTTCCAAAACTCTTGATTTCGCTACTGGTTCGATTGAATTTCAAGTTTTTTTTCATGCTGCGGTGAAAATTTCGGACCGATAGGAGCACTACAAATTTGCGTTACATCGAACTTATTGTTCTGAAAGTAAGTTGAAGATGCATAACTGTTTCTAAAAATTTGAAATACCGTCAAACGGGGCTTCTTTTGACATTATTTTCACATACCTCAACTTTGAGGATTTTTAGCTCTAAGAATTATAGATAGATATCGATAATTTTTGCATATATTTAAGCTTTATATGTATGTAACAAATGTGCAAAATATAAAGCAAATCCAGCAAGAAATAAAAAAAATGCTTGAATAGTGGAAAATATGTGTCCTTCAAAACAAAAAAGGGCTACTTTGGACACTTTTAAAAAGCAATACGATTTGACAATAAAATGGTTATTTTCGCATAAAATTTCAACTGGTTCTATAGACTATCGTCTATCATGATGTTCTTAGGCGTTTTTCGTTGATAAACATGACTAAGAACATTATTAAACACAAAAAATACACGTACCAATATAACACTTTCCAGCAGAACATGCTATTCATAGTTTTTGATATCCAGTTTGAAATTTCAAGTTTACTTACTGTTAAATGAAACTGTCAGCTACGAGTGCTTGATTGTTTAAGTGAATATAAACGAATGCTGTAACTACCAAGTACTACGACGATTTTTAAGGTCTGATTAACAATAATTACCATTCGTTCTGTTTTTTATGATATATGAATGATATGTAGAAGGATCTCTCTAATTCCTGTAACTTAAATTAATTTTTATTTGAAGTGAAATGCATGAAGTACAAGGATAATCCTTCGTAAACAATTTAAATTTCTCTTTTGTTAAACGTATGTTGGTTTTCAATAGTTTTGAGGTAGCGTAAGAGTAGTTTATGTTTAGCAGATGTAGGGTGAAATTGCTTTGTGCTGCGGACTTATGTAAAATATGATCGATTTGTTTTTTTTAAGGAATATGTCGTGAGTTTACTTTTTATACGTATTAAAATATATGTGTTTTATGGCTATTAACTTATCTGAATACTTGGGTTACTTTTTTGTGTTGTAAAATATACAAATCAACACTTTAAAATAAAATAAAAGTCGTGAAATTAAGACCTTTGATCAGTTATTTGTGTAAGACATTTATTTTTAACACAAAATAATCACAAATTTCTTTAGAACATGACGATTTGATAGTTTTGTGACGTTCCCAACAACTTTCCACGATATGTGAAAAATTCAAACAATGTTTACATACCAAATGTTTTGTGCCTTGTGAATATTTGTTCGGAATTCTTTGATATATTTTCTTGTTTATACTGTAATTGTTGATGTTGTTCCAAAAATAAATTATGCCTGATTGTAGAGCATATATTGGTTAATAAAAGTGCTGAAGACACAAAATGGCTCAGATTAATATTTATGCTGCAATTAAATCTAAATCGTGAGTGTCCAAAGTAGCCCCCGGAATCAAATCACAGATATCTGTAGGCAAGAGTAGAAAAAAAAATCTGTGTTATTACAGATAAATCTGTGTATGTGGTACACAGCTAAAAATATGTTGTAAATTTAAGTTTATTTTCATGCACATATTTGGAGCATCAACATAAACCTAAATTTCAACGACCAATCCATTATTTTTCAATCGAATTCACTTCAAATTCACACGATCATATAATATTCAATCATTTTTAGTTGAAAATTGAATGTATATTCATTTAATTTTACATGATGCTGTAACAACACACGAATCTGATATATTTTTACAGTAGACATCAGTTTACATCACATTGAAAATTAAATATTTTTTTCTGTGTATCACTGCTCACAACCTTCGTCTCACTGTAATATATTGAGTGGTCAAAACACAACACATCAACGCTATAATAAAATGTTTAACTTGAATATATATAGATCTACGGGCATCTTTCTCCATTTCTTCAGCATGATGGAGTATACTAATTTCCTTTAAACTTCATTGTTCGTCACCAAAATTCAGCCCAAACATATAAACACAATTCCTTTTGACCGTACAATTATGGCATTTGCTCACAGTCCAGCGAAAACAACACAATCAAAGGAACCGTATTTTTACGTCAAGCATCGCGCACACATTGATGCGCACAAGCTTTTTATTCTCAGTATGACGGATTGAGCTTTCTTTACATTCTCAATTTTACGCGGTCGTTGAGGAAGTTTCATAAAATTTCGTGAATTATAGAATTTTTACGGCGTGTGATTGGAATGAAATCCTTCAGTGAAGAAGTACGAAGGTTTTCCATAGTGAAAATAAGTTTCTGGCGAAGTAAGTCACACGGGGGGCGGGTAGAAACTTGTATCATAAAGTGCTGTAGCTGGATCGTTAAGCATTTTTCTCAAATCGTGTTCGTCCATGCGATTTCGGTGAAAAAGTGCAAAGTGGATAATTGAACTGAAGTTATTTAATGAAATACAGTAGTTTTATCGCATTTTTGGTATACAAGTGTACAAACCATGAATGCTTTCACAAAAATACACTTGGAAAATGAAACTATGTTGCAGGTAAGTTGGAATATTCGCCGTAGTGGAACATTTTAAGTTTGATACGACGAATAATAGCGCTTACGACGAAGTAGAAGGAAACCCTATTTGGCCATTCTTCCATTGCTGCAAATTAATTGTATCATAACCCGGGTAGAGGAGAATAGCAAAAGAATAACAAAATTTACTATTAAAATAGAATTTTCGAATAGCAAAATTTGTTCTTTGTTTGTTTGAAATAAGAGATAAAATAACAAAAATAATAACTAAGTTTGTATGGCATAAAAACTAAATAATAACATATTTTGCCATTGTAATAACAAAGTAATAGCAAAAATATAGGCAACTGTAAATAACAAAATATGTTATTATTTAGATATTGATAACAAAATAATAACTAAATAAGCTATTCACAAGTAGATCAATATAATGGTAATTTAAGTTCTTTGACTTTAATATATTAATTTAGCATGATTGAAAAATGAACTTTTTGTTTTCCTGCTAAAAAACTCTTGCTTTTTTAATCTTCAATGAATATCATACGAATAGTAAAATGAGCTATTATGGTAAAATTTGATATTGGTTTGTTCTCATGAATTATTTAAATAAAGTTTTGAAATATCAAAATAATGACATATTTTACTATGATGGCGATATTTGTTATTCTTTCGATATTTATTGTTTTCTAGTATTTTTTGCACAAATAACAAATTTTACCATGATAGTATATTTTGTTATTGATTAGTTATTACATGACTTTCAAGAATAACATATCAATGATAAGTTTTGCTATGATTGTATGTTTTGCTATTGATGAGATATTTAATGTCATATATTAATAACATAATAATGGTTAAAGTAGATATGATTGCAAAATTTGTTCTTATTTTACCATTATTTTGTTATTCACCTCTACCCGGGAAGGTTTACAGAGATGACATAAATTCTGTTCCTCAAACTATGTTCGACATGCGACGTCTAACTTTGAACTTAAGTTGGCCGAATCAAGAGCTTCAAAAGCAGCACGTCTCTCATCTATTGCGTTCATTTGAAGTGTTGATTTGATTGATGTAATGTCTACCAAGTGAGTAACACAGATGCAGCATTAGCTCACGCGAATGTACATCAGAGCCAGCTCTAGCTTCCAAGGCTACTGCTTACTGTGATGAATTTAAGCTGTGATTTTAAATTGTGTTCAGTTTTTAATTTTCAAAATTTATAAACTTAACGCTCTCAAACCTGTTTAATATTCTATAGATAGGCTGATTGAACAAATTGCACAAAATAGAAACCAACAACTGATAGCCGATGCTCATAACCTTCAAAAGGTTAGCCGCATTTCTCTGACTAGTCTAGGCCACCGCATAGTTCCACGCATACCATTAAGATAGTCACCAGAGGCGGCTTCGTCATCTCCGATCACAATGCGTGAATATTTGACCGATAACCGAAAAATTTGCCTCCGAAGCTTGATTTGCATTGGGCTCGAACGTAAAAGAAACCGCTCCAACCGCAAAATGGATTTTATTGCCCCATCCAGAGAGGATGAGTCTCCGACTCATCTGGGCACGAGTCAAGAAATGGAATCAATTTTTATCTTCCGGAGCTTCTTGCCAGCCATCAGCCAGCCGGAGCCGATGACTGAGGTTTATGGAATCCGCGAAGAAGCGGAAAACTAAATCACCAGAAATGACCTACCGTCGGACGGCTAGCACGAGTCAAGCTTACTGCCATTAAGGAAGGCCTGCAAGAAGAGAAGACGGAACGGTCCAGCAATTTGTAGTTCTTTAAGATCCGCGAGAGAGATAAAGGCGACACCGGAG
The DNA here is from genome assembly GCF_002204515.2 of Aedes aegypti. Taxonomy (NCBI): domain Eukaryota; kingdom Metazoa; phylum Arthropoda; class Insecta; order Diptera; family Culicidae; genus Aedes; species Aedes aegypti. The sequence goes on from NC_035107.1 coordinate 132,165,322, forward strand.
GAGTGAAGACACGCCTGCCTAACCCAAATCCCGGTACAAGATGAAATGAAGCGCTTTGGAATCCTTAGAACATTTGTCAACTTCGAATTCCGGCAAATTTCCAGGCAGTTTTGCCTGTTCGTTCAGGCTGAGCCGCGTTTTACATTTATGTTCAACAGAAATTTTGGGCACAGGGTAAGAATAGTAAGAAAACACCCGGAGCCAGTTATCAAACCACTACACATTGGGACAGATTGCAAAGTTTGGAGGAAAAATATGTTGACTATGAAGATGATGTGTTAGGCAAAAGTGTCTTCGCTAAAATTGTTTCATATAATAAGGCTTTTGACATTGATATTAGGGAGGATTATAGAAAATGGAACGATTTTTTTTTTCCAAATTTTCAAGTTAACGATTTGAAGTGTTCTAGAATATTGTTCTTTTTTTATTTTTGGAAAAATGGAAAGAGCCAGATACACTACCACACAATCACTACGTCATGTTAAATGATGAATGATCGATACGAATGAGTTGATGCATAGCTCACCGCTTAGTGCTGTCACTATGAATGACGCTAATGAAGAATCGTAATTACGACTCCAGAAATCATGACTTGTCGTCAATATCATGAACTAACCAATTTCATGCCTCCGAAATCATGATTTGAGAATCAGATTTGTGTCCATATGTAACAATTTTATCGCGGTCACTTTTTTCCAAAATTCATCATCTTCATAGTCAACATATTTGTTTCCTCCCAAATTTTGCGATCTGACCCAATGTAGCACTCTGAAGGCACACTTTTCAGTGTTCACGCGCAAAAAAGTCGTCAGAGATTGACCAGGAAAAAAAAGTGTCGCCAAAGTGTTGCCTTTGAAGACCCGCAGCTGCGGTTTGTGTTTTTGCTGGTTTTAGTCTCCTTCTATTTTACCTCTCCCTGTCCGAGATGTTGGTACCACACTCTCTTCCCGATCTTTTTAGTGGCTATTAATCGTTCGCTGATCGGCTGTCTAATGGATATATTTATTTTTGTTCTTCTTGCGTGCTTCACGCCTCGATCTTTACCGCCCGGTTCAAGTCCACCTACTCTGTTCGGACCCGTTCGAAAGAAAAAAAGAAAAAAAGCTTCAATCTCAAGAGCTTTTTTACTCGAATCACTCACTTCCACTTCACTCTCTTTATCAAAAATCATAAAAATAGACATCGTTGGTGGTTTCTTTCTGTTTCGAGTCTCCCCTCTTTGCACTTTGTCGTGCGTGGCGGGAAGAAATGTCACAAGAAGTGTAAGTATCTCGCCGAGATGATTTTTTAAGTGTTTCAGACCTTAAGTGGCTTGGCTCCTCGCGAATCGCTCCACACTCTCTTGGCCAGTCGGTCGGTCGCTCACCCATATATTCCGTGTTTTGGTTTTCTGCTTTTCTCCTTTACCTTCCTTCACACTAATTTGCTTCGATATCAATTATTGACTGGATGTCAAAATATCACACGAAAATTGAAATTTCTTCCACTTCCTCCATGCCTGTCCGGTCCTTTTGATCGCATCCTCACAGACAAACAGACGTAATTCTGTCGTAATTTTAATCGACCGCTCATTAAACGATCATTTCAAATTCGATTTGTTCCACTTGCACTTGCAGAGGCGCCCGCATCGTTTTTCTTCGTGTTTGACGTTTCACAGTGCCGGTATAAACTGGGCAATGGATATTACTGAAATTAGTTCCAAGAGTTACGTACATTTGTCTGTGACCTCCTCGTGGACACTTTTGTAGACTAACGGCGGCAAAGTCTACGTCAATTTACGAACCTTTCTCATTTCTTCTTCCGTTGCTGTTGATGCTTCCCCGGAGAAAAGAGTATAGATACGATTGTGCCTTATTTAACCTTCTGTTCTTGTTTCTCGAATCGGTGTCATATTTTGATGCCCAATCTTTGTACCTTTGGCACTCTCCTGGCAGCAGTGGGTTCTACCACTACACTCTTTAATGGATCTTGGAAGTTTTGGACGACCAACGCGAGAATGTGGACCAGTCATGATGTCATCGGGCCCGGTTTGATTGTTCTCGACCTTTTGACAGGTCTAGGAAATTAGATATGTCACTCAATTTTCCCCATTCAGTTGGATTTGATTCTATATTAAATAGAGACCTTTGACTGACTGACTGACTGACTAACTTGTTGCGATGAAGACGGTTTGATGTTGATAAGTTTTTGATTTGCTTTGGATAGCCTTCAACATCCGTGAAGCTTTTGTAGTACGATCATTCACTTTTTTTCTTTACACCCATATATTGGAAGAGTTTGTTTTATCATTTTGGTTTGTTAAAAAAAATCCACCTGAGAACTGTCTGAACAACATTCATCGTGTTTGGTTTGTCTTGGGTTCGTCAAAAATCTATTTTGTTCTGGAGTTACTGTTTATGTAGTAGAGAATGTTTAACCCTTCTATCAGCAGCTTAAAAATTAATTCAAATTGAGAAGTCGAGCAAATATGCTCTACGAAAAGATCTTCGACCGGTGGGATTTGAACCCAAGAGTCTCAACTTGGTCATGCTGAACAGCTGCGCGTTTACCGCTACGGCTATATGGGCCCTTAATTTGACAAATTTAAACAAACGTTGTTTATGTTCATTAAAAAAACACAAATTAAAGTTGCTTTCATACATAACAAAATTTACCGTAGATACCAACTTGAAGCCGATTTCGAAAACGCTCAGTAATTTGAAGCATATCGACGCACATCCATCACATTTCGACACATCAAATCAATCACCAGTCGAACTTCGGAACGAACGCCATTACAGTTTCTCCATGCACCTTGAATACCTCCCAGACAAACCCGAAGAGGCCAATTATCCACACTCGAACGATTGCGTGAGAACCCTCCCAAAAAATTAAAACCTAACTACTAACAGAAAGTAGCGAGTAGCGCATTCGTGCCAGCAACACCAGGAGAAAACAACCACAAACGCGAAACGAGAAAACTTTTGGGCAACTGACTTCGTCTCCATCGTGAAGTGCTTGTGTGCTTCCTACTGTGTGCTGCTTCTTGCCGCCTTTCGCGTTGCACATCGTCATTAGCTTTAATTACAGCGTTAGTTCCACCACCGGGTCTCTTCCGATTCAAAATGGCGCACTCGCGCGCGGCGAATGAGTCAGCTAACTATGCTGTGCTGAACTGTGATCACACCGCCGCCGCCAGGAGGGCAATGAATGGAAAATTGCAGTGGCCAAACTCGATGGCGGTAAATTTAACTAGCTTCATTGAACACAGAAACAAATAAATGGTAAAATCACAACCCCCAGATGAATATGACGGAGGTCATTTCGTTACATGCAACTCGATGTAACATTGTTTTTACCATGCAATTATCGCGGTGCACATGACCTGCATCAAAAACGACGTGATATTACAATTTATTTTTGGCTGTGAATGCAGTGGACACGGTAGCACCGCACTGATCAGATGTTCAAATTTCCGAAATTTGAATGAATTGATTAAATTTTACACGGTTCATTAATTTTGTGGCCCTGGATGCGATCGAATCTGCGGATCTTACGCCGGCAACAGACGAACAAAGGGGAAAAATCCGAACAAAATTGTTCAATGGCCCCCATGATCTGCTTTTCGGCCCCATACAGGTATGACGACGCCTTGGTTGCCGCCGCCGCCGATCCGTGCCGTGGTAAGAAATGAATCTGAATCATAAAGGCAAGAGCTACATAATTAATTATAATCCTCAGTAGCTGCCCGGGATCATAAATATTTATTTATTTTTATTTTTATTTATTCTTTCACTCGTCTTCCCGATTTGCTCGGTCCGGCCCCGCAGAGAGTTGACTCTGAACGCGAGCTTCTTGCGCGAATGTTAACCTTTTTGGTTCAGAAAGAATGCGTCCGGGGGAATGATCAATTGCATTTAAATTAATCTTAATTATTAGATATTTTTCATGTGCTTCTCACTGCTCCCTCTTACTAATGGTTGAGAGGCGAAGGTTGAATCGTGCGCATGATCACTTCGAACGGTAGGTATACCGTCATCTCGCTCCCAACCGAAGAAGTGTTTGACCTTAAACAAACAATTGTTCCGGCTTTGCGATGACCGCGTTGTTGAGCGCGTCGTTTTCTGAGCTTCCAAAAGCAACATCCGTCGGTTACCGACGGTCTGGCCAGGCGGTCACCTTTGTCGGAGTGACACGGCTTTCTCGCTTGTCATCCAATTTAATCGCAGAGAAACGAAGTCACTTTTGGGGGAACTTCAATTAATGGGTAACCGACTTTGAGAAGCGACATCTACTTGAAGTTGGGATTCCCGAAAGCTACAAACGGTGATGGTGTTCTGCTGAAATGGGATGCGGGCAAGGGGGGTTCGTCGTCAGGTGCGTTGAAGTCTCCACAATTGGTTGGCAATTTCTGGTAGCTATGTTGGCTACCTATTAGGGACTCATTGTTGTGGAGTTGATGAATATCTCATTCAGATCAAGGCTTTGTATATGAAGACCTTACGACCTGTAGTAACGCATTATAAGGTCAAGAAGTAAATTAGTGTCCTTACATGAGCGTTGACAGGTATGGATTCTAATTTGAAGTACATCTCAACAATATTTGGAATCAAGAACTAATCTAATCTAATCTAATCTAAGCGCTTGCACAGCCAATATTGAAAAGCATCCTGGAAATATCTTGATTAATTAAGATATTTTCTTGTCAGTATTAATATTTGCAGAATATCGGCAATATGATACAAATATTAAAAAGGCCAGGCCCACTGTGCAGACTTTGGGGTTGAAGGCAATTGAAAAAAAATCATGACTATTAGGTTATTCACGCATGAATAAACTGATAGGCAAAACAATTTCAATTCATGAAAAGAAGAAACGGGGACAACCGTACCAACCGTTTCGATTCAGGGTTATAGGTAAAATCGTTGGAAGTGGCGTTGCTAAGAAAGTTAATGCACACTCCATTGTTGAAATCCTCGGATGGGACATAGGCATTTCTTCCTTATGTCCTGGCTCTAGAGCCTTGGTTTAAGCGTCTTTGCTCGCTCTCTGAAACGAGATGAAAATTTATTTTGCCTCTTACCCCTTATAGAAAACCGCTATACAGGAGTTGTTTCCCATGAATTCATGTGTGCAATTTTACCCAAAATTATAATATTGAGTATTCAAAACGATCTCACCAGATTTCATGTGCCGACGTTAGTTGTTCTTACTCCTGGATCGTGCATCCCGCTGTAATCGCCAATGGTTGCTAGTTGCGCTTTGACAATCAACGGTAGCTTTTTGGTGGTCAGCAAATGCAGCATTTTTCGTTTCTGCTCGCCTTGGGTTTTTGGTGCATTGTCCCGTCATCTATGTATATGTCCGAACGCCAAGACCGACACTAAATTATACTTCTTGATGGTCCACCGCAAGCCAAAGTCACTTCCTCCGACTGAACTCAGGCACATTATAGAATGTTCACATTTTTTTAAAAATTGCAGCAAAATCGCTTTAAAAATCTTTTCAGCAAGAATACTACTGCTTGATACACACACTTATTAACGTAATACATGCAGCAATTACTAAGGCTGTGAACCGTTTCACCAGTTCGTTTAACTTTTAGTTAAAATTTGACAGCTCGATAGTTATTTCCCCTCCGGTTAGAAATAACCCTGCCCTGGAGAATGGTTAAACTTGACAGTTCGAAAGTTATTTTTTGCTCCCGTGAATTTGAGAATAACTAACCATCCGTCAACTTTGTTCTGAAATAACTACTCGACTGTCAAACCTCAAATGGGTCGACTGCGATGTTCAATTTAACCATTTGAGGGGAAAATAACTATTGAAATGTCAAATTTTAACTAATAGTTAAACGAACTGGTGAAACGGTTCACAGCCTAATTATAAAATAACTGTAAATTCTTGAATTTGACGCACGGAATTTTATTTTTATTTTTTTGGAATCAATAACTGTCCATAAACGCACAATTGTCCCATATGAAAAGTAAATATGGGTCTAATATGCGATATGGGTAGTTTAGCCATAACTGTTAACACACAGCTATTCTGCAATAACATGCTGGTTTCGAATACCGTCGGTCGAGGATCTCTTCAAGGTAGAGCTTACTTAGTCAATTGACCATTTTTGCATTTGTGTATCGTGAGGCATACATGAAGATACTTTTCTTCTTCTTGGCATTACGTCCTCACTGGGACAGAGCCCGCTACTCAGCTTAGTGTTCAATGAGCACTTCCACAGTTATTATCAGATGTTTCTGAAGAGGTTGCCACAGAGAACTTCGTATGGATCTCCACGCAGGTTTCAACAACGGTTACAAAAGAAATTTATATAAAGGGACATAGTGGTAATGGGATAGAATCCTCTGCATAAATCTCCACAAAAGTCTACAAGCAAATCTTGATGGAATTCTCTAAAAAAACGGCATCCTTGTGGTCTGTTCAGCCCAAGTTGTAGAATTCACTCAGCCAAAAAAAGTAGATACATCTACTGCAACGCACTTTTTGAAGGCATGTTTTTTGTAAAATCTGTTTTTTTTTTTTATAAAACTTGTTAGCTACAATTTCCGTCAACCTGTACACGCACCTGACTGGAAAAAAAATCCATTGTACTTGTCTTCCGAGGAGCAGCGGCCACATAAAACTGCGTCCAAGTGGAAAAAGCAGAGTAAGTGGCGCGACCAACTACTGACTGGTCAACCAGGAGAGACTTACCATCCACCCTCCAAGGTAGCGTTCCATGGCTGGCCCCGCCGAGGTGCTTGACAGTAATCAAGAAGATCGCACGTCGGTCGGCTTGGCGGCTCTGTGACTCTGTGTGTCCGTGCCGTGCTGCTGCTGCTGTCCGTATATGAGATTGTTAACGGCTGCGGCAAATGACTAAGACGACGACGATGGCGCACAGTGGTCCAAAGATGGCCAAAAAATTAAGTTTGCTGATCCTTTAGCTGATATTTTTCCTTGCTTTCTCTCTGTTGGAAAGTATCTATTTTTTCAAATTTTTAGATAGATTTAAGTACATTTCGATTCTTTACATAATTTAAATTGTAGAGATAACAGTTAAAATTTACCATTTTTGAAATTACAAATATCGCGGATGTTGTCCCTTCCAAACCGCAGTTTCTGTGTTAAATCTCGATCAAGTGAATCTTAGTGGATAATTTTAACGGAAATCTGGAATTAACAGGGAATTTTATTGAACCTGAAAAAAATGGAATTCTCAGGGAATTTCGATAAAAATCAGGGAAATTTTTTGAGGCGATAATTCATGGTACAATATGTTTATGGCAAAGGATTTTCACGTCAAAACCCGCCAAAAAACCACGTCAAAACCCGCTATCAAAACGCTCTTTGAGCTGTTCAGGGAGGATCTTTTCGGGTATGAAATTGTATCAACTTGATTGAATTTAATTAATATCTCTAAACTTGATAAGTAATGGATTCATATATCTTCGTAGACGATTTTTAAAACAATTCTAAAATTGATAAACTGGAAAATTGTTTATGAGAAAATAATCTGGATTTCAAACCGTTTTTTATTTAAAAAGTCGAAACATAATTTCAGGGTTGGAAAATAAGATAGTACTGGTCTCTATTTTTATGCAAAAGTATTTATATTTTTACTCTAAAGTCTATTTTATTTTAACCGAAATGGTCTCTAAAGTTTCTATTTTTCTTATCTTGCTTGCAGTGAACTCTGACGCAAAATTCTGCAGGCGTCATAGAAACCTACAGAGTATGTTACGAGACTATTCAACTGACTCAAGAGTTTTATCTTAGATTTCTTGAAAGAAAGCTTCAGAAATTATCTTAGTGGTTTCTTCAGAAATATTATCTGGAATACTTTCAGGAACTCCTACAGAGATATCTCCAGAAATTCTTTTAGAGATTTCTCAGCCAATTTTCCTAGATATTCTTCCAACAATTTTTAAAGGATATCTCGAGAAATGTCTCCAGAATTTGCTCCAGGTAATTCTCTAGCACTTCAACGTTACTATATCCAGTAATTTGCGCAGGGTTTACTTTGAGAATTTTTCCAAACATTTCCTAGGGCTTTCTCCAGATATTTTTCAACTAATCCTTCAACCGAATGTTCCAATTGTTTCTCTAGAAGATCAAACGAAGATTTTGAACTGAGTTTCTTCCAAGAAACCCGCAATGGAGTTTTTGAAAAAATGTACAGGTATTTAATTTTTTTTCACGAAACCAACAAGAATTTCTACGTCATTTCATCCACGGTTATTCCAAATAATGTCTTAGGAAAATCTTTCGAGAACTTTTCAAAGAATTCCTAAAATTCTTCCCTGTTCCATCACTGCGTTCCTCTAGAACTTCATCCAGAATTTCATCCAAGGATTACAACTACAGTTCTTCCAAACATTTCTCAATAATTTTTTCCCAAGAATTCCCATGGTATCTACAAAAGTTTATTTAAGGTTCCATACTAGTTAGCTCACTGCTCCTTTTTTTCCAGAAAATCCTCCGAACATTACTACAAAGACGGGGTTGGTGGTCTGATGGCTACCGCTTCTGCTTCATATGCAGAAGGTCATGGGTTCAATCCCAGGCCCGTCCCTTTCCTCGTACTTTGTAGTTGTATATCTCTCACTTGCTTCTATCTTCCATTCTAAATATATCACACTCAAACTATTCGTTCATAGCAAACGCTAGGACCAGAGACGGACAAGAAACCGTTTCCCTAACGCGTCCTACTTCCACGCGCACGCCTTTCTTACGCCTGATACATAGGCAGTCTGCTAACCACAAAAGCAAACCTCTCTGCCATGCCTTTCCCCCAATCCATACACTCCCGCATGAACTGGCGTGGATGCAGTGGAATATACGGTCTACGTGGGAGTCAGTTCAATGCATCATCAATTCCTCCCCTTCCCCTCATTGGTCTGCATTCTGACGTGGCAGGTGCCATTGTTGCCTAAAAATAGAAGATCACCAGCACTTAGTCCCTTGGTTCCTTGTGTAAGTGCAGCTGATCTGGCGATACTGGAGTGCATCCACGGGCGACCAATCAAGCTCAAGCTCAAGCTCAAGCTCAAAATCCTCCGAACATTACTACAAATTTTGTTTCCGTCCGATGATTTTCAAGGAGTTCTTTCAGAAAATTCTGCAGGATATTATCCAGAGTTTTTATCCATTCGTTTTTTTTTTCAATCATCCTAACAATTTAACTAGAAACTCTTCTAAAATTTTCTCAACGGACTAGTTCTTCTAATAACCCATATTTATCAGCTTATACAAGTTTCATCAGAGGTGACATTAAAAATTACTTTAGAACCACCTCACGAGTTTTTTTTAAACGTTATGTTTTAAGTTTTTTTTCTCAAATTTCTTCAAAAAAGTCATTCACATTTCCATGGTGAAATGCCTGGAAGAATTCTTGGACAAATCTTTAGAGACTTCCTTGAAAAATCTAAAAAAAATACTGTAGGAATTCTTAAAGAAATCTCTGAGTAATTCTTTGAGATATCCTTAAAGAAATCCCTAGATAAAACCTTTAACAATTCTGAAGGACAATTTTGTTAGAAATCTCTGGAGGCATCGTTGGAGAAATTTCTGATTCAATTTTTGAAGAGGTTCTGAACGGGAGTCTTGGAAGATGACCTAGGCAAATTGGTGGTTAAAATCCTGGAAGACTTAGGACTTTCTTGAAAAATATCTGGAAGAATCTTTAAAGGAATTCCTGATGATCTCTGACGTCATTTCTGTGGTTGTACTTAGCAAAAACCAGGTTGTATTCTTGAGGTATCCAAAACAAAGTTCTTTGACGAATCCCTTAGGAAATTTCACGATGGGATTCCATAGAAAATAATCACCAAATGAACTCCAGAAGAAATTTAAATGCTATACAGGTCGGACTCGATTATACAAGTGCTCGATTAACCGGGGTGTCGATTATCCGGAATATATTATCCGAGAAAATCATCCGTGGATTCAAAAGTTTTAGAAGGTAGAAAAGTAGCGGTAAACGTAATTTTTATTGTAAAATATTGTCATATATGTATAAGTATATTTTTTTCTTTTCGCCCATTGAGCTGTCTCAAGTATTAAAACGATTAATGGATATCATTTGAGGTTTCTTCATTGAACGCGGTTACAATGGTGATGCTTTTACAAACGATATAAAATGATTAAGTCTAATTATCAAATTAGAGTTTTTATTGAACCTTTAAGGTGAACATGAATCGAAGCCAAACTTCAAATTTTCAAAACCACGACTCTGGAGAACCAATCATCCGTTTAATCTGAAAATTAATCAATTGGTCACTAGCTGGTGGCGACCAATCGATTAAGTTTTCAGCTCGAACGGGTGATGACTTAGATCTGAATTACTTAGTATAATCAGACATGTTGTGCAAAAAAAATAAAGTATTCCAATCCTGGATCTCTTGAAAATGAAGTAAATCAGTCCTAAATTATTTGAACATGAAAGGAATCAGATCTGAATCATTAGAAAATTAGAATGAATCAGTCCTAAACTATTCTGAAATAAAGGAATCAGACACGAATCACTTTAAAATGCGGTCAAACAAAAATAAATAACTTAGACTCGAAGTGAAACAGACATCAATTACTTGAATATGACGTAATTCTGACCTGATTCACGTGAATATAAAGAAATGCAGATGTTATTTTTTTAATATAAAATAAATCAAACCTAATGTACTTAAATACGCAATGAATCCTATGCGAACCACTTAGATATGGAGCGAATTTAACCTGACTCCCTTGAATCTGAACTCAATCTTGAATTACTTGAATAGAAAGTGAATCAAACTAGAATCACTTGTATGTGAAGTGTATTTGACCTGAAGCACTTGCATACAAAGCAAATCAGTTTCGATTATGAAGAGACTACAATTTAAAAGCCTTATACCAGAGCCACTTGAAGTATTCTGTATCAAATATTCCAATAATTTTGATCAAAATACTTTCAAAAAGCTTGGTTTCTCAATGAACTAGGTTTCTAAACGATTTTAGCAAGATTTCCACTTTTGGACAACTTTTCTCTGAAATACTGCCACTGTTCGGCGGTGGCGGTGATTTTCAAAGACCACTATAGCAATGTCAGCAACAACGCGCGGTGACGCAGCGGTAGACACACCATACACAGTAGTTACACTCGAGGAAGGCCGAGCGAGACGAAATGTAGCCTGACGCGCGAGTGCGACGGAACAAGATGGGAAATATTATAAATATCTATATATGAAAAATATTGTTATTATTATTATAATTTCAAACTGGTTTTGCTCGATGCCCTCACCTCGGCGTCCATTTCCCCTTTTCGAGAGTCGCGGACTCGAGGAACTCGGAAGAGATTCTCGGGCCAGGAGTTTCGCCGTTTCGTGTGCCTGTGTGTTATCAAAATATTCTGCCAGCTCCCTTGTTCAGCTGCGGTTCAACGCTGCCAACGTGGAACATGAGAGAAAGAAAAAGCTCTCTGTCTACATAAATAATAATAAAAACGAGAAATAAATTAAGAAAAATATGACGATATTATACGCTACTGTATTCATACGTTTATTGCGGAGATATCCAAGGGGAAGGAATCCGGCGAGGGAAGGCGGCATGTTAAGGCGAATATTTTTATTGCAAGTGTTGATGCTCCTGCAGCTCAGCGAACACCTAGGAGAAGAGCTTAACGAAACTGTCCGAGTCCTAACGAAGACAAAATAAAAACATCGAAAACATGTACGCGAGGTGTGAAACTCTAATGGCATAAAAACCCAGAAGCTGACCAAAGAAATTAGAAATTCACCAACCGATGGTAATCTGGGAATGGCATAATTGGATATTTTTATTATTATTGGGCTGCCGTGTGGAAATATGGGTAGCACCCAAATTCCTCAAAATCCTCCGAAATCGATGATCACAAAGACGCTGATACCGCCGCAGCGCACAGTGGTTCAGACGTGTATTGAATTGTGGCAAAAAATTGGCATAAATTTTAATCGATGAACATACTTTGAGTTTGCTTCTTTTTGAAGACACGCTTCAAAATGACGAAACAATGTCACGACTCTCGAAGATAAAATACACTTGTGTTTCACTGTGCGATGGGTTCCAGCCGTCTCCAGCAAACACGATTCCAATCGGGAGAGAGAGCGATAAAAATAATCGTAAAAATAATCAACGATCATCAAGATTTCGGTAGATACAAATTTTTTATCGCCTTCGAGCTAATTTTTGTCCGCAACGGTCATCCGTTTCTTATTTTATTCGAAAAGAAAAAAAATCTCCGCGACCCGATACGAGATGCGAGAAAAAAGAGCGGTAGCACCTTCTTTGCATATTCTAACGATTTAACAGCGGCTCGCCTCGCACTCGGAAATGCCGACGATTACCTACTATACGACTGCAGCAACAGCAGAAGCGATATGCACCCCACTGTGACCTCCCGCAGAGCGATGTTCACCGACAGCTTGGAAGCTGCCAAAAATGTTGACCGCGGTTCGAGCCCCGTAAAACTGACAGTCTTTTAATTGAATTTATTAGTGCTGCTTCTGGCCCGTGAGCCAATATATTGCGAGGGTGCTCTCGCGTGCTGCACTCGTTTTCGGAGCGATGTCCGAATGTGCTATTGAGGGAACCGCTTTTTCGTCGGCATTTTCAACGGCCCCGTCAAGGTGATGAAATGCGTAGTGGAATCATATCTGTGCCGACCGGTAGGTTGATTCTGTAGATTTACGTGTGTCAGTTTTCCGGACAGGAGACAGGTGGAACGGAAACTACAGAAATCAAGTTCAGGACGGAATGGGGTAAAAAATGTGAAGAATTTCAACCAATTTTTCTTTTAATCTGTGCTACTGTTTCTTATATGACCATCTTCTGGAGGCTTTTTAAAAATATTTATGAGATCATCTGAGGTACTCCCAGAATAAATTACTGCCAACAAATTAAGTTATAGTTAAGAACTTTGATTGTGGAAAAGCATGCTCATGATCTAGATTTCCAATAAAACGTTTTCCAAATCTAATGTTTATTTTGGTTTATATTCAGCTTTGGAAGAATACCCAAACAAGGTTTACAAAATTGAATAAATTCAGATCTTAAATTTTAATTTCGACATGCTATAACTAACCTCGACCTCGATTTTGCAGAAACAAGTGCTTTGCTTATGCGTTGATTGCTCATAAGAGCAGTTATTGCCGCCTGTTGAGCAGTGCAGTGTCTACCTAGTAAGTAAAACTGACGAAGCCTAAACTCACGAGAATATACAGTAGCCCTAGGCTTCTCAACTATAAAAAGCCATCATGTGCGTTGGTCTTCCATTAAGTTTACGGCGTAATTCGGGTTCTCTGGTGAATATTATGTCTGGTTGTCAATCTTCTGGCATGCGAGCGATGTAATACGCCTACTTACGGAAACCCTAGAGGAACTTCTGGAAGAACTCCTGCAACAATGCCAGGTAGAATCCCTGAAGGAACTCCTGATAGAATAACTGCTAATGAAATCCCTGGAGAAACTCCTGATGAAATCCCATAAAGAACTCTTGATGTAATCCCCAGAAAAACTTCTGATAGGAGGAAATAATTCCAAGTGGAATCTCTGAAGGAACTTCTGATGTTATCTCAAGAGAAGCTCCTAATGAAATCCCTATAGGAACTCCTATTGAAATTTCTGGTTGAATTCCTGATAGAATCCATAGAAAATCTTTTTTTTTTTTGATAGCCCATAAAAGAAATTCTGATGGAATTCCTCGACGAATTTATGATGTGATCTCTAGAGCAACTCCTGACAGAATCACTGGAGGAATTCCAGGTTAAATATCTGGAGGAACTCTTGATGGAATTCCTTGAGGAATTCCTGATGAAATCCCCAGAAGAACTCTAATGGAAGCCCTACAGGTACTTCTTATAAAGTCTTTAAAGGAACTTCTGACGGAATCCCTGGAGGAACTCCTGATGGAGTCCTTGGAGGAATTCCGAAATATATTCTTGAAGGAACTCCTGATGGAATCCCTGGAGGAATTTCTGATAAGATTCCTGATGGATTTCCTGATATAATCCCTAAAGGATTTTTTTATGACATCCCGAGAAGAAATCTTGATGGAATTTCACGAGGAACTCATGATGTGAGGAAACCCAGGAGAAATCTACGGAGGAATTCTTGATGGAATTCCATGAGGAACTCCTGATGAAATCCCCAAAAGCACTCTGATGGAAGCCTTACAGGTACTTCTAATACAGTAAAAATCCTTCTAGAATTGCTCCAAAATACTCACGAAGTATATCCCTTGTGATTCTTTCACGAACTTTTAAGGTATCAATCATGTGTTTTTAAGAGATTCCTCTGAGAATTCCAACGGATATTACTTAATGAACAATTACAGTACTTTTTCAGTGAATTCTCCAAGAACTAGTTTATCAGTTTTCACTGAGTTCCTTCTGGGATTCCCCAGGAAAATCCTTCCTGGAATAAGTTTTTATTATTCAAACTATTTTTGCTGAAGTTTCTTTAGGCTTTCCACCAGCAAATTTCTCGAAAAATCTCATATAAAATTGCTTTAAACATTCTTTCAAACATTTCTTCAGGAAGGTTCTCTACGTACTATGTGCATGATGTTGTGTTGGTGGTTGTTCGTTGAAAGTTTGTTTACGATTTTCAGAAATTACTGATGATTTCTTCAAGAATTAAAACAAAAAAAAGAGTGTCATCAAAATTGTCTTCATGATCACCAAGCAAAGAACCCTTTCCAGAATATTTTCAAAGAATTCATCAACAGTTTTTCCATCTTTCCCTTGAACAGTGTTGATAGACTCACACTCAAAATCTCAATCAATACGCTCTCCCGTGAGAGCAAACTCATTAGAAATCTACTTCGCAAATCTCACGCTTGAAATTTTGATGCAAAATCAACTCAATCAACTCAAACCGTAAAAAATGATTCAGTCGCAAAACCCGACAAACCTGTTACCTGAATGTTGTTGTTTACGTTAGAAAGGATTAACATAATTTTACCAGACTAACAAGAAATTATTGCCGTGTGTGAGTAAACTGTGGAAATACGAGATAATGAGTTAAAAAGGCGAGCCAACTCATCCATGATTTTTTGACTGCTGAGTTGCATGATTGACAACTCACGCATGAAAAATCTCAAGCGTGAGTTGTAAGAAATTGAGTTTTTCACAACACTGCCCTTGAATACTCTTCCTAAAACTTGTGTTCAGATTCAGAAAATCTATCGGAAATTCTTCAATTATTGCTTAAAAACTTCACCGCAAAAATTTTTATCAAATGGTAAAATATTCATAACGATATCTCAGATAGGTTCTCCACAGAATAATCTGCATTTTTAACAAAAAAATCTCTAGGAATTTTAGATTTCTCTTCAAATCAATTTGATGTTGCTTCCCGCATTACTGCAAATCTCGCTTGAAAATAAAACTATTTTTTTCCAAAATGTCTACCGAAGAAAAAACAAATCTCAAACAACCCTGTACAATTTTTAGCGGAATACTTTCAACTGTACTTTCAAAAAGTATTCTGTGAAAACACTCAACAATTTTCCGAACGATTAGATCTGAGATTTAGGGATTAATTCATAGAATTATATTATTGTTTCTTCTAAAATGTTATCCAAGGATTCTTCCGAAAATGCCACCAGTTGTTTGGTTGGTTTGTTGCCCCTACCCCTGGCTCCTCTGTTCCTACGCCAATGGGAATTCCCGTTGGAATGCTTGGAGGAATCCTTTAATATTTTCTTAAAGAAACTCCTGATGGAATCCCCGTAGGAGCTCCTGGTGGAATCCTTGGGGAATTTCTAAAGATATTCTAGAAGGAACTCCTGATGGAATCATTATGTAATCGACATGCGGCTAATGGGATCCTGGCCGCAAGGCCCCGGCAACCTACTGTGAGTGTGTATGATGAGACCCGAACTCTTTTCTAATCCCTAGAAGATCTCCTGATGATATTCCTAAAGGAATTCCTGATCAAACCTTCTGAAGGAAATCCAGGTGGAAGGAAGGAGCTTCTGATGGAGTCCTTGAAAAACTTCTGATGGATTTTCTAGAGAAAAAATCTTTCTGATGGAATCCTCAGAGAAGTTCTAGGTGGAATCCCTTAATGAACTTCTTATGGAATCCCTAGAAGAACTTCTGGTGGAATCCCCAGAAGAATTCCTGATGGAATCCCTAGTGAAACTTCCGATGGATTCCCTAGAGGAACTTCCGATTGTGATGGAGCAGATATTGATGGAGTTCGTGGTGGAATCTTGGAAGTAATTCCTGGTGGAATCTTTAGAATTACTTCTGATGGAAAAATATGAAGTTCCCTTGATGGAATCCCTGGATGAACTTGTAACTCCTGATGGAATTCCATGAGAAGTTCCAGGTGAATTTTCGAAATGAATTCTCTCACAAATTTCTAGTAATCCGTCGAGTGTGTTCCAGAATTTTAATTCTGGAAAACACTCGGTGGTATCATAAAAGCAATACCAATGAAATCCATGATGGAATTGTGGAAGAATTCCCAAAGAAATTCCTGAAGCATTACCTGGAGGAATTCCTTGTGAAATTCCAGATGGAATTCCAAGTATAATTGGAAAAAATCCTTGTTGAACTTTTGCTGTAATCACAGGTAGAACTGCTGGTGGATTTGCTGAAGAAATAGAATAAATATTGTGGGAAAACGCTAGTGAAGTATATAGAAACATCTCAAGAGCGCACATTTTCTAGGACACCACGATGTCGATACTGCGTAAATTCACGCATTTTGACTTGTCACCCATCTGCATCGGTAGTTCATGGGACGCCGAAACTTCAATTTGACATGCTGACGTCGATGTCCGTGCCACATCCCTACAGACAGTACTATCAGTTCGCCAAACATTTGGCTCTGCCCATGGATGATGGTTTGAGCAAAATCAAACTCGTTTGACTTTAGCCGACAGATTCGCCAACCGTTAAATCTGTTTCACAAACTGTCAAGCAGCACATACGGTCAAACATAGCACCGACATAAGCATCAACCTGGGGGCGGACTCAATGTTGGTCAAACGGTCTGAGCGTCTGTGGGCTGCATTACTTCTTCACATTTCGCTTCTTTCAAGCGCTATCTTTTCTGCTATTGTAACGTTCCACATTCTATTGAGTTCCTTGTCTCAGTAGCTGCGTTCTTCTCCTCCAGAATCACTCTGCACTCATCGTCGAATCAATCGTTCTGTCGACTCTATTCATCGTAGCGCCAACGTTCTTGGATACCTTGTTAATGCCCCCGGGACTTTTGTACTCAACAGTCCCCGAGGAGGACTTCAGCAAGCAGATAGTGCACCATGTATTATCAGGGTCACCTTTGAGGTGAAATTCACCTAGTAAAAGACCTTTCATCAATTCAATGTTTTCTACAAGGCCTGTAAATGCGGAGGTCAACATTTGCACTGTTGCCAATTCACCATAGATTTTCAAATTTTCCGAACATCTGGGAGTGTCTATTTGAAGAAAGTCGCGTTCTTCCAGATTGATACGCTGCCAAACCGCAACCGTCATCCCTCAGGACCTCCATCTACTGACAGCTACCACACACTTGCAATCGAACGCCCGATCTTGTGTGTGACTGTTTGATTACCGCTGATCAGATTAGACTAAATTAATTTGATTCCTTAATGTTATTAATGACTGGCGTTGTTTCGCCGCGGTCGGCTTCCCGAGTCCGCGGGTTACTTCCACATCTTGCAGTTGGCGGTGTGTGAGTGTTTGTGCATCATCGGCTCCACTGACTGGTACCTTCCGACTGCGCAAATGAAGGAGGGATCGTTTATCTTTCTCACCTCTGATATCTGATTCAAATTACATCGATTTAAATACATTCGGACGGATTGGGAAGGATTGATTAAGTGATTATCCGTGTCTGCTCTTTCTTGTGGCCAGTCATCGGACCGACGGCGGCCTGCATGCCGCCATACTAACCAATGCCGACGGGGTCTTGGGGAACGTTGACGGTGAACAGCCTGCGGAAGCCTTCCAATGTTGGCCGCGGGGTTTCGAGGGCAACGGTAGAAGTTATGATAAAGCGAGGCGCCGGCCAAGATTTATGACGGGTCGCCGCTGAGTCAGCGCGTTCCTTGCCTGGTGCCGCCACCACGAGTCGTGTGATGAGTGAAAAATGATACCCCGGTGAAGATGATTGATTTGTCCCCGGTAGTGCACTGGACACAGAGAAAGAAGTAGTAGGGCTAATCAGTTTGGCCAAATTCCTGTTGAAGCTCCTGAACGGGCAATACAGCAGCCACTTTGCAGGTACTCAAACATGTCCGAAATGCAATGATTAGATCTATAATCCTTTGCAAAAAATAATATCCTCTGCGGGTGGTAACGTTCAACAGTCACTGCCAAGGGATACAAACGTGAGGAATGTAGAATTTTCCCTTCATCACGTCAACGCCTTCGGACGCAAAAAAAGCAGTGTACCTGCCTAGACCACCCGGCATCACAAAGTCGTTGCTGCCTGCAGATGAGAATACCCGTACGGGAGAATACCAGAAAACTATGTACTCTCATTACGAGGTCACCCACTCGAGAGGGGGCGCAATCAAAATCACATTCAAGCAATTCCGATCGGTTCAATAGCATGAATGGAAACATGAAAAGCAAACGGGTGAGTGCCTACCTAGAAGAGCCACACGACGCGTAAGTATCGTGCCGTAATTTTGTTTTCACGGCTGAAGGAGGCGAACAGGCTCTCGAGATGTACATCTCAAGTGGCTCATTTTGATTCTGCGTTGATGCGTGGTTCAGGGCTCGAAGCCGTTAGGGCAGATTTTCGTAGTTAGGTGGGCTGCACTGCCGTGAATCGCAAGTCAGTCCCATATGCATTTTCGTCAAAATTGAGTTGAGCTCAATTTTCAACATATCTTCCAATGCTCTTTCAGCTGTTCTAATAAGATAATATGATTTGTTCGAAAAAATTTGGAAAAAATAGCAAGTCAAATTGCCTACTTTTTACAGATGGGACTGACTTGCGATTCACGGCAGTGCAGGGATGCCAATTGG
This sequence comes from Aedes aegypti, assembly GCF_002204515.2. Taxonomy (NCBI): domain Eukaryota; kingdom Metazoa; phylum Arthropoda; class Insecta; order Diptera; family Culicidae; genus Aedes; species Aedes aegypti. The sequence goes on from NC_035107.1 coordinate 132,184,308, forward strand.
ATAGGTTTGTCTTACACTGGAATACATTTGGATAGCGTGGTGAACTTTTGAAATACGGAAGATAATTGAATGCCAATACAAACTTATTGATTTTTTCTCAATCGTAGATTTAACACAACAATTGAGTTTGCAATTGCATGAATTTTTCAAAAGATTACTTTCAAAATTCTTAGAGGATTTTTGCAGTGATGAATCTATAACAATTTCTGCGTGGATTTCATCAGAAAAACTTCCTCAATTCATTTTGATTTTTTTTTCAAGAATTCTTCTAGAGTTTTTCGAGAACTCTTGAGATTTTTTTTTCTTGAATCGCTTCCAAAAATTGTAAAAAATGATCCGAAAATCCATCCAAAAAGGTTTTTTAAAACCACATTCAGCTCTTTCTCTAGATTTTTTCTATGAATTCATCCAATAATTACTATCTGCTTATCCCTTAGAATCTTCTAAGATTCTTATAAGGGTTGCTTCTCATATTATTCCAGAGATTTCTTACATAATTATTGAATTATCTCAAGCGTAAATGTCTGCGGAAGGTTTCCAAAGATTCCCCGTTAAACTCCTCCAGATTACCTTTACGAGTTTCATGATTGCTTCAAAAATGTTTTTGCGAATATTTAAAAAAAAACATCTGCACGAAAATTTTGAATAGATTTCTACAAAATTGTGCTACTTCTTTGACATATTTATGGATGATTTTGAAATAATCTGTTTCAAGCAATCCTTGTGCTAATCAAGTGAAATTCTTGTGGAAATATTTGAAGTAATTGCTGCAAAAATTCTTTAAGGAATTTTGGAAGAATTTGTGCACACATATGTATGAATTCTCAAATTATACGTGAAAACTGCTTAAAGAACTCTTTGGTAACATTCACATGGAAAGCACAAGAAATATCCCACACAAATTCCGATTTCAGTATAACTGTGAATCACAGCGCGTTCAAGAATACTCAGTACAATTGAACTTGTACATGACAACTTCAATAATCATAGGACAATAAAACAAATAAGTAAATCAACTATACTGTTGTGATAATGATTCCTGCCAACCTAATAAAATACTTGCGTCAAGAGATTTTTTAGGGGAATTATGATGGAAGATCACAAAAATTATAGGCAAGTATCAAAGATCTCCGGAGAGGTTTAGTCTGAAATCGTCCACATATTATTAGCAATGCACCAACAATCCATCATCAATCATATTCTTAGGAATCTGCCATCGAATTTTGAAAGCTTTGCAGAATACTTTAAGAAGTAGTTTTGAGGAGTCTTTTTGGGATTCTTATCGATTTTTATTAAAATTGCTGTTGAAACTCTACAACAATTCTTCTGAAATTTTACCATAAATTGTTTCAAGAGATTTAAAAAAAAAATGTTGCAAAAAATGAAAAGGAAACTCTGCAGAAACATGTCACAAAAACTTTAATAAACTATTTTAAGCATTTCTACCACAGTTTTTCAAATATTTCTCAAAATATTTATTCTAAATTTCTTGTCATTACATCTTTGGTAGATTACTTAGATATTCGCCAAGATATCCCTTCAGGTATTTCCTCCAGAATTCTTTCAGAAATGGCACACATAATTTCTCTGGGTCATACTACAGGTAATGCCAAGGATTTTTTTAAGAATCATTGCAATGAAATATGCCAGAATTTATCTCTAAGGCAGTTACACATTTCCCTGACATGACCATCAGAACTTTCCATAGTTTAATTGTAGAAAACGACACTTGGGAAAAATGTATGGAATCTTTAGAGAAATTTCTTTTAAATACCCTGAAGATTTTCTGGAAAAAGTTCCAAATTTGCTAAAGTTTTCTGAAAAAAAATGAAAAAAAATCCTAAAAGAGTCTATGAAATAATATTAAAAAAATAAGATAGAGTAGAAGTATGTAGGGTAATTATTGTAGTAACTCCCAGAGGAATGTTGAGAGTTATTCTCACGTATCTCCAGAAGAAATTCTTGGAATTTCTCGTGGATTTGCTTGAAGTACTTCTCAAAAACTCACTGGATGGACTCTAGAAAGATATAATTTAAAAATTTCTGAATATATGGTTTATGTATAACTCAAACAATGAAATCAGAAACACTCATTTAGTGTAAGTTAAGTTCCATAATGATTCCGATTATTATTAACATTCACTAAGGATAATGAGTGAACAAAACCAAAAAAAAAGTAATAATTAATTCTGTTGTGAAAATGTGCAAATGAGTGCGTTGTGACAAATATTTTGGACAATTTCTGGAGATCACCTAAACAGTTTCTATTGAGAGTTTTCAAAAAGTTATTGCAAAAAATGCAACTCTGTAAAGATATATCCAAAAAACATTTATGAACAGTTCCAAAAGTTGCCAAGATGTTTAAAACTTTATCTAGGAAATTTCTATAAGTATTTATTCGACAATTTCAACTTTAGTCGTTTACTTAGAGATTCATCAAGACACTCTTTCAGAAATTCCCTCCTGATTTTTTTCTAGAATAACGCCCACAATGTCTCTGGGTAATGCCAATGATTTTGAATTGCAAGCATTTTTCCCTGGCATTATCTTCAGAACTTTCGTTAGCCTTATGATGAACATGAATTTCTGCGTTAATATCTTTTGTAATATCTTAGATTTATTTCTGTTTATATTGTGAAGGAAATAATATCTATTACCTGAAAAACCCGCTAGAAAAATCGAACATCGCGGTTGACTGTATTCTTAAAACGCTTATACAACACTATACAACACTTTTTTGTATGAAATGTCATTTTTAGATAACGTTAATATGAAAAAAATATTGTGTTTTTTTTTTAAATTCGGGTTATGAATTTTTGAAAACTTAAGTATGGCTTACTTATACAAGGTCTACACAGACAGAAAGTTTAATTAAAATCTAAGAGAGTACTGCCAAAAATGTTCAAGTTGGCGCGATATGCGTCAAACAGAGAAGTCCCAAAAGTAGTCGGAGGGTAAAAAAATGCAGGTAAAAGAAAAACAAGATTCAGAATAATTCCTGAGGGATATTTTGATAATCCGAGCTGACAGCTTTCAGCTTTTGATGGAATTTTGCGGATGTGTAGACCTTGACTAAGTAAGCCATTTGCGTACTAAGTTGGTCCACAATTCATCTGGACTATCATTTGAAAAAGGCCACCATTTTTTATAGTTTTTTTTTCGAAATAATGTAATCGAAAAATGGCAACACCAACTGAAACAAATGATCTACACACTGAAAAAAAAAGCTTTTAAAACTAAAGTCGAATAAAAATTTTATTATTTTAATTTTGTTTTCAAGATTTTTTATATGTGATCAGTTCACCTTCGAGTATTGTGAATTTCATATAAAAATGGACTCATTTGTGGCTAACACTGAAAATAAAATCAGAACTTGAAGTTGATTAAAAAAAAATATCATTTCATGTTTTTCTAATAAAAACTTTTTCTTGTAGGTATTAAATTAAGTTTTGATTTTTTTCCAGTGTGGACCACAAATGAGATCAAAATTTAGACCATTATCTACTTGTCATCCATATAATTCTTTTTTGTGTTCGTTGTCAATTTTCGATTACATTGTTTTAAAATAATATCGAGTAAAATTAAACCTTTCCAAATGCTAGCCCGGATATTTTTTTGGAAATCTGAAGTTTGCAAAGTGGCTTACTCAGTCAAGGTATAGACATAAATGAAAGTATCATTAAAGTCTGAGAGGTTACTGCCAAAAAATGTTCGAGTTGGCGCGCAATGGATCAAATAGAGAAATCGCAGAAAATGTCGGAGGGTCAAAAATATATATATATATATATATATATATATATATATATATATATATATATATATATATATATATATATATATATATATATATATATATATATATATATATATATATATATATATATATATATATATATATATATAATATATATATATATATATATATATAAAACAGTATTCAAGATAATTCCCAAGAGATTTTTTGGAAATGCCGTGATACTTTTTGCAGTAATTTGAATATGCAATCATAGAGATTCTTTGTTGATAAATCCTTAGAAAAATCTTTACTGTATCCTTCTGATGACTCCTAAAGAAAGCCAAGGGAAAGTAATTTATGAAATTCCTGAAGACATTGGTGGCATCAATCTTCACAAAAAACTTCCGCATTACCTTTAAATGTATTGCTTTATATGAATTCTGTATCACAATTTCTCAATTTAAAAGTGTCGTGACATTTCAGATACATCCGGCAACATTCAATGCTGACAGACGTTCGCAAGTCTGCTCAAATCTTGTTCAAAACTAGAAATCAACACATGACCTCTTGTCGTCCACGATGAATACCAAGTCACACGTTTTTTGTTTTTTGTTCCACATTATTGGCTGATTTTGTCACCATACTTTGGCTTTGACAGCTCTAGTAGCAAGAATGTCCAAAGACACGAACAAAATTTGTTCTAGATGCGAAGACATGAAATTTTGTAGCAACTCGTGTTCTTCAAATCGGAAACTTTTGAACCAAAAATTTAACAATTAATTTGTTGCACCGCTAAACGATCGAGTGCGTGATTCATCACCACCGGTATTGATCGAATTTCCGAACGAATATGATTGATTTTCGGTGACCGCTATCAATCCAGCTTACACGGGATTGCACTTCCACACTTTGAGCAATCAAATTAAGATTTTTTTTCGGTGGACATTTCTTGACGACTGTCGTCACAGCTTCGAATCAAAGGCTCGTTGTTGACGACCTCGCCTGGTTGGAAGCATGTCACCAGCAGCCAACAGCTATGCTAGTCGGGACTGGTTATAGATAAAGCGCGAGTGATAGTGCCGTTTTTAATGATCATATGCTCGCAGGTGACTGCTGCTGGCGGCGCGATTGCCGGTGAAAGATCCGCATCCAGGCCCAGAGTTCGAGCTGATGGGTTGATGGACTCGTTAGCGCCAAAACCCGGGGCAGGAATTTCTACTGGCTTGGGCCGTGCGGTGCTCGCTTTGGCAGAACATCGAACGAGTAAGATAAGCACAGACAAACAGACGTACCACTAACGAAATTTCCATGGACCACGCTTTTCAACGAGCATTTCAAATATTCTAGGTTTCATAACTCTCAACCAAAGGCGCCCGCATCTTTATTTTCGTGTTTGACGTTTCACACTAGCGCCAACTTCTGGAACTTCATTCCAATTGTAACGTCTGCTTATCTGTGGAAGGAGTGAGCAGAAAGCAAAACAACTTTGATAATTTTGGAATTTCGAGACGGCGGCGGCAATATAAGGAGCAAGAGGGGGAATAAGAGTTTCATGAATATTTTATTGATTCGTTACGGATTCGAGGTCGTTTGTTTGCTCTGACTCCTGGTCTGAAGTTGACTGGGCTGGAAGGCTGTCAAGGGGCAGTTGTAACCAGGCGCGGCAACAGCTTCGAGCGTAGCGTAGGAGGAACCGGCGAGCGGGTGGAGGTAAAATCAAGATTCCAAATTGGAATCAAGTTCATTTCAAACTGCGTGTATAATTCAATTAAAATGAGTGGATTTTAAGGAAAGATTTTTCTCCGAGCTGCTCGATCAAAGTTGATCGTCCACCAGCGGAGCAATGAGCCGATCGATGGTAGCAAGCTGTAGTAGGAAAAGGTGCGCTTTGTGCTTAGACTAAACGAGGCGTAATTAATCACTTGCTCCAAATCTTCAAGTACGGTTAGTTGGGCCATGAAAAACAAACCAAAGCAAAAAGCACCTGAATATCTATAGATATGATATAGAGAGATTTCTCATCATTTACGGTTTCGAATCGGATTCAAATTTATTACTTTTCACACCTCATTACCGAAAAACAAGCACAAAACGATCGGCAACGAGCTTTCGGCCGAAACCTGAAACCACATCGTTGACTGCCTCTGTGGCTGATTGATCTTGCTCGTAGCGAACGGCCGAAATGGTCGAATAAAACAAGGCAATGAAATTAAGACGTGTTTGTGTTTTAAGGGCTATAAAATGCTCGGAGAGAGAAAAGGGCCTGGCGTGTATCGAGCGTTGTTCGATTTGTCGAATTGACTGTTTGACAATAAAAACTAATTTGTAACTGGTACGAAAACACGTTGGGCCATACCTTTACGACAGAACTCATCGTCCGTCACTTTTGGATGTCTTTATTATTGTTTGAAAGATAGAGATGGATGAAATACGCTTTCCAGGTTCACAAATCAGTTCATCTAATGCGAATATGTGAATATGGTGCCGTCCTCACCTGCCGTATACTGTATTAGTATGTTGAATATCAACCTCTCTAACAACTTGCCCGTCGTATCTAGTAGACAGATAGGTCTTACGCCGACGAATCACCTGGTGGTTTCCTCGCTTTTGGTAGATGTACCAATTTATGTCGCTTCCAGGAAGCTTCCTTGATCTAAGTAGCGATACATCGAACATGTCCGGATCCGCATTGACTGTCGCTTTTAGAGCAACATTCGAGATACCTTCGGGTAATGGTGTCTTATTTGAAGCGAATGATTTCACGACTTCTGCCAGTCGGCCAGCCTTTGTTGTGAAACTGTACCAAAACTATTTAACTATTTAAATTCCAATCTTCTTAACGATGTTTTTATACAAATTGAAGATCTCGCTGCAGAAACTAGAATCTTCCAGCTATCCTGGGCCGAAGGCCAAGGGCCAGAACGTATAGCACTTAACACATGTAGCAAGAGCGGCCTAAGCAAACAGCTTCTTCTAGCCGACTAACGTCCTACGTGGAGAAACGTCAATATGTCGGTCAATAGGTATACCAAAAAACCCTGAAAATTGATGTTCTTACAAACTCAATATTGCACCATTTTTCCCAATTGCCTAGAATTCTATAATCAAGCAGCGGCATCAGCACAGTGCTCTTGCGCTTTCACGCTATACCACCACCGAGTGCGAAAAATTCAATTTCTGCCGATATATCTTTGCCGTTCGACTGTTTCCCTGGCGGTAATCAGAAAAAGACTACAAAACCATCACACAAAGACTCACACAATTTTACGCCTCCCTGCTACTGAATTGAGCACCGAATAGTTTTTCCCGGTTTTCTTATTGCCCTTCACAGCAAAGAAGCATCCTTTTGAAGGTGAGGCTAGATCGACTAATTTAATCCTGCCAGCCATCCTGTCAGTCAGTCAACCAGCCAATACACCCGGCCCCGAAGGCCCAGCCGTATTGAAAGATCTACAGAGCGAGCGAAAAGAACAATGAGCAGCCTAATTTCTATCCCGGCAACGACCAGGCAGGTTTCCTTCAACCTCCAGGATCCAGGATTATCCTTTTGCCGGTTCTTCTTATGCGTATGGGTTTATAATGCCAGGACATGCTGTTGTTTGTTTTCAGTATGCATGTTAACCGAAGCTCCCTCAAAGAAGAGGCATCGGAACCGATCGATCGATATCTGCCCGAGAAGAAGGGGGCTGGAAAGGTCGATAAACATGCGTGTAACGATAATAAGTGGCTGAACAACAGTAGGGTGCGGCTGATTTTTATTTATTTTAAAGTTCTCATCAATCAAAATTCGGGTGCTCTTCTGAATGCAAGTTACATAAACAGAGAAATCTGAAAGTTTGAGCCAAAAATATTAAGATTTCGAGGTGACACACGCGACATTAAGGTGATTTTTTAAGTTACAAATTATGATTATCATTATCAGAGGTTTACCTAACCTTGGTACTTTTCAACAAATTTAAATATTTCAGCACCATTCTCATTAAAATTAACTTGAAGCAAAATATCGGGTAAATTAAAATTTGTCCAAAGCTGTTAGTAGTATTCGCCAAGAGCAGTAATCTTAATTTAACTAAAAATTAACTTTCAAAGACCATAACTTCACCATAACACAGTTCTCTCCCAAAGTATTAGCTTTCGACGTTTTGTCATTCTGACATTTTGTCTTTGGGGCGATCCAATAATTACGTAAGACAATTTTCGAGGTTTTTCAACCACCCCTCCCCCCATGGTAAGATTTTTTGTATGAAAATTTGAAATAAATTGTATGGCGCGTAAGAAATCTCAAACCCCCCCTCCCCCCATAAACCCTTACATAATTAATGGACATCCCGTTTTCGACGTTTTGTCCTTTCTCGGGATTTTGTAATTCAAATCTTCTGCCTCCCAACCTTTACCGTCGTAGGGATGCTTTGAGGGTCTTAGGGACAAAATGTCGAATGCCTAAACGTCGAAAGGGACAAAACTTCGAAAGGACAAAACGTCGAAAGCAATCATCTTTCAACATTTGTTTGTAAAATATATCTTATTCGCATTCTGGTCGATTAAACATGTTTTAAATTACGTTTGGCACATTGTGAATTGTTTATTTCTCCGGAAAAGAATAGTTCTTCCTAGTAATTCTTATTTTCTTCCAATTCTCTCCTCTCGACGTTTTGGAAGTCGACGTTTTATCGCCCAACCGCTTTGAGGATCTGAAGGACAAAATGTCGAAAGACAATACGTCGATTGCCAAAATGTCTAATCAAAAACGTCGAAAGGGACAAAACGTCGAAATGGCAAGACATCGAAAGTGGTGAATTTTCAACATTGTTTGCCAGAGTTCTTTTATATGCTAGGAATAATGTTTGGCACATAATGAATTATTTATTCTCTCGGAAGAGTTTCTTTCAATTTCTTTCTTTTCGACGTTTTGTCCCTTCCACGTTTTGTCACCCATCTCGAAAGACAAAACGTCGAATGAAAATAAATCTAAAGGCAAAACGTCGAATCCTAAAATGTCAAAAGGGACATTCTTACAAGTAACGTTTGTTTATTTTTTTTAATTCTTTCCATTTGACGTTTTGTTTTTTCCACATTTTGTCCCTTGACGTTTTGTCCTTTCGTGAGCTTTGTCCCTCGACGTTTTGAAATTCGACGTTTTTTCTTTTGACGTTTTGTCACCCAACCATTGTGACCCATAGGGTTGGGTGATAAAACATCGAAAGACAAAACCTCGAAAGCCAAAACGTCGAATTCCAAACGTCAAGGGACAAAACTTGAAAAGGGAATTGGAGGGAAATGAAAGTTTGTAGGAAGAATGGTTTCCTTTCGAAACAACAAATCATTTGACATTTGTCTTTTTGGCGTTTTGGGATTCAACCGGGGCCGCAATGGGGAATCCGAGGGTGCCATGGCTCCACCTCACATTTTTTGGAGCCCCTACGAATTCTACTTCACCATCAAAAGTATGAGTGATAACTTCAAACTAATGCGATGATATCGAATATTCATATCAGATCAAAAAGTGTGGAAAATTCCAGACTGCTACATAAACTCATAACGAAATATATTTCAACTCTGTTCAAGTTTTCATGAATATGCATAATCTTGGAAAAACACTCTGCCAAATTGATTTCAATTCATTGAAGTTTATCTACTGGAACTTAAGTTTATAAAAACGGATATTTTTGGATTACTCGACACTTCGGCCGGACTTATTTGACCTATTTCAGGGACAAAATGTCGAATGACAAAACGTCTAATGCCATAAAGTCGAAAGTAATTAATTTTCAACAGCGACTATGAGTTTTTTTAAATCCTGCTTGATTCAATGTACTATGAATTACGTTTTGCGCATAGTGAATTATTTATTCTTTCCAAAGAGATCGTTCTACCAAGAATTATTCATTTCTTGCCACTTTTTTCTTTTCGACATTGAAGGGACGTGTTCTTTCTACGCCAAGGCATTCGACAGTTTTGTATTCGACGTTTTGGGCTTCATCAAGGGCAAAGCAAAAAAACATTGGCTTCAAATTCATATTAAAATAACAATATATCTGTATATCAGGGCTGGTAGCAAGCATCTTTTAAAAGACTAGGTCACTGTTTTAATGCATATCTCTAAAAAGTCTCTATTTTTATGAAAGCCCGACTTTTTGTACAGATGTTGAACTCAGTAAGCTCGTTTTTTTCTACCAAAATTTGTTATAGTTTTAGCTGGTTAGTTGTTCAAATAACAAAAATTATAACAAAATTTCCTCTACATTAAACAAGATTAAAAAAAAATATGTTTTAATTCAAAAATTACAGTTAGCTTCAAACTAAACAAAAATATAGTTCATTGTGTTTTTATCATACCTCAATTGTAACAACATTTGTTGTTTGCACTCGATTTTAACTTACTTTTAGATTACTCGTAACTAATTCTGTTACAATTTTGCTCTTGACCAAAACAATTTTTTAATAGACTATGTTACAATAACTGAGTTTGTTGTAATTGCGTTATAGTTTCTTCGAACTACGTGGTGTGCTTCGAACAAAAATAAAACAAAATTTGTAATTTGTTACAAAATTTGATATAATTATGATGCAATTTTGTTGTGATCCACTGGTCGGGAGGTCTCTGAAGTATTTTTTTTATCTCAAATGGCCTCTTCAATCACCTTTTTACAGTCAATCCTGCTGCAAAATTCTATGGGATTCAGAGAAACATTCATAGCCAGATTTTTTAAAGAAAAAGCATCACGCATTCTGCTAGTGTTTTTTTTCCAGAGATTTGAATTTCAATACTCAAGAAATAACTCAATAACAGGGAAATCAATGTGAGAATCATTAGATAAATTTCTGGAGGACTTTCTTAAGAAATTTTTAAAAGAATAATTTGTGGAATATCTAGAGCAATTTCTGAGGTTATCGTTAAACAAATCAGGTTAAAACTAAAAAAGTCGACAATCTTAAAGGAATTATTTAGACAGTTCAAAACAGGAACACTTATTGATCTCCTGACGAAATCTTCGATATAATTTTAGAAGAATGCATAAGGCAAATACTTGAACAAATTTCTGAGAAATGAAAAATTGCGTACAGTAATACAAACAGTAATACTTATCGTAATGTTAGAAATAACTTTGAAGTTCCCTTAGAGAAATTTCTGACTGGGTTCTTTGAGAAATTCTTATGAAAACTGTTATCTCCTGATTTCTGATACTCATCTTGATCTGATAGATGTTTTTCATTTGTTTTGATGACAATTTGATTCACTGCTCTAGTTAGAGATGGGCAAAAAGAATCGGAGCCGTTTAAAGATCCGGATCACTCAAAAGAACGAGTGATCCGTGGCTCTTTTTTGAAGAGAGTGGATTCATTTGATCCAAACGGATCAGACAAACAGTGATCGGGAAAGAGAACGAACCGATTCATTTCCCCTATTCTCCTTCGTTCTTCTCTAGGCTTTATTATAACGCTTGTCACGTCCCTTGCTTCGCACGCCACACATGCAAGTAGAATTTAGAGCTGCTCCGTACTCTCAGCGCTCTCAGCTTATACAGACAAATATGCCCCACCCACTTGCATAAGGGCAGATGATAGAGAGAACAAATGTTTACTTGAATGGGGAAATCGGCCGAGTAATCGAGTTTCTGGAGAAGAATGAGTGAACAAAAGATACGAAAAATAAGATGCATGTCGCGCAACAGGGAGTGAACCGCTCTTTTTCTCGTTCGCTTGATTCAGTTAGCTTTTTCTCTGCGAGCCGCTGAGCCACTGAACCGTTCAAAAGATCCGGTTTACTATCACTAATATGAGCCGTTTTGCCCATCTTTAGCTCTAGTCAAATGCACATCTTTTATTTGACAGCTGTTGCATACTGCGCAGCTCCGCAAACACATTATCATTGCTTTTAGGATGCATTGAAGTTGGTCAACGCAAGAGCATGATTTCGCCTTCCTCTTTGACCTTTTGGGCAAAGAGCTGCAAAGAGACAACGAAGAGCTGTCTAGAAATTCTCTTTCCCGAACTGAGAAATGACAAAAATGCTCTCCACTTCGTTCGAAAGAGACTCTCTTTCTCTTTGGAGCACTGAAGTTGGCAAAACAAACTCTTTACAACTGCGGGAATGAAAATAAGCAAACACAAACGTGTAAACTCTTCATCCCGCAGAGCGCGGATGCTCAGTTTGTGTGTGGGTAGAATCGCTTATCTTTTGTAGCTGATCATTGGAAGGTGGAGAAACAGGCTAAATCAAGAGCAAGGAAGATGCCTGCTTCTGTATGGTTTCTTATTTTGACTGGTACGCTAAACATGATACACCGCGCGGCTGTGGTAAAGCTTCCAAAAACGCGCATTTGCTCAAAAATCCTCGCGTCGAATGGTCCAGGGAAGGAACAGCCGCGTTCGATGAAACACCGCAATGTTATCTCCCATAACAATGAAGTGAAAGGGAGCAAAAGCGCGGCTGTACTTTTCCTCCGGGCAACGCCGTGTGTCCTTTTGAGCAACCGCGCTAATAGTTTACTTGGTTCCTTCTCGGTCTTTTTTGGCCCCTATTTTGCTTGGCATGAAGGTCATAACGATGCCATTTTAAGACCCGCAGTCGCTACCAGCCCTAACATATGGAAAAACGATGTATGCAATAGAAATAGTTTTATTGAGATTTATTGTAAACTTCAATTCCATATTACAAAGGTGATTTCTGTCACAAAATCCTAAAACATTCGTTCGCATTTAGAAAAATGGCTGACTGGATTATCTAAGGAATTCTTATCAAATATGTAATCTCCTGATTCATATTAGATTTCTTTTTTTTTGTTTATGCTTCTTCTATTTTTGGTTTTCTTTTGGTCTCCTTTTGATCTATTTTTGTTTCTGTTTGGTATCTTTTTGGTCCCTGCTTTGCCTGTCATGAAGTCTGTAAGTTTTCAGACCCTCAGTTGCTATCAGACCTGACATATGGAAAACATATAAGCACTGATTATACCCCATTACCCCGAATCACTTTAGACCGTCTTGCACTGCGCATTCGAGGTAACAGCATTTTGAGATATGCCGTTTGGCGTTAAGATGTTCGAGGTTATGCGTTTCGGATCAATGGGGTAGAATCCAAAAGAACTTGAAAGACCCTTTAAATTGTATTTTTAATGGAAAATTTCTGTTTTTAGCTAGTTTTTGTAGAACAACTAAGTTTAAACAATTTAAATCTATCCCGATCATTGGAATACAACTGAATTATTACATAGTTTGTTACTTAAATAGGATGTTGTTTATAACAAAATATGTTATAACTTTGACTGGTTACTAGTTAAACAAATTATGAATCAAAATATGTCCCAATTTAAACTAATATATAAGTTATTATATCAAAAATTAAAGAAAGATATTACTTTTTTGTGTTTTCTGTCATATTTTTTCCTACCATGCAATAAAACTCACCATGTTTAAGCATTTACTCTCAGATACTTTGCAACAAAATGTGTTATAATTACGATTATAATTACAACAAATTTAAAGCCCCCTTTGTTATTATAACAGATTTTGTTTCAATTGAGTTATAGTTACCTCAACTAACTCATAGGGCTTCTAACAAAAATAAAACATAATTTGTTATTTGTAATTTCTTTTGATTTTATTGTAATAAAATTTTGTTGTAATCCACTGGTCGGGATTCCAAGTAACCAAATAGAACTTAAGTTTGCCCTGCGTGCAATCATACAGCTGACAAGCCTTATATTTGTTGTATAATAGCACCAGAAGCCCAAAAAGCCGAATCAGCGTGCTAGTAGTTACTTGAGATGTGTTCAATCTAAACTGTTTAAAACCGATCAGTTTATATTCAAAATCAATCGGTTGAACAATTATGAAGTTATAGTCAAACAAAGTTCTATTTTTCAGTTTTATAAGGAATTATTTGGAGAAAACTACTTTCACAAATATTCAACAAACAACCAAGTTTTCATCAATTTGATTTTATGGAGAATCATGCCAAAGTATTACAAATTTGTTGAAAATAATAAATTTATGTAAACTTTGCTGAAGGATATATTTTATTGCTCCAAAATGCACCTTCAAATAGCTTGGGCTTCCTCAAAATCCTAATAATATTTGTTTCAACTTTGAGATATATCTTGATTTGAATGCAGAAGAGCACGCGAATTTATGGTTTTCGCAAAAATAAGCCGCACCCTACTGAGCAGTCCGCGTGAGTGGCAGTTTGTTTGGATATTGGTTTTTGTCGAAATTATTCGGGAGTTGCAGATCAATGCCCGGGCCGGAGCTCCTACATGACGATGATGGGCTTCAACAACACAAGCGGCAGAAGAAAACAACGAAGAACTGAGAATGTGATAAACTAAAGAGACAAACCTAGTCGAGATAGCCGCAACCGCAAACAAGCTGCTCCACGCCGAAGAAATGGCAGCATTCAGGACGGAGAAGGTGAATGGACAGCAACATAAATAATCCATTAAAAGGCACCGAAAATTTATAGAATATTTGTCACTAGTTTTCCTTCTATCCCCGGGTCCAAATATCTGCCTGTGGTCGGACCTTTGAGCGCGCATACCAAAGAGAGGGGAAAGAAAAGCATTCCTAAGCCTCAATAATCATCAGCTTCAGCTGATATATGTGAGCAATTGTGGTTATAGATTTTTAATATTCCATCTAATATCTACACGAGTCTTTTGTGCTCATTTCTGGGGTCTTTCTCGGGGCCACTCGCCACCGCTAGGAACCACCACCGGCTGAGTCGTTAAATCCAAAATGAACCGCTTCGGCAATTTTCCGTTTTTTTTTTTGTTGGTTTTTCGAAATTTTTCCGTCGGACACAATTGAATAAGCAGCTAATTTCATAATTTAGAATATACATTCGACTGCACCTTTCGCCGCTGGATGTGGCATGTGCTTCGTTTTTTTTGGGAAACGAGCCTGCTGCACTTTTGATAGCGCGATTGCCGGCCATTTCAGGAAGGAAATTGACCGGTAGCACCCACACGGATCGGGTTCCGGATCGGATTGGGCGTGAGAATATTTTCCAAATTCAAAGGATTATATTCTACGATTTTGGTTCCGAATGACCGATTTCTCGGATTGTAGCAGCGCGTTTACTTTAAGACGTTCGATATGGTTATGAGCCCGTGACGACATTGTACGGCGAGATTAACGAGCGTGTAGGTATATAAATATTTGGATTGGATTAGTAAGATGTTGGAATGCATGGGAAAAAGAGTGAATGAAGTGATGCTTGTCAATGATAGGTAATTCATGTGGATCGGTTTCATCGTAGACAAGATTTGGTTACGATATATAACTTTGAATCTCTTTGAAAGTAGATTTGTGTTTTTAAAATTCTAAATAAAATCAAAAAGGATTTTCATTTAACATATGTGGCATGAAGAGCGCCAATTACAACAGAAACACCCAGAGTTTCAAAAGCTTTGGTTCCAAATGACGAAAAAAAAAAATGTTTTATACACCTATGAATGATATAATACAATAAATAGTTGATGTCATATTTAAATTTCTACTTTTATGTTCAGAAACTTTCGAACCAATCTAACGTTCATCTCCCGATTTGTTCCTCTCTTTACAGCCCCGGAAATCCTACAGCACCAGCGCCGCCGCCTGCCATCATCGGTTCTCCGGATCAGCAGCAGCAAAAAATTAGCACCGTGGCGCTCCATTCGACCGAGGCCCTGATGGCGGGCTTTCTCAAGTCGACTGACCTCGGTCCGCACGGTCCGCACGGATACGGCAGTTCGCACCACCCGCACCATGCCCATCCGCACGGACCGTTGCCGCCCGGAATGCCTATGACATCGCTTGCCCCGTTCGGCTTGCCCCACGGGCTCGATGCTGTAGGATTCCCGCAAGGTATGTGGGGTAAATATTCGCTTTTTTCTTACTTCCTATTATTACGTCCCGCTAGTCAGTAAGATCGCCTGTATAATCAACGAAGCGAACCACAGAGATGCCCTTTGCGGCGCAGCAAACAGTGGACGTGCCAATTCGCTTATGGGTTCAACGCATCGTACAGTGATTTTGCCCAGTAGTGTGCTAAATAGGTCTGATTGAACTGCCTTCCGTAATCCTTGAATAATTGGGTAGTTGATCATTATTTTTCAAATAATAGTATTAGTAAGAATTTATTGTAATAAGCAATCTTATATTGATGGAATCAGCCACTTAATTTTATTTTCAGTAAAATTATAAATTGATTAACTCATTACGCGTGGTAGATATGGATACATTATGGGTGAAATTATGAAAAAAAATCCATGTGCTCGACTGGGATTAGTACCTAGGACACTTGTATGCTAGACAAGCACTTTACCAACTAAGTTACCGAGTCACTTGTTGACCCAATTATTCAGAAGGTTACAAGTTTCGAATTCAAATCCCCACAGATCATGTATATTACACACGCGCGCAGAGCGAGTGCGATTTATTTAATGTTGAAACTGTTTGCCTATCATACCTACATTGCTTCCACAAAAACTGTATTGTGGAAGAGTAAAGATGAGGGAAGGCTATCATCGTGTCGTTCTCACTCAAATGACGACATGATTACTACGTGTGTAGTATACATGAAAAGAATGGATATGGGTTATGAAAAAGGTCTGTGTGATCTGTGGGGATTTGAATTCGAAACTTGTAACCTTCTTAGTTATTGGGTCACCAAGTATTTCGGTAGCTTAGTTGGTAAAGCGCTCGTCTAGATGCAAGAGTCCTGGGCTCAAATCCCAGCCGAGAAAGTGGATTTTTTTTCATAATTTCACCCATAATTTATCCATCTTTACCGCGGGTAATGAGGTAATTAATTTAATAACCATGCGGATTGGATTACCAAACAGCTCAATATAAGCGTCAATTTATAGTAAAATGTTGTCTAATTTTGAGAAGCTTTATTGATAGAATCTTGTTAGGCTGTCTTGAACAGTACTGGGAATGGATTATAGTAGTAGGCTTGAATTTCGCGAAACTCACGTGGCGCTTCTCATTACAGTAGTTCAAAAACGTGAGTCTAATCAAGTAGCTTATGTTGAGTGCATGAATTTTCTAAATCAATAGTGTCATTGGAGGCTCTAAATGCGGGAAATGCAGCGGGAAGTAGAACATTTTTCTACAGTAATTTTGGGATGCCTTTAGCAACGGGCGTTTTGCTATTTTCGAGGCTTTTTACCTACACGCAAATAAAACCGTTCCGGAAAATACGAACATCCAGTCACGAGTTCCAGAACAGGCTGTTTTTTGCTTTACGAATATACACCATGAATAAACATCATGGAATCGGGAACTATGTTCCACAAAAGAGTCGTAACGCCTGCGATTCTGATTACTGACAACGTACTGATCATGGATTCGTGAATTTTGTTCTGCTTATCGAGAACATTATTCTTGGAAACAGGAACATTGTTTCACTGTTGTTCCGGAAGCCGTGATTTTTATCACAACTTACAAGAACCCACTTTCTGGAGATGAGTTTTTCAAATTTCAGAGCTAAAATGAATGTTTCGACCTGCATATAGAGATTTTTAGCAGCAAGAACATTAAGTTTCAGCAAAATCAGCTAGATTGTAAATATGTCAACAGTACAATATAACAAATGACGGCTCGACGACGGCAGCAACAATCAATACTGTTGAAAGCTATTCTCTTGGGAGATAGCGGAATATGTTAATATATTCAGCAGCAAACCCAGCAGCTTCGAAACAATTGACACCACTTTTACTGAATTAAAAACAGAACTTGTTAGAAATTTGATATAATCCACACAAAAAACGATCTCACATGCCATTAATTATTTATTCAAAATTCGCTGGAAAGCGACCACAGAATTGCAGGCTCAAATTGAGGATTTCTTTATTGTCTACCGTATGTTTGTTTTTGCGCATGCGTTATCCTTTTTGACAGCGCGCGAGAACTTAGTTCTCTTTAACAGGAATCACATTGCGAATATGGATTTCTTGATTCTAGATATCGTGATTTCAGAGTCATGGTATTGAAAGCGTTACTTATCAAGCATGCCAGTGGAACAGGCAAGATATTTGTTCTGGAATAAGTGACTAATTTCATGAAGACGCGGTGCAAAGAATCACGCTTCTGGGAACTGAATCATGAAATAGTACAAGTGATGCGTTCCGTTTACCATGACTTTTTATTCATAAACATGGGAACGGATTTTTTTTGCGTGTACAGCAGCGATGGGCGTGAGTTTCACTGGCTTCGTTGACTGTGATTTACTTTGCTTGGCTACTGTAGAGTGAATTTCAAGACTTTTTCCAACCCTGGTCTTGATAACTATTACTTGTTTTTGGGATTTAGCAATTGAAATAATTGAGTTGACTTCTTTTGTATCTTTTCCTACGTTTTGGCTCGGGAGATGACCTTCTTTAGGGCTCGATATGAAATCAGTTGATCAAAATAACTTGAGAAATGTAAAAAAGTCGGTGTAGTATACGACGCAGCCAGCTAAATGCCTCTCGCTAATAGAAACAAATAAAATTTTTACGGACCGAGGTCTTTGACCATACCCATCTTTTGAGGGCTGTTTGGGCACGTCAGGAGTTAATCATCAATGTTTACTTCCTTTTCCCGATCAGCCTAGATAGCCGCGTAGTGTCGGTAGCAGTTGTTTCAATTGGCTAAGAATTAACACTACGGACTGCCTCTTCCGGTGGTAAAAGTCCACCTCACAGGTGACCCCTAATTCATGCGGCTTTAAGCTTACCGTGCCTAAGAATGAATGGTTAGGGGGGTCTAAATAAAACCTAACCGCAAACGGAGCCTGTGGAGTACCAGGGCGCCCTCTACAGTATTATGCCCTTCCTGTGCTACCCGGAGCAATGGTGCAGGTGACCTCGTGTTTCTCCGAGATAATCGGCTGCCCTTCTTCAGTCTCAACCCTGAGGCTCAATAAGGGTGGGATTATTAAAACGTTGAAATTTAGTTTAAATTTTCACCTTTATGGTTTCGCATTATGCGTTTTACACAGTGTATTCTGTGCTTTTCGCCTTTGGCCACTGTTTAGATATACCGATCTGTTTTTTTTCGCTGCTGGTCTTTTTCGTGCTGAGATTGTGAAAAGCTTAATCCTGCCTAGTTTGGGTAGTGGCTACGGTTAGGATAGCTTAGTTAGACCAATCTTCAGCATAAAATATCAGCAACGATCAATCTTTGTAGACTCATGCAAATGGTACAGTTCAAGTGGCGCTAGTCCAAAAAACTTACTTTTGTGAACTTTTATCTAGGTAACCTTGTGGACCCAGTTTTTGCTACTTTCAGAAACATGAAATGGCAAACTCGCGTTCCATGCCTCGTGCATGCGTGCTCGTTAATAAAGCAATCGTTGCTACACTCATTTCTGAGTCAACTACCAGAGATGTATGTGCTGTCACAATTGATATTTCTGTTGGTGACCTCAATAGGAAATGCGTTTTTCGTTTTGTGGTGTATTTACCACATGATGAACCATCCCCTATGGATGATTTCAAACGAGTTGTCGTCCACTGCCTATGAAAAAGCCTACTGCTGATTGTGGACAGTGATGCTGATACTCATCACATGATCTGGAGCAGCTCAGATATCAATTTGAGAAGCTGCAGTCTGATGGAATACTTAAGTAGTTCAAATCTTGGATTACTTATTATAGGAAATCGCCCCACCTTCATGGTACCTGCTAGAGAAGAAGTGTTAGACATAATGCTCTGCTCGAACAGAATCAGTCACGAGTTGACGAATTGGCATGTATCAGATTTTGAATCATTATCTGATCATCGCTACATCTCTATATGAACATATGAATGTAAATTCGCAGAGTTTGCATTTGTTATATTCCACAAACTGGGAATTGGTTATGACCAAATTCCATGGATTCTCTGCGTCCATTGGAAATCCTAGTAATTTGGATGTTTCCACTTCCGGTGAATTGGGATACAATTGTCCTTGCTTCGAGTGATCTCACTCCTTGCTTGTCACTTTGCTTATAATAAATGTTCCTCACAACTCCCTTCGCGGGACGAGTGGACGATTCCAATTACTTGGTAAATACTTATTAAGTGAAACTGTTTCAGAAACCTGAATCTTAATGACATTCTGTTATTTTTAACCAGCTGTGGTAATGAGCTATAGGCTCTGTTTACGCTCATGCGTTTTGCATTGCCCTTTTTAGGGCGCTGATCGAACCCATTGTGGTATGGAGCTACATGCTCTCATTTCGCTTATGCGATCTTCCCTTTTCTAGGGACCCCACTCCTATTTCCTCCCATCTTTCCCTTCCCTTTCCTCTCCCATCGGGTAAATGATATAATAGGCTCAAATATGGCGATGGCACAAATCTCCCAAATGGCGGGGAACGTGCCTCTGGAGTCGGCCTTCTGATACCTGATACCTGGCTACTGTAGAGTGAATTTCAAGACTTTTTCCAACCCTGGTCTTGATAACTATTACTTGTTTTTGGGATTTAGCAATTGAAATAATTGAGTTGACTTCTTTTGTATCTTTTCCTACGTTTTGGCTCGGGAGATGACCTTCTTTAGGGCTCGATATGAAATCAGTAGATCAAAATAACTTGAGAAATGTAAAAAAGTCGGTGTAGTATACGACGCAGCCAGCTAAATGCCTCTCGCTAATAGAAACAAATAAAATTTTTACGGACCGAGGTCTTTGACTATACCCATCTGCCCTCATAGATGATCACTTGGTTAACGGACAACCCCTTAGTAGATTGTAAAAACTTTGGAATATTCGAAGATTTTTAGGAAAATTTTCAAAATTTTCGGTAAAATCGTCTATTTGACATTCAACACAATTTGCAGTGCTGGTAGCTGGCCTCTTTTAGAGACTTAGTTGCTATTTCAATTTGAGTCTGTGCAAAGTCTCTATGTTTAATGCAAGGTGTCTTTTCAATGGAAAGTAGGTTGTCCCAAAATTGCACTTTGAAGAAAACTAGTAGGCTCAACCTAAGGATATTACAATCAAACTTTTCTATACGGAAAACTCTAAAAAATGACTTTTGGAGGTTGCCCCGTCAAAATTTAAAAAAATCCAATTTTTGTCAGTAATGTCATCAAACAAATATTTATGATTCACCAAAATTTTGTAAAACCCACAGTTTTTACATATTTTTACATCCATTCGGGTCAAGGCTATCTGAAAAAAAAAAAAAAAACTGTGTGTTTTGCACGAAAATTGTGCGCTGATTTTTTAAATGTTCGAATATCATGATTTTTCAAACAAATTTTTATTTTATATCGTCAAAAGTGAGTTTCAAACTTTTCGCATTTATTATTATTTATTTGAGGAAAATGGGAAATTATATAAGTACAAAATTTTTGACGTCATTTCTCAAAGTTCCCCCCATACAAAAGCTTGATTGTCATATCTTAAGCTACCATTTGGAGGTTGAACCCCCAAGTTTTCGGACAAATTTTGGAAAGTCTCTTTTCAATTAAAAGGGTCTCTAAACTTTTTATCACAATACATGTAGGTTCATAAATCAAGAGCTTCCGAAGAAATTTTCATACACATTTTCTTGACTATTCCATAGGTTCTATAAAAATTTCTCCTCAGATTGTGCGAGGAAGAGCCACCGAAAATTTTGGATTGCTCAACTGATTTCTTTTGGAATACTAGTAAAAATTTTCAAGAGATCGCTTTACCAGAAATTCGTTTGGAAATTTGTTTTGGTATGCCTAGAAGAACTTCTCTAGAATTCGCTATAGAAAATTCTTGAGTATTACAACGCCTTGATTATTTTTTCACAGAAACTACCTTATCGGAAAAATCTCAATTCATCCTCTTTTTCCCCTCGTATTTTTCTATTTATCCTTCTCCGCTTTCTCGAGTTGTTACTCTAGGAGATCTTTAGAAAATTCTTTCAAAAGTTCGTCCAAGAAAATCCTCAGATTACTTCCGTCTTTTTTAATGTTATTCGTTTTTGGATATTTTTTTTCCATAAAACCTTACTAGAACTTCTCCACGACCGATTTCTTTCAGCGATTTCTTTACGTGACTATTCCATAGGTTCCTTACACATTTCTTCTCAGATATTGCGGAGAAAAGGTACACATTTTTTCTGCATCAGAAGGTTGCTTATAAATTCTTTCAGCAATTTTCCATGGTGTGCCTAGAAGAACTTTTTCAGAACTTGTTTTAGAACATTGTTGAGAATTTCAACGCTTCCTCCTCGACTCATATTTACAAGAATTACCTAATTGAAAAGATTTGGATTATTACTATATATCCTCCTCAGATTATTCTATATATTCCTCACCAGTTACTCAAGTTGTTACTCTAGCTGAACTTTCAAAAATTAATTGAAGATACTCCTCAAAGATTAATTCCTGAAAATGCTTTAACAAATCCTCCAGGATTCATACCAGGAAATCTTTGAAGAGCTTTTCCAGGGGAATGACCAGGGGTTTCCCCAAAAGTTTATCTAGGGTTTGTTCAACATTTCAACCAGAGGTTTTTTTTTTACTTTGTGGGGACATGATACCACTACGACCATTAATTTGATCTATTGTGGTGTTATCCTCTTTATTTTTGCCGTACTGTAGAAATATATTACTATATGAAGTAACTATCTCCACAGCTATTGGCGTGCATCCCAATCAGGTACTACATTTTGGATAAAATATAGTACCTGTTTTGGATGGTAGATTCAAATTTCATTAGGCTTTAGCAGGCCTTTATCTAAATGTTTGCAACGCTTGTGGTATAGTGCAATACACTTGCACAAAAAACCAGAGGTTACTCCTGCAGTTTTTTTCAAACATCTCTCGAGTTAGGTCTTGCGTAAAATTCATAATTCAGTTCAAGGTTTCACACCACATTCATCAATTATTCCAGTTATTCTTCCATCCGATGGTTATCAAACGATTCTTTCCGATTTTTTTCTAATAATTTCATAAAAATTTCCTTGACGTAGTTTTGGAGACAACTCTGGAAGAAAGCATGGTTGAATGCTTTAGGCTTACCCTTGCGAAATCTACCAAAGATGTTCAGAAAGCATTCCTGAAGGAATCTTAAAAGGAATCTCTGGAGTTATTTCTGGAAGAAAAAATGGTTGAAATCCTATAACAAAGAAAATATCTTGTTGGACTAGAGCAATTTTTGAAATTAGTAAAACCTGGAGGATACTTAAAACAAACACCTGAATTAATTTCTTTAAAATTTTATAAGAGAATCATGAAAAAGTACAGAAAGTAATGAGAACAGCAATACTCGTCATAGTGTTACGTGAAATGACCATATAATAGGGGTCCATCCATCCGGGAAATCCGGGAAAAGCTGAAAAATCCGGGAATCACAAATTACCGTGAAATATACGAGAAATACCCTGGAATTTCAAGCATGAGACTATCGGAATTGTTTTAGTTTCAAGCACTGCCTGTACTACGCATCATGGCTAACTTTTGTTGAGTTGGTAGACAGATACTTAACGATTAAGATATTTGAAAGTTCTCTAGAAGGGTAGCTTAATACTTAGGGATTGCAGAAGATTTTCTTTCTTTTTTTTCTGAAAAGTTCTTTCTGATAAATCACTGAAAAGGTTGTTAGTAGTTCGCTGGTTTTTAGTGGGTTCTATAAAAGATTCCTGGATGCTTTTACTTCAAATTCTTAGCAGATTCATTGAGCTAAGCCAAAAATACCCATGAGAGATATACTGATATCCTGGACAGATTCTTCAAAAATTACGTTTATATAATTTCTGAGCTTATTGATAGTACTGATTCTTGGTGAAAGTTTATCCGGATTACTAGTTGGACTAGACCTTGTTCCATGACAAAGTGCTTATGAGGCCCCTGATGAGATTTTGCCTAGATTTCTGCACATTTTCAGCAAATTCTTCCAATCATCCCAAACAAATTCCTTGTAAGATTTCATAGTAAATTTCATAGTAAATATATTTGGAGATATTGTTTCTCTCAAGGCTCAAGATTTCATCAAAACCAGTTTTTTCGTTTAAATTTAAAGATATCCTTATGAAAATCTATCATTACATTAATGATAGCAAGTGCAATGCAATGATAGATTTTCATAAACATTGCTTCGGTTTTAAGCAAAAAAAAAAAAAAAACTGGGTTTGAAAATTTGTAAAACAATGATGGTTATTTGCCTCTTTAGAGCATCTCTCCTTGGATTTAATATGAGTTTCATCAGATCAAGAAATTCTCAAAGAACTAACCATGGGCAGGCCATGTCCAACGCATGATTCCGAAGGCATTATCAGAAGGTAATGGATTGGCTCATTTGTGAAAATATAGTATGAATTTAGATACACAGAGCTGAAATTTGTTTATATGATCCCAAAATCATAATTAATCCAAAAACTTTTTCGGCATGTTAACTGTTTTGAACTTACAATATTGTTTTGAATTTATTGAAAATAGTTGAAAGTTAGTTGAAATCCTTTACAGCACGAGTCGTAAATTTATCCAACGAGGCTTGCCGAACGCCAGTTCCCCGAATAACCCTTTTTCTCGAATGCTTTTTCCCCGAATGGCCCGTTTCCCCAAAAAGCGTTACAGCTAAAAAAAAAATGCCAAGAACAGTCTGCTGTGACAGCGTGGTATACGAGTATGAACTATAATCAATAAAAAAGGTGCTATATTGTCGTTCTCGAATAAAAAAATATTGCCAAATTCACCAAACTTTTCGGGGAAATGGATTATTCGGTGAAACGGGGTATTCGAGGAACTGACATTGGCGGAACTAGCATTCGGGGAACTGGCGTTCGGGGAAACGACATTCAGGGAAAAGTAGCACAACCGTTAACAACAACATTGATTTTGATGGAAAACTCACTTTACGCTCCTACCATCAAATTGGAATTGCAGAAAACTTTATCCAAATGACTTTACAAATGAAATTTCTTCTTCTTCTTAATGAAATAACCTTCAAATCATAACCCAGTCTGTTTCCAAGGATAACTTCGTTTGTGATGTGATCATATATTAAACAAAGTCAAATATATCCAAGTAAATAATGTAGTTATTGATAAAATATGAAATTGTTGTTCCGTCATAACGAGAGTTTCACAAGTCTGATGAATTTCGGCTTCAATGCTCCAGAAATTCAGAGTTTGCCTCCTAATCTCGAATTTCGAAGGAAAAATTTCACTATATCCGTGTATGAATAAATACACAATGCAAATGTTAGAGGAATAAATGCAAAAGTGATTCGTGGCATTCCATAAAAATATTTAAGAGATAGAAATTCCAGTATATTTTTGACAATAATTGCGAATCTGGTGCTTAGATGAACTTTGTTTGAAATTACTGTATGATTTTTAAGTTTTAAATATATATTTTTTTTTCAATTATGATTTTTAGTATTTTATTTTTTCTCTTCCCAAAATGAAGTAAAGTATTCAAGTTCAATTAGTGGTTTTCTTATGATTTATCGTTCACGGCTTACCAGCCTAATGGAAACTTTAACAACTACAGGAAAACTAAACATTACATATACTTTGCGATTGAACTAAATTGACTAAATAAGGTTAAAATATAAAAAAATATATAAAGGCCATTAGCAAAGCCTTCATACTTGTTGAAACGTATCAAATTTGTTACACGTAAAAGTTGATGAATGGTCGAATATCCGAACTGTTCATTGTAAAAAAAATGAATTTTCGTGGATGTGCACCATCATTCTGTTTAAAATAGTTTATTATAGAAGTTGTTGATGGAGAAAAGCAGATAATATAAAAAAGTGTAGGAGAAAAGCAAGTTAACTGGACAATAGCTGGAAGCTTCTGCAGAATTTTATTTCGGTTTAAAAATAGATACAACCTTGGCATTTTTCATTTGTCAGGTATCTACTGAACACTTTGATATGATGTTATGCACTGTACAATGTCCCAGTACTGAAATCTCATAGCATGTAAATAGCTTTGATGAATAGAACATATAACAATTGTTTTGAAATCCACGATATATTCAAGCTTTATATATTTATTTGCAAGTAAATATCACAAGCATTCTCAGACCTACAATAGCACACTTCCTGGGGGGACTCACTGTCGTTGTGATGGACCGCAGCCATCCAGTCCATTGCACTCACCAAAGCTCTAGCCTACTTCAGCCGTCGTAGGTAAGTAGTTAGTGCTCCCGCACACAAGATTCTCAATTCGATTCGGTAGTCATACAAAAATGTGAAGAGGATTAAGCTACCTCTTCTGCGGGTCCAAACGCCGTCGCCGCCAACCAACCAACCCCCGCCCGAAGGCAATCAATCCACTCTGCTGTGCCGCAAACGGTTCAAAACTAGTAGCGCTATACACGTTTCGTTAATTATACAACAAGAGTGCTCGTGATTGATATGTAATATTAGTTTTAGATCTTGTTAGTTTTCCTACCCATTAGGAACCCATTTTTGTCATTTATTCCACCGCCGTCTCCGCCGCCGCCGCCGCTTGGTTCTGCTTATCTTTGAGAAACTGAAACGAAAAACGGGACCATCAACCCCGTGGTCAGTGGAAGCGTGTTACCACTACTGGCTGACTGGACGGAGAGCATCAGATCACGCTCCGGTGATTTTTCTGACAATAATTCATCTGTCATTTTTCTTAAAAGCATTCCCCTCATGACGAGGGATCCAAACTGCTCTTGCTTCGGAGATTATTGATACTGTCTGGCACACGGGAGTTATTTGAGTCAATTTCCGTGGCCAAAATCCTGAAAGGATTTAATGAGTTTCTAGACATGTAGTTTAATAAAAATGTCTCAGCAAAAACTTTGGCCAGGAATTCTACCTAACTCTCGTATGTGCGTCGGTCAGTGATAAAATACCACGCGTTGACGGGACGAGCATTCCGCCGGGGTCCGATGGGAAATTTTGTCCAGAAGCTCAGCCGGCTGCCTCAGAGGACCCGAGTTGGCGAGGGTAGACTAGGACAGGGGGAGAAGATTGGTTTTTGATATGTCGATGACGTGGTTTTGCCGCCGCCAGAGGGCAGTGTTATGAAATATTCACACGATCAGCGCGCGAGAGATGGGTGCGTTAATTTTTCATTAATACCATTAGATGCGAGTGAGTGAGTGAAGAGCGGCGTGGCGGCGCGGCCAAACTCAGACGTATCAACTTTCATTCGCGAGCGCCCAAATCGGACTACCGGTGCCCGGGGTAATTGGTCCCTGTTTCCCTTCTGTCCACCAAGTTTTGATTTGCGAGGTTTGCTTTTGGCGTGGGTACAAACAGTTGATAAATTTAATTTTGATGTGATTTTGAAGATATGTCAGTCTCACGATTCGTTAAGTTGGAGAGAAGCATGGAGTATCAAATCGCGGTAGCCGTTTTTGATCATAATTACTTCGGCCGAAAATGCTCGTTGGTGTTGAAAGGCGCCTAATCATGATGGACGATGAAAGCAACATGAATTTCGAATTAGGAAAATACATTAGATATATGGTATTGTTTTATGGAATGGAATATCTAAAAAGAACTTTTTATGTTCGTTACTTTGCTCAAAAATAAGTTTCTTCCACCGCCTTGTTTATATGCCAATTTGAAACAGAGAAAAACTTAAAGTCAAATTTCAAAGATTCTAACGAAACCAAGACGAAGTCCCATTAGGATCTATAACACATTGTACCTAAAGCATTCCTGGCAAAGTTTATGGTAGTCTACCAATAATCATTCAGTCAAAACTACTAATAACTTCTTTTTAAATTCAATGAGAAAGAACAACGTTAACAACGCACGGTACCGACGGTCGCCCCGGTATGACCTAGAGCGGCTTAAGCAACCGGATGTCGCCAATGCGTACACATAGCACCGCGAGGCTGCATTACCGGAAGAGGGTGAACTGTAAAAAGCCCCTTTTGAGGGCTGCTGAAGAACAGTAAAACCAGCCATCAACAATGCAGCTGAGAGCAACGTCAGGAACGTGGGATGGAGTCGACGGAACAGTTGGTTCGAATGTAGGCAGATTCTGGAGGAGAAGAATGCAGCGTGGGCGGTCAAGCTGCAGCAAGGGACCCGACAGAACGTGAAACGGCGGCCGCAGACCTGCTTCTTTCGGGAGAAAAAAACGCCGCCTGGAGGCGACGGAGTGCGAGGAGATGGAACAGCTGTGCCGGTCTCAAGAAACACGCATCCAGCAATGGCTTCGTGCCGCGAGCCAAGATGTGCACAGATAAGGATGGGTGCATCTTGACGGACGAGCGTGAGGCGATCGAAAGGTAGAAACAGCACTTCGACGAACACCTGAATGGCGCTGAGAGCATAGGCAATGAAGGTCGGAACAACGGAGGAAATGCCTCCGTCAGTACTGCGGGCGATGGAAACCAACCAGCCCCCACTTTGAGGGAGATTAAGGATCCCATTCTCCAGCTCAAGAACAACAAAGCTGCTGGTAAGGATGGTATCGGAATTGAACTCATTAAGATGGGCCCGGAGAGGCTGGCCATTTGTCTGCACCGGCTGATAGGCACAATCTGGGAAAAAGAATAGCTACCGGAGGAGTGGAAGGATTTGAGTTCATCTACCTAGGATCCATGTTGATGGCTGACAATAACGTTAGCCGTGAAATACGGAGGTGCGTCATCAATGGAAGTCGAGCCTACTATGACCTCCACAAGAGACTGCGGTCAATAAAGATTCACACCCGTCCCTAAGTGTACCATGTACAAAACGCTCATAAGGCCGGTAGTCCTCTACGGGCATGAAACGTGAACGAACCAGTATCCAGAAGGTGGCCAAAGCTGGAAGGATACGATGGGCAGGGCATGTTTCAAAAATGCCGGACAGCAACCCGGCAAAATTTTTTTTTAAATTTTTTCATTACTATCATTCCAAACATTACATCCGTTTCTTATATTAGGTGCTCTGAGTTATTAGACAACACTATCATCCTAATTTGGTAAAACAAATTTAAGATTTTATTAACATTTTGTTAACAAGTATGTTTCATTTGTCGTAGCAGTTCAGATTTTTTACGGGTGAATTGATTTCACCTGCTTATAAGGGGAAAAAACACGTTTTCAATTTACTTAACCTAGATATATAAAGCATTAATCGTGCCAATAGATAATTGTAACGATTTTTGCCTGAAATTATTAGTTTATTTTGAACTCTCTGCAGAGCTTTCTTCCTGGTATTACAACAGCTTGTCCATATTGGTACAGAATACAACATGGCTGGCCTGAAAATTTGTTTGAATATCAAAAGCTTGTTCTTAAGACAAAGTTATTAATAAGGGGATTGAGACATTTGACATGTTTATTACATTTGGCTTGAATGCCCTCAATGTGATTTTTTAAAGTTAATTTCTTATCTAGTATGAGCTCTAAATACTTAACTTCATCTGACCAATTTATTGGAATCCCTCTCATCGTGACAACATGTCTACTTGAAGGTTTCAAATAAAGAGCTTTTGGTTTATGTGGGAATATTATTAGTTGAGTTTTGAAAGCATTTAGAAAAATCTTCCATTTTTGAAAGTATGATGGAAAAATATCCAAACTTTTTTGCAATCGACTACAGATGACACGCAGGCTTCGTCCTTTGGCGGAGAGGCCTGTGTCATCCGCAAACAAGGATTTTTGACATCCCTGAGGAAACTCAAGTCAGATGTGAAAATATTGTATAATATTGGTCCCAAAATGCTGCCTTGAGGAACACCAGCTCTTACAGGAAGTCTTTCAGACCTGGAGTTCTAATAATTAACCTGAAGTGTACGATTTGACAGATAACTTTGAATTATTCTAACAATGTATGTTGGAAAATTGAAGTTTTTTAATTTTACGATGAAACCTTTATGTCAAACACTGTCGGATGCTTTTTATATACCTAGAAGAGCAAGATCAGTAGAATAGCCTTCAGATTTGTTGGGACGGATCAAATTTATTACACGTAAAAGTTGATGAGTGATCGAATGTCCATGTCGGAATCCGAACTGTTCATTGGCAAAAACTGAATTTTCGTTGATGCGGGCCATCATTATGTTCAAAATGAACTTCTTCAAAACTTTACTGATAGAGAAAAGCAAACTGATTGGACGATAGCTTGAAGCTTCTTCAGGATTTTTGTCTGGTTTTGAAATTGGTACAACCTTAGCATTTTTCTATTTGTCAGGAAAATATGCTACTTGAAAAACATTTGTTAAATATATCAACTAAGAATGATCAGTTACTTTCTGGAAGTTTCTTAATGAGGTTGTTAAAAATTCCATCATCGCCTGGGGCTTTCATATTTTCGATTTCTTTTTAATAATAGTTCTCACTTCTTCCAAATCAGTCTTCCAGGAATTAAAAAAACGTTTTTTTATTTCCTTCTGCACATCCTGCCATATAATTTTCATAGCAGGATCGCGAGTGCGTTGAAATTGCCTTCTCCTCACGTTTTCAACACGGATCAAGAGTTTAAGATCATCGTCTATAATCACGGATTCAAATTTTACTTCACATTTTGGAATTGCATTGCTCCTGGCTTCAACAATTGAATTTGTTAAAGTTTCGAGAGCATTGCGAATATCAAAAGCACTTCAGACCTCTTCAAAACTTTGGATAACCCCTTTTGGAACAAAATTTCTTATTCCTCCATCGAACAAACAACATGGCGATCGTGCACAAAAAATACGAGGCAGCCTTGCAGCAAAAAAGTACACAAACCTGTCAACAAATAACGACACGATACATTTCCACTCTCGTTTCAACGAAGTTATTCAACAGTCAGAGCAGATGTAGGGGGAGCAAACCGATCCGAAACTTCCCCCAAGCACCATTTGCCGTACCCAAAGAAGAGACCATAAATTGCCAACCAACGCAACGTAGGAAAAAAAAGCAGCCAACCAACCACTCACTCGCTCGCTACGTCGTTCTCCGGCCAGTTTTCCTCCATTTTTCCGCTCCACTGCTACTGCTGATGGCACTTCTGCCACTGGAGATAGGAATCATCATAAAATATAAATGACGCTTTTCTTGCGTGCCTTCCCCTACTTCAGGCTATCCGTGCTGCTGTATTTCAATGGAGTGGAGGATACATAGGGTAGATGTACATTAGACTGGCCCACCTTAGTATGGGAGAAAAATAAAGTTGTATAATTCCACGGGGCACCCACCAAGATTATTCCTTAGTGTTAGAGGAAGACTTCTTGAAAGTTTCAGCTCATTTGGTAATTCCATGAGCTGGCGCAATTGAATTGAAGTTAATATGAGATTATCAGCTCCAACATATAGAAAACAGCACATCATCTCCTGTTTGAGTCAGGAAAATTGTTGATCGCGTTCAATTGAACCCAGAATGTCAAAAACACTACTTGATACTATAGCAAACAATATTGTAGAAGGTTGTATGATGATTAAAATTGATAAAGTTGGTGTTTTAACTATCTGAAGTAGATTTGCAATATTGCTTGGTATTCCTTCAACTTAGCTGGGTGGTAGCCGCTAAGCGCATCATAGCCACCTATGACGCTGGGCGAGCTGCGGCACAAGGTGCATGCACATGTGTGGTTGTACGGGAGTGCTGATCTAAGCCTAACTTTCAACAACTGAAAGCTTTATGAAAATGAGCTTAAGTCCAGATACATCCTTCGGCAACTATGTTCATTAGCGTATCAACTAGTGAATTTGTCATTCTGGGCTCAATTGAACGCGATTGACTAGTGTACGAGACGAAACAGTGACATAGGGTCAATTTTTAATATATTTGAGACGAATATTCTATACAAACTTTGAATTGAATGCGCCAGCTGGGGGAGCAACCAAATGAGTTGAAATTTT
Source organism: Aedes aegypti (assembly GCF_002204515.2). Classification (NCBI taxonomy): domain Eukaryota; kingdom Metazoa; phylum Arthropoda; class Insecta; order Diptera; family Culicidae; genus Aedes; species Aedes aegypti. Next base: position 132,215,742 of record NC_035107.1, read on the forward strand.
GAGAGAGCTTTTTTCTTACCCTAAGGCACATATCTAGGGGGTGCCCCGTTGAATTTTACAACTTTTTTGTTTAAGGGCCAGTCTAATGTACATGTATTCGTAATGAAAATTTCCTTGACTTTCATGGGCATATAGTATCATCGTACTTGCCACACGATATACAAATGCGAAAATGGCAAATTTGGCAAAGAAAGCTCTCAGTTAATAACTGTAGAAGTGCTCGTTGTCTAAGAAGCAAGCTCTGCCCCAGTGAGGACGTAATGACAAGAAGAAGATCGTACCGGTATTCGCCATAGTGCTAGTATTAGCCACCTCATTCTATGTTCCTTATGTTGGTAAACATTGGCACACCTACCCTAGCTATTCCTTTCCGTGCAACGGAAAAGAGGTCCGTTTGCCGTTGACGCAGGCGAGTTGGTTCGAGTTCACAGCCACCGTCGGTTCATGGTTCATGCTTGACTGAAACTGAACACGGGAAGAATGGAAGTCTATCCTTGCACAACGTCGCATTAAAGTTGAACAAGATGGGGGATCGTTTTTGTGGAAGAAATATTGAAATCGTTTCGAATTGCGAAAGAAATTACTATAGGAGAAAATTATATTCGCTCTAACAGCCACAGAAGAAGAATCTTATTCTTCTACTTTCTAATGTAACGTCCCAACTGAGACAGAGTCTGCTTCTCAGCTTACCTCTTAAGGGCACTTCCACAGTTATCAACGGAGAGGTTTCTTCGTCAATTGACTACACAGTGTAGCAAAAATGACATGTTTGCGTGTCTCAAGGATCAAATTATGTGTCTTTAGTAGATTTGAATCTGAAGCCGTTCTCAAAAATGTTCCAGCACTTCACAATTTTTAGCTACAGGTCGCCAAAGTTGTATAAAAAACAGTGTTTTCATACAATTTAAAGAATGATTCATCAAACAATTTTGTGATCCAATCCACCAAGCATACACAATAGGACTTCAAATTTCAAGATAAAATATATATAAATTTCTTTGTTTCGCTTATATGGAAATATACAATACATGTTGGAATACTTTTCCAACGAAGTTTGGGAAGACTTTCGGATCGACTATTTAAGACACTGTCTAATACGTTTGATCGTTTATTCGCTACTTGAAGCACTCGTTAACAACAGGACCGATCCTAGCATACATTTACAAAAAAATAACTTTGGACCATCGAAAATATTATGAACTTTGTTGATAAGTATTGTTATACACATGAAGTTTGAATTCTGTGGCAAATTAAGCAAATAAATTGTCAAACAAGCTGGCAAACTTGCATGCAAGTTGGTTGAAACCGTTAAATATTGTATTTTCAACTATTAATCCCTCAAAAACTAGACTTGCTATAATACTTTTGAAAACGGCATTTTGGATTTAGCAATCCTCAATCAAGTAAATAGCGTTATTTTGGTGCTTGAGACAAGAACGTGTTCTGCAGTGCTATTTTTGCTTGGTATATCATGTGCGATGATATTCTATGCGCTGAGAATTCAAGAAAATCTCCAATCCGGCGGAAAGATTCTTAACATCCTACCCTTAGCTACACACATTCGACGCACAAAAATAATAAGAATGGTCGATGGGAAATTTGTATGCATAATTTTTTTTTCCTTTTTTAATTTTTTGGACTGTATTATTCTGTTGATGAGAAAAGATGAGAAGGTTTTGCGCCCATTTGAGACAGAGCTAAAATAATAGCTCTACTCAAACGGGTCATTTATATGGAACCTTTAAAAAAATGGTATGAATCGTCACATCTTGCAGAACTCCCCTATAGCAGGACGTACGTAATGTATGACCCCATATTTATTTCTAGATTGTTTTGGATGTCAATACAGAAAACAGTGTACAGAGAGAAACAGGATGAAAAGGTTTCATTTTACGTGTTATAATTTATGGACATTCTCGAACGGTAATTTCGTAATTTTTGCATCAGCTTTGCATGTTTCAGCGCAACGTAGTTTTTAAACGTTTACATTGTTGAATTTACGACGAAAATATATTAGGAAGAATGAAACGTTTGATATGTATTTACTGATTTTTCTCTAATTGTATAATAGTTTAGCTAACATAGCTTCAAATTTCAACAAAATCGGACAGATTTGCATGATTTGACAAATGTTTGAATTAATTTCCTTAACCGCATCAAATATGGTACGTCCACGGTACAACCAAACCAAAACAGTACAAATTCTCGCTGGAACATGCAATAAACTTGAATCTCTATATTTGAATAAGGCTTCTGAATCGATAGAACACACTTTCAATTTTGTGTAATTCTTATACAATACACTTAATATGTTTCTGCAAAAATACATACAGGAACATATCTAGCGATTTTTTATACATTTATTTACAGGGTGTCTACTACCTGGAAAAAACCTGGAAAACCTGGAATTATCAGGGAATTTTATTCAACCTGGAAAAAACCTGGAATTCTCAGGGAATTTTGATCACAATCAGGGAAATTACTTTGAGGCAGTAATTCATGATAGAATATGTTAACGACTATGGATTTTTGCGTCATAATCCAGAGCTACCATTATTTGCCAGAAAACTCTCTTAATTTGAAAAAAAAAAATTCGGCTGCGCCGCTCTCATGAGCACTATATGAGCTATTCATTGAAGATCCTTTTAAGTATGAATTTTTATCAGCTTACCAAAACATGATTGATGTTTTTAATGTCTCTTTATTTATTTAGTGAAAGATTAACATATCAAGGGCTGGTAGCAGGTTTATTTTAGATACCATTTTTATGTAAGTCTCTAAAAAGTTTTTATTTTTGATAAAAGGGGTCTGAAGTCTCTATTTTAACCAAAATAGTCTCTAAAGTCTCTTTTTTTCCATTATCTTGCTTGCAGATAATTAAGATACAAAATTTCTTCTCATATTTCTCGAGAACAGTTTCAGGAATTATCCTTGTGGTTGCTCCAGAGATTTCATCATTCCTCTACCAATTTCTTCAGCAATTTTTCGTAGGATGCTTACAAGAATTTTTCCAGAAATTGCTTCAGGATTGAGCATTTCAACGTTACTACCTCTAGTAATTTTCTCAGGGTATTCCCTGTGAACAAAGTTTATCCTAGGACTTCTTCCAGATACTTTTTCACTAACTTTTCAACCGAATTCTACAGTCGTTAATCTAAGAGATATCCAAAGTTTCCCACAGAATTTCTTCCAAGAAAACCCGACAAGAATTTCAACGCCATTTCATCTACGGTTATTCCAAAGAATAGCTCCAAAGTTCCTCGAGGGGTTATTCGAATGAATCTATTAAGACCATTACAAATAATTCCTTATATTCGACCTGTTTTCATTATTAAGTTTCTTTAGATTTTTTTCTAGAAATTTCTCCAGCGTTTTTTCCAAGGAATTTTGGAGTTCATCCAAACGTTTTGAATGAATTCTCAAAAAATCCCCATGGAATATTGAAAAGTTCATTTAAGGTTCCACACCAGTTAACACTCCAACATTTTTTCATGAGATCCTACGATTGTAGTAACAATAATTCCTTCAAATTTTTTTTTAGGAATTTCGTCCTGTTTTTTTTCAGGAGTTCCTTCACAATTTCCTGCGAGATTTGATTTTTTCTTTTATATTTTTCAATTATCTTAGCAATAATTTAGCAATAATCTTGGAAATCTTCTAATAGTTCTTCAAGAGTGACTTCCTTAAAACCTTTTCCATCAAAGGTGACCTATGAAATTACATAAGTAACTGTAACAGAAGGTACCCTAAAATTTGCTTTAGGAATACGTCACGAATTTTTCTCAACAATTTCTCAGCATACTGGAAAATTTCATTCAAATTTCCACGAAGAAAACTCCTGGAAGAATGTTCGAGAAAAAAGTTGCGAAAACTTCCTTGAGAAATCTTTTAGAATTAATGGAGGAATTTTCGAAGAAATCTTAGGAGCAATCTCTGGAGTAATTTCTGAAGGTATCCTCAGAGAAATTTGCTGTTGATATCTTTAAACAAAAATCTAAAGAACAATGTTGTAGAAATTCTTGAGAATTTGGAATCATCTGGAGAAGTTTCTAGCTGAATATTATAACATGTTTTAAACGAGAGTCTTGGAGGATGTTTGTAGATAAACTGATTGGAGAATAACCGGACAAAATCCTAGAGGACTAAAGGCTTTTCGAAAAATATCTGAAATAATGGAAATAATTATAGGAATTTCTGATGGAAGCCCTGAGGTATTGTATGTGATATTTTTTGGAAAAATCTTGATTCTATTTTGAGATACCCAAAACAAAACATTTGGAAGAATTCCTTAGGAAATTCTTGGAGAGTGAAAATCTCAAAAAAAGATATCAATCAATCCCCATCGTTTTTTTCTGTCTTTATTAACGAGATTTTTAGCCCTGGGCTAGTTCATCTCGGGACCAACGGCTTTACTTCCCTTCCAAAGGAAGTCGTCACTATAACTTTTTTGTCATAAGTGACTATCTCGGGGATGGGATTCGATCCCAGGTCCTCGGCGTGAGAGGCGTGTGTTCTAACCACTACACCAGGTCCGTCCCCATCCCCATCGTAATGTCGTCATAATACATTTTTGTCATTTACTGGCATATACCAGATTTGTTGGTATGTCGTCGTAATGTCACGAGAAATTTGAAAAAAAAAAAGTTTAAAATATTCATATGTGGTCTGATCAAACTATTCTATCCTGGTTCCTGTTAGGTCTCGTTTTGCTTTTTGATTACTGTTTCGTCTCTTTTTGATTACTTTTTAGTCTTTTTTCTGGAAAGAGGTTTCTAAATTTCCTGTTTTCAAGAAACTCAGTCACCACCAGCTCTGCTTCATGCCCAATTTTTAAAATTATTGGAAAATATTCGGTTTTATAACAAACGATTTTCAAAAAGAATTCTGGAATTTGTACAACTGTTTGCCACCGTCAAAACCACCGTGCTGCTGTTGTGAACGAAAAGCGAGGTTTTTTCAGCGGTGTTGTACAAAATACAACAGCGCGACGACTGAAGTGTTAAATTGAAAATTTCGTAACAATCATGAATAATTCAGAACTTTTCCGAAGGGAATGCGAAAATTCAACATTTATTTTAATTACCACAGTGATATGTTATACGGTCGAACGTGATTACCCAGGGGCTTGATAATTCGTATTTCTATTTCCGAAAAAAAAAAAAAAATGGATCGGGATCCAAAAGTTTTACGGATTATTTGTATTAATTTAGATGGGTATATGTATATCTACTTAAATATGTAGCAGATGACCGTGTTAATGTTAAGATATTTTAAAGAATTTGGCTTTTATGCAGATCAGAACTGTATGATTGCTTGCTCATGTTTTTTTTTGCTCCACGTTATTTTTCGTGCTCTCATGTTTCGCTGCCGATGAATTGGGTGGTGCTACGCCATCAGGATGTCAAGTCGGAAGTGAATATTGGAAAAAACGCCGATATTACACAGTGAATAATCCTTTCAGGCGCGTTTAGTATGATATTCTTTGGCCGGTTCTAATTGGTTTCGATAATATTTTTGCTTCCACGTGATTTTTTTTCAAGACCGCGAAATGATGTTTTTGTGAATTATAATAACAAGTGATTACGTTATATACAAGATTTTAAAGTAAGAATTAGAAATGGTAGTGATAAATGTACTACATTTTTGCTGAAATCTCTTTTCCATAATACCACTGCCGGACAGTGGGGGTTAGATGGATTACACACACACATAAGTGGGGGTGAAAACAATCATAGACATATAAAATTAGAGTATTTCTGGAACCTGGATTTTTTTGTAAAACCTGGAAAAACCTGGAAATATTAGGGAATTTCATTTCGGTAAACGAGTAGACACCCTGATTTAGCAAGTCTCCTAGTCATTTGTACAGAAATTCCTCTAGAGGTTTTTCGAAGAGTGCTCTTCAAGAAAATCTTTCAGGAGGCCAACGCTAATACATCTTGAAATTTCCACATCATTTGCTGTGAACAATAGTGTAAATTACCAGAATCCACGGATTTCCCGTAGACATTTCGTCGGAAATTCATCCACCGATTTCTCCATTTGACTTTTACCGGATTCTTGAGAAATTGCTCCACAAGTTCCTACAGGGTTTATTTCTAACACTCCAACATCCCAGAAATCTCTTGGTCGATTTTATGTTAGAAATGTGTTGAGAATACTTCAATGAGTGTTTTTTCATTAAATTCTTCCAGGAATATATAACTAGGGTAAACTACCTCAACAAACCTGGATATGGTACAGAAATTTATCCAGTTATTTCTGCAATCATTCGTTCACTGTTTTTCATCATCAAACCTTAGTGTTTCAGCAACAAAGATTAGAGGTTATTTTAGGAAAGTATCTGAAAAATTCCTTATATAATCCTTGGAGGAAATCATAGGAAAATCTAAGGAAGTACAAGAGTAGAATATTCGGGAAAATCTATAGACTTCGTTTCTAAGTTTATTCAAATTCCTCATGAAAAATTGGAAAGGTATTCTCAGACAAATCTGAGATAAAAAAAATCGACTGAGATGATTTAACATCGACCAATTCCTGAACAAATTTGGGAGGTACTATCCAAAACAAATTTTGAAATTCCTGGAGAAATCATGAAAATATCTTGGAGTAGTATCTAGTGCAATGCCACGAGGGACCTCCAAAGTAATTGTTAGCATTGACTTCTAAGAAAAGTCTGCTCAAATTGTCTGAGAAATCTTTTAAACTTCTAGTCAAATAACTTCTACAGAATTCCCTGATTCATTGCATTTATTTGCATTTATTGGTTCCTGATTGATCTCATTTGGTTTCATTTTTGGTTTTATTTCGGATTCTATTTTTCAGACATGTGGAATTTACAGTTTCTATTCATTAAGCTCTCTGCTAATTTTTTTTTTTTTGCGATCACGTCTTTTACGGTCTGAATTAGGATTAACGGTGTTAACGCTTAAAATTTGATCTTAAGTTTTTGAGGTCCATGTTGATCATATTTGGTGGAAATCTCGGTGGAGAGTCTGCTGGACGTTCAATTAGCTGCACTTTCAAAATGTGTTGTGCTTTATGACAAGCTTGAGACGTTTCTCAAAAGATTCGCATGCGGCAGTCCATCGGATTCTCGTCCCAGATCTTGGAAATGATCTTTGTAAATTGGTTCATAGTGTTCACCTGATGTTCGCTTTGCTTGGCCAGCATGTACGACCATACATAACTGTCCAGGGGATTAAGGTCCGGGGAGCTGGGAGGCCACAAAGGCTTATCGAGAAAATCAGTCAAATTCTCTCGACGACACGTTTGGACGATATTCACCCTGTGCCCCGGTGCACCGTCCTGCTGACAGACGTAATGATTCTTCCCATAGAGGTCCCGAGATGCCGGGGCCACAACCTTCTCTCCAGAACCTCGGTCTTATGATATGCTGCAATGATTTGCACGTTTTTTTGGATAAACACAGTGGAAGCTTCCCACGCCAGGAAACGGTTCTCTAAACAATCAACAACGCGGCGCTTTGGAACCGCGAGATGTTTATAAGGGACAGAGGGGGGTCGATGGCGATCGTCGGCTCCCACAGCCGATCATTCTCATCAGAAAACACAAACTCCTGACTTGCGTGCCGCGAAAGTATCAGTTTGGCTCTGTCCAGCCTATTTTTCGTTGTAGCCTCCGTTACTCCGTGAACCTTGCGTTTCTTGTACGGCTTGTATCCCAGGACCTTCGTTATGATGGTGAGAGCAGTCCCGATCATCACATCCACCTCAGCTGCGGTCTTCCGGTCACACGGTCCTTGGCCGAGCTTATCTTCCTGTACCTAAGGATGGTGGTATAAATGAAGTTCCGCTTAACCCCGTGGGATTTCAACCGCCGCAATATGTCACTGGGTCACCGCTCACCTCTCGCAAACAACTTAACTACAACGTCACGATACTCTTTCATCGTGCGCGGTAAACAAACAACAAATGGCAGCAAATCGACATCATGCGCGTCGGTTAGCCTATATACGAGGCTAAAGCTGACACCAATCCCAATACACAGAATGCATATGGTGCGCACCTACACAACGATGAAATGTTGTATTCGAACTTATTGTACAATCTGTATAATAGAAGCGTTACAAGGATTTTTGTTGAAAAATGTGTAAATATTTCTGCGAAGATCTATTCGGAAAGTACTGAGGAGAATTCTGTGCAGACTTTTGTAAACTTATCTGTAGATACTTTCGTAGAGGTATTTTTGGAGATTTTTGTTGCGATCTCTGTGTAGATTTTTATGTAGGCTTCTGTGGATACTTTTCTGCATACTTGTGTGAGACTGCTGTGTAAATGTACGTGAAGATGTTTGTGAAGACTGCTTTGAAGATTTCTTCAAATAGTTCTGTTTTTTTTTAGAAGCCGTGTTTGAAATTTTTTTAGAATACTTCAATTTTTAAAAAAGTTCTGTAGAAACTTTTGAGAGACTTGTGAAGTCTTACATAAATTATTTCTTAAAGTCTCATATGAAATCTCCTTGAGTATTCATAGAGGCTTCTGTAAAGGAATCTGTTGATATTTCTGCTTAGATTTCTGTGGAGTTTTCGGTGTGGTCTACTATGGATACTTCTTTCAGTTTTTTTTGTAGAGATCTTCATAGATTTGTACCAGAAAAAAACTGTTGATGGAATTGCAGTTGATGGAATCCTTTGCTTATTTTCAAAGCCAAAATGTCGCAACGAACTAGGGTCGAGACTTCACACTGATCAATTGGCCAGGGGAAGTGGTTCACCAGTAACGAATTTATAGCAGAAAAAAGTAGATTTTATATGAAAATTGGCCAGTTTTTGAAAGACAACTACCTACTTCAATAGTTATACTTACTCATTACACAAACTATTAGAAAGATCCAATAACACCGAATGTGTATCGATCCCCATTTCGTCCTCGTTCATGTAGATGTGACAGCAGCCTCCTCCAGTAGCACTTTATCACTGCGTTAGTTACTGTAGCGTACCTCCGTACAGCCGTTCATTTGTTATTATGATTGTTGTTCCCGGCTTTGGTTGGCGTGGGTAATTTCTGTGCAAGAGTCGCCGCAGTCTCTGACGTTACTACGTGTCGGTGTGGTAAATGGAGTTCGCCCCCTTTTGTGCTGCCTCGAGTTGAATGTGGCATTTTCTTTCCACGCAGCACAGCACAGCAAAGCACGGCAAACAGCGTTTTGATGCCGCATAGGGACGTCTCTTAGCCAGGCAGTCAGTAGGAGGAGAATATTTCGGGTGCCACCCCGTTAAGCGGTTTATCTTTCTGTTTGCAGGCTTCTTCTGCGTGATATTGTGGAGGATGCTGCTGCTGTTGTTGTTGTGTGTCTTTCCTTGCTGCTCCGTTGCTCGAACCTTTGTTAGTGATGTCAGAAAAATAGAAATATACTTCTGGGGAGGAGGTTTCGGGAGGAAGTCATATAAATACACGAGGCTACATATCGCTTCAATGAGTGGAAGAATGTTGAATCATGTTTCATCATTTTTTTTTGAAGAATTTTCAAGAAATTTTCGCAAATAGCAGCTCTTTTAGTTTACTTTGAAATTAATGTTTTCTGAATCTTGTTGAGAAATTAAACCTTTAAATAATAGTTCATCTAACCGTGCTGCGTCATTAACCCGAAGTACGTTAGATTAGGTAATGATCCATATTTGGCCGAATGAGTTAAAACAAACAAAAAAATACTACATTTTTTATAGTTATAGAGGGATTATCAGGGTATGCTTATAAAAAACACTAATTGAACTTAAACACTTCACTTCAAATTTGCATAAGAATAAGGAAAATTCTTAAAATCACTAGTAAGGCAAGCAAATACCTTTAAACTCTAATATATTGCTTATCATGACAGATAGCCCTATTTCGTCTGCAACTTACAGACTTCTTCAATGTCGAGCGCTCGACCAATTGAACAAATTATCAGATTTGTACTCATGAAAATTTGAGGTAACGCTTCGATTTATCTTCATCTTAAATTGATTATACAATATTTCATGCAGCAATCGATCAGCGATATTTTCCCCCGACTGTAATGTAAATTCTCTAAAAACTAACAATTGACTACAGAAAAAAACGTCCCGAACGCGGGGATCGCGCAGTCACGATGAATCCCGAAACTGTCATAAATCTGCATTATCCCTGGAAATGGCGTCGTTGCTCACTGGAGCTCCTGTCTCTTTCCTGCACAGTGACATATATCTTTGCAATGGATGTTGTGTTGTTATTTTTGCTGCGCCTGTTGTTCAGCTTGTTAGTCGCCGCCACTCACTCAGCATCACCCTCCAATTCAAACCGCAGTATTCCATCCAACTGCGAATGATAGCATTAGGATACCTCTCGATGCCTTCACTCGCATAGTTTACCTTGCCGAATAACTTTGGCAGTCCTATCGTTACCCTTGTGTATTCGTCTGTACAGTATTGGACAATACATTTGCACCTCTTGTTTTCCAATACGAAATCATGAACTTTTTTAGGCAATATCTCATTTATTTATGCAATGATTTGGATGATTTTTTTACAGCATGTCAGACATAACTTAAATCTCTCAATCAATTTTTAGTAATCATCCTAATCACGAATTTGATATAACAATTTGACCAATGTAACATTTTGACGAATATTTATAATGTATTTCTTTCACTACTGGACTGCGAAGTGCGGCTTCATAAGTGCGAAAATGCGAATAAAAATCTGGGATTGCATCGAATCATGTTAGCGCCTTCTGAGCACTTATTCCTTGGATTGCAAAGAATAAGCCCGCCGAAGACACCGAATCGATTTGATGCAATCGTGCACTTTTATTAGAGTTTCCGCACTAGTAAAAACATCTGTGATAGTACAATGGTGAAAAGACAGCCCTACACAAAATCTGTATCTAGGAAAATTATTCATCTAGTCAAAATGTACAACTTTGAGGAAGATACCATGCAAATTCAAGTTATTTCTGAGGAGCAGTATACATTTCATTCAAATCGGCCCATGAACAACGCAGATCTATGCCTCAAAAAATTGATCATTTTGTAAGGAAAACCGAAAAAGTTTCAAATTCACTGTCCAATACTGTATGTATGTCCAAATGTGTGCGCATTGTAGATAGAAAGGAGCCCTTCACCGTCTAATAAAGCAACTTTTTGATCCTGTTTGCTGTTTATGGTCGCACTGCAACTCCCTACTTCCAGAAAAGTACGACGAATGACAGTTACAATTTGTCACTGATCAAAAATGCGCGCTGTGGATGCAATTTGAAGGGTCGGATCACCCCAGGACATCTCTCTGCAGTTCTCGCATACAGTTTAGAACCCGAAGGGCGAAATAAATGTATTCGAAATCACGCCTCAGAGCACGTCCATATGGGTTCGGTTTCAGTGACGAACGACATTTTTTTTTGTTTGTTCCGTCGGCACTATTCCGAAGCCAGATGCGTGATCGTGATCTAAACAAAGAACATGGCGGGCTGAGGTTTAATATGAGGCCGATTGTTTTCCTTTCTACCGACAATGAACAGATGCGGAACTTTTGCAGATGCTGGTGACAACGCTGTTTCACATTTGGCTAGTACAGTCGATTTTTGTTAGAACAACACATGTATGTTTAGCGACATTTTTTTCCATTTATCAGGAAAATATGCCAACTGAAAACATTTGTTAAGTATATCAATTAAGAATAATAAGCTACTTTCAGGAAGTTTCTTGATGAGGATGTAAAAAATTCCATCATCGCCAGGGGCTTTCATATTGTTGATTTTTTTTAATAATAGTTCTCACTTCTTCCAAATCAGTCTCCCAGGAATTTTCGAAAACGTTCTCTTGATTGAGAATATTTTCGAAGTCCTGAGTAACTTGATTTTCAATTGGGCTAGTAAGTCCTACATTAAAATTGTGCGCACTTTCAAACTGCATAGCAAGTTTTTGAGCTTTTTCGCAACTAATTGCGTAATAATTTGTTTTCCTCTTTCAATGCCGGTTTTGGCTTCCAAGGTTTTTTCAAAATTTTAGATAATTTCCAGAAGGGCTTAGAGCCAGGGTCCAATTGAGAAATTTTATTTTCAAAATTTTTGTTTCTTAATTGTAAAAACAGTTTAACAACTACCGAAAAGCTAAACATTACATATAATTTGCAATTGGATTAGATGGACAAATTGATGTGAAGATTTGCGAAAAAGTTACACGTCTTCTCAGTGAGAATTGAACTCACGACTCCCCGATCTCTAGTCGGGGATCGCAAATCTTCACATCAATTTGTCCATCTAATCCAATTGCAAATTATATGTAATGTTTAGCTTTTCGGTAGTTGTTAAACTTCCACTCGGCTGGTTGGCCGTAAACCACGATTCATAATTAAAAAAACAAGTATGTAAAAAAGTTTTTTGATTTCCTTCTGCAAATCCTGCCATATAATTTTCATAGCAGGATCGCGAGTGCGTTGAAATTGCCTTCTCCTCACGTTTTTAAGACGAATCAAGAGTTTAAGATAATCGTCTGTAATCACGGATTCAAATTTTACTTCACATATCGGAATTGCAATGCTCCTGGCTTCAACAATGGAATTTGTTAAAGTTTCAAGAGCATTGTCAATATCAAGTTTTGTTTGTAAAGAAATGTTAACATCAAGATTAGAGTCAATATGTGTTTTATATATATTCCAGTCGGCTCGAAAATAATAAGTGGAGCTGATAGGATAGAGAATCGCTTCATGGGATATTTGAAACGTAACAGGGACATGATCAGACTCAAAATCAGCATGAGTAACTAATTGGCTACAAAGATGACTAGAGTCGGTTAAGGCCAAGTGAATCGTAGATGGATTTCTAGAAGAGGAAAAACACGTAGATCAGGCTATCAGGGAATTGAGAAATATCCTGAAGAGCACTCATCAAATACAATTCTGCCGTTGGAATTACTTTGAGAATTATTCTGTTGGAGAGTAGCATACCTCATTATTAACAGATAGGAGAATTATTTTGGTCTGCACTGTTAACCCCCTTGAGTGCGCAGTGAAATAATAAGGTTCTCAGATAACTTCGGTTTTATAAGGCACGAATGCACCCTAGGGTATTTTAAATTGTATTCAGTAGGTCTCGAGCCATCATAAGTGTTGTATCGTGTAATTGTTAGTTGTAATAAATTCCTGTAAATATGTCTGGTTATTAAATATTTGTATACGTTAAATAAAGTGTGTTAATTGTTGACTACTGGACGAAGTATTAAAAGTACCATCAATGGAAGGAATTGAACTGGAAGGGCTCATAGAGCACAAGAGAACTCGATGTTGGGAGAGACCCCCCATATCATACAGTCCACTAAATTTGGCTTGGGCCACATCCCAACATATTCCATGACCGATGTTTGGCGTTAAAGTCCCCAATGACAAAAAAAATGTCTTATTGCGAATCAATTTACGTCAGTTTGGAGTAAATTAACTTGCTGTCCAGGGCATCGAAAAGGTAAATAAGCAGCCATGAAAGTATATTTACTAAGCTGTATTTCAACAAAAACACCTAATGTTTCAAAAACTTTCGTTTCCAATGACGAAAATAGTTGATGTTTTATACGCCTATGAATGATGATTGCTACTCCCCCACATGCCCCATCAAGTCGACCATTACGATGAATAAAAAAGTTAGGAACTCTTTTGAGTTTGGATCCAGGTTTTAAATGTGTTTTAGTAATAACTGAATTATGTATGCTATTATCTGTTAGAAAATTAAACAGCTCGTCCTCTTTACCATTCATAGAACGAGCATTCCAATTCAAAATATTTAAATTATTATTGGATCTATTATCAAAACGTAATCCAATAACAATTTGATTAGTAAATTTTACACCAACTTGGATTGCTTCAGTCATAGTGGTGGTTTTAAACATTGCATCAATCATTTTATTCAATTGTTCAGTTAGAAAAATAAAATCAGAAGGAGACACATTACCTGATGTAGGTACATTATTTGATGATTTTTCCGTTAGGATTATCGGTAGAAGTAAAGGTGGAATAGAAGTTTCCTGTGCCGCCAAGATTTTTTTTCATTTGATTCGAAACAATTAAACCGGTTACTCGTAGTATGAAAAGTGGAGGAGTTTAAATTACCTGCTACGATATCGGCAAATGATTTTCCTTGGGTAGATCCATTCAAAATTAAAAGATTCGAACGGCTACCCGACGGAGTAAACATAGTTTGTGAATGAGCATGATTATAATCTTCCTGATGGGTATGATTCTTAATCAAGCGATCGTTACCGGAAACATGACCATTGTTCGATACTCTACCAGGGGAATTCCGGAAACGACCGTTACCGTAACGGACATTACCGTTCATCTGCCTGGCACGAGCCTCGACGACTCGCCTACGCGAAGTGCAATCCCAAAAGTTTGACTTATGATGGCTCCCGCAATTCGCGCATACAAACAAACGTTCTGGTATTCACAGGACAGACGTGTTTAGGGTGGTAATACCCTCCGCAAAACATGCATTTAACATCCATGCGGCAATGTTTAGTACAATGACCCCACTTTTGGCACCGACGGCGCTGAGTGGGATTTTGGAAATTTCCTCCTAGTTTCTGGAAATGTTCTCGTGTCACACGGACATCGAATAAATCTTGCTTTCTCTTGAGCTTTATTATTATTTAGATCACTTTTATTGAAGTGAACTAAACAATATTCTTGACAAAGCCGTTTTCGAGCAATGCCAGATTGGGTTCTCTTTTTCATAATGACTTTTACTCACTTGAAAGACCTTTCAAGACGACTTTGAACAAACGTTCAGTTTTGTCGTCATAAGTAAAAACAATGCGCTTCTTCTATTCAAGATGCTTGAGAAGAATTTCGCGATCTATAAGAGTTTCCGGCAATTCGTAACAGTCTTCTTCCTTTGCGATTTGGAAAGAAACCTTGATACCCCTAATGGAGTTCAAGATCTCCTGCCTAAATCCCCCAAATTCGGAACAACTGACCACGATAGGTGGCAATCTTTGCTTCTTAACTTGAATCAAAGAGCCTGGGCTAGAGACTGCTTTGATTTGGCGTTCGGAATTTTTTTTCTAGAGCATCGATCTGATTGCTCATTTTGATGCAACTATTAACATTATTCATTTCATCCTTGGAAGAAACTTCGCATTCCGGAGTAACGTCCTTTCTTCCATTTTTGCCACGTTTAGTGACAGTTTTAAATTCCACTTTTTTGTCAGGAAGTTGTGAATTCAGAGGATTCACCCTTCCTTTTGTTTGTAGTTGCAACCATGTTTAAAAAATAAACGAAAGGAGGTTTTTTTCCAAGACAGTGTACAAGAAGGACTACCACCGCTAGCTTTCGCCAACGGGTCCAACGAAAAATCGAAGGCACGGGTCCAAACGAGGATCGTAAAGGGATCAATAGTAGAAAAAATAGTACTGAAAAGGACTGTTTTTGTAGCACTGAAAAGTACTGTTTTATTGCTTTAGGACCTAAAGTTTAGGTAATTTTTAAAAAACTTCCAAGAGCAGAGAGAATTCGTGTACGCACAGCACGAAGGTACGATGCGCACTGATTTAGCTTGGTTTTGCTGAATTGCTGCTTGTCAACTGCTATGAGTTTTTAAGGCCTAATATTTAAATTGTATTTCAAAAATATTCTATTTCAATTATGCCTACCAAAGAACATCTAGAATCAAATTCCTAAAAGCATATTGCCCTGGAAGGTATTTCCGTCCATATAAAAAAACGAAGCTGTGTTTACATAGCTCCTGCAATGATTACAAACCATCCGATGCAACCGCCAACAAGCGCGACTCCGATAGGGCACCTCTGTCGGATTTCCACAACGTCCTAACGAACAGTCACCGGCGCTAAGCTTCCAATTGCCCGGCGGCCTGATGTTCCCACTCGGCGGCGTCTGGTGTCATGTTTTCACTGCAATTACTTTTTCCACTCTAATTGAGATGCAGAAGATGCCAGCCAAATCGAGGCGCTACGCCGTTTTCACAGTAGTCAGATACCATTTGCCGCCGCAAGTTATTCCAGAAACGTGCGTGCGAGGGTGGCAAATTAAGTGTAAATATTTGTCTTTCGCACCCACCGCACGAGTGTTGTTGGAGTTGAAGGATTTTAGTGCTCGGCTTTCTCGGGGTGTTGTTTGTGGATAAATACCAAAAGTGCTGGCGGAGGACGACCCTCGCTGGAAATTTGACCAAGTGAGGCAGTCAGAGAGAGTGGTAGCTGTAATGTGACAAGTCACGTGGCCTAGGGTTATTTGTAAGGTTTTTTTCTTCTTTCTTCGCTGCCGTTGCTTTCGAGTTGTTGGTAATTGATATTTAAACAGAACGACACAAAAAAAGAGCAAAACAAACTTACTAGGTGCACAGCAAAAATAAAATGTAATATCACGTCATTAAAGATGCACGTTGCACATTGTTCTGTCGCAAATATGGTGTAGAATTACATGTTTTAAACGTATAAAACCAGCCAGTGACAGTTGAAAATAGGGGCCAAGCAAATGCTAGAACAGCTTTTAGAAGTTAGTAAAAAAGATGTTAAAGTCTCGGTCATCACCAACCTGAGAGAAGAGTTCAATTAGCCACAAATGTTGTGTTGCTACTCGCGATAGATTTCATGGCTTTTCGGGATAACGTTGATCAATTATTTTATACTGTGTAGGAAAATACGCGGAGCAAAGACGGGAATGAAAAATACACAAATCCATCCATCCACCCAGCCATCGGTGGAAATCAAGTGTAAGCAAATTCTGTGCCGCCACCACTTCGTTGTAGAGAATGAGAAGCGCGTTCACCGGAGGAAGTGAACCTTAAAATTGAAACTTGATAGTTTTCCGATTCGGTTTGTGTGGTTGCCGTATTTGGATCGGTTCAAGCCGTCAGGGCTTCCACACGTCTGGCACTCATCGGGCTTTGCTGGAGCTGGAGCGATCGATAAGTGCACGTTTTCCAGTTGTTTGCTGGGTTGTATTATTATGTGTTATGAACTATACTGGATTGTGCAAAAGGAGGCTTTCAGTAGAAGGTTCGACGACCTGGATTTGGGGAAAGACGGTGATGTTTGTATTTGTTTTATCCAATCTTATCGATGTGAAAGTTTTCAGACTACACGGTAGAACCCTATTTTATTCATTTTAATTTAGTTCAATCAATTGTTTTAGTGTAATACATTGAGGATCAATTCAGAACTCGTTTTTTGCAACACTTTTTCTCACTTCATAGAAAACGTCATTGTTAACATGTATATTCCAAGATAAAATATTTCTTCAACAACTAACGCGAAACTCCACTAACTCTCCCTCTACCTTTACCTGCAATCATGTAGATACAGTACATTTATTGGTAGTACATTGATATTACAATAAAACCACGTCAACAATTCCACGCCGTACAACTCGGTTCGCTGCTGCCTCCTTCCATCCTCGGTTGCGGCCCAAACTTGCCAGATCTTGCAGCACCTGGTCAGCCCACCGTGCCCGGAAGCGAACACCATTTTTGCAGGGTTGTTGTCCGGCATTTTTACAACATACCCCACCCAACGCATTCTTTCAGCTTTTGCTACTTCATGATACTAGGTTCGCCGTAGAGTGTAGCGATCTCGTGGTTCATCCTTCGACGCCACACACCGTTCTCCTGCACACCGCCAAAGATCGTCCTAAGCACTCGTCGTTCGAACGACTTGTACTTCATTTTGATAGGACTAATGGTTAAACCCAAGGTCAACCTATTTTCGTTGTCGCCATCTTTCAGAAGCATGAAGGCCTCCAATGTTCTGCGAGCGATTTCAATGAGGTCTAACCCTGCGGCAATAGTATCGTTTCTCTGCACGTCAGTTGAACAGTTTGTTCAAAAATACATCTCCTTGCTTCAGTGTGTTGAATGTCACCAACGAAATTAATACCGTGTGTGCAATCCATACATTTAACTTCGAACCATCCAGCGTTACATGTATCAGTCTAATTGTTTCGCCGGAAAACCATGTTCGAACGTTTTCTGCCACAGTTCATTTCTTTTTACCGAATCGTAAAATCCTTCAAAATAATAAAAAAAAAGATGGCGAGTGTATAATTTGTACTACCGGGATACATCTTAGATCATTCGCAATACGTACATCTAGCCGTTGTCGAACATCCCCAGCTCGATATTCGCCGATGAAGAATTATTTCTCTTTCAGTTTGTTAAACAGGATACGTGAAAGATTTTCAAATCGGCTTCAGCAATCCCTCTGTAATTGCCACACTCCAGCCTATGCAGTTTCTTGTAAATAGGTTGGATGAGGCCGCCAATCAACCGGCCAGCATTTTTTCGTCACCCATACCTTCAGAAT
The DNA here is from genome assembly GCF_002204515.2 of Aedes aegypti. NCBI lineage: Eukaryota > Metazoa > Arthropoda > Insecta > Diptera > Culicidae > Aedes > Aedes aegypti. The sequence goes on from NC_035107.1 coordinate 132,234,025, forward strand.
CGCTCGATAAAATTGATTCTTAAAGCTGCTTGAGAAGCTCGACCAGAATCGCGTCCTCGCATGCAGCTTTACAGTTTTTCAGTACGCTTATAGACCTTTATTATCTATCCTATGGCCGGAGGTTCAGCTGTAGTAGTTTTCGTTCATCCTTTTTCTCACTTTATTTAGATTTTCATCGTTCTTCAATTGCTGAAAGTGCTCCTTTCCACTGCCAGCCCCCGTTGTTTTACAAATTGTCATTGCATTAGGCGATTACTGGAACGGTACTGTGCTTTAGCTATCACTCTTTTTGCGTACCGCCGTACAGGGTGGCATTGGGCCAAGGGGGTTACTTTGACCGCCTCTTTCGATGCATCTCATGATTAGTAGAAACGCTACAAAACTAATCATTGATCATCTATTGGCTATTTGTAACGTATTATTGAAGCTGGTCACATTATTTTAATTATTCTGACATTAGCTTGCTGTAAAAATATTGGCCCAAAGTTACCCTTATGGACCAATGTCAACCCGCACGACGTTAATGCTGTTTTTCCTTCAGTGGATTAAGCTCTTCCACTATCATATGACTCCTAGCGGCATTCTACTTTACGATTGTCACTCTCTGACACTCTTCATCGAACAAGTCATTTCGTATTCAACGCTGGTAATTGCTGAATACGACCCAGACCGTGGTCACTGCTTTGTGGGTAGGGGGCCACAAGCTGTTGACATCTACAGAAACGTAGATTCTGCCTTCTGATTCTGCTGACGGCATTGCGCAACTACTCCAGTTTTTAGTTGTTGGTTTAATTAGAGTGAAGCATTTTTTAAAAAAGAATTATACAAGAAAGTATTCAAAATTCCAGATAGTTCGCAATAGTGTAGGTTTGCTGGCAATATAGAAACCGGAGCCCGAGGGTACTTCTACTGGTGCACTCTCTAGCACTCACTAATTGTGCTTGTTGCACAGCACAAGTTGCTGCCAATTCATTGCTTCCCCAACTCTTCAGTTTAACCAGATCAAGGCTACTGATACTCGCCTCGTACGACTAGAAATCGCTTGCCGCTTCTGAAAGCGTTCGGAAATACGAGAGCAAAGCATCATTCCCGAATGAGCGAACCGATAGCATCGACGGGAAAGTTGAGAGAGAGCCCACACAACCAAAATGTACATATAACGAAATCACCTTTTGCGTTATGCGATGCTTATATGCGCAAAGTTTCACGTATGAGATGTCGCGAAAAGGCCTTATACGTACAAAAGTGGAGGCGATATACGTGCATATTTTATATGATGAAAAGTAGTATGCAATGCGAGTGTGTATATTTTATTGCGAACTAATCTGTACTCTTATACGACTTAATTTGTAACAACAAAGTTGATTTGACAGCTGCTACGGATTGATCCGACTTACTATGTATGTGTATGCGGGACGAAACGAAATGTACATATGAACCCATAAAAAGCATTTTATGCGAGAAAATTCGTCGGTCAAACGATTTCGCACACCATGTAGGGCGGATGTGATCCAATTTGTACTAATAAACGACTTTGTCCGTAAACTGTTATGCGACTTCTGGTTGTCTGGGAGCCTTCTGCGGGAGAGTCTTCGCGCGTTCTGCCACTCAGTCTGGCTTGATTCTAACAACTCTTCCGGGAATGTTGCGATTGGAGAGGAGTGCAAGCAGCAGTAGCGGATCGGCTCGTTGGAGCTTGGTAAGAAAAAATGTTGATGCCATGGAATGGAGAATGTGCAATATAATGATCAAAATCATATAGCGCGTTGCTCACATTACGTGTGGGCGGAAATACTGGTTTGCGAATGCGGGATAAACATGTTGATGCTGAGTAATGGATGCGAGCTTTCTTCACATGTATTGCACAAACTACAACAGCGCGACTACTGAAGCGTTAAATTTCGAGCGAATTGATCGAAAATCCTTACTTTGAGATATAACAAAATTTACCATAAAAATAATTGTCCTGTGTAAAAAAAATCATACCAAGTTTACACAAACAAATTTACAGCATATCATACATGATTGACTCTTATTAAACGCTTCAAATCTACCACCATTCAAACGCCCAGCTCAATGTACTGCATCGCAGTGAATGCTCGTCGCGAGTGATAAATTGCGCTACTGACAAAAGGAACTCTTCCCTAAGGAGTCATCGGATAGATCGGGCATAGTAAAAATCGTGCAAAAGCAAGCGGCACGCTGAGTGACGCATGTTCGGTTTGCAGACGGCGGGAACTTAAAGAGCAGCGAGAGAATGTGAAAGATGCACAAAACAGAATGTTGGTTTCCCATTCGGGAGAGAAAAGAGAATCGATATCTTGTACTACTTCTCCATCTGCGACGATGGAACAACACAGCAAACTCCGCTTCGTAGTGATAATACACAACCTTGAACCAGATGCATGCCGGGTTCAGTGAATTCAAATGGCGGATGGCTTCTGAATGCCCTGTGACCAAAAAACGTGTAATTTGTAACGATTAGTTCTACTTGGCCTTGTCGCTGAGTGTGAAGCTACACTTATCCAGAGGCCACATAATCGTTGCACAAACAAGAATGTTAGGTTCTTTTACAGTCAATGTTAGGTGCCTATACAGAACATGTAAGTTTTCAGTGCTGCACTATCGGTCCAGGGATTCTGAGCGAAGGATGGTTTTCGGAATTCCTTGAGCTTGAGTTTGATTATCCGCCCTTGATTGCTACTCCAGTATCCCCAGCTTAAACTGGCCCACAATAGACAGGATGAACTCCTGCTTCTACGACAATTCAACCACCGGGGTCTAGCTGAGTGATTCGCGAAACAACACCGGCAAAAGGTCGTCTGGGCGTCTGTGAACCGGAAGTTTCCCTTCACCGGGATCGCAGGACTGACCTCGGCATCTGCCCGGATAGCATCGGTTCGGGAGATCTTCTGCCGCCGGTGAAATCTTCGTCGGAGTAGGACAGATCCTCCGCCGAGGACTACTCTGAGTAGTACGTAACGTATCACCGGCTTGATAGGCGGAGCGCCAGTGAATTGGAAGCCATCCTCCAACCGGAACTTCGTTGGACCGAACTCGGCATCCAACTCTGGTATACCAAGAGTTCGAAACTCAGCAGCGGAGAAGTTCAACAGGGCTCTGACGTGAGGCCAGCCTAAGTGTAGAGTGCATGCGTCGTCGCACAGAAAGCTGTGCAAAGCCACGGCGAAATTTCTAACTGCCAATTGGGCAAAACGAGTAGGAATGTCGTAGTGAGCAACGTCTTTGACGACATTAAGCTACAGCGAACTTGAAGAACAGCTAGACGCTTAGACTGACGAAGTGCATGAGCACAGCCCTTCTCCAATTAAGTTGCGTGATGTACTTCCTGGGGAGATCGAGGCATAGGAGCAGTAGGGAAAGTTTTTAAGTGCCAACACACAACAGTCCATATTTTTGAAGCTTTTTTGTACCCTACTATAAATAAAATAAAATCTACGTCATTTCATGTAGGAAGGTTTATGGAATAGTAATTTTATAACAGAGAGACTTGCTGTTTTGTTAGAAGATTGCCTATGTAATTATGGAATAATGAACCTACACTCTTTTTGTCCGTCTATGGTTTTAGCAAATGCTACAAATAGATGGATTGAGATAGATTATGATTGATACGAGGAAAAGGACGGGTCTGGGGTTGAAGCCATGGCCTTTTGCTTATGAAGCAGAAGCGGCAGCCATTAGACCACCACCCCGTCTTGAAGGATGATTTTTAGAATTCTTTGGTGGAGGAAAACATCCCGAACCAATGCTTTCCGGGCAGGTTCCAAGATCGGTCCTGCAATTCCGGCGGAGGGAACCTTCCACTTCACAAGCAGTTATGGGCTCCATTTTTCGATGCTACTTGGCAAACTACTTGAACTAGTTGCCAGTGGAGACTGGTGCTCCTGTCTTACTCGGACGCAGAGCTTTCATATCGAAGGAATATCTCCCAAATCGATGTGGTCAACGCGTAATGACTCCTTTCACCTGCTTCATCCGGTCTAGCTCTTGGCGAATCGCCATGGAACGATGCTCTCTGGTTTGACTCGGTGGTGTGTGTTTGAGGTACAGCAAGGAGCTTCAAAAGCTCCAAGATCAATTGCAGAAAACGATAGATCTGATTGTTGTTTATTAGGTTAGAGTATAAGTAGTTTGTAATTAGTGTACACCCTTCTCTTTAGCTAGTTGATCCAATTTACTCATACATTCCTGTTTGTTCTGTTTCTTTCCCTCATTCTAGGTGTGAACCCACGAAAGCAGCGACGGGAACGAACGACCTTCACCCGGGCCCAGCTGGACGTTCTGGAGTCCCTGTTCACCAAAACGCGCTACCCGGACATCTTTATGCGCGAGGAAGTTGCGATGAAGATCAACCTGCCCGAATCACGAGTACAGGTAAGAGCAATGTTGATTAATTCAAAGTGATTCTTCCTCTTCTTTCTGGCGTTACGTCCCGATTGGGACAGAGCCTGCTTCTCAGTGTGGTGTTCTCATGAACACTTTTACTGTTGTACCTGAGAGCTTTCTTTGCTAATTGACCTGTTGCATGTGTATATCGTTTTGCAAGCAATATAATACTCTATGTCCTAGAAGGTTGGGATAAATTTCATTACGAAAAGATCTTCGATCGGCGGGACTCGAAACCACGACCCTAAGCATGTTCTTGCTGAATAGCTGCAAGTTCATCGCTATGGCTGTTTGGACCTCTTCCAGAGTTATGATAATCAGAAGTGCTGTAATTTGGGGGCCTTCCTTAGCCGAGTGGTTAGAGTCCGTGACTACAAAGCAAAGCCATGCTGACGGTATCTGGGTACGATTCCCGGTCGGTCCAAGATCTTTTCGTAATGGAAATTTTCTTGACTTTCCTTGCCATAGAGTATCATCGTACCTGCCACACGATAAACGAATGCGAAAATGGCAACTTTGGCAAAGAAAGCTCTCAGTTAATAACTGTGGAAGTGCTCATAAGAACACTAAGTTGAGCAGCAGGCTCTGTTCCAGTGAGGACGTATTGCCAAGAAGTAGAAGTGCTGTAATACTCGTTCTGCGACCGCCAAGTAGAAAAACTTATACATCGTAACATCACCCTCTCTCAGCAGTCCCTATGGGAAATTTTCCGACCGAAAACATATGCACGTGTTCGCCCAGAAAAACAGCAAACTCCATTTGACGTTTTGGTGACATCAAAAATTGATACACAGTCGCAGTGGTTTATGTTTCCCCTTTTGGTTCTCATGTTGAGTTGATGGTTTCGCCAAATGGATCCGACGACGAGTCGTGTGCGATGTTGATTTAATTTTAATTTTTAATCAATTTTCCATTCCGCCACGAGTGGTAATCTTGCAGCGACGCGTTCCTAACCTCATCTTTTCCCGCAAAGTTTTTCCTTGGTGTGGAAAGCGAGGGTGAATAATAGAGTGGAAAACGAGCATTTGTTATTCATGGCGATATGCTTTGAGTAGTAGCGAGGATGCGATTGGGGGGAGGAATGGAAATTGTATTCTGCTAGAACAGGATGCTGGATTGAAACGGGGTCTCCTGACAGAGTTCTAAAATTAAACCGTCTGTTGACAAGATACATCAAATTTCACGAGTGACTGAAGTTTGGTAATTGAAAACGAAGATCAGTTTTCAATTTTGCGTTCACACAAGGAGCAAACAGCCAAGAAAGTGAAAGTTTCTACAACTAATCTTCCAGGTCTCTGGCGCGGGTGTCCATTAACCCTGTGACTGTGTTTTGGGGTCAATATGACCCCTGAGCACTTTTGAGGGCTATAACTTTTGGTAGTGCGGCGTAAAGAGGAATTTTTATGTAAAGGAGTCCAAAAATAACCAAATTTTCAGACTTTGGACGCATGTAGCTCAGTAACAGAAGTATCATGTTAAATATTACATTCTTCGGTAAAGATTTGCAACAGGAAAAGGAATGCTGTAATACACATTAGTTCGTTGGAATGTTACTTTATTGAGTCAATACGACCGCAAAGCACAGAAAACTTATTTTTGGCTCAGACAGCAGGTTAAAGCTCTTCCATCACTCCCGCTTATGGACAAAGCCCTATTTTTATGATCCTGTTTCGACCCTGGGCTAATGTTAATTTTCATATAGCAGAAAAAACTGGCCACCAGTGGCGACAGTCCTGCTCCATGCTTTCAAATATCGAATTGAAATCACACTCGGGAGCTAACTATTGGTCCAGACCGTCACCAAAGTAGTATCGAAGCAGCATTACATTTCCTTTTATGGCCGCAGACAATCGCAGTCGAAGATAACCATAACCATAAATATTCCGATCGATGATCTGTTTCTAACGTCGTCGGCGGCGGCGCTAAAACGGTTCGAATCGCAGACCTTCATCTGCAGGCAGCTACGTGCTCTACCGGTTCGGTTGCTGCTGCTGCTGCTGGCGGCTGTATTTGCGCATCGGATCAGCTAGAAAAATTGATCGATTTCAATTCCCTTCCATAGAAATCCCCGTTGAACGACACGGAACAACCGTAATAATTGTTTGGGTAAATATGACCAGTAGGGTGGGTCAAAATACAAAAAAATATTTAAAAATGCTATCATTCAGTACTTCTACGTAATTCTTATGATAAACAAAGTGTTTTGTGAAATTTTCAGCAATTTCGGTGATGATTTGGCCCAAAGACGATGTAGGTTTATATGTAAACTACTATGGAGAAAGTTTGCAAAATGTTTCAAACACGTTTGTTTTGTAATGAAAGTACGAATTCATTCTAAATCTAAAATTTCATAAAATTAATTTACATAAAAACCTTCAACGTCTTTGGACACTTTAAAATTTCCTCCAAAACTTCTAAAAATTACACGGAACTCTACTCTCATCTTATAGATTGTAAGAAAGCTATGGGAGATTGAATTTTCAAATTTTCCGATTTTTGATCAACCCTAATGACCACTTCCGTAAACCGAAACCGGAGAGAAATGCGCCAGGCAGGGATCAAAACAAACAGCAATGATTTTGCAGAAAATTTCGTCATATTTGTACCGTTGCGTTTATGTTGCGTGCCCAATCTCCGACGGGCTTTTGTGTCGTCACCCTTCGAGGAACCAAGAGAGGTGATAATGGTCTGCGCTCCTTCGGAACTTTCTCGGAATTTCGCCTTGCGTTTGTTTTTTGCCGAGTCAGGGTCGAGGTGATTGATCATGGATCATGGATGTTGGTCAAATTACTGCCCCGAAGGATGTCCCGGTCGGGGTTTCGCACTTTAAATACTGATGATTGGGAACAGATTGAGTTGTACCATATACGAGGATTGTGCTGTTTCGGGCGGGATGTTTGTTTTTACGGAAGCTGACAGTTATTGTAATTGTTCGGTTTGTTTGCTTCATTCATGGGAAATAGGAGTTTGGCCAGCTGCTTGTCATACGATAATGTTCTAGGTTTGTGCCAAGGGTACTGGTAAAGATTTATAGATTATGGGTTCTGTTTCCTACAAAGATTGATGTGAAAATCTGAAACCTGAGCAAGAAAACGGGTCATGATTCCAGAATCATATTTTCATGTAAGAAAATAAACCTTGAACGAAGATCATGAAATAATGGCTGTTTTGTCTGAATGCAATCAGCGTGTTACGCGTTTCGATAATACATCAAAAAGGGCTCAAGATTTTTTTTCTTCCTGGTGTAATGTCCCTACTGAGACAGAGCCTAGTTCTCAGCTTTGTGTTTCACAGATACTGAGAGTTTTTGCATCTTTATATCGTGTGGAAAGCAAGGAAGTATCTTGTGCTCTGGGAAGTCAAAACAAATTCAAACAGTTCCTCAGCCTGCGGGACTCGGAACCGTCTTGCCTAATAGATGTGTATTTATCGCTAAGGTAATTTTGGGCCCCAATGGAATCATAGTCATCAGTCATGAAACCATGAATCAGATTCATAACTCAGCAAAATCATGATTTATTTGCTTGAAATGTAGTTTAACAAAAAAGAATAACGAATGTGTTCTGTGTACTGATACACAAATCAATATCATCGGTTCTTCAAAGCATATGCAAAAATGATAATCTTTCATGTCAAATGTCTGATGAATTATGTCAAGAAAATGATTAAAAATATTGTACAGTACTGACTCGATTTCGTCAGTCACTTTTTGCTGTACCATTTGGTCGGCGTAAAGTCAGAGAGGACCAAGTACAAAACTTGTGAAAACGGTATAATTCTTTCATTTGATAAGAAATTACCAAACCTCCATTTCACTTTGATCAGATTTGCTGTATATTGTGAGAGATATATAATAAAATTACTTTGGATGATCAATAAAATTCGATAGAAGTGTGCAGTCAGAGCGGACCATGTGCTTATTATCATAACAGCGAAAATGATGTGCGCGGAGGAATGCGGTGAAATGAAAAATATTTCAAGAGATTTGTCAGATTTTTCGACATTTATTGATTCTTCTACTCATCCATCAATAGAAATTCATAATTATTACTTAAGGTGAAGATGAATCGAAGCCAAACTTCAAATTTTCAAGAGCACGGGTCTGGAGAATCAAACATCCGTTTAAGCTGAAAACTGAATCGATTGGTCACTAGCTGGTGGTGACCAATCGAATAGGTTTTCTGCTCAAACGGGTGTTTGGTTCTTCAGATTCGTGCTCTTGAAAATTTAAGCTTTGGCTTAGATTTATCTTCACCTTAATTCGATGCATTCGATTTTGATTTTTGACAGTTTATCATATTTAGATGGGTAGTCAGAAATTGCAAAAATTTTTGTGCAGACCAGTAAATCAATTGTCACCCAACACGCAGTAACAAAGACATTGGCATCTCCTACTCTTGTTGCAACAATTCCGTTCCGCAACATCAGTTTATCATTACTTGAACAGAATATGACAATAATCGATCACCACATGCGTAGCGATTTTCTGGATTGAGCGAGCTTTCTTTGTTGTTTGTTTTTTGTCTGTTTTGATGATACTTTGATTCACTGGTGCAGACAGAGCGGGCCAAGTGTTGAAAAGCAATAAACTGATTGATTATTGCAATTTTTGAGTCGATGTTAGAGTCCGATAGAAGTTTATGGTAGTTCTATGGTGTATGTATGCAATGACCTAGATCCCGCTTATTGGACCATTATATGTTGGCCGGTACTCATGATTTTCATTTGGTCCACTCTGACTGAACGTATATTTGAATATTTCTGGTCTGCAATGCCCAGACCCTGCAAAAGCTTAATTTTCAAGCAATCGTAATGCCACTGATTTCGGGATTGACGAGATCGATCATTGAAGGATTTACGATACTGGAGTCGCAGGGTCTTGATAATCTTTTTATCTTAGAGGTATGCACCCAGTTTGACCATGCAAGCATTATATGATTGTTATTTTTCTAGAAATTGTTCGATCAGAGTGAACCAACTCACTGAACGGTGATCTATAGTTCAGTCAGAGTGGACCAAGTACACATAGTCCATCAAAAAATCGTTCTACCAGAGGTTTGGATTATGATTTTTCATGATTATCACTTCACATTATATTGTTTGAAAGTAACACAAAGATGTGTAGAACTATTGAACCAAAATATATACGAGTTAAAAAATTACAAAGCATTAGACTTTAAGCCCATTTTTCTCAAAATATGGAAAATATCACTTGGTCCACTCTGACTTAACGCCGAAATATTGAATTTTCTGCAAATATTTGTATTCCTTTTGAAGCTATGCATGTGCATAAACCGGGAGAGAAAAATATATGATAAATTGTTCACATTTTAGATGTGATTCTGTATTTAGTTTTAACTATCAATTATCTCGTATGTACCCTCTATTACAAAATTTAATTTCACGTTCTTTCATGACAATATCATGATTTCAATTAATACACACTCTAATAATTTTGATGTCTTAATTCCTACGTTAACTGCCATTTGAGTTCGGTGTTGGCATGTGCAGAGCTCATAGCATGTTGCAAATCTCAAAAAGTTTATACTTTCAAAGGAAGTTCTATCAAGTTTTCTTTTAAAGCAAAACGTTCTCTCAAGTTAATTGTTCTAATTTCTTGATAGAAATCAAACCCAATTTTCTTGCACAATTTATGTTTTAAACCCTCTGAATATGTTATCAAAGATTCAGTTGTTGATTTCTGAGAAAATTTAGAATACCTCCCACTCATGTTCTCCGGTCACTTCTAGAAACTAGATATGTGGGCCACTATACTGCCCATAAACGCATAATTGTCCCATGTGAATAGGAAACCCAACAAACATGACATGCGTTCATGGGCAGTATACTGACAAAAACAATATTTAAATCCGGTAAATCTTCGCTGAGTGGTAAGAGTTTTTTTATTCTTGTTTTGACTCAGGCCTATACGGGTTAATGAAATCAACTGTTAAGATATATTTTGAATCACTAGAGGTAATTTTATTTTTAATTTTACATAATGTGTGGGATTGTTTTGTTTACTGAACTTTTAATTTGGACTTAGTAGTTGATAGATGTTAGTAGTTGTTCGGTGTTCAGATAAACTGATAAATGAAAGATATTTTCCTTTTGTTCAAATCAGTCGAGAACTGCATCAATTCTGATCTTTCCGATGCATAGTTGATACAGATGTTTCAAAAGATAGATAACTTCCACTATTGCAGAGAATAATGTAAATATTTCATTTTTCTGAAACCTTGGGATATGTTTTCCTGAGAACATTAAAAGACACTTGGTCCAGAATTAACACCAATCAGGTATGAAGTCACTTTTTAATCACAATTTGATCTCTTTTTGAATAATTTTAGTCACTAAAGCCACTATTAGTTTGCTGTCTGAGCGCTACCAGGCCTGTTATTAGCAAATATAGGAAGATAAAAAATAATGGCGTGCGCTTCGAGATGCCCAGCAAGCGTTTTGTTGGATAACTTCTTGTTGCGCAATTGAGTATGGAATATTAACTGATGAGCTCGTTTCATGCTTCTATTGCAAATTTATGAAATATGATAGTTAATATTATACATTCCGCATCAATTCAACAATTGGTTCAAGTTTTTCATAATGTTTAAAAACAACATGCTTTGTTTATTTTTTTTTTAATGCAAGATCATTGAATGGTTCGACTAGATGTGTCGACTTTTTCTTTAGAGTCTGGTAGTTAACTTTTTGAATTGATGTTGCATGATTAGCAAAACGTAAAATCTTTAAATGGTTCGTCATCGAAAGTGTTGACATATTGTGTGTGCAATCAAGTTTTGTACAGATGGATAGATTGACCTCTAAGGTCTTTGTAAATAACCATCCATGACGAATCGTGTAATTAAACCCTTTCCCATTTTCTGTACTAATAATGTTTTCTCGTGGAAGTGTAGAGGACTCATGGTTTCCTTAAAGCAAGTTACACTTAACAATTTCCTCTCAATCCAAAATTGACCTGCAATCGGACGCAACTGGCACCAGTGTTGTTCGATACAAAGAATGGGAACTCCAATACTTGTACACAGAGAGTGTTACTTATCCCTAGTAACATCCGTTGGGTCCTTCTGCAAGTAGGGCCAATTTTTGCACAGGCTAAGAATGTGCCATTTATTGCACAGCCCATGTATTCCTTGTGGGTGTGTAATAATTGGCGCGTTCTTTAGCTTTTGCAATGATTGGATATTTTCCCCATAGTTGTTCTTGCATTAACGGAGTAGTAACTGCGACCGGTCAATTATGCAGATGCTCATTCCAGAAGGATTGAAAATAGTGTAAAGAATCTTCCTAATTGAAACAACATTACATTGACGAATATTAAGTTGTAATAATTAGCCCCGGAATGTTCAAACTTCTAATTTATAAAGCAGCAAAAGAAATAAGTATAAGGAGGGTCTTCAAGATATGTACCATGAAGTTTTTTTTTCAAGGATTTTGTATGCTTAGCTGCAAGAAAACCGCCAGGAACCGCAGAACAAATTTAGAGATTGTTTCTGGAAGATATTCTATTAATTTATGAAACCAAAACAACGACATAGTATTGAACAAATAATAGAAACTCATAATTGGTTGGTTGGTTTGACTTTATTAACGAGATTTTTAGCCCTGGGCTAGTTCATCTCGGGACCAACGGCTTTACTTCCCTTCCGAAGGAAGTCGTCACTATAACTTTTTTTTTTTTTTTTTTTAAAGACACTGACACGTTAATGCTTCCAGTGGGCATTTATGCCCTTTGAAGGAAGCACCACACTAGACAACGGACTAGCATTTTACGTCATAAGTGACTATGTCGGGGGATGGGATTCGATCCCAGGTCCTCGGCGTGAGAGAAATTCATAATTTAAGGTAATAATAATTGAAATCAGTTTTGTGACAACAACGCCACTAGCGTTCTACTACTAATATTTCTATTGTTGTGCATCCTACATTTGGTGATACTGTTATTATTGACATTTTACCTACTTTTTATCGGAAGTTTTGCCTTCTCTTAAACATCGGTTGTAATAAATTTGTAGTTAGAATTGGAACTTAACGAACCAAACTTTTAATCAATAATAATTTCGGATTTGTAATATCGTCGAACGAACAAGTTATATTTTATAAATGTTAATTGGCAAAATAACTGTCAATATTTTTATTCTGATTACTCTATTGGTTTATATCTGACAGATCCAAAAGACAATTTTGTTCGTTCAGTTTTGAGGAGAGTACACTACAGTTATCAAACTTTCCAAGGGTATTTTAAAGTGTTTCTCATCCCGCTGAAAATATAGCACAATTCACAATTTGCTTCAAAAGTTGGTCTTTGGCATTTATTGTCCCATTGCTTTTAATAATCTCATTTGTAATATTTTAGATAACGAAATAATTTTTTTATTATGATTTTACATTCTGTCGGACATTGAACTTTTTTTTCAAGTTTGATTTGTAAGACAGTTATGTATCTTAAATTTTTATTATTTATTATTTATTTTTAAATTTAAACATGTAAATCACGATACCTAATTGTTTTGAGGAAATTTGGAACCTTGTTTTGGCATTTTCCCGAAAATATTCTGGTTCTAAAAACTGATCACAACACACCATATCGAACTTTTTAAGATCTTCGACGGTCCGCTTGGTTGCAAAAATATATGTCAAGGTGATAAAATATTGTCGACTTATTTAAAAAATCTACACATTTCGCACATTTTGAAACAATTGTCAAAAGTCTTCGCAAAACATGATTCCATATCCCCGGGGCTCGGCATGCAAGTCTACACCGAGGATAAAAGATTATTTATGTATCCCATCAGCAACTATTAGCAACTTCATTGAGACATAACGCCTGCACTCCTTGGGGAATTTCCGGAATTTTTCCACCCTCATCGGTAATCGAACGGGAAAGTCATTTTTGCGGCACAGAAAAAAAACTTCCAGCTGTGCGAGGAACCGCAAAACGCCCTTCCTAAGGGGACTTCACACAAAAGGGAGCCGGGAGAAAAGGTAATGATTTCGTAATCACGTTTTCATTACCCGAGCGAATAATCCTTCACGAAAGCACCCGGTAAGGAAGCGGTATCGGGAAGATCCGAACATTTCAGGGGAGGAAAATGTAATAAAATCAAATGAATTGAAACAAATCACAGTGCGGCATTATAACGAGGGACTCGAAATGTTCTCACCGTTTCGGTGGGGGAGGAAAGTCAGTCAGATTGGCAATGAGCAGTAGCGTATCGTCTTACACAACTGGGAAGGAGGATTGGCGGAAAACGGTGAACAAGTGCTAGAGAGGGGCGATATTGAATTACCTTTTGTACTTTTAAGAGTTCTTTAAACTCAGCGGTATAGTGCCTAGTTTGATGCTGTATCGCACAACTCAACGTGTGGCTTTTCGTTTCAACCACAATGAATGGATATTAACTTCATACATCTGTTGTATTTGAGATTGCACACCGATCAAATATGTTTGAGGACTTCAAAGCAGAATACATCCACAACAAAGTTTGACATCTTTCCCGTTCTATTCTTTTGCAGGTTTGGTTCAAGAATCGGCGTGCCAAGTGTCGTCAGCAGCTTCAACATCAGACCTCCTCGAACCTCAACAGTAGTAAAACGTCCAGTAGTTCATCCAGTTCGTCCACGCGGCAATCCAACGCCGGAACCGGTTCTTCATCATCATCAAACAACAATAACAACGCAACAGCCACCGGTGCCAGTAGTAATAAGACTTCGTCGATCGCCAACGCGAACAATAAGCCCACGATCAAACACACGCCCATGAATAGCCATAATAGTGCGTCCAGCGGAGTCAACAGTGGGGGCGGAGCTAACTCCAGCAATACTGGTCCAAGTAACCATTCAAGCAGTCACAATGGTGCTAGTCTAGGAATATCCCATAGTAATGCCTCGCCGATCCTTCCAATTACGCCATCAACTTCGGTGAGTCCACCAATCAATGTGATCTGCAAAAAGGAACAACCGTCCTTCCACCACAACGCTAACGACTCGATGAAGGCTTCGTCTGGGTATGATCTATTGAAAGATCCCGAGTTAAGCCTATCCCACCACGCGCCAGCTTATGTGAACATCAATTCTCGGTTAGGTCAGTCACTGGGCTCCGGTGGGGCTGGCGTTTCGAACGGGACTTCAGCGGGTAGTCTAACACCACTTGGTTCGAGTTCATCGATAATGACACCTTCACCTCCTACCACTCCACAAACCTCACATAATCCGCTGTCGTACGTGCCAAACCACGAAACGTACAACTTCTGGCACAACCAGTACCAACAGTATCCGAACAACTACAATGCTCCATCCTACTACAGCCAGATGGATTACTTCCAGAACCAGAACCAGAGCAACTACAACATGGGCCACAGTGGCTATACGACATCAGCCAACTTCGGGCTAGCCTCGACGTCTGCCCTCACCGGACCCATGGGAGGGCAAACCTTCAGCCCCAATGGGCTCGACTACATGAATCCCCAGGACAAATATGTAAATGGTATGGTGTAAATAAACCTCGGGTTTCCAATCATTAGTTCTCATATCACATGACAACGATTGAGTATTGGGAAAAGTTTGTTGCCTTAGTTATTCTTTTTATTAGCAAACTCTTCATGCGTTGTCTGCTCAAAGGGAAGGAAGTACTTTACCTTTTTGAGAATGGTTTTCAGAATTGAGACTGATGTGATAAAAGATTCAGAAACAATCCGACTTTAATTTACAGCTTCAGCCTAATTATATCACCAAAATGATAACGTTAGATTGTATTCTTTCATGAAAATCTACAAAATGTCACCTTTACCTTAACCTCTATCTAACGACACGTTTTCTTCCTTCCCTCGAAAGCTATGATGTCACATCCGCAAAGATTACCAACCATCGTCGAACAAAACGCTATCAAGTTCCAATTTCGCCAGTCTTCTCACAACCATATCATATCGAGCGAACGATAATCAACCGGTTCGTTGCCCTGTTTGTTTAATGTTATGCTAAAAAGATTTGAGTTTTGTACCTCAAGTCAAGGAAAACCATTATTTATTTGTTAGGCTGCCATAGGACGGACGAACAAGTTGAAACACGAAACGGAAACTTCAAACGTTTCGCAAAGTTCGAAGTGTAGTGTAAAAAGGATTTATAGTGAATCAATCAAAATTGAGGAAGAATCGATATCAAATTGTTCATATCAGTATTTTTTTGATAGGATCAAAAAGTGAACGCAAGTATTTAACAAACGAAGCGAAGGAACATCAATACATCGATTTGCAAGCGCCAAATGTGTTACAAAGTCTCCTTATATGAAAATTTAAAGAATGCACGTTTATCGAAAGAAGGTGATAATCCATTTCTGGCGCTCGATCTGCTTCAAGCGAATTCCAGTACCACTATGGATGAGAACCAAATGTAAAAAAAAATCATGCAAAATCTGATATAAAAATGCTCACTCGTGTGTAGGATAGTTAAGGCACCGCTAAGCAAACTACGGTGAGAGAAATTGTGCAATTTATGTTTGAGAAGGGAAAACAAAACAAAGTGAATGAGAGCTCTTTCCAGTGGGCATAATTTTGTGTGCTCAGTATTTGCGTATTCTCGTTTCCTCTCGCCATTTAGCCGAAATACTCAAGCAAGACTTGATTCGTTTTATTAGGGTTTGCTGAAAAGATATTTTTTTCAGTCGTATTTTTTTTTTTCATTTTAATTATTGTTTTTAAGACACTCCATCGGAAAAATGGAAAGCAAATGAAAAACCACGATACAATTTAGGTAAAACTTAGGATTATACCATTAAATGAAAACAAGAGCCCTTCTAAATGCTATATAATTGTACATGGATCGCTGATTTAGAAGTAATGTAAGCAAATGCGCACTTGCCGTTCCTAACGGAGGTCGCTAACAAGAGATTATCGAATCACGAGAGATGTAATATGTGAAAAGCAACACTGCGGTTACGTGTCGGTAAAAAAATGATTGCTAATTCATGGATAAGTAAGACATTGATCAGATAATCTCCTATTGTATATAGTAAAGCGAAATATTATAAAATTATATTATCTCAAAATAAAAAATATGAAAAATATTACATGTTTGCCTCATGCATCAATCCGAAAATATGCGCCTGAATAAAATGAAAGAACCATATAAGCATCTTGTTTATCTTTGAACTCTGATTATAATTTTAAGGGTGAGTATTTGCATCGCTTATTTTTCGCATATTTATCGAAATTACTCATTTTTCAACGTGTTAGCGAAACAAGTTAATGACTCAGCGCAAGGATCTCTCTCTTCTCATCTAATCTCTGATCCAGATGAGATGATGAGAGATACAAGTGGCAAGTCATTGACTTGTATTGTGAGGTTTCATGGCGTCTAGCATAGAATATTTTTTTTTAGTTTTGTTCTTATCAGTAGATGGTGCTTCACCTCCATAATAACTTTACTGAAGACTCCATGTTTCGAAATAATCTGGATTTTGAGATACACCAATTTCAAATTGTAGTCTTATCGAACCGTATACATTGCGTTCGTTATTATGCGACTTCTTCCTTCATTTGTAAAATCGACAAATTATTTAGGGCCGTTCGGTAATTAAAAATGTCAAGTATTGTTCTTAAGAAAACTCTTGAGGAAAACATTTTGGGGTGGTGTAGATAGATTGTTATACAAATGATAATAATTCTTCGAGCTGTTTAGTGGAACACCTATAAATAGATGAAACGAAATTTAGTAAAATTGAAAAAAATAGTACTATACCATATCTTTCAACAACAGTTGGTATCCTTTGAAGATACGCATATTTCGACCTCCACTGTAAGGCCGTCTTTAGTGACGGCCCGAAGCCTAATGGCTTCATCCAAGGAACTTAGGATTTAAAAATAAACTCCTCTAGAGACTATCCAAAACTGCCCCAATAATAATCCAAGACTTTATTTTTCATAAAATTGCGCACAGAAATCACCAGGAATTTTACAGCGTTTTTCCTACAAATCTCTTCAAAAATATTTGTTAGATTATGAGTATGAGCATAGATGACTGTACAATTCGTAATTGCTACTCCGTGATTGACTAGAGCAATCGAAGTTTCACAGAGATTTAACCTTTCGATTGTCGCGCGTTGTACTTTGACTTTGTTCAACATGAAATATCTCACGATCTAGATAAAATATGAAAAAAACCATCTTCGACAAAGTTTATTAGGAGATCAAGGGTTGGCATGTGGTATTTTTTTTTAGTTTCAGAATTCCGACACCAGGCAATGTTTCGCAAATATCTCAAGAGCCTGACCACTTAGAAAAATGGCGTCTTTGGCAAAGTTGTTCAGTAGCTCAAAAGCTATCATTATTTGAACCAATAAATTCGAAATTTTGCCACTAGGCGGTGTTAGTGCACACGAAACTATTTTGCGGATATCTCAGGAGCCTGACAGCTTTGAAAGCTGGCATCTTCGGCAAAGTCGTTCAGTAGCTCAAGGACCATCATTATTGAAGGCAGTTGATTCAAAATTTTGCTACCGGGCAGCGCTAGTGAGCATAAATCTTTTGTTTTCCAGATATCTCAGGAGCCTGACCATTTAGTAATTTAGCGTCTTTGGCAAAGTAGTTTAAGGGGGCAGGATCCGTCATTTATTTTGGAATTTTCAAAAGCAGTTTTTTCGTTCAAAATCAAGAAAATTTACAGAAAAATGTGTTCACTGTATTCTGTTCCCCTACCGAAACACAGTGAACACATTTTCATCGAATAATTTTTAGTTTTGAACAGAAGAACTGCTTTTCAAGTTTTGATGATGACGATGATTACGATGACGGAGCGTTGATCGTTAATAAGCCAAAGGCTATCATTATTGTGTGTGTGTGTGTGTGTGTGTGATCCATCTAACCCCCACTGTCCGGCAGTGGTATTATGGAAAAAAGTTTTCAGCAAAACTGCTTAGATCCTACATTTTTGCAAAAAACTTCAGTCCGGGAGTTAGAAGGTGATAGCTCTATTGCAGATCGTGTGACCCATTTCAGAATGGCTGGAGAGACACGTCCATTCAGAAGTCACTTTCACTAACAACAAGCCCCGCATGTATGCATAACCGTTATCAAATGGATAATGATAATACATACACACTTCCAGTTTCAAAGATGTTTGTTTGAAACTGGCGCGTATTTAATATTTAGGTTTCGATAAATATGTAATCAGAACAATCTCACCAAAATCCATCTAATGCGGCGTTGTCATCAACACCACTCCGCAATCGATTAGGTATCTATTTCCTTCTCCTCGTGGCACATATAATATTTGTCGGTGGTAGACCACATTGGGTTTCTTTTCACCACCATTTCTATTTCTTACTTTCACGAATTTATAAAACATTACCACTTAACATAATCACAAAATCATAATTTTGTTTTTATTCATCCGAACCATCCGTTCGGGTGGCGTAGTACCGTCAACCGAAACACAAACGCAATCGGGAAAAAAAAAACACGTGGATGCACAAATATTAACAAAGCCAATTAGCCAAAGCGACATCACACTGAACGCGTCTGAGAGGTTTATTCACTTTTTAATATCTACGTTTTTTGAATATTCACTTCCGAGTTGAAATCCGGATGGCGTAGCACTAGTTAAGTTATCGGCAAAATCGCGAAATCGAGAGAACGAAAAAAAAGCGTGGAGCAAAACAAAAAGCCAAAGGCTATCATTATTCATGCCAAAAAGGTTCAAGATTTTTCCATTTTTGTTTTGCAGATATCTCAGAATCCTGACCACTTAGAAAAATGGCGTCTTCGGCAAAGTTGTTCAGTAGCTCGAAGACTATCCTTATACAGGTATATTCCGTTTTTATCACGTTCTGATTTTGTCACGAAAATAAAATCGATTTTATTTCAGCAGTGTTGCCAATTTTGATGATTGTCAATGTACTATAAAAGGTCTTCAAAAAATAAAGCAATTATGTTTCTATTGGGCTTTAAATGTGACGTGGGGACTTAATAAGTAACTCTATAAAAGCGTATGTTATGTTTCATATTAATACTATATTAGGACTTCCGTCCGGGCGTACTTTTAATCAAAAAATTCTACTCATATCAGTTCCCTTCAAATTTAAAATATTTTCTCTAAAAAAAATAGGAGAAAATGATTTTATTACATCTATAAAACTGTTGTTCCAGAAATAACTGGATTTTTTCAGTCAGGCTTCTGATTGATGATGCTTTCGAATAACAAGCCTTTTTTGAAAGTAAGAATTATAAATTGTCGAATTTTCCAGCCAATTTCTAATAATCATTGACTTTGATAACCTCCAAAAATCGACCGTTCTAATTGTTGTTCCATATTCGTGTGAAATTTAATTATTTTGGAGAATTTTTATCATCACAACAATATACAATACTATTTGAACGATGTGCAGAAAACCGATTGAAATTTCATTCATAAATTATAAAGATACAGCATGCACAAGGTGTCCACTTTATAAAATGAACAGTCCTTATGAAAAAATATAATTCCATACTGCATTAGATTTCAAAAGAAGGTTCGACTTTTCTATTTATGATTTTCATTAGCTGTCCGGATTTCGAAACAAAGTGTCCGGGATATGAGACAAAAGTAAGCAGCTTACGAAATAACGATCATGAAAGGCTCACACCTTTCTATTTAATTAAAATTGTTTATGTTACGGAATATAAATATTCAACCACCATTTGAAAGTTAAGTGTTTTAAAGGTTCGATGACGCGGAGGAATCATACAGAATGGTTTATTTTATATGCTTTTTGATGAGTACAGCACTGAGGCCTTACGTCCGTAATATGAATCAAAACAGTATCCTGCAAAATATTGTCGCACCGCCACCAAACCGGATCGCGCCAGTGTGACTCGCGACGCGCCTCAACTCGCGACATTTTGAAATCAGTTTTTTCGTGTGGCGCTGCATTCAACGATTTCTATGAACACAGCGCACTATTCACATATTAGCTGCGACGCTCGGGGCCCGAGAAAATAAAAATTAAAAAAAATGTTGGTCTTGATTTCTACCGGATGCATAATAAAACTAACATGCTCACTAGCGCCGCATGGTGGAATCAACTTGCTCGACCATTGATAGCCCTTGAGTTACTGAACAAATTTGAGATATTTACTAAACAAAAGTTAAAGTTTCATTCATACTAGTGCCACCTAGCGATAAAATGCCGAATTAAAAAAATTAAAAACAATGTGGATTGGATTACCAAACAGCTCAATATAAGCGTCAATTCTTATGAAGATATTTGAGAAATAAATGGTGTCGATAGATTTCTTTGTTTTAAATTGATAGCATATAAATCACAGCTGTATAAAGTACAACAGCATGACTGCCCGAAAGTTATTGAATGTGCACAAATCGAGTGCTCAAAATGTTAAGATCTGGGAGTCACCTTTAAAAATTATTCGATAAACGCATTGTACGCCGAATTGTTCATAGCTCGCCCTCGCAAGAGCAAGCGATACGATCAAAGGAACAAATACTACTAATGCGATCCGCGATACTGTTCTATCGTGCTACGCGAGGGACGCGCAACACGATTGATCCTGACCGCATCACCCACCCCTGCAAAAGCAAGCGACACAGCCAAAGGATCAAACGCTACTCCTCTTCAAATCTATTTGTTAATACTTCTAGAAAGCCGTAGCTCAAAGAAGCCTTACCAGTTTATTTCGGGAATGCTATCGGTGAGTTCTTCAGAAATACTTATGAAAAATTTTCTCGAGAAATAACTACATCCGAGTCTTTTAACAACAATATAAACTTGTTCTCCCGATAATTTTTTAGGTTTCTATGAATAGGCAAGCCTTGATGTAAATGAAGCCCATCCCTTACTATTGTACTTATTACAAAAACTTTTACCGGATGACGACTGCTAATGGACCTTTTTAAGGTTAGCAAGTGGTGGAATTCTCCTTGAAAACGTTTCTACAATGCTGCAGACCTTTTTGCCCGGTTTGTTTTGAAACGTCAAAATTTGGACCATTTACAGAAAACGTCTTGTACTCTTTTTAGAAGCTACCTGGCAAGAGAAAGTTGCATGCAGAGCATGACCAACTAAGTAAACAACACTTTGACACCAAAAACTATTGAAGTAATGCATTTGCATTTGCACAATCATCTCTCGGGAGGGCCGGCCCAAACAGCACAGGTCGAAACGCGGGCCATGCCAGGCAGCAAATGCTGATGCATTTCAACACTCAAACAGCGGGATGCCTAGCAGCGTTGTGAGCCAAACGAATACACCCACAAAACATGAACGGTAGGCGCACCTCGTTGCGTATTATTAACCCAATCTCCGCATTGGCGCAGCTTCTTCTTCTTCTTGGCATGACGTCCTCACTGGGACACTCCTCAGCTTAGTGTTCTTATGAGCAGTTCCACATTTATTAACTGCGAGATTTCTTTGCCAAAGTTGCCATTTTCGCATTCGTATATCGTGCTGCAGGTACAATTATACTCTATGCCCAGGAAAGTCAAGAAAATTTCCATTACGAAAATATCCTGGACTGACCGGGAATCGAACCCAAACACCTTCAGCATGGCTTTGCTTTGTTGTCGCGAACTCTAACCACTTGGCTAAGGAAGGCCCCAGGCATTGGCGCAGCTAGGATTTTTTTCTGGAGGGGGCCTAGCAAATAATTGTTTATTGAAAGTAATGCCGGTCGCAATAATCACGATTTTCACAAATTTCGTCGTTTTAACAGATTCCGATACGAATTTTCGCTACTAAAATGATTCTTTTTTTTTTGTAAACTAAAAAATGTTAAGCAAAAAATCCTTCAAGAATCTTAGCAAAACAAAACTCACAAGGATTGTTCTTTATGATTCATCCACAAACTTTTCAGGTATTCAACCATGTGCTTTGAATAGATTCCTTTGAGAATTCCTAAGGGAATTTCTTAGAGAATTAATTCCCTGCTATTCTGATCCCATCAGAATCTCTATCGAATTGCTTAAAAAAAAACTCTTGAAAAAATCTGTCAGAAAATGCATTTGAAATTCTTTTAACCATTCCTTCTCTACGTACTTATTGCAAATAAATTCCAATTGTTAGTTTAAAGTATCCCAAGTTGTTCATCAATAGTTTGTTTAGAAGTTTCAGGAATAACTGAAGATTTCTAAAAAAAAGTACAAAACATTCTAGGCGTCTCATCAAACATGTCTTCCAACACACCAAGCAAGGATTCATTCCACGAATTCTTCAGAGAGTTCGCGACAAGTTTTTCCGAACTTGCTTTTGTCGTTCTTCCTAAAGTTTGTCTGCATGATTTTTAGAAAAAAACATCTACGATTGATTTGGTCTTAACCGACTCTAGTTATCTTTGTAGCTAATTAGTTACTCATGCTGATTCTGATTCTGATCATGTCCCTGTTACGTTTCAAATATCCCATGAAGCGATTCTCAATCCCATCAGCTCCACTTTTAATTATTTTCGAGCCGACTGGAATATATATGAAACATATATTGACTCTAATCTTGACGTTAACATTTCTTTACAAACAAAACTTGATATTGACAATGCTCTTGAAACTTTAACAAATTCCATTGTTGATGCCAGGAGCATTGCAATTCTAAAATGTGAAGTAAAATTTGAATCCACGATTATAGACGATGATATTAAACTCTTGATCCGTCTTAAAAACGTGAGTAAAAGGCAATATCAACGCACTCGCGACACCGCTATGACAATTTTAAGGCAGGATTTGCAGAAAGAAATCAAAACACGTTTTTCACAAAAATAAGTAACAAAAATTTTGAAAATAAAATTTCTCGATTCGACCCTGGCTCTAAGCCCCTTTGCAAATTATCAATAATTTTGAAAAAAAAACCTCAGAAGTCAAAACCGACATTGAAAGAGGAAAACAAATTATTACTAACTAATTGCGAAAAAGTTAATAAACTTGCTATGCTGTTTGAAAGCGCGCATAATTTTAATTCAGGACTTACTAGGCCAATACAAAATCAAGTTACTCAGGACTTCTAAAATATTCTCAATCAAAAGAGCGTTTTCGAAAATTAGAAATTATACTGAATTGGAAGAAGTGAGAACTATTATTAGAAAATTCAAAAATATGAAAGCTCCTGGCGATGATGGAATTTTCTACATCCTCATCAAGAAACTTCCAGAAAGTAGCTTATCATATTTAGTTGATATATTTAACAAATGTTTTCAATTATCATATTTTCCTGACAAATGGAAAAATGCTAAGGTTGTTCCAATTTTAAAACCAGACAAAAATCCTGCAGAAGCTTCTAGCTATCGTCCAATCAGTTTGCCTTCCTCCATCAGTAAACTTTTCGAATAGGTCATTTTGAACTGAATAATGGTCCATATCAACGAAAATTCAATTTTGCCAATGAATAGTTCGAATTCCGCCATGGACACTCGACCATTCATCAACTTTTACTTGTAACAAATTTGATTTGTTTGACATGATGGCTTGATTGTAAAATTAAAAAACTTTAATTTTCCAACATACATTGTTAGAATAATTCAAAGTTATCTGTCAAATCGTACACTTCAGGTTAATTATCAGAACTCCAGATCTGAAAGACTTCCTGTAAGAGCTGGTGTTCCTCAAGGCAGCATTTTGGGACCAATATTATACAATATTTTCACATCTGACTTACCTGAGTTACCTCAGGGATGTCAAAAATCTTTGTTTGCGGATGACACAGGCCTCTCCGCCAAAGGACGAAGCCTGCGTGTCATCTGTAGTCGATTGCAAAAAAGTGTGGATATTTTTTCTTAATACTTGCAAAAATGGAAGGTTTCTCCTAATGCTTCCAAAACTCAACTAATAATATTCCCACATAAACTAAAAGCTCTTCATTTGAAACCTTCAAGTAGACATGTTGTCACGATGAGAGGGGTTCCAATAAATTGGTCAGATGAAGTTTAGTAGCTAGGGATGAGTCCTAGATAAGAATTTACTTTTAAAAAATCACATTGAGATCATTCAAGCCAAATGTAATAAATATGTAAAATCTCTCAGAAAATCAAAACTTTGTGTTAAGAACAAGCTTTTGATATTCAAACATACTTTCAGGACAGCCATGTTGTATGCTGTACCAATATGGACAAGCTGTTGTAATACCAGGAAGAGAGCTCTGCAGAGATTTCAAAATAAAATTTTGAAAATGATTCTGAAGCTTCCTCCTTGGTATAGTACCAATGAGTTACATAGAATATCCAATGTTGAAACATTGGAACAAATGTGAAAAAAAAAATAATTTCAGGCAAAAATCGTTTCGTTCTTTTATTGAAACGATTAATGCGTTATGTATTTAGGTTCAGTAAGGTTAAGTAAATTGAAAACATGTTTTTTTCTCTTATAAGCAGGTGAAATCAACTCACTTGTAAAAAATCTGAACTGCTACGGCAAATGAAATGTAATATGTTGTCAACAAAATGGTAATAAAATCTCAAATTTGTTATACCAAATTATGATAATAGTGTTGACACACACAGAACACCTAGATATAAGAAATTAATGTAATGTTTGGAATGATACTTATCTTCTTTCTTCTTCTTTCTGGCGTTACGTCTCCACTGGGACAGAGCCTGCTTCTCAGCTTAGTGTTCTTATGAGCACTTCCACAGTTATTAACTGATTGCTTACTATGCCAATGACCATTTTGATACTAATAAAGAAATTAAAAAAAGTGTTTCGATCCCAAGATTGCGCCTGTCTATCGTAGGGATAATTTTCAAACCGTTAAACAGATTTCTCTGTGGTAAATAGGGAATAATAGCATGCAACAGAAAAACTGGGCAAGTATGATACATAAATTACCTAACGCTAAATAAATCAATTTGTATTACCACGACCATACTTTGACTTTTTTTAGAATTTTATAAATTTATTTATTTCAAAGTATCTACCAAAACATATATTGAAATGTTATTTCAGTTTTTTGAACTTTAACCAAGAACTCATAAGAAATCCATTTATTCAGAATATCCCTCAGAATTGAATAAATGATAGTCTAGAGATTTTTCCACGTATTTCTTAAGAATTTTTAATTAGAAAAATCATGGAAGAAGTTTGTTACTTTAACAGATATTGTTGCATAAATTTCAACAAGATTGCCAATAAAATCCAAAGCATTTACTCGAGAAATTTTTTCAAAATTCCAGGAAAGCATCCGGGAATTTTGCAAGATGTTCACAAGGGATTTTACTAGAGATAACTTGAAAAATCCTCAGTAACGTCCCATAGGTATACTTCCAAAATAGTATTTCTTCGGAGGTTACTCTAGAAAGTAATGCAGAGATATCCGCAAATATTCTTCATAAAGTTTAGAATTCTTATGAAAATAACCTCAGTCATATCTACACTTCAAACAACTATGGTTTAATAATGTGCTTCAAGAATTGCTACAGAGATGTTTTTTGGAATTCCTTAATAGATTGCGGCTGGCATACGTCCAGAAAATCTAAAATATTTTCTTGAAGAATGTACTTCTGAAAATTATTAAACAATGCATTATATTCACGATAAACTAGGAGTACATAATAAAACAATATTTTAAAACATTGTCCATAACTGCTTGATTGTTCTACCCATGACACTAGGATTGTCCTCAAGAATTAATATGAATAGCTTTTTAATGGTTTTATCCAAGATTTTTTTGGATTTGTTTTAGGAAACCGGCTCAAGGAAGTCCCCAATACTGTCTCCAATAATTCTCCAGAAATTCTTTTAGAAATAATGTACAGAATGCCCCAGGAATTTTAAACATTTCTCTTACTAAGCAAAAATATTACGAAAAACCCTATTTTATGGACTTGTTTGTCTACAAATCAAAATTCAAAGAGATGACATAAAGTTTTTTCGTCTTAAAATTGATTGTGAAGGTTATGTAAGCATGTTCGAGTAAAAAAAATCTGATAACACTCAAAATTTATTTCACCAAGAAAACACACACAGAAAACGTATTTTCTTGGATTTTTTTTGTCTGTAAATCAAATTTGAAGGCTATGAAATGTAGTTTTTTTTTACATGACTTTACTTGGAGAAGCCATGTGAACATGCAAGAGAAAATTTTTTTTCTTAATTTTGAGCCTATTTAGTAATTATTTTGAATATGAAAAAATACTTTGGATCCCGCAAGCATGATCGAACATAATCCTTATTTGATAGTATGAATGTATTTTGTACCATAATTGAACTAAATATTGACAAATTTCAATTTTGGTTAAGCACCTCCTGTCCCTCAGTTTCGGACAGCTTGATTTGTTATATGATATCATTGTAATCATTGCACCAGTGTCTCAAAATACTTTCATTTTCCATGGGTTTCGTCGATCATTGTATCAAACATGCAATAAAATTAACAAGAATGAACATTCAGAACAACATCGTAAAATGTGTTACTTTTCATCATATATGAAAGAGGTTTTTGATAGGCATCTTGCAAACTAAGAAAAACTCAAATTATTTTTGTAAATGTTGCAGATGCATTGAATTGGTAATTATAAACTATTTCTATAGTGTACACATTCAATGATGTTCAAATTTACAGAATTTTAAGCATTTCCAGATCGTGTCCGGTATTGGGTGCCACCTTTCAAGATCGATCAATTTGGTACTAAAATATATCATCAAAATGCAATGTCAAAATTCATATTTATATTTTCAAATTTATTTTTGTACACTATAAAACTGATAATATTCATCATAAATGGGTAACACGAGCCCATAAAATCAATATTTTTCGAATTATGAATTTAGTGGCTTAAGTGTCCGGTACTGGGGGATCTTCCCCTTAGTCAGAATTGAAGGCTTGACATGTAGTTTTTTCGGCATTTACTTGTAGAAGTCAAGTTAACATGTTTGAACAGAAATATAAATTTTTGATATCACTCAAAATTTATCTTTGATATATTACGAAAAACACTATTTTATGGATCCGTTTGCAATTTAAACCGTAGGCAAATCATGTAGTTTTTTAACTTTGATTTACTTGTGGAAGTGAAGTGGGCATTTTTGAGAAGTTAATATTTGACTCCACTTTAAAATTATTTTATATGAAGAACTACAAAAAATCGTATTTCCTAAACAAGTATGTCTGTAAATCAAAATCGATGGTTATGATATACTATTATCGGCATAGATTTACTTGTAGAAGTCAAGAGAACATATGTCGGCTGAGATAGAAATGTTTGGTCACACTTTGAATTTATTTTATTTAAAATACTATAAAAATAAATATTTTTTGGGGCCATTTGCTAGTAAATTTCAATTTAAAGGTACAAGTTTTAGTTCTTAGTTATTTATTTAGTTTATTAAAACTTTGTGTAGAAATAGAAATTTTATTCATTTTAATTAGCTAAGTCGACAAACGTCGTTCGGCGCATATTGTAGTTACCCTGTTTGACGGTACATAACAGCGTAACAAAAATGACATTTTTGCTCGTCCCAAGGATCAAATTAAATGTCTCGTGTAAATTTGGCATCGCAGAATGTGATGCTGTTCTCAGAAATATACTAGCATCAGGTCACCATGATAAAATTTATATTGAATCGACTTCTTCTACAAGCTTGCAGACTTCGTACACAATTCTTAGTTTTTCTCATGAATTATTATGATCTTTGTTGTTAAATGCTGTTTGACACGTGAAATTTGAATTCTGTGGCAAATTAGGCAAATCAATTACAATAACAGTTAGCAAAATTGCACGCAAGTTGGCTGAAATATTCAAATTCAGCTAATATCTTAGAAAGTAGACGTGCTATGATATTTTCGAAAACGGCAATGGATTCATCAACTCTCATATAAAAATAAAGCGGTATTTTAGTGCTTGAGACTAAAAGTGCTGCACAGTGAATTGTACACTAAAACAGATTACTATGTATTACAGAAATCAAAAGTCAAATACAGGGTCCCAAACCATAAATTTTAGTGTTCATAAATATCTGAAATTCCATAGCATTTTTTCTGTTCGGTAGCTTTCAAACAAATTCCAACACCTCCACTGATCATGGCATCGCCGATGAGGTCATTTCGGCATTCAGCATTGAAGTTTCATTAAGAATCGTTAGTTGATCGACCCTTTAAAATTCGACACCTTTACCGCTGCTGTTTCGAAGAACCAAGAACAACCAACCGTCTAGCCAGCGCACAATGGTTGGGAAAAAATCAAAGTTTGGCCAAAATAGGTTGCATCGCGATGATCGATTGAAAAATATGTAATCTTAATGTGCGCTTTTAAGTTTTTATTGTTTCGGAAGGGGACTATTCAAATACTACGTTACTTTTTTTTCGAAAAGTGTTTATAAACATGATTTTCATTATCTATTGATTAAACACGTGAATTTAGGTTTGCATTTCATCTAGTTTGATCAAATTGTGTATGAAGATTTGATACAAAGTTTTTATATGATTCTGTTAATAAAAGTATCGTCAAATATTCAAATTTTAAAAACAGCAAAATATCAACGACCATATTTTGTAAGATTTAAAGATGCCTTTCAAAGTGCAATTTTCAAAATTGTGCCGACATGGCGCTACGCGAGTTGTTTTTAGACCTAGAATCATTGAAATTACGGTCTAAGATTGAATGTTTAATAAGTTTTGGTGTTCTTTTTCATTCTGATTTGTGAAAAAATAGTGGATCATGCTGAAGCTTTGTAATGAGGGATAACATTATAAAAATACTCTTCTGCTTATGCATTATCTTTGTACTGTGTATCATTTCTGTAATTAATTTTAATCAATGATCATAAGAATATAATGTTTAAACTATTTTTAAGAGTATGATGAAATTATTATTGGTAGTATTGATCGCTTTTTGTACAGATCCCGACCAACGTGCAACGTCGCGGAAGATACGTGTAGAGAAGCAACAAGGTGACAGAAATTGAAATGAAAAGAACGTTGGTCAACCAACCTAAGTTCCCATTTGGACACCAACTGCGTGGTGAAAAGAATAAATTACCAATAATGATCGGTGGCGGTTAATTTTCCTCGAGAATATATCTCTCTTCGTAGCTACTTCACAAATCGGTAAACTGCAGAGAGAATAGCTGTTTGAACGAAAGCTGCCCGTGGCCAGTGATAAATGGACAAGGAAGTTTTGTCATGCTAATCGAATGTTTTCTTTTGGATGGATCAGAGGAAACGAATTTCTTTATCATGGCTCACCGGTTTTCGTTTTTGCTTCGTCAGTTTTGAAATGAAATGGATATCATTCCACGATTGTGTTGTTGAAGAAATGTAAATAGTTGAAATAAGAAAAAGTGGACCTGCTTGTAGTTAATTAATGCAACTATTAGCTATGCAGGCCTAACAATTTTCCAAACTCGGCTAATCACGTTAAGTGAAAGCATATTCGTCATTCACCTGTTTGGGTTTTGTCTACGCTCAAGTTTGGTAACGCATCAAAACTCATCAGACGATTGGCTCCAGCAAACTTGCGTTGATTAGGACGAACTTCTTTCCAGGCAGACGCATAACTAGACCACTCGTTGCTTCTAATTAATTACGTCGATTCAATCAAAATCAAAGGCCAAACTGATCCTGCTGAGCGAATAAAAGGGGATTTTCTCTAGTAATCCACCGAAATTGATAAACATGAGCGTAAACGAAGCGCGATCCGTTTGAACTGGAGGAACGATAGAGGCACTCTCCCGGGGTGGAATAAAGTGAGAGCGAATCTCAATGTTTAAAGGGATAAAAACCCTAAAATCAAATTATCGTTCACCGTAGCAGGCTCGTTGTTTGATTTTGAAGTTCACTCTAATGATCAAAGACAAGGAAAAATGAGCTGAACGGGTTGGATGTAAATCGATTTGAGCATTTTACTCTCAGTTCCACCATCAAATTTTTGAATAATATAAAATACTTTCATAAGCAAACGCATACTATCAATTCGTCCCCTTAGCATTAAGGGGAACTAGATAACTAGATAACTCGAAAATCAAAATTTTGGGATGTGCCACTTTGAAAATAAGACCGTTTTACAAGGTGACGATTAATCGCAGAGGATATGGTTGAAAAATAAACTTTAACTTGTGTGTTTTGAATCACACGCTTATGAGATGTAGGTATTTTACAGATCTAATTAATAAAAATGTTTTGGCATATTGAAGTCAAAAATTTCAAATTTCGAGTTATCTAGTTGTAGCATCAAGGAGACGGATTGGTCGGTGTTTAAACATACTGGACTAAGGTTTTTTTAGATTTAAGAAAAACGTACCTGAAATGTTCGGGATAATTTTTTTTTGCGTTATCAGCTGTAATAATGGAATTTATCCATTTGGTGATTGGTGATACATCCGTATCAAATATTACCGAGATAATCAGAATTGATGGACTCCTAGACTTATTTATTCAAAGCCAAAACATCAGCTAGTTTGGTTTACCTGATTCCCGAACAATTGCTCTTGGGTGGAACTATAATTATTTCACCGAATTTGATGTTACAAAAAGTAAGTGTGGATTATAAATCGGATGCCAGTAACTGTCACAAAGCATTTGCGGAAATTTTGTACTTGAACTCAAACTTCCTATACACTATACGGACGTATTTTGTATCAAAAAGGGGGTTTGAAGCAAAGGGGTGTAAGTGACAAAAATCTAGTTTTGAGAAAATCAACTTTGATGTTATGTTTTAGTCAATTTCTATTCCATACAAATGGTTAATTTTCATTTATATAGTTAACATCTAATCTCGGGCCGAGATAGCCGTAGCTGTAAACGCGCAGCTATTCAGCAAGACCCTGCTGAGGGTCGTGGGTTCAAATCCCACCGGTCGAGGATCTTTTCGGGTTGGACATTTTCTCGGCTTCCAAGGGCATAGAGTACCTTGCAAAAATGGTCATTGACATAGTAAGCTCTCAGTTAATAACTGTGGAAGTGCTCATAAGAACACTAAGCTGAGAAGCAGGCTCTGTCCCAGTGGGGACGTAACGCCAGAAAGAAGAAGAATCTAATTATATAACACTGAATCAACAATTTCACGCCACAATACTCGGTTTGTGGCCGCATCTCTCCATCCTCGGTTCTGCCCCACGCTCGCCAAATCGATGCGCACTTGATCCGCCCATCTAGCTCGCTGCGCTCCACGCCTTCTTGTACCAACCGGATCCGAAGCGAACATCATCGTTGCAGGGTTGCTGTCCGGCATTCTTGCAACATGCCCTGCCTATCGTATCCTTCCCGCTTTGGCCACCTTCTGGATACTGGGTTTGCCGTAGAGTTGAACGAGCTCGTGGTTCATCCGCCGAAGATCGTCCTAAGCACCCGACGTTCGAAGACTCCAAGTGCTTGCAGGTCCTCCTCGAGCATCGTCCACGTTTCATGCCCGTAGAGGACTACTGGCCTTATGAGCGTTTTGGACATGGTACATTTGGTGCGGGTGAGAAGCTATTTTGACCGCAGCTTCTTCTGGAGGCCCGACTTCCACTGATGATGCGCCTTCGTATTTCACGGCTAACGTTATTGTCAGCCGTCAGAAAGGATCCAAGGTAGACGAACTCATCGACCACCTCGAGCGCATATCCCCGTCTATCGTAACACTGCTACCTGGACGAGCCCTGTTGCGCTCGGCCCCACCTGCTAGCATGAACTTTTACTTAGTCGCATTCACCACCAGTCCTACTTTCACTGCCTCGTGTTTTAGGTGGGTGTACAGGTCTGCCACCTTTTCAAATGTTCGGCCGACAATGTCCATATCATCCGCGAAGCAAACAAATTGACCAGATCTTGTGAGAATCGTACTCCGTTTGTTAAGCCCGGCTCTCCGCATAACACCGTCTAGCGCAATATTGAACAACAGGCATGAAAGTGATGGACCCTGTCGTAGTCCCCGGCGGGATCCAAACGAACTGGAGTGTTCGCCTGAAACCTTCACACAATTTTGCACACCTTCCATCGTCGCTCTTGTCTTGTGAAGTCTTATGAGCTTCCCGGGAAATCTGTTCTCGTCTATGATTTTTCATAGCTCTACGTGGTCAATTCTAACGTATGCCGCCTTGAAAGCGATGAAAACCTTGGAAGCGTTGGGCCCTGGTATTCACGACATTCTTGGAGAATTTGCCGTACGGTACAGATCTGGTCCGTTGTCGATCGGCCGTCAACGAAGCCGTCTTGATAACTTCCCACAAACTCGTTTACTTCAGGTGACACACGACGGAAGATGATCTGGGATAATACTCTGTAGTACTCACAATATAACTTGTCGCCTATCTTGTAGGTGGGGCATATTACCCCTTCCTTCCACTCCTCCGGTAGCTGTTCTGTTTCTCAGATTGTGCCTATCATCTGATGCAGACAAATGGCATATCGAATATAGTTTTGTTTAAATTTCATGATTAAATTTCGAATCAATCCATTTTTTCAACATGTCTGCAGTCTCCGTAAAAAAATCCTTCGTTTCTTTTATAAATTAAGATACAATTCTTTTCTAAAGCATAAAAAAACATTAGAGCATCGAAATTATTATGAACTTTGTTAATTGTTTCCCATGTGCAGTTTGAATTCTGTGCTAAATTAAGCAGATAAAATACCATACTAACTGGTGACCTTGCATACAAGTTGACTAAAATCATCAAATAATGCATTTTTCAATACCTCAAAAACTAGACATGCTATAAAACGGCATTGGCTTGAGCAACCCCTAAATCAAGCATATAGCGGTTGTTGGTGTTTTTCATTTAGCTCTATATTAGCCATGCTCCAATCTGTCAGCCGATTGTATAACACTTTGTTTCCATGCTACCAAACTACTCGAATGCGCAGTGAGGCAGTGAGAAGAATAGAAACCTTGAGATAGCTGATACATTTCAGTAATGTTGCGTGTGGATGCCCTAAAATAACACACTCTTTTTACGAGGCTAGCTATAGGAGATCGCATAGATCACTTCTTGTTCAACCGCCAAATCGTACAGATCAGCCACCAAATTTGTCCTATTTTAATATGTACCATGACCCCACAGTTAAGGATCAGTTAAGGAAAGCACGAATCGAATCGTTTCAAATTGGAACATCGGTTAGTAAACTGTTTTGAGTGTAATATTTACATAGGATTGCATAAAAATTAAAAATTGTCATGGATCAATTTTCATATTATGGATCAAATTGTGACATATTACGGATCAGTGCGCAAAATCAAGAGATTTTCAACTCAATGCATCTGTATTGCATGATATGGCGAATGTTAACAATGTGTCATATATTACTGCTAAAAATAGCAGTGTTAGAGCTGGAAACAAGGGTAAAATGCATTTTTTTATGTGATACTGCATTGTAGTAACTGAGACAAACAGTTCATGTCTTGCGCTCCACACCAAGTTTTTCACCCATTTTTGTCTGCTAAAAAATGTAATTTACAAACCTTGATGTTTTATTAGTTTTATCCTTAGTCCTATTGTCTGAAAATGTCGAATTCAATGCATAAAATAGCATAAATCTACATTCTTTGGAAGTGATCCATAACCGTGGTAAACAATCATTTCCTGGTCCATATTATGGATCACTAGTTAGAAGTGCCAATATTCGGTATTTAGAATAAAAATTCAAGTAAAATGTTTTCCAAAGATGAATTTATACTAAATCGAAGCGAACGAGCATAAAACATGCTATAACATTTGAATTTTACCACCTGTGGGAGCTTATGAATGCTGACGGCACTTCTTACAGGAAACGACCATATAATGATAGCTGTGTGCTACCAACTAAACATTTGTCAAATACACCGTTATTTAGCGGTCGAATGTTGTGCTTAACATTACAAATGGTAGAAGACAAATAGTATAACATGGGAAAAAATATGTTTTACGTCAACGTTAATGTTTTGAGCGAGTTATCCGATGTTGAACGCCAAAGTGATCCGTCACTGTGGGTGATCCGTAACTGTGTGGGCATGGTAGTATTGTAGAATAAATGTATAGTCTGTAGTTTGAATAAATCGTTAATTGTAGTGTGTAATAAATGTTGAATTAGTGCAATAAAGTGTTTTAAAGTATAAAGTGCGTAATTACCTGTGGAGTACCAAGAACATACCTGCCACCTACAAACCTACCCTGGGAACTGCAGACTTCGGAAACCCCCAACCCACCCTGGACAAGATCTAGACGATCACAAAATCTCTGGTGGAACACTTGGTAAGGGCCACAATAGCGGTATTTTGGTGCTTGAGACAGAATGTCATTTTAATTTTCTAAGTATAAAATAGATGAATAGACATTAAAATTGAATAACAAACGACTGTCATTTCCTGGCAATTTGATGACCTATTTTAGCGAAACATTTCAACCCAATTGCCATAAAAAAACCG
Source organism: Aedes aegypti (assembly GCF_002204515.2). Lineage (NCBI taxonomy): Eukaryota > Metazoa > Arthropoda > Insecta > Diptera > Culicidae > Aedes > Aedes aegypti. The sequence goes on from NC_035107.1 coordinate 132,268,731, forward strand.
AGTGTTCATAATATGAGTCTGTTCGGAATTGGGGACATAACGGTACCTCATTTTGCTTCTATTGTTTAGCAAAAACATGAACTTGACCACAATTCTGGACAAACATAACAGAAGGGCACATCGACATTGGTAAACATTGGCCTTGCTAGACGCTATTAAGCCAAATTAAACTCGATCACGGTCACCAATACCACTATCAGGAAGAGCTAACACCAATCTTTCTGATAGCGGAATTTGGGGCAAGTGTGCCATAGGGGCAAGTGTGCCACCTCTGATTTTTATAAAAACTACAAAATATATTTTCTCTTTGAGTTTAACAATATTATCCCTTATAGTTCTCAATACAATGATCAAAATATGATGAAAATTGCTCTATTTTTCACGTATTTACATCGACTTTTGTAAAAATAATCAAATTTTAGTGATTTTTTATAAGATTTCGTTGTTTCTAAATAGCATGGTGAAAGGTAAATTAATGACAGATTTTTGTAACGTACTGTACAGCGTCAAGCTATATAAATGTGTTAGTTATTGTGACATTTGAACGAAAAAAATATTTAGTTTCACATACGAAATCCAGTTTGTTTTAAATCTATACTTTTTGGGACAAGTTTGCCACCTATTTGGTGAACAAAAATGGTTGGAATGAAATTCAAAAAAATGTGAACATCATCAACTAAATCACAATAATGAACCAAAATGACGCACCAGTTGTGATTTCTGCAATGTAGAAGGGGAATATCAAACATGTTTGCTCCCAAAGTGATTTTGTCTCCAAATATTCGATAATAACATGGTTTAAGGCGTTTTAATAACTGTTTTACTTATCTTTATCGGATTTTTACCGTTAATTAATGCTGCTCTTGTGTAATATTATACAGATACGCCGTAATAAAAGGGTTATTTATATATCGTGTTGAATTGAGACAAAAATAACCATTTAAGTTATTCGAATTGACTAGTAAAAAGTTTCGCATGTGATGAACCTTGTTATAAAACATCCTCTTATGCCGGTAAACTTAAAAATATTTTTTAAATTATCAATTAGGCACTGCTTTGTTAGCAATATCAACAGGAAACAAAGAAAATTTCATTACAAGTAAAATTACATGAATGTTCATTCGGTGGCCGTCTTGCCCCATAGTGTTGAAATTTAGTTTATTTTGGATGGTATTTGAGAAGCTCCAAAACTAATCCTTTTTTAAATTATTTTCTTTTTTAATGGCACAGTGCTCATGAAAAGATGTGAAACTAACATCATGAGGCTAAATTGATGGATTTTTTAAGCTTAAGACAAAGTTAGAGAACAAATTGCTTAAAGTGGCACACTTGCCCCAAATCCCGCTAGTGGTGTTAGTTTGCGTGGGCTTGCTAAAAAGGGCTCCACAGCAACGTTTCTTAAAAAAAAGTCTAAGATCTCTTGGGCCCTTTTAAATTTTTTGTCCAGAGTTGTCATTTTGCTATTGCTATGCACATATACAAAAAATTCATATCGCGGAAGGGGGATAGTGGGTATTCACGAATTGTTACAGCCCCTACAATATTTGAAGAATATGCAAAGTGTTACGAGGGAGTGGGTGGATGTCCAAAATGGGAATTTTCGGTGTTATGAATTTTATGAATGAACCATTTTTGGATTGTAAGTTCATATAGATACTATTATGCCTTTGTTTTTCAAATAAATCCTGATTCACTTAGAAAAGGGTGTCCACGATGAAATTGTCACACTATGAAATTGCTCTAGCTTTTAACCGTTGGGTAGAATTTAATGATTTAATGATTTAATGATAATGATTTAGTGCATAGTGCATTATTTACATCCTGCAAGTTTTAAAGTCCTGTGATATAAACTCGCGGAAATGGAGTCGAAAGAACAGCTCGTGCGTGATAAAATCTTGCGCATTCATCACGAGAACAAGGATCTCTCGTGAAATATAGAAAACAATCTTCGACATTATTGTTCAACAGATCAAGGGCTGACATGCGGTTGTCATTCAGATGCGGAATTCCTTCACCAGGCGGCGCTAGTGCGCATGAAAATTTTGTTCTGAAAATATCTCAGGAGCCTGACCACTTAGAAGGATGGCGTCTTCAACATACTTGTTCAGAACCTCAAATGCTATCTTCATTTAAGCCTTGACATTCGAGATTGCCCAAAACAAGCAAAGACCTTGAAGTACTGAACAACTTTGCCGAACATGTCACCTTTATAAATGAACAAGCTCCTGAGATATCTGCAAACAAAAATAAAAGCTTCATGGCCACTAATGCCACCTAGCGTGTCCAATTCCGAATTAAACAAGTTACCATCAGATAGCGCTCTACCTCTAGAACAACTTTACTGAAGACTCCCAAGTTTCGAAATCATCTGAATTTTGAGATACACCGATTTCAAATGGTGTATAGTGCATTTATTATTATGCGTCTAGTCAGTGACAAAAGTTAGTAATCAAATGCTATTTTTCCATACCAAATGCCCAAGTTCAGGGATCTGTATCTCAGCTTCTAGTAGTCCGAATTGGCTGAAATTTGGATGACTAACTACATATAACCTGAAGTTTAGTGTATACTGAGCTCACTATGTTTCAGTAATTTTCCGGGAAGTTTTAGAGGGTAGGTTAAAGAGAAAAGTAAGCAACCGAGACATTTTTCGAATCAATTTTAAAATGGTAAGTTTTGGTTAGTTGGTTTCTTCGGCAAAGCTGATCACTTTCAGAGGTTACACAAACTTGCAGAACATATCAACCACATACAGCTCACCATTTTTTTTTGTTAAATCGAAAAAAGTTTAAACAGCAGTCTTAACTATACATTTTACACTTTATGGTCATTTTACTAAAAAGTCTCATACTTTTAAAATCATGCACGCATATTTATCGATCTACAGCAAATTGTAAATGATTTTCTCCGAATATTTCAATTGGTATTCTCAGAATAACATATTATGCAAATAATTTTAATTAATAAAAGCTCTTCTAAAAATAAGTGTTTCTGTTGTGATTTAAATGTGACGTAAGGATTCAATAAATAACTTTATGAAGATGTTAGTTATTTTTCTTTTTAATATGAAATATCATCTGATATGCACCCTTTTTTTCTTGATTGGCGGTTCTTTCGAATTACACCATCATCGGCATTTTTGGCAAGTCGAGGATAACCTTATAATCTATTTTATCTTCTATTTTTTAATTTCTACTTCAGCACCCAGTCCACTTTCGACCTTTTGTCCATTAACCGTCCGTATGAACATTTTGAAATTTGTATGGGCCGTGGTCTTTGGCCAATCCGTGCCTCCATATATGACTATGGACCGTCCCTTAAATGGTTTGCCTGAGACAAGGGAAGCAAACTCTCGCCTTTAAAACGTTATTTTACTCAATTTCGATTTTATTCGCTTCAGATCCATAGTAATGGTTTTGACAAAATAATATTTTAGGCGAATTAACGTCTATGTCTTTAATCATATTTAGTTCGAAGCTTCTAGGGATTTGACTGAATTGATTCAGGGACATTTTTTTAACGACAAAAAAAAACTGGATGTGTAACTATTTTTTTCACTCTTTAAAAACGTATAAAAACGATGCTGGAGAATGGGATTCTGGGGAACGTCATTCTGAGGAATGTCGTTCTGGGGTATGACTTTCTGGGAAATGTCCTACAACCCCTGGACCGACCGGGAATCGAACCCAGACACCTTCAGCATGACTTTGCTTTGTAGCCGCGGACTCTAACCACTCGGCTAAGGAAGGCCCAGAACTTTTATCAGCATATATCACTGATTCACGTGAGAATTCTTCCTGGGCTTTTATGAGAATATATGCAGGATTCTCATCAGACTATTTTCAGGATTCCAATTAGTCTCATCACTATCACTTTCTGACAGAAAAAATGGCATTTTTGCCAAAAATACCTTACATTTATTCTTGCAATATAAATTGAATTGATATGAACTTCGCAACTTAAACTGTGAACTTATTTTCTTAAAAATGTCGCATAGAGGTCCAGATTTTCAAACTGGACCAAACCCCAATTTCCAAACTCAGTTGTTAGTTGAAACACAAAGTCAAACATTCATCTACTATATCAGAATACAAGAATTTAAAAACAAAAATAGTTTTCTACATTTTCAGACCTTAAATAGCTTCACATGTCCAAAAACCTAAATTTTTGCTTCAAAACTGAACTTATTCATGATGATAATAAATCTTCGAGCTGTTTAGTGGAATACCTATAAGTAGATGAAAAAACCGAATTTAGTACTTTACCATTTAATTCCACTAGAGTTAGTGGAATTAAATGGTAAAGTACTAAATTCGGTTTTTTTCATCTACTTGAACTTATTCATTTTCAGGAAAACCCGTGCTAATTTAAGTTTCAGCTTATTTTGTGCCGGTCGATAACTCATTCTACGTACCGTACAAATCTCTCCCCACTGAGATATCTTGACCAAACGCGCTTTTAAATCTAAGGAATAGATTAAAGAAGATTTTTCTTGTCTAAGTTTGCCAAAACGATAGTTGTTTAAAAAAGTAAAGAGTCAAAATATGTATGAAAACAGAATTTTTGTTAGAAATTTGTTCTATAAGAACTAACAAATTGTGACTACGCCCAAAATAGAGTCTTCAACCCTAAATCATGTTCAAAACATTTGTAATGGCTAAAATAATAAAATATTGAGAATTCAATTTTTTTTTCTATGATTTTTTTAAAACTAGACCAATGTGTGTCGTGGATATATGGATCTATAAAACGAAATTGTGAGCCTTGATAAAATAAAATAAAATAGGTGCTCTAACAACACCTATAACATACCTGATGTTTTCATCATGCCTAGGCTTTTGAAGTTGAATGTATCTCCGATCTGGTCCAAAGAGGATAAGTATCGTTAAAACATGGCATGTTCTGTCTGAGAAACTTCTCCAATACTAATTCAATTTCAAGCGTTATTTCTTAAATAAGCTAAATATGATATGTACATTTTGAAGCTATACCTGTACAACACACAATGTTTGGAAAAACTTTCGCTAACAGAATATTTTTTGACCTTCCAATTCAAAAGTTTGAGTTGAAATGCTGAACGTTTCCGGCAAAAATATCAGATGTACATAAAAAATCGATACTTATCGATATTTTGACATTATACTGTATGATTTGATTTGTCACATATTAGAAATTTCAAAACAATTTATTGATCCCCCAGCTTAAAAAAATGCAGGTTATAACTGAACCAGAGTTTCAACATAATGTTCTATATTATCCAAAATACTGAATGGTCATACACAAATTACGTCACGCTCCAAGGGGGGGGGAGGGAGGTGGTCAAGCCAAGCGTGACAAAATTTTCGAAGGACTTCTACAAAAAACGTGACAATGGAGGGGGGGGGGTTTGTTTAAAAAGTCGAAATTTTGCGTGACATAATTTGTGTACCATCCCAAATGGAGTTTCCAATTGTTATAATTTTACGAAACAGTTACTGTTTCTGATTATGCGAATTTTCTCTTGCGAAGGAGTTGTTTCTTTGAAACATTATTTGAAATTTCTAAATCAAAAATCGTAGCTACTAGACTAAATCAAAACAGGCCTCTAGTTATTTAGAATGCCACATCTTTGCCTTCAGTAACCCAAAATTTGAATTTATTGAAACAGTGTTTTGTGATTCTTCGCGTAATGGGTATGCTCTAATGATAGGTCGTTTGTTTGAAACCGAAGACGTTGACCTTAAATGGCGTCTTGAATTCAAAATAACCTAGACTTGCATCCGATTGTCATCTTTTACAAAAGACACCGACACGTTAATTCTTCCAGTGCACGATTATGTTCTTTGAAGGAAGCATCACACTAGACAACAGACTACCATGCAACGCCCAGTGGCACAGTCGAAATAACTTCCTGATGAAAAGTTTTCCGATCTAAGGCAGGAATCGAACTCACTCTCCTTGACTCGATGCGGCTAAATGCTTGGTAACACTAATCGCACGGCCACGAAGCCCACACTTTTGTGAAATAAGTTTGATGTGACTATCAAAACCATCAAAATTTGAGAATTGATCTATTGGGTCATAAAATATATGAACAAAAGACTGTAACAAGTCGTCCACGGCTCTCAAGCGTTAACTATAGTCCTTGATGATGTTAAGTGCATGGTGCTGGAGAATGAAGAATGATAAGTTATAAATGTAATTTATTCAAATAATCGAGAAAAAACTATTGAATTTAGTACTGTAAAACAAGCAATACAGGTAGATGATAAATTTGCTCCCTAATTCTTCCGCTCCCAACCAAAATGCAGAACAGATGTCCCTCGTTAATGAGCGAGAAATTAAAGTAACAATTTGCGTATCCGAATGCTGCTTTCGTCTAGCTCGTTATCAAAATTCTATTTGTTCCGCTCACTTCAGTTCTCTGGAATCAGTTGTAGGCACGCAATTCAATCCAAGCACGACACAAGTTGATTCAATTTTCCACCCTCTCAATGGGGAAACGTTATCTCTCTTGCCTTACTTGGTTTCGACGGCTATGCCGTTGGGAATGCAGGGCTGTTCAGCGTTCATGCCCATCTCCCTTTCGTTTCCGTTTCGACTAAATTAAATGAAATCTAAAAGGGATCAAAATCTCCGCTTTATCTCAAGCAGTGCATCTCTTCAATTCGAGAGATGCGTTGTCTCTATATGAATATATAAGCGACCGGTCCTGTGGGCTTTCAGTATAGGGACTTTGATCCGAAGAGCTACAGCCAAAGGACGAAACTATGCATACACACACATGTACAGTATTGGACAATACATTTGCAACTTTTTCGATTTTCCATGCAAAGTAGTCCACTATAGGAGATGAGATCTGAGTTTTTTTTTATGAAAAAAATTAGATAATTTCCAAAAGGGCTTAGAGCCAGGGTTCAATTGAAAACATATATTTTAATAGGTATTAATTGAGTGAAACGATCCGATATTTTTTCCAAGCAGGATCGTGGATGCGTTGAAATTGCATTCTCATCACGTTATTAAGGTGGATTAAAAGTTTAAGATCATCGTCTATAATCACTAATAATTGAAAGTTAAAATCGAAAAAGTTGCAAATTCACTATCCAATACTGTAATATTAGTGTTCACTACCGTTACCACAGTCAGTGGCAAATTCACAACCATGTCCCACACAGTCAGCGAGTGGTGATATCGTTCATCGTGGAGAAATACACAGTCGTTATCACTTTGGGATGTGCAGGGTGCGATATGGTCGCTTTGGTTCCTTCGTCGGCTTACCCTCGAGAAATTCAAGCAATTTGCAGTGTTTTCCTAGAGACATGGCGAGGGTGGCGATACTCTTCCGAACACAGCAGTGGCTTAATTGAAAGCAAACTAACGAGTGTTTTTGATTTTTATGGGATTTTCCGGCAGTTTTCCCCCGGCGCTTTCCTGCGACTATTTGATTTGGGGTGGAAATAGAATGATAAAATGTATCATTTACAAATGATATTTGGGCTCTGGCAAGGCCAACTTCCGATTAGGGGTGTGGAATGATTTGACAAATATTTGACTAATAAAGTTGATGATGCTTAGCGGTTGTGTCGTTCCGGGTGGGAATGTGTGATGTGTTAACTTTTTGAGAAGATTTCAACATCAATCTCCTGATAGTTCCATCTGTTTTTGTACCTTTGAGTTTGTTTTTGAGTTATTTGACATAATGCTGGAAAATGAGCGTAATATAGATCGATTGAATTCAAATAAAAAACAATATGTTATCACTTTGTTTATAGCAAGTTCTAAATACACATTTATATTGTTATCTTACCGAACGGTTTTATACACACTTAGAGTGAATGTCTTTAAAAATATATTGGAAGCCCTATTCAAACTCCAACTATGTAAAACGTAAGCTTTGATTCTGCCTGAATAGTGGCATATTCTATTTGTTTTGTTTTTTTTTTACAAAGGGGAAATTTGCAAACAGAGCTCCTGATAAGGTAACTCATTGAGTGTAGAGTTGCCGCACCAACGATGACCCAATAAAACCAGCAGATGCACTGTACATGAGCAATTCTCGCTGAATTGCTCAAGTGGTGTACAGTGCATCGACATTACCCTCATCTCCACGGAACTACCTTACGGTACTTTTTCGGGAAGATGCCATTGCATATAGCACAACACATGTAGCAGAAATAGTCTAGGCAAACTGCTTTTCCTAGCTGACTAAAACAATGTTATAAGGGACCAGCAAAAAGCAAAATGGTGAGTTGACAATCAGGAAGAAGCTCTGGTCCTCACAAGTTCCTACCTCGCGCTTCCACGGGTCAAATGATGACAAAGACCGCCAGCTAAGGGTTGCGTACTTAGCTGGTAATGCAGTCTGGCCACTGTTGTCCTTCTGACATCAGCTAGCTCTTCTGAGCGTCTGTACACCAGGAGGTGCAGCTCAAACAGCATCTGTTCTGGCATCCAGCGGCTGAGTATGAAATGCTGTATCACGTCAGCTACACCTAAGATGGCAGCCCCATCAACGTGATGTAGGTAGCGCGACCCCGGTAAGGTAGCATACCGAATTCATTATCCACCACAAAAAAGGAGAAAGAAGAAGAAACGAACGTTATTTTCGGTAACCAACCTGGCAACGAAATAAGGACTATGATTGAAAACTCGGTACCTGGGACGTCAGGACCTTAAATGAACCTGGACGAGTGAGCCTTTTGTCTCGTGAATTGCGAAAAGTTGGCATGTGCGTGGCTGCTATTCAGGAAGTGCGTTGGCTAAGATCTGGAGAACGTGAATTCAGAGCGGCAGACCCCATCGCTAACACCGCATTCAAAAACAACATCTACCACAGCGGTGGCGATAAAGCTGAACACGGAGTCGGTTTCATAGTGATTGGGAAGTAAATGAAGCAAGTTATTAGGTGAAGGCCGATTAACGAGCGGATCTGCGTATTAAGAATTCGGGGCAAGTTCATCAACTACAGCCTGACCAACGTCTATGCACCGACTAACGACAAATCCGATGACGTGAAGGACGCGTTTTAAGAATGTCTCGAAAAGACCTATGGATAATGCCCAAACGTGAAAATTGTCATCGGCGACGCTAATGCGCAGGTCGGAAAAGTGGACTTCTACCGCCCTATCATTGGTAAAAAGAGCCTTCACTCGACAACGGCCTACGTTTAGTGAACTTTGCTGCCACCAGGGGGATGGCCATCAGTAGCACCTACTGTGCACGCAAGGATATCCGCAAGCACACCTGGCAACACCCAAATGGCGAACTTTGCAACCAAATCGACCATGTTTTGGTAGACGGCCGACATTTTTCCGATGTATACCAAGCTGGTTTTTGAGAGGGCCGATCAACGACGGATCAAATGTTTACCCGGTGTCAAATCCTAGATAAATTTTGGGAGTACAACTTGCAGACTCATCATCTGTTTGTAGATTTCATAGCAGCGTACGATTCAGTGAAGAGAAACGAGTTGTGGCAAATTATGTCCGAACATGGCTTTCCGGCGAAGCTGATTAGACTGATTTGTGCAACGCTTTATGGATCGAAATCTAATGTGCGGGTGGTGGACGAGATTTCGTCATCGCTCGTAACCGTAGATGGATTGAAACAGGGTGACGCTCTTTCTAGCTTGCTGTTGCTGTCTCGGCTTATTATCCACTCGTCTCTTTCTTTATCGTACACCCGGAAGCCTATAAAAATCTCAGCATATCCAACGAATACTCTTTTGACCATACAAACGTCCTTCACCTCTATTGGTCCTTCTTCTAACTCATGTACCTCTTGTAATGGATTTGATGCTTTCACTATTAGCGGTGTCAATCGAATGTACCCAGTCGGTATGCTTGATGAAACCTTCTTCCATCCGCGTCATGTGTGATGTAGCGCCGGAATCGAAAAACCAATCTTTTTCTCTTCCGTCTCCTGCAAACAACATAGCCCACCATTCCTTACTTTTGCTTCCGGGGACAGTTTGCTGCGTGCCCCGGTGTCTTACAAATAAAACAGGTACCATTCTTCTTTTCTGCACCACCCTTCATTCGATTCTTCGTCTGCTTTGAATAGAATGCACCTTCACTGCTAAGAGTTCCAGCAGTTCCAGATCATTCAACACCTTGGATAATCTTATCATCGGATTATAATATTCAGGTAAACATTTCAGTAGTAATGAAGCCAGCCATTGATCGTTGACTTCAAAACCGATCTCGCTCAGATCATTTGCTGTAGTCACCAACTTGTTCACGTAGTCTTCAACAGATTAGCAATCTTCCAACTTGGTAGTCGTCAGTTTGTCCAGAACCGCCAGATTAGTCCATCGTCCTGGAATGCCCCACGTTGTTGACCAAACTAAAGAGGTGCTTCTCCAAGATCCAACAAATCGCTCAATCGCTCATATTCGGATCTACTGCCACATTCTCCAACGGTTTGACTGCACGCCACGAAACTTCGCGTATAAGCGCCATTTTCATTGAAAAAGCTCACGATGCATAATTCAGCCTTCTCTTGAATGTCTTCATGGCCGGTGAATCTACGCCGAATGGATAATTCTTCTCCACAGGGCTCGGTCCTGAGCCAATCGCTTCCAGTCACCCTGAACGTTAAGTGCCCTTAAGTCCTCTTCAACTGCAAAAAGCCAACGTTTGCGCGGCCTACCACGAAGCCGACGGCCTCGTCCGGGTTCTCTACTGAATATTATTTTTGCTTTTCGTTCTTCCGGCATTTGTTCCACATGACCAGCCAACGCAGCCTGCCGTGTTTTATGAGCTTGATAATATTCACTTCTTTATATACTTGGTACAACTCATGATTCATGCGACGCCGCCAGATGCCATTTTCCTGTTTACCGCCGAGTATTGTTCGCAGCACTTTACACTCAAAACTTCAAACGCTTTTCGGTTGACCTCTTTTAACGTCCAGGATTCATGGCCGTATAGAGCAACCGGAAGGATAAGTGTCCTTCTTCTTCTTTCTGGCGTTACGTCCCCACTGGGACAGAGCCTGCTTCTCAGCTCTGTTTTTAACTGAGAGCTTACTATGCCAATTACCATTTTTGCATGTGTATATCGTGTGGCAAGTACGAAGATACTCTATGCCCTGGAAAGTCGAGAAAATTTTCAACCCGAAAAGATCCTCGACCGGTGGGATTCGAACCTCCGACCCTCAGCTTGGTCTTGCTGATTAGATACGCGTTTATCGCTACGGCTATCTGGGCTACCCAATTGGAAAAGTATCCTATATAGCGCGAATTTTGTTTTAATCTGCAGGCTACGGGACTCAAGCTGGTTACGGAGCCCGTAAAAAGCTCTATTCGCAGCTGCAAGACGCCTTTTCACCTCGCGGGTAACATCATTATCGCACGTCACTAAAGTACCAAGATACACAAATTTTTCCATTATCTGCCATAACTCATTTCCCTTTACTGAATCGTACGCCGCCTTGAAATCAATGAACAGATGGTGAGTCTGCAAGTTGTATTCCCGGAACATATGAAGGATTTGTCGCAAGGTAAACATTTGATCCGTCGTTGATTGGCCCTCACGAATACCAGCTTGGTATTCGCCGACGAAGGACTCCTCCAGCGGTCTCAATCTGTTGAACAGAACAGAACGACATTATTTTGTACGCCGAATCTGAGGAGCGTTTTTCGGCAGATGAGGCCCTCCAGCCAGCTAGCTGGCAATTCTTTTTCTTTCCATATCCTTAACAGAGTATGGTGAAGTATTTCGTACAGCTGCTCTCTACCGTGCCTGAAAAGTTCAGTCGGGAGCTCGTCTTTTCCAGCAGCCTTACAGTTCTTCAACTCCTTAATTGCTCTTCTAACCTCATCTAGCGTCGGGGGCTCCACAGCTTATCCATCGTTGCTGATGATTAATCTGTTCACAGACGCGCTCGAGTTCTCTGCATTCAACAATGGCTCGAAGTGTTCTTTTCACCTGGCAGCCACCAAGATTTTGTCTGTCAGCAAGTTACCTTCACGGTCATTGCACATGACGGGAGACGGTGCAGTTTTTCTCCGTACGCCATTGACAGTTTCGTAAAATTTCCGCATATCGTTTTGTTCCATGCTGTTTTGCGCCTCAGTAATGATGTCTTCTTCATACTGCCTTTTCTTTCTGCGGTGAATTTGTTCTCGGCTGCTCTAGCTTCCTTGTACCGCTCTCTATTCTGCCGGGTACGAGACACTAACATCCGGCTTCTGGCAACATTCTTCTCATCCGTCACATTCTGGCACTACTCATCAAACCATACGTTTCTGGGTCGTCTCTGAGCAGTTGAGGTTGTCGCCTACGTTGTATCTCCTTATCCGCTCATCAAGCTTCCGGCGAAACTCGTCTGCTACAACTTCTGTTGATAAGCGCTGGATATTGAAACGCAACGGTCGCTGTGTTCTTGTGTTCGCCACGGTAGAAAACCGTGCACGAATTTTGCTAACAACGAGATAGTGATCAGAGTCGATGTTTGGGCCTCTAAAGATCCTCACATCGATGACTTACGAGAAATGCCAGCCGTCCACCAAAACGTTGTCTATTTGGTTGCAGAGCTCGCCGTTTGGGTGCATCCAGGTGTGCTTTCGGATGTATTTGCGTGCAAAGTAGGTGCTGCTGATGGCCAACCCTCAAGCTGCAGCGAAAGTTATTAGTCTTAGGCCATTGTCGTTGATGGCGGAGTGAAGGCTCTTCGTACCAATTATTGGGCGGAAAAAATCCTCTCTTCCGACCTGAGCGTTGGCATCCCGGATAACAACTTTTACGTCATATTTTGGGCACTCTCTGTAGGTCTTGTCGAGACAATCATAAAACGTATCCTTCGTGTCGTCGGGTTTATCGTTTGTCGGCGCATAGATGTTGATCAGACTGTAGTTGAAGAATTTGCCCAGTATCCTCAATACGCAGATTCGTTCATTAATCGGTTCCCACCTCATAACTCGCCTCATCTGTTTCCCGCTCACTATGAATCCGACACCATACTCTGCCTTATCGCTACCACTATGGTAGATGTTGTATTTGAAAGCTGTGTTGGCGACGGGATCCACCGCCCTGAATTCACGTTCTCCAGTTTCTAGGCCATCTTACGTCCTGAATAGCAGCCACGCTCACTCCAACCTTCTACAATTCACGAGCTAAAAGGCTCACTCGTCCGGGTTCATTTAACTTCCTGACATTCCAGGTGGCGAGTTTATAATCATAGTCATCGTTGCCAGGTCGGTTGCCGAAAATATCGTTCGTTATTTCTCCTTTCTTCATTTTTCGTGGTAGCTACCTTACCAGGGTCGCGATACCTACATCACGATGGTGGGGCTGCCACCTTAGGTGTAGCTGACGTGATACAACATTTCATACTCAACCGCTGGATGCCAGAACAGACGCTGTTTGAGCCGCACCTCCTTGGTGGACAGACGCTCGAGGCGCACCTTCTCACTCTAGCTGATGTCAGAAGGACAACAGTGCCCAGGCTGCACTACCAGCTAAGTACGAAACCCTTAGCTGGCGGTCTGAGTCATCGTTTGATCCGTGGAAGCGTGAGGTAGGGACTTGTGAGGACCAGAGCTATGTTGGACGCTCCTTCCTAGTTGTCGGCTCACCATTTCACAGCCCGGTAGGGATACTGCGCTTCAAAAAGTCCGAACAGTTGCTGTTCGCACACCGTTTCCACTTGCCGTTGACCCGTCACCTTAACCTATCTGACTCAAATTTCTGCCAGTAATTATTCCGCTTTGAGAAGTTGAAATTCAACTTACCCTCAGATTCATCTCAGGAACTAGCACGAATCGTGATAGTCGATTTTCTTCAAACTATAGCATGTATTGGGCCCATAGCCACTAGAGAGTAACGGAAAGGCGTGTGTACTGGTTATACTCAGAAGAACTAAAAATCAGAGGGGGTTGTGTACAAGACAAGACCGCATGACATTAACTACGCCAAGTGATTTTCTGCATTTGAATTTTAGTCTATTGTCATAGTTGCAGCCTTCCTTTAGTTTGAACTCTAATATCGTGACGGTCGCAACATTTTAGATTTTAAATTGACACCCAGTATATTGCCGTAAGATTTAGTTAACATCAAAAGAAGAATGAGCAAAGAAGCAGAAATCGGTCTGCTTTTACAGTGCATTTGCCAACTCAAAGAATCGTGGAAGACAATTTGAACGTGTTTGGTTGCGTAAGAATGGGGTCGACATTTTCCCCAATTTTCAACAGTCTATCGTTAAAAATCAAAAGTTTTCTCCATTTGAGTAAAATGTTGTATAAATTTCCAACCGATTGGTGGGAAAATATTGAAAATCTACCGATAAATGGCTGAATTATAAGTATTCTTAATCTTACATAATTTCGTGACGGTCGTAAAATTTTAGATTTTCAATTTACACCCAGTATATTGTCGTAAGACGTAGTTATCGTCAAAAAAAATTAGTTATTTATACACATTAAACAACAAGGGGTCGCTACCAACCAAGTGGGTTCCTCACGGTGTTTTATATTGAGGAGGTGATATATTCCGAAAACTGGCAGCTACTTGACGACGTCATTCCTAACCATCTCGAACAAATTTCGGAAAAAAATGATCTAGTGGTTGATAGGAGTGACGTCACATGTTTACAACCAAATTCGATGTTTACACCAGTAAAGAACCTGCCTTGTTAATTTTTATGTCGTGTGGGTTGCTGTGTATGGTGACAGCTTCATCTTCTTCTTGGTATGACATCCTCACCGAGCAGAGCCTGCTTCACACAAGGGAAGGTCACGATGGTGTTACACGGGGTTGTAAACCGGACTATTTTTGTTTAGATTCTACTTGTCGAAATATGAAAAAACCCCAAAGCCTTTCGGGTGATGGACCAGTAGTGTAGCCAGGAATGGCTCTACAAGGGGCAATTTTGTACGTATAATATATTATTAAGCTAATTGGAAATTTGACAAAAATATTTTTTTAGTAGGGTAGAAGTACCAATTATGGCTATAGTACCAATTATGGCAATAGTGGGAACAAAAAGAGATTTTTCTTATTGTTTCACTAGACTATAATGGCTTATATTCACAGGAATGATTGAACTATTTGTTTTTGATGGTAACTAAACCTTGAAAAGACCATTCGTGCAATGAGCTTCAAAAAATGAACATTTGAAAATTTTGCCTCACATATATGTCACCTTCTTAGCAGTTGGCTATGGGACCTCCGTTACGAAATGTATGTTTTCATCCGGATAAACTGTTTCAACCGATGAATGTATGTTACCCTAGTGAGAACAAATGAATAAATTTAGCTGGTATGCAATCAATTCTACTGTTTTAAGTTGGAAATTGTGTTATTTCCACTATGTCGATAACTGGTACAAAGAGTGTATGAGAGCCCAATTATGGCAATACTCTGGAGGCGGTTTGTTTACATTTTTTGATCAGTAAAATAAAAGAAGTTAAGATATTTACGGGTGACTTCCACGACGGGACGGTTCGGTAAGGCATTATCTTCATGTTTTGTACTCAATTACTAAGATTTTTCAATCACACGTTCGAAAACGTTCGCGAGCGGAAGATGCTAATTTCATGATAGAGAGGAGTTTTCAGCGACACTCGATTTTTGAATTTTCCCTCTTTTTCCGTTAAAAATTAGCACAATGTGAGATCATTAATGCTATTTTGTATCATAATTTGCATTTACACTACATTTTGACTTCTTTTTCGAAAATTAATTTTCTCCCATGAATCCATTGCAAAAATTGATTTAACATCTATTTAACCCCAAAATTTTTGGAAAATTTTATGAGCGATATCTTCATTACATATTAGCGTTGCATTATCATTCGCTCTTCATGGCGTTTGAGTTCATTTCGTGCAAATATTCGACAGTCCATAATTGGTACACCTTTAATGTCGAATGCTAGGAACGCTATTGCCATAATTGGTACAAAGACAACGCTTTTTTCAATCCATTTTTAGAAGCTTAAAGTCAATTTAGTACTAAAACTGTTTAAATCAACAGATTCGCAAGGCTTTAAACCTAGTAATTGACACCAACAAGTCATGCTTGCGTTTTAGAAACGCAGGTTACAACTTGATTTTTATTACTACTGTTGACATATTGCATCCATAATTGGTACTCCGACCCTAATTATTGTGATGGTTGAGAACAGAATTTATATTGATGTATGTTTAAAATGTATTTTTTCCATGCCATAGGCGACGGGATGGGTTTTTGTTGGTATACTATTCAAAAAAAAAAAAAACAAATTTGTTTTGGTGTCCATGTTCCATGTTAGTTACGCCAATGGCATAAAAATACATAGCAAACATACATTAATGTCAATTATGTTCATTATGAGCGTAGTTAATACTGATAAAATCTTTTTGACATACAGTGGATCCACAATTAAGAATCGTCCACAATTTATGAATCAGCTGACTTTGAATGACAAAATATCAACAAAATCAACACAAAACATCACGTAAACAATTTTACTCAAAATAAATTATAAGCGAAAATGTTTCCGTGATGTTTTGTGCTATTTTTTACTGTTATTTTGTCCTTTAAAGGAAGCTGATTCATAAATTGTAGGTGATTCTTAATTGTGGATTCACTGTATTTTCAATTGACTCAATAATATTATATTCGTACAAAATCGACCCTTTCTGAGCCTCTCCTGGCTACACCACTGGTCCATCACCCGAAAGGAATTTGGGGTTTTTCATATTTCGACATGTAGAATCTAACAAAAAATAGTTCGGTTGAAAACTCTGGGTAACACCATCGTGACCTTCCCTTGTCAGGTTAGTGTCCTTATGAGCACTTCCACAGTTATTAACTGAGAGCTTTCTTCGCCAATGTTGCCATTTTCCGCATTCGTGTATCGTGTGGCAGGTACGATGATAATTTATACTCAGGGAAGTCAAGGAAATTTCCATTACGAAAAGATCCTGGACTGACCGGGAATCGAACCCAGACACCTTCAGCATGGCTTTGCTTTGTAGCCGCGGACTCTAACCAGTCGGGTAAGAAAGGCCCCCGAATAGCGACAGTTATTCGTTAATTACTTCGCAAGATTATATCAGAAAATTAGTAGTATTGTAATATTACATTTTTAAAGTGGGACAACATAATTTCCACTACTTTTTCTTTTATTTAGAGGATGTTCTACGAACTTTGTTGACAAATTTTATAAAAAAATAAATGTTGAATATAACTCTTTCTTAGATCTCATTTACCCACGCGGGTTCTATAAGCGAGTCGAAACCAAACAGTAGTAACGACTGCCGATCAAATTGATCCTGCTTAAATCAATAAATTTATACGCAGCGATGCTGATGCTATTCATCTGATTATGGAAACCTTTAATCAAATGCAATCAAATTAGTTTCGCTTCTGGCTACCGACTTGCAGACTACGACACGACCGAAGAACCCGTTCGAGCAGTCATCCACTGGGGGAAGAATTTCATAACCAATTTCTGTTTGTACGCTCCCTGCCTGACGTTGATGATTTATACATTTATTGTTTTATGACATTTTCCTGTCCCATGGGGGCTCCAAGACTCCGGGACTATGGATGTCGGACTTGTCTTTAGATTTTTTTCACATTTAATACGTCGCCACCGCCATTGGGTTCGTTTTCGACTTGATTCGACTTTCCCAATCGCTTTGACATGAAGGAATAAAAATCAACGAGTAACAGCGGTAGCAATAGGATTTCACCTCCCATTTCTCATTTTTTTTCTTCTGTTTGATCTTTACACAGGGTAGTCGTGATTCAACGCTTACATCTCCCGCCTCATGCATGTTTCGAAAACTCAGTTATGTATGAGCTTCAGCTTCTAATACCAGTGAGACGCGGCACAAATGTGAAGTAAAACTCCCACGAAATCAAGGGCCTCCGGACTGGAGTAAATGCTCAACTTTAGCTCTGAACAACTGCGACGTAGAGTAAAATTGTCCAGAATGCCATGTAAGGGATTTGTGCTGTTTCTCGTGAAAAGATGCACATTTTAAGTGCGTGGCCTTTAAGGCTAACAGTAACTTTACTATGGGACCTAGTGGTAACGTCCACGGCTACAAAGCATAGCCATGCTGAAAGTGTCTGGGTTCGATTCCTGGTCGGTCCAGGATCTTTGCGTAATGGAAATTTCTTTGACTTCCCTGGGCATACAGTATCATCATACGTGTCACACGATATACAATGCGAAAATGACAACATTGGCAAAGGAAAGTCTCAGTTAATAACTGTGGAAGTTCTCACAAGAAAACTAAGCTGATAAGCAGGCTTTTCTCGTGGGGGCATAATGCCAAAGAAGAAGAAGAAGATAGACTATACAATATTTTCTACATACTACCCTGAAAATCTTTGAAATTCCTCTAAGAACGCTTCATTTAAATATTCATGGATAAAAATGAATGGGGGTTGGTTCAACTAGATCATTAGCTAGTCCAAATTCAAACAATAAAATATGAAATTTCTTCTAACAGCTTTTATGTCAAATGACCGTTTTGCCGAATTGCGTTATGCCAAACGGCATTATGTGAAATTAAATAATGCCAAATATCAGAATGCCAAATGGAGTAGAGGCATGGAGAACAAAGAGTCAGCAACCAAGCTTCTCCATTAGATTGTTCTGTGGCATGGAATCATCAAAGAAGCTTACAACTCAGAGAAAAAAGTGGAAAAATGTTGCGGAAAACCTATGAGTTTATCCCTAAAATTTGTAACGGCAACACTTGAGTTAAAATATTTTTACATCGTTGGCCAAATAATACAAATTGGGCCGTTCTATATTTTTGAACCATTTAACTCCATCAGTGCGTATTGAGCCAAGTTCCCCTACTGTAATGCAAGCGAGCTACATTTTTCCACTTTCAGAGGATTAACAAATTTCAATCCATGCTCCAGTGGCAGAAAATAATAGAAAAGGAGTTGAAGCAAAAAACGGTGAATGAGACATGGATGAATTCAATTGCACACCGAGCGTCTTTGAATGTTTCGTTTGCCGTGAGTATCCGGGAGGAGAAGGTGTACGTGAACAATGGGAATAGAACCACTTGAATATTGTGGAAAACGCTATCATGCAGAGTTGAAAGATGAATAAAACGCAGTCAATGGTTGATGTTTGTTTTATTATTGCGTTTCAAATAAATTTCTGAAACTTTAGCGATTATTAGTTATTTGGATTCAAAATTAACCTTCAACTAGCCATTATACTTATAACGTGCTGAAAATCGCACTAAAATCTATATAACTCCCGTATTTTTTCTAGTTCAAAGTACAAAGAATTCTACTGTATAGTTCAAGTAGTTCGGTCATATCATCATTTTCTTTTTCTTCTTGGCATTCCCTGGGACAAAGCCTCTGTTCAATGAGCACTTCTACAGCTATTAACTGAGAGCTTTCTTTGCCAAAATTGCCATTTTCGCATTCGTATATCGTGTGGCCCAAGGATGTCCAGGAAATTTTCATTACGAAAAGATTTTGGATCGACCGGGAATCGAACCAAGGCATCTTCAGTATTCATCTATTTAACGAATATCTCAGGACCTTAACAACCTCGAAATCTGGCCATGTATTTTATTACTAAGTAATCCATGAAGAGAACGGTGAGGGATTTTTTTTAAGAATTTCTTAATAAATTCATCCTTTTTCTTCTTCTTCTTTCTGGCGTTACGTCCCAACTGGGACAAAGCCTGCTTCTCAGATTAGTGTTGCACTTCCACAGTTATTAACTGAGAGCTTTATTTGCCGATTGACCATTTTTGCATGTGTATATCGTGTGGCAGGTACGAAGATACTCTATGCCCTGGGAATCAAGAAATTTCCTTTACGAAAAAATCCTCGGCCAGCGGGATTCGAACCCACGACCCTCAGCATGGTCATGCTGAATAGCTGCGCGTTTACCGCTACGGCTATCTGGGCCCTTATATTCATCCTACAATTTCTGAAAAATCTCCGATCTGATTCCTGCAGCAAAGCTTGGAAGATATATTTGATGAATAAGTGAGAAAAAACTAACATGCATTTATACAAGAGTTTCCATGCAAGAAAATTATGTAGGTATTACTTAAAAAACACGAGAAAAACCCTGAAGAAAATGAATAATTTTATCCGGAATTATTTTTCAGAAAAGTAATGAAAGAACCTGGAGAAATCTTTCCCTGAATATTTGTAGGAAGTTTTCATTTAATCCGTGGAAAATATGCTGAAAGCTTTTTAAGTAACAAGTGGAGTAATTTTGCAGGAGAAACCTTATTTAGTTTAGGGCAAATGCCTACATATTGCTTGTGATTATAGCTTGATGTTTTATTGAAAAAGTTTTGGATTAAATCTTGAAAACATACCTAAGACATATTAAAGATAATATTGCAAGAGAATCTTGAAATAATTCCTCTAGAAAAGCATAAATAATCTCTTGAGGAAATCTGTTAATATCTTTATAGTTATATCTCTGATAAAAGCCTTGAAGGAATTAGAGTAAACTGGGGCAAAAGTTCAACTGGGGCAAAAAAAATTCTAAAACATTTCAAAACAAATGTTATAAATTAATTTATGGTTCAAATGCTATTCAAGTAAGGGACTTTCATCCAAAATATTATAGAAATAGAAGTTCCTAAGGATTCCTCTCCGACGAACGAACTACAGTACTAATGGTGGGATCAACGGATTACTGAAACTTTTCAAACGAGTCGCATCAATATTCGACTTTCATCTCACTCATGAGTTCGTACGTCGAAGATTCCATCTCTTTTGCTGGACGAAACAACTCACAACGACATAGAATGTGCTTTAGATTAAGTTTATGTTCTTGACTTCCATATGTGTTATTTGCAGATTACACCTTTCTTGTTTCGATTTGTATGTTTTAATAGAGATGGTCGGGTTTCACATTTTCCAAACCCGAACCCGACCCATACCCGACTTACTATATTTCTTTAAACCCGGACCTGACCCGAACCGAAAAAAAGGCTGTTCAAACCCGAACCCGACCCGAAACCCGATTTTTTTTTGTAAGAAATACCCGAGTTCAAAAAGATGATAAATTCATCGTAATTGATAAAGAAATCATTGAAAAAATGATGAAATAAATTTTCAAAGCAATTCGTAGAAGTTTCAGGGCATTCAAGAACACATTACTAGAGAAATCCGTTTAAGAAGTCTGGAACAATGCTTGAAGGATTTTCCTTTGAAAGATCCTGGAATAATAACTCCCGAAATTTCTAGAAAAATCTTTGGGCGAATTTGAACAATTTTTGAATGAATCTCTGCAGAACATTTTTCATCCAAGTATAAATTCGTTGAGGACTCTTTTTTGAGATTTTTTATAATTCTCAGGAGACTATCTGAAGAGTAACTTCATACATAAAATGCCAGAAGAAATTTATACAGTAAACTTTTAATAAGTTTATATTGAAGGGAATATCGAGTTAGGGAGGTATCAAGTTACAGAACAGAAACCAGTGTTAATGCGATCCGTAGGGCCATCGAGGTAGCCATGAGAACCAACTTTTTCTATGGTTTTCTTATTCGATATCGTGATACGGAACATCGAGTAAGGGAAAGCTGACTGTAGTTAAATCTGGAAAAAAATCAAGCATGAATATCCGGAAAAATTCCTGTAGAAGTCCTTGGACGAGTTTCCGGAATTTTTTTTTTCAAAAATTTGAATTCAAGCTGCTAGAAAACATCTTAAGAATCGCTGAAGGAATTCCATGATGGATGCGATTTCCAAGAAAAATATGTGCAGCCAATTCTAGAGAAAAATGTGGTGCAATTCATAAACGTACTTGGAAAAATTCTTAGAAGAACTCATGAAGAAATCTCTCGAGGTTTTTTAGATTTAGAAGAATTGTAACATGTTTGAAGCAATCCCTGGTTAAATTCAAGAAATAATTTGTTCTGAATTTCTTTTAAAGGACTCGGAATCTCGGAAGCGTTTCATAAAGTGATGTCCAAAAAACTTCTTCAGGGATCCCGCAAAAATTGCTAAAAAAATATTAGGAGGAAATCCACAAAAAATCATCATCTTTTTATCAACTTCCAAAAGGGGAGATATGGTACTTTCATGATCTGTAAGAGTTGTCTGCGCTATTTTGCGCCAAAGCCAGTTATAGAGGCCTAAACTACAACTTGAAAAAAAGAGTAATTCATGAATAACTTTGTTACTTCAAAAGATAGGGTGATGATATGTTCAGCAAAAACATGGATTTTTCTATGACAAATAACTTTGTATAAAACACAAAAAATGTTAAAAATTTTGGAAAAAAGTTATACATACAACGGCATATATCGCAAAAAGTATAAGATATAGAAAAATCGTGTCTTCGACAAAGTTGTTTCAAATTGCCAATTTTACAACTTTGCCGAAGATACCATATGTCTATCGAAATGTTTTGAAAAATATCTTTCTATCTCACTGCTAGGTAGATTGATCACAAAACTTTTTGCATCAGAAGATGCGCTTTAATACACCAAGAAACTTCTCCGAACAAACTATTTCGCTAAAATCAACGGTTAAGGCGCTATTCAAAAAGCGCATGAAATCGAGAAAATAAAATACAGTGCGCCGTAACCATCATGAGGGTCCTTTTGTATCCAAGTAACTGGATTAGAAACAGCTAAAATCTCCGAAAAAAAAAATATACGGAGGGTCTACTATCTGAAAATATATAAAAACGTATCAACTAAAATAATCAATCTCATAAAAAAAAAAACAAATATAAAATTTTTTAAATGTTGAAATTTTTACATGCCAGAATATCACGGATCTTTAAGCAAGTCTCTCAGTGTCTCTCAATTTATGAAAAAAAAACATTAGAAAATTCATGAGTAGAAACCCTTGAAAAAAGTTTCTGGACAAAAAAAAGGCTAAATGCTTGGACCTTACAGAGTTTTTGGAGAATCTTCTGTTCGAATACATGAACAATTTTTCAATGCAAACCTTCTGGACCGCGGGAAAAATTCATATGCGTAGAACGGCAGTAAAGGAATTGTGATACAATTACTGAAAGAATCTTTGAAGGCTTTGAAACCCTGGAGGTGTTCATTGTAACATGTGAAATCACATGTTCTTAATTTCTAGAATGTTTGAGGCAATCAGTAGATGACATCGTATACTTTATCATGCCATCGATCTGATTGTGCAACCGCTTTTCATAAGCAGTTCAATGACAAACATGCGTGAGCAGCTTTAACTGATATGCATTGTTACCAAGTTGTAGTCGTCAACACGTACTTGTCGTCAAGTTGTAGTGCCTTCTTCAATTGGTTTACTCAAATTTACTTTCTCTCTCTTTGACTCTCAATTTTAATATCAATCATGACTTCAGGTGTCTTCTGTAGGAGACTGTCTATCGATAAAACTTTCAATAAATCAATTATCGTTCATCCTTCATAAAAGGTGCACCGTGAAATGAATTGAATGAATTGTCTTTATTAACGAGACTTTCAGCCCTTGGCTGGTTCGTCTCTTCTAATGGTGCACCGTGATTTTCGGAGGTATCACCGGCCCACGAGCTAGGACTGCATCATGGAATAATCCTTGTAGATAATTTAGTATGAACTTTTGGAGAAATCAAAATCTTCACCCATCATTCATAATTTAGGTGGTTCGACAACGCTGAGCAGTCATACAGAATAATTTATATCATATGCTTTTTGATTAGTTGTACTTCACTGCGGGCTTAAATGTTCGTAATATGAATAAAAACGGTTGGTTTATTGTTCATCAACTCATTAAAAAATTCTACTAAACTTCAATTTTATATATCAAAACAAATAATCAATTCACAGGATGCTACCAAAATCGATTAATTGGAATGAAAAAATCGATGTTTGGAACATCGATTTAAAACACAATTGATCCGGCTTCCATCCGCTCAACAAAGGTGCTTACAACAGATTCAACAGACCAAACACTATTGGTGGCACTGAAAAATAGTGCATCAAACTAAGATTTACGGCTCCATCCCATTACTCCGAATGCCATTACCCCGAACGTATCTACTCCGAATGGGTCACTACCCCGAAAGCCATTACCCCGAACACCACTATCCCGAATGAGCCATTACCCCGAACAGTATGAGTTATGATGCACGGTCTTGTTTTCCGGGTAAAAAATGTTGACCATACTGTTATAATGCTGCTCTAATGCAAACATACGTCGATGCGTCTCAGATTTTCTTAAAACTTTTTCCACAGGCAGGGCTCATCAATATATGAATAAAAAAAATTGAGAAAAATTCAGAGTCGCCTATTTTCCCGGAAAACTCAGTTGGAATTTTTTTGTTTTCCCCTAACACTACTTAATTTGAAAAATCATGACTCAAGAACGAAGCATCATAGAAACAAAGTTTTTTTTTATGAAAGTGAAAGCAAATTTTCTCAGGAACAAAAAATAAATATTAACTGGAAAAAGTTTTCCACCAAATTTTCCACCGTTGAGAAAATTCGTAAAGAAAAGCCGGAAAAACTATGTTCCAATTTGTGGAAAATTTTCAAAAAAATATTTTTGAGAAGGTAATTTCATAAGCTTTAATCGCTGAAATTTTTGAAATGGTATTTTTTTTTCGTTTTTAAGTTATGGCCAATTTTGTAAAAAATGTGAAAAATGTGCCATTTTGAGCCTTTTATTTTTTGAAAAATCATAACTCAAGCAAGAAGCATCGTAGAAACAAAGTTTTTATTTATGAAAATGAAAGCAAATTTTCTAAGGAATAGGAAAAAATGTTAACTGGAAAAAGTTTTCCCCAAAATTTTCCACCGTTGGGAAAATTTGTAAAGAAAAGCCGGGAAAACCATGTTCCAACTCGTGTAAGATTTTCAAATAAAATATTTTTGAGAATAGAATTTTATAAATTTCAATCACTGAAATTTTTAAGACTGTACTACTGATGAAGTTAGTAACCAAATGCTGTTTTCCATACAAAATGCTCAAGCTTGAGGTGCTGTATCTCAGCTTCTGGTAGTCCGAATTGGCTGAAATTTGGATGACAATCTACAAATAACTTGAAATTTTACCTGTAAGGGAATTATTATATTGCAGTCATTTTACATAGAGTTTCAGAGGGTTGTTCATAGGCAAAAGTTAGTAACCGAGAGACTTTTTAATTTAATTCGAAAACGGTAAGTCGTGGAAAGTTGGTGTGTTCTGCAAATGTTTGTGACTTTTTGGAACAGACCAACAACCTACAACTTACCGTTTTCGAATTAAATTAAAAAGGTTACTTTCAGCCAATTCGGACTACCAGAAGCTGAGATACAGCACCCCAAACTTGGGCATTTTGTATGGAAAACAGCGGATGGATTGAACCCATGACCTTCTGCATATGAAGCAGAAGCGGTAGCCATTAGACCACCAACCCCGTCACCTGCATCTAAAAAATATAGAGTGAAAGAAGTGGGAAGCAGTGTTAAAAATTAGACTTTACTACATCCCTGTTGTTTTGTACATATTATAGCTTTCCTTTTCATAATAAAATTACCCTTCTATTCGAAATAGGATGTTCTTCAAAGCATTGCAGTGTAGTTGTGTGAATCTCAACAAAATTTAAGGTCAAATTCAAACAAAGCTTAGTATGTAAAACTTATTTGATGAAAATCTAGCTTCTTTTTTATCTTCTAATATTTGAAAAATACATTGTTGAATAAAAAAAACTTTTTTTAAAACTACTGAAAAAATGGTACAACTATCTCCCCACATTCTAATTAGAATAAGTCTCAACATGTCATGCATTCGGGGTAATGGCGTTCGGGGTAGTGTCATAGTGTCATATCTAATAGCTTCAAACGCTGAAATTTTGTTTAACATATTTTTTTTATTTGTTCTGTGGTCTTTTGGCTCAAGATTTCAAGCAGTCATGTATGGAACCGTGGTTCATCAATATACACAAATCCCGCTTAATTTATTATCTCGCCCTCATAGCGAAGGCATAGAGTTTTGAGATTGATAACAGTGGAGTATTGTTATGTGGAATTTTGATCAATTAGATATTTTATACTGTTGTGCAAGCTTAACGGCCATTGCGCTAAGCGCGAAATAAGAGTATGCTGAGGTTGACAGGTTGATACAAAATTTGCACTACCAATCACGGAATTATGATTTTAATATGTATAATAGCAATGCCTTAAGAAAAACCCATTTTAAAAAGAAGGGAAAATTTCTTATGAGAATAAAAACTATGAAATCTCCAAAATCCCCATGTCATCAAATCTTCAACACACCACTGCTACCCAGTTTTCTCGTCCACATTTTTTTTGCAGAAACAGCTATGAATAATCAGCATGATTTCGCTGTAATTACTGATCTTAGGTATTAGTTGGTCTTCACTGGGCGGTAATATAGAAACCCTGGAACGCATGTGGAAGTATCGACACAAAGATGAAATCACGACGTGGAATTCGTTAGCTGAATTCCGATAACAGCTAGAACAATAAATTGACTCTAAGGGACGATAAACTGTTATGGAAGAAAACTGGTGAGCAGTTCCATTAGGTACTTTAATTTTACAACATAAATCTAACAAGAAGAACTCTGTGATTAGAAAAAATAAAATATTTATATAAAAATTAAAGGCTCTTAAGAACCACTGGAGAATCTTCAATTAATTACCCTGACAACAGCATAACTTATTGAAATTGTTGTTTTTTTTTCTGAGAATTAACAGTTATTTTAAAATTATTGGAAGCGAGCTCTTCCATCAATAATTTGAAAGGACAGCCTATTTTAGAGAGAAAGGAATATTTTTTAATGAAATGCTTGTAACTATGATGTCAATAATCACTCGGAATTAATAGATCCGCTTATAAACAAAAGAAAGCAAAATCTTATTAGAGAGGGAAAAATCATCAATAGAATATTTTGAAAGAATATCTTATGTATGGATTAGAAAAAAAATTCATATTGTTGATTACGCACTCTTGGTTACCAGTTAGCCGTGCTCGTCTTATTTTATTGCTTACGAAAAATACTGAGCAGCATTCCGAACTACGCGGGGTGATGGCTCTTTCGGGGTAATGGGATGGAGCCAACCAAGTGTGTAGCTTGTTGTAACAGAGAAAATGAATGGATTTACATGCTATTTGACAATGCTACGATAAAGAGAAGATCCTTCTGTGATAGTTTTTAAACTGATTCGGTTACCAATGGCTTTTCGGGCATGATCATTAATGATAGAACTATGAGCAGGAAGGGAACTACAATCAATGGATATGTAACTTTAACAAATTAAAAACCGTGCAATTTAAAAATATTCTCTGTGAAGCTTGTCTCAAAACTTATGACAGCAGAAAGAAATGTGCACAGTTTTTTAATAATAGATTATTTCGCAATCGATATCGCTTTATAAGACTACTGCATTACGCTATGGCCATCGATCACAACTTCGGCACCCTCAACTTTCGGACGGTACACTTTGTTAGGTAAACATTTCTCGACACAAACTGTTAGGCAAACCGACAGTAAACGATACAGTAAATATATCAATAGAATTCCGAATGCATTGTCCAGATTTCTCCTTTTTAAATTATGTTTTCCTCACTTTTTCCTCAGTGCACGCTCGAGGAAACAAAAATTGGATGCGCCTTGAAAGTGACAAAAGAGTGCCCCGAGCAAGGAACCGTGACAGCAGTCCATACAGGGACCCAAAAATAGCTTCTTTTCAAAGGCACGTTTATGCTGCTGCAGCAGCCTCCGGGCTCAGATTTTTGATTCGTGGGAAAATATGGATCGCTAGAAACGATACGGTGAAATAAAACTTTCAATTAAACTGACCTGCGAGGTGGAAGCGAACGGACCAGGCAAGCAGGAAGCAAAGATTAAAAAAGTTTCTATTTTTTATTTCTTCCTGAATCGATTTTTACTTCGATCAATATTTCATCACCAGATTTTCTCCGGTTTCCAGGCGAGTTGTCCCGTCATTGTTTACGGTACGGTTGGATCAAAAATACGTGTGCTCGGAAATAATTTGCCATAAATCAAAACGGATTCAACGGCAATGTCCTTTCTGCTACTAAGTGAGTAGTTCCGGTTTAACTCGTCGACGCCGAATGCATTCATCGACTTGTGCCACCAGGGCGAGGCACACAATAAATTTGGGGATTTTCAGCCTAAGTCAGGAAAGTATTTGATTTCTTACATACAGTTATGTTTGCCGAAAAACTAAACGAGGATTTAATTGATTTGTTACTCCAAGTAGCTGCTCGTTCATAACTGCACTAATGTTTTTATTTCGTTTGATAACATTTATCAAAAATCTTGCAGAAAAACTGGAAAATTTTGACAAAAACTGGTCGAGATGTTCGAAAAAAAAATGGATATCAAAAGGGTGACCCCAGAGTTTCGATTTTTTTTACGTCTCAAGCTAAATATGTAAATGTCCCATGACAAGCTAAATTATCAGCCAAGTCATTTCCAGTCATAGCAGGAGCATTTTAGCAGCCTGGCAATCTAAACGAAAGTATATAACCTAACCAATTACATCTTGATAGTAAATCTTCGAGCTGTTTAGTGGAATACCTATAAGTAAATGAAAACCCCAATTTAGTAATATGCCATTCAATTCCACTAGAGTTTGTATCCTTTGACAGATACGCGTATTTCGACCTCAACTTGAGTTTCGTGTACTGCACTCGACTCGTTCTGACGCTATCTTGATTGATCACGGAGAAGCTACTACGAAGTGTATGTTCCATCAGTTGATCATTTTTTATTTGGCTGGAAACTGCGCTAGCAATCGATAGAACCCGTTAAAAAAATAACAAAATATGTAAAAATTTATAAAATGATAGCCACGTCTGATATCTTCTTACCTATCTCTGAACTTACTTTGTGATATGTGAGTCAAAACGATAGTTCGGATATTGACTAACAAATTTACAAATACCGTCGATGGGGGTGACAATGGGTCTAGGGGGTGAGATTGGGTCAAAACGGAAAAATATGTTTTGGGAAATATTTCATTAAATTATATTATATTAAATTAATAATTCATATGTTAGGGAACATATTATTACACATAATTCATAACAATATGGGGCCCAGATAGCCGTAGCGGTAAACGCGCAGCTATTCAGCATGACCATGCTGAGGGTTGTGGGTTCAAATCCCGCTGGTCGAGGATCTTTTCGGGTTGGAAATTTTCTCGATTCCCAGGGCATAGAGTATCATCGTACCTGCCACACGATATACACATGCAAAAATGGTCAATCGGCAAAGAAAGCTCTCAGTTAATAACTGTGGAAGTGCTCATAAGAACACTAATCTGAGAAGCAGGCTTTGTCCTAGTTGGGACGTAACGCCAGAAAGAAGAAGAAGAAGATGCATTTTTAGAAATAGTAGTTTTTGTTTACTACATCAATAAACTTGCATGTTGAAACTAGATAAAATTTACAACATTAAATTTCTCCTGTACAAAGTATCACGCATGTACTCTAGCGTCTATCGTTGTATAAGTAGAATGTTGAAAGTCTTTTCATTTCACATCACAGGTATTTTCCAGAATCTGTTTGATTTTCCCACAAAAAAATCATTTTTTCGGTACGATGTCTAAAACATTGAAAATGGGGGTGAGATTGGGTCAAGTAAGAACGATAGTAAATGAAATTTCAAGTCTATTTTTTTGACATTTTACGGTGCCGGGTGTTCTCTTTTTTCATTAAGATGTGTTTATTCTTTCTAAATACAGCATCTCTGAAACATCAAACAAGTCTACTAGAGGGTTCCGTGCATTGAATAACAATACAACGCATTTTGACAACTTCTCAAACCAGCAACTGTGTTTCGTGCGCAGCAACATCGTAAATTTTTATCAAAGAGTGTTTTATTCTAAATTTGTTTATTTATCAGTGTTTTCATATTATAGAAACATCTCACGGAAGTACAAATGAGTTGGATCGCTGATATGTTGGGATTATGACGTCAACTGCCTGAAATTTATTGATCGTGGAATGTCACACCGAAATTTAACTATTTGCCAAGGTTTAAAATAATCACTGTTTCGGTACTCCTTTGGGGAAACTGAATGGGCTTTATAGCAATGGGGATGAGACTTTGAAGACTATTTGAGGGAAACACCA
Organism: Aedes aegypti; assembly: GCF_002204515.2. Lineage (NCBI taxonomy): Eukaryota > Metazoa > Arthropoda > Insecta > Diptera > Culicidae > Aedes > Aedes aegypti. The sequence continues at coordinate 132,298,751 of NC_035107.1, forward strand.
AGAAAATTTATGTAAACTTGACGATAAATGTTGCGTTTACATATTTTTCTCATAGCTTTTCAATTTTCAGTATAATCTTTCTTTTAAGTGGGTTTATCATACTTGTGAAACATCTTAGATATCTTTTTGTCTTGTTTGCATCGTTTTTTATCAATATTTTTCAGTTGTGAATGGTTTTGAAATCATATTCTCAAAAACAAGTTATTTCAGCTACAGTAACCCAATGTCACCCCCTCTATGGGGTGAGATTGGGTCAATTTTCATTCACTTGTGGTGCCGCTGTGAATAAATATTTGTCTTTAATTTTTTGAACAGTTGTTAATGTACCATCAAAGAACATACACACCAAATTTGAAGTTTATTGGAGTTAAATTGCGATAGTTATTCAAAAAATAAATCGCACATTTCCCTTTTTGGCCCATTGTCACCCCCAACGACGGTAGTATGCATTTTTTATTTTGCAAAACTGTACAGTCTTATTGCTATCATGCATCAGTACGATTCTCCAATTTGTTACAACCGTTTCTACTAATAATAAATCTTCCAGATGTTTAGTGGTATACTTGTAAGTAAATGAAAACCGAATTAAATAGCAAAGTTTAATATTTTTTCCTACCAAATCAGAGCTTTTCAAAGGCACGCATTTTAGTTACTTTTTCACTTTTCTGTACGCCACTACATCAATCTAGTCGCATTCCAATGACCTTTAAACGTAAATTAGAAAATCATGTAAGCAACACATTGGAATGAGGCTGCTTCCGATCCGAGCTAATCCTCTGGCCCAAACAGAGGAAGAATTGACGAAAAATAGAGCACTGTGAAACTTGATCATTCTGTGTGCGCTGTCTCCGTGTTGTGGGGCTCCAGACAAAGAGTGAAAAAATACACACAATAAGTTGTCAAAATATACACCGTGATAGGATTATTAAAATTCTAGGTCAAAGTTCAAATCCGATTAATGCGGCCATAGTGCTGCCAGTAGTGACTAACTGACTGACTAGCAGCGGGATGGTTGCATGCAAGGACGCCCTAAACCGAAGGCGTTGAGTGTGCCATCCGGCGAGAAGCGTGGAAGTGACGAAAGTCGTCGTTTCATAAGTCTCACTTACACATTCCGGACGACTGTGTTGTGCCACGTCGCCACTTGCAACATAATAGTGGCGTGAAGGATTAAAGTAAGTCGTTCGTTTGATGGTTCTAACGGATTTGGTCAAGCTTAAAGAGGCACCATTACGCGTAGATTAGAATGAAATTGTTGTGTAATATGTCATTCAGTAGAAGCATTGTACTGTTTCAACTGTTTCTAAGCAATAATGAAGTCGCGTTTAAATCATCACTCAATTTTATTTCGTAAATGTAACTTCAAGGAAAAAGTAGTTTTTGATTTTTTGATAGCTGAAAATGCTCTCGAAAACTATGTCCAATTGGGGTAAGATAGACGCTTCCATATGGGGTGAAATCGACTCCTTCCTTTGCTTTATAATATTATCTCAAGGAATCTTTCTTATCAGAAGACTTTCTCTGTATTCAATGTAAGTCTTGTTTTTCGAATTCCGTAATTCGAGTAATTGGCGATTACTCGGTTTGTGGAGTACAAGAATCAACGGGTGGTATCCATGTGGAAACATATCGCGAATCAACAATGTACCACGCACTTTAGATACTACATGACTAGCGCCGAAGACTCAACAAAAGGATATGGCCTAGAATAATCTGTCCCCCTACACCTAGTTGTCCTAAGTACTATTAAAACCTTATGGACCGCAAAACAAAAATGTATAAAAAGCACCAATGATGATAAATATCTACAATATGTTTCCCGCATTGTACACAACTGTTGAATACTTTAACGAAATCATTAGCTCTATTACTAATTCTTCAGTGCTCCTATCAGAAATAACTCCATTTGTTTGTAGTATTCTGAAAAGAGTTTTTTGATGTATTCGTTCCCTCAGGAATGTATCTTACAATTCTTCCAGGAATTTTTCAAGGCAATCCCCAGGTACTTGAGACCATAATTTCCTCAAATTATTCCATCAAACATATTGTTTTAAATACACAAGGAATTCATTCATGAGTGGTTACTTCATGTTTTTTCCCTAATTTTTCAACTTACAAGATATTTTGTTAGATTATATCAGAAAGTACATACAGGTACATTTTTCAAGAAGCAAATCAAGTATTAATTCTCAAATTATAGACGAATCAATATTATCTGGATATTCTTGATGAAATACATCCAATAACTTCTCACGAACCGATATCTTCTTGAGAAATTTATTCTACAATTATTCAAGAAACTTGGTCAGGAACTCCAACAAAGATATGGGCAGGATTTGTTAGTTAAAAATACCTTTTAAGGTAATTCCTGATGTAACTTTTAGCCATCTCTGCGCAGCAGTATATCTTAGCCTATCCAAAATACATGATTTACCCTAGTTCAGATATATTACTGAAAGTATCCCAGGAGTAAATTAGTGAATGTTTGCCCTTAACTGGCATACACCAGATTTGCTGGTATGTCTTGTAACCAGAAATCACAGTGTGTTTGTTTGATAAATTGAGACATGACATTGCGAAAAATACGCGTTCTAGTGAGACTCAAACTCACAACTTCGTGTACGCTAAACCGGCGCTTTAATCTACTAAGCTACAGAACACCTTATGATTCTGCACAGTGGCCTACCCAAAAAGTTGCTCAGGGGGGGTGGGGGTTCTTGAAATGTTTTTTCGAGTTGATACTTAGTACTGTACAAAGGAGTAACATCGATATACACTGAATGGTTGGATGCAATAATGATCTGATCAAACATTTATGCATCACATGAATCTCATATCCCGTAGCCTGCAGACGAAAACAAAATTCGCGCTATATAAGACACTTATTCTTCCGGTTGCTCTATACGGCCATGAATCCTGGACGTTAAAAGAGGTCGACTGGAAAGCGTTTGGAGTTTTTGAGCGTAAAGTGCTGCGGACAATACTCGGCGGTAAACAAGAAAATGGCATCTGGCGGCGTCGCATGAATCATGAGTTGTACCAAGTATATAAAGAAGTGGATATTATCAAGCTCATAAAACACGGCAGGCTGCGTTGTGCTGGTTACGAGGTACGAATGCCGGAAGTACGACAAGCAACAATAATATTCAGTAGAGAACTTGGACGAGGCCGTCGGCTTCGTGGTAGGCCACGCACATGTTGGCTTTTCGCAGTTGAAGAGGACTTAAGGGCACTTAACGTTCAGGGCGACTGGAAGCGATTGGCTCAGGACCGAGCCCAGTGGAGAAGAAATATCAATTCGGCGTAGATTCAACGTAGCGGATTGTAGCCCATCAAGTAAGTAAGTATGAATCTCATTAAGGATACAAACCATGGAGTAGATAGTTTTTACTAGAAATTGGTTTACCCGAGACGGTTTGCTCATTTTTCTGTTTTTTTTTCAGCAAAATAACTATTCGATAATTGCCTACATTCAGGAGATCTTCAAAATGTAGAAAAAAAATTGTGGAGTAACATATTTTGTAAGTCAACAATTGTATGAAAAGTATTATTAGACTTGGAATGTTTAAACATTGTTTATGCATAGAATTTTGGAGACTATGCACCTTAAAAGGAAAGTAAGCGTGGGAAATTTCATGACTGAAATGGTCAAGAAAAGCATTTTTCTTTGACCGCACTATGCAGAACATGAGAAAAGTCATTTCAAATCGAGCTGTATGTAGAAAATTTCTGGACCATTTCTTTCAAAGAATTTTTTTCTTTTCTTGAGAGAAGCAGCATATTTTTCAGGAATCAAAATCCTATCAATGTTTTCTAAGATAAGCCTTAACATAACATTTAAATTTGACTTTTCGAACAACTTATTATATTTTTTTATCTTTATTAATAGGATTTTTAGCCTAAGGCTAGTTCATCTCGGGACCAACGACAGTGTCGTCACTAAAACTTTTGCGTCATAATGGGATGGGAAAGGTCATAGGATACGTTTAGTGGACGTTCAGGCACATAGAAATAATATTTGGGCATTTTCATTGGAACAAACTCACATTAAACCTGTCTACACACTGGTTTGTGTAAACGAACCTGATGGCATGGATCGGCTTCGCAAAACACACAAATACGAAAGCCGAAAAAACAAATCATTACGGCAACGCACAAACCGAACTCGCTTGCTTGGGCTCTCGAAAGCACACTCTCTTATTATCGTAGGCAAATAGTAATGAGTTCAAAAATAGTTGCTGCAAACATTTTGATTCTAAAATTTCAAATAAAGTTCTTTTCTCTATTAAAGAACAAAGCTTCATTGTTTAATCATAATTAAACTTGAAAGTTCAAAACTAAGAAGAGTGTTCATTTTGAACGATAACAAATCAAAATGAGATTAATGTGATCAAAGGATAATTCATAGGTGATACTCACCGAACTATTTTTCTAGCTAGGAAAGTTTTCCACACTTAGTGGTTTTTGTTTACGTAAAAAGTTTTTTTTTTTCATTTTTATTAATGTTAATTTCAACAAAGAATGGTTTTTCACCCAGTCATAAAAAGTGATATTTTTTTATTAAATTTAATATTTGAAGTTTCGTTAAATAGCATCACACTGGTCTTTGTAAGAGCCCTTCAATTCAATAAAAAACCCACAAATTCACATTAAATGATTTTCATAAAAAGCTTTTCATTTCCAAATTTTTAAATTAGGGGTGGTCCATTAATTACGTAAGGGTTTATGGGGGGAGGGGGGTAGAAGATTTCTTACGCGCCATACAAATTATTTTTGGTTTTCATACAAACAATCTTACCATGGGGGGAGGGGGGGGTTGAAAAACTGCTAAAATTGTCTTACGTAATTAATGGACAGCCCCTTAATAATAATGGATTGATAAAAAATATTTTTATTCAAATTCGCATTACGTCTACATTCTTAAATAATAGGTCAGCTGAATGTGTGTCGCCTTTAAAAAAACAATCTACTTCTAAACCCTAACCTTCTAAAACATAACCAACCGACCCCCCCCCCCTGGGAATACGCCACTGATTCAGCAGAATACAAAGCCAAACTGAATCAGAGTACCGCCAAGCTACCATTCACCGTGCATTTAAAAAAAATCTGCGCTTCAAAAATTTATATCTTCCAAATACTTTAATGCAAACTAAAATACCACTAGGAAAGTGCAATTATACCATAGTTCAAGGAAAAATCTAAAATTAGTGAGTCATAACGAAAAATACTCAAAAATTGTGTTTATTAATGTCATGGTAAGGTCGCCTCGTACCGTTCTATGTCATCATTCACCGTGCACGCTGGTGCACCATTCACCGTGCGTATAGTTTTCATCATGATTTAATTTCGTATCTTGAACAAACGTTGTTAAAGGAGCAACTATGTTGCTAGTTGTGTGCGCATTATTTTTTAAAAGTGTTCAAATCTTAATTTGCAGTAAAAGCCAAAGATAGTTGTTAAAATGATTGAATTATTATTTTTTCATTAAATTTACAGGATTTTGACTTCATAAACTAAGTTTTTCATAATGCTTTGTGACAAGAATTACTTCATTTCATCAGTTTTATCTTATTTTGTGACAAAAGAATCATTTGTGAAAATTGTATGAATATTCTGTGGGAATCTGTATATGTGCACGGTGACTGGTGACTTAACGGTATTAACCATTAACACGTTTTTAATAGCAATTCCATGTCTCTTTCGTCATAGATGTACCAAAAAAATGAAGAGGTTAATTCTCAACAGGCTAGTTCCCGTTCAGCGAAAGCGCACAGCTCGTCTAACAAATCAGTTTAGATTCAGGAGAGGTTAATTATTAAAATGACAAGTGGGCTTATTCCCATCCCGTAAACCCATAGGAGGTCTTATACTACGTTCCAAATCCGTCGTCTGTTTGGGAAAACTAGTTTAGAATTTTGTATTTCATGGCTGACATTATTACTAGCCGTCTGCAAAAATCCAAGTTAGGCAAACTCGTTGATCATCTCGAACATATCCCCGTCTATCGTAGCACTGCTTCCAAGGCAAGCCCTGTCGCGCTTGACTCTAACTACTAGCATGTACTTTGTCTTGGACGCATTCCCCACCAGTTCAACTTTTGCTGCCTCGCATTTCGGGCGGGTTAATAGGTCTGCCACCTTTTCAAATGTTCGGCCGACAATGTCCATATCGTCCGGGAAGCAAATAAATTGACTAAATCTCTTGAAAATCTTACCTCGGCTGGTAAACCCGGCTCGCCGCCTAGCACCTTATGACGCGATATTGCACAACAAGCATAGAAGTTCATCACCTTGTCATAGTTCTCAGTGGGATTAAAACGAACTAAAATGTTCGCTGACACCTTCACACAATTTTGCACACCTTCCATCTTGTGAGCTTCCCGGGAAAGTTATCCTCGTCCATGATTTTCCATAGCTTTACGCGGTCGATACTATCATATGCCGCCTTGAAATCAATGAAAAAGTGATGCGATGGACACGACATTTTTGGAGGATTTGCCTTACATCAAAGATCTGGTCCGTTGTCGATCAGCCGTCAACGAAGCTGGCTTGAAAACTTCCCACGCATTCGTTTACTACAGGTACCGCCGTGCGGGGTGACATTGGTCCTAGGGGGTGACTTTGACCGCCCTTTTCGATGCATCTCTTGACTAGCACGGGAGGCAAAAAACTAATCCATGACTATCCAGCGGCTATTTATAACGTATTCTTCAAGCTTGCCACATTGTTTTCAATATTCTGGTTTTAGTTTGCTTTAAAAATCTTGGCCCAAAGTCACCCTTATGGACCAATGTCATCCCGCACGACGGTAACAGACGACGGAAGATGATCGAGGATAACACTTTATAGGCCGCATTTAAGATGGTGATCGCTCGGAAGTCCTCACAAACTAACTTGTCGCCTTTCTTGTAAATGGAGCATATTAACCCTTCCTTTTACCGCTCTGGTAGTTGTTCTGTTTCTCAGATTGTGCCTATTAGCCGGTGCAGACAAATGGCCCATCTTTATAAGTTCAGCTTCGATACCCTCATTAGCAGTTTCGGCTGATTGGTTTCCTTCGTCCGCAGTACTAACGAAGGCATTTTCTCCGTTGTCTCGACATTCTTCGCCTGTGCTCTTAGCGCCATTCAGGTGTTCATCGAAGTGCTGCTTTCACCTTTCGATCACCTCACGTTCGTCCGTCAAAATGCTCCCATCCTCTGCACAACTCGGCTCTTGGCACGAAGCTTTTGCGAAATGCGTTGAGCTTCTGATTGAGCTTCCGTGTTTCTTGAGACCGGCACAACTGTTTTATCTCCTCGCACTCCGTTTCCTCGAGGTAGCTTTTTTTTCCCAAAAGAGGCGGGTCTACTGTTGCCGTTTCCGTCTATAACATTCTATGTTCTGCCGGGTCCTTTGCTGCAGCATGACCTCCCATGCTGCATTCATCTCCTCAATAATCTGCCTACATTCCTCTTCGAGCCAATCGTTACGCAGACTTCGTCCCACGTACCCAACGTTGCTCTCAGCTGCATTGTTAATAACTGCTTTCATTGTTCTCCAGCAGTCCTCAAGAGGGGCTTCATCCTGTCACTCTCTTCCAATCGTCTGTCTGAACTCCTCCTCCTGGCCAACCTGAGAGTTTAGATCTCCTATGATGATTTTGACGTCGTGGCTTGAGCAGCTCTGCTCATAACTGCAAAACAGTCACATTCGACATTTTTGACAAAATGGAATTAATATCGTGGAGAGTCATCAAATAATAAATACTTCCGATCAACTTACTGAAATCTTTGAGATTGTTCTAGAAAATTAAAAAAAAATATCAAGTTGTTTTGTCACATTGGTAATTATAACCGCATAACAGTCACATTGCGATTATAAATGAGCCTCGCAATGTGATAGCAATTAAATTTCTATCAGAGCTTTATTCTGAAAATTCACCTAGTATGCGATATGAATTGCACAAAATATCAGCGTCAAATAAGCACTTTTGAGTTCCTGGTAATTTTTAGCATTTTTTTACTGCCATAAAATGCACACTTGTTATTCCATTTACTCAATGCCTACTTTTGTCGAATGTTACAAATATGCAGTTATGGGCAGATCTGTCGTACTCGCATTCGAGCTGCGCGTTAAAAGCGTCATCAGTTTTTTTCGGAGTGAGGGCTGTGCACGTTTATAATGCTGAAGTTTTAGAACCAGCCTCTGATCCTCAACTGGCATATTCCCTCATTTATTGGTTATCACCCGATCACGCGCCTCTACATATGGGGGTGGGACATTTCGCATAAAGACATTTCACATAGTCCGTATGCGAAACGTCCTTATGCGAAATAGGCCACCCCCGTTGGGTGACAAAACGTTGAAAGATAAAACGTCGAAAGGACAAAACGTCGAAAGACAAAATTTCGAATCCCAAAATGTCGAATGCCAAAACGTCGAAAGGATAAAACGTCGAAGGGACAAAACGTCGAAAAAAAAGGTAAATATGTGGTGAAACTTCAATATATTCAATTTTAATTAAAGAAGTATTAAGAAAATCGATAAAAATTTAACATGGAATGCAAGTACCGTACCGTAATTTTTAGTTGGGCTTGGAAAGGATCGTAAAAACTCAAACTGAAAATTGCTTGAACTTGTTGGAATTGTTTAAGGTACCGTAAAACGGGGTATCTTTGATAATGCGGGTAACTTTGATAGATCGTAACCCACCACATACTATACGAAATATCATAATTTCTGTTAATCAGTTAAGCAAAACAAATGCAAAACTAAAGACTACTAGTATGACACTTCATGTAAGAGCCGTTTTCTTTTGAATCAAGAATATTTGTGGCTTTTTGTACAAATATTAAAAATTGACACAATTTTAGCATTTTCGAAACGCTTACAAACAATTTGTTCTACGATCACTATTTGATGTAGTTTTGAATAGTTGACCACTTATCTTTGACAGCCTAGTTATCATAGAACTTGAATATGGTCTCCAATCTTTTAGCGAAAAGCATTTTCACAAACTTTGTACTCCATTATCAAAGTTACCCCAAAACAGAAAACCGACGTTCGATTACATGAAAAATTATATATCCATTCAAAATAAATCTTTTTGCAATCTTTCGACTGCAATCGATAGCTAGGATGCCAGTACTTGTTTTAAAAATATAAATTATAATTCTTTGAAACAGCATGCGTATCAGATCTCTTGACGGGGGCCCTTGGTACAAAATGAGCGGGAAACAACAAGTTTAGGAAATTTTAGTATTATAGAAACAAAATATCCCGAAAACTAAAATAAATATTGATTTCACTATGCCCACATCACTTTCTGAATGTTGCGTAAAATAAATCATCTGTAAAAATCTACTTGATAATTCTTACATAATAGATGATTAGATTGAGTTTTGACTGAACCGTTCTCTATCAAGTTCAAAATTAAAAGTGTTGCAGTTGAAATCATTAGCAATAGCAATGTTGTAGGAAAAACCATAGCACATAATAGATCACCGTATCAGTAAACGAACAAACGATTGTCTAGCATCAATTTAATTAGATATTCAAGTAATCTTTGCGTTCACGAAGCAATTGCTTTCAGAAAAGCACATGAGCTTCACACTCGGTCATTTAACAATTTCCAGAATAAGTTATATGAGCCTTCCTCCAAGGCTCATTTTCAGTCCCTTGTTTTATTTATGCTTAATTGCAATATTTTAACATGAGAATATTATTACAAAATTATATCTGGCACAGGAAAACAGTACAGAAGAATATAGAAGTGAATTTCCGACAAGGAATTTACTACTAACTATAAAATAACATAATCTCTTCTCATAATGTCTCTGTTAGAAATCAGGAATAATTATATTATGATTATTTTTTCACTTCTCGGGGGGCCCCCTTGATCGGGGGGCCTGGGGAATTTGCCCCCTCGGCAAATCACCCCCCCCCCATAATCCGGGCCTGCCTGGATTAGGAGTGTTTGTAAAAGAAGAGTTGAAAAGGGATTGGAGTTATTGGGAAAGTAAAGAAACCCGATTTTTCACAAAACAGGGATCTGTGGAATGCATTGCAGAATGTATAAGCCACGAACCTATATTCCCCAAAATAAAGATTGTCTGGTTTGATCAGCTCTGCATATCTTGGGCTTCAATTTCAATTAGCATCACTAGGTGCTTCTTTGGATGTACATAAGAGTGACATTTTACTAAAAATTTGTTCTATGCTTCTTCTTCTTTTTTCTGGCATTACGTCCCAACTGGGGCTGCTTCTCAGATTAGTGTTCTTATGAGCACTTCCACAGTAATTAACTGAGAGCTTTCTTTACCGATTGACCATTTTTGCATGTGTATATTGTGTGGCAGGTACGAAGATACTCTATGCCCTGGGAATCGAGAACATTTCCTTTACGAAAAGATCCTCGACCAGCGGGATTCAAACCCACGGCCCTCAGCATGGTCATGGTGAATAGTTGCGCGTTTACCACTACGGCTATCTGGGCCCCATGCTTACTGTGATGAAAATTGCGAATTTTGCTGTTTCCAACACCGTTTGCATCGCAACCATTTTTCCTTAGCAACATTATTCATCCAAATACCAAATTCGTGGTGAATCAAAATCCGGACGGTACCAATATCCGGACACTTTGATAATATTCATTAATTTATACATAATTTGATTGTTTTCATGTTTGGGATTTTTTCATAGTCTATACTTTAAACATTGAAGATTATTATACTATCATTTTCAATCTAGTTAACATTGCCAAATAATTACTAAAAATAACAACACGTTAATCGTTCTGTCGGACGTCATCCCTTCGTGGTCATTGTGAATACAGATTTAGATCTTTGAACGCACAACCCAAACCAAAGGTTGAAGAAAGAGTGTGTGAAGTATATATTTATGGAGTGTTTTGAATACAATTAAATACAGAGATATACTTTCAATGTTAAATAACATAACTATTGTGAATTATGAAGCAAATGTGTATTAAAAGGAGTTTAAAGAGACTGTCCGGGATTACGGGTCAGTGTTCTTAAACCCGGACTTCGTGTGGAAGACCCACTTTTTACTTGTGTAAAATGATGTTTTTGATATATAAAATAAGAGAAGACTTGAAATATATACATATAAAGTGTTGTGAGTTATAAGAAAATGGTGTAATGTAAGAATAATTGCGTATATCTGAGATTCCAGCCACACGTTAGCGAGTTCAAACCACACGCGTGATTCAGTTCAGGTATTTAAATCACTAATACTAGTTATGTATTGTTCTTTGTGACAGTTTAGGGAAAAACGTACGTCGAATTGATAAAAATATATTAGTTCGACGAGTTTGTATGATTTTCTTGAGAAGATATGCAAAAATGCCATATAAAACACAGGTGTCCGGATTTTGATCCAAAAATGTCCGGATTTAAAAACATCCTTTGATCAGGTGTCCGGATTTAAAGACAAGACACGCTCCTATATTTCGTTGATTTACTTGTAAAAATCATGAATAATATCGAAAATTTGGTCACTTTCATGAAGATCTGAAGTGTAATAATATGTTGAATATTAACACTTCAAGAATATTTTAACCAAACACACCTAAATGTAAGTTTGAACATTTCTGTCGACTTAAGCGTCCGGGTATTGATGCAGCACGGTACCTTTGCTAGAAAACTGACTGCTTTCGACGTTTTGTCCCTTCGACGTTTTGTTCCTTTTAACGTTTTGGGATTCGACGTTTTGACATTCGTCGTTTTGAGATTCGACGTTTTGTCTTATGACATTTTGTCCCTAAACCGATCAGCCGCCTCTGACATGGGGAATAGACGCTGTTGTGAGCTGCTCCTAACGACGCTCCATGTTTGGCCTAGGACTAATTCAGAGTAGTAATGCATTCCAACAATGTAGATGACTGCAGAGTAACTCGCTGTCAAACTCGAGTTTGCTAAAACCCCCTGAAGAAAGCGCTAGTTCTTGAAGCCAGCTACCTTCTGTGTAGCGCGTAAGTAAACAAATGTAGGCTATGCCCTCATCAAACTCCGCGTGGAAGCGACAAATGTTGCATGAAAAAAAAATCTATAATCGTTTATCATTGTGTCTTATAAACGTGGGTAAATTATCTAGCAATTACAGAAAACTGGATAAGGTAATACGCACTTGACACTTAAGAATCAACTTTGTAAGGGAGAAGAAAAAAAATCACTTATTTTTTAATTATTTTATTAGGATCATTTAAAAATTAATCGTGTTTTAACGAACTTAAATCTTTCCAAAAAAACACTAAGTCTAGCCAAATCGAAGTGGTCACTTGAATAGGTAACGCAAACATGTCACATGTGTTTATTGTGTTCATTTTTCGTTTGCAGTCATCAGTAAGCGAATTTCGGCACACAATCTCTTCAAAGAGAACATATTTTCTTTGATTACTGACTTGCATGAAAATTTACTTATCTTCGTTGAAATACGCCTGCAGGTCATGAAAATCGCAAGAAATCACTCGACTAATCTACAATACTTACTGAATTGTAATAATGGCAGCATCAAAAGTTATAAGCAATAATCAATTCATGCATCTATTCATGTTGATATCTTGTTATTTTATTATTGACTGGGCTCCAATTTTTTTTTTTTACATATCTACAATATGTTGTTAGTTTGTTGATATTGGCTCCAAAGATTGGTACGGTCAGAAAGGAGCCAAAAACTGCAACCTTTAAATTACCAGAACGATAAACCTAGGATGAAAATATGATGATTGGGTTCCGTTTGGTAGATCTTACCTGCGTTGCGTGTATGCTATGGTATCTTATAACAAATGTGTTTTGTATAAGATACATTGTACATCTCTACAAGAACAAACATGTATAAGATACATTTTATACAAAACACATTTGTTATAAGAGAATTTCAATTCATGCATTAAGGTCTTATTGTAAATTATGTTAAAACTATTGTAATATGAAAAAATAGTAATTTATTGACAACTTATTCTCTCAAGAGGCTTGCATAACTCTGTTTGCTTTTTTTTCGATAAGGAAAATTACATCTCTCTCTCTCTCTCGGTAACTTGTACTTCAGAAGCATAAATTCACACCCGAAAGCATCTGCGAGTGTCATGATGGAGATAAGCCGAGCGAGCAACGTTGCATTACAGCATGCTGGAGTTTTTTCAACGCTAGAGAGCACGCCAACTCTTCGCTCGCTAATTGCCCGTTTAATTAAGACGTTTATGAAATACAACTTAATAGCTCTTGCCCTCTGCGATCGCAGGTTGGCTTAAGCTAGACATCACTTGAGTACCACCCTAATAGACAACCGCCACCCGTCGTACAAAGTGTTGATTAAGCTTTATGATCTGTGTACGTAAAGCGTTCCGCCAAGCGCACGGTAGCAACCTCCTCCTTCTTTCATCATGTACCTACCTTCTCTTATGTCGCATTCAATGGGCGCTGCTGCTGGTGTACCAAATCATTAGAGGGTTTATGTTTTTATGGTACTTGTATGGTCCCATCCAGTTATGATTGCAATGCAAAGAACTGACGACGACAATGTGAAGACCCTAAGTGAACGACGTTCGGCCGCGTGTTCGGGATGATAGTGAAAGGAAGGTTTTTATTCCTTCACAGCCGAAAGTTTGCGTGCACGCAACGAGCGAAAATATTTAGATAAGAAATACGATTATGATTAGTTCACTTAATTCCGAATATACGGTAGGGCCAGAAAAAGGTTTAACAACCTGCGAATGTGGGCAGTATTGTGTTTGATTATACAGTGGAATACGTTCTTGTCTCAAGTACCAAAAACCGCTATTGTATTTATTTTGATGTATTGTATATTGCCGTATAAGAGAAACGAACATTTTTTTATGTAGACAACAAGCATGGTGAAAAAATCGTTGGTACACCTATCATTAACACTATTGAGCTCTTAACTATATCTCTCTTCAATTACAGTAAAAATTGCATTTAAATGTGGTTCTCCATCTCTTATATCACCATAGCACAATTATTTCTCATAAGGTACTTCGGGATCACTTTCCAAAGAAACCTTTGTCCGAAGTACGACATTGCTCGCTACAAAACGCAACTCGGCAGGTTGTGCACGTGGCCTCATCATTTTCCTTTGCGCTTTTTGTCACTGTTTTCGCTATAGGAGTACAGAGGAGGAGGAGACTCTTCGCAGCCCAGGACGATAGGCGGCAATTCAATTTCGACTAATTTGAAATTCGATAGCAATCGACGTCCGTCCGCTTTGTGGCTGTCTATCAGTCTCGATAGACTGACTGTATGCATGACGTCTGCAATGGGACACGATTGGCTTCCTTTTGTTGTGATCTCTTTTCTTTCGGAAAAGTGTGACAGCTCTTTTGTCAGTCGAACCGTTGACGAACGATAATTAATAGGTTCTGTAGAAATGGGTTCACGAAAATTTAATCATGCTTTTACAAAATCATCTAGGGGCCCATATAGCCGTAGTGGTAAAAGCGCAGCTATTCAGCAAAACCAATCCGAGGGTCGTGGTATCGAATCCTGCCGGTTGAGGATCTTTAAGGAAATTTTCTTGACTTCCCAGGGAACAGATTATCGTATTTGTCACACGATATACACATGCAAAAATGGTTAATCGGCAAAGTTCTCAATTAATATTTGTGGCCCATAAGAACACTAAGCTGAGTAGTAGGCTCTATCCCAGTTGGCACATAACGATAGAAAGGAGAAGAAGACAATCATTCAACCGTCTTTTCAATTAATTTGATTATCATCTTCGTAAAAAAATCATCTGGTTCTGGCAAGCTATATAAGAGCTCCTAGATCTTACTGAAATTGTAAAATCAAAAAGATATGTCGAAAAACCAATGGTATGTTTTAAAGCATATTATATCTTGAATAGTATTGAAGCTATGATATTGCTTTCTTCGACAAAGTTGCATTTCTTAACACCATTTCCTACAACTTATGTTAAAAAACTAACCTTGTAAAACGTGTCTTTAAAAAAATATGTTTTGTAATTACAATTGAACATATTTGTTGTTCTGTGGAAAAGAAAGTCATCTCGACTGCATGAAATTAGTAGTTTGTGAGTCAAAGTTCCAGTATAACATGTTTTGATAGTGCTCACTACTTATTTTCTTTTGTTCTGTTTGCACTGTTTTGATTCCATTGCTACAACTAAAATACAAAACAGTAGAAACCAAGTCCCCACAAATATGTTTGTTATTATATGTGTCATCTAAATCCAAATTGAATTCTGATGAAGGAACGCGCGTCGCAAAAATTGTATACAATAATCTAAAAGAAGAAACTCGAAATGAGAAAAAGGTGACTGTCGGATCAAGCAGCAAGCAAGCACTCCTGCTTTTTGTTACAAAAGGTATACCCTACTATCCCACAGCTGTTCGTTTGTGACAAAATTCAGCGGGACACTTCCTAAGCCTGCCGTATCGTGCCTTCACCGACGCGAAACTTTCTGACGAACGTGAGGACAGCATTTCAATTTAACCCGGGTTGCACTCCACGATTTTTCGGATGGTTGTTCGATGTGACAAATTATGACCCAGTTCAGAGCTGTGGAGAGATTGTGGATGGCTTTTGATACAAACGTCTTCCACTGGAGACGTGCAGCTGGTTTGACGTCATTTTATTTTTTTCATTTTGACGAATCTAAAAAAATCACACGAAAAAGAGTTTAGAATTAGTTTACGGCTGGCACCTATTCACGGAAAGACTACTTAAACAACTTGTTCTGGTATCTTCTTCTTGATATTAAAATCCCAGCTAAAACAGATGTTTTTTCTTTTTTTTTTCTTTAATTTTTTATTAGCATCATTCCAAACATTATATTCATTTCTTATATATATATATATATATATATATATATATATATATATATATATATATAGTCACGACATGAACCAGCCACCACAGGTGCAACGTCACATGCACCGTCATCACCTTTGGATCGGACCACTGCCACGTGCTATGCAACGTCAACACCTTTATGCCCAACAGCCGGAATTGCTAGGTCAGCAGTTCAATTCTACAAAACCACCGGACTGACCGTGACCGGTGTTCAGTTTATTTTTATCCGTGTTTCATTGCGTTTCGGCTTAAGTAATAAAGTGATTTAGTGAGGAAAATCAGTTAAGTGTTTTTTAAAAAGCCCGAACCGCCAGCAAACCCAGGATTGGCGCAGCCGTGCAGTGCTCGAAAAACAATTTCGCGAAAAACAGTGTAGTGACTCTGGTCTACCAGCCAGAATCGAAGTGAACCCGCGAAAGCATTCGCTAACATCGAGGGTGCAGCGGAGTTGAGGTTCCACCGCGTGAAGTTGGACGTCGAGAGAACCCACGCACAACGATTGCAAGGTGAGTGTTTTTTTCTTTATCCTCTATTCCACACCGAAATACGAGTGAAAGTGAAAACATCGCCTAGGTTGGCGTTTTATTTTTCCGTGAGTTTGAAGCCCGTTCTAAGAGAAAGGCTCGAACTCATTACGAAATTAAAATTTGCTAAACCCCTGGAGTGAGAAGAGTTCTAAGAGAGCTTCCCCTCCAACCGAAATTGTGAAGTTCTAAGAGAATTACATTTCGGGAGTCATACGAGTTCCGAGAGATCGTACGGCTCAAAACAAACAAAAATATAGCTTGCTTTTATCTTCTAAGTGCATGTCATGCCAAAGGAGCATAAAGTAAGAAACAGTCTGAAGCAAACTCACCACTTGTTATCTAAAATTAGAAACAGCGCGTGCGTGTCTTCAGATTCAGACAGCTCTGAGTCTACCGATTCGGGAGACTTAGCACATATTCCAATAAAGAACATCCCTTCACTAGAAATCCTTTCTCTAAACGACAACAACAATATGGAAGAAGTCAATGCCAAACTGCAAACGATGATGCAGATGATGGAGGCACTGGCAAAACAACAAACAGAACATGCCACGTATTTCAGTCAAATTCAAACGCAAACAAATCAAACTCAAGAAAACGTTATCGCACATCAACCTATAAGTAACATCGACCAGCTATTCAAAATTCCAGACCCGATCAAAATGATCCCCATATTTGACGGCAATAGGAAACAATTAAGTTCATGGCTGGAAACAGCAGAAGAAACCCTTAATGTATTAAAACCACATGTATCAGCTCAGCAGTTTAGAATGTACTTTACTGCGGTATCTAATAAAGTCCAAGGCAAAGCAAAAGACATTCTTTGCTTAGCCGGAAATCCGGACAAATTTGAAGATTTAAAAGAAATATTGACGAACGCGTTGGGAGATAGACACGAATTGTCAACATACAAGAGCCAATTATGGCATTGTAAAATGACCGAAGATATGTCTATCCATATTTACTACAAAAAATCCAAAGAAATAATTCAAAATATTAAGACTCTAGCAAAACAAAAAGATACATACAAAAATCATTGGGACGCCATTAACGAGTTCATTGAAGAGGATGCGCTAGCAGCCTTTATATCTGGACTCTCAGAACCGTACTTTGGTTATGCACAAGCTGCACGACCAAAGGATATTGAGGATGCATACGCATTCTTATGCAAATTCAAATCTAAACAAGTTGTAGCTCGAAACCTGAATCAAGACCAAAAATTCAACAAAAACAAAATATTTGAAAATAAATCCCAAGGATCATCAAATTTCAATCAAAATAAGAAACCTTTTATAAAAACCGAACATAAAGATACAACTGAACCAATGGACACAAAAACTACTCGGAGTCGGTTAACCATAAATAATCATGTAACGGAAGAAGAGGAAACTCAATCACATTTAAATTCAGAAACTGAATCTGATGAAGAAGTAGATCTAGATCTAAATTTTCACTTGGTCAACCCCACACAAAAAACAACCTAAATTACCTCCCATATTTAAAACTGAATCATCCTAAAACAAAAAAGCAGTTAAAAATATTAATCGATACTGGGGCAAACAAAAATATTATTTCACCAAACATAATAGAATCCGTTAAAACCGTACCGAATACACAAATCAGTAATGTTTGCGGAGTCAACAACGTCACTTCGAAAGGAGAACTCGATCTTTTCGGAAATACGTTTAAACCTTTGCAATTTTACGTAATGAAATTTCATTATTTCTTTGATGGAATTCTGGGGTCAGAATCCCTTGCAAAACTTAAAGCACAAATCAACTATGAGAATGAAACCATTACGTTAAGGGATAAACAATTTTCATATTCAAAATTCTACCCTGCAAAAAAACTTTACAATCATTTCATAACTATTGATACCATGAACAACGGAGATTGGTTGGTACCCACATACCAAAAACTTCATAAAAAAGTTTTCATTCAACCAGGACTATATAAAGCACATAATAATAAATCGACCATCCATGTTATTTCTGCAACCAAAAACATAGAAAATCTTCCAAAACTTCAACTGACAGTAAACAATTTTGAAACAATTCTCCCAGAAAAGATTGACTCTCAACATATTTCCAAAAATGATATAGAGTCTATAATTAGAACAAATCATCTTTCGAAACTAGAGAAACAAGAACTGATTTGCACTCTCTTCAAACACCAAGAAGTGATCCAAAAGAAAGGAGAAAAACTTTCATGTACGTCAGCTACAAAACATAAAATTATAACAACAAACGATTCTCCCATTTATACAAAAAACTATCGCTACCCACACCACTTTAAAGGCGATATCCAACAGCAAATTGAAGAAATGCTAGACAACGGCATCATTAGGCCTTCGAAAAGCCCATACTCTTCACCGATATGGGTAGTACCGAAAAAACTTGACGCGTCAGGCAAAAGAAAGGTACGCGTCGTAATAGATTATAGGAAGCTGAACGAGCTCACTATTGACGACAGATACCCTATGCCTCAAATAGAGGATATTCTGGATAGCCTCGGAAAGTCATCGTACTTCACAACGATCGACTTAAAGTCTGGTTTCCATCAAATCCCGATGGATCCTGCCCACATAGAAAAAACAGCTTTTTCAACGGACAAAGGACATTTTGAATTCACGAGAATGCCCTTTGGCCTAAAGAATGCTCCTGCTACATTCCAGAGAGCAATGAACAATATCCTAGGAGATTATATCGGCACCAAATGTTATGTCTATCTTGATGACATAATTATTATCGGATATAATCTAAAAGACCATTTAGAAAATCTTAGCCTTATCCTGAAACGCTTATCGGATTTCAACTTAAAAATCCAACTCGATAAGTGTGAATTTCTCAAGCGAGAGACCGAATTTCTAGGGCATATAATTTCAAATGAAGGTGTCAAACCTAACCCCGAAAAAATAGATAAAATTCTGAAGTGGCCTCTACCAAAAACGCAGAAAGAAATTAAACAGTTTCTGGGTTTAGTAGGTTATTACAGAAGATTTATTAAGGATTTTTCAAAAATAACTAGACCTATGACCAAATATCTCAAGAAAGATTCATCAATCAATATAAATGATTCATCGTATCACACAGCATTTGATACGCTCAAAGGGATAATTGCCACAGATCAAGTTTTAGTCTATCCCCAGTTCGATAAGCCTTTCATCGTAACAACAGATGCTTCAGGATATGCATTAGGTGCAGTTCTATCTCAGATACAAGACAATATAGAACGCCCAATCGCCTTTGCATCCAGAACACTAAACGATGCAGAAACCAGATACGCTACCAACGAAAAGGAAGCGCTGGCAATCATATGGGCCGTGAATAAATTCAGACCATATCTTTACGGGACTAAATTTACTTTAGTAACTGACCATAAACCTCTGACTTTTATTAAAAGTTCAGAGAAAAATCAAAAAATTTTGCGATGGCGCCTAGATCTGGAAGATTATGACTACGAAGTAAAGTACAGAGAAGGCAAATCAAATGTAGTAGCAGATGCACTAAGCAGAAGGCCTGTTGAAGTAAATATTAATGAAACCAATAATGATGAAATTCCTTATTTTTCAGGTTCCGAAGATCTTGAAGATGATGCAGATTCCATTGCCAATAACTCCCCTGAATCCCATGATTCCCTTGATTCCCAAACTGTTCACTCAGCTGATGATTCAGCTAATAACTATATTCATTTCACGGAACGCCCTTTAAATTATTTCAAAAATCAGATAATATTCCGTATTTCCCGTATAGATACTATTATCCAAGAAACCCTTTTCCAGAACTACCATAGAACAATAGTATCTCAGAAAACCTACACAAAAGAAAATATCACACATCTTTTGAAAACCTTCCACAATGGTAGACAAACAGCCCTTATGGCACCAGAAAATCTTATCCAGACGGTACAGGAGTCCTTTAAAGAAAACTTCAATCAAAAAGGTCATTTCGTTTTTACTAACAATATGGTCGAAGACGTGCAAAATGAAGAAAGACAGAATCAAATAATAATAAATGAACACAATAGAGCTCACCGAGGTATAACTGAAGTCGAAGCCAAAATTAAAAGATCATATTTTTTCCCAAATATTTACTCAAAAATCAGAACCTTTATAAACTCATGTGAAATATGCAATACTCACAAATATGAACGTAGACCATTTAACATAAAAATTTCACCCAGGCCAATAACAGAAAAACCATTAGATAGAGTCCACATGGACATATTCATCATGGATAAATGCAGCTTCTTATCTCTAATAGATTCATTCTCTAAACATTTACAGTTAATAGTTTTGAAATCGAAAAATCTTGTACATGTGCAGAAAGCACTAGGAAAATATTTCAGCTCCTTTGGAGTACCCAGAGAAATTGTCACCGACCATGAAACTACTTTTCAATCAATTCAACTAAGAAATTTCCTTAGCCAGCTAGGGGCACAAATTCATTACGCCGCTTCGTCAGAATCGAATGGACAAATAGAGCGTACACATTCTACTATAATAGAAATTTTTAATACCAACAAGCACAAATTCAGAGGAATGGGTACAAAATCAATTGTAAAATTATCCGTTGCATTATATAACAACTCTGTACACTCTTCAACTAAATATACTCCAAATGAAATATTGTTCAACCAGAATAATATAGTTAACCCGGAAGAAATTATAAGAGACGCCCAAGAGCTATTCCTTAAAGCAAAATTGAACATGGGTAAAGCACAAAAACAAATGATTTCTCAAAATTCTAATAAGGAAGACCCTCCAATTATAAATGATGGGCAAGAAGTTTATGTTATTCCAAATATTCGCACAAAGACTCAACCCAGAGCCAATAAAACAAATGCAAATGAAGTCACAGACAGAACATTCAAAAACAACCGTCACATTAAAAGACATAAAAACAAAATCAAAAGACCGAAAAAAATGTAACACCATTTACTTTTATAACTTTTTGCTTCCAGATGCTTCACTACTTTATCACATTCACCCTCATTCTCACAAACATCTCATGTCAAGACCTAACTATCAGGAATCTTCATAATGATTTGATAATGATGCAAAAAAACAGCCTATGTAGAATTCAGACAGGAAATATCCGGGTTGTACACCCGATCAACCTAACAGACATAGAAATTACTATCAATCAACTCACAAATTTGGTGTATCGTAAACAAAATAATAACGCTTTATTTGAAATTAGTAAATACAAGATACGAGAATTGTACTCTAATTTTATGCAAATCAAACCAATATCGCACAAACGGTCCAAAAGATGGGACATCATCGGCACAGCGTGGAAGTGGATAGCGGGCAGCCCAGATGCTCAAGACCTACGGATAATCGACAGAAGCCTCAATGAACTTGTCAACGAAAATAATCATCAAGTAAAAATTAATCACCAAATCGGCAAAAGAATTTCGGAACTTACAACCACCATCAACGAACTAATCGAAAAACAACAAATCAATCAAATCATTCTCGATGAACTTGACGTCATCACCACCATACTGAACATAGATACACTCAACAAAATTCTAACAAGCGTTCAAGAAGCGATACTCTTTTCTAAAATGCACGTCACAAACAGCAGAATGTTATCTGGCAAAGAAATTCATCTGATCAAGGATATACTCAGAAATCAAGGAGTCCAGCTAGACATTCCGGAAGATGCACTCAATTTCGTTACACCAAAAATGGCAACTAGCGAAAATACTTTACTCTACATATTACATGTTCCAGAATTGGAGACAGAAGAATCGACAATCATGCGAATCCACCCATTGAGTCAAAATGATTCGATTATTAAGACTTACCCTCAATTCCTTATCAAACAAGCCAAACAACTCTTCACCACTGCAAAACCAGACGACTACGTCCAAAGACACAGTTTTATCAAAGAATTCAAGGATCTGTGTATTTATCCACTCATCATGGGAACAGAACCACAATGTCTCATGGAAATCAACGCAAAAACTACAACCAAACTAATAACCAATAACAAAATTCTTATCTCAAATGCAAAAAACCGAGAATTACGCTCAAATTGCGGTCCTAGCGACAGATACTTATCTGGAAATTTTATAGTATCGTTCTCAAATTGTACAATCGAATTTATGGACCAAAATTTCACATCTACCGAAAAAATAAGTGAAAGCGAGTCTATTCAAGGAGCATTACACAATCTGCAGATAAACAGCGAGATTTTGCAAAATCATGACGTTGCAAAAATAGAAAAAGCCACCCTTCTGAACAGACGCAAACTGGAAAAAGTATCTCTTCAACACGAAACCGACAAGATTTGGAAATGGAGTCTATTAGGAGGAACCGCTCTGATGTCGACTCTACTATTCTTCACCCTTTACCTTATCTTCATTCATTTAAGGTTTACCCACAAAAGGACATCGAGGAAAACCCACCAAAGGAAGCCAGAAACCAAATCACCAGGACATGGTAACCAGGAGCTGAGTATCGAGGACGACACTTCTTCACCCCCCGGAGGAGTCACGACATGAACCAGCCACCACAGGTGCAACGTCACATGCACCGTCATCACCTTTGGATCGGACCACTGCCACGTGCTATGCAACGTCAGCACCTTTATGCCCAACAGCCGGAATTGCTAGGTCAGCAGTTCAATTCTACAAAACCACCGGACTGACCGTGACCGGTGTTCAGTTTATTTTTATCCGTGTTTCATTGCGTTTCGGCTTAAGTAATAAAGTGATTTAGTGAGGAAAATCAGTTAAGTGTTTTTTAAAAAGCCCGAACCGCCAGCAAACCCAGGATTATATATATATATATATATATATATATATATATATATATATATATATATATATATATATATATATATATATATATATATATATATATATATATATATATATATATATATATATATATATAGAGTGACCAGAAATAACGCAATTTTGCTAAATTTTTATTTTTTAAAAATCATAACTTTTGAACCGCTTGACCGATTTTCAATTTTCTTGGACGAAATGAAAGCTAAAGATTTTGACTTCAAGAAAAATATAAAATTTCACAAAAATTGTTTTTGACATAAAAAAAATAATAATTTCCAGTTTTTCGTGTTTTGAAGGCCTTGGGATCAAAGGGAATGTTGCTGTTCTCATTTTTTCTTGAAAGTTCAGAAAATTTTACGTTTACTTTGAAATTTTCAGCAATATATGTTTTTTTTTTAATTTTTTGAGATATATTTTTTGCAAATAAAATATCAGTCATTTTTTATCGGAACACACTGTACTGTCCATAAAGGCATAACTGTCCCATATGGAAAAAGTAGGCATTGAGAAAACAGCACCCAAAGATTAAAGTTTGTCTTCTTATACAAATATTCATAATTTTCTAATAAATTTTTACGAACCATATTAAATCAACACAACCGTGCAGATAACTCATATTGCTTCTATTGATCAGCAAAAAATATAAAATTGAACAAAATTCACGTTTTGCAGTTGTTATTTGGGTTGAAAGTTCATTCATTCATTGGTTTAATTTTAATATGCTCAGTAAAATATATATTAAAACATGGATGTTGCGATGAAAAAAGGTGTTGGCTTGAAAATCAATATGGGACAGTTATGCTTTTATGTGCAGTGTAGGTCTCAGCGGAATATTTATAAAAAAATCATAATTTTTGAACACTCAACCGAATTCCAATCTTTTATGGAATAAAAGCTTAAGATTTCAAATTTTCAGAAAAAAATATAAAACCCTGAAAAAAAGATTTTGCATGAAATGTATAAAAATTTCCTAAAAAACTATTCTAAAACTCTATGCTGGAAATGGTCACCCTAATAAAAAAAAAAATCCAAAATCACTTGTATCCTTTTCGGATAAGGAACAAAATAGCAAATTTTCATGGAATTCGGTAACCCACTAGATCGGTTTTTCATGGAATGGCTGTATATCTGTATCTATAAGATATAACAAGCTTTTTTAATTCATTGCCGAATTTTCGCGTTCAGCATCATAGGGGCGTAATTGCTGTGATCGATTTCTCTTCATTGATATTCTCTTTCGCCATTTACTTGGCCAGGTGACTGTTTCAACTGATTTTTTTTCGATTCAATGGAAAGTACTCATCGTCCTTCTTCGTGCTGCATATCAGCATGTGACGAAAATCGTTTTATTATTTGTACTATCCTAAAGAGAAATCGAATAATGCAGACTCGCCTGTATGATACTTACCGTGAGAATTATCATCTTGGTCCCACTGAAATCCGAATAATCACCTACTCTCCCTAACTCGATATATACGGAGGTATAGAAAACCATAACACAAATTTTTATTTAATTTGATAACGTTTAAGCTAGTAATTTTAACATAAAAAACAGTAAAATGTTAACACATTACAGGGCAGCAAGTCAGTTTTTAGTAACATGGTCACTGAAAAGTCGCTATTTCCAACAAAAAGTCACTAAGTCACTTTTTTCAGAAAAATTGTCACTAAAGTCAGTATTTTCGTGATCTTATGTTAATGAAATTTAATGCTGGGTTAGCTTTTTAATGTAGTTGAATCCTTTGACCAGAATCTCAATAGATAAACTTAAAACTAGATTGCAGTACCTTGTACCTTTCAGTTCCGCCCTAAATGCGTATCTTTGACAGATACGCGTATTTCGACTACCACTTGAAGTCTTCTTCAGTGTCAGTTACTCGTATCCACTATATACCCGGCTTCTTGTTAGTCTTCTTCTCATCTTGTATGATCTTTGTGTTGCCAGAAAACTGGTGCACATCAATGAAAATTGCAAAGGAGAGAGAGAGAGAAAGAGTAAAACTATGCATAGAAGGTGCTGAAGTAACCGTAGGGGAAGTGGTGGCAAAATGAACAGGGGTGGTAAAATGCTCACAGTGCCTTTTATCGGCGAAAAACAAAATTGAATGAATTTTAATCACGTACGGACGATTTGAAGCATAAATCAGAGTGTTAGGGTTGATACGGAGAACAATAGGGCGATATTAAAAACTGAAAAGGCAATAGATGGCTCTTTTTCAGTGGAAGTAAAAACGAAATCCTGAAGCATAGAAAGCACAATGGAAGATGAACTAAACACAAAAAGTAATGTATTCATATTACGCTTGATTTCTAATCACGTTTTTCATTATTTTCCATACGTTTTGACAGTTCACCGACTACCATTCTTCCATGCGCTTGTGTTTGAAATTTGAGAAATTTGAGAATCCAGCGTAGCGCGATCAGTGAAAGGAATACACACATCAGTGTCGCCGCTAGGCGGCCAGCACAGATAATCTGAATGTTCGAAGGGTTGTTGTCTGTACTTTTTGCCACTGGCGCCAACTGTTAGCGATTAAGATCAAAATAAACAGTCGTTACCCTATTGCAAGCAATTTACGTTTTTCATTATTTTCCATACGTTTTGACAGTTCTCCGACTACCATTCTTCCATGCGCTTGTGTTGAAAGTTTGAGAAATTTAAGAATCCAGCGTAGCGTCAGTAGAATCAGTGAGAGGAATACAAACATCAGTGTCGCCGCTCGGCGGCCGGTAAAAGAAACTGAATGTTCGAAAGGCTTTTGTCTGTAATTTTGCCGCTGGTGTCAACTGTTAGCGTTTGAGTACAAAATAAAGTCATTACCCCATTGAAGTGAAACATCAACGAAAACTAAGATTTTAGAAAACCACGTTTGAAAATCGGAACTGACTTAACTTTTAGCTCGGGAGTCTTGAGGTTTTTCAGTGAGATGAATATCGTTATGCTATGATGTCAAATCTGATACCTTAAGAGTTCTTTTTGAATGGGTTACAATCATTAATGGATATATTTTCGGCAATGCAATGAAAATATTCAAAAATATTTGTTTCACTCGTTTTACTTGCATCGGTTTTTGCTAGCGATAAAAATATGTGAAAATTTAGCTATTTCAATCTGAATTCGTGTCGCTGCTTTAGATAAAATCCCTATTTTTGATGTTGTGCGATAGAACTTCACAAATTCCTCGTTTTTCTGTCAGAAAAAAGATGATACCCTTAAGGTGTTCATTTAAAAAAAAGTCCCAAAAATTGCCTTACGTAATAAATGGACCGCCCCTTAGATTCATGCTGCCTTACTGTCTTCTGTCATCTGCCACCAAACGAGTTCGAAGAAAATTATCAAACCAACATCATTGACGACTAATAGTTTATAATAACGTTAGCCGAATATAATATAATATGATATTATGAATAAGCCTACCGGCCAGCGTCACACGACTCTACTTAAGGAGTAGTAGAATGTCACCACTGTCTGCCTCATCACATGTTGTGCCAGAATCAGGATCTCAGGTACTGTTAGTTCTAATTTGAGCATCAATTCGGGTTGGAGATTCCCGCAGGACAAAAAGTTTATTTCTGCTTGCTACATGATATACAAATTCCAAAATCTTCATTGTCGAAGAATGTTCTCAATGGAAGTGTTAAGAGAAAAACCAAACAAAAAATAGGCTCTATTACAGTTTGGATGGCCATGCACAAGAGTAAGAGAAAGAAATGCTCAAATCGAGTGAAGCGAATTGAATAATGAAACAAGTATGAATTCAACATATATCCTATTTCCTGAATATTTACAAGACAAGACTGATTCACATAACATTGACAAAGAAGACGTAAATTAGATCAAATTCAATTGTTCGATTTAAATTCTAATGCACGACATTCTCAAACAAAAACTGAAACCATGGCATAAAATACTCATTTTTCAAAACTTCTTACCATTTTTCTTGAGCTTGCTGGTTTTTATTTTATTTCGTTCTACCTCCCCGTGGGCTGTTGAGCGAGAAAGCACCTTGGAAGTTTTCTGTAGATAGACACACAAACACACAACATCGTTTGTTGGACGCATACACAACATCGTCAAACGGCAGCCAGAAGCGTTCATAAATAAACATAAAGAAACCAGGCAGAAACAATCATAAATATTCAAATTTATTACCAAATTGTTTTACTTCGCCCGTGCCTGGCGGAGGCGACTCGTTTCTGGCCCAACTCGGTCTCCCGTATACAACAGACGCTTTTATTTTCCTTTGAAAAGTGTTTGCTTGCTCTCTCGTTGATTTTTCCCGTTTCCCTTGTCTGTCTTCCCGGGTTGGCGCTTGAATTTTTGCTTCGTGCTGGGCAATAGAGTCAACACAAGAAACGAACAAGACACGTCTCTTTCTCACTCCCACACGCAACCGCGCGCTGAATGATTCTCTCCGGAAAACCGGTCCAGACTGACTTCGGATTCGACAGCTTCGTTTCAATATGGCGATTGAGATAGCAGCATCGATTGGTTGACTCCACCTTTCCAGGGTGGGATCAAAGACAGAGAACGCTTTCGCCGAACGCTGGGTGCACCCGAATGCAACAGAGCGAGACGGTTGGAACTCCGTGGCTGGCGTATTTCTCGCGCCCGCGCATCTTTCTGGCTAGAGGATTGCTGACGAAAACTCCGAGAAAAGGATTCGTGTTTCCTGGATGTGGATCGTTAAGGAGGCTTGTGTCCGCTGGAGCCACAGGGACGGTTGAGATGATTGATGCAGTAACGTGGAAACTGTGTGTTCGCTTTTCACAAAGTCGCCCCCAAGGGTTCGGTAGTCAGGTTTTGCCATTTCCGTTTGCAGATGGATCAGTGGTTACCTAACGTTCCTAAATTTTATTGCGTTCTATTTTGACATTTTTAGTCACAGAAAATACCTTTACTTAAGGCAATCAAATAATCATTTAGGAAACTAAATTACATGGCTGTCTTGGAAGAAATTGTTTACAGAAACCTACATTGGCGTGAATAAAGGGTAATCAAGTGATGTTTCCATGTTGCCCTTCCCCCCTTTTAAAATGATTACCAGACAGGCTGATCAACTCTATATTGAATTCACATTTTTGATCATAATCATTGGTAAACTAACAATATCAACAGTACATATCAATATTGCACGGTTTACCACTTTAACATGGGGCCTTCCTTAGCCTAGTGGTCAACAAAGCCATGCTGAAAATGTCTGCATTCAAGTCCCGGTCAGTTCAAGATCTTTTCGTAATGGAAATGTCCTTGACTTGCCTAAGCATAGATTATCACCGTACTTGTCACAGATATACGAATGCCAAAATGGTAATTAAGTCAAAGAAAGCTCTCAGTAATAACTGTGAAAGTAGTTTTAGAACACTATGCTGCCAAGTAGTCTCTGTCCCAGTGGGGATGTGATGCCAACAAAACGAGGAAAGCATGTCGTCAGAAGCTTGTATGCCAGCGTTGATTTGATAATACATCAATAAGTTTATAATTTATAGAGCTGAGAATAAGATTTTCCGTTGAAATGATTAAGTTTGTTCACCTCTTTTCTATGAAATGCAAAACCAAAATCTTTCAATTTGTTTAATTTTGTTCTTCGAATGTTTAAGATTGGTAACAATTTGATTCAATTCATGCATGCTTTGATTATTAATAGGTCTTCTAAAAACCTTCCTTGCAAATCTGCATCGAAAGATTCACTTCCCTAACCTTAGTAGATTTACTATGATTTTCACATTCATAAAAATCACCTGTTTTTTATGTAATATCGTAATATGATAAAAGAATGCAAACACCCTCATTTAAATGGAAATCTACGGTAACATTTTGTATAGTACCATTGGGCCATTTGCACGGAAAATATTCAAAAAAATAAAATGATTTGACTATACTTGAAAATTTTTGAAGGTGATATGGCACATTAAAAAGTGATAAACATAAAGTAACAAAAATATCACGTTAACATATACATGACTGATAAAGCGGGGTTTGTTAAAATATTATGAAAACTAAACCACAGAATGATGCTGAGATGTGACATGCGTACGTTTCGTAATACACGTACAACCGGATACACGTATGTACATGCTCAACACATACCCATTTGCATATATACCTGCGCACATACAAAGCCTTTTTTTATTTGTTAATCTCAAATAATATCCATTGAATTCCCACAGATTCCCTATTGAAATTTCACAGGATGCTGTTATAGATCACACGGATTTTTCGAGAATCTCGCGAGATTTCAGAAAAAAATTCTCACATGATTCACGCAGTAATTCGTCACAATTTCCTCATCAATCTTACAGAATGCTTGAAGGTTTCTCAAATGATTCTTATAGAATTCCCAAAATATTTTCACAAGATTTGATCAAGAGTTCTCAACGTTTCTCACTTAAACATCACAGGATTCCCATAATTGTCCCAGTCAAGATGCTTCAGGGTTCCCATTAGATTTCCAATGTATTTCCACACTATTTCTATCCGAATTATTTCCATGTAATTTTAACAAGAATGTAAAAAAGCAATTCCAGTAAGTATCCACACGGAAATCCCAAGATTCATACTGGAATCTCAGGATCCACACTTGTATCCCAGTATCTACATAGTAACATCAGGGTCAACACTGGAATCCCAATATTCACCCTGACACCTTCGATCAACAATACAGTCTCAGGATACAGACTGAAATACTACAATCCACACTAAGATCCTAAAACCCACAGTAAAAGTCAGATGATCTATACTGAAACACAAGGATTGACACTGGAATTCCAAGATCCACACTTAAGGTGACACGGGAGACCGTGTTATTTTCCCTATCTTTTGTCTCACTCTAACAATTATCATCAAAACTTTGTGGAAGCAAATCTCGAGTTTTAGTGAACCGATGAAGCTGAAAATTTATTGGGTTGTGCACTACATATATAGAATCATAGTGATACATTTTTTCATCGATATATCGGGTGGTTCTTGAGATTAGCTGCTTGTAATGGATAGGGTGATTACGATGACGTCCTGTGCGGCCTTAAATACTACACTGGAGTTTAAGGATTTTCATTGCAATCCTAGTGTCCACACTGGAATCTCAATATCCACAAATTTACATTAGAATACCTGGATCCATCCTGATCTCCCAGAATCAACACTGGATTCTTAAAATCCACACCGAAAACCCAGGATCCATCCTGAAATTCCAGAAATGTTAGAAAAAGCGTTTGCTCGTCATTCACTCTGGTGATAAACTTCCCACCTTCAAAAATCACACTAAATTGTTGAAAATATTAGTTTGTTTGGTATCAGAGGATGGAGGAGATCTTAGAGAACGTATTTTTCATGGTCACAATATAAAGTTTTGCCAGGGCCATTGTTTTGGGAGCATGCGCATCTTATAGGTTTGAATCTTATAGGTATCGTTAGTGAACGGACATCTCGTCGATTGGTTTGAGATAGGCCATCTATCCGCCACTAGTATCATTTGTACAGTGTTGCTAGTTTGTTCGCAATGTCGGATATTTGTGAAAAATGCGCCAATCACATTACCGGCGATTCGATAAATTGTGGTGGTTTTTGCTCGTCGATGGTTTGTATGCGGTGCTTCGGGATTGCTGATGATGCATACGCCTCGATCAAAGCAAATATGCATCTAGTATGGATGTGCAAAAATCTTCTATCGAATGCGCGATTTTCGAACTCATTGGTGTCAGTCAACAAGACGAATGAATCCGTGATTGAATCAATTAAAGTAAAAATTCGAGATAGCGTGCTGGCAGAGATCAAGTATGAAATTCGTTCAAATTTCAAAACTTTGAACGATTCCGTACTCCGTACCCCAGCTTCAATTTAACGCACACCACATCCACCTTCGGTTAGATCCAAGCATCTGCGTGATGACGATTGTGACGACGATGCGGCTACCCATCGGCCGGCAAAATCCATGTGTTGCGATGAAACTAGTGCTACAGTCGCGGATCTGGTTGTTTCTGAAGCCGTAGAAGAAAATCTCGCAAAATTCTGGCTGTACTTGTCTGGCATATTGCCGGAGATACCAGAGAGCAAGGTCGTCGAGCTAGCGGAGTCCAGATTAAAGACAACAAATCTGCAGTTGGTTAAACTCGTACCTCGAGGGAAAGACGCCAGAACGCTGACTTTTGTTTCGTACAAAATTGGAATACCACTTGAACTGAAAACCATCGCTCTGGCACCGGAAACTTGGCCGCGTGGAATACGCTTCCGAGAATTTGAAAGTACTGGGAATAAGAAACAGTTTTTTTTGGAGGCCGGAAGCTGTGACACCCAACCCAATCATCCAGACCGAGACACCGACAGCATCGTACATCCTTCCTCGTTAGTTTCCGAAGAGTTAACAACAACTGCTACGTCCGTGCATCACATCGTTCCACTTACTATTTACTACCAAAACGTCGGCGGAATGCGTACGAAAACTAACGATTTTCACTTACTGACCGCTTCTTGTGAATATGACGTTATCGTGCTGACGGTAACGTAGCTTCACAGCGATGTGAGGAACACTGAACTGTCGTCCGACTATAACATCTATCGATGCGACCGAAGCAGTATGACTAGTCGTTTCCAAAGAGGAGAGGGAACACTCATCGCTAGCATGGCTGGACAGATCTGACTCGTTGGAACAGGTTGCTGAAAAAGTATCCTCGTCGAACAAATCCGTCTATGTTTGTGGAATCTATTTCAGACTCAACAGCGATCCCGGCAAATATGCCGCACATTCCGACTGTGTTGAGCAAATTATCAACAAAACAAGTTTCGGCGATTCTGTAGTGATTGTTGGTGACTACAATCTGCCACATTTACTATGGTCATACGATGACGACGTGAACTCCTACATTCCGACGAATGTCTCGACTGAGCAGGAGCTTTCTTTTGCTGAAAACATGATCGCTACTGGATTACAGCAGATTTGTATCGCGCGTAGTTCCAACGGCAGATTGCTCGACTTGGCTTTTGTAAACAGTAGTGAGGTTGAACTACTTGAAACGCCATCAGCTATTTTACCAACTGACCGTCATCATAAACCGTTTGTGCTACGTCTAGCCACGCGCAGTGCCAGCGAGAATCCAGACGTTGCAGTAGGCCAAGATTTTGATTTAAGATGATGTAACTATGAAGCCGTTATTGATGATCTACATCTGTTGAACTGGGATGAAATCTTCAACGGAGCAAACATCAACGAAGCGGTCGATACTTTCTACACATTGGTATTCTGAATCATTAGCAGACACACTCCGCTCCGCAGAACTAATCCTCAGCGGTCAAACTATCAGCCATGATGTTACATGTTTTTAATAGTTTAAAGCTTTTTCGAACGCAAATAATGAAGCGTATATAATTTCACAGATTTTTTTTGTGTTCTAAGTAAATTCAGGTGAACCCAAACTTTTGCACGATGCACCATACTGAGGGGTGAACCCAAACTTTTGCACGATGACTTCAATGACTGTTTCTTTGTTTTTGAATAGTTTCCTGATTTTTCTGCTTAAATTTCGTGAGTGCTCTTCAAAGAATATAAGATTACGATTCTAATGACACCTTGTTTTAAAATTTTGGTCGATCCAATACTGAGGAAATTACCTATGTTTTTTCAGTGTGTTTTTTGAAAAATGTCTCAACTTTAAGTAATAATTTAGTATACAAAGTTCAAAGAATATTTTTGGAAAAATACATAAGAAGTAAGAATAACTCTGCCTTTCGAATGCGGCTTAGAGAGTTTCAATTGGACGTGTAATCACAGAAATATGGACAGAACACTTTTGCATGTTTTTTAGGGGTGAACCCAAACTTATGCACGAGAGTGTATATAGAATCATAGTGATACATTTTTTTCATCGATATATCGGGTGGTTCTTGAGATTTGCTTCTTGTATTGTAGTTTAACACGATGTGACGTGTAAATTTGCGACAAATCTGGCATTCCCTTCATGTGCATGATTTTACGCTGAGATTTACATGGATTTTTCTTTCTGTGTATTTTCCCTCTGAGATTTCAAGGATTTTTTACTACAAACTGGTAGTTTACTGACGATTTGATGAATAAACAATTGATTTGTCTGCCAAAATCATAATAATTCACACCTTTTTTTAAGTATCGCAGGCGGGTGCGAACTTACTCATGCCACACAGTGGGACAAAATCATAAAAAAGTAGGACATGTTTGTTTGTGCTGAAACTATTGGGTTTAGCGTTTCGACATGTTCTACAAAGTTTCGTCATTTGTTGAGTATTTCATTTAGACACTGAAAAAAATTTCACTTAAGGTGATATACATCGAGAAAAAAAACTTTTTTATTTTCTGTCAAAATTGAAAACTGTCTAAGGAAGTATTGTAGGCGAAATCATTTCATGAAAGTTTGGCGAAGAAGGAAAAGCTCTACCTCTTACACTGGCGGAGTTTGGGTGTTAAAATGAAACCTCATATTTTGTCCATAACTTCTAAATTTGAATTTCTATGTTTTTACAATCTTCTACAATGTTTAAGGTGCTGTAAAAATACACATTTTTGCCGAAGACACTGCAGCGCTAGCTCTTCATTTTGAAGATTTTCGAACGATTTTCTGATTTTTTCACATCAAATTAAAGTGTGTATATCTTGTAAAGTTGCAAGTAGTAGCAGCTAATATTAGCATAATGCTGTTTTTCAACCTTTACCCTTTTAATATATGCACAAATTATTGCGGGGTCTAGTAGGGTCCTTAGTAGCACGCCAGGCCTGTTCACGAGTCAGTCAGTTGTTTTGTGTTGGTTTTTCAGGAGTTGATTCTGAAAAAAATGAGAGAATCTCTCACTTATCGCTTTCTGTAACAATCATGATCCGGAGCACATCATGAGAATCGGTTTATCATCTACTACAGCAGCTCTGATTAAACAAGTTCCGAACTAGGAAGGCACTATTATTATCAGATGTTCGAGAATTGTTTATCATGCCAGTAAAATAAAACACCTACTGATAAATAAGCGAGAAAAATGGATTTTATCACCGCTCACACTTTGAAGCTCTATTTTTTTTTGCTGCTACTATTTATCAAGCTTGTTACAACTTGACGATGTGGGACATAGCCGGCTTCTCAGCTTAGTGTTCTTATGAGCATTTCCACAGTTAATAACTAAGAACTTTCTTCGTCAAAGTTGTCATTTTCGCATTCGTATATCGTGTGACAGGTACGATGATACTTTATGCCCAGGGAAGTCAAGGGAATGTCTATTACGGAAAGATCCTGGACCGACCGGGAATCGAACCCGGACACCTTCAGCATGGCTTTGCTTTGTACCCGCGGACTCCAAGCAATAGGCTAATGAACGCCTGAAGTTATTAATCTAGGGGATCAAAACTTCCTGCAGGAGTTATTCTAAGAAAATTCTCAAAAGCCATCAGTTTTCATAGAAATTCCTTCAGGATGTTCTCTAGAAAACCTTACAAAAACTCCTCCAGATTATTCTTCGCTTATTTTTCCAAATATTCTCTACTCATTTTTATGGATTTCTTCAAGTATTTATCCACATTTTCTCCCAGAAATTGCTACAAAAATTTCGCTACAGATTATTCTGAAAAATCCATTGGGAACACTTCTAGAAATTTGACTGGGTATTTCTAATGAAGTTTCTACAAAAAAATATTAAGAAATTCTTCCATCTTTTCATTGAGGGATTTCTCCTCCATTAGAATATTTCTCGAGTAATTTCTTAAGGTAATTCTCTTTGACTGTCCAAAATTTTATTGAAGGTTTTTCACCACAGTCAGTAAGTATTCCAATGATTTCCTCAATCATTATCAACGGACTCGATTGAAAAATTTTTTCTATAAAATCCTTCATGACCGCTTGAAGATTCCAAGCGATTTTTTAGAGAACCTTGCAGGAGATAATCAGGAATTTATTTAGTATCTTTAGAGGCGATTTTCCAAAAGTATCTTCTAGAAGTGCCTATGTGATTGTTTCTAGAAATAACTGTTATATCTGAAAAATTACACAAATAGTTCAATGAAGACATCTCTGGAAAACCGTTCATAATTTTTTTTTAGGGTATTCTCGAAGAATTCTTTGAAAAAAAAAAAATCTGCAGTAGTTGGAGGACGTCTTTGGAACTGTTCCTGAAAAAATATTCCTGGATAAAATTTTCAAGAAATCCTGAACGACAATTTTGAAGGAAATCCTTGGAAATCAGTAGAAGTATCTAAGAAACTACTATTTTCATTTCAGAAGATATCCTAGGCAGAATTATGTGAAAGAATGTTTGGAAATTCATAATGAAGTATTTAAATTTTCCGTTAATCCAGGTTAAATCCTAGAAGATATTTTGAATGAAACTCATAGAGAAATACTCTAGTATTACTTGTTATTATAAAAAAATGTTTTTAGAGAAATGTCTAGCCATATCGTCTGAAAAATAATTATGAAATATCTCATCTGCCGATTCCTGTCTGGATTATTTTTGTTTTCTTGGTTTCTGTAATTTCTCGTTTTGATTTTTGTTTGATTGCTTTTTGGTTACTTTTTGTTCCTATTGGGCCTATTACTGGTCATTCAATTGCTGTCTGCCCTGCTAAAAATACTAGATGTTTGTCTTACCGTTTATGAATAATTTAACATTCATTTTTGTTCGGAATTTTGTCTAGTAATTTCCGTCAAATTTGATAAAGTTGTTCTTAGACTCTTTTCATTTATTTGCTGATTTAATTTATGCTGACGGAAATATGAATTTTCTTTGATAATAAATGATCAAATGATTAAATATCGAAAATTAGGATTGTGCTTATGGTTCATCAGTTTTTGCTTTATTGTTGTTAACATGAACAGAATACTAATTTTTCGAATGCTACATATTTGGAAAAATGTTCGTTTAACCTTCTTCTTTTACTTTTTTTAAGTAAAAGTTACCTGAATTCGAAGATGAAAACTCAAAAACTATTTATTGATAGATAATGTCTACAATCTTAACAATGATGTTCTTGATGCTGTTTTGTTGTTAAAGTCTGCGCGAATATTGTTAACTATATAACTAAAAGCTGTTCATCTGGTTTTGTGTAAAATATATGAATATTATAGAACATTTTTTTATTTCTGTTTCTATAGTTGCACTAGCTTCACAACGTACATAGGTAAAACGTAAACTCGTGTATTAAAAAAAACTTTTATATGTTTCCTTCGAAGAATGGATCAAAAGCTTTCGATTGATGAAAAAGTTATGAATTCTCCCTGTTTTTTGTTTGGTATAAAATAGTTTCTTCTAATAGTACTACTATCCCAGTAAACACAAACTCTTATACGATAGCGCATAAGGGTATGAATGAGGAGGCGATATACGTACATGCGCCATAAGGCTGAATGCATGATGTACGTATATCTCCTCCACATTTGTACTCTCATATCTCATCATATACGATGGTGTGTTTACTGGGATAGGTGCAATCAATATTATTTATTTCAATCATTTTTTGGAAAAAACTAAAACACGCTGTGATTCAATGTTTTTTTTATTTTACGAGCTAATCTATGCTCTAGACTTTCATGACAACAAAATTGCAATCATTTACGGCACAACGATTATGAAAAGCCATTAGTGCAACTATAGGGGACTGTCTACTAAGGGTCTTCAAAAATGTTCATCGAACCAATAAGCTTCGCGAGGGCCATGTCCCAACCCTAAGTCTGATTTATCATGCTTATGGAATCTTACGTTTGAATGCCATAGAGTAATTTGTTTGTAAGTGTATAATATTCGCTTTAAGTTTGCACATCTCTCTGGATCAAATGAAGCTGTAGTGGCCAGGGTTACCGTATATTTGTCTGTATTTTACTTATTAACTGAGAGCTTCCTTTGCCAAAGTTGCTATTTTCGCATTCGTATATCGTGTAGGAGGCACGATGATACTTTATGCCCAGGGAAATCAAGGAAATTTCCATTACGAAAAGATCCTGGACCGACCGGTAATCGAACCCATACACCTTCAGCATGGCTTTACTTTGTAGCCGCGAATTCTAACTATTAGGCTAAGGAAGGAAATTCGAACTTATATGAGACATTTCTACGTAGAATATTGGTATTTCCTTAAGATTTTTATGTTGTTCTCATTTCCATCTCAGTTTTTAGGGATAAATACAAATGTTTTGCTTCAGTATACAGATAAACAGATAATTCAAGGACATAGTACAGATTTTAATGTCACAACCTTGATAGTGGCCCTGCATGGTGAGAAACACTGCGCTAGATGTTTGCGGGCGTAGAAATCGATAAAGGGAGCGAAGATCGCTATTCGGATACCACCTATACCAACCGTGTGGGATGGGAGATAAGAGTAAAGGACATGAATGTTTGATAAATTTCCCTTGTAGCGCTACAATGTCGAGTGGAAAATGTCTAGCATGTCGAATTGTGTATACCCTGCCGGTTGTATATTGGGTTCGGTTCAGTTACGGTGGAACCCGCAAGGGAGCTCAGAGAAGCTCATCGAGAAAGTCTGGCACTAGACTAATGTAAAATTTACAAAGTGATACTGGCTGCTGTAACTGCTGCTTGGCTTTGAGCGAGGTATAAGTAATTTCTCATTCTGGAATTTCTGCCCCAGAGCAAACAAATATTTGGCGCTTTGTGTTATGAAAATGTAATGTTTGCCTTTGTCAGCAGAAAACATGCCCCACATCTATTGGTGCTCCCGCGGCCGAATATAAGTAAACTGAATACCATTGCCTGAAGAGTAGTAACCATTCCAGAATTGACGATGGACTATTTTACATTTTCACTTCGGAAATCATCATTACATTCGCATTTCCAAATAGAAAGATTTTTGTCTAACATTAATGATAATTTCATTTCACATTTGAATAAGATTATGATACCAGGACTACGGCTTCAGAGTCACCTCCAACATTTTATTTTGAATTATATTTACAGTGGTACAGCATACAAAATTTGTTTGAAGATTAGAAGCCAAAGTTTTGATTGTTTTATTACTAAGTAAAGGCAATCATTTTATATATTTGTTTTTCACATCGTGACAACATGTTTACTTGAAGGTTCCAAATTAAATGTTTTTAAATTATGTGATAATATTAGTAGGAGAAATCATCCATTTTAACAAGTTTGTAGCAAATCTTACTTTCTGCAATCCACTACAGACGTTACGCATTCTTCGTTCCTTGGTAGAGAGTCCTTTGTTATATGCAAAAAAATATTTTATAGACATCTTTAAAATACTCAGGTAAGTGAGATGTGGAAATATTGCATCCAGAATGTTGCCTTGTAGACTACCAGCTTTGCAGTAAGTCTATCAGCCTATTGAATTGATAAAGAAGAACTGATGAACAAACGTCATAAAATATCCTGCCACTGAAGTGGCTTTCAGGTTTGTTCCACGAAAGATGCTTACCAAAAATCAAACTTGTCGCATGATTGCTAGTCAATTTCTGCAAGCCTGTTTTTATTTGCTGTCCAGTGCATTGAAAAGGCAAATAGTAACCAATATTTAAAAAAACACACGTATGAATGATAAAAGCTACCCTACCACGCCGAGATCATTTTGATACACAAAAAGTTTTGATCTATTGAGACATGAATCTTCGGTAGTGTCACCCTTAACAATTAAAATCATTATTTCGAAAAGTTGAAAAATTTACGCATAAGGTAAACGCAATTTTCACAAACATATTAACTTTTATTAGCTCATGAATATAAAAAAGAGAAGCACCATTCATGGTTTGGGAATGTTTCATCAATAAATGATAATACGAACTTTTGATGAGGTGAGTCATTCCGATCAATGTTACCCCGATGATCAATGATACCCCGGATTACGGTACTCCAGTTTCTTTTTCTCAGAACGGCGGATTGAACTTTGTTTACGTTCACAATTTTATGCGGTTGTTGAGGGAATTTCATAAAATTTCGTGAATTATAGAAGTTTTACGGCGTGTGATTGGAATAAAATCCTTCGTGAAGAAGTACGATGGTTTTCCATAGTACAAATAAGTGCCCGGTTAAGTAAGTCACACAGGAGGACGGGAAGAAATTTTTATCGTAAAGTAGTGTGGCTCAGTCAATCGCTAAGCATTTTGCTCGGAACGTGTTTGTCCATGCGATATCGGTGAAACTTTTTCAAAATGAATTAGCCGGAATATGAAATATTGAACTGAAGTGATTTATCGAAATACAGTAGTTTTATTGCATTTTTTGTGTACAAGTCGACGAACCATAACAGCTTTCCCAAAATTACACTCGTCAAAAATTATCAAAATTATCCGCCGTAGTGGAACATTTTAAGTTTGAAACGAAGAATAATAGCGCTTACGACGAAATAGAACTTATTTTATTTTGCCGAAGCCGGCAAAAATAATCGCCGAGAATCTAACAGCTGAGATTTTTCGTCAAAAATCTCGGTAAAAGTTCAAAGTGCCGATTGTGCTGTAAAATGTTAAATCAACCCAGCTGTCAAAATCTGACGAAGAGGTCGGTAATCCATTGCCGAAAATCTCGACACACCATTACCGAAATTCGGTAAATCATTTTTTTCATGGTTCGAAGAAGAATTAGAAGAAAAAAAACTACACATAAATTTCAATAGCAAAAACAAATTTATTTACCTAAATACACTAGGGTCGATGTACCAATAGCCGCATAGCTTAGAACAAAAAATCATAGAAAATCGAAAAATAACGCTAGCGTCATTATTTTTACATCATCTGAAAGCTTTTTATCTTGGTTTTGTGGGAAAAATATGAAAACTACGTTTCAAATGTTTGTACTTATTATCGCTTGTGCCACTATAGGAATACATGTGCCTATAGTAGCACTATTTCTAATTCCTGTTCCTATAGTAGCACTAGCATCACGGCGTTGGAAAAATACTTATCAAAATCGTATTTTTACAAAACTTTTATATTTTTCCTACACAGTGTGGATCAAAAGCTTTCGATTGATGTAAAAAAAGTTCTTATTTCATCAATTATTTTGTATAATAAAAAATAGTTTCTCTCAGTAGTGCTACTATAGGAACAATAGGTTAACAATAGGCGCAAGGGAGTTCAAATTTTAAGCAAAACTAATTATTTCGATCATTTTTTGAAAAAAAAAATCAAGCTGTGTACAAATGGTACTTAGATTAATAGCTCCTGACCTTCATGTCAAAAAATATT
Source organism: Aedes aegypti (assembly GCF_002204515.2). Classification (NCBI taxonomy): domain Eukaryota; kingdom Metazoa; phylum Arthropoda; class Insecta; order Diptera; family Culicidae; genus Aedes; species Aedes aegypti. The sequence continues at coordinate 132,339,068 of NC_035107.1, forward strand.
TTGAAAAGATTTATAGCAAAACGGCCGTAAAAAGCCACTAGTGCGACTATAGGGGACTGTCCACTAAAGGAACACCGACCCTATTGCATTTTAAAATAGATGAGCTACCACTACTGAAAATATTCAATTTTTCACTGAATTTGAAAGAATGTTGTGCATTCACGTTTGAAGCAAATAGTAAAGCAGGTCGACCATTTTTGCTGCACTTCATTGCGCGGAGTAGAAAATCCAGGGAATATACCTAAAAAAGTAATAAAAAAGCTGTAACTATTGCCGACTCAACTGAATGATTCATTTATGTGCAAAAACGTTTTGCCATAATACAATCAATTGTCAGAATACTTACATGTAGACGCTCCCCTCAAGCTTTTCCTCCCAAAAAACATTTTGAAAAATTTCAAGCTCATGTTGGTTTTCGTAGCTTGATTTGACAGATGCACTTAGCCGAAATTCAGTAAAAAAAATGTTTGCTGATTGTTGTGGCAAAATAGATCACCGAGTCTCAGTTGTTTATGTAAACTACCGATTTTCGTCAATCTGCATCTGTCAATATCGCTCATGTGTCAAACTTGAACAAGATTTCAGTAAAAATATGTTTTACCGATTGAATTCGTCGTTTAAGTTTACCGAAATGAAATTCTGCGATTCAGTGTGTGGGGTATTATTATCAGTGCTGGGAATGGTAATAGTAGTAGGCTTAAGTTTTTGTGAAAATCACGTGGCTCTCCTAATACAGTAGTTCAAAATTGTGAATCTCATCAAGTAGCCTATGTTGGGTACATGAATTTTCTAAATCAGGAGTGTCATTGAAGGCTGCAAATGCGGGAAATGCAACGGGAAATAGAACATTTTTCTACAGTAGTTTTGGGTTGCTCTTAGCAACGGGTGTTTTGCTATTTTCGAGGCATTTTGCCTACAGCAGCGATACGCGTGAGTTTCACTGGCTCCGGTGACTGTGATTCGCTACGCATGCCTACTGTAGTGTGAATCTCAGAACTTTTCCCAACTCTGATTATTATATTCTATGGGTATTGAAGGGCCAGATAGCCGTAACGGTAAACGCGCAGCTATTCAGCAAGACCAAGCTGAGGGTCGTGGGTTCGATTCCCACCGGTCGAGGATCTTTTCGGGTTGGAAATTTTCTCGACTTCCCTGGACATAAAGTATTATCGTACCTGCCACACTATATACGCATGCAAAAATGGTCATTGGCATAGTAAGCTCTCAGTTAACAACTGTGGAAGTGCTTATAAGAACACTAAGCTGAGAAGCAAGCTCTGTCCCAGTGGGGACGTAACGCCAGAAAGAAGAAAGGGTATTGAAGGGCATTTCCAAAAGTTGGACTTGTGGTTGCTCCCGCCATTTGGATTGTGCAGCTTTTCACAGGAGAGCCATCCTTAGCGTGAGAAGAACTTCTACGAAAAATGGACCAATGCACGAGTTCACTAATTTGACAATAGGGCGATATTCAAAACTGAAAAGGCAATAGATGGCTCTTTTTCAGTGGTAGTAAAAACGAAATCCTGAAGCAAAGAACGCTCTACGGAATATGAACTAAACACAAAAAGTTATGTATTCACTTTACACTTGATTTCTAATCACTACTTTTTTGATCCAGTTTCCAAATTGCAAGTAATTTACGTTTTTCATTATTTTCCATACGTTTTGGCAGTTCTCCGACTACCATTCTTCCATGCGCTTGTGTTAAAAGTTTGAGAAATTTGAGAATCCAGCGTAGCGTGATCAGTGCACACTGGGCCAGGAGCAGAATTTAGCCAGACAAAACCTCTAGCGCTTTAGGAGTGCATTTTTTCGAGTTGGTGTCAAAGGAGACTTATCTTGAATTTGTTAGTTCTTCAATTTGATGATAAAAGTTAGTTGGAAATTTCGCCGCATAGGTGGCGCTGCGATGCAAACTTTTTTGTTTTGCATCCTAGAGCTTTCGCGTCTTCGGCAATGTTTTAGAACGTGTAAAAATGCGACAAGTTGTCGAAGACACCAAAGTTCTAGGACTTCAAATAACAAAGTTATGGTAAAAAATGTGTAAATCACTTAAATTTTACGTTTTTTCTACTTTTTACGTCAAAATCGTAAAATGTTTCATTTTAACAACCGTGCGTCGTTTAATTTCGATGACATGCATGTGCTGTATGAAAAAAAAATCTTATTATTATATAAATATTTGAATTTTTGAACAAATTCTTGTAAAAACATCATAATTTTTAACATAACTTTACTCAAAAAGTTGCAAATTTTTGCAAAAACTTATCAATGATCCCAAATACGCTATATTTCATCTACCAAATGTCAAAGTTTGCCGGATGTATATTTTGATATATTTGAGATATCTGAATTCAAAATAACCACCTTTTTCATATAAATAGAATAGACTTATTATTAATTTTATCATTGTAATACAAGATTGTTGACACATTGCGTCAGTCAAGTTTTATTAATCAAATATTTTTAATTAGTCAGGCGTTACAGTATCTAGATATTTTCATATTGTTGTGTGGCTCTTATGTCATCTCCAGCAACTGTCTAATTAGAACTTCGCTATGGCCTGCTATTATTCATTTTTTACATCCTGTTATGACCGCGTCGAGACAGTTCTCTCTGACATAAATAACAATTTACAAATCACTAGTATCAAAATAAAAGTATTTGATTAACAAATCTCAACTGACGCAATGTGTCAAAAATCTTGTAGAATAATGATAAAATTAATAATAAGTACATTCTATTTATATGAAGAGATGGTTATTTTGAATTAAAATATCTCAAATATAGCAAAATATACATCTGTCAAACTTTGACATTCGGTAGATGAAATATAGCGTATTTCGGAACATTGAAAAGTTTTTGCAAAAACTTGCAACTTTTTGAGTAAAGTTATGTTAAAAATTATGATGTTTTTACAAGAATTTGTGCAAAAATTCAAATATTTATATGATAATAAGATTTTTTTTTCATACAGCACATGCATGTCATCGAAATTAAACGACGCACAATTATTAAAATGAAACATTTTACGATTTTGACGTAAAAAGTGGGAAAAATGTAAAATTTAAGTGATTTACACATTTTTTACCATAACTTTGTTATTTGAAGTCCTAGAACTTTGGTGTCTTCGACAACTTGTCGTATTTTTACACGTTCTAAAACATTGCCGAAGACGCGAAAGCTCTAGGACGCAAAACAAAAAAGTTTGCATCGCAGCGCACATAAATCACATAAATAACACGGCACCGCTAGAACGTCAAATAGCGTGAGCTACATCTGTCTGAACTCGTGCATTGGTACATTGTGAGAACTACGTTCAAGATTTGAGACCCTCGAATTGAGAGGAATATGGCAAACTTGCCAATAATCGTTGTGCAGCGAAACTGCTCCAGTACCATTTTTCCTAGCTATCCTTTTGTACTTATGCCGTTTAGAAAATCACTCAGATCACCGGTTCAGCCACAGTTATCCCTATATCTGCTTCTTTTTTTTCTGAAACTACGTCCAAATTGGGACAAAGCATGCTTCTCAGCTAAGTGTTCTTATGAGCACTTCCACAGTTATTAAATAAGAGCTTTCTTTGATAATGAGGCATTTTTGGAAGTGTATATTGTGTGGCAAGCACGAGGAAAGTCGAGAAAATTTCCTTTACGAAAAAATCATCGACCGAAAAGATATAAACCCAGGACCCTCAGCTTGGCCTTGCTGAATAGTTTTGTTTACCGCTACGGCTATCTGGGCCCCAGCTATCTCTCCATGAAGGAAGCAATTCTTCTACGCAATTTCCATGTAGAACAAAACCAGCCTAAACTCGACTAGGTGAAACTATCAGAATTATAACCTGAGAAAAAAAAATGAATAGGGTGGCCCTTATTTAAGTTAAAATTTTTACTCAAACTTTTTTGTTTGATGACATTTGTGGCTGCGCTTTAGAAAATTTTATTTTGAACAACTTTGTCGAAGACACTTTTGATCTCACTCTTCATTTAAGCTAAGTAAATTTATTTTGAAAGTTTAAACTTAGAGTAGACCCGAGGAATCAGTTATTTTGGTCTAAATTTTTGATTTTAGTTTAACGTAAATGTGATCTTCAAATGAGTTGCAGAGAAAGTGATGATACACATTTTGCACAACATAGCAAGTTTGGAATTTTTGTGATTTTAAAGTTATAAGCAAATTTAAGTGAAAAACTATGAAAACTTTAGATGCCTATAACTCATAGAGTTGTTTCGATCAATTTTTTCTTCAAGTGGCATTCGAAAGGCCATACAATAGGCAACTTTTGCTGCAAAACTGTGAGAACGATGATTGTCTGGTTCCTTAGATTTGTGCTCTTGTAATTTCGAGGATTGGCTTCGATGCATCTTTATCTTAAAAATATTCTTCCGTAATTCTACAATATGTCCACATGTTTCTTCATTTATGTTTCCTACTAATGAAATACTCATGATGAAGCATTGCAGAAAAGAAATCAAAGACAAAGTGTTGCTCGTTATTATCGTTTTGTTTAACGTCTCTTCTAAGCCAAATAGTCAAGCAAACACTCGTAACACTTATTCCGTCCAGGAATACGTTATATTATTTTTAAATCTTTGATCTTTTTTGTTTTGAAAATTGGCGGCTCATCAAATTGGTTATAGATTTTTCTGAGACGAGCAGTCTTGAAAATCATTTTTCAAGCTCTCCTTGAGTATTTGTTATTTTTTAAGAGAAGCAAAACAGTCGAATAAGATTATATATGACACAGACATGCATATTTATCAAAGAAACTTTCACCATATTAGAGCTTTTTATGTTAATGAACATGGTCTAAAAAGGAGCTTTCATCATATCTAATTATGTTTCTATCATCCTAAAGCGTTGATATCCATCGTGAGGAGTATGACAGAATATAGCTTTTATTGCGATTAGTACAAAAAATTCTTACGCTCACACGGTTGAGCTATAGAATGATCCTTTTCGAATAGACTCGCATATTTTGCATCCGTGCAAGCAAAGGTGAATTATACATTTGAAATAAATTGAAAATTGTGTTTATTCACAAAGATGTTTGCTCGCTATATAAAACTAACTCACGGACAGTGTTGATATGTTTTAGAGTGCCCATCAATCGAACAGTTATGCTGGGCTTTTGAGATGTAAAGCAGAGTTCGTCCCGCTCGTCATCCACTCCGTTAAATTCACGCGGACAAGCAGTATGGGCGGAAAGCTTGCATCTTTTAGTTTCATTTCTCGCGTACAGATGGCTTGGGTTTGAAAGCTTGGAAGCATAAAGCATAATGATTTCATGAGTTGACCACTAGGCAAGTCAACATATGTTAAAGTATGTGTATTGCAGCTTGTATCAAAGAGATAGTGTACTAGCCATATGTGAGCGTACTTTTGAAAATATAATCAACTCAAATAATTCAACAAATTTTGTAACTGTGAATTTAAAGTTTTGTTAACTTTGTTAATAATAGTTATTTTGTTATATATGCTAATGTTTGTAATTCTATTAGAATTGATGATTTTTTTTTATTTTGATAATATATATTGTTAATTTTGTAATATTGCTCATATTATTAATTTTTTAATTTTTTTTTTTTTTTAATTTTATATTTTTCATTTTGTTAGGGTCGGTGTTCCCTTAGTGGACAGTCCCCTATAGTCGCACTAGTGGCTTTTTACGGCCATTTTGCTTTAAATCTTTTCAAAACAATTTTTGACATGAAGGTCACGAGCTATTTATCTAAGTACCATTGATACACAGCTTAATTTTGTTCAAAAAATGATCGAAATAATTAGTTTTGCATACAATTTGAGCTCCCTTGCGCCTATAGTAAACCTATTGTTCCTATTGTAGCACTGCTGAGAGAAACTATTTTTTATTTTACGAAATAATTGATGAATTAAGAACTTTTTTACATCAAACGAAAGCTTTTGATCCACACTTTGTAGGAAAAATATAAAAGTTTTGTAAAAATTTGGTTTTGATAAGTATTTTGCCAACGCCGTGATGCTAGTGCTACTATAGGAACAGAAATTAGAAATAGTGCTACTATAGGCACATGTATTCCTATAGTGGCACAAGCGATAATAAATACAAACATTTGAGTTTTTGTAGTTTTCATATTTTTCCCACAAAAGCAAGATAAAAAGCTTTCAGATGATGTAAAAATAATGACGATAGCGTTATTTTTCGATTTTATACGAATTTTTGTTCTTAGCTATGCGGCTATTGGTACATCGACCCTAATAATAAATAAATTTCGTTTTTTGTGTTAATTTTGTTAATTTTAAATTTTTTATCAATCTTGTAAATGTTGTTAATCTTGATTATATTGTTTATTTCCTCAATGTTGTGAATATAGCTTATTTGTTGATGTTGTCAATTTTGTTATTATTTTATTTATGTTTATTTTATCAGTTTTGATATTTTTCTTTACTTTTAAATATCAATAATATTTTTAATTTAGTCAATATAATTTATATTTTATTTCGTGATCTTTTTTTTGTTCATTTGATTATTTCGAAATGTTTCGTTATGTTTCTTTTACTATTTGTAATTAGGATGATTTAGTTATGTTGTAAATCTGGTAATAATAAGTGTTATATAATATTTTTACTAATTAACTGTGTTTGCAGATCGGGTTTTGTTAACACATTTACATTCGCGTTAGTTGGAAGTGAAGTCATCGAAAAATGTTAAAACACTACGGACAGCATGTCCGTCTAGATTGACTTGAGTATGAATGACATCTGTTCTTTATTCAGTTTTCTCTTAAATACTAGTTTACATTTGTCTTGTACCTGGCTAAACGTGACCCAAACACGCGAGTACATTTCGCTAGGTAAATAATAACATAACGGTATGATGCCTGGCATTGGATGCGGCCACGCATCTCAGGCTCAGTTTTATTGTGGGTAAATGGTAAAGGTTAAGGCGTGTTGAGGCGTGTTGATGTTTATTGTATGATGTTTTGGTAAAACCGTTGGTGACAATAAGAAGGGTTTTTATAGACAAAAGAAGTGATGATTGGTTGTTTGTTAGAGATTTGGGAATTTACGTTTACTGTTTATTGGTATTGCTAATTATGATGATGATGGGTTTTTCTAAAGTATGCTAGTATGCTACACCTCCCCCCTTTAGGAGAATAGTGTAACCATTCGAAAAAAATAATTAGTCTTAATGTATTAAGGAGAAAAACGAATGTTTATGCTCTTATCAATCTATTCTTATGGACCTTAGTTTCCTTATTCGTTACTGTATGTTTAATATAGCAATTTGGTTCTTCTAATTTGACAATTTCGTATGGACCTATATAAAACGGATCTAACTTTTTTCTGTTTTCGTTCGTGATGTATACTTTATCTCCAGGGTGTAGTACAATTGGGTTAATGTTTGTATTTGCTATTGTTTGTCTGCTCTGTTTATTTTTTATTAAATTTTCTCTTGCTATTTTATTTGATTTCTGGAGTCTAAATTTTAATTCTGCGTCGTATTGTTCAAAATTATACAATGGTTCAATATCTAGATTTAAATTTTGAGAATCCTGAGACAATCTTGCCTTCCTGCCAAAAACTAATTCATAAGGAGTGAATCCATGTTCCGTGTGTGGTGTGGTATTAAATGTGAATTCGTAAAATTTTACCCAATCATCCCAATCTGTTTGGTGAGCGTTGGTAAAACATCTCAGATATTCGTTTAAACATCTGTGATTTCTCTCCAATGCTCCAATTGATTGTGGGTGATATGCGGATGAGAAGTTTTGTTTAATTTCCAGTAATTTACAAATACGTTCTAGAACCTCATTGTTGTATTCTGATCCTTGGTCGGTTCTAATTTCCAAGAATGATCCAAAGATTAAGATAAAATTATATAGTAGTGCTCTTGCTAAAACTGCCGCTTCTTTCGTTTGGTACAAGTACAACATACTTAGTTAGATTACATTGTACCGTTAAAATATACCTATTCCCATTGTTAGTTCTTGTCAGTGGACCTGCAGTGTCTACTGAAAGTACTTCAAATGGTCTAGAAGGAGTCGTAGTGACTACTTCTGATTCTTTAGTATGTCTTATCACTTTATTAATTTTACATTTTTCACAATATCTGACGAAATTGGATATCAATTTTTTCATATTTTTAAACTTGTATTTCTCTCTCAATTTTAAATATAGCCGATTTTGGCCTACGTGACCTCCCGTAGGTGTCATGTGATATTGTGCTAGTATTTCATTAATTTCTTCCTCATTCTCTAAAAACGTCTGGGGTTTATAGAGAATTATCTCGTACGTGGAAATGGCATTGTTTGCGATTTCCTTCAGCGTATGTAGCGAGATAAAATTGAATATTTTATTTTCTATAGACAGAGCTAGCTTGTCTCGCTTGTAACATTTCATATATTTCATTATTTCTAGAAGAGCAAGCTCTAAAGCTTGACTTACATTTTCGCGCGTAAATTTGGTTGTGAATTGTTTTAAAATGTTTCTATAATTATGATTGAATAATGTTATTCTTAATTGATTGTGGTGCACCTCACAATCAAGTTTTAAAAGTTTTAGTACCTCCGAAGGGTTTTCAGTTTGCCACACAACCAGGTGATCAGTCTGCTTGCGTGTCTCTGATTCTCTTTGGGGTCTTAATTCTGTTTGGTCTAGCTTTTCCTTCCTTGTCATAGATCTAGTATTTACAATCAGGATTGATGAATCCTTAAGGTCTTCTGATTTCAGAATAATTCGTGAAAGTGCGTCAGCAGCCACGTTAGCCTTTCCTTGGACGAATTCTATATCAAATTCAAATTCATCCAGATCCAAGCGTATTCTAGTCAACCTAGAGGTAGGGTTTTTCATACCAAATAAGTAGACCAGAGGGCGATGATCTGTTCGGACTTTGAATCTGCGTCCATATAGATAGAGTTTGAAATACTCAATCGCCCAATGTATGGCGATTAATTCTTTTTCTATGATTGGTTTATTTCTTTCGCCTTTTGTAAATTCTTTACTGGCATAGCCTACAGGTAAATCTCCTTCAGCATATTGTTGTGAAAGAATCGCTCCACAAGCCACATCCGAAGCGTCGGTTGTCACTATGAATGGTTTTGTGAAATCCGGGTATTTCAAGATTTGGGGTGATAAAAGGAACTTTTTGAGATTGTTGAATGCCTCGTTATGTACAGGGGTCCATTCGAATCTATCGGTACGAATTTGCGATAATAGTTACAAAATGCTACAAATCGACGAACTTCGTCTGCATTTTTAGGCGTTGGGAATTGTTTCACAGCTTTAAATTTGGAATCGTCAGGGAGAATGCCATTACTAGTTATTTTGTGACCTAGGTAGGTTACTTCAGTTCGAAAAAAATTACATTTATTAGGATTCAACTTGAGGTTATAGTGCCTCAAGCGTTCAAATATTTTTCTTAGGTTGTCAAAATGGTGATTTACCGAACATCCTGTTACAACGATATCGTCAATATATACAAAAGCACATTCTGGTGTAAGACCAGCCATGGCTATGTTCATCATCCGTTGGAAACTATTTGGGCTAATATTAAGACCAAATGGTAACCTTGTAAACTGAAAATGTCCGGATGCTGATGAAAAAGCTGTATATTTTCGCGAGTCTTCATCTAGTGTTATTTGATGAAAACCTGCCATCAAATCAAGTGTTGTAAAATACTTGGCTCTTCCTAGTTGGTCAAGTATTGTATCAATACGCGGGAGTGGGAATTTATCCGCTAAAACCTTTTTGTTAAGTTGTCGGAAATCAACAACAAGTCTCCACTTTTTTGTATCACTGTCCGATTTCTTCGGAACTAATAAAATAGGAGAGTTGTAGGATGAAATAGACGGTTCTATTATTTCATCTTCCAACATTTTCTGAATTTGAGCTTCCATTTCGCCATTTTGTGAGTGTATATTCTTGTAATTTGGAATGTACACGGGAATGTTATCATTAACGTGAATACTTTGATTGTAGAAATTGTTTGTGGGTAACTTTTCATCAGGTAAATTAAAAATGTCTGCGTATTCAGTAATGAGGTTTTTAAGGTTTTGTTTTGCGAATTGTGGAACATTGTTAAAATTAATTTGAGAAATAATGATGTTAGCACGAGTTGCTTTGTTTGTTTCTGAATGGTGTTTATTTGTAACAGTGGTATAATGATTAAGCGGTTCTGTACGGGGTTTGAAATTTTCTAAAAGAATTGGTTCCTCAGTGGTATTGATGAACTTGGCATAAGGTGATTGTTCTGAAACTATAGTGTTTCCACAGAATACACCTGGAAGTATTTCCTGTGAATGCACTACAGTGTCTTCTTTAATGTTTTGATTTGTTAATTTGCGTATTACTTCGCATCTTGCTGGAATATAAATATTGCCGTTATGATTATTTTCGATTGGGACTGCTATGTCGAGTTTTGTAGTTTAAAATTCAATAACCAATGTTCATAATCGATATTACACTTGAACGTAGTCAAGAAGTCACGTCCAAGTATTCCGTCTGTTGGGATTTGAAAGTTTGGTTCCACTAACTGAAAGTTATGGTTGACTGTTAATCCATTAAAGAAATGTAAGGACGTAACAACTTCAGCTAATGTCTCTGTTGTATCGTCACTTATACCGGTGATGCGATAATGTTTATTTCTATCCACTATGTAATTTGGTTGAACTTTGCAAATTTTAAATAACGATACATCAGCTCCAGTATCAACTATGAATGAACATGTTGAATTTGCCATGCCGACGTACACGTTAATAAAATTTGATGCGTTCAGATTTACTGCATATACTGTCCCTGATTGGCTCGGGGAGCCATTGTCCCTAAAAAAGTATTTCCGTTTGCAATTTGTTGTGGTTGTTGCATCTGAGTGGGTGTATCACGTTGATTCATTTCTTCCGCGCTGTAGTGTATATGCGGCGGGGATTATTCTGAGGTCCTCTACCTCTGTTTGCCTGCCTGAATTGATTATTAGATTGTTTGTTGTAATGAGAAGGTGCATGACCTCTGTGGTAATTTCTGACAAAATTATTCCTTTCTTGGAGTTGTTGGTGTCTGAAATTGTTATTCTGATAATCACGTCTTTCACTGTTGTAGCTATTGTTATAATTGTAATTATAATTTCCGCGGCACCGATTGAAGCCGATTGGGTTCCTTAACCGTTAATGAGAGTCTCAACTCCTGTCTTTGTTGCCATACTATTTGCTAATTCATTAGGCATTTTCTTTTCGAGGTAGACTGCCTTCAATTTGGCAGTGAGCGAATCTACCTCTTCGCAAAAATCTTCAACTGATCCTCTTTGTTTAATTGCTTTCATTTTTGCGATAATATTATCTGGGGTTATTTTGCTAGCACATCGTTGTCTAATATTTTGTTCAAGCTCGGCAATTTTCATTCAATTAGGTTATATAAATGTGTTTTATTGCTCGTATAAAAAATAAACAATAAAATGCTTTGCACAACAAGAACTTATCAGTATCAGCTGCAGCGATATCAGAATCAACATTATCGATACCGGACCAATTACCGATTATCGGTTATTTGTACTGCGACAAAGATAACGCATTTTTTTCATATTTTATTTCCATTACATGTTATTTTGATAAAATTTTGGAAACAAATAAATGCTTATGGCACTTCCCTTTGTGGAATAAAGCATCAGCAAATTTGGCCATTTTTCATTAATTCAGAAATGGTCAACGAAAAAATAATAATTCAGTATTTTTCCCACAGAACTAAAGATATTGAAATATTCAATGGTATTTCAACAAATTTTGGCATAAACGTATAAATGGCTAGAATGACATATCGTCAAAGATTGGCGATTTAGACAGTGGAACATGTTTTTATCTCGTAAATACCGCTACTTACTAGGACGCTCAATCTAAGGACTGTTCATTTTATAAAGTGGACACATTGTTTGTGCTATATTTTTTTATCGATGGAATCGTTATCGGTTTCCTTGCATTATTCAACTACTATTCTACAATTTCATGAAAACATAAGATCTTACAAAACGCTTTTGGTTGAAGAACTAAATAGTTTTCTTTTCCAAAACTCTAAAGATGAACTGTTCCTCTAAGTTAAGCATTGTTTTTCGCATAACAAAAATCCTCATTTTTTTGAATAAACTGTATGTTGGTATCTCTTACGTGTTTGAAATTGATTCATTTGTATGAAAGAGAGCTTAATCGTGAGTTTTAACCGGAATCTTAGGTATAATTTTACTCTTTATAGTTATTTTTTGAAAAAATCCCATACTTTAAAAGTCCCAATTTTGATGATTGTCTTTGGTCTTCTGGGAAAAGTCCTACCTTTAGTGGCCTTTGTGGCCGTGCGGTTAGTGTAACCAAGGATTTAGCCGCATCGTGTCAAGAAGTGTGGGTTCAATGCTCGCTTCAGGCCGGAAAACTTTTCGTCAGAAATGTATTACGACTGTGCCATTGGGCGTCGTATGCTAGTCTGTTGTCTAGTGTGGTGCTTCCTTGAAAGGGGAAATCGTCCACTGGAAGCATTAACTTGTTGGTGTCTAGGAGAGTAGTAAATAATACCAACAAATGTTTTCTTCGTAAGACATGAAGTTAATTGTTTTGTGAAAAAGAATGGTCAACTTTGTACAACAGCTTTTCTTAGGGGCTTATGGAAACACGATTTAGTTTAGTTAACCAAAAGATATATCATAAGCAAGGTGTTCACTTTATAAAATTATCAGTCCTTAAGATCTGTTGCTGCGATTTGGTGGAATCTTATTGCAGCTTTAAAGTCATGTCGGTAGATGTCTTAAATATGATTTAAACCGTTTTGGGAATGCAAATTGTGTTGAGTCTATATCGGTAATTTAGATGTCTATATTTTCACAGTCCTAAAATAAGTCATATATGTTTTCAGTATGATCTAAATTTAGAATTATTGTTACGTAAGATTCTCAGTTAGACCAAACTTAAGAATTCACTCAGCTTCATGATTGCACAATTCCATTCTACAAAATCCATATGTTTTTTTTTCACTGGCCATGTATGCTACTGTCACTTGAAAGAAACTAAAGTTTTGCTTTGTCCCCAACCATTCTTCTTCCGTTATCTAAGTCATAAGTGGAACATCCTACCAGGAAATACAATTGTAAGTTTGTACAACGATCCTCCAGCTAGATGCACTTCAATCCCCGTGTGCATGTGTGAATACTTCCTCCTACACTAGCGGGAGAATTGCAACATAAAATGCACAGCCAATAGCACTTCCATGGGGACATAAAGGTAGCTACTGTCTTGGGTTTCTTCGGTTGCACCTTTGTTTCAAGTTCTACTGTTGTTCGCTGTGATGAACTTGCTCGCAAGTGAAGTGGGATGCCATCCCCGTGCATAGCAGAAAAGGGCTTCAGTATTTGGTTCAAGTACTTATGACTTTGTTGTAAGCAGCAATATGGTTGGTTATTGAGCTCAAAGGTTTCTAACAAGGTGTGTTTCTTTTTCTGGACTCGTTTTTTCGATGATAATGGTAACACATTCTTTACTAGCTGAGGGATTTGAAGGAAAACATTTTTTTTTGACTGTTCAAATCTTTTTAAGGAATGAATGGCCAATAAACCAATCCAATTATTCTCAACAGTGTATTAGGTTAGGACACTTATACCTTCTGTACAAAAGTAGGACATATTCCCCAGCATTGGACAGCACCCAATACTGGGCATCGTCAATTATCTTAAAATAATAGCTAGTCCATATTGGTACAGCATACGACATGGCCGGACTGAAAATTTGCTTGAAGAACAAAAGCTTGTTCTTAAGACAAAGTTTCGATTTTCTATTAGAAAGAGGATACAGACATTTTATGTATTCGTAACAATTGTCTTGATTCCCCTCAATATGATTTTTCAAATCAAACTTTTATCTAGCATGAGTCCTAGATACTAAACTTCATCTGACCAATTTATTGGAAACCCTCTCATCGTAACAACATGTCTACTTGAAGGCTTTTGGTTAATGTGGGAATGTTATAAGTTAAGTTTTGGAAGCATTGGGAGAAATCTTCCAATTTTTGCAAGTTTGTAGAAGAGATAATTTTTTTAACAATCTACTACAGATGACACGCAAGCTTCGTCTTTTGGCGGAGAGGCCTGTGTTATCCTCAAACAAAGATTTTTGACATCCCTGAGGTAACTCAGGTAAGTCAGATGTGAAAATATTGTATAATACCTACCTTGATACCTTGACGGCTGCAGCGTAGCATCACGCCATTTTCGGGCGTATTGTAGAGCTCCATCTTTGTCTCCTTACAACACACTACCTCAGCATGTACACCGCCATGCCTGATTCTATTTCTACCTGCAACTATGTACTTCATTTTGGTAGAATTAATGGTCAGGCCTATCCTCGTTGTCTCCCTCCTCAGAGGCACGCAGGCCTCTTCCACTGACCTGCGATCGAGGTCTATATTGTCCGCAAAGCCAAGGAGCATGTGCGACCTTGTGATAATAGTGCCATTTCTCTGCATGCCAGATCTCCTAATAGCACCCTCGAGTGCAATGTTGAACAGTAAATTCGAAAGTGCTTCAATCCGTCCAACGTCACGAACGAGGTTGACACCTCGTCTGTGATCCGAACACTTGATTTCAAACCATCCAACGTAGCACGTATCAGCCAAATTAGTTTCGCCGGAAAACCATTTTCAGACATTATCTGCCAAAGCTCATTTCTTTTCACTAAGCCGTACGCCACCTTGAAATCAATAGACAGATGGTGAGTCTGCAAGTTATTCTTCCGGAATTTATCTAGAATCATTCACAAGCTAAACATCTGGTCCGTTGTCGAACGGCTTTCGCGAAAACCAGCCGACGAAGGACTCTTCGAGCGGTCTCAGTCTGTTAAACAGGATGCGCGACAGAATTTTGTACGCCGAATTCAGCAGGGTAATTTCTCTGTAATTGGCACACTCCAGTCTGTGCTCTTTCTTGTAGATTGGGCATATGAGCCCATCGAACCAGCCGGTGGGCAATTCTTCGTCCTCCCATACCTTCAGAAGTACTCGGTGGATCGACTGATAAAGCTGCTCACTTCCGTGCTTGAGAAGCTCGACCGGAGTCTCGTCCTTCCCAGCAGCCTTACAGTTGATCAGCTCGCTGATAGCCTTTTGAACCTCTCCTATGGTCGGTGGGTCCACAACTTGATCGTTATCACCAATATTCATACTGTTCCTTACTACATTTCCATTTTCACCGTTCAACAATTGCTGAAAGTGCTCCTTGCATCTGGCAGCCACCGCCGTTTTATCGGAATGAATTCCTTTCCAATGACGGGTCGGAAGAAATCTTCTATCCCGATCTGCGCATTTGCGTCGCCGATGACTATCTTGACTGTTTTGGGCACTCTCCGTAGGCCTTATCTAGGGTCTCATAGAACTCACCCCATGTCATAGAACTTATCGTTCGTTGGCGCATATATGCTGATCAGGCTGTAGTTAAAGACCTTGCCCTTCATTCTTAACACATAGATTCAGTCGCTTACCGGTTTCCACTGAAGCCACTATGGAGCCAACTCCACGTTCTGCTCTGTCGCCACTGCTGTAGTAGATGTGGTACTTGAATGAAGTGTTGGCGATGGGATTCTTTGGTCAGAATTCACGTTCTCCGGTTCTCGGCCAGCGTATTTCCTGAATAGCTGCCACGTTCACGCCGATATTCCGCAGTTCACGGACCAAGAGCGCAACTTGAACGGGTTCATTAAAAGTTCTTACGTTCCAAGATCCAACTTTCCAATCGTTGTCCTTTATTCGTTGCCGGGTCTGTTGCCGTAAAATCAATCCGTTCGCTCTACTTTGCCTTTCTTGGTTGGTGAAGAGTCTTCGATAGGCCACCTAACCAGGGTTGCGCTACCTACATCGTTCTACAGGGGCTGCCTCCTCGGTGCTGACACGATACAACATTGTCCGTTTGTTCTTTACATGATGGCCACGGTCATAGCCATCACAACCATCCACCTTTATCAGGACTTTGGATCTGTAGCTTGTAACGTTGGGACGTTTTTTTTCTTTTTAAGCAAAATAATTTTGCCTTGAATTCGTTGATTTTAAGATAATATTTTGAATTTTAGTTTAAGTGAAGTAACGGTTTGACGTTTTGCTCTTTTTAAATAAAATTATAGTTTGAATTATTAAATAAATTTGTAAAAATAAAATAACTATTTGTAACTAACTATTTGCAATCGACGAAAAGTATCTTGGATTTAGTTTTAAATTCTCATTTTGACTTTGCCTCATGGGAACGTGAAATAGAAACTGTATGTAATTGGTTTGTGTCTAGGCTAAATGTATGCCATCAAAAGACGTAGTGAGTGCAGTAATGGCTCCTGAATATATGTAACTCATTAACACCATCTTGACGAACCTAAAGAAGCGCTATGATCGCCATCGAAAGAGATTTCTTTAAGCAAAAAAGACTTAAGCTCGATCATTTCGTTCTTAACAAGGCTGGAGTATAGAAGTTACCGCGGTTTTTAAGTTTCGAGTTGTTAGATTTTTCTGTGCCCTTCGTTAACGTACCGAAGGTAGTTTTGTGTAAAGAGGAGAATTTAAAGTGAAGTGTTTAAAACGGTTTTTGTGTCTACAGTCGAAGCTCATTATAACGACAACTTTTATAACGACAAAAGCTCTATATAGCGACATTTTTCGGTCCCATGAAAAATATTTTAAAGTTATATTTATTCTCCATAACGACTTTTCTCTATTGCGACGGTCCCTTGCGATGTCGTTATAACGCGCTTCGACTGTATTTTGTTTTTGTAGTAAATTGTACGTGTTTCCGGTCGTTTTGACCATGGTCCCGCGAATCTTCTATTCGTGCTTCAGATTATTCGTACAAAAAGGTAATTTTTAGATTTTGAAATTAGTTTCTTGACAATATATTAATTTGAGCCATTCGCGTTGGACTTTCCAGCGCTTAGGCGCTTTTTGTATTACGGGCTGGTTTGAGAGTTTCGACAAGTGGAGTCAGTTTGGGGTTCACCCGAGGCGTCTCCGGCGCCATCATCGTGAAGCATTCGAGCTCGGGATCCACTAAGGCCCGCCGTAAAGGTAGCTAAACGGAGGGAGGTGAAGTTCGTCAACCCTTCGAACGAAATACTCCGACGGTCGCCAAAAACCGTCGTAAGTTCACCTTACGCTACAACCCCGGTGAACGGAGTCCGAGAGCGCGATCCCCGTACGTAGCCAATTATCGTACGCCGGATCGGACCATATCTGAAGGTGACGGGTTCATTTCATCGCGTGCGGTCAGAGCCCCCAAGGCAAAGCCGTGCGAAGGTACGTTGGCCTCGACCCTGAAGAGGCGGTCAAACCCAGGAAGCACGACAATCTGTCGTTGCGGCTCTCGTAGCAGACCAAACCGGAAGCCTTCCGTCCAGCCTCCACCTCCTCCGCAACGTTAATTCGGCCATACTCCCCGAGCTCATACCCTTCGTCGCTGCCGCCATTACAGCAGCGTCAGCGGACAAGCAACGTTCCCGCCATTGCTCCGAGGAGCGATCAAACGACGACCGTCCTTCGCCGGCAACCGCCGGATACGTCAAACGTCATCGAGTCACCGAAAATCCTGCGCAGGTACGTGGAAACCTTTTTCATGGCCATGATAGTTTCCCTTAATATCCGTCAGTAAATAGGTCCAACCCGAATGTGTTTTCGTTAATAATGAGTAATAGAAGTTCTGAAAGACAATTGATTTTTCCGTTTTAGGCAATTCAGAGAATTCACCCTTTTATATACGTTTTGCTTTTCGTTTTTCTGGTAGGTTGGCCTTTCAGACTTCCAAACTCCATTTAGGTTACGATCGGGTTGAACGAGTTTAAGGTTTTGTGGTAAAGGGTTTCGTGGGTCAAAAGAAATGTTTGGCGTGAAGTTAGAAGGTTCGTCAAGGTGAAGAAGAAATTAGTAAAGCCGTTCACGAGTCCCCTGAGGGAAAAGTCTCAAAGTAGTCGGGCAAAGTTGAAAACGACCGGTGGTCTCTCGGTTTCCGTGAGTGGCGCCTAAGCCACCGAGTTTAAGCGAAACCTCGTGGTATTTGAACGGTTACAAGCTCTAGTTCTAAATAGTTTCGAGTTTTTTCGGACATGCTACTATGGTGAGCCGTCATGCGCTAGCGGTGTTTGTATAATATTGGTTTCAAAATGCTACCTTGAGAAACACCAGCACTTACAGGAAGGCTTTAAGACTTGGAGTTCTGATAATTAACCCGAACTAACTTAATTAACTTTTTTTTTACTTTTTCCAACACTGCCCATACTCGCAAAACAGTCCCATTTCAATTTTCATCACTTTTGAGTTTTCTTCATGAATCATGTTTATTGTTAGTGTACTTCATGGTATCATACTTAAAATTGTATTTTTGTATGGACAAAATGCGAAAAAAATACCAAATCATGTGCATCCCATATTGAAAGTACCCGCATAACAGTCCCACTAGTAGAACGACGAAATTCATGTACCCTTATTCCTATTATGATTTCTGTAATCTTGCATCGTAGTTTTCATCCCATAAGAAAAAAAAAATGCTACAAATTACAGTGTTTTAAACTATCTGCACTCCATAACAAATGTTGTTTTTCATTTTTGTCTAGAATGCTTCTGGTGCGATGAGTGATTGAAACATATCTAGTCCTTATGAGAGTCTAAATTAAAAATAAGATAAATAGCTTCCCTCTAAGTCAAACCTATAGCTGTCATAACTTTTGTCTTCTGATCAATTACCTAAATCTAACGATATGGAGGGGAGGCTTTTTGGGCTAACATGGGAATTAGCATACCACCACTGGTATCGTCGACTGGTCAAGCAGTACGTTTAGCGACACTAATGGTGATAATTAAGAAGGTCCAATGAAAAGCCAGTAATATGAATATCTAAGAAATGTCCAACAGCTTTTTCGAAATCAGGCCAATCAAAACTTACCCGTCTTAGTACCTGTGTGTCAGATACTACAACATGCTGCAGGTGAATCCTAACTACTTTTCCTATATGGCCGGCCGCAACGCATTCATCAAACCCAGGAATGTCTTGAGGACTGTCACTTTCACCACCATGTTATTTTATATTGTATAATAAGTATTGCAACCCGTTAACGCCCAAGGTATCTCACAATTGGAATTCAGCTCCGTTTTTGTTATTCATAGTCGTATTCCCATATATTAAACCTAATTTCACCAAAAAATGTCAAGTCTATGGTGAGGATCCAAAAAAATTCTTGAAAGTGTGTCGTCCATATCTAGTTGTTCTATAAGTTTATTTTCGAGATTATTCAAACATATGTACATGCTCTTCGACCCATTACAATGTAAACAAGTTGAAAAAAACTGCAGATGAGGGGTAATTCATAAATTCCGTCCCGTACAGAGGAGGAAGGAAGGGGTTACAAGAAAACGTGACTACCCATATAAAAATTAAAATCCATACAAAAAGTGTGATATAAAGGAAAATTGAGGAGGATAAATATTGCAAAACTGCGTGACGTAATTTATGGACGTACCCTCATAAAGAAATTGCAACATAAAGAATAACAAATTCAGAGGCGAAAGATGCATGCCAGAACTAAATCATTAAGTTACTTCAATTCAATTTTCTGCTCTACCACGTAAGTAAGATACAGACATACATACATTTCCATACATGTACATGTACATGTACAATAGGGTAATGACTGTTTATTTTGTTCTTAAACGCTAACAGTTGGCGCCAGCAGCAAAAATTACAGACAACAACCTTTCGAACATTCAGTTTCTCTTACCGGCCGCCGAGCGACGACACTGTTGTTTGTATGTCACCCACTGATCGCGCTACGCTGGATTCTCAAATTTCTCAAACTTCCAACACAAGCGCATGGAAGAATGGTATCAGGTATCAGAAGGCCGGCTCCAAAGGCACGTTCCCCACCAGTTGGGAGATTTGTGCCATCGCCATATTTGAGCCTATTTCATCATCTACCCGATGGGAGAGGAAAGGGAAGGGAAAGATGGGAGGAAATAGGAATGGGGTCCCTTGAAGAGGGAAAATCGCATAAGCGAATTGAGAGCATGTAGCTCCATACCACAATGGGTTCGAACAGCGCCCTAAAAAGGACACTGCAAAACGCAAGAGCGTAAAGAGAGCCTATAGCTCATTACCACAGCGGGTTAAGAATAACAGAATGTCCTGAAGATTCAGGCTTCTGAATTCAGTTTCACTTAATAAGTGTTTACCAAGTAATTGGAATCGCATTTGCGCAAAAACTGGACAGTTACATATCAGGTGATACGAAGTTCCATAATCGGAGTCACAACTATCACACACAAATGAGCCAGCACGCTGAATATTTGCCATGTGATAGTTGAGTCGGCAGTGTCCTGTCAACGCTCTGACCAAGAGACTGCAATTCTGCTTTGATAGATTTGTTAAATACTTCGCCACCCTTGGAGATGGCTCAGTAATGTACAATTTTGTTTGACGACATGACTCCAAACTATTCCAATATTGCTTGTGCTGAGTTGCCGCCCAAGAATTTATCTGAAGCTTCACCCAGCACTTCGAAATTGGAATAGCCGGCTCAGGGCCAATGAAGTTATGTGATGCTCCATCGCGAGCTAGCTCATCAGCCAATTCATTTCCAACGATGGAAGAATGGCCAGGTACCCATACAAGAGTTACAGAGTTGACTGAATTCAGTTCCTCAATTTGAGTTCGACATGCGATAACAAGCTTCGACCTTGAGTTGGCCGAAGCGAGAGCTTTTATAGCAGCTTGACTATCTGAACAGAAGTATATGACTTTACCCATTACGCGCTGTTGAAGTGCTGATTGCACTCCACACATAAGGGCAAATATTTCCGCCTGAAAAACGGTGCAGTTTCTACCAAGTGAGTAAAACTGATTCAGCCTTAGCTCACGAGAATATACTCCTGCACCAGCTCTACCTTCAAGAAGGGAGCCATCAGTGTAACATACTATATTGTTTGATATACTTCTTTCCAAATAGCCAAACGTCCACTCTTCCCGTGAAGGGAATTGTGTGGTAAATGTCCTGTAAGGAAAGTTACAAGCAATTGTGAGATCACTTGGAGCAAGGACAATTTTGTCCCAATTCACCAAAAGTGGAAACAACGAAGTGTGTGTAGATCTACGATTCACTGGATTTTTCTCCAGTAGATCCAGTACCCATAAACGGTAAGAGCAAGAAAGTGCTTCTTGTTTAAGATAAATGTGTAGTGGCGCAACGTCGAAAAGGGCCTCGAGCGCTGCTGTGGGAGTTGTAGAGAACGCACCAGACATCGCCATCAAGCACATCCTTTGGAGATGGCTCAATTTTGATTGGATTGTTCTCACTTCGCCCTTTTGCCACCACACAAGACATCCATATGCCAATATTGGTCGAACAACTGTTGTGTAAATCCAGTTGATATATTTGGGTTTGAGGCCCCAAGTTTTACCAAAGGTTCGCCGGCATTGACCGAAGGCCATGCAAGCTTTTTTGACTCTGAAATCAATGTGAGGTGTCCATGAAAGTTTGGAATCTAAAATAACTCCGACATACTTTACTTGATCAGTCACATTAATCTCAGTGCCAAAAAGACGTAAAGGTCGAATTCCATCGCGGTTTCGTCTTTCCGTAAAAAGAACAATAGATGTTTTATTCGGATTAACCGAAAGGCCATATTGGCGACACCAACTCTCGACTACCTGAAGAGCACTTTGCATCAGGTCGAATAGGGTGCTTATGCACATACCAACTATCAGAGCTAGATAGTCGTCGGCAAATCCATATGTTGGAAAACCGCTATTATTGGGTTGCCTCGATAGCGTATCTGCTACAAGATTCCACAGAAGTGGTGATAAGACTCCCCCTTGGGGGCATCCGCAAACACTCAATTTTCGAATCGCTGCTTGACGCAATGTCGAGAAGAGATGTCGGTTTTTGAGCATTTGATGAATCCAATTGGTAATCATTGTAGGTAGCCCATGGTTTCGTGCTGCTTCCAATATGGCATCGAAAGACACGTTATCAAAGGCACCCTCAATATCCAAGCAAACACCCAAGCAGGATTGCTTCTGAGCGAATGCTTTCTCGATATCGTATACAACTTTGTGTAAAAGAGTCACCGTGGACTTTCCAGATTGGTAAGCATGTTGATTCACATGAAGAGGCATGTTTGCCAAATAAACATCACGGATGTGATGATCGATAATGCGTTCCAGACATTTCAGAAGAAAAAAGGTCAGACTGATTGGTCTAAAACTCTTCGCTTCTTCATACGACGCATGGCCTCCTTTCGGGATAAACTTTACAGTAATATCACGCCAGGATCTGGGAATATACCCGGTAGCAAAACTGCTTACAAGTAGCTTTTTCAAAACATGTTTGATAAACTCAAACCCCTTTTGGAGCAGAACAGGATAAATCCCATCCGCTCCTGGAGATTTGAAAGGAGCAAAACTATTAAGTGCCTGTTGCGACAGGTGATGATTTCGGAGATCCAAAGAGCGAAACTCGTTTTTTTTATGATGTGGAGTTTGCTTTTAGCTGCAATTTGTATTAGGTTCATTAATTATAAGTTCAAAAATAGTTCATAGGTAGTTTTAAGGCATGAGTAGCTCATAGGTTTACAAAATATTAGATATTAAGCAAAGTTTTAAACAGCAACTTACATTTTTAGTCCGTTTTATGTTCGAATCCTGTCCAACTAACTTTGCTGTACAATAAATTCACTGACAATTTAGTTTTCTGTTCTTCTAATCCGTGTGCGTCTTCTGTGGTGTCTATTTCAGTACTGACTATGTGTTCCTAAGCGATCGTGTAGTATTGTGTGTATTGTAGATGTGTTGTACACTTTAATATTTTTCTCCCTGCTGTTGGTACCACGCACCCCTAGGGAAATATTTAGGAGGCTACGGCGCCGTCCTGAACATTCCCCGACCCGTATTGCTCCGTGTCATCACGAGCTGTATCAGTCACTTCCAGGACGGCCAATTTTGACACCGGGCGACGTAGAACTCCGGTTGATGTCTTCACGTTTGCACTGCGGCACCTGCCATCTCGTCCCGGGAATACACGTAGTACGATCCCTCGAATCCAGCCGTTTCGTAGTCGATCTTCAACGATGATCACTAGATCGCCGGCAGAGACCGGCTTTGTGTCAACGAACCATTTGGTTCGTTTCGTAATGGTGGGAAGGTATTCCTTCACCCAGCGTGTCCAGAACTGATCCAAAAGACGTTGATATAAGAACCAACTCGAACGCAAGACCAATTTATCGTCTACGAGTTGCGTCGGAGGTTGATTCACCCCACTCGTACTCAGCATGATGAAGCAATTCGGAGTTAGAGCTTCGTGTTCCGCAGACTCGATAGGCATGTAGGTCAACGGCCTCGAATTCACCACCGATTCCGCCTCTACGAGCAACGTGACCAATACTTCCTCGCTAGGTTTGCGCTCAACTGATAGCGAAGCAAGTGCACACTTAACGGACCGAACCATACGTTCCCAAGACCCCCCCATATGCGGTGCAGCTGGTGGATTGAAGCGCCATTGTGTAACAGTGTTGGTGAAAGTCGTAGCTAGTTCCGTATTGATGGATCTCAGCTGCTCTCGCAGTTCTCCGCTGACTCCGACGAAATTCGTCCCCCGATCACTGTAGATCTCCGAAGGTGCCCCCCTCCGCGATATAAACCGCCGTATAGCCATCTTGCAGCATTCAGTTGACAGGCTGGATACAATCTCGAGATGGATAGCTCTAATGGTTAAACATGTAAAGAGTGCGACCCATTTCTTCACCTCATGACGGCCTTGTACAACTAAAAGCGGGCCGAAGTAATCTATTCCGACGAAGCTGAACGGTTTAACGCGTGGAGTGACCCGAGCGTCCGGTAGTGGTGCCATTCGTGGAACTGCTGGCGTTGCCCTGAACACCCTGCACCACATACATAGCTTGCGAACCTTCCGGAAAGCTGCCCGCATTTCCGACAAGTGAAATCTTTGCCGCATTTCATTCACGGCCGTCTCTCCGTTGCAGTGGTTGAATCGACGATGGTATGAATCTACGATCAGCGTAGTCGCATAATGGTTCTTCGGCAGCACGGCAGGATATTTGAACTCGTATGCAGCTTCACAGAACCCATCGATTCGACCTTCCATGCGAACGATTCCTTGATTATCCAAAAAAGGCGATAGCTTGTAGAGCCTACTAGTTTTTTCCAGCCGATGACGTCGATCTGGTGGCAAAGATTGATTTCCTTGCATCGTTGCGATCTCGTCCGCGAAGACTTCCATCTGTGCCAACCTGATTATCGTATGTTCTGCTCGCTGTAATTCCTCACGGGTGAGCAGAAGCTGCACCTCCGATACATCTCCATGCTTCTTCCGCTTCAGTTGATCGATAAACCGATGGACATAAGCCACAGTACGTAGACATCGTTCCCATTTTGAGAATCGGTTAAATTGTACCAACGCCTCGTTGATGACTTCCTTATGGATGTGTATTGGTCGAAGCTCCTCCACAGTAGGGCAAGAAAGTTTCTTCTGTTGCGGCCACATACTTGGGGGATCATACAAGAATCTCGGTCCACTGAACCAGCGATGACCAGTGTCGATTTGGAGCCCTTCTTTCCACTTTGTGGCGTCATCGGCCACATTCATTCGTGTGGGAACGTATTGCCATTCATCAACCTTTGTGGAATCTAGGATTTCCGATACACGGCACGCTACAAACTGCCGATATTTTCGCTGATCGGATTGCAACCAGGAAAGGACAGTGGTTGAATCACTCCAGAAAAACTGTTGCTTGATGCACAATGTGTGGTTTTCTGTGACCGACTTCGCCAATCTTGCTCCAAGCAATGCAGCTTGTAGTTCGAGACGGGGAACTGACAATGGTTTCAGTGGAGCTACCTTGGTTTTCGAGGAAACTAAGACACAACGAACTTGAGTCCGGTCCACTATCCGAAAATAGGCTGCTGCCACGTACGCTTCCTCGCTGGCATCCACAAGTACGTGTAGTTGCAGAGTTCCGAAGCTTTCTGGAAGATATTCTGGAAAATAGCATCGTGGTATTCGAACGGAATCAAGTTGGCCCAATAGCTTGATCCAACGACGCCATTCACTGAGCTGTTCACTGTTGATTTTTTCGTCCCACGCAATGTTTGCTCGCCAAACGTTTTGAATGAGAATTTTTCCATGCACCACGACAAGCGATATTAGGCCAAGCGGATCAAAAATACTCATTACCACCTGCAGAAGTTGTCTTTTCGTCGGTATGACGTCTCCTTGGAGTAATGGCATCAACTCATCTCGAAACAAACCGCTGAATGCGAACTCGTCTGTTTCCGGAAACCAGCTCATTCCAAGAACGCGTTCTGATGACGAAGTGGCATGTGCTGAGAAGCTTTTCACTTGCTCTTCTGCCGAGTCCCCGACCCGTGACAGAACTTCTTTAGAACTGGACATCCAGTTCCGTATGTGGAACCCAGCCTTGGCGTGAACCTCTTTCACCTGGAGTGCCATATCCACGGCTTCCTCGACGGTATCCAGACTATCCAAATAATCGTCCACATAATGTTTGTGGACGATTGCGGTAGCTGCAGCAGGGTATTCAGTCTCGAAGTCCTTCGCATTTCGGTTCTTTATGAACTGTGCCGCAGAGGGTGAGCAGGTCACGCCGAAGGTAGCAACATTCATGACGTAGGTGTCTGGCGCCTTGGATAAGTCGCTTCTAAACAAGAATCGTTGAGCCTGTCTGTCCTCCGGTCTGATTTGGAACTGGTGGAACATCTCCCGTATATCGCCACTTATTGCAACTTGACGTTGGCGATAACGGGATAAAACCGATGGAAGAGACGTTAGAAGATCTGGTCCAGCAAGCAGAGCGGAGTTAAGTGACTGTCCTTTAACTTTCGCCGCTGCATCCCATACGATGCGAACTTTCCCAGGCTTCTTAGGGTTCACGACTACCCCCAAAGGGAGATACCAGACTCTCCTTGGGTCTGTGTTGAGCATTTCTTCGGTGGTAATTTTATGCGCATATCCCTTTTTCACGTATTCCACAATCTGATGTTTTAAGTTGTCGAAAAGCTCAGGGTTCCGTAATAAACGACGCTCCAAGGATTTCATACGGTTCTCCGCCATGGGCCTGCTATCCGGAAAATTTATGTGATCGTGCTTCCACAGTAGCCCTGTTTGGAACCGTCCGGATGGCAGACGGATTGTAGTATCTTCCAAAATTTTCCTAGAACGCATTTCATCGGAGCCTTCGAGCAATGGAGCAACAGCCACGCCGACACTCTCTATTGAGAAAAAATCCTTCACCAGATCGTGCAAAACTTCATCAGAACTCCGAGCTTCTTCGCTCAGATGAAAGTGGCAATGTTCCAACGGGGAATCTGCATTGGATATCGGACCGTAGACTGTCCAACCTAATCTGGTTTTCGCTGCAGCCGGCTGGCCAATTCTACCTTCCCGAATTTTGAGGGGAATTTTCAAATGCGTATTGTCTAGACCAATCAGAATGGTTGGAACTGCGTTGCTATACCCATCGACCGGTAAACCACGGAGATACGGGAATTCTTCAGACAATCGTTCAAATGGCAGACTTTGTTTAGGAAGGCACAATTTTTCCACAGTATGAGCTGCTTTCAGCACATGTCGTTTCTGCGAGCCACGTCCTGAGATTTCAATATGAATCAGCTGTGAGTTGTCCTCTGCCCTTTCGATTTCGCCGGTCCACTGAAGGCAAAGCGGATATGCTTCACCCTGCACTCCCAGCTCACGAGCAACACCTGCGTCGACAAGGGTAGATGAAGACCCTTCGTCCAATAGCGCAAAAGTATGAACGAATTTTCGATTGCCAAACAGCGTTACAGGAATGATACGGAAGAGCGTGGCTACTTTGCGTGTGCTATGCACGTTGATTGTTTCGATCGCTGGCGGATTCCTAGCTGGAGCAGCCGATTGCGGTTTGCCTGGATGCAACAGCTTATGGTGTCGCTCTTCACATCCTTCCAACCCACACGACGTCGCTTTGCAAGGAAACTTCCCATGTGCTATCAAGCACCGTCTGCATAGGTGGTGTTCCTGCACACGCTTCCAACGGTCTTCCAAATTGGAGTTCTGGAAATCGTCGCAATCTCGAACTTTGTGCCCTAGTTTTCCACAAACTGGGCACGGTTTTCCCAAGAACTGTTTTGTTCCGGAGCTGTTGGATTGGTAACTTTTTCCTGCGCTGTCCTCTGGGTTACCGGTGGAATGTGTATTCACATACAGCTTCTCTTTTCCCTTTCTTTTCTCCGAACTAGCGTTAGGAGCATCAGATGGTTGGAAAGGCGCCACGTCACTTGCGGCGACAACTAACTGAGCCATGTAGTCTCCAAATGTCCCAAGGTCGACGACTGGACATTTTTGCTTAAAAAGAGCCCAATCCAACTTAATATTCGCTGGCAACTTATTAACCAACTCCTGCAGCAGCGCTGGGTTGGAGAAGTGGGCCTGCTGACCGACTGCCCGTAGGTGTCCACAAAGATTCTGGCATGCGAGACCGAAAGATATCAATGATTCCAGCTTTTCCGGTTTTGGGGCTGGAGTGATACGCACTTTTTGCAGAAGAGAGTTGATGATCAAGTCAGGACGTCCATAGAGTGTTTGGAGAGTCGAGATAATCATCGGAACCGACGATGGTTCCAGCAGAAAGCTTCTCACTGCTTCAAGGGCGTTTCCTTTGAGACTTCGTTGCAGACGCATCAAGTTCTCGCCGTGTGAGAATCCACATAGTTGGGTTGTGTTCTGGAAGCAGCTTATGAACAGCGGCCACTCGACAGGATCGCCCGAAAAGTTGGGAAGCTCTTTGGGAACGATGTGCCTGGCGGCGAGTTGTTGAGCTGTCGGAGCACTAATCCATGGTTGAGGTACTGATGCTGGTGCAAGGGTTGAGTCAAAGGGGGGAATCGCGGTTGGCATACCACTGGGTGCAGCAACTGCTGACGCTATTGGCAATGGAGTACTTTGAACCGTGTGTACTTGGGGCACCGATGGCAAATTGGACGATGAAGCAAGCGGATAGTCAGCAAAACGCACGGAGGGGGTTGTTGCGGGGCGGACATGAGGAGTGCTTTTATGCAGCGGATTGAAGACAGCCACATTTTGAAAAGAATGGGGGGGATTGCATGGTTCGGTCACAGGGTAATGAGTGTGTTGAATGAATGACGTACGATTTGGTAGACTGAATGTCACATTGCTTTGTAACGGTCTTATTTGTGTAGAAGCATGATTCGAACACGATTGACTCACCGAAAAACTAGCTGCTGACATCTGCTGTCTGGGATGTGATGCTTCGAGGCCGGACAACTGAACCGGCTGGTCAATGGTGGGCTCCAGTGCAGCCTGGGTGAAGCTTCGGCCATGGGCTGACATTGTTGCGGGAATCTCGGTGTTTTGTTCGTTATTTTTTCGCATTGCTTCAATCGTTGTAAACGAACAGCCCGGGGGATGATTTGGCTTTCGATGTAGTTGTACATCAGTAAACCTCCGCTGAATCTCCTGTAGATCCACCGCAAGCTGTCCTTTTGGTAGAGGTTGCGATGTCTCGGGAAGATCCCAAGTAAGGCTCCAATCCAACGGATTTTGAACTTCCTGTGGTACGTTACCTTCGTTGCGCTCCTCAATCGAACTCAAATGCTGCATCCTCGTTGCAACTGGGCAAATTGGTTGGCTCGGATTGAGCCCAAAAGTAAGCTCGGCGGGCTGCCCTGACTTCGGTGTTGAAGCTGCAGCAATGGTTGTTGGCACTGATGGGTTGGGCTTGCGGATTGTTCCTGTCCGTGACGTTACACCGGCGGGGATTTCATTACACCCGATGCCGGACCCGGTAGTCGTGGTAGGCTTATCCTGCAGCCACTGCTGAACTTTTTCGATGCTTGACATTGAACGACGGCTGCTAGCTTCACCTTCCTCGAGCAACTCGGCGTGCATAAGGTCATATTTTTTGGCTAAATATTCCCTCTCACGCCGGAGCCTTTCCTCTGCAGCTCTCTCCTGCAATCGATTTTCTTCTTCGAGTCGTTGTAGATCCAGTTGAATTCTGGCTCGAACTGAAGAGCTCGTCGATCTTCTCGAATGCGATTGAGGCGGTAGTGGAGCCCGACGCTGGCAAAGAACACACAACACACGCTCACCACCGATACAACGACCGAACACAGCACACGCGGAATGAATAGAGCGAAAACATTCGCTACAATGGTCTATCTTATCACCATCGACGATCGGTTGATCACATGTACAATTGTGTCTGGCCGCCATTGTACTTTGTTGGCTTCGAATTTGGCGATGGTGGGATAAAAATCTAAAAGTTTTGTTGCGACAGGTGATGATTTCGGAGATCCAAAGAGCGAAACTCGTTTTTTTTATGATGTGGAGTTTGCTTTTAGCTGCAATTTGTATTAGGTTCATTAATTATAAGTTCAAAAATAGTTCATAGGTAGTTTTAAGGCATGAGTAGCTCATAGGTTTACAAAATATTAGATATTAAGCAAAGTTTTAAACAGCAACTTACATTTTTAGTCCGTTTTATGTTCGAATCCTGTCCAACTAACTTTGCTGTACAATAAATTCACTGACAATTTAGTTTTCTGTTCTTCTAATCCGTGTGCGTCTTCTGTGGTGTCTATTTCAGTACTGACTATGTGTTCCTAAGCGATCGTGTAGTATTGTGTGTATTGTAGATGTGTTGTACACTTTAATATTTTTCTCCCTGCTGTTGGTACCACGCACCCCTAGGGAAATATTTAGGAGGCTACGGCGCCGTCCTGAACAGTGCCCATTGAATCGATTCAGTAGTTACGATGCTGCGAGCCGAGGCCAGAGACTCGTAACTACATGAAAAGACATTTGGTTCATCCGTAGATGCTATGTCCACACATCCGGGGAAGTGTGTATTGAATAGACATTCTAAAACTTCTTCATCGGAAGAAGTAAAGTCACCATTAGGTAAGCGAATTTCGTTCACTTGGAAATCCTTAGATTTTGCAAGGATTTTGTTCAGCCGACTGACTTCACTCAAACTGGAAACATTTGTACAAAGGTTTTTCCAGCCGGATCGTTCAGCAGAACGAAGAGCCTTCTTGTAAGCCTTGCGAGCCGACTTGAACGACTCTGATCCAGCTGAACGGCGTCTGTTCCAACTCCTTCTACATTGTTTCCTGAGTCTAGTCAGATCGGAATTCCACCATGGGGTCCCTCTTGTAGTCTTTACAGACCGCAGAGGACATGCTTCTTCAAAAGCTTCCATAATGTAGGATGTTGTAGTATCAACGGCATCATCCAGATCACTTGGATTTTCAATGGACGGAGAATATCCATGAAATTTGGTCGCAACTAATTCAATATAGAGTTCCCAGTTTGTTGATCGGGGATTCCTAAAACGCAAAGTCTGCGCAGTTACATTTGAATGTTCAAAGAAGATGTAGCGATGATCAGATAATGATTCCTCATCTGATACATGCCAATTCGTCAATTCGTGACTGATTCTATTCGAGCAGAGCGTTATGTCTAACACTTCTTCTCTATTAGAAACCATGAAGGTTGGGCGATTGCCTATGTTAAGTAATCCAAGGTCTGTACTACTTAAGTATTCCATCAGACTGGAGCCTCTCTTGGCCGTGTAGTTCCGGCGTCCAGAATAGAACTACGGACAACCCGTTCCGGTGGTAAGAGTCCACCAAACGGGGTAACCCCAATTCAAGGTGTGATGCGAAAAACCGTGCTGAGGAATGAATGGTCGAAGGGGTGAAAAAGATGTTCGGCCATTAACGGAGCCTGTGGGGCACCTGGGCACCCCTCACAGTATTTTGTCCCTTACCGCGTTAATGCAGGGCTCTGGCGTGGTGGACCTCTTTTCCCGTGCTACTCGTGGGATTCAAAAATGAGTACAATATCTAATCAAAACAATAGTAGTAGTGCAGGTAGTAGCAGTAGTAGGGAAGCGAACCCCTTCGCAAGAAGTGGGCTAGCTAGATCTCCGTTGAGGAGAGTAGAAGCAGGAGGAGGCAGCAGTGCACGTAGTGCCAGTGCTGGAACCCATATTTCATCCCCGGCTAACGCATCGGGTGAAGTTATGGATGGAGCGTGGTTGATGAGGGCCATCAATAAAAGTAGAGATGGGCTCTCTGCGATGGAAGTGGCTGCACAGCAGCTCGACTCCATAATTGACTTTGCGTCCTCGAAGTCTAACATCAGCATGGACCTCAAGCAGGCCTTGCTTAGACTTCGTAAGTCAATGTTGGCGGCCAAGCAGAACCATGCTGAACCCATGGTGACTGTAGCTGCGGCAGAACCCGTGGAACTGAAGGTGCCGAAGTCTACCCAGACGGAACCCTTCGTTTTCGCGGGCAGCCCCAAAAGCGTGGAAGCGAATGCTTACAGCAAGCAATCGCAGAAGCGCGCGAGGCAGCCGTCAGGGGAGGAGCTACCCGGCGGCGCTCGTAAGGCCAGGCGGATACTGACCCCGAAAACCGGCAGAAGTGCCGGAAAATCGGACCCCGGCCAGGCGCCCCGGAAAGCCGAGAAGGGTGGGCCCGAAAAGGCTGGCCCCTCACGGAGTGATGGGAACAGGGGGTTGCGACCTTTGAGAGGTCCTCCATCACCACAGGTCAGGGCGGAGCAGGGGGGGGACGCCCCCTGGACAACCGTAGTGAGGAAGAAGAAGAAGAAGAAACAGGAGAATCAGGAGCGCAGGGATACCAGACCTAAGAAAGGTAGGAGGGTAGGTGCCAAGCGCGAAAAGGGTGATGCGATCATCATCAAGACGAAGAGTCCAAGTACTCGGAAGTCCTGAAGGCGATGCGCAGTGACGCGAAGCTTGCGGATCTAGGAGCCGACGTACGCAGTGTCAGACGCACTCGTACAGGTGAAATGATCCTCGAGCTTAAGCGCGACAAGGAGCGCAAGGGCGCCGCCTACAAAAGTTTGGCGGAAGAGGTCCTTGGCGCTGGTGTTGAAGTGAGGGCTCTGACGCAGTCAGTGACTCTGAAGGTGATGAACCTTGACGAGATCACTAACGCAGAAGAGCTCGTCACGGCACTGCGGCAACAGTGCGAAGTGCAGGTGCCCACCACCGCCGTTCAGCTACGGAAAGGTCCGGCAGGTACTCAGGTGGCCTTAGTACACCTACCTGTGGCAGACGCAAATAAGTCCGCTAAGGAAGGTAAGATCAAGGTTGGTTGGTCAGTATGTTCACTGAACATACATGAGCAACCAGTGATCTGCTTTAGGTGCAGGGAACCTGGACACAAGTCCTGGGGCTGTAAAGGCCCTGATAGGACTAAGTTGTGCAGGCGTTGTGGTGAGGAAGGTCATAAGGCACTAGGCTGCAAGAACCCTCCCAAGTGCTTGATTTGTTCCGGCAAGTCCGTGAACAACAATCACTCAACGGGAGGCTCAAGGTGCCCGACCTTCAAACGAGCCATCAACGAAAAATCACAGTGCAGGTAACGCAGCTGAACCTGAACCACTGTGACGCAGCTCAGCAACTGCTGTACCAGTCAGTTGCTGAGTGGGGGACGGACATCGCCATCATATCGGACCCATACCGAGTACCCGCCGGCAACGGCAACTGGGTCGTGGATGGATCCGGAAAAATGGCGGCGATATGGACAACGGGTAAATACCCTGTCCAGCAGTTGGTGTCTACTACCTACGAGGGCTTCGTGATCGCCAAAGTAAACGGGGTCCTCTTCTGTAGCTGCTATGCGCCTCCGAGTTGGTCGACCGAGCGGTTCACGCAGATGCTGGACTGCATGACGACCGCGCTGACAGGGCGAAGGCCAGTTGTAATAGCGGGTGACTTCAATGCCTGGGCCGTGGAATGGGGAAGCCGTAACACGAACCAGCGAGGTCAAATCCTGCTAGAGGCACTGGCCGTGCTAGATGTCGATCTGGCTAATGTTGGTGCCAAAAGTACCTTCAGCCGTAACGGAGCGGAGTCGATTATCGACGTTACCTTTTGTAGTCCTGGCCTAACGAGTAGTTCGAACTGGAGGGTAGACGATGCCTACACTCACAGCGACCACCTGGCGGTTCGCTACAGTATCGACTACAACAACAGCAGGCAGCGGGTTGAGGAAGCGGCTAGGTCAAGGCCAAGCCCTCGTAGGTGGAAGACATCGTACTTCAATGATGAAGTACTTAGGGAGGCGCTCCGCCGTGAGCGTAACCTACTCGGCCTAAGCGGGGACGAACTGGTAGCGGTGCTTACGCGTGCATGCGATGCGACCATGCCTAGAAAAGTCCACCCTAGGAATGGGAGACCACCGACATACTGGTGGACTCAAGCTATTGCGAACCTGCGCCGTGCCTGCCTACGGGCCAGGAGACGGATGCAGCGAGCACGTACCGAGCAGGAGCGTGAAGAACGACGGGCGGTGTTCACCGCTGCCAAAGTCGCGCTGAAGTCTGAGATAAGGGCAAGCAAAAAGGCCTGCTTCGAGGGACTCTGTCAGAGTGCCAACGCGAACCCGTGGGGTGATGCCTACAGGATCGTAATGGCGAAGACAAGAGGTGCAATTGCTCCTACGGAGCAGTCTCCACAGATGCTGGAGGGGATCATCGAGGGGCTCTTCCCGCGCCACAACCCTAGCCCATGGCCTCCTTTTGTAGGACAGCCGGGGATTGGGGCTGGTGATGAGGATAGAGTAACTGATGAGGAACTTGTAGGGATTGCAAAATCCCTAAGCATGGGGAAGGCACCAGGTCCGGACGGAGTTCCAAACCTGGCCCTCAAAGTCGCAATCTTGGAGGCTCCCGGTATGTTCAGATCTGCTATGCAGATATGCCTGGACGAGGGAGTATTTCCAGATGCGTGGAAGAGGCAGAGCCTGGTACTATTGCCAAAGGCGGGGAAACCACCCGGTGACCCGTCGGCGTATAGACCAAATTAGCTTGATCGACACGGTGGGGAAGGTGCTCGAGAAGATCATCCTCAACAGACTGTCGAGGTACACCGAGGGTGTAAATGGTCTCTCAGGCAACCAGTTCGGCTTCCGGAAAGGGAGGTCCACTGTAGACGCTATTCTGACGGTTAAGAAAACCGCTGAGATAGCACTCCAGCGTAAGAGGAGGGGTATTCGCTACTGCGCAGTAGTGACTCTAGATGTAAGGAATGCATTTAATAGTGCCAGTTGGGCGGCTATTGCTGATGCGCTCCTGCGTCTGGGGATACCCGAGTACCTGTATAAGATTCTCGGAAGTTACTTCCAGAATCGGGTATTAGTCTATGACACAGAGGTGGGTCGGAAGTGCTTTCACATAACCTCAGGAGTCCCGCAAGGTTCCATCCTGGGTCCGGTGTTATGGAATGTCATGTACGACGAGGTGTTGAGATTAAAATTCCCGGCGGGTGTGGTCATCGTTGGCTTTGCCGACGATATTACGCTGGAGGTCTACGGTGAATCGATCGAAGAAGTGGAATTGACTGCAGCCCACTCGATCGCAATTGTGGAGGAGTGGATGAGCTCCAGGAAACTGGAATTGGCTCACCACAAAACGGAGGCAGTTGTTGTCAACAACCGAAAGTCGATGCAGCAAGCGGTGATCAGTGTAGGCGACTGCACAATCACTTCGAAGCGCTCCGTCAAACACTTGGGGGTGATGATCGACGACAAGCTTACCTTCGGTAGCCATGTCGATTATGCCTGCAAGAGAGCCTCCACAGCTATTGTGGCACTGTCCCGGATGATGTCCAATAGCTCTGCGGTGTACGCCAGCAAGCGTAAGCTTCTGGCCAGTGTCGCCTCGTCCATACTGAGGTATGGTGGCCCGGCTTGGGGCACGGCTTTGAGTACCGATAGCTACCGTAGCAAGCTAGAGAGTACTTATAGGCTAATGTGCCTGAGGGTTGCGAGCGCGTACCGTACCGTGTCACACGATGCACTTTGTGTCATCACCGGTATGATGCCTATTGGTATCCTTATCATGGAAGACATAGAGTGCTTCGAAATGCGCGGCACAAGAGGCATACGCAGGACTGCCAGACTGGCCTCCATGGTCAAATGGCAGCGTGCGTGGGACAGTTCCACCAAGGGAGTGTGGACTCACAGGTTGATTCCGAGGTTAGATATCTGGGTCAATAGGCGCCATGGGGAACTAACATTCCACCTAACACAGGTCCTTTCGGGTCATGGATGCTTTAGACAATATCTACACCGTTTCGGTCATGCGGGTTCTCCCGAATGTCCAGTTTGTGCAGGTTTAGAGGAAACGGCGGAACACGTTTTGTTCGTGTGCCCGCGTTTCCGCACAATGCGTGACCGCATGTTTGCCACATGCGGTCGGGACACGACTCCGGACAATTTGGTCCAGAGGATGTGTGCAGACGAGTTTGGCTGGAATGCCGTTTCATCGGCTATCACCCACATCGTCTCGGAACTCCAAAGGAGGTGGCGTGTGGACTCGAGGAGTGACTAGTGCAGACGCTAATCAACAGGTGGTCCAAGGGTTCGCAGTCGGCTACGTAGGTCATACCGGTGCCCTACGGTCGAAATCGACCCTTACAGCGATTAAGTGGCCGCGGGGAGAACATCCTGGTAGCGCTGCTGTCGTGGCGCCGGCCTACTGGGTGGATACGAGCCTCTGGTTGTTCGGGGCAGGTGGAGGCCCCTTCGTCAGCAATCCCAGCTGGTGCTAGCTGATAGGGCCTGAGCCTTCAGTAGGTCAAATTGCGAAGCCCGCAGTATCAGTTCTTGATACCTGCGGTGCAGCTGGGCGCGGGCTTAGTGGTCGACCCTGCCCGCCTTCAGCGGACAACGGGAGGTGAGGACCACCCGGGAAGCTGGCAAAGCGCCAGCATGCTACCTTGGTGGACCCCCATAAGCGTGTCATCGATGTTCGTTGCTGCATGGCTACGCAGCTAACCTGGAGGATGCGATGTGCAATAGCCCCTCTCCGAAGCAATGCCTTCTTGGTGGTCCCGGAGAGACGAAGGGTTTGGCGGCAATGGAAATGGTTTAGTGGGTCGGGGGTGTAGTCCTGTTTACTGCTTGTACGTAGTAAATGGTCCCCAACCCCACACTCCCGGACCTCGGTCCGGAGTCTGTCGAGCAGATTATCCCCCCATTGCTTAGAAGGAAAAAAAAAAAAAAAAGACTGGAGACTCTCAAATTGATATCCGAGCTGCCCCAGATGATGTGATGAGCATTGGCATCACTGCCTACAATCAGCGGAAGGCCTTTTGTTACGCAGTGTACGACAACTCGTTTGAAGTCATCCGTTGGAGATGGTTCATCATGTGGTAAATATACCGAACAATAGACGTATTTCCTGTTGAGGTCACCAACAGAAACATCGATTGTGACAGCACATACATCTCTGGTCGTCAACTCAGAAATGAGTGTAGCAACGATTGCTTTATTTACGAGCACGCATGCGCGGGGCATGGAGCGCGAGTTTGCCATTTCAAGTTTGCTGAAAGTAGCAAAAACTGGGTCCACAAGGTTACCTAGATAGAAGTTTCCTCTACGAAAGTAGGGTTCTTGAACTAGCGCCACTTGGGCTGCACCATTTTGCATGAGTCTGCAAAGATTGATCGTTGCTGTTCTTTTATGCTGAAGATTGATCTGAGCTAACCTAACCGTAGCCACTACCCAAACTAGGCAGGATTAAGCTTTTTGCAATCTCAGCACGAAAAAGACCAGCAACGAAAAAACCAGATCGGTATCTATTTAAAGTCGCCAAAGGCGAAAGAGCACAGAATACACTGTGTAAAACGCATAATGCGAATCCATATAGGTGATAATTTAAATTAAATGTCAACATATTCATAATCCCACCCTTATTAAGCCTCAGGACAGAGACTGAAGAAGGGCAGCCGATTATCTCGGAGAAACACAAGGTCACCTGCACCATTGCTCCGGGTAGCACAGGAAGGACTCAATACTGTGGAGGGCGCCCTGATACCCCACAGGCTCCGTTAGCGGTTAGGTTTTATTTAGACCCCCCTAACCATTCATTCCTAGGCACGGTACGCATCACACCATAAATTAGGGGTCACCTGTGAGGTGGACTTTTACCACCGGAACAGGCAGTCCGTAGTGTTAATTCTTAGCCAGTTGAAACAACCGCTACCGACACTACGCGGCTATCTAGGCTGCTCGGGAAAAGGAGGTTAATATTGATGATTAACTCCTGACGTGCCCAAGCAGCCATCACTGAGAAGTATTGTAAGTATATATTGATGTAGGTAGTTTTAAAAATATCTGAAAGCAGAAAGAATTCATGTACGTACAACACAAGGGTACGATACTCAGGATGGTATAGGGTTTAGTCCGGTTATGTCCACATTCTAAGATTGGCTAATAAGGTGCTAAAATACATCTTCAGAATGTCCTTCCTTAGCCGAGTGGTTAGAGTCCGCGGCTACAAAGCAAAGCCATGCTGAAGGTGTCTTAGTTCGATTCCCGGTCGGTCCAGTATCTTTTCGTAATGGAATTTTGATTTCCTTGGGCATAGAGTATCATAGTACCTGCCACACGAGATACGAATGCGAAAATGGCAACTTTGGCAAATAAAGCTCTCAGGTAATAGCTGGGGAAACGCTCATAAGAACACTAAGCTGAGAAGCAGGCTCTGCCCGCAGTAGGGACGTTATGCCAAAAAGAAGAAGAAGAATTACAAAAATTGTGTGAATTTTATCAAATTGATTTTGTAACGCTTCACAAATAATCTTGTTAATAAGAAAATAACAAGATCTAATAAAATAAATGAGTCTGTAATTGTGAATTTATAGGCTTTGATGTCCGGCACTGTGGGATCTACCCGTACTTTGAGTTTACAATACTTACAATTTATATTTTTCTCTTCCACATAAGATGATCAGTCTTGTATTTGGAATGGGTTTCAGTTATGTTAAGCTTTCTTCAAAATGTGTGAATCAAGGATCAAATTCTGACTGCAAAATTACATCCAATGATATGCACATCGCCTAAGTCAATACATATATTTCATCCCATGAAAATCTTCCTCTTTTGTATGCTGCATCCACGAAGATGACAATTCGTTGGGCGTATATGCAGGGATCAACTGAAATGGCTTTACTCCGAGACTGTAACGTACCCTTAGATTCGAGTGTTCTTGTTGCATACCGTATCGTTATTTGACCACACCATTGCTCCATAAATCCCAACCCTCTTAGTAATTTATGCTAAATAAATTCTACATTCATCCATAAATATTCCCTGTTTCAACATGCACATCCAATTTATTATCATGAATTGTTTGTTTGTTTCATCCAAAAAGAAGTGTCGCTGACTCTTCGTTCGCTGTGGAGCCAAATTTTTGGTGGCCATCTAAAGTGTGCAGTACCTACCACCGTCACATAGAGAGAGCCCAGACAAACGGACGCAACACTTCACTTTACCATCATCTTAAGAGAATGTTGCACGAAACATAGACTTCCAGAAGGCGCAAGTGTGAAACGTTGAAGAAAAACGATTCGCGCGGCTCTGCTTTTGAGGTTTGTAACATAGACATATTTATATATGTAATCGTTAAATAAGTGATGAATGAAAATTTCGTCACTGTTCAGTCTGCTTGTCTGTGGAGAGAGCAACCAGGCTGGGTGTTAGGTCAGCATTGAATACAATATGCTCATGCTTACCAGTCCAATTCTCCGGCCCGTTCCGGTCTGACTGTTGTTTGCTGCTGGTGCTGTGTGTGTGGTGGCAATAATGGTGACTCAATTTTCCTCCTTCCTTCATGCTGACACGGGAACACATATTTGTACAATGTAGAAGTCCTTTTGCATTTGAACTCCAGTGAGCTTTCCTTTGCGAGGATCTAAGCTCAGCCCTACACGAGAAGATGCATTTTATTATTCCGTTAATACTGTATTCATACGATTTGCAGCTTGATCCTTCCTTTGTGGTTGGTGCGAATCATTGTCGTTGTGATGAACACATTTAGAGTAGAGAACTTGGAGAAACATGGTTTTACTAATTGTAAGAATTATTATGACGTTAGTAATCAGGACTTATTACACACAAGTGTTCATTATTAAATATATATTTTATTTTCATTAAGGTTTACTCATTATTGTTCATCCTAAGGGAGATTTCATGAAAGGCTATATAGTACTCGCATGGCTAAAATAATTTGCAATGTAATTATATTTTAAAATACGTATTGGATTTGAAATTTTAAAGAATTGAAGAGGTTGGACAACAAAACAAAAATCGAAAAACGAGTTAAATATTGCACGTCAATCTAAGGTACCAAATAGGCTTACTGTCTAAATAAAAAAAAAAACAAAAAATATGTAAAAATATTTTAAATTCAATTAAAATAAAAACAGTCTATCAAATGTGTGTTTGGTTCAAAGGAAAATGGGTTTAATGTTTTTATAAATATATTAAATTGCTGGTCAACCACATTGACTAAACCTACCTTCATAATTTGTAAGCTACTGTATAGCACCGCGCCATTTCCCGGCGGATTGTAGAGCTCCATCTTAGTCGGTCTTGGGCAATACTCTTCAGTTGCCACTAACGTCTCAGGACCCCTCCACTGCGTACAGCCAGCGCATTTGTGGCCTTCCATGTAGTCGCCAAACTCTACTTGATTCCCTGCTGATTTTTTTAAATGCTTTCTCCTGGCATTCGTGCTAAATGATCAGCCCTGTATAGTATGTCGTATTTTACGCGTTGATAATGTTCACTT
This sequence comes from Aedes aegypti, assembly GCF_002204515.2. Taxonomy (NCBI): domain Eukaryota; kingdom Metazoa; phylum Arthropoda; class Insecta; order Diptera; family Culicidae; genus Aedes; species Aedes aegypti. The sequence goes on from NC_035107.1 coordinate 132,378,742, forward strand.
CATTATACACATGATATGCCCCGTGAATCGTGCATCTACGCCACACACCATTTTCTTGTTTCCCCCGAATATTATCCGAAGCAATTTACACTGAAAAATTCTGATAGCTTCCCGGAATCTTTCAACGTTTACGCTTTGTGCCCGTAGAGAGCCACAAAAAGTATCGATGTTTCAAATAGTGCGAACTTCGTTTCAGTTTGCAAAAGGCGGCAAATGTCATAAGTGTCCCAATTGTTATATGTCACAAGTGTTCCAAGGTGAACAAACTCTTCAACAGCTGCAAATACATTCCCTACAAATACTATTTCAGCACCAACACCAATTGGCCTATTAAAATCTCTACCCTCAACCATGTACTTCGTTTTGATATAATTAATGCTCAGGCCTAGTCTCGCTGTTTCCCTCTTCAGAGGCACGAAGGCCTTCTGCACTGACCTGCGACATATTCCAATAAGGTCGATATGGTCCGCAAAGCCGAGAAGCACATGCGACCGTGTGATAATAATACCGTTTCTCTACACGCATTCATTCATTCATTCATTCATTTATTGGTATTACATTGATATTACAATAAAACCGCGTTACAATAAAACAATAATTCCACGCCATACAACTTGGTTCGCAGCTGACTCCCTCTATCCTCGGCTGCGGCACACACTCGCCAGACCTTGCAGCACCTGGTCAGCCCACCGAACCCGCTGCGTTCCTCGCCTTCTTGTAGCTGCCGGATCGGAAGCGAGCATCATTTTTACAAGATTGTTGTCCAGCATTCTTACAATATGCCCCGCCCAACGCATTCTTCCAGCTTTTGCTACTGTCAGGATGCTAGGTTCGCCGAAGAGTGCAGCGAGCTCGTGATTCATTCTTCGCCGTCATACACCGTTCTCCTGCACACCGCCAAAGATCGTCCTAAGCACCCGACGTTCGAAGACTCCGAGTGCTTGCAGGTTCTCCTCGAGCATCGTCCACGTTTCATGCCCGTAAAGGAGCATCGGTTTAATCAGCGTTTTGTATATGGTACATTTGGTGCGGAGACGAATCTTTTTTGACCGCAGGTTCTTCTGGGGCCCATTGTAGGCACGACATCCACAGATGATGCGTCTCCGTATTTCACGGCTAACATTGTTGTCCGCCATCAGCAAGGATCCGAGGTAAATGAATTCATCTACCACCTCGAAGGTATCCCCGTCAATCATACCGCTGGTTCGAAGGCGAGCATATGGCTTCTGGCGGCATCCTTCACGTATGTCTTTCCCTGTCACTCTTCATCAAATCAGTCGTTTTGCCTATGGAAAATTTTTGATTTTTTTTTAAAGATGAAGGATCTATTGAAGAATTTTGTTTCATGAATTGAATAAGCTAACGAAAGATTGAATGTGCATTTTTGTGCCTACTACTTAATTGAGGAAAGTGTATGATAATTCGAAACTGTTCCTTCATAACTTTCATCGATCCTCCATTTCGCAAAACTTAACCAAATTAAAGAAATCCTTAATGTTTCTTGATGTATAAAGTAAAAAGGAGTTTTTTTTAATAAAGCAAAGAGATCTACGATGAAGGGAAATCGACGAATGCAGATGAGCCCCTATGAAAAATCCATGTCGAATTAATCGCTTTTCCAATTGCAAATAGAGGTGCAAAAGTTAACACATACGTGCCTGAAGTCAAAATAAACCAACAATTTTCAATTTCATTATCACGTTTCTCAAGTGCCTTAAAACGAAATTCTGTCAAATTTTCAGTATTCATCATTGAAAAAAATCTTATAGTTTTTAGAACCAAAGCCATCGGCTTGGAAATTATGATGGTACTGGATTTATCGCTATGTGTAGTTTGGTACCTACCCAGAAAACCAGAATGCACATGCAACGAAATCATATTTTACCTTATAATATGTTTCATCGACCCAGATAGCCGTAGCGGTAAACGCGCAGCTATTCAGCATGACCATGCTGAGGGTCGTGGGTTCGAATCCCACTGGTCGAGGATCTTTTCGTAAAGGAAATTTTCTCGATTCCCAGGGCATAAGAGTATCTTCGTACCTGCCACACGATATACACATGCAAAAATGGTCAATCGGCAAAGAAAGCTCTCAGTTAATAACTGTGGAAGTGCTCATAAGAACACTAATCGGAGAAGCAGGCTTTATCCCAGTTGGGACGTAACGCCAAAAGAAGAAGAAGAATGTTTCATCGACATGAATGCACTATCTCAGTGTAAAATGTTGTTACTGCTGGGAAGAACGAGAACCCGGTCGTTCTCAAGCACGGGAGTGAGCAGCTTTACCAGTCGATCCACCGAGTACTTCTGAAGGTATGGGAGGACGAAGAATAGCCTGCGTGCTCCGCTATTTGACCTGCTGCAGGCTAGGGCCATATAAGCTAGTATCAGTTGGGATTGCTGACAAAGGGAGCCTCCACCTACCCCGACCCTTACGAACAACCAAAGGCTCGGATCCAACCCAGTAGACCGGCGCACCTGAACTAACATTCCACATGACACAGGTCCTTTCGGACCATGGTTGCTTTAGACAGTATCTACACCGTTTCGGTCATGCGGGTTCTCCCGAATGTCCAGTTTGTGCAGGTTTAGAGGAAACGGCGGAACACGTTTTTTTTTTCGTGTGCCCGCGTTTCCGCACAATGCGTGACCGCATGTTTGCCACATGCGGTAAGGACACGACTCCAGACAATTTGGTTCAAAGGATGTGTGAAGACGAGTTTGGCACAGCAACGAGTTTGGGACAGCAACGCTACCAGGATGTTCTCTCCGCGGCCACTTCATCGCTGTAAGGGTCGATTTCGACCGTAGGGCACCGGTATGACCTACGTAGCCGACTGCGAACCCTTGGACCACCTGTTGCTTAGCGTCTGCACTAACCACTCCTCGAGTCCAGTGTTGACCAGACTCATTTCCCCGAAATTCGAATTGTGAAGCCATGAGCTGTTATAACTGTGCGTTGTATTCCTGAGATGGAGGTGGAGGTGGTTGGGCTTGAGTGTTGCACATGGGATCCGACAGTTTCGATCTCGGTGGGCCGCAATTCAAGTTTCGGTGAAATGATTCGCACTCACTCACTCACTCATTTCATTTCACCGAAACTTGAATTGTGGCTCTCTCGGATCAAAATTGATCGATTTTGTGTGCAGTACTCAAGCTTAACCATCTGCTTTTCTATCTTAGGAGGATAGAACATGGTTGTAGTAGTTCGTGGCTGCGTAGTTCGGAAAATGTTATTTTCGGGGAAATGAGTCTTAACAACACAGCTCGAGTCCACTTACCACCTCCTTTGTAGTTCCAAGACGATGTGGGTGATAGCCGATGAAACGGCATTCCAGCCAAGCTCGTCTTCACACATCCTCTGAAACAGATTGTCTGGAGTCGTGTCCCTACCGCATGTGGCAAGCATGTGGTCACGCATTGTGCGGAAACGCGGGCACACGAACAAAACGTGTTCCGCCGTTTCCTCTAAACCTGCACAAACTGGACATTCGGGAGAACCCGCATGACCGAAACGGTGTAAATACTGTCTAAAGCAACCATGGCCCGAAAGGACCTATGTCAGGTGGAATGTTAGTTCCCCATGGCGCCTTTTGACCAAGATATCTAACCTCGAAATCAACCTGTGGCTCCACTTTCCTTTGGTGGAACTGTCCCACGCACGCTGCCATTTGACCATAGAGACCAGTTTGGCAGTCCTGCGTATGCCTCTTGTGCCGTGCATTTCGAAGCACTCTATGTCCTCCATGATGAGGATACCAATAGGCACCATACCAGTGATGACGCAGAGTGCATCGTGTGACACGGTACGGTACGCACTCGCAAACCTCAAACATATTAGCCTATAAGTACTCTCTAGCTTACTACGGTAGCTGTTAGTACTTAAAGCCGTGCCCTAAGCCGGGCCACCATACCTCAGTATGGACGAGGCGACACTAGCCAGAAGCTTACGCTTACTGGCGTACACCGCAGAGCTATTGGACATCATCCGGGACAGTGCCACAATAACTGTGGAGGCTCTCTTGCAGGCATAATCAACGTGACTACCGAAGGTAAGCTTATCGTCGATCATCACCCCCACATGTGTGACGGAGCGCTTCGAAGTGATTGTGCAGTCGCCTACACTGATCACCGCTTGCTGCACCGATTTTCGGTTGTTAACAACAACCACCTCAATTTTGTGGTGAGCCAATTCCAGTTTCCTGGAGCTCATCCACTCCTCCACAATTGCGATCAAGTGGGCTGCAGTCAACTCCACTTCGATCGATTCACCGTAGACCTCCAGCGTAATATCGTCAGCAAAGCCAACAATGACCACACCCGCTGGGAATCTTGATCTCAACACATCGTCGTACATGACGTACATGACCGGACCCAGGATGGAACCTTGAGGGTTCTTGTACAGGTACTCGGGTATCCCCAGACGCAGGAGCGCATCAGCAAGCACTATCGAATGTGTTCCTTACATCCAGAGTCACTACTGTACAGTAGCGAATCCCCGTCCTCTTACGCTGGAGTACTATTTCAGCGGTTTTTTAACCGTCAAAATAGCATCTACGGTCGACCTCCTTTTCCGGAAGCCGAACTGGTTGCTTGAGAGACCCTCGGTGTATCTCAACAGTATGTTGAGAATGATCTTCTCGAGCACTTTCCCCGCCATGTCGATCAAGCATATTGGTCTACATGCCGACGGGTCAGCGGGTGGTTTTCCCGCTTTTGGCAATAGTACCAGCACGATATAGGTAGCGCAACCCTAGTGTTGCGACTTCCTTTCACGGACTACGCAACCAGCTTAGGTCCCGAAACTTGCAAACGGAAACAAAACTCGCCCTGTATAAAACATTGATTCATCCGGTGGCTCTCCACGAAGCGGGGAAGTTGAAAGAGGCAGACCGGAAAGCCTTCGGTGTTTTCGAGCGGACAGCACTCGGTGCGAAACTCAAAAATGGTGCATGGCGCAGACGCATGAATCACGAGTTGTATCAAGTGTACAATGGAGTGTTTGTTAATAAGCGTGTGAAATACGGTAGACTCCAGTGGGTCACTTAGTGCGTATGTCACAAGAAAGATTGCGAAAATAATATTCAGCAGGGAGGCAAGTAGAGGTGACCCTAAACGTTCGTGGCAACTGGAGGAATATCACCCAAGACCAACTAAGATGGAGCTCTACAACACGGCCGACAATAACCTGATGCTACGCTGTGCTCATCAAGGTATTAAGGTAGGTATGCGAGGAAACTTATCAATATGATTTCATTTGAAATCAGGCACGAAAGGGCTGATGATTATTTTCTCAAAATCTGATCTTTACCACTGTGTAACCACTGTTTTATACTATTATGGGTTACTTGCATTTGAATTACCGTAATCCGGGGTAACATTGATCAGATTTTAGGATATTTCTTAAATATTACATTGGAAAATGCAAATGTTGCAAGTTTTATATTTTTAAAACAAGTAGTGCCATCAATAGCTCGTGACCATATACTGTGTTTTGTTTCTTGAAAGATCTAAGCATGTTTATAAAAATGTGTTAGGTGATTTTTTGATTTAGCTGATATGGGGTAACATTGATCACTTATGTAAACAACGTTCGGTAATATTTAAAATGTCGTTACTTACTTAAATCATGGCTTCTGAAGCCGAATATGATGGCCAAACGCTTACAAGTCATTTACGTATTGAGTTAATTTAAAATTAAAAACACCTCGATGAGCGGAATCCGCCTAAAGGTAGGCAATTTCCTAAGGAAATTCTACATTCTCAACAGTAATACGTTAATGTTGCATTATGGAACAATCTTATGAAAGTTTTGACAACGGAATCGTTATTGGAGGTGTCATTTTTAATAAGAATCACATTTTCCTTGCTCATATCGCTTGCACAACTTATGTGAGACATGAATCTTCGGTAGTGTCATCCTTTACCATTGAGATCGTTGTTTCAAAAAGTTGTTAAATTTACGCATGAATTGAATGCAATTTTCACAAACATCTCAATTTTTATTGGCTCATGAATATAAAAAGGAGAAGCACAATTCATGCTTTGGAAATATTTCATCAATAAATGATGATACGTACTTATTACGAGATGAGTCATTCCGATCAATGTTACCCCGCTGATCAATGATACCCCGGATTACGGTACCGTAAAATCGGGTGTAATTGATCAGAAGGGTGAAATTGATCATCGTATCACACGATTTTATTTATGCGTAATGGAGCACAAATATCAATGTAAGCTGCAGTAAATCAACGTTGTTTGTCGTAACTATTGTCGCATTGTGTGTTGTGAAGTTTTTTGCGTTAAAGAATGTTTATTACTATGAAAATAATGTAAAATTTCAAAATCATGCACGTTGCAGTATTAACAAACACCTATGAACTTCTATTTCTAAGCAAGGATTTGAACATGGTATAAACATGAAAGTTTGTGAGAATGCTTTAGATATATCCCCAAACCAGATTTCATCACCAAAACTCGTACCAATTAGCTCATATGGTTGAAATAATTGAATTTCTGTTAGATATCATTGAATTCCTTAGGAAATTACATACATTTAGGCGTTTTCGGCGTAATTCTTGAAATTTGACTATTCGTTATTTATATAAATATTGCTTTGTTAAGAATTTGGCAAGCACATTCGGATTCAGGGAGCTCAAATTTACCATGTAAATTTTTTTTTTTGAAAACTAGCAATAATGGCATTGACAAGTGATCAATTTTACCCCGAAATGAGATCCCCTGATTTTTTATTTTAAAGATATTTGTTAACACTAAAAAGACATTTGTTAGAAAATTTCAGTATATGAGTCGATGAGGTTCACCTTCGAACTTATTTTCCTGCATTTAATTGTTTGGCATTGTTAACATTATAGAAAACAGACTAGAACAACCGTGAAAAATGATCGATTTCACCCGAAATTACGGTACATAAAGAAAATAGTAACTAGAAACCGTTACTAAGTGACACATAGTAGTGTGAGCAGTGTATATTATTGTGGGATAAATTCAGATTTTCGCTCCAGTCCACTTTTTGGATTGCATCCTTAGCCGAGTGGTTAGAGTCCGCGGCTACAAAGAAAAGCCATGCTGAAGGTGTCTGGGTTCGATCCCCGGTCGGTCCAGGATCTTTTCGTAATGGAAATGTTCTTTACTTCCCTGAGCAAAGAGTATCATCGTACCTGCCACACGATATACGAATGCGAACATGAAAACTTTGGCAAAGAAAACTCTCTGTGAATAACTGTTGAAGTGCTTATAAGAACACTAAGCTGAGAAGCAGGCTCTGTCCCAGTTGGGACGCAATGACAAATTGCATATCAAATCGGTCAGTCAAATTACTCGACCTTCTTCGATTTGTATTACATTTTTCAAAACTTCAAGTGTTACCGTAATACTTTAGGTTGACTGGGAATGTTGCTGTCAAAAGTCCTTATTGAGTTTCGTGTGCTCGTTTTTTACGAGTAGATAATAGCAGAAAAAGGATAAAAGTAGAGATTAACATCGTAGAATCCAGCGTTATGATCTACTTCCAACAGGGGAATGCACATTGAACTCTGCTCGTGTCAATCCCATTTCTATATCAGGGATAATTTGGAAATAAATATGTTAATAAGAAAAAACATACCAAAGAATAAAGGACCAAACAGACTAACATAATCGTAACAATAACGATAAACCGGCAAATGATCACAGCGGGAGCTGCATCCAACACACTCAGAATACAGAGCTACCACCAAACACAGTGGGGCAGGCAAATAAGCACCAGTCCTATGGTTTAGATTAGTAATTGGCTGTGCACCATGCGAAGGAATGTGCGAAAAAAGAAATCTTTTTGAATTCCACAAGGATAGCGGTCTTCTTTGCCATTTGTTCGATGATGGGAAGCACAAGAGAGGACTAATAAAAAGCAACAACAGGCATAGCTCGATATGATGATGTATTTGCTTAGACATTAATATTTTTAAACACGGGAATAAAAACAGTGGATAAGATTAATAGGGTTATTTAACACCACGATAACCTTGATTTTTTTTTTCAACATTCAACATTCAACATTCTCAACATTCCATTGAGTTCAACATTTTGTAATGATCTTACACCCATTTTCAGAAAGCTAATGAGAAGTAATGGTTTTCTTCCTTATTTTAGTTGGTATCTCAAGAATCATTTTATTTACATGAATATCAAACTATCGAGACACGACTGTACCGTTGTATAGCCAACCATAAACACGACTATAAAATGGTTTTAGCATGGAGTTTGTCCGATACATTGACAAAAGAAGGATATTGATGCGACCGGAGTGCTAAGCAGTCACTTAGCATTCGTGTTGTGCCATGATGGAAATGCCCTAGAAGTAACAAACCGAACGAACAATGGGTCGCGGATCTATATCAGTGTGGGGAGAAATCGCATGCGAATGAGCCACTTATGAATTGGAGCTCTTTTGAACACTACGGTAGGGTGAAAAACTATTCTCTCACCTTGAAATTGTATTTAGTCATTTTTTTGAAGGGTTAGAATGGTATTTCCTTGATATAGAATGAACACCAGGGTGATTCATATTGCAAACTAAAACTAGAACTAATAGAAAGTTGAATGTCGTCGGATGCAATAAGATTCGTTGAAAATATTCAAAAATGTTACCATTTCCGTAAAACTGGTTCCGGGAAATATGGTCAGTCATGTAAATATTATCAAAAGTTATATCCAAAAACAATTAAATCCAAAAACATCAAGACGATGCTTCCGACAGCACATGCCTATCTCAACCATTTGGCTATTCCCTGTACAAGTTGCTGAGGAAAAAAATCCTCTTGAGTTAATTTTGACAAACAAACATTCTTTATTCTTTCATTTAGATGATAATTTTGTACATTATTTACAGAATCAATGTGCAACATTTTTTTAATTTCCTTCAAAGCTACTAATCTACTATCTCCAATTAGACCCATGGTTGAGGGGCTTTATAGGAATCGGCGTTACAGGAGACCCAGGGCTTATGGGATTTCATTAATTTGGGAGTATTGGTGTATATTGCTTAAAAAGATAGTAAAGTTTCAGCACTCAGTACGATCTACCTTTAGAAATTGAGCATCATTCGATGAGTTGACAGCCGGTAGGGACACTTTTTATAACTTGCACTAGGAAGGTTCATTGAATGATAAGAATGCAAACTTGGTAACATTTGGAAGGTTGTTTTTTTTTTCGACAAAGTTGTTTGGAAGCTCAACTACTGAAATGAACTGGTCTTTCAGATGCGGAATTTTATCACTAAGCGGCGCTAGTGAGCAAAAAACTTTTTATTTGCGGATATCTCAGAGATTTTACTACTAGGCGTCGCTCGAAAGCATGATTTTTTTTTGAAGATGATATTATTGGATGACTTTGGCCATCTCTTAAAAACGACGACACTGTAATACAAAAGATATGTTGCTCTGAACTTCTTTGCATATGCAAAGACTACCAAAGCTTCACGCTTGTAGAGCTGAAAAGTATATTCCAGAGTATTAGGAAGTTTAGTTCAGGTATGACCAATGATATCCCAAGCAACCAATAGTTCGGATTGTACTTAAGCAGTGAACTCCACAGTTCACTTTTGGTATAAATCTGGTTTCAGTGAAACTTTTTCGCTGATTAAGAGTATACTACGGATATTAACAGAACTTCATTCTCAGAAGAGTAACTAATGAACCCATCGTGAACTAGTAAGTTCGGAGCAAGTTTTATTTGAACTTCTTTCCTACTTGAAGGTAAATAAGTAACTTAAACGAACTCTATGTAAACTGTAAAGTTCGATTAACTACTTAAAAAGTGAGCTGATTAAGCCAAAACATACCCTTTTATCCGTACTTTTGGTTGCTTGGGATGTAATAATTCATAGATTAAACACGTCTCAACTGAACTGCCAATAACTGTCATATACAGTGTTTTTAGCCTAAAGAGTTTTCATCGTAACATTCAAGTTGAAATATATATATACTAGCTTACCCGACGTGGCTAGCCACGTTCCAACGAAATTTCAAATCGCATGATACTGATGACCGCAAAATCGCCTAAATTTATGTTCTGGCCATACTCCATCGAGAACGTGGGTTCAATACTGTTGTAGTGTTCTAATCTGAAATAATTATATCCTTATATGCTGTTGTAGTGTTTCTTCTGCTGTGAAATATTTCAAAAGTTACAGAATCTTCTAGCATATTCTTCCGAATAGCTGCTACAAAGTAGTATAATCATCATATATATAAAATCCCAGCGTTGTCTGTCTGTCAGTAACGCTTTAAAATGTTTCATCGAAAAGTTTCGTTGAACACTACAACAGTAATTTAAGAGCACTACAACAGCTTTTTGACAGAATTTCTGGAGTTCTCTGGAACTTTGTTCATTCCAATTCATGGAATATTCTCCGACACTTCATCATTGTCGTCTGTATAGGAATTTGGTTGGTGCCTATAACGTGAACAAATCAACTTGAAGCAAATTGTAATTTGGTCGAACTTGAATCGGATTGGAGTTGAAAATGTGAAACGGGTTTCTCCAGTTCCAACTCAGATTCAAAAACGAGTTTGACAAATTTAAGAGCAAGATAAAGATGAATGAGATGAATGTTCGCCAAATATACGATTTTATTAATTTACAGCGAAATCTCCATGATGTTTAATGACTCGATATCGACTCTTAGATGCATACTTAAGGCTAAGTAGCCCGTCATTCATTTTGGCAACAATGATGACTTTTCAGCTTACATTTCAAAGTGATAAAACTCAGTCTTGATAGTTCATATTGACTTGAAAATGTATCACTGTACGCGCTTACATGCATAAAGTATGCTGATACTTTTTCAGCTGTGTCAGTGCTAAACCAACTGATTTTCTTTGATTCGAAATCGTGGTATGAATTAGCAACAATCATCAACGACGCGTACAAATTTCAATGACGACCTACTTCGCCTTAAAACAAATTGTAGATTTCCAAAACATTCCTGTTCCTTGACTCGATATTTTCCTGAGTCGATGGTCTTTTCACCACAACTGTGATTTTGAAAAATATCAATGAATCATACTACTTTGTAGCAGCTATTCGGGAAAATATGATAGAAGATTCTGTAACTTTTGAAATATTTCACAGCAGAAGAAACACTACAACAGCATATAAAGATATCATTATTTCAGATTAGAACACTACAACAGTATTGAACCCACGTTCTCGATGGAGTATGGCCAGAACAAAAATTTAGGCGATTTTGCGGTCATCAGTATCATGCGATTTGAAAGATTATACGTAGCATTTTGCTCTAAAATTTCGTTGGAACGTGGCTAGCCACGTCGGGTAAGCTAGTCATATATATAAAATCCCAGCGTTGTCTGTCTGTCAGTAACGCTTTGAAATGTTTCATCGAAAAGTATCGTTGAACACTACAACAGTAATTTAAGAGCACTACAACCGTCAATTTTAATATCGAAACATTACAATTGCAACTTGTAGAGCACTACAACAGCTTTTTGACAGAATATTCTGGAGTTCTCTGGAACTTTGTTACCGTAAACTGGGGGGAAGTTGATCACTTTTGAGCGATTTTGTGCTATAATTCCTAGTGGGATGCATGTATTATCATCCATATATTTTTAAAACCTGTACTGGTTGAATATTTAACGAATTATATAAATGAAATTTTGACGAATTATTATCGTTATAACAAAAACAATTTTTGGAGATCAAAAAGTGGTGTTTTTGATTCCGGGGTGAAGTTGATCAATTACTGCGATAGCATTCCTTAAAAAAAAGAAGTATGCTATTCACTAAATTTGGGGTCTCGGAATATGAATCAAGACTTAAAAATCTTACAACCTATTGATAAATCGGGTTATTTTTTAATTGAAATTTGTGAATTACAGGTTACACCACATTAAACGCCTAAAGGTAGACAATCTTCTTTGAAATTAGCAACCCTCTTGCAAAAAGATCATTTTTTCTCTAAAAAAAAAGTATTTGTATCCTCAATACAAATTCGAAACTGGGTACACAAAACATTTCTGGAATGCATGAAACAGTTTATTAAAACTGTAGCTTTGTATAGCCCTGGAAAAAGTCGATTGTTTGAAGAAGAACCCTTCAACAGTTTATGAAAAAAATCCAAAAAAAAAAGTTTTTCCATGAAATAATTACCTTGAACGCCAAACCGAATTTATGAAAATCAAGAGTAGTTATCAGATAATGCCACAACTCAGAAATTGTGATAATTGAAATCGTGTCATAGCTCTTATAACAGTCTATACATGTGGGTACGGGAATGATCAACTTCTCCCCGCTGATCAACTACACCCCGAATTACGGTAATTACAATTCATGGAATATTCTCGAACACTTCATCATTGTCGTCTGTATAGGAATTTGGTTGGTGCCTATAACGTGAACAAATCAACTACAAGCAAATTGTAATTTGGTCGAACTTGAATCGGATTGGAGTTGAAAATGTGAAACGGGTTTCTCCAGTTCCAACTCAGATTCAAAAACGAGTTTGACAAATTTAAAAGCAAGATAAAGATGAATGAGATGAATGTTCGCCAAATATACGATTTTATTAATTTACAGCGAAATCTCCATGATGTTTAATGACTCGATACCGACTCTTAGATGCATACTTAAGGCTTAGTAGCCCGTCATTTATTTTGGCAACAATGATGACTTTTCAGCTTGCATTTCAACGTGATAAAACTCAGTCTTGATAGTTCATATTGACTTGAAAATGTATCACTGTACGCGCTAACATGCATAAAGTATGCTGATACTTTTTCAGCTGTGTCAGTGCTAAACCAACTGATTTTCTTTGATTTGATATATGATGATATGAATTAGCAACAATCATCAACGACGCGTACAAATTTCAATGACGACCTACTTCGCCTTAAAACAAATTGTAGATTTCCAAAACATTCCTGTTCCTTGACTCGATATTTTCCTGAGTCGATGGTCTTTTCACCACAACTGTGATTTTGAAAAATATCAATGAATCATACTACTTTGTAGCAGCTATTCAGGAGAATATGCTAGAAGATTCTGTAACTTTTGAAATATTTCACAGCAGGAGAAACACTACAACAGCACATAAGGATATAATTATTTCAGATTAGAACACTACAACAGTATTGAACTCAGTATTGGCCAGAACATAAATTTAGGCGATTTTGCGGTCATCAGTATCAGTATCAGTAGCATTTTGCTCTAAAATTTCGTTGGAACGTGGCTAGCCACGTCGGGTAAGCTAGTTAATTGATATTTTTCAAAACCACAGTTGTGGTGAAAAGACCATCGACTCAAGAAAATATCGAGTCAAGGAACAGGAATGTTTTGGAAATCTACAATTTGTTTTAAGGCGAAGTAGGTCGTCATTGAAATTTGTACGCGTCGTTGATGATTGTTGCTAATTCATATCACGATTTCGAATCAAAGAAAATCAGTTGGTTTAGCAGCTGAAAAAGTATCAGCATATTTTATGCATATTAGCGCGTACAGTGATATATTTTCAAGTCAATATGAACTATCAAGACTGAGTTTTATCACTTTGAAATGCAAGCTGAAAAGTCATCATTGTTACCAAAATGAATGACGGGCTACTTAGCCTTAAGTATGCATCTAAGAGTCGATATCGAGTCATTAAACATCATGGAGATTTCGCTGTAAATTAATAAAATCGTATATTTGGCGAACATCCATCTCATTCATCTTTATCTTGCTTTTAAATTTGTCAAACTCGTTTTTGAATCTGAGTTGGAACTGGAGAAACCCGTTTCACATTTTCAACTCCAATCCGATTCAAGTTCGACCAAATTACAATTTGCTTGAAGTTGATTTTTTCACGTTATAGGCACCAACCAAATTCCTATACAGACGACAATGATGAAGTGTTCGAGAATATTCCACGAATTGGAATGAACAAAGCTTCAGAGAACTCCAGAATATTCTGTCAAAAAGCTGTTGTAGTGCTCTTAAATTACTGTTGTAGTGTTCAACGAAACTTTTCGATGAAACATTTCAAAGCGTTACTGACAGACAGACAACGCTGGGATTTTATATATATATGATTTTTTGCAGGCACAGTAAATGGCTGAGCATGGCGTACCATCGGTACCTTGCGTACCCACAGGAATAAAATAAACACAATTGTGTGGTCCTTAGCCTCTTGCCCAGTAACTCCTATCCCTACCTCCTCGTGGTACTGGCCGGGGTACGAGCAACCTTAGGGAAGATCGGGTAACCAACCCCGGTGGGAGCTTTGGTCGTATGCTGACAGGGAAGGGGGGGTTTGCTTCTGCAAACCTGAAGCGTTTGTAATCTATGTAAGGAGCGGCTCCCAACAGCGTATGTTCCCCATGTCAGGGGCGGCTGATCATCGTCCGAGTGTCAGAGAAGGATTCTAAGCTAAACTGCGCACGATTGCTCTCCGAACATTCAGGAGGAATGGTCCTCCGGTAATCTAGGGGGTTGGTGTCAGCCCCTGCAAGCCAACCGTAAAAACATATCAGCACAGTAACGTCAACGAGAGAATACGGACCGGAACAATCGGAACTAGCGATTGGAAACTCGGTACGTGGAACTGCAAATCTCTCAAATTCATCGAAGGTACACGCATAATCTCCGATGTACTGAAGATCCGCGGTTTCAGCATCGTAGCGCTGCAGGAGGTGTGCAGGACAGGTTCGATGGTGCGAACGTTTAGAGGTAATCATACCATCTACCAGAGCTGCGGCAACACACGTGAGCTGGGAACAGCTTTTATAGTGGTGGGTGCGATGCAAAGGCGCACAAAGAATGTGCAAGTTGAGACTCAAAGATCATCATAGGAGATTGGAACGGTCAGGTTGGCCAGGAGGAGGAGTCCAGACCGACGATTTGAGATTCAGCGCCCACCGGCTGACGAACGAGAAAGGCCTACGACTGATAGATTTTGCGGCCTCCACGAATATGGGCCATTCGTAGCACCTACTTCCAGCACAGCCTCCCGTATTGGTACACCTGAAGATCACCTCAGCAGACAAAATCGCAAATTGACCACGTTTTGATTAATGGATGGCAATTCTCGGACATAACCAAAGTCAGAATCTATCGTGGTGCTAACATTGACTCCTACCATTACCTGGTGATGGTGAAACTGCGCCCAAAACTATCCGTCATCATCGATGTACGGTACCGACGCCCGCTTCGGTACAATCTAGCGCGACTGAAACAACCGGATATCGCCAATGCGTACGCGCAGCATCTTGAGGCAGCGTTGCCAGATGATGGCGAGCTCGATAGGGCCCCTCTTGAGGACTGCTGGAGGACAGTCAAAGCAGCCATTAACGACGCTGCCGAAAGCATTGTCCGATATGTGAAACGGAGCTCAAGAAATGATTGGTTCGACAAAGAGTGCCATGAGGCTTTAGGGGAGAAGAATACAGCGCGGGCTGCAATGCCAAGAGATGGAGTTGCTGTACCGTTCTCAAGAAACGCGGAGGTTCTATCAGAAGCTCAAAACATCCCGCAAAGGCTTCGTGCCGCGAGCTGAAATGTGCTGGGATAAGGATGAAAGCATCTTGACGGACGGACGCGAGGTGATCGAAAGGTGGAAGCAGCACAATGATGAACACCTGAATGGCACAGAGAACACAGGCATTGAAGGTCAGGACAGTGAAGACGATGGCTACGTCAGCACAGCGGACAGTGGAAACGATCCAGCTCCACGATGGGGTAAGTTAAGGATGTCATTCAACAGCTCAAGAACTGGCCGCTGGCAAGGATGGTATCGGAGCCGAACTCATCTAGATGGGCCCGGACAGGTTGGCCATTTGTCTGCATCGGCTGATAGTCAGAATCCGGGAAACGGAACAGCTATTGGAGGAGTTAAAGCAAGGCGTTACATGCCCTATCTTCAAAAAGGACGACAAACTGGAGTGTGAAAATTATCGTGCAATCACTCACTATTCTAAACGCCACCTACAAAGTGCTATCCCAGATTCTCTTCCGTAGTATATTACCTATAGCAAACGAGTTCGTGGGAAGTTATCAGGCAGGTATCATCGACGGCCGCTCGACAACGGACCACATCTTTTCTGTGCGGTAAATCCTCCAGAAATGCCATGAGAACCAGGTCCTTATGCATCATTTATTCATCGTTTTCAAGGCGGCATACGACAGTATTGACCGTGTAGAGCTCTGAGAAATCATGAACGAGAACAGTTTTCCCGGGAAACACACAAGATTGATTAGATGGACGGTGTGCAAAACTGCGTGAATATTTCGGGCGAACACTCCAGTTCGTTCGAGTCTCAGCGGGGGCTACGACAGGGCGACGGACTTTTGTGCCTGTTGCTCAATATTGCACTTGAAGATGTCATGCGGAGAGCCGGACTTAACAGTCGAGGCACGATTTTCGAGAGATCCGGACAATTTGTTTGCTTCGCGGACGACATGGATATTATTGGGAGAAAATTTGTAACGATGGCAGATTTGTTCACCCGCCTTAAACGCGAAGCAACAAGAGTCGGGCTAATGGTGAATGCGTCGAAAACAAAGTACGTGCTGGTTGGCGGAACTGAGAGTGACAGGGTCCGCCTAGGAAGCAGTGTCACAATAAACGGGGATACCTTCGAGGTGGTGGATGGGTTCGTCTATCTCAGTTCCTTGTTGACGGCTGACAACAATGTTAGTCGGGAAATACGAATGCGCATCATCAGTGGAAGTCATGCCTAATATGGGCTTCAGAAGAAACTGCGGCCAAGAAAAATTCACCCCCGTACCAAAAGCACGATGTACAAAACGCTCATAAGACCGGTAGTCCTCTACGGGCATAAAACGTGAACTATGCTCCAGGAGGACTTGCATGTTCTTGGGGGTTTCGAACGCCAAGTGCTAAGGACGATCTTCGGCGGCGTGCAGGAGAACGGCGTGTGGCGGCGAAAGATGAACCACGAGCTCGCCCAACTCTGCGGCGAACCCAGAATCGTGAAAGTAGTAAAAGCTGGAAGGATACGCTGGGTAAGGCATGTTGCAAGAATGCCAGACAACAACCCTGTAAAGATGGTGTTTGCTACGAATCCGGTCGGAACAAGAAGGCGTGGTGCGCAGCGCGCTAGGTGGATTGACCAGGTACACCATGACCTGGAGAGCGTGGGTTGCAGTCGAGGATGAAGAGAAGCGGCCATAAACCGAGTGAATGGGCGAACTTTTGTTGGCGAGGTTTTATCAAGATGTAAAACCAAATAAATAAATTATAACTCAATTCAGGAACCCTGTAAAAAAAGTCACGTATATTAAATTATTGTACGTGAAAAATAATTTATAAATTGAGGTTCTAGTGTATTCTCCTAAGGTGACTTCTCTCATCGAAGTTCCTTGCTGCTTGACTTCGAAAACTCCCGCTCAAAGAAGCGTGGATTTTGGCTATCTCCCATATTCAAGCAGTTCACGTGGTTGACGATCGGCCCAAAGCTTTTCCAAATCCGCTTTATATCATTTCTACTTTGCATTATTCTGCTTAAAATTCCGAAACACAACCCAATGAAATGGAGGCGCAGTTTCGTCGTAGTCAGTCGTTTGTTGCCAAGAGAGTGATGCCATTTTTTCGCAAGCTTTGACCCCGGGCGTCCTTTTTCGAAACAGGTAGCGAAATATGCTCTAGTGCACGATTTAATCAAATTTTCTTTCCTTGTACCTGTTTCCGCAGCAACAGCAGAACAACCAGAAGCAGAAGCATCACACCTTTTAGTTGCTGTTGCTACAATGAGAACACATGGCGTCGTTTGAAATAACAGTTTTTCACACGCGAAGAGTGCATTTTTTGACTCACTGGCACACACAGCAACCAACCTACCTTTGGCCTATGTGCACCGACATGGCGAGAAAAGTGCCAAAGGGTCAATCTGTGAACGAGCAACTGGCAATCGCGTAGTTATGCAGGTTTTTACACATTTTAAGTGACGGAACGTTTTAAGTTTTGTCAAAATAGTTAGTTTAATTTACTGTACGCAGGTTTCAAAAAGGTTTTCTATTTCATAATTGAAAATCTGTAGCCTAAAATTTTAACGTGGCTAAGTGTCGGTCCCCCAGAATATTTCGGAATATATCATGGACCAAAATCGACACAAATTATGAAAGTAGAAGAGTTTTTTTTTATTATTTGTAGCGGAAAATATGCAAAAACAAAAGAGTTATCACAATTTCAATAATTTGTGTTGTAAAAAAATGATGCTGCACTTAGGGGGTTAAGATTAAAAACTTCAATGAGATAAGCATGCGACAAAAAAGATTGAGCTTCAGTGATTCGTTGAGTTCAGTAGGAAAACCTCTGCCTCTCCGGGATACAAGATGACAATGTTTTACAAGGTTCATCGTCGTCACTCCCAACCATAGCATTGCTCTACACCGTTCCACGTTGTCAAACCATGGTTTCTCTATGGAGTATTTCCAGCTTAAGTCTCAGATCGCGTAGACGCTACCTTTTCCGAATTGGATAAAAGTTTGTGCATGCATTAGTAGCTATACAATATGATATTTCCCATCAATATTCACAAATAACCTGATACAGGCCCTTTTCAGAACGTGGTCTAGAATATTTAACAAAATTTTAACGAGAAAAGCAGCTACCCAGTAAACTCACGATCGTATATAATGTGCAACATGAGTACAAATGTAGAGGCGTTATACTTACATTTTGCATTTTGTCTAAGCCCATACTCGCATAACAGTCCCATTCATATAGGAAACCCCAGTATACGTGTTTGTGTTAATTGGTTAATACATGCACAAAGTTTGATAAAGACTGAAAACAGTCGGTTTTAAAATGCCATATTTCAGTTTGCGATTTGAGCTGGAAATACTCTATGAAGCAAGCATCCTACCCCCCAAACGAGACCAGGTTGTTAAGTCAAAACAGATTTTTAGTGTTCAAGCGTTGGCACACGTTAAGGATCTAGCATGGAAAAAAGTGGTTATTTATGCTACCTCAGGAAATTTAATTTTGTTTTGCATTATTACGCGATTGCATCTTACGATGCAATCGTTAAAGGCGACTGTTACCTTTTGCCATTTTTCCTAATTTTGTGCTGCAAGCAGTGCCATGAGATGAACCGCACGTTGAGTAAAGTTAATATTGTGTGGCAGATGGAATAACTGTAGTTTCTTAAAATATCTGTAAGACCGCCTTCAGTGTCGTGCATTAGATTTAACTAACATGAACTCGAATATATAGCTAGTATATAGTGTCTCAATATATAGCTCGAAAAATTCTTTGTTGGGGAACTGATTTATTTAGCTCCTCGCCATATTCTTAAAGGCTCCCCAATAATCGATGGATAGGAGGTTTTAAAAAAGAGGACTCCATTAAAAAGTTTTCAACTGCAGTATTCCAGGTTGTTTAGGGTAGACCTGTGCGCCGAAATATTTTTGGTCGGCGGCGGCGTCAGAGCATTTTTGTACCGGCGGCGGCGGCGTCATCGGCGTCACGCCGTTGACTATTTTCGGCGGCGGCGGCGGCGGCGGCGGCGGCGTACATCGGCGTGGACAAAAATTGAACATTAAAAAAATCGAACATATAACATATGAAACCGTATGCGTACAAATGCAATCGAAACTTGAAATTCCATTTCCCATATCTGTCTTACAATCTTATGATTGAAATAGAGTGCAGGAATACTTTCAGTCATTTTGGTAAGAATTCAAAGTTTGGAAGTTTATATAAAATATCCTAGTAACACTAGTAAAACTATCATATAATATATTATATTCCCGTTGTTGCTACCAAGATATATTATCTGTCCTAATTATTCGAACTTTTTATTTAAGAAAATTGAAGAAAAGTAATTTATTTTGTGCAAAATTTTGTTTGTATTTTTTGTAGAAGTTTACAGGACTTTTCGCGTTACTCTTTAATTAACTTATCTGATATCCATATCTATAGAATCTTTCATAATATTCCACAATAGATAATCACAGCTCTGGATATTGTCGGTATTTTATTTTCTCGGAACAGAAAAAAATGTACAAATTTCTATCATAGTTTCTTGTGTGCTGTTTAGATTACTCAAGCAAAGTTCAACATCATGAAGAAAGCATGTTGAAAACATATCTTGTTTCCAGCAGTAAGATGATATCTTTGTTTGGTATCAATTTATTATTATCTTAAGTTCGATATCATATTTTGTTCTTCTACCATTTTTTTTTATTATTGTAACAATTTTACATAACTACAACTCAAAAGTGCTACATGCTAATAAAAAAAATAAAGTCTTTATTTTGATGACTTCATTTCAATGCCAGTCAAAAATATGTGTAACCTCAATGAGTTCTCAATGTCCTTAATGCGGAAAAAGTTTTCAAATTTTTAAATTGCTTTCACTGAGAGCTGTTAAATGTCGAAATTTCGGAAACATTGAAGGGCTTATAGCGTTTTTTTAAGCCAATATATGGCCAACTGCAAGTAGTTCAGATATGATCACCAGAGAAAAACATTTTCCAATGACTTTATCCACGGGGATGGAAGATATTCGCATTATTCAATTGTCAGAGTAACGTGATGTTCATGACAATTAACATCACTGTCACTTATGGCAAAAATCGTTTTTAATTTGATTTCTTAGGAACAGGTTTCTGCTTTCAGTTTTGATATTTTAACTGTTAAAATGATCAAAATGATAAGAAGCTGAGTAATCAAAATCTGCGGCATCACAGTATCAACATTAGTTTCCAATATAACTAATGTTTATTCTGGTATCATTTCACGTAGTTAAAATGTTGTTTATATTAGATGCCCAGATTTTGTCAGCCTCTTTTTCAAAACTTTGTGAAGCTCTCCTTCAAAATGTAAACAATGGATCAAGATTCTATATTTGCCTTGTTATCAATATTAATAGTAGCTTTAACATGACTAAAAAAATACTTGGTTGAAATTCATTAATCAAACAGTGAGAACAACAAGATTTTTGAAAAAGGGACTAACAAAATCGGGTTAGTACTGTATTCCAAAATTATATGATGAATAATTCTGTACTTCATCCAAAGCGGCGGGACGACCGTATTCAAGCGTCTGAAATTGTTATCCCGTATTTGTTCCTGTCATACTAACGGAAGATACCAAAGACACTTATTCGAAGAAAAATCCATGTCCATTAGGCCGTCCCTTATTTTTCGCAAATGTGAAATGTTATAAGTTCGTCATTGTAAAGTGCTCGTTTTGGTAAGAAAAAAATCTGGTAAAAATTTGAAGTCCGTACGTGGACGCCAAGTGGTCCCCCAACGGCCCTAAATTCATTAGGTGTAGATGACCCCTTGAGAGTAATCGTGCTCGCTGCTCTAGTGCACGCAGCATGAGTACGAAATACCACCAGTAACAAATTGTTCTGCGCGCGTTGATAATCAGCATAGAAGTTTGTTTTCTTTGGGATGATTTAAATATTACGTAACGCAAAATTTGTCAATTTTAGACCCCCTCCCTCTACCACATAACAACTTTTGTATGAGAAAAAAATTTAAAGGACCGTAACACTACGGAAGACCCCCCTTCCCCTGTTGCGTTACGTAATATTTGAACGATCCCTTTGTAATTTTGAATTTTTTGTCAGCGTGCAGTCCCGAGAAGGAAAGAATAACTCGTCAATAACTTATGCATACCATATTTTGGTATCATACCATAATTAGGTATTGCTCAGTTATCAATACCTCGTTTTGGTATTATGATGGTATTTGAAAAAAATGTTTAACACAATTAAAAATACTTCATTTTGGTATTCGATAGCTATTGAGGACTGCTGGAGGTATTGAACTACTATTGGAAAATTTCACTTTTATATGAAAACCCATCAAGTATTATTGAGGTATTACAATACCTGATCTAGTTATCAGTTTGGTGTTCGTAGAATATGCTTGAGATATTATTTGAGGTATTTTACCTCTTATGCAGGGCTCATTCATACCTCATTGAGGTTGTAAGTATTGGAAATAAGCTGGTATGGAATACCTCAATTTGGTATTCAGTAGTTATTTTCTTCTGCTCGGGGTGTTATGAAGATATCCACAATATAAAATATTATTTTACTTAAAAGTCCATGCTGATTATCAATTTGTTACTAGTGGCTTTTCGTACTCATGTTGCGTACACTAGAGCAACGAGCTTGATTTGTCGCACATGGTTCATCTCTACCTAATACCTTTAGGGTCGTTGGGGGACCAATTAGCGTCCACGTACGGACTTCAAATTTTTACCTGATTTTTGTCTTACCAAAACGAGCACTTTACAATGACGAACTTTTAACATTTTGCATTTTCGAAAAATAAGGGACGGCCTAATGTCCATCCATTTTTTCAAGGTTTCTAATGAGAATGACAGAATAAATTACCGTCAAGCTACAATTCACCGTGCATTAAAAAAAATATATGCATTTCAATAAATTATATTTTTTACAAATCATTATAAGCGAACTAGAATACCACTACAAAGCGTGCAATTCAGGGAAAAATAAAAAATCAGTTATGCATAACAAAAAAATACTCAAAAATTATGTTTACAAATATCATGTTAAGGTCGCCTCGCACCATTCTATATCACCATTCACCGTGCGTAAAGTTTTCGACATGATTTAATTTTGCACCTTGAAGAAACGTTGTTGGTGGAAAAATATGTTGCTAGTAGTATGCGCACTCACTTTTAAGGGTATTCAAATCTTATATTGAAAAAAAATCATAGAAAGTTGAAAAAATAACTAAATCACTATTTTTTCATCAAAATCGTTATAGGAGGTTTGACTGTTTTGTTCAAACCATTTCATATTTGTTCAAAAACTAAATATAAAGTAGTTTAATCGCGATATAACAATAAATTCAATGTTACCCAATAATTTCAAGCCTTTTATACCAAGGCACGGTAAAAGGAACCATAAATATTGAAAAGGGTCCATTGACCGTGCATTTGTGTTTCGACTGAATCGCAAGAAAAAAAACTCTGATTTACATAAAACCTCATGGCTCACCACATACGATGAAATACATCTTACTAGAAGTATCTGCAGCGAAAACTTGTTGAAATAATAAAAAATGTGATACTCTAACGTTGAAATGAAAAATGTTAATTTTTGGCGTTTCTACTAAGAGTATTGAAAAATCGCATTATTAAACGGAATTCACATGATTTTGACTGCATACACTAGGTTTTTCAAAATGTTTTGTGACAAGAACTACCTCATTTCATCAGTTTTATCTTATTTTGCTGTCAAAAGAATAATTTGCGAATGTTGTATAAATATTCTGTAGGAATTTGCATATGTGCACGGCGAATGGAGGCCGCACGGTGACTGGTGACTTAACGTTACTATAGCAAACCCTGAAAAATATTTTTGAGAATTAATAGTAACATATTTTTTTAGAGGAGTTTTCATGAATATTGATGGCATGACACCTTTTTAAAGAGAGAAGAGCAACTCACTGACTTATGGAAATATTTTTCAAAGATCAAAGAAACACTGAATTTCTTACGAGATTCCCTGGTGGAATATCTACAAATTTTATTAGAGGAATTCTTGCAAACTTTCTTTATAAACCTCTGAACATGCTCAAAAAATAGTTCCTTAAAAGACTCTGGAGAAATAATTCAAGGATTATATAGAAAAATCTTTTCAAGCTTCACGAACATTTAGTGAAAAAAATTGTAAGGATATATTAAAAGAATTTTCAGAATGAAATTTTGGAAAATAAGTGCATGAAGCTCTGCTGGAATTCTTGTAAGAATATTCAACAAAATTCTGACTGAACCACTGAAGTAATTCAAGCATAATCTAGAAAAATTCTTGCACGAAACATATGGAGAAAACATCTTAAGATTACCGTGTAAGAACTTCTGGAGAATATGATCCTAAAGCCCTATCCCAATTTTAGTGCCAAACGCTTAAGTTTAGGCTAAAAACAAATGTTTGCTCAATTTTTAAATGTTTTTCGTTTGTTTAAGTCCAAAAAACATTTGTTATGTTTTTTTAGATTTTGTCACACCTCTTGGCTCAAACTCAAATTTTAGGTGTATTTTGTTTTCCGTGTCCATTCCGAAATGTCAGATAGGAACAACCCCAGTGTTAAAACTACAGCCCCTGTGGTGTTTTTATCGACTAAGCGAACGTCAAACATGATCAAAAATGTCAAGGTTCATTTATGGACCTAATTTTATTATTAAAATTTAAATATGATATAGCCGTTATTTGAGCTCGAAAAATCGCTAAAGAAGTTGCAGTAACATGCTATTCCGTGTTATTGAATAAAAACAAGATTTCATTAAACATTTAAGGACCCTATTCATCGGAGAAATCCCAGAAGAAACTCCAGGAATAATAAAGAAACATATTGAATAATTCCTGAGAAAATGCAATGCGGAATTACTGTTGGAATTTTTGAAGTGACTATTGTACGATTTATTGGAAAAACTCCAAAAATAATCAATGGTAGGATTCCTTAAAAAACAACTTGGAGGAATAGTTGAACAACTTTTAAAGGAATTTCTAGAGGAAATCTCACAGGACTTTTTGACAGAATAAATGTGCCGTAAGTTTATTTATTCTCCTAGTTCATTGTAGTTTTTTTAAGGCGATATTTTTCTCATACACTGGTAAGGTGATTGAGATTTTTGAATAAATTTATCCCGCATCGTTAGAACAGTTTTGAAGAAGTGCTAGAAACAACTCCTACAATAATTAGTTTTGCAATTCTTAGAAAAACTCCAGAAGAAATTTCTTTAAAAAAAATCCTAAAGAAATTACTAGGAGATTTTCAAGAACTAGGTGTCTCAGCGACTCTTTTCGAAAAAAATAATAGAGAAATCCATTCAAAAATTCTGGACAATCCTTGAACGATTTTACATGAATAAGGGTGAATTCATGATAAAAATTGAGGTGGAAATCTATCGATGTATACATTAGCTCTTGGAAAGTAAGGAATTTTTGGAGAACAATTTTTTGAAGGAAACTCCTTCTTAAATAAAATTTCACGAAAGACTTAATCTTAAAAAATAAAATCCTGGTGGAATCTCAAGAATTATTCACTTCCAGAAGGTATTCTTAAAAGAAACTTTGAAAAGATTCTCCATGGGATCCGTAGAAAAAATTCTGAAGGATCCACTGGGCGATTTTCGGGACAACTTTTTGAAAAAAAAATCCCTTGAAACATTGATGTACGATTTTTTTTTATCCTTAGACGATACCTAAATAACCTGGGTTATTTTTTTATTATTATAAATTATTTGAGTTAATGTATTTATCGGCGTGAAAACGCAAAATCGGCGGCGAGACGTTGATCGGCGTATGGCGCGCCGCCGATGCATCAATCGGCGTCGGCGTGACGTGAAATGGGTCGGCGGCGGCGGCGTGGCGCGGCGGCGCACAGGTCTAGTTTAGGGATCCCAGCACAATTGACAAACACGTGATATTTTTGAAAAATACATTTACTAAACGCTACATTTATTAATTACACGAATGATTTGAGGTATTCCTCCAAAAAATCAGTCGTGTATTTCATAATCTGATCAAGTTGTGAACCTACCGACCATTGGAGAGGTTAAAAAGGCTAGGTGAGCAGCTCTATCAGTCGATCCACCGAGTACTTCTGAAGATATGGGAGGACGAAGAATTGCCCACCGGCTGGTTGAATGGTCTCATACGCTCAATCTACAAGAAAGGGCACAGACTGGAGTGTACAAAGGGTTGAATGTATGCTCTGATTCGCTACTCGCCACATAGTAACACACTTGCGCCAGTGTCTATGCACGAAAAATCACTAAAAGGTAACGCGAAAAATATTTGTATGGCGAAATGCATCTAACGAATTATTTCTCAAAATTAGGAACTATTTTCGAAAAAATATTTGGTACCGGTTGTACGTAATGATAATGACTGTCATGCCTACCAAATATTTTTTCGATTAATGCTTTCATTTACGAGAAATTTGAAGTTAGATGCCTTTCTCCATACAAAATGAAACGAGGAAACTTCTGGTAATCAACTGTGGGCAAGAGCAAAGCAGGTAATCCATTACAGAGGATTTCGGCGTACACAATTCTGTCGCACATCCGGTTTAACAGACTGAGACCGTTCGAGGAGTCCTTCATCGACGAATACCAAGCTGGTTTTCGTGAGGGTGATCCTAGATAAATTCCGGGAGTATAACTTGCAGACTCACCATCTATTTATTGATTTCAAGGCGGCGTCTCATTGATTTCAAGCGGCGACTCCGTTAAAAGAAATGAGCTGTGGCAGAAAATGTCTGAACATGGTTTTCCGGCGAAACTAATTAGGCTGATACGTGCTACGCTGGATGGTTCGAAATCAAGTGCTCGGATCGCAGACGAGGTATCAACCTCGTTCGTGACGTTAGACGGGTTGAAGCAGGGAGACGCACTTTCGAATTTACTGTTCAACATTGTACACGAGGGTGCTATTAGGAGATCTGGCGTGCAGAGAAATTGCACTATTATAACAAGGCCGCACATGCTCCTTGGCTTTGCGGACGATATAGACCTAATGGTTTACATGCATGCCCTGTTTTGCTTCTCGCCACATAGTAACGCACATGCGCTAGTGTCTATGCACAAAAAATTGCTAAAAGGTAACGCGAAAAATATTTGTATGGCGAAAAGCATCTTACGATTTATTTTTCAAATTTGGGAACTATATTTGAAAAAAAATACTTGGTACCGGTTGTGCGCAAGGAGGATGACTATCACGCCTACCCAATTTGGGTAGGCGTGTTCAGTGAAGCGTATAGTACATTTTTATGCTACTGTCGCATCGCTGTTACATTCACATGCAGGAGGTTTCGAAACATTCATTTGTGACATTCGGGTTGCTACTGATACATTCTTACTGCAGCCATGAATGTATCACCTGACATGGATAAGAGTTGCATGCCATTCTTTTCAGCCTATTATGAACGTTATGCTGTTGTGCATGACGGGAGTGCAAAATGAATGTAAAAAAGAATCACGACGCAGCTTTAATCGTAGCAAGCACTCTTCTCGCGTTTGTTTCTGATCCAAGTTGCCACTTGATCACAGCTCTGAACTTACATATGTACGCCGCTTTTAGAGATCGTTCATATATCACGTGACGCATCAGGGGTCAATGGGAGTCTTCCGTAGTGTTACGACCCATATAAAAAAATAAATTTTCCATACAAGAGCTGTTCGTGGGGAAGAAAGAGCGTTAAGAATTGGCAAATTGTGCGTTACGTAATATTTGAATCATCCCTTATGACGTTATCTTGCAGTCTTCTAAACAGCATTTTATTGCCGCGCTATTGGAATTGTAGAGAACGTTCATTGAAAGCGACAAAAATGAGGCACAAGTAGAGCACTAGGGCAAATTAGTGGTGCACCTAAGGGAAATCTGCTAAAACATGAGGATACAATCATGAAACATATGATTTTAACGTACAGTCACCCCACAGTTATGGATCAGCTAAGGGTCATATTTCAGAACAAAATGTGATTAAAAAACATGGTGACAATGTACAAAACAAAATTACCTTCCTGACACTGCAGAATATAGTTGTTTTTAAGAATACATCTCAAAATTCCCGATTATTTACGAAAAAGTGTCGAATTCGATAGAAATTCCAAACGATGTCCACCCCACAGATGTGGATCAGTGGGAGAGGAGGATCCCTATTATGGATCAAATCGACTCATATTATGGATCAAAGCACTATAACAGCAAATTACCTGCGGGGTAAACGAATGGTGTGCTAGTGAAAGCATACGTTTTGGCGTTTGTTTCGGAATCGTCTTATCTTTGATTCACAACTGTGGTATGGGTTTCAATGCCCCACAGTTATGAATCAACGCTTCTGGGAATACGGTTGACATTTTATTTCCTACGGACGGAAAAAAAATGCCAGAGCATGTTATAATTGATTGCGATGATGTACAGATTTATAGTTCACGTAGGTAAAATGTGTTCTGTGTAATTGCAACTCTATTTGACGAGATATTCCAGTTTTAATCCAACTCTGATCCATATCTGTGTGCTATCCATAACTGTGGGGTGACTGTATTAGTCGATAGATTTCAAATCCTTCTACCATTCAAATGTATAAAAATCACGTTTCATTTGAAATTTCCCTGGTGTATACTCGGGCCTATCGATCGCAAGGTTCTTGGTTCGATTCCAGTTTGCCGCGAAAACGTTTTTTGTTTCCAAATTCTGGTTTCATAAGGCAAATTTATAAATTTCAATCCGATTTCTTATGACGAATTTTCATAAGGGGTTCCTGTGTCTATCGATAGTCCATTTGCCTGAGTGTATGGTTGTTTTTTAGGTTTGCTTCTACTCTCTTTATTCGTAAGTTCTGCTTCGTGTTGATTTTTGTATAGACGAAAGACCACGATGGAGACGGCTCTAATAGTTGAAAAATAGCCCGTGAGTTATGGACAGCCCTCAAGCTATTGCGGCCAAAGATGGCACAAAGATAAATAAAAAAATCAATCGGTGCCTTCGGTGCACGTGAGTGAACATTATGAAAATACAGGTTGACGTCTACTACAGTAATTCAGTACAATCGTAATACATTAATAGCTGAGCAAAAAAAAAGTCACAGTCGCGCGTGATTTCTATTTTAAGTATCGCATGAAAGTTTTTGTTGCATGAAAGTAGTGGTAGTCAATATGTGAATGTCACTCTCACTACAGTTTTTGACGGTACATTTTTGTTCACTGTACCCAATTGTTTTTTCGATTAAAGGTCTCATACACGAGAAAATTTAAGTAAGATGCTTTTCCCCATACAAATTGAAATGAGAAAACCTCTCCTGATCAACTGTGGACATGAGTGAAGCAGGTAATCCATTGGAATCGATCGCAGGCTAACAGTGACTTCAAATGCATCTCACAGGCATATATTAGCCGATATATGTGAAAATTATATTTTTTACGCAAAGTTGAAGTGTTAGCTGTTGGGTGTGCTGATAAAAATATTAATTTAAACAATTTTAGTATTGTTTTTACGTTAAAGTATGAAACAAAATTTTGATTCAAATGCCGAACACTGTGTTCATTCTGTCTCATATTCCGGACACCTTGATTCAAATTCCGAACAGCACGAATAAACCACATTCAAATAAATAATTTCGCAAATAAAATTATCTGAGCTAGTTTTACAGAACTAGAGAGTTAGTAATAACTCCCAAGATCCCAAGATATAAAATAGATTGGAAGACGTTAAAATTGAATTGCAATTGACTGCTGTTTCCTTGTAATTTGATGACATATTTCAGCGAAACATTTCAACCAGATCGCCATACAAAAACCGAGTGTTTGGAATATGAGTCTGTTCGGAATTTGATTCAAAACGGTATGCATTTTTTGCCAGCATGGGAAGAAACTAAAATTTCAAAAAAATACCAAAAGCCGATAAGTGGTTATTTGAGGCTTAAATTGTGTACAGCTCATATCTAATACTGGATGAACAGACAGAAAATTACTACTACTACATTATGAGTCCTAAGTGTAATCCTAATGTGACTGTTATGCGGTTTTATTCAGCAATGTGACAAAACAGCTTGGTATTTTTTTTCGAAATTTCTAGAACAAACTCAAAGATTTGATTAAGTTTGTCGAAAATATTCATGGTTTGATGTCGTTCCACGGTATTAAATTGGAATCGTTAAAAATGTCGAATGTGAGAAATATGCAGTTACGGGCAGAATACTCGGTGGGAAACTCGAAAATGGTGTGTGGCGCAGATGCATGAATCACGAGTTGTATCAAGTGTACAAAAAGGCGAATATTATCAATAAAATACGGCAGACTTCAGTGGGCTGGTCAATAAAATACGGCAGACTTCAGTGGGCTGGTCAGAATTGCGAAAATAATATTCAGCAGAGAACCAGGTAGAGGTCACCGGCTTCGGGGAAGACCACCAATACGCTGGCTGTACGCAGTGGAAGAGATCCTGGAGATCCTACGTTCGGGGACACTGGAAAAGTTTCGCCCAAGACCGACGAAGATGGAGCTCTACAATACGCCTTGTATTAAAAAATATAAACCTTTTAGAGACTGACATTAAAATAGAGAAAAAAGTTCTTTAGAAAAAATTTGCTAGCATCATTGACTTCAGAGAATTACAGCAGAAAATCCTCAGGGCATAATTTAAGAAATTGGTAAAAAGAATTGCTTCAAGAGTTCTTCAGGTAACCATTCCTAGAACGACTAAAAGGCATCTTCCAGAAATTCTTCCATGTTGCCTTGTGGAATTCCTCCAGGAGTTCCTTAGAGAACTCCTACAGAGTTTTTAATAGTAAACTTGTTGGTGAATTTCACCAGGAATTTACTGTAAATTCGTCCCAGAATTCTCAGAGATTTTGTCCTGAGAATTTCTTCAAATCATAAAGGAATCATTCGAGGTATTCCTAATGTTTTTAAATGTCCCTAGAGAAATGTCGCGTAAAATTCCTGTAGATAATCTCTATAGCAATTCCACGAGAAATTTCTGGAAGAATTGACGGTGGAATTCACAGAGAAATCTAGAGAGGAACTTCCATAGAAATTTCTAGAAGAATCCTCAATGGAACTTAAGAGGAATTTCTGTGAAAGTTCCCAAAATAATTGCTGGACGAATTGAAGGTGAAAATTCACGAGGAATCTTCATAGGAAACGCTAGTATAATTGCAGGAGAAAACTTCTAGATGAATGTCCGGAAGAACTCTTGTAATGCCGCATTGATTTGAAATTTTGAAAAATTAGCCATGTTTTTTTCAGTGCTAAATTTAAAAATACGTCACTACATGAAGTAAAACCCTAGTAAACAGAATACAAATAATGCTTTTGTTAAATTTTCTGCCAAGTAAGAATAACTTATTTCCTATCAAACGGGTCATAAAGAATTTAAATAAGACGTGTATTTACAGAGATATGAACAACACACTTTATACAATTGTAAAACACTGTATAAAATGTCCGTATTCACACATCACCAGAAGATTTAAACTTTGTATTAGGAACAAGCTTTTGATCTACAAACATATATACAGGTCAACCATTCCATATGATGCAAAAATATAGACTAGTGGTTGTAATACAAAGTAAAAAATTGCATAAAATTGAACATAAAATTTTGAGGATTATTCTAAAGTATTGCTCTCCTGATAATGAATATTCCATGTAACGTAATGTTGGAACATTGAAGTAAATGACCAATGATGTTATCAAAATTTGATAAAAAAGAACCTGTTATCTATTGTTTTCACGACAAATGCTTTGAATGATTAAGTTATGCGAGGTTAAGTTTACTAAAAAACGCATTGTTCTTAACTTGTAGAAGATGCAAGATAACTGCAAAAGATCTTATAACATTTAATTTAGTCGGATATCTGTTCGGTATAGCATGCAGTTGATCAAAATTTCATTTACCAAACTGGATATTATCCAATAACAAACAAAAACCTTTGATAAATTGCTGCGAAAATAAGAACTGCTTTGATGAGGTTGATCATATTCCAGAGGGAACCTCAAGCCATAAAGAAAAACCAAGAAATCAAAGTTAACAATTTGCTACATTCCATATTTTGTAACAATAATGTGCTGCGCTGAGATTTTCCGAAGTAGATACGAACGGGCACCATGCTATCTATATAGACATAGGAAATCTGAAATTTGCCGAATTTATATCTGACAAATCCAAAAAGTACACAAAACAGCAAGTGGGTGCGGGAGACCATCAGCACACAGCAGTAAGCCTGTTCGCCTGGATGAGACGAGCCATACATATTTTATCTCTAGTTGTCGCTTTCGAAGCCACTTCCATTCTCTGAGTTCAATAATTTATGAGTTTTTTCTACCGCTGCTATTCTGCTGTGCTGTAGTCGTTTTTCGTTGCTCTCGATGCTTGGATTCACTTCTACAAACGATTGTCTCTGGCTCTGGCTGAAAGCCCGAGCGCTTCTGTGCTCCATTGGCAGCGGTCTCACTATTGACTTACAGTGCTACAACTGTGCTTTGTAGAAGGTATTAAAAGTTTCACGTTTACATAGCTGCATTTTACTAGAATTTTCGGTGCCCGTCGAACGCCTCTGTTGATCTGAAATGACTGCGTATGATTAATACTATATGGTTTCATGTGCAAATGTGACCTGCAGAGGTAATGCTTATTAAACTTTGTCATATACATTTGATGTTCAGAACATGACCGAGCATCGGGAGTTTGATGGTGGGATTCGTGGTGAAATCGAGTTTCCTTCTATATCACAGCAGTCCGGCTCGAAACCATAAGTCAGCCTCCGGAATTGAACGGACCCAAACAGCTTCACGCGATTCAATGGTGTCATAAATTAAATTCCATCTACTACATTTATTGGATATTGCAGGCAATAATTGCTGATACATGTGTATCACTTCAGCCCCCAATAGCCCTCGTAAAACCATTTCCAACCCTGCACAGAGGGAAAAAATCGACCCAAAATGAAAAAAATATCGATGAATCGATTGGTGGCAGTTTCACTCACCGGAATCGTGTGAAAGCGATCAATTTGCCCCCATTTTCCCCAAAAATACTATTTTCGTTAAATAAATAAATTAAATTGTTTTACTTTTTATAAAGTGCTAACACTAGGTTTGTTCATATCTGACGCTCCACGAGGGACACGGAAAACAAAATACACCCAAAATATGAGTTTAAACCAAAGGATGTGACAAATTCTCAAAACCTGAAAACAAAAATTCGACTAAAACCAACAAAAATCATTTGAAAGTTGAGTAAATATTGATTCTGGCCTAAACTTGTATTGTAACAGGACTTTAGGACCCTATTTACAATTTTTAGTGCATTAATATAGGGCTCGAACTTTTGTCTCGCCGTTTCCAAATTTTGCCTCACTATGAGCCAAAATTGGTTTCCAAACATATGCGCAAAAACTAATACATCATTAATAGGATTCTACGTCAGAAAATATTTAACTGTAGCAATAAGTTGTTAAATAATATACTGATAAATATCAAAAGTTGTGATTTTTGTTACAAAATATCACAAAACGACTTTTATAGTCATTGACATTAAATGCTCTATTATATTACGCAAGATTATACTACATCGGGAAAAATATGTTTTGTTACCCTCAATAAGTTATTTATCTTTCTGGCGTTTTGTCCCCACTAGGACAGATCCTACCTCTCAGCTTAATGTTCTTACGAGTACTTCCACAGTTACCAACTGAGAGCTTTCATTGCCAATTGACCATTTTCCATGTGTATATCGTGTGTTAGGGACGAAGATAATCTATGTCCTATGTTGAGAAAATTTCCAACCCGAAAAGATCCTCGACCGTTGACATTGAAATCCAAGACCCTCAGTTTAGTTTTGCTGAATAGCTGCGCGTTTAGCACTACGGATATCTAGGTCCCATCAGTCGCAATCAATTGCAACTTTTATTCATGAAAATAAAAAAATAAAAATGGGAAATATGAGGCAAAACAGGTGATTCATAGGAGAGAAACTGTCACCATTCGATTCCTTTAAGTTTTTTTGTGAAATATGGAGGTTTTCGAAGAATCGCAAACAGCCATATTAGTTAGATTTTGTTTTGGGTTAATTTTTTCCCACTGTGCACTGGCTGAAGGACCATCCATGGAAGACAATCGCTTTTCGGCAGCTCTGACCAGAAAGGTAATAAATAACTCACTCCTCGTACGCACAAAAACGAGCTGACTTGTTGTCGGCTAATCGAAAGTGGGTTGGTAAAGTTTCCTCCCAAAATCACCCCGTCATCCCCTCTGCTCACCCATCCCACTGCTATGTCATCTGCAGAGCGTCCTAAGCTATGGGGTTCTCGGGTTACGCCGAGGCACTTTAGAAATTTCGAATGGCTCAGCAGGATACTCGGTCCTCTGGAACGTCGTAGGTGAATGATAAAAAGGGTTGTCGGGCATGTTTACAGCGCGCTATACTCCGTGATTCAATTTTGAGAGGCTGTGCCAAAAGGAACGCCCATCGTGTTGACATAATGTCAATTGAGCAAGTGAATATTAATTTCGTTTCGGTGGTTGGATTCGGTGTGACATTATGAAGGCATAATTTAGCATTGTTCAACCGTTGGACAGTTTTAAGGACATATAGGAAGGAATCCCTGTCATGGCAGTGAAAATGGCTTCCTCACATATACAAACACATTTCTGGAAGTCCACATTATTTCTCAAAATATTTCACTTACCTACACTAAGCTTACTCCCAAATTGCTAACGAGACATCAGAACACTATTGCCTCACGATTTCCGTAATTTTAACACTAGTAGCTGGTGGAAATTTAATGAACCGTGCTAATGTCCAACGCGGACGTTTAACTTTGCTACAATTGTTTACACTTATCCGCCTGCGAACGAAGAACACTTTTCGCCGAATTTTACCACTTTCACTAAACGTAGAGCCTCCAACACAGTTTACTTTCACTACTTGTTAATTGGAGAACAATTACTGGTGGATTTCTGATGAAAACAACTTAAAATTTCACCAAACCGTGCTAAAAACAATCACTTGATCACAGCATTTCGCTTTTTTTATTTTTCTAATTTTACGCCGGCTGCTCGCTTGCAGGGCTGTCAGATACGTTGATGGTTACGTACGACATCAAGCAATCTTATTTAGTCGAAAGGGAAAAGACTCAAATTGAGGTAGCGATTACTGCCAACAACATCTTATCAATTATAATTTCACTATCACCAACAAATAGGAGAATATTTTTTGTGTACCACTACTTTTATACAGTTATTAGTGGATTCAAAGGAGTTTCACCTTAAATCAGATTTAGGTAAAAATTTATATAATAATTACCGTAAAACGGGGTATCTTTGATAATGCGGGTAACTTTGATAGTGCGTTACCCACCACATACTAAACCAAATATCATAATTCCTGTCAAACGGTTAAACAAAACGAATGCAAAACTAAAGATTATAAGTATGAAACTTCATGTAAGAGCTGTTTTCATTTGAATCGAGAACATTTGAGGCTTTATATAAGAATATTAAAAATTATACGATATTAGCATTTTCGAAACGCTTACAAACAATCTGTTCTACGATCACAATTTGATGTAGTTTTGAATCGTTGCTCACTTATATTCGACAGCCTAGTTATCATTAAACTTGAATATGGTCTCAAATCTCTTAGCGAATGCATTTTCACAAACTGTGGCAATTTTTGTAATCTAAGTCAGAAATTTCCATATAACGTTAAACGCCTAGAGGTATGCAATGCCCTATAAATGTTACGTAATTCGTTCAATTTTGTTCGATTTATACTCCATTATCAAAGTTACCCCAAAACAGAAAGCCGACGTTCGATTATTTGAAAAATTATATATCCATTCAAAATAAATCTATTGGCAATCTATCAACTGCAATCAATAGTAAGGATGCCAGTACTTGTTTTAAAAATATAAACCATAATTCTTTGAAACAGCATGCATAAATATTTAAGTTTTCTTCGAAAAAACTATCAAACTTACCCCGTTTTACGGTACAAAAACTTACAAAACTAACGATTGCGGTAAATATGCAGCCATCACTGATGGTCCATTTTTTCATGTAGACCACTGAGATGAATTGTACCAAATAAATGAAATAATTTCGCCACTTCCATTTGATTTTGCCGTAAATGGCCAAATTATATACGCGTAACGGTCTGTCCAAAATACTTTGATCACCCTAATGCATTGGTTTTGAAGTTATTATCGTTTGAATTTTTCAAGTTTAGTTTGTCGCAGCCCTCAACCAGAGTCGTCTTTGCTTCAACTGTAAGAAAGTATGTTCAGTATCGAAATGACTGGAAACCATTACGATCAATGTAGTGAATAAAAAAATTGTGTAATTCCATAGAAAACTCAAGTGCACTTCCATTAGTTGAACTTCTTCCTCCCTGCGTTCATATGGAATAGATTCTGTTTTCCACATTAGTGTTGGATAAGAAAATTGCAAATTGACCTTGTTTTGCATCTGTATACCGAAGATGCGACTTGACCGAAGATGTCTGTTGTTACGTGGAGCACTTATAGATATAATTAAATTATGTATCTGAAGGTACAGCGCATTTTCAATTTAATTTTTATTACTTGTGAGAATTAATTCAAGTTGAATAAAACGCTATACGACATTGTAAGCTTCTCGATTCTTAGGCACTAAGGGAAGGTTAATTAACTTATTACGCTGGACTAACGGTCTGCAATCATATAACGTTTCATCCAATCTTTGCGCATCAGTAGATTTCTATGTCATGTAGTTAATTGTTGGTCCACCGTCGGTCGCCCTAGTGTACTGAGTACACTCACTTTATGAAAAGTCGAAAAACACCTTGAAATTCCATTCAAATTGATCCGGGTGTTGGTCCTATTCCAAGATCTACTCTTCTTCTTGCTTGTAGAGAAGAGATTTTTCGAAAAAATCAACGAAAATTAATCGAAAACATCGTATTTTTGATGTAAGTTTTTAGGCGTGTACTCAGTGCACCAGTTCGACCGCTCGTGTAACTTTTTTTTATCGGGCCCATCACACGAGCGATCGCATCGTGTACTGAGTACACGCGGAGCAATTTTGATTGTAAATCTGAAGCAAGGCAAGATAGAATACTGATGTCTTCCGCAAAATTCTTCAGTTCAACGGTACCAATCGGTCAGCGGACAAATAAAACTTTAAAGACATCCTCACGCTACAGTGGCCATCGGATTGTGCCCCCGGGGGAACCGATGAAGTGGACATTTCGCGATGCAAGATCTTGAACAAAAATATCTCAGGATCTAAATGTTTTAGCAAGATGATATCTTGGGCAAAGTTATTCAGTACGACAAGGACTAACATGAGATAGACCGCTTGTTTCCGAATTCTGCCACCAGTCAGCGCTAGAGAGCATGTAATTTTTCAAATACGAATATCTCAGGATCCTGATTACCTAGAAAGATGATGTATTCGACTAAGTTGTTTAGTAGGTCAAGGTCAAGGTCACCCATGAAATTCTACCACCAGATGGCGCTAGTCAGCATGCATTATTTTGATCGCGAATATCTCAAGAACGTTTTTTACAAGGTGGTGTTTGGCAAAGCTGCTCAGTAGATCAAGGACTATTATGTGATTTGCCGTTTGATTCTGAATTCTTCCACATAACGGCACTATTGATCATGCAGGTTAGTAGTGTGTGGTCTTCCGATTCCATGGCAAGCTCCTGCAGGGCGAGCGACGGAATCAAGACCAATTGTTTTCGGTCCGCGTGGCGCGAGTGCGAAAAAATATTCGCGTTAGTAGTGTGTGGTCTTCCGATTCCATGGCATGCTCTTGCAGGGTGAGCGATGGAATCAAGACCAATCGTTTTCGGTCCGCGTGGCGCGAGTGCGAAAAGAGATCCGCGTTAGTAGTGTGTGGTCTTCCGATTCCATGGCAAGCTCCTGCAGGGCGAGCGACGGAATCAAGACCAATCGTTTTCGGTCCGCGTGGCGCGAGTGCGAAAAAAATATTCGCGTTTCTCAGTTAGTATGTATGCTTCAAATAAAGCTGAAAATTGTGGCTGCTTAATCAAGGATGAAGGATCAATTGGTGAGCTCGTTTCATGCTTTTTTAATCTATAAAATATGTATGACCGCACATTCAATCGTTACAACGGTGGGACATAAATATGATTATTCAACAAACTATGAATGGTTCGTCACTGTAAGTGTCGGCATAAACTCTAATTCATATTTTTATGCATAAAATCCTTCCTTTTACCTTTATTTTTATTAAAAAAGGCTTTGAATGGTTTGGTCTGTTTGTCTGTGCTAGAAGTATAGACTTGCAAAACGTTAATTTTATTCAAAACACTTTGAATGGTTCGCCACTGTAAGTGTCGGCATAAGAATATTATGTGATGATCCAGCCAATCGATTTATATTTTTTAATTTGAGTAAAATATTGTTACACATGCTTTCGTCATAACAGCTGTAGGAATGTTGCTTTTACCTATTTGTTCAACAAACTTTGAATGGTTCGTCACTTCATGTAACGACATTATTTACTCCTATTTTAAAATTTTCCATGTCAATTGAATATATTATATTCCTAAGCATGTAAACAAATAATCGTTTATCATGGTCTAATCGCTTATCAAAGTGAATCCTGTGACCCAACGATCCTCCCCATTAACAACCATCCCTCCCAGTAACCTTTGTGGAGATGCAGAGGTAAACACGGTCTCCAAATAGCAAAGGTTACACACTAACATTCCTTCCCTCAACCCCACCTGACTGCAAGGACGTGGCCGGCGCCGTTATTGACCATGAATGAATAGAGGCACTGAATTATGCACACTGAAGAAGATTATGGCCAATCCCAGCCGAACTTCTAGTTGATTCTTTGTGCATCTTCACTGACTTTGGTCAATCACGGAATAGCAACCATTGATATGTGTAGTCAGTCTAAGCTAAGCTAAGCTAATAACGGCACTATTGATCATGCAATTTTTCGAGCGCATAGAAAAATGATCCTGAGGTACAAAGAAATATGTCATCTTCGGCAATGTTGTTCATTAGATCAAGGCTCAAATGCGAGGGACCTCCAATTTTAAAATTCTTACACAGGGTAGACTAAAGTGGGGCAAAAGTTCGAGTGGGGCAAGAGTTTCTTTTTAGGATTTCTAGCTCAATTCAAAACAAAACTTACAAATGTCATGGTAGTTCGATGGCTATTCAGGTAGGAGACTTTCACTCCAAATATCATAGAAATCGATTGAGATTTGGAAAAGTTATAACTATTTGTTGTATTTCGACGTGAATATTATAATTTTTGGCCAAACTTTCGTTGCATGGAATAAAATAAATGTAAAATCTTTTTCAATATTTTGTGTAAGGGCGTTTCTAAGCCTATCATAAGGATACACCTCAAATATTAGTTTCTGTTTGAATGCTTGGAAACAATTTTTGGCCCATAGTGGGGCAAAAGTTCGAATCAGCGGGGCAGAAGTTTGATCCATGCATAAACTCATGAAAAAAATTGCAAATTCCCTAAAATTCACATGTTATCTTCGAATTCAGTGAAATTTGCCTGATTGTGCGAAAAAAGTAACCAAAATTTTTCATTTTCACTGTGTTTTGCGAAAAGCTGCTATTTTTGGGTATATTACAATTTACCCTGTTTTGGCAATTTTTTGATGATAATTCAGTGAGTATTTTTCTACAAACATAAGATTTTGGCTAGTTTGAAGTATGCCAGTCTTAAAAGTTTCAATATTTTGTGTTTTAGGCAGCGATTTTTTGCCCTACACTGGATTCGAACTCTTGCCCCACCGGTAGGGCAAAAGTTCATTTAAGACAAACAATTTTGAAACTGTTATAACTATATATGGGAAAATATTTTGACACCTGTTTGTTTTGATTATACCACTAAGGTTGAACTTTTGCCCCACCTAACTCTAAGCTAGGGAGCATTTTTTATTGCTAATATGTGAGGATCCATATTACATAGAAAGATGAAGCCTTTGGTTAAATGGTTCAGTAAGTCATCTACAAACTTGTAATGCGCAACACTTGGTTCGGAATTCTTTCACTAGATGTGTACTGTTGAGTATGCTAAATTTCCAATCCAAAAATCTAGGATCGTGAAAATAACTTCTTCAATAAAGTTGTTTATTCTGCCTAAGGTTTGTGATGAATCGTTTGATTTGAAATTATTCCACTAGGTGGCGCTATTGACCACGAAAATATTTCAGAATCTTGACTCCAGTTAAACTTCCACTCGATATTTGATGGATCATCGACTCATGGAAATATTTAGTCATGGAACGCATATTCTTTGGAAAGTTGATTGAAGGTAGGAGTATACCCCATAAGGCATAAAGACGTCAGACATGAGGACGTTAGGCATAAGTATGTTAGGCATAATGGACGTTAGGCATAAAGACATTAGGCATAATGGATGTTAGGCATAAAATACGTTAGGCATAATGGACGTTAGGCATAAAATAATCTGCGTGTGTGTCATTCAAAACTCTTCTCATATCGAAAATTGTTAGAATCCATTTACAAATTCCTTTACGTTGATGGGGATGGGTGGGTGTCTTTAAGATGTAACAGCTCATAAAAAAATAGTAAAAAATTCATACAAAAAGCGTTACGAGGGGGTGGGTTCATTGGTTGGTTATAAATTACTATTTTCGGTGTTATGAAATTTGACAATGAATTCATTATCGCAAGATATGGGAGAAGGTTGTTATCATGGTCATTGTTATCATTCTTAAGTCCAGTTCAATTCATTTATATTTGCGATATGCAAGTGTTATTTATTTCTAAACATGTATAGTTTGGGGAGTATATGACATTTTTGTTATATTTTTCTTACATAATTGCGTTAATAATTAAGAAGGGAAAGCTGTCATGTAATTTTTAGTACATATAATGCAAATGATTAACTTTTTTTCCTTATGTTTATTTGAAAGGCACTCTGTGCTCGTGGCCACCACTGTGCCGGAATCATAGTTGATCTGTATCTTTTTTACCGATACAGATCTATCAACTTATCTATCAAGCGTGTGCTAGAATAAGGGCGTAAATCGCATGATCGATTTCTCTTCATTGATCCTCTCTTCTATGAATAAAGGTGACAAGATGCGAGTTTGTCAGCATTTTTTCACTTCAGACCGCTTGGCAGCGATGCAGTCTTGCGTCGTGAGATGAAAAAATGCTGACAAACTCGCATCTTGTCACCTCTCTTCACAGAAGAGAGGATCGATGAAGAGAATTCGATCATGCGACTTACGCCCTTATTCTATCACACGCTTGATATTTACATCTACTTTCACTCTCATCTACTCTTTTGCTCTCGCGCCGAGCAGGTAAGAGAGTGCTTTGCTGTTAGTCCAATCAAATTCCATGTACGCCATAGTACATTGCTCTTGCAGTGGTTCGTTTTGCCGTGTTCCTGATTCGTTTGAGGCTAGCTGGCTGCGAAGAGGGTCAGTTTGTCTCAGTCACCATCTGATACTGACGGAGGAGCACATAAGCAGCACTACACACTCAATCTGTTCGGTAAAAATAACTGGGTTTTGGAACAGGGGGGTGGCATGATCCAATATTTACCAACCCATCATCAATTCAACATGGCGTCCAGTGTTCTTGTTTTGATTGTTTTGGGAGGGACAAAACATATGTTTTTATGGGTAGGAGACATCAATAATATCTCGCTGATGCGTAAAACATTAAACAAAATGATGAACAAATGAAAAGCGCATCAAATACGACGATTCAATGCGATATGTTTGATTGCCAGAATCTAGCACTAGCAGCGTATGAGCCGTATACTCAAAGATCAGGAGCAAAATTTGGGCAAACCGACCAGAAAGTGGGTACCAAAACGATGTAAGGAAGAGCCGAAATGTATGCAGGATGACAGTCGTGTCAGTCCCCTGTTTTGGAACTACCGAAAAAGTCAGTAAACTAAAAAAAAATGTCAGAAATCGAAAAACAGAGATTTTTTACTGACATTTTGCAGAGAGCTTTCTTTTTATATCATGCATCGATAAAAAATAAAACATGGTGAAATTTGCTTTTCAATTACGCGTGGCGACAATTTTCATTTTACTGACTTTTTCGGTAGTTCCAAAACCCAGTAAAATTTTACCGACCCCAGTAATTTAATCTAAGTGTGTAACTCCAATAATTTTGTCGACAGTATAAGTATAAAGAACAGCCTTAAATATTAAGAAGGGATAATCTCTGATGAAAAATTTGCCAATAATATGTGTACAACCAAACTTAAAAGATAAACAGCAGTTACAGCGTAGTTCATATTCTTGGCATTACACCCCAACCCAAGCTCTAGGCTTAGTGTTCTAGAAGCACTTCCACAGCTATTACCCAAATGTTTTCTTTGCCAAAGTTGCCATTTTTTCTCATTTGTGCACGATACATGAGCACGTTTATACTTCGTGACCAAGGATCCTGGATCGACTTGAAACCTAACTAAAATACCTTCAGTATGGCTTTACTCTATGGTCACAGAATATAGCACAAAGCTAATAAAGGCAATTGACAGCATTTTCATGCTCATCATTCAATCAAGTTTTGTCCTAGTAATTAAACTAAATGGATTCACAAGACCCACGACTGCAAGACAATCGTATTTCAAAGGACACACTTTTGATC
This sequence comes from Aedes aegypti, assembly GCF_002204515.2. NCBI lineage: Eukaryota > Metazoa > Arthropoda > Insecta > Diptera > Culicidae > Aedes > Aedes aegypti. The sequence continues at coordinate 132,420,892 of NC_035107.1, forward strand.
GTTGATTCGTTGCCCTCCACAATTACCAAAAATAGTCAGCTCACTTTTTACACAATTTCATTTTTTTTAATTTTGGGAATTATGCCTATCGTCCATTATGCCTAATGTCCATTATGCCAAACATCCATTATGCCAAACGTCCATTATGCCTATCGTATTTATGCCTAACGTCTTTATGCCTAACGTATTTATGCCTAACGTCGTGCACCCGAAGGTAGTATCATAGGAACCATGCTATTTTTTTTTGTTTTAGGCATGGTTTCATGAGTCGAGCCATGCAACATCGACTCATGTAGGTTTGCCTGTATTTGCCTCTCTTTTTTCTTTACAAACTGTGTTGGGGTTTTCTTGCAGCAAATAGGGGAACTGTGGGTAAAATGAACAGGGGGGGGTTAAAATGAACAGGTTTGTGTTTTACGGTAATTATGCTATAAATCTATGCAAAACATAGCACCATCCTTAATCCTTAGACTAAGAAACTATTTCGACAACTCTAGCGCGATCTAGAACCGTCAAAAGCTGGAAAAGTAAACAAAAACAAGGTACGCCTTTCCGTTTTCTCATAAGATGTAAATCATATCTTTAAGGTATTGATGATAAGAAGATGGAAATTGAAAGTATTTTTATCTTTTTAATTCTTAGAACAAATGATTTGATTACCGTCGTTGGGGGTGACAATGGGTCAAAAAGGCATATGTAAGATTTGTTTATTGAATAACTTTCGCAATTTGGCTCCAATAAACTTCAAATTTGGTGTGTATGTACTTTGATGGTACATTAACAACTGTTCAAAATATTATTGAAAAATTTTTATTCACAGCGGCACTACAAGTGAATGAAAAATGACCCAATCTCACCCCATAGAGGAGGTGACATTGGGTCACTATTATTGAAATAACTTATTTTTGTGAATATGATTGCAAACCCATTCACAGCTGAAAAATATTGATAAAATACGATGCAAACAAGACGAAGAGATATCTAAGATATTTCACAAGTATGATAAACCCACTTAAAAGAACGATTATACCAAAAATTTGAAGAGCTATGAGAAAATATATGAGACCCAACATTTATCGTCAAGTTTACATAAATTTTCTTGTTTGTTTCCCTCAATTTATCTTCAAAGTCTCATCCCCATTGCCATAAAGCCTATTCAGTTTTCCCAGAGGTGTACCGTAAAACGGGGTATCTTTGATAATGCGGGTAACTTTGATAGTGCGTAACTCACCACATACTAAACGAAATATCATAATTTCTGTTTATCAGTTAAGCAAAACGAATGCAAAACTAAAGACTATTAGTATGACACTTCATGTAAGAGCGGTTTTCATTTGAATCAAGAACATTTGAGGCTTTTTATACGAACTTTAAAAATTGACACAATTTTAGCATTTTCGAAACGCTTACAAACAATCGGTTCTAGAATAACTATTTGATGTAGTTTTGAATAATTGGCCACTTATCTTTGACAGCCTAGTTATCATAGGACTTGAATACGGTCTCGAATCTCTTGGCGAAAAGCATTTTCACAAATTGGGACCATTTTTGTAATCTAAGCCAGAAATTTCCATATAACGTTAAACGCCTAGAGGTATGCAAGCTCTACAAATGTTCGTTATTCATTCAATTTTGTTCGATTCATACTCCATTATCAATGTTACCCCAGAACAAAAAACCAACTTTCGATTATTTGAAAAATTATATATCCATTCAAAATAAATATTTTGGCAATCTATCGACTGCAATCGATAGCTACGATGCCAGTACTTGTTTTAAAAATATAAATTATAATTCTTTGAAACAGCATGCATAAATATTCAAGTTTTCTTCGGAAAATCTATCAAAGTTACCCCGTTTTACGGTACTGAAACAGTGATTATTTTAAACCCTCGCAAATAGTTATATTTCGGTGCGACATTCCTCGATCAATAAATTTCAGGCAGATTTTGACTTCATAGTACCGGTATTTCAGCGATCCAACTCATTCGTACTTTCGTGAGATGTTTTTGTAATATGAAAACACTAATAAATACCGTAAAACGGGGTAACTTTGATAGTTTTTTCGAAGAAAACTTGAATATTTCTACATGCTTTTTCAAAGAATTACAATTTATATTTTTTAAACAAGTACTGACATCCTAGCTATCGATTGCACTTGATAGATTGAAAAAAGATTTATTCTGAATGGATTTATAATTTTTCATATAATCGAAAGTCGGTTTTCTGTTTTGGGGTAACTTTGATAATGGAGTATAAATCGAACATGATTGTATGAATTACAGAACATTTATAGGGCGTTGCATACCTTTAGGCGTTTAACGCTATATGGAAATTTCTGACTTAGATTACAAAAATGGTCCCAGTTTGTAAAAATGGTTTTCGCTAAGAGATTTGAGACCGAATTCATGTTCTACTATAACTAGGCTGTCATGGGTAAGTGACGAACTCATTATAATTTTATCAAATAGTGGTCGTAGAACAGATTGTTTGTAAGCGTTGCAAATATGCTAAAATCTTGTAAATTTTTAATATTTGCATAAAAATCGTCAAATGCACTTGATTCCAATGAAAATAGCTTTGACATGAAGTGTCATACTAATGTTCTTTAGTTTTGCATTCGTTTTTCTTAACTGATTGACAGAAACTTCGTTATTTCGTTTAATATGTTGGGGGTCCCGCACTATCAAAGTTATCCGTATTATCAAAGTTACCCCGTTTTACGGTAATTAAATTTATTTAAAAAAAAAAACAATTGATAAAATTTTACGATGTTGCTGCGCACGAAACACAGTTGCTGATTTGAGAAGTTGTCAAAAATCGTTGCATTGATATTCGATGCACGGAATCCTCAAGTAGACTTGTTTGATGTTTCAGAGATGCTTTATTTAGAAAGAATAAACACATCTTAATGAGAAATGAGAACACCCGGCACCGTAAAATGTCAAAAAAGTGTTCTTGCAATTTAATTTACTATCGTTCTTGCTTGACCCAATCTCACCCCCATTTACAATGTTTTAGACACCGTACCGAAAAAAATAAAATTTTTGTGAAAAAATCAGTTAAATTCCGGAAAATACTTGTGAAATGTAGTGAAAAGTCTTTCAACCTTCTACTAATACAACGATAGAGGTTAAAGTACATGCGTTATACTTTGCACAGGAGAAATTTAATGCTGTAAATATTATCTAGTTTCAACATACAAGTTTATTGATATAGTAAACAAAAATTACTAATTCTAAAAATGTATAAAGCAGTGAACCAAAATGTACCGTCAAAAACTGTAGTGAGCGTGACAATCACGCATTGACTACCATGACTTTCATGCATCAAAAACTTTCATGCGATACTGAAAATAAAAGTCACGCGCGACTGTGACTTTTTTTTTGGTCAGCTACAAATGTATCATGGTTATAATGAATTACTGTAGTAGACGTCAACCTGTATTATCATGATGCACCGATTGAAATATGCTTTTCTTTTTATTCTTGTATCAACCAGCCGCACTAGCTTGAGGGCTGTCCATAACCCACTGGTCATTTTTTTTTATTTTCATGATCTTTCATGTATAAAAAAATATGTCGATCGTGATCTTTGGTCAAACAAACTATCCCCATCTCACGCCCCCCCATGGATGACAACGTGGTTTATGGACAGCACCTTGTGCGAGAACGGCACGAAGCCGAAACCGATACGAATAAAGAGAGTAGAAGCAAACCTAAAATGGTGCTCCGTTTTTGCCGCTTTTTTGTTGCGTCCAATGAACGCCCACTCTTCCAATTGACCTGTGTACGAGTTCATTTTTTGACGTTTAAGCGGTGCCGTGTTATTTATGTGACCATTGAAACTCAAATAGTGAACTCGTGCACTGGTCCATGGGCCAATGCACGAGTTCACTAATTTGACATTTGAGCGGTGCCGAATTCACTCGTTTCCATGGTCACATAAATAACACGGCACCGCTAAAACGTCAAATAATGAACTCGTGCATTGGTCCATAGCGCAGCAGTGAAAACGCATGATGTATAAAATACTGCAAGATAACGTCATAAAGGCGACGTTTGACAGTTCAGAGCTGTGATGAAGTTGTGATTTGGCTCAGAATCAAACGAGTGAAGAGTTGTCGTTACGATCGCAGCTGCGTCATGATTGGTTTTTACATTCATTTGGCACTCCCGTCATGCACGATGGCATAACGTTCATGGGAGGCTGGAAAGAATGGCACGCTACTCTTATACATGTCAGGTAATACATTCATGGCTGCAGTAAGAATGTATCAGTAGCAACCCGAATGTCACAAATGAATGTTTAGAAACCTCCTGCATGTGAATGCAACAGCGATGCGACAATAGCATAAAAAATGTATTATACGCATCACTGGTATAAAGTGATGAATTATATGTAATAATATGTTCTCCAACATATGAATAATTATTTCTAGCGCTATCAGCGTTATTAGCTGATATATTACATTTATCATAATTTTCCGTTTTGACCCAATCTCACCCCCTAGAGTCATTGTCACCCCCATCGACGGTATGTTTATTCTTTGGGGGTAAAATAAACCACTCGATATGGGGGTAATATGAACACCATGGCAGGGCGAATACTACCGGATTTTATTTCAGATGCCGAGAGTTTTTCGAGAAAATACAAAGACGGACCTCGACAGCCATCCAAATGGTCGCAGCTAAACGTTCCATCGATTCCGGAATGTCTTGAGATATACATTGATCATGTGATGCCAGATGCCAAGAATCGTGCTGCAACTCGTTCAATTCAAATAGTATTCATTTTACCCCCACTGCATGTTCATTTTACCCCCAGTATATGTTCATATTATCCCCATTGTATGATCATTTTACCCCCAAGTATATATTCGTATTACCCCCGTTACATGTTCATTTTACCCACATGATTGGAACATTGACGCTGTGGAAAGAAATTTTCAAAATTATAATAATGATGAAAAAATTCTATTTCTCTCACAATATTTCAACTTGTTACATTCCATAAACATCCTTCTTCAATTCTGAGCTATTGAAAAAGAATCTGAGCAAGAAAACATGAAAATTGCTTAGGGTGTTTATTTTACTCCCAGTTCCCCTACCCATAATTCACACTGCTTCCTGGATTCAATTACAAAAACCTTGAGAAATCTGGGCAGAAATGTGTTTGGTTAGGAAATGTTTTTTTTTTACTTTATCAGCTGCACCGATATAAACCATGTTTATAAAACTATAAAATTCCTAAACGCACCTTTGACATCGTTTCTCAATAGATCTACATTGAAGAAGAGTGCAAAAATCATGCTAATCAGCTCTGACACGATAACAACAAAATTTTATGTGTCTTAAATCGTTATAAGTGATCAAATAAGTTCTTCACACAATTCCAAACAGTTTCATATTTTAAAAATAAGAAGAAGAAATCATGTTACTAACAATTTCCGAGTTGAGAGTCTAGCACACGACACTGAAGACGGCCTTACAGTTGATATCAAAATACCGTTTTGATACAACTAATTTCTACTTATTTTAGAGAATTCAAGGGAATACAAATCTTCATTCACCGTTCGAAAGTTCAGAGGTTTTAAAGCTTGATAACGCACATGTATCGTACAAAATATTTCGATTTATATGCTATTCGATCGGTTATACTTCAGAAAGATCTTAATTGTCCGTAATATGATTCAAAACGGTACACGTATCTGTCAAAGGATACAATCTCAAATTTCAAATTGGGTGATATGGAAGGTTATTTACAGTTCCTCTATAGAAATGTATGCACCGGTCCTCCACCGATGGAAACTAATGCAAACACGGAACTGTCTCATGAAAGGGCCTATCTAATGCAATTTTATGGATTTTACTCAGGTGGCGCAGATCATCAATGCGTGCCACTAGTTCTCTCTTTTACTCTCCCGTTGTTCTTATCCAGAGCAAATAGTGAAGGGGGAACACTTCCTAAATTCACGAGTATGGAAATTGGGAAATGTATTAAATGGTCGCCGTTAAGTCAGAGTGAACCAAGTACAAAACTTGGGAAAATTGGATTATTCTCTCATTAGATGCGAAATTCCTTTACCTCCGTTACACTTTGTTCAAATTTGAAGAATGTTGTAAACTGCGAGAGATATGTAATCAATTTACTTTGAATAATCAACAAAAATCGATAAAAGTGTGCAGTCAGAATGGACCAAGTGCTTATTACCATAACAGCGAAAATGATCAGCGCGCTGAGAAATGTGAAGAAATGAAAAACATTTCAGGAGATTTGTCAGATTTTCCGACATCGAATCATTCTTCTACTTATCCATCCATAGAAATTTATGAATATTACTTAATTCCATGCATTTGAATTTGATTTTTGATCATTTACCATATTCGGATGGGTGGTCAGAAATTGCAACCAATTCTGTGCAGACAGAGCGGACCAAGTGTTGAAAAGCAATAAAATGATTGATTACTGCATTTTTTGTGTCAATTTCAGAGTCCGATAGAAGTTTACGATAGTTCTGTGGTGTATGTATGGCATGTCCTACACCCAAAAGTTGAAACCGGCATTATAGGCGTTTTCTGCGTCTATTGATGGCGGAAAAGTGTTCTTCTGAGCGACATGACGTTTTTGAGCGTCTATTGATAGGTAGATAATCCGGTCATTGAGTCGAGCAGTTTTTACGGTACAAATGGGGAAGTACAACTTGATATGCTTTTTGCACCACTCATACCAACAAGCGGGTTTAGTGCTGTAGTACACGCAGCGGACTGGACTATCGAATTTCATACATGTTGCCTTATGAAAGGTGGAACGATTATTGCAATACGAACGCTTTATGTATCGTTTTAGCATCACTCCACATCAAGGCCTCGATAGGCGCGTGGTGTACGCTCAGGTATCAGGTATCAGAAGGCCGGCTCCAAAGGCACGTTCCCCACCAGTTGGGAGATTTGTGCCATCGCCATATTTGAGCCTATTTCATCATCTACCCGATGGGAGAGGAAAGGGAAGGGAAAGATGGGAGGAAATAGGAGTGGGGTCCCTTGAAGAGGGAAGATCGCATAAGCGAAATGAGAGCATGTAGCTCCATACCACAATGGGTTCGAACAGCGCCCTAAAAAGGGCACTGCAAAACGCATGAGCGTAAAGAGAGCCTATAGCTCATTACCACAGCGGGTTAAGAATAACAGGATGTCCTGAAGATTCAGGCTTCTGTATTCAGTTTCACTTAATAAGTGTTTACCAAGTAATTGGAATCGCATTTGCGCAAAAACGGGACAGTTACATATCAGGTGATACGAAGTTCCATAATCGGAGTCACAACTATCACACACAAATGAGTCAGCACGCTGAATATTTGCCATGTGATAGTTGAGTCGGCAGTGGCCTGTCAACGCTCTGACCAAGAGACTGCAATTCTGCTTTGACAGATTTGTTAAATACTTCGCCACCTTTGGAGATGGCTCAGTAATATACAATTTTGTTTGACGACACGACTCCAAACTATTCCAATATTGCTTGTGCTGAGTTGCCGCCCAAGAGTTTATCTTAAGCTTCACCCAGCACTTCGAAATTGGAATAGCCGGCTCAGGGCCAATGAAGTCATGCGATGCTCCATCGCGAGCTAGCTCATCAGCCAATTCATTTCCAGCGATGGAAGAATGGCCAGGTACCCATACAAGGTTTACAGAGTTGACTGAATTCAGTTCCTCAATTTGAGTTCGACATGCGATAACAAGCTTCGACCTTGAGTTGGCCGAAGCGAGAGCTTTTATAGCAGCCTGACTATCTGAACAGAAGTATATGACTTTACCCATTACGCGCTGTTGAAGTGCTGATTGCACTCCACACATAAGAGCAAATATTTCCGCCTGAAAAACGGTGCAGTTTCTACCAAGTGAGTAAAACTGATTCAGCCTTAGCTCACGAGAATATACTCCTGCACCAGCTCTACCTTCAAGAAGGGAGCCATCAGTGTAACATACTATATTGTTTGACATAATTCTTTCCAAATAGCCAGACGTCCACTCTTCCCGTGAAGGGAATTGTGTGGTAAATGTCCTATAAGGAAAGTTACAAGCAATTGTGAGATCACTTGGAGCAAGGACAATTTTGTCCCAATTCACCAAAAGTGGAAACAACGAAGTGTGTGTAGATCTACGATTCACTGGATTTTTCTCCAGTAGATCCAGTACCCATAAACGGTAAGAGCAAGAAAGTGCTTCTTGTTTAAGATATATGTGTAGTGGCGCAACGTCGAAAAGGGCCTCGAGCGCTGCTGTGGGAGTTGTAGAGAACGCACCAGACATCGCCATCAAGCACATCCTTTGGAGATGGCCCAATTTTGATTGGATTGTTCTCACTTCGCCCTTTTGCCACCACACAAGACATCCATATGCCAATATTGGTCGAACAACTGTTGTGTAAATCCATTTGATATATTTGGGTTTGAGGCCCCAAGTTTTACCAAAGGTTCGCCGGCATTGACCGAAGGCCATACAAGCTTTTTTGACTCTGAAATCAATGTGAGCTGTCCATAAAAGTTTGGAATCTAGAATGACTCCGACATACTTTACTTGATCAGTAACATTAATCTCAGTGCCAAAAAGACGTAAAGGTCGAATTCCATCGCGGTTTCGTCTTTCCGTAAAAAGAACAATAGATGTTTTATTCGGGTTAACCGAAAGGCCATATTGGCGACACCAACTCTCGACTACCTGAAGAGCACTTTGCATCAGGTCGAATAGGGTGCTTATGCACATACCAACTATCAGAGCTAGATAGTCGTCGGCAAATCCATAAGTTGGAAAACCGCAATTATTGAGTTGCCTCAATAGCGTATCTGCTACGAGATTCCACAAAAGTGGTGACAAGACTCCCCCTTGGGGGCATCCGCAAACACTCAATTTTCGAATCGCTGCTTGACGCAATGTCGAGAAGAGATGTCGGTTTTTGAGCATTTGATGAATCCAATTGGTAATCATTGTAGGTAGCCCATGGTTTCGTGCGGCTTCCAATATGGCATCGAAAGACACGTTATCAAAGGCACCCTCAATATCCAAGAAAACACCCAAGCACGATTGCTTCTGAGCGAATGCTTTCTCGATATCGTATACAACTTTGTGTAAAAGAGTCACAGTGGACTTTCCAGATTGGTAAGCATGTTGATTCACATGAAGAGGCATGTTTGCCAAATAAACATCACGGATGTGATGATCGATAATGCGTTCCAGACATTTCAGAAGAAAAGAGGTCAGACTGATTGGTCTAAAACTCTTCGCTTCCTCATACGACGCACGTCCTCCTTTTGGGATAAACTTTACAGTAATATCACGCCAGGATTTGGGAATGTACCCGGTAGCAAAACTGCTTACAAGTAGCTTTTTCAAAACATGTTTGATAGACTCAAATCCCTTTTGGAGCAGAACAGGATAAATCCCATCCGCTCCTGGAGATTTGAAAGGAGCAAAACTATTAAGTGCCCATTGAATCGATTCAGTAGTTACGATACTGCGAGCCGAGGCCAGAGACTCGTAACTACATGAAAAGACATTTGGTTCATCCGTAGATGCTATGTCCACACATCCGGGGAAGTGTGTATTGAATAAACATTCTAAAACTTCTTCATCGGAAAGAGTAAAGTCACCATTAGGTAAGCGAATTTCGTTCACTTGGAAATCCTTAGATTTTGCAAGAATTTTGTTCAACCGACTGACTTCACTCAAACTGGAAACATTTGTACAAAGGTTTTTCCAGCCGGATCGTTCAGCAGAACGAAGAGCCTTCTTGTAAGCCTTGCGAGCTGACTTGAACGACTCTGATCCAGCTGAACGGCGTCTGTTCCAACCCCTTCTACATTGTTTCCTGAGTCTAGTCAGATCGGAATTCCACCATGGGGTCCCTCTTGTAGTCTTTACAGACCGCAGAGGACATGCTTCTTCAAAAGCTTCCATAATGTAGGATGTTGTAGTATCAACGGCATCATCCAGATCACTTGGATTTTCAATGGACGGAGAATATCCATGAAATTTGGTCGCAACCAATTCAATGTAGAGTTCCCAGTTTGTTGACCGGGGATTCCTAAAACGCAAAGTCTGCGCAGTTACATTTGAATGTTCAAAGAAGATGTAGCGATGATCAGATAATGATTCCTCATCTGATACATGCCAATTCGTCAACTCGTGACTGATTCTATTCGAGCAGAGCGTTATGTCTAACACTTCTTCTCTATTAGAAACCATGAAGGTTGGGCGATTGCCTATGTTAAGTAATCCAAGGTCTGTACTACTTAAGTATTCCATCAGACTGGAGCCTCTCAAATTGATATCCGAGCTGCCCCAGATGATGTGATGAGCATTGGCATCACTGCCCACAATCAGCGGAAGGCCTTTTGTTACGCAGTGTACGACAACTCGTTTGAAGTCATCCGTTGGGGATGGTTCATCATGTGGTAAATATACCGAACAATAGACGTATTTCCTGTTGAGGTCACCAACAGAAACATCGATTGTGACAGCACATACATCTCTGGTAGTTAACTCAGAAATGAGTGTAGCAACGATTGCTTTATTAACGAGCACGCATGCGCGGGGCATGGAGCCCGAGTTTGCCATTTCAAGCTTGCTAAAAGTAGCAAAAACTGGGTCCACAAGGTTACCTAGATAGAAGTTCCCTCTACGAAAGTAGGGTTCTTGAACTAGCGCCACTTGGGCTGCACCATTTTGCATGAGTCTGCAAAGATTGATCGTTGCTGTTCTTTTATGCTGAAGATTGATCTGAGCTAACCTAACCGTAGCCACTACCCAAACTAGGCAGGATTAAGCTTTTTGCAATCTCAGCACGAAAAAGACCAGCAACGAAAAAACCAGATCGGTATCTATTTAAAGTCGCCAAAGGCGAAAGAGCACAGAATACACTGTGTAAAACGCATAATGCGAATCCATATAGGTGATAATTTAAATTAAATGTCAACATATTCATAATCCCACCCTTATTAAGCCTCAAGATAGAGACTGAAGAAGGGCAGCCGATTATCTCGGAGAAACACAAGGTCACCTGCACCATTGCTCCGGGTAGCACAGGAAGGACTCAATACTGTGGAGGGCGCCCTGGTACCCCACAGGCTCCGTTTGCGGTTAGGTTTTATTTAGACCCCCCTAACCATTCATTCTTAGGCACGGTACGCATCACACCATAAATTAGGGGTCACCTGTGAGGTGGACTTTTACCACCGGAACAGGCAGTCCGTAGTGTTAATTCTTAGCCAGTTGAAACAACCGCTACCGACACTACGCGGCTATCTAGGCTGCTCGGGAAAAGGAGGTTAATATTGATGATTAACTCCTGACGTGCCCAAGCAGCCCGGAAAATGTGTTGGTGATGCACGCACATGAAAAAAAATACACATGCGACATCAACCAGGATCGATCCATGGTCATGAGCGTGAGAACCGAATACTCTACACTCAGGCAAATAGACTATCGATAAACATAGGAACCCCTTATGAAAATTCGCCACAAGAAATCGGATTGAAATTCATAAATTTTGCCTTATGAAACCAGAATTTGAAAACGAAAAATGTTTTCGCGGCAACCTGGAATCGAACCAAGAACCTTGCGATCGATAGGCCCGAGCGTACACCACGCGCCTATCGAGGCCTTGATGTGGAGTGAAGCTAAAACGATACATAAAGCGTTCGTATTGCAATAATCGTTCCACCTTTCATAAGGCAACATGTATGAAATTCGATAGTCCAGTCCGCTGCGTGTAATCATCGGATCGACTAGTACACTATTTATCTACTGCTCTAAACTTACTACTGAAATGATGAGTAACCAAAGTCGATGTGGTTTTACGTTTTATATGGATGATTGCTCATGCTGTTGATAAACATGTGAACATGTGTTATCCCCAGCAAAATAAAGATATACAGTCAAGTCTCCTTTAAAGCGTTAATCATCGTATGTTGAACAAGTTTAATGTATATTCATAATAATTTATCACCTACCAGAGTAGCCACATTCTCTATTGTAGAACTTACATAAGGACTGTTCATTTTATAAAGTGGACACCTTGTGCATGCTATATCTTTATAATATATCAATAGAATCGTAATCGGTTTTCTGTATACAGTATCGTTAGACTATTATATTATTGCACGATGGTGTTTTAACAAAAAAGCCATCAAAATAAGGAACAATGTTTAGAATGGTCAAAGATTGGTAGGTCTGGAGCCAAGTATAATAGTTGAGTATACCAAAACACAATTCATTCATAAAAATTCGGATTTTTGGTATGTGAAAAATATTGTTTAAGTTTGAAGAACATCTTTTCTAGGAAGTTTTTGTCGAAACTTCTTTGTTCTTCTTTGTAAGATCTTATATTTCCATATAAGAGGAAAATAATAGTATTACGATGCACAGAAAACCGATTATGAATTCATTGATAAACTAGCTAACCCAGCGTGGCTAGTCACGTTCCATAAGAATTTTCTAGCAAAAACCTCTTTCAAAGATTAATAATGTTTATGTTCAATTGCAAAATGATAACATGGACAGAGAAATTTCTCTGTTGATAAATATGCCATTGGTGTATGAATAATAAGCTGAGACACGCATGATATTTATGAACGCAAAATCGCCCAAATTTATGCTCTAACCATACTCCATTGTTATAGTGCCGTTATTCTGATCTGAAATAATTACAGCCTTAAATGCTGTTGTGAAATATTTCAAAAGTTCCAGAAGCTTCTATAAATTAGAGAGAAGAATCTGACTGAAAATTCTAGAATATTCTATTGAATCCCGATTAACCAGTGCTACAATTTCTGTATAGATCTTTGTGCTGCGATGGCGATCGTCAACGATATACAACGAATCGAATTGTAATTAGGGGACTATCGACTAATGAATATATCGAGTCATCGAACAGGAATGCTTTGGAAAGATCTTTTAGGGGACCATTATAGTTACCATAAAAAAATATTTTTATTTTGCCTTCATAAGTCGATATCGAACCATGGAACATCGACTCAAGAAGGTTGTGTAAATAAAAAAAAAACTAGAATATTCGGCCCACAATCATGTTTATCTTTCCTTTGCAAATATCTTATTTGTTTTTGAACATTATATTGAAATGATGAAACCCGTAATGAATCACATTTTCAACTTGCATCGGAATTTAAGTGCGGTCGAACAGCATAAAGTTGGTTTGTTTACATTTTGATTACCGTCCAAGTTCATAAAACCGGAAAACTACAATGATAAAAAGATCGTGACTTTTATACGAACTAGGAAGGACAAAGCTCCGGAAAACTCTAGAGCACCCTGTGCAATAGCTGTTATAGTGCTCCACAATTTGCAATAGGGTCCTAAAATGGTTAATTAAATCATGTTTTCATTTAATAACACGAAAGATCATATTACTGCAACTACTTTAGCAATTTTTCTCGCTCAAATAACGGATATATCATATTTAAACTTTAATTTCAAAATTGGATCCATAAATGAACCTTGACACTTGAGATCATGTTTGACGTTCACTTAGTCGACAAAAATATCACAGGGGTTTTAGTTTTAACACTGGGGTTGTTGCTATCTGACATTTTGGAAGGGACACGGAAAACAAAATACACCCGAAATTTGAGTTCAAATCAAGGAGTGTGACAAAATCTATAAGAACATAAAAACATGTTTTTTGTACTTAAACAAATGAAAAACATTAAAAAATTGAGTAAACATGCGTTTTTGGCCTGAACGTAAGCGTTTGGCACTAAAATTGGGACAGGGCTTTAGGACCTTATTGTAATGTTGTTACATTCAAATGGACTTTTGCAGTGCTCTTAATTTGACTGTTGTTGTGCTCTTAAATTGCTGTTGTATGCTGCTCAATGAAACCTTTCAAAGCGTTACTGACAGACAGAAAACTCTGGGATTTTATATACATGATAAAAAAGATATAGCATAAACAAGGTGTCCTCTTTATAAAATGAGTAGTCTTTAAAACATGAAAACTCAGTGGAATCTTTTGCTGGTGCTATTGAAAGAAAACAAGATCACGGTTCTACTTTCACATTGATAAAAAAATATCGATCCAATGCTGATGAATGCTACCCAGAATGAACCGATTATAAGAAACCGTGATTAAATTTTAACCATGGTTTTAGTATAATAGTAAAAGAGTTTTCTATAGATGAATCGATCATTTTGACTCAAGAACAACTTCTGCAAATTGGCTATTAGTTTTTGCAAGCAATTTATTTTAAGAATTATGGCACCGATATGTTGATTTTAGAACAGAACGTTCAGTGGGGAGATTGTAGTAAACCGTTTGGAGAAATCAAGAGAACATATACAGGGTGTCCGCAAATTATCCGTACAAACTTTGAAGACATGTCTCTATACAATCAAGCATGATCAATTCAATATTCTTGCGTGGTTTTAACCATTAGCTTATTATATTCTTAAAAAGTAAGTTTGACACATTTCAGAATTCAAATATTTGTAAAACCAAGTCAAATGTGTTGGGGTGTCTTAAATAGAGCTGTTTTTCGAGCTTTATGACGGAAGAGAAATGTCCATAGAACTCATTGAATTTGAACCGTATAATTTTTTATTTCCAGTCTAACTTGAAACCACTAAACTGTAGGTTACTTCAAATAATAATAGGACATTTGGATTCATCTCTTTTAGATTTAAGGGATAACACATCTCCAGTATGACTAGCGGCCCTCAAGAAAATCGCCCCCAAAAAAATTAAATTTGGCTTTCTTAGTAACAAGCAATTAATTCGAAATTATTTAAAGTTGTATTTTGCGTTAGCATATAGATGTATTATAAAAGGTGCATGGACATTGATTTTTCATTGTTTTCAATGCGACATCATCTTTTCAATATTTTGCTGTTCGGGTAACTTGCGGACACCCTGTATACTGATTTTTTTTATCATGAAAAATATGAAAACAAAATTTCATTTTTATATAACGCAATAATCTTTTTTTATCATTTTTAATTTTGACTATCTATGAATTGTGATAAGAATTATTTGTTCAGGACAAAATTTCAGAGACATTTTCGATAAGAAAGTTTTTCTAAGAACAACTTATGCTGTCCATAAAGGCCCATATTGAAAAAAGTAGGCACTGAGAAAATAGCGCTCAAACTTTGAAGTTTTTCTTTCATACAAATGTTTATAATTTTCTATTAGGGGCCGTCCATAAATAACGTAGCATTTTTCACTGATTTTTTACACCCCCCTTCCCTCTCGTACCGTTTCGTCACAAATGCTGATACTTCCCCTTGGAAAATACGTAGCATATCAAGCACCCCCCCTTCTTCTTCTTCTTCTTCTTCTTCTTCTTCTTCTTGGCAATGACGTCCTCACTGGGACAGAGCCTGCTTCTCAGCTTAGTGTTCTTATGAGCACTTCCACAGTTATTAACTGAGAGCTTTCTATGCCAAAGTTGCCATTTTCGCATTCGTATATCGTGTGGCAGGTACGATTATACTCTATGCCCAGGGAAGTCGAGAAAATTTCCAACCCGAAAAGATCCTGGACCGACCGGGAATCGAACCCAGACACCTTCAGCATGGCTTTGCTTTGTAGCCGCGGACTCTAACCACTCGGTTAAGGAAGGCCCCCCCTTTGCATTTTTTATTAATTTTCCTCAGTGATTGGGTTGAAACAAAAAATCAGAATTCAGAAGTTCAATACAAAATTTGATATTAATTACTGACTAAAATGTAAGGATAATCTAATCTAACAGTATGATATGCAGTAGCGCTCGAAAGTAATTTGGAAAACAGTTTCAAATAAACACAGTTCCTGTTACATAATTTTGGTATCTAGTTTCATATAGGCTAAATTGTATTACTTTTGCTGTTGTCACCAAGCCAAACAAGTTTACTATAGAAAATGTGAAAAAAAAATTGATTGGAT
Organism: Aedes aegypti; assembly: GCF_002204515.2. Taxonomy (NCBI): domain Eukaryota; kingdom Metazoa; phylum Arthropoda; class Insecta; order Diptera; family Culicidae; genus Aedes; species Aedes aegypti. The sequence goes on from NC_035107.1 coordinate 132,436,828, forward strand.
TGATGAAGCTCGTTATTGTTGAGTTAGGGTACAATATATTTTTAGTTTATTTTTAGTTAGAACAAAAATTTCGTTATTAAAGGATTGTTTTTTTTTTAATTATTCTTTGTTAGGAAATAGATTTCACTGAAAATGAACAATACAATATATTAATTCGAAATGAATTATTATCCAAATTCAAATCCATTTGGCAATCAGTGGCCAGATATAGAAAAGATTACACTTGATATATTTGGAATGTTTAGAAAATTTTAGCGATTATTATACAAATTATTTATCTCTATTAATATTTCAGCTGAACTTCATTATCTTTCTTCATAATAAAATAAACCTACACAACCTATAATGAAACAGTTAAATAATAAAAAATTATCAAATTACCAAGTTATCAATAAAATTGAATGATAGGGCAATTTCGATATCACTCGAATCTGTTGTCCTCATTAATATTCAGGCTATTCTATCAAGAGCATTGATACATCAAAACAAATCGATGAGTTGATTGAGTGAGATCTCCTGCAACATTGAATGCATAATACACGGTATAAATATCTTGTTTCATGTAATATTTGCCGAAAAGAGCATATTTTATTGTCTTGAAAACGGCTGACTTTATGACTTGTTAACAAATGAGAAAACAATGTACTCCAAGTAGTTAAAGCATTGATTTTTAATTTATTTATTAAACTTTGATTTTGTTTATTTATAAATTTATCAATTAAGACACGAATATAATATAATATTTACATAACCATTTAAAGCTTTGAAAAATCTGTTTGATTGCATTTATCAAGAAAATCTAAAATTTCTCAGATTTCTTTTCAATCTTGATGAATGTTTTGAAGCTGAATCATCATTTTATAAACCAAGTTTATAAGTCAAACAAAACAGAGGACGGAGCCTGCATCTCAGTGTTCTTATGAGCACTTCCACAGTTATTTACTGAAAGCTTACTGTGCCAATGACCATTTTTGCTTGCGTATATCGTGTGGCAGGAACGAAGATACTCTATGCTCTGGGAAGTCGAGAAAATTTCCAACCCGAAAAGATCCTCGACCGGTGGGATTCGAACCCACGACCCTCAGCTTGATCATGCTCCGCGTTTACCACTACGGCTATATGGGCCCCGTAAAGATCCCCCTCCCCCCTAAATAGCTACGTCATTTATGGATGACCCCTTACATTTCTTCCTGACATATTTAACACAACCGCATAGCTTACTAATTTTGCTTCTAATGATCAGCAAAAAATAATAAACTTGAACACAATTCACGTTTGCAGCTGAAATTTAAATTTAAAGTTCATATGGAGACTGGTATGCCTTTATTTTTCAATATGGGACTGCACCAACTTCATATTTTCCAATACATTTTCAAACAATGTGTGTTTATTTTTATATGCATACTAAAATGCAGATTAAAATAAGTTTTATTGCACTCATTCGATAACTGTCAAGCAATGATACATAGTTTTGACATCATGAATGCTCTAAAGCATGACTTTAAATCGACAATATGTTGAGCATTATTATTATAAGTAAATTTTCTGGGATGTAGAAAAAATATTGTTCGGAAAAGATCTTCAAGAGTTTTATATAGTTATGCGGCTTGGCAAACCTCTGAACGAACACCAACACCAAAAAATCCACTTAAGGGTTGAAGAAATCATTTCGTGACGCGTTCACCATTATTTTGCGATTATGTTGTGCACATAAGTTTTTTGAGAATTATTATTTATGTATATCAATTCCTGTTGGATTACAATACTCGAATCTCTAGAGCATCTAGATTACTTCTACAGCTACTCGATTATGAAGACCATCCAGCAATTTCCAACTATCCTCTATACATGTACACGACTCAATTGTTACCAAGTTGTGCGCTGTTTTGTATTCTTTATTTTAACGAGTCAGTGCATACAAGGCTACATTTCGGACAAGACGTACTACCGAGCACGATCATTTTATTTCTGTTTTTATTTCGTCTACAATAAGTTTGTGAAACAATTTACCTTAAGATTAAATCTAGTTTAAGAATAAATCGTGTATTGTTCAAGTGTTTGTTTGAATAGTTAAGTGGACTTTAATAAATACAAGCTAAAATTCCCTACGTGATAAGTGCTAGATTGATCGAACGAAGAAAGAAGATTTAGTTTATTACGATGCTGAATTTGTTCCACTGATCTCCTTGAGTAATCGAACAATTCCAAAAATATGGAAAATCTGGCTTTGGTGTAAAATGTTGAGTGCGATAATTCAACCTTATTGTAATTTCTGTAAATTCCAGTTAGGTACTATTGCATCTTCTTTACAAAAAAAAAATATAACGGTAAATGTAAATGACTGCTAATAAGAGCGGTTTTAAATTTAAAAAAAGTTTGAAATTCCAATCCCCATATCTTTCTTAGGGGTCGTCCATAAACCACGTGAACATTTTTCCTGACTTTTCAGTCACCTCCCCCCTCGTGCTTTTGTGTGGTTTTGACGAATAACCCCCCGCTCGCCCAATGATCATGTGTTTCATTTGTTCATGAATGAAACAGAAATTTGAAAAATGGAAGAAGAGATATTTATGAATTGGTTTGCTATTATTAAGCGAAATGTGAGATTATAGTGTGACAAACTTCTGCACAAATCCCTAACAAAATTAGCTCAAAAAAGATTTGTTTCTACTGCAGTGTTCCTTATTATTGTTTGAGGAATTAGTTTTCACTTAGAGATAATTTTGTATTAACATTACAGTACTAACATGTGGGGAACATTTTTTTTTTCAAATTTTGTCATAGTAATTTCCATAGAAATCTTAATCGTTTCATTAGCAGTCTACTTACTTACTTATTTGGCTTTACATCAATTATCTTGATAAAGCCTCGCCAACAATATTTCGCCAATTCCCTCGGTTCATGGCCGCTTCTCTCCATCCTCGACTGTGACCCACGCTCTCCAGGTCCTGGTGTACCTGGTCAATCCACCTAGCTCGCTGCGCCCCACGCCTTCTTGTTCCGACCGGATTCGTGGCGAACACCATCTTTACAGGGTTGTTGTCCGGCATTCTTGCAACATGCCCTGCCCAGCGTATCCTTCCAGCTTTAGCTACCTTCACGATACTGGGTTCGCCGTAGAGTTGAGCGAGCTCGTGGTTCATCCTTCGCCGCCACACGCCGTTGTCCTGCACGCCGCCGAAGATCGTCCTTAGCACTCGACGTTCGAAAACCCCCAGAGCTTGCAAGTCCTCCTCGAGCATAGTCCACGCCTCATGCCCATAGAGGACTACCGGTCTTATGAGCGTTTTGTACATCGTGCATTTGGTGCGGGGGTGAATCTTTCTTGACCGCAGTTTCTTCTGGAGCCCATAGTAGGCACGACTTCCGCTGATGATGCGCCTCCGTATTTCCCGACTAACATTGTTGTCAGCCGTCAACAAGGATCCGAGGTAGACGAACTCGTCCACCACCTCGAAGGTATCCCCGTCTATCGTAACACTGCTTCCTAGGCGGGTCCTGTCGCGCTCAGTTCCGCCAACCAGCATGTACTTTGTTTTCGACGCATTCACCATTAGCCCGACTCTTGTTGCTTCGCGTTTTAGGCGGGTGAACAAATCTGCCACCGTTTCAAATTTTCTCCCAATAATATCCATGTCGTCCGCGAAGCAAACAAATTGTCCGGATCTCGTGAAAATCGTGCCTCGACTGTTAAGTCCGGCTCTCCGCATGACACCTTCAAGCGCAATATTGAACAACAGGCACGAAAGTCCATCGCCCTGTCGTAGTCCCCGCCGAGACTCGAACGAACTGGAGTGTTCGCCCGAGATCTTCACGCAGTTTTGCACACCGTCCATCGTTGCTCTGATCAATCTTGTGAGCTTCCCGGGAAAGCTGTTCTCGTCCATGATTTTACATAGCTCTATGCGGTCGATACTATCGTATGCCGCCTTGAAATCGATGAACAAATGGTGCGTAGGGACCTGGTACTCACGGCATTTCTGGAGGATTTGCCGCACGGAAAAGATCTGGTCCGTTGTCGAGCGGCCGTCGATGAAACCTGCTTGATAACTTCCCACGAACTCGTTTGCTATAGGTGATAGACGACGGAAGAGAATCTGGGATAGCACTTTATAGGCGGCGTTTAGGATGGTGATTGCACGATAATTTTCACACTCCAGTTTGTCGCCCTTTTTGTAGATAGGGCATATAACGCCTTGCTTCCACTCCTCCGGTAGCTGTTCCGTTTCCCAGATTCTGACTATCAGCCGATGCAGACAAGCGGCCAACCTGTCCGGGCCCATCTTGATGAGTTCGGCTCCGATACCATCCTTGCCAGCGGCTTTGTTGTTCTTGAGCTGTTGAATGGCATCCTTAACTTCCCCCATCGTGGGAGCTGGTTGATTTCCGCTGTCCGCTGTGCTGACGTAGCCATCGCCTTCGCTGTCCTGACCTTCTGTGCCTGTGTTCTCTGCGCCATTCAGGTGTTCATCGTAGTGCTGCTTCCACCTTTCGATCACCTCGCGTCCGTCCGTCAAGATGCTCCCATCCTTATCCCGGCACATCTCAGTTCGCGGCACGAAGCCTTTGCGGGATGTGTTGAGCTTCTGATAGAACTTCCGCGTTTCTTGAGAACGGTACAGCAACTCCATCTCTTGGCATTCCACCTCTTCCAGGCGGCGCTTTTTGTCCCGGAATAGGCGGGTTTGCTGTTTCCGCTTCAGTCTGTATCGTTCCACGTTTTGCCGCGTACCATGCTGCAGCATTGCAGCCCGCGCTGCATTCTTCTCCTCTAAAACCTCTTGGCACTCCTCGTCGAACCAATCGTTTCTTGAGCTCCGTTCCACATATCCGACAACGCTTTCGGCAGCGTCGTTAATGGCTGCTTTGACTGTCCTCCAGCAGTCCTCAAGAGGGGCCCTATCGAGCTCGCCCTCATCCGGCAACGCTGCCTCAAGATGCTGCGCGTACGCATTGGCGACATCCGGTTGTTTCAGCCGCTCGAGATTGTACCGGAGCGGGCGTCGGTACCGTACATTGTTGATGACGGATAGTTTTGGGCGCAGTTTCACCATCACCAGGTAGTGGTCGGAGTCAATGTTGGCGCCACGATAGGTTCTGACGTCGGTTATGTCGGAGAAGTGCCGTCCATCGATCAAAACGTGGTCGATTTGCGATTCTGTCTGCTGAGGTGATCTCCAGGTGTACCGATACGGAAGGCTGTGCTGGAAATAGGTGCTACGAATGGCCATGTTCTTGGAGGCGGCAAAATCTATCAGTCGTAGGCCGTTCTCGTTCGTCAGCCGGTGGGCGCTGAACTTTCCAATCGTCGGTCTGAACTCCTCCTCCTGGCCAACCTGAGCGTTCAAATCTCCTATGATGATCTTGACGTCGTGGCTTGGGCAGCGGTCGTACTCGCGTTCGAGCTGCGCGTAAAATGCGTCCTTGTCATCATTAGTGCTTCCGGAGTGTGGGCTATGCACGTTGATTATGCTAAAGTTAAAGAATCGGCCTTTGATTCTTAACTTGCACATTCGTTCATTGATCGGCCACCACCCGATCACGCGCCTTTGCATATCACCCATCACTATAAAAGCTGTTCCCAGCTCGCGTGTGTTGCCGCAGCTCTGGTAGATGGTATGATTACCTCTAAACGTTCGCACCAATGCTCCTGTCCAGCACACCTCCTGCAGCGCTACGATGTCGAAACCGCGGGTCTTCAGTACATCGGAGAGTATGCGAGTACTTCCAATGAAGTTGAGAGATTTGCAGTTCCACGTACCGAGTTTCCAATCGCTAGTCCATTTTCGTCGCTGTGGTCTTTGCCGATTGTTCCGGTCCGTATTATCTCGTTGACGTTCCTGTGCTGATGTGTTTTTACGGCTGGCTCGCAGGGCCTGACACCAACCCCCTAGATTTCCGGAGGACCATTCCCCCTAAATGTTCGGAGGGCCATAGTGCGCAGTTTAGCTTAGAGTCCTTCTCTGGCACTCGGACGATGATCAGCCGCCCCTGACATGGGGAACAGACGCTGTTGTGAGCCGCTCCTAACGTGGAGTACAGACGCTCCAGGTTTGCAAAAGCAAACCCCCCCTTCCCTGTCCGCATACGACCAAAGTTCCCACCGGGGGTTGGTTACCCGATCTTCCCCAAGGTTACTCGTACCCCGGCCAGTACCACGAGGAGGTAGGGATAGGAGTTGCTGGGCAAGAGGCTAAGGACCGCACAAAGGGGTCTATTTTATTCCTGCAGGTACGCGAGGTACCAATGGTACGCCATGCCCAGCCATTTACCGCGCCATTAGCAGTCGGATGGTACAAATTAAAAAAAAAAAGTTTTAAAATTCAATATTTCATATCTTTTTTACCAACAACGATTAGAAGTTGTTGGTAAAAAAGATATGAAATATTGAATTTTAAAACTTTTTTTTTAATTTGAACCATCCGACTGCTAATGAAACCTTTTAGGTTTAGTTGATGGTGGAATTTTCTTTGAAACACAAATGGGTGGACCGTGGTCTTTGGCTAGATACCCCCTTCCCGCTAAATGATAACATAGTTTATCAACGGCCTCTATTTTGATAAGTAATTGTTAAAAGAATTACGGTAATCCAGTTTGCTGTATGCACACTTAGATGTTTGATTACAATATTACATCGTCATATGAATCGAATCCCACAAACCCTGGGTCTCCTCCTACTTCGAGGAGTCTCATACCGTCCCCAACCATGCGACTAATAGGAGACCAAAATGTAAATAAATGAAAAGTAAATCAATCAGCAAACGTCAACGATAAAATTCTTAGCTTAGCTTAGCTTAGCTTAGACTGACTACACATATCAATGGTTGCTATTCCGTGATTGACCGAGGTCAGTGAAAATGCACAAAGAATCAACTAGAAGATCGGCTGGGATTGGCCAAAATTTTCTTCAGTGTGCATAATTCAGTGCCTCTATTTATACATGGTCAATAACGGCGCCGGCCACGTCCTTGCAGTCAGGTGGGATTGGGGGAAGGAATGTTAGTGTGTAACCTTTGCTATTTGGAGACCGTGTTTGCCTCTGCATCTCCACAAAGGTTACTGGGAGGGATGTTTGTTAATGGGGAGGATCGTTGTGTCACAGGATTCACTTTGATAAGCGATTAGACCATGATAAATAATTATTTGTGAGCTATAAATATGCTTATATGTAAATATAAAATTTTCATTTGGTGTGAACAATATGTAGAGAAAAATTATGCCGACACTTGAGGTGACGAACCTATCAAAGTTTGTTGAATAAAGTGAACCTTTCGCAAGTCTACACTCGTAGTGTCGAACCATTCAAAGTTTTTTAATTACAAAAATAAAAGTAAAAGGAAAAAGGTGTTTTGAGTAAAAAAAAATTGACGTAAATAATTTATGAATCAGAGTTTATGTCGACACTCACAGTGACGAACATTTCATAGTTTGTTGAAAAATTATTAAAGGTGCAATCATACATATTTTATAGATTAGATATAGTAGCATGAAACATGGTACAACCTGGCACCACTGACGTGTACGCAACTTTGTTGATATTTCGTCGTCGTTTTATTTTCGCTATTTATGTGTTTATTTGATTCGTTAATTCATGTCGTTATTATTGTTGTGAACTGCTTTCTCGTTGCTATTTGATTTCAAGACCGGCTTTCTTCGTTCGACGTGTCGTAGTGAGAAAAAACATATCTAATTTTCGGTCCATTACGAGTGTTTTTGTTGTGCGCTGCCGTTACGATCTGGACGTACCTCTCTGGCTGTATTCGTATTCTCTTCCGAAGCGACATCTGGTGGAAACCAACTTCAATCTGCACCAATACTAATTCACGGCAAAGCTCTTCTTGTGCAACTTTCCATCTGTTGGCCGGTATCGAAATGAATTCAAATTGTAAGCAGTGCTCTGAGCCGATCAAAACCATTGAGTTCATACAGTGCAGTGGTTTTTGTCATCAATCAGCGCACTTGAAATGTATCGGCCTGAAAAGAGCTAATATGGACCTCGTACGAGAGCATAAAAATATCTTATGGTTCTGCGACCGTTGCATCGATAATCTTGAATATTTGAAGCAAAATCCACTGAAAACGAAGCAGGATGTCGTAGAAGCAGTTTCAGATGTATTTCGCGAATCTCTGAATGTATTGAAAGACGAAATTCTGGAAACCAAAGAGCTCGCCCAATCTCTGACCGATAAGAAGCTTTCTAACGATTTTTCTGGTCAGGTTCGAGCTCGTACTTCATGGCCGAGTATTAAAAGATCCCGCGACACAGCTACTCCTAAAGCTCGCCCTGATTCCAGACTTGTTGGTGGCACCAAATCCATTGAAAAGGGGAGCTTGACTGTGGAGACCGTTGACAAACCACCAGAAAAATTCTGGTTATATTTATCCAGAATCGCTCGTCACGTAACGGAGGATGACGTTACCGAACTAGTCAGAAATTGTCTACAAACTCAACAACCTATCGAAGTGCGAAAGCTTGTTCGCAAGGACGCAGATTTGAACCAGTTCGCATTCATCTCATTTAAAATTGGGATTGAGAAGGAGCTGAAGGTAACTGCCCTCGACCCTTCTGTCTGGCCCAAAGGGATCTTCTTCAGGGAGTTTGAAAACCAGCAAACAGAACGGGATTTTTGGGGACCTCCAAAAATTCCTCGATTGGACATCCGGACACCTTCCGCTACTTTGTCCACTCCAGTCACTCAGATAACTGCAATGCAATAATCTACCCATCACCATCAACATCAGAAGCAGCTCATCTCGGAGCTACCTTGGTTCAGTACGGCAGCAATTTCCAAGCGTATGGAACGGATCATCAATCGAGACGCATCGTAGAAAGCCATTTGGAAGCCTCTGATCCCCTCAACTCAGTCCTGCCATTTGCTGACATCGATCATCACAGTCGTCTCGATCCTGCAGTTGAGGTGTGTGACGAGGTCTTCCAGATAGCTTGCGAAGGCAAGTATTATTTGGAATCGAATGACATACATACTCTGCGTGACAAATCATACCTTGACAGCTCATCTACTCTACCCTGTTGTAATCACGGAGTTTCTTCGGGACCAGCTAATCATTCATCACCGGAACGCAAGCCTTCAACAAGTACCATGGAAGCCCCAAAGCCACCCAGCACAGTCGTGCCAATCCTGCCAGCGCACAACAGTCGTTCCGGACCTGTGTTTGGGTTGGACGCAGGGGTCTTCCAAACCACCAATGAAGGCAAGTATATTAAATCTCCGACCACGTCACTGCCTGAAAGCATTCCAATTTTCAGTGCTGCTCCAGCTATATCCGGTCCAACTCGACCGATTTCGGATGACAATCGTTTGGAGAATGCAGCTATGTGTATCGATAGAGCAGATTCCTTGTTCCCTGAAGCAGATGCACCTGTTCCTGAGAACCGCACCATGGATATTGTCGTGCCTCCCACGCCTGCCGATACTCGTCCGTCAGAATCAGTTATAGCCCCTTTTGCTAATATCACAACCTCGACATGTTCAGCCGATGGTATGGTAAACATTTACTATCAGAATATTGGCGGTTTAAATTCGTCTCTGGAGGATTATTTGATGGCCAGTTCAGACTGCTGTTATGAAATTCTTGTATTAACTGAAACTTGGCAAATACGATTTCAAGTCAAGTACTGGACCAGCAGTACGAAGTATTCCGTTGTGATCGTGGTCCACATAACAGCAGCAAAGCGCGCGGTGGCGGTGTGCTCTTAGCTGTACGACGGGGTATCAAAGCTCATTTAATCGAAGATGACGCGTGGAATGGCGTGGAGCAGCTGTGGTTAGCGATAGAACTAGCTGACCGAAACCTCTATACGTGTGTCATCTATGTTCCCCCTGATAGAACACGTGATGATTCATTGCTCGACGCACACATGAGTTCAGTACAATCTATTGTAGACATGGCTTCGCCCAAGGACGATATCTTGATTATTGGTGATTTTAACTTGCCTGGAATATGCTGGAAATCTTCAAGTAATGGATTCCTGTACCCGGACGTTGGTCATTCGACTCTTAATGTTGCTTCGAATAGATTTCTTGACGGTTACAGTTCTGCTACGCTACGGCAGATTAACCATATCGTGAACGAAAACGGCAGAAGTCTCGATTTGTGCTTTGTTAGCTCTCGCGATGTGGCTCCATCAATAGCTTTAGCCCCAGCACCGCTGGTGAAATTTGTTCCACACCACCCTCCGCTGCTTGTTAGTATAAATAGTAAAATTATCGAAGATTGCAAAGAGATCCCTTCTTCAGTCTTTTACAACTTCAAAAATGCAGATTATGACAGCATCATTCGCGTTCTTCAGACGATTGATTGGGCAAACATCCTTGATGAGCATGATGTCAATAGTGCGGCACTTACATTCTCCCATATTCTTTCATATGTGATTGATCGACATGTACCCAAGAAAACTGTATCAGTGTCCAATGCAGCATGGCAGACAGCTGAGCTACGAGATCTAAAAAGACAGAAGAAAGCTGCTTTGAGACGGTATTCTAAACATAAAAGTCAGGAGCAAAGAGACCATTACGTCAGACTCAATAGTCTATATAAAAGTGCAAGTAGAGACTGTTTTCGTCGGTATCAGACCGACATACAACGACGACTTAAAAATAATCCAAAATATTTTTGGAATTATGTTAAAAAACAGCGAAACGAGTACGGATTGCCTTCTTCGATGAAATGGAACGATACAATAACCTCTGATCCACAAGCCATCTGCGATATGTTCGCTTCTAAATTCTCCAGCACTTTCTCTAACGAAGCTCTATCGGACCAGCAAATAACATCAGCATCAGCTAATACTCAGTTGACCGGTTTAGTAATGCCCGATGTGACTGTCAGTAACGAATCCATTGTAGAAGCATCAAGTAAGCTTAAAGCTTCAACGAGTCTAGGATCTGATGGAATTCCCTCCCTGTTTTTGAAGAACTGCATTGACTGCTTACTCGTTCCCCTGCGAACAATTTTCAACAAATCTCTATCATCTGGAGTGTTTCCTGCGTGCTGGAAAAATGCGTATATGTTTCCAGTTCACAAAAAGGGAGACAGGAAGAATATTGAAAATTATCGTGGAATATCATCACTGTGTGCTGTTTCCAAACTCTTCGAGCTGGTCATAGTAGACCGACTATTCTTTCACTGCAAGCAATTCATTAGCCCTAATCAGCATGGATTTTTTTCCGGACGATCAACCGCCTCTAATCTATTATGTCTCACCACATACGTGGCTGAAAGCATGCGCCTAAGATCACAAACAGATGTTCTATATTTGGACCTAACTGCAGCATTCGACAAAATCAATCATGAAATCGCGGTAGCGAAGCTCGAAAGGTTTGGTGTTCACGGTGCACTTTTAAGCTGGTTTAAGTCTTATCTTAATGGGCGTCGTTCACAAGTCTTCATTGGTGAGTCTAAATCAGCATATTTTCCGATTCCATCCGGTATTCCACAAGGCAGTCATCTTGGACCGTTGATATTCCTGTTGTATTTCAATGACGTCAACACCGTTCTTGATGGACCAAAACTCTCTTTCGCTGATGACTTCAAGCTGTATTTTAAAATCAATTCTGACGCCGATGCCTGGTTTTTGCAACAGCAGTTAGACGCTTTCGCTCAATGGTGTCACAGTAATCGTATGACCGTAAACCCAGAGAAATGCTCGATTATCACTTTTTCCCGTTTGAAAAACCCGAAATTGTACAACTACATCTTCTCTGGCGTCATTCTGGAAAGAGTTGATCGAATTAAGGATCTTGGAGTGATACTTGACTGTCAGCTGACTTTTAGACATCACTTGTCGTACATGTTGCACAAAGCTTCAGCATCCCTTGGATTTATTTTTCGAGTGACCAAGACGTTCACTGACATTCACTGTTTGAAGGCGCTCTACTGTGCGTTGGTTCGTTCAATTTTGGAGTATTGCTCAACTATATGGAGTCCATACTATCAAAATGGAGCTGAAAGGATAGAGTCTGTCCAAAGACGTTTCGTTCGATTCGCTCTTCGCCGGTTGCCGTGGCGCGACCCATTTCACCTCCCGAGCTATGAAAGCCGATGTCGCCTAATTGGCTTAGACACTCTCAGAACACGCAGAGATGTTGCCAAGGCCCTTCTGGTTGCTGACGTTTTGCAGGGCCGAGTCGATTGCTCGGAAATCCTACAGCAGGTTAATTTATACGTACGACCAAGAGCTTTGCGTATCACCTCAATGCTTCGGCCGCGAACTCAACGCACCAATTACGGAGTTAACTGCGCCATAACCGGTCTACAAAGGACGTTCAACAGAGTAGATGCAGAATTCGATTTTAACGTGTCACGTGACGTGCTTCGTGGTAGATTTTTTACTGTTTTCAGATAGTTTTTAAGTGTTGTGACTTTTAAATATTTTTTGTTTGTAGTCTGTGTATTAGAACCAATTATTAATAACCATCATTGGGGCTCAATAGCCTGTTGATGAAGAAGAAATAAATAAAATAAAAATAAATAAAAGAAACGAGCTCACCAATTGATCCGTCATCCTTGAGCAGCAACAATCCACTTTCAGCTTCACTCGTTTGCTCGGCTATATAAAAACACACAGAGAAAATAGGCGCGCGACCCGAGAGGGAAAACAACTGACGACTGCTCGGGCTTTCTTGACGCACTGCCAAGGAGCAAGCGTCAACGTCGAAAGATCAAAAAGAACTTATCGAACGCGGCACTTTTTCACTTTACTCGACCGATGCGCGACATGTTTGATCCTGCCCTCATCGCCGGCCCCCGCAGGAGCAAGCATCAAGGTCGAAGGATCAAACACAACTCGCAAACGTCAACGATAAAATTCTGCTTATAAAGCGCCCGACTGTTATAGTCAAGTGTGTTTATTTGTTTCTCCCTAATATATTACCCAATCCAACACGCACGGCATGAAATTCTATTTCCACTGCAAATGTATAAGTCATTGCCGATAATAAAGATATACAAACATATAGATTTTGACTCTGGTATAAGTAAGAAATTCCCGCAGCACCGCGTTGGTACTTTAAATATATTTATAGAACATATCATCTCACCCCTTCTCGCACTTGGCTGTCCAACGGGTGTTGTATTTTGCTCCTCTTGCAGGTTGTCCTCCGTGACAAGATGGTTCCATGTTGTGTGATGTAGAGAACTCCACACATGAGAAATTGTGGTAGGCGAGTGATGTGGGTTTATGTTTAAGGATCCGAAGGATGCGGGTTCGAATCCAGGTACTGTTATTATTTTTTTGTTTTTCATATTTTGGTGTCTAAGGCAAATTTCTTGTGGCGGAGCCTTGGAGCAATCGGGTATATGGGGTAGCTAACAAGGGAAGGTCACGATGTGTTACACGGGGTTTTCAACCGGACTATTTTTGTTGGATTCAACATGTCGAAATATGTGAAACCCCAAAGCCTTTCGGGTGAAGAGCCAGGGAGATGTAGTATGTTGTTAACAAAATGTTAATAAAATCTTAAATTTGTTTTACCAAATTAGGATGATAGTGTTGTCTAACACAGATCACCTAGATATAAGAAATGAATGTAATGTTTGGAATGATACTAATAAAGAAATTAAAAAAAAACATGTACATCGTAATGTTCTGAATGCCTTCAACGGATGACGCATGAATTTGGATACTAGGTTCAAATAATGACTTATTCAGTAGGTACAAGAATGTTAACACTTTTGACCGGGTTAAATCCGCTCGATAAAGGCAATAAATACATTACTTAGAAAAGAGATAACTTAACTTTATATAAAATGAGTAGAAGAAAATCGGTAAAATAGAATGGTGTTTGATTTTCGATGATGTTATTACTTTCAATAAAAGTAACATTGTTGCTAAATAAATAACTTTACTCAAGAAAATTGTTTTAAAAAGAACAAAATGATTATTATTTATGTGTGATTTTTTGTGTATTCATACACTAACAAATGAGGCCATTTGAAATCACAGATCTGACTGTTATTTTTTTAGTTTCAGTTCAGTCATTTAAAACGACAATATTTTCACTTGTCCCACTAGTTTCCAAAATTTTCAATATTTACCTTGAACTTTGGCACAAACATTAAATTTAAATATAGCATAGATTTAGTAGGAAACAATCTGAAAAATATAGTAGATCTTATTCATTTTATTTTTTTTAAGAACCCTCTCTATACGATTTCATTTACCCATTTGTCACACGGTACCTTATTTCGATAGTCACTCAAGCAAAATGATTATCTTAATACAGGGACCGGAATATATTATGATAATTCGCCACAAGAAATCGGGTTGAATTTCATAAATTTGCCTGAAGAACCAAAAAATAAAAACAAAATATATATTCACGCTTATTCAGAATCGAACCAAGGACCTCCCGATTCTTAAACCAGTACTATCTCCACGAACCTATCGACGACTTGATGAGCGAAGTGACAAAAGCAATATATAAAGCGTTTTATATTGCAATATTCATTCCATTCCTCTGACATGTCCACCATCCATTTGCCGCGTAACCATTTGCCTAAGTGTGCGTTTCCGATGCCATCATTTGGCTTCGGATTGGTTGTGCAATTGTGTGGGTCAGGCGTAAACATTTAGATTGCTCGAATTTTCAAGTCCAATGTGCTCGATTTCAATTGACGGGTTTGCCCGTCTACGCTTAGGAGGCGAATCTTACCATCAATAGGTGGATTTAGCACCTAATACGCTAGGAGGGAAATCCGCCATCCGAATTATTTTGGGTGTAGGAGCAGCATATTTTGGTAGGTACTCAAGATTTTCACTTGGTCTACTCTGACTGAACGCATATTTGAATATTTCTGGTCTTCAATGCCCTGACCCTGCGAATCCTTAATTTTCAAGCTATCGTTATGCCAATGATATTGGTATTTACTATATGGATTATTTAAGAATTTACGATACTGGTGTCGAAGGGCCTCGATAATCTGTTTATCTTAGAGATATGCACCCAATTTGACCATGCAAGCATTACATGATTGATATTTTCCAAGAAAATGTTCAGTCAGAGTGGACCAAGTACATATAGTCCATCAAAAAATCGTTCTATTAGAGGTTTGAATTATGAGTTTTCATGATTATCACTTCACATTATATTGTTTGAAAGTAACATAAAGGCGTGTAGAAATATTGAACCAAAATTTAAACGAGATCAAAAACTACAGAGCGTTTGACTTTAAACCCATTTTTCTCGAAATATCAAAACTGTCACTTGGTCCGTTCCAGCTCACCCTCTTCCGGTAATGCAGTTTAGAGGAGCGACATCCGGTTGCTAAGGGTAAAGATGAATCGAAGCCAAACTTGAAATTTTCAAGAGCACAAATCTGGAGAAACGAACACCAGTTTGAGCTTAAAACTTAATCGATTGGTCACCACCTGCTAGTGACCAGTGGATTAGGTTTTCTCTATATACAAATCTTCATCTGACGAATTTATGGGTACCCCTCTCATCGTGACAACATGTCTACTTAACGCCGACCAAATGTGCAACAGATTTTCTGTTCTCTGTTCAACTGTTTCTTGTTTCAGTTGTAATAAGCTTCTCATTTCATTTATTTAGTTAACATCTTAACAGATACACTGAATCAACAATTTCGTTCGGTTTCGTGGCCGCATCTCTCCATCCTCGGTTCTGCCCCACGCTCGCCAAACCGATACGCACTTGATCCGCCAACCTAGTTCGCTGCGCTCCACGCCTTGTGGGCTTCGTAGCCGTGCGGTTAGCGGCGTCAGTCGTTTAGGCGTATTGCGCTACGGAGTGTGGGTTCGATTCCCGCCCCAGTCGGAGAAAACTTTTCGTCAAACGAAAAATTCTTCACTGTCCACTGGTCGTTCCATGTGTCCGTTGTCTAATGTTAGTAATGTTCAGTCTGTGCAGCCTTTGGCTGAAGACGGTGTAAATTGTCTTTTATCAACCAGATCGAAGCGAACACCATCTTTGCAGGGTTGCTGTCCGGCATTCTTGCATCATGCCCTACCCATCGTATCCTTCCAGCTTTGGCCGCCTTCTGTATACTGGGTTCGCCGATGAGTTCGAGCTCGTGGTTCATGCTTCGCCGCCACACACCGTTTTACTCCACACCGCCAAAGATCGTCCTAAGCACCCGACGCTTGCAAGTCCTCCTAAAGCGTCGTTCACGTTTCGTGCCCGTAGAGGACTACCGGCCTTATGAGCGTTTTGTACATGATACATTTGGTGCGGGTGTGAATCTTTTTTGACCACAGCTTCTTGTGGAGGCCAGAGTAGGCCCGACTTCCACTGATGATGCGCCTCCGCATTTCACGGCTAACGTTATTGTCAGCCGTCAGCTAGGATCCAAGGTAGATGAACTCGTCAACCACCTCGAACGTATCCCCGTCTATCGTAACACTGCTACCTAGGAGAGCCCTGTCGCGCTCGGCCCCACAAGCTAACATGAACTTTTGGCCGCATTCACCACCAGTCCAACCTTTACTGCCTCGCGTTTCTGGTGGGTGTACAGGTCTGCCACCTTTTCAAATGTTCGGCCGACAATGTCCATATCATCCGCGAAGCAAACAAATTGACTGGATCTCGTTAAAATCGTACCCCGGTTGTTGAACCTGGCTCTCCGCATAACACCTTCTAGCGCAATATTGAACAACAGGCACAAAAGTCCATCACCTTGTCGTAGTCCCCGGCGGGATTGGAATGTTCGCCTGAAATCTTCACACAATTTTGCACACCGTCCATCGTCGCTCTTATTGTCGGCGCGGTAAAAAGTTAGAAATGGTTCCTCGCCGAAGTTGGATTTTTCTCAGAACCTATGGGAGATACCTAACTTCGGAAGTGGTGCATTCGATTCGCATCTGGATGCGCTAGAATGCGCTTACTTCCGAAGTAGGGTATCTAGCATGGATTCCGAGAAAAATCCTACTTCGGCGAAATGCATTTTCTAACGATTGACCGAACTTACAATATTAGTTTCGTGAGCTTCCCGGAAAAGCTGTTCTCGTCCATGATTTCCAATAGCTCTACGCGGTCGATACTATCGTATGCCGCCTTGCAATCGATGAAAATGATTGCATGATGCGTTGGGACCTGGTATTCACAACATTTTTGGAGGATTTACCGTACAGTAAAGATATGGTCCGTTGTAGATCAGCCGTCAACGAATGATAACTTCCCACGAACTCGCTTACTATAGGTGATAGACGACGGAAGATGATGTGGGATAATACTTTGTAGTTCTCACAATCTAACTTGTCGCCTTTCTTGTAGATGGGGCATATTACCCCTTCCTTCCACTCCTCCGGTAGCTGTTCTGTTTCCCAGATTATGCCTATCAGCCGGTGCAGACAAATGGCCAGCCTCTCCGGGCCCATCCTTATCAGCAGCTTTATTGTTCTTGAGCTGGTGAGTGGCATCCTTAACCTCTCTCAAAGTGGGGGCTGGTTGGTTTCCATCCTCCGGTTCTGCGGACGAAGGCATTTCCTCCGTTGTCCCGACCTTCATTGCCTGTGCTCTCAGCGTTATTCATATGTTCGTCAAAGTGCTGCTTCCACCTTTCGATCACCTCATGCTCGTCCGTCAAAATGCTCCCATCCTTATCCCTGCACATCTCCGCTCGCGGCACGAAGCCGTTGCGGGATGCGTTGAGCTTCGGATAGAACTTTCGTGTTTCTTGAGACCGGCACAGCTGTTCCATCTCCTAACACTCCGTCTCCTACAGGCGGCGTTTTTTCTCCCGAAAGAGGCGGGTCTGCTGTTGCCGTTTCCGTCTATAACGTTCCACGTTCTGTCGGGTCCCTTGCTCTAGCATGAACACCCGCACTGCATTCTTCTCTTCCAGAATATGTCTACGTTCCTCGTCGAACCAATCGTTCCATCGACTCCGTCCCACGTACCCGACGTTGCTCTCAGCTGCATTGTTGAGGACTGCTTTCACTGTCCTCCAGCAGTCCTCAAGAGGGGCTTCATTCAGCTCATCCTCTTCCGGTAATGCAGCCTTGAGGAGCGACATCCGGTTGCTAAGGGTAAAGATGAATCGAAGCCAAACTTGAAATTTTCAAGAGCACAAATCTGGAGAAACGAACACCAGTTTGAGCTTAAAACTTAATCGATTGGTCACCACCTGCTAGTGACCAGTGGATTAGGTTTTCTCTATATACAAATCTTCATCTGACGAATTTATGGGTACCCCTCTCATCGTGACAACATGTCTACTTGAAGGTTTCAAATAAAAAGCTTTTGGTTTCAGCTTAAACGGATGTTTAGTTCTCCAGATTTGTGCTCTTGAAAATTTGAGGTTTGGCTTCATTTATCTTCACCTTAATCCGCTCTAGTTCCTACTGGGGCGGCCGTCGGTACCGTACGTTGTTACCGATGGAAAGTTTTGGGCGCAGTTCAACCATCACCAGATAGTGGTCAGATGTAATGTTAGCGCCACGATGAGTCCTGACGTCGATAATGTCGAAGAGATGCCGTCCATCAATCAGAACGTGGTCGATGAACGATGTCTGCTGAGGTGATCTCCAGGTGTATCGGTATGGAAGGCTGTGCTGGAAGTAGGTGCTACAAATGGCCATATTCTTGGAACAGCGAAATCAATTAGTCCTATTCCGTTTTCGTTCGTCAGCTGGTGGGCGCTGAACTTTTCAATCGTCTCTTTATATAAGTTTGCTTGAAATCAACGTTTTCTTTTGAAAAAGTTATTAAACTATTTGGAGGTATGTGGAATTCAGTAAGTAACGAATTACGATTCATTTGTATTCGAACGAAAGGAAAAACGTTCTCTCATAAATAAAGTTACACCGAATCAGGCTCTTCTGGACCAACAAACCGTATGCGTTCTTTTCACACATTCTGAAAAATAGATTTTGTGTCGCTTTCTGATAAAATCTCTCAAACTTCACGACGCACAAAGATGCGTAGTATTGTGGAGCTTCTCTATATGTCATGTACTTTGCTAAATAAAAGAAAAAAACTACCCTATAAGCAGGTTGAGTTCAGCATTTTATAAACCAAAAGAGCTCGATTTTGTGCGAATCGTATTAATTTTTGTGTAGCTTCGTTTCACCGTGTAGCTAGAACGTGTCATTTGGCACTTTCCTGTATAGTGGCCAACAACTTCCTATTTTTTTTTATCTTTATTAACAAGATTTTTAGCCCTGGGCTAGTTCATCTCGGCACCAACGGCTTTACTTCCCTTCCGAAGGAAGTCGTCACTATATCTTTTTGTCTGTGACTATTATAAGTCGGGGATGGGATTCGATCCCAGGTCCTCGGCGTATGTGTTCTAACCACTACACCAGGTCTTCCTATTTTGAAAATTTCATAAATTGACACTTCTTCAATGCCAATGTGAGCAACATTTTTTTGTGGAATGCCGATTATGTGAGAATTTTAGTGCATTAATTTTATTTAAAGTTTTTTTTTGCTTAGTAAAGAAATACAGTTATGTATAACCATTGCAAGAATTAATTGTTAAACAATGCAAATGCAATTTGAACCTTTAAACTAAGAACCTATATTGATGTAATAAATAAGTTAAGGAATGTAATAGTACGTCAAAATAGGCGTTTGGCAGTTCACGGATGATTTGTATCCATTCACATCTTAGGATTAATTGAGATGGTCAGCAATTCCCCATCGTTCCCTACATTTTTTCAAGGTCAAGTGTATCCTAAAGTTAAACGGATTGCCGGATCGTTATATCCCATGTAACCATTCGCAGTAACGAAACAATGCAATGCTTCCAGCATTTTTTTCCGCAGTATCCAAACGGAAAATCTGTGCAAAACACGTGAGAGTGTTTAATCCGTCCGCTGTCACATCAAATCATCAAATCCTGCTAAACGTATGACAGAAATTCCCTGAACGGTACCAGATTCCTTCGGTGCTCAGCTAACTCATGCTTGGTGTCGTATATTTGTCATCTTTGGTTGTCCTCCCTCAGCAAGACGTAGGTATTGAGGAAGGTTTGATTTCTTGCCGGTACCTACCTTTTGTGGTTTATACTTCGATCACGTCCCATAAACCCAACAACACAAGTGAAACCATTAAGTGGAAGGTAAACTCGTGGAAAAAAGGAAAAATTAAATTAGGCAGAATATCGTAATATCGCATCCTGTGATTTTCTTCTTCAGAGATTTGTTGCACGCTTGTTGACGTGGTCTCACTGGTTGGCTTCGGTTCACAGAGCGGGTGAATGAGCATGCAAAATGGGTTTACCTTGAATCAATATCTTTTATGAGGTGGGATGTATTTTGATTTTTCTTTTACTTACTTTCAAAGCAGCCGAATAAGTAATGTAGTCTTGTGGGGTGGTCCAAATTTTGTGACAAATAGTTAGTTGTTCGAAAACAATTGTGCAAGTTTGGAGGAGCAAACATTTTTTTTTAATTCCTATATTAGTATTATTTGAAACATTACATTTATTTCTCATATTTTTGTGTTCTGTGTTAGGAAACACTATTATCCTAATTTGGTAAAACTAAATTAAGCTTTGTTAACATTTTGTTAACCACATATTACATTAAACTTGCCGTAGAACTTCAGTTTTTTTTTTTTAAATTAGTTACTTTCACCTGCTTATAAAAGAAAAAAAAACTCTTTCAATTTACTAAACCTAACATAACCAAAATATAAAGCGGAACTGAAAGATTACAACGATTTTTGTCCACATTTTTAAAAACCATTATTTCAACATTCGTTCCAGTGTTTCAACATTGGATATTTCATGTAACCAGGGAGAAAGCTTCAGAATCATTTGCAAAAAATTATTTTGAATTCTATGCAGAGCTTTTATCCTGGTATTACAACAGCAAGTCTCTATTGATACAGCATCATCTGAACATTTTATTGGAATCCCTCTCATCGTAACATTTCTACTTGAAGGTTTCAAATAAAGAGTTGCTGGTATATGTGGGAATATCATAAGTTGAGTTTTAGAAGCATTGAGAGAAATCTTCCATTTTTGCAAGTAGGAAACTGGCTCCTATTCTTGGCACTTTTGATTCATTTTGGCAGTGGGTTTTTTTTAAAGCTACTGAGCTCATATTTGTCCACAATATGCGTCGTATTGATGTGCTTCTTGAAACTTTGAGATAATTCGAACGATAAAAACACCCCATGCCAAAGTTTATCATGGAAGTGCCTAAGTATCTCTGCACCTTATGAAGAAAAATATCCAATCTTTTTGCAATCTACTACAGATGACACGTAGGCTTCATCCTTTCGAGGAGAGGTCTGTGTCATCCACAAACAAAGATTTTTGACATTCCTGAGGTAACTCAGGTAAGTCAGATGTGAAAAGATTGTATAATATTGGTCCAAAAAGGCTGTCTTGAGAAGCATACAGCATGAGTTCATACACGAAGCCTTTAGATCTGTTGAAATGAATCAAATTTGTTACACGTTAAAGTTGATGAGTGGTCGAATGTCCATGGCGGAATCCGCAAGATAGGCAAAACTTGAATTTACGCTGATGTGGAAAATCATTCTGTTCAAAATTACCTTTTCAAAAAGTTCACTGATGGAGGAAAGCAAACAATTCATTAGTGGACTTTTTTTTTGATAAAATCGTAATCGGTGTTCTGTGTATCGTTGACCTATTATTCTAAAATGCTATGAAAATATAAAATCTTTGAAAATGCTTTTGGTTGAAGAGTTAAATAGTTATTCCAAAAACTCTTAAAAAAAGCTGTCCGTCAAAGTTTAACATTATTTTTCGCAAAACAAAAATCCTTATTTTTATGAACAAATTATATGTTTGTATCCTTTACTATTCTACTAAAGGTAAAGCTTTAAAAATATCAATTATATTCCACCATTCTATGACATTAGGTAACTTTAGTGATTTACCCATTTATGGCCAAATTTGCTGATACACCATCCTTTCACTCCCAGCAAAAGAGAAAAGTAAAAAGCGTGTTCAAAACTAGTTTGGATTACTAAAGAAACTATATTAGTATAAACGAAAGCTAAATCGTGAGATTAAACTACAGTCTTAAGTATAAATTTTACTGTTTATGGTAGTTTTACTAAAAAGTCTCATACTTTTAAAATCATGTACGCATATTTATCGATCTACAGCAAATTGTAAACAGTTTTCTCCGAATTTTTCAATTGGTAATCTCAGAATAACATGTTATGAAAATAATATGTGGAAAATAAAATCGATTTTATTACAGCAGTGTTGCCAATTTTGATGATTGTCAATGTACTTTGATAGGTCTTCTAAGAATAAAACAATTGTATTTCTGTTGTGCTTTGAATGTGACGTGGGGACTTACTAAGTAACTCTATAAAGGCGTAAGTTATTTTTCATATTAATACTATATTAGGACTTCCGTCAGGACGTACTTTTACACAAAAAATTCTACTCATATCAATTCCCATCAAATTTAAAATAAATTTCTTTAAAAATATACGGGAAAATTGATTTTATTATATCTGTAAAATTGTTGCTTCAAAAATAACTTGATTTTTTCCATCAGGATTCTGATTGATGATGCTTTAGAAGAACAAGCCTTTTTTGAAAATAGAAAATATAAATTATCGAATTTTCCAGCCAATTCTAATCTGATTATGATCTGATGATTTTTTCGATTTTGGGAATTGGTGCTACCTTCATATTTTTCCATTTGTCAGGAAAATAAGCCAACTAAAACATTGCATTAAATATATCAACCAAGATTGTCCTTTTTTTGACGCAGACAGAATCTTGTGGGTTGTCATCATTTCAAAAGAAAAACGATTTCAGAAGTTTTCCAAATTATTTATTTCCCGCCATCTTAGCAATTTATTTTTACATTTTGTACAAATTTGATTACCTAACAAATTCTCTAAACTATGAAAAAATATTGTCTATCTAGCTCTAACCTTGCAGCTAAAAACAATCGTCAACACGCACTCGGTGCTTGTCTCACAGCGCAAAAGCAAATAATGATTAAATATTTCTACTATTTAACAAATATTCCATCAAGCATAGATCTACTCGCTACAATTACTGCGTTCACGGTACTTGCATTGCGGACGCCCTTAATGGGCAGAGACGGCATCTAAAGGAAAGTTAGAAGCTGGATTTCTGTCACACTGCAAAGAGACTTGGAAATGTGAATGCAACTGTTACAAGCTGCATCCATTTTCTGCGTAATGGTTTTGCTCAAAGCTTTACAAGTTTTAAACTTACTTCTATTTTAATTTATTTATCAGTCAAAGGTAGGGTTGCTTGATTATGCATTGTTTTCCAGTTTTTTTGCTTTGTTTTTGAGAGTTGTTCATGCTTTTATCATTTGTATTCCGAAAGAATGCACCGTGAAATGAGAAGGAAGTTTCTTTCAGTTGATAGTTCGTTATTCGTTATTCTCACTTATTCGTTCGCTATCGTCTTGGCTTGGCGAGTAAACGGCACCGCAAAGCTCTAAACTTATTTTTTCCTCGAGATATTGTTATGCCTTCGGATGGCAAAACCTTAAGCACATAATGAGACTGCCGGATGAGTGGAGATTCAATAGCGCAAATATTTTCTAGATAAGCGTGACGTTCCTAATAGCCCAAGCAGCATCTGCAACATTTTCCAAAATGCTTTTCACGAATTTGTCTCAATTCAGTGTCATTGAAGGTATTCGCAGATCCAGTCAATTTGTTTGCTTCTCAGATGATATGTACATTGTCGGCCGGAAATTTGGCCACCACTTGGCGAGCAGAATGAACGACCATGCTACTGTGAGAATCTCTAGGTCGAGGTTCCTGAAATTCTGGATGATTATCAAGGCAAAAGTTGAACAAGATAGACGTTAAATTGAGTTTACGAAGCCAAACCAGAGAATTTGATTTCATTGGTAGACAGTAGTAGAAGAGACATACTCTAGAACATCCAGAACCCTTGGCGTTACCCGTGGTATCAACCTTGGAGTGGCCTTTGCAATAGCCATTTAACCCCCCAAGGAAGAGCGTGGACCGTTGAGTGCACGTAGTAGATCGAAGACCTTGAGTGGTCCTGCTGCCTGGAAGTGCGCTGCAGTGCTCGTTCGTTCGGTATTGCTAAACTGACGAGGAAGTGCCTTGTCACGTCTGTGCACGCCTTTTAGTAAGTAGCGACGCTGCATCTTCAAGCCAAGTCCTAGGAAAGCGAAAGAAAGACAGGAGGAAGCCAGTGGTAAGAGGAGTCGCGGTCGCAGTCCATTCGAGAAGAGGAGCGAACCGGCGTTGACGAAAGAAGCACGAAGGAATGGAGAAGTAGCCCCACCACCAGAAAAAGAGATGAAGAGGAAGTGGAAGGTAGAAGATAGGCTGTAAGGAAGAGGGTGGACTGCAATATAGATGCCTGTGTCCAAAAATTGAATAACGTGGGTTAAAGTGTTGCAAATCTGGTGTTCAAGCGTTTTATTGGTCGCGAAGAATTCAAGCGCATATACCAACCCTGAGGCAGTGTAGTTTCAGAAAGTCCGTTCAGTTACTTGGTTTCGCCGACGACATTGATATTGTTGCACGCAACTTTGAGACGATGGCGGACACGTACATCCGACTAAGGGCTGAAGCTAGGCGAATCGGACTGAACATCAATGTGTCAAAGACGAAGTACATGATAGCGAGGGGCTCAAGAGAAGACACGGCACGCCCCCCCCCCCTCGAGTTCATATTGACGGTGATGAAATCGAGGTTGTCGAAGAATTCGTGTACTTGGGCTCACTGGTGACCGCCGACAACGACACCAGCAGAGAAATCCAGAGACGCATCGTTGCTGGAAATCGTGCCTACTTTGGACTCCGTAGAACGCTCCGATCGAGCAAAGTTCGCCATCGCACGAAGTTGACCATCTACAAGACGCTGATTAGACCGGTACTCCTCTATGGGCACGAAACATGGACCCTACGTGCAGAGGATCAACGCGCCCTTGGTGTTTTCGAACGGAAGGTGTTGCGGACCATCTACGGCGGAGTGCAGATGGAAGACGGATGAACCATGAATTGCACCAGCTGCTGGGAGAACCAACCATTGTCCACCTCGCAAAAATTGGGAGGCTGCGGTGGGCCGGGCATGTCACCAGAATGTCGGATACCAACCCGGTGAAAATGGTTCTCGAAAACAATCCGACCGGCACAAGACGACGTGGTGCGCAGCGAGCAAGATGGGTCGATCAAGTTGAGGACGATCTGCGGACCCTTCGCAGAATGCATGGCTGGCGACGGGCAGCCATGGACCGAGTCGAATGGAGACGTCTCCTACGTACAGCAGAGGCCACCCAGGCCTTAGCCTGACTGGTAAGGTAAGTAAGAGGTAGTGTAGAAGGGGGTCTTATTGATGCCGGACAGAGGTACATGCTAGTTGCAGAGACGACTGTCACAGGGTTTGCCTAAGAAGTAGTGAAACGATGGACGAAGAAATGTTCGAAGTGATCGATGAGTTCATCTATCTTAAATCTGATAAGATGGCGGATAATAAACTAAGCCGCGAAATAGTCAGGCCTAATACGGTTTAATGAAGAAGTTGCGGAAGTCAAAAAATCATGTGTCATGTACTAAAGATGGTCGGATCTCGAATTTTCAAACCCGAAACCCGACTCGAACCCGAACCCGACCACTTTACACATGTAGAGATAGCGGCCTGAACGGGGGATCCAATCGAATGGAGCAAATAATAGATTTGGATCTAATCGAGAATCTAATGGAGTAAACAAAGACGCGATAGTATTCGCAAGGAGCGGAAAGATACAGATATCGCCAGTGATAACACATATGGTAGCAGCCAGCACTAGCAAATGAAGCATACCGAGTGAGCCACCGGGAAACCAGCGGGATGCAGGCTTCCTGAGTCAAATGTTCACACCAAACTCGGGATGTAGCACTGTCCAAGACGGCCGGCAGCGTGAGAAGTCGGAGTTGTCGGAAGTAAAGAGGAAAGTCAACGAACTCTATGAGTTCGTCAAGACCAAAACAACGTCCACTTCAGGATCAAGCAGCTGGCCACGATCATCAAGTCCACAGTTACAGTCGCAAAACGCGAACAGAAGGAAGTGCGGATTGGATCGGAAAAACCCGAAAAGGCATTGATTGCGGTGAATGAAACAGCCGTTTCACATGAGACGCCTAGGAGTAATCCAACCACCCGCTCGGAGAAAAGAACGAGGGATACACCAGAAGAAGATAACAGGAAGATCCCAAAAGAGAGCGAAGGGACAATGAGTGCATCAGCGAGCAGAATAACGGCAGTGAATGGCGCACCGTGAAAAGCCAGAAGGAGTAGAATGCAGCACGCAAGGAGCAGAATAGAAAGAGAAAGGAACCGAAGAAGAAAGAAAAGCGACGGTCACCTCGTGAGAGGTTCAAGGGCGATGCTCTTGTCATTGAGGCAAGTGACAAGTCAACCTACGCGGCGATTCTCAGGAGAGTGAGGGAGGATCCAGAGCTGAACGAGCTGGGGGAAAACGTGGTGAGAACCACGCGCACCCAGAAGGATGATACGCTCTTCGATGTCACTGGGCAACGCGGAAAATGTGAGAGCCTTATCCAGGAGGCAGTGATCGAATGTAGAGAACTAGACAAGATCACAACAGGAAACGACGTGAGCGGTGCACTGTTGTCTCAATGCAACCTGGAAGGAGTCCATCTGGCTGAGGAGAGCGTACGGAGGTATGCAAAGAGCAACGATCTGAACACCAGTCGCAGTAGCCAAAAACTCGTCGAAACTGATAAGATCAAGGTGGGATGGTCGGCCCGCCCGCAGAAATTGATCCTTCGGGAGACAAATTTGGTGGAGAGATGCTTCAGATGCATGGATTTCGGCCACTGGGCATTACACTCCAAAGGCCCGGACAGGTTCGAACACTGCAGGAAATGTAGTGGAAAAGGTCACGTTGGCAGGGACTGCCTGAAGACATCTAGGTGCATGTCGTGTAAGGAGGTGGATGGTAACGCCCATACGACGGGTGGCTTCAAATGTCCCAAATATCAGAAGGTGAAGGCAGGGCAGTAAAGATGATAAAGATAACGCAGGTGGACCTCAATCGTTGTTGTGGCACAACTGTTTTGGCAGTCGATAACGGAAACAAAGTGCGACATTGGAACCGTATTGGGTTCCTCCCGATAACGGCAATTGGGTAGCAGACAGAGCAGAGACGATGGCAATCCAAGTGATGTGTCGATTTTCTGTCCATGAAGTAGTCGAACGCACATACGAGGTATTTGTGATCGTCAAAATTAACGGAATCTTCGTGTGTAGCTATTACGCCCCCCGAGGTGGACACTGGAGCAGTACACCCAGATATCGAATGTACTAACCGACAAGCTGATCGGTCGAACGCCGGTAATCATCGGAGGAGACTTCAATGCTTGGGCCGTGGAGTGGGGTAGCAGAGAGGATACAGTTTGCTGGAAGTTTTTGCGAAGCTCGACGTAAGGCTGTGCAACGACGGTTTCACTAGCACATTTCGCAAAAAAGGTAGGGAATTCATCATCGACGTGACCTTTTGCAGCACGTCGCTGATCACCAATATGAACTGGAGAGTTAGCGAAGAATACAAGACGAAGGATTTCGAAAAGGATCTTTTCGTCGAAGCATTCCGAGCAGTAAGCGCTCTAAACATGGATGCAGGAGAGCTGACAGAAGCGTTGACGAGAGCTTGTGACGCATCTATGCCGAAAAATTGGAGTCAAGGGATCAGCGGCGTCCTGCATACTGGTGGAACGACAGACTCAGCACTCACCGTGCAGCCTGCTTAAGAGTCAGAAGACGCGTGCAGAGAGCTAGATCGGAAGCCAGCATGGAAGAGCGTGTGGTGACCTACCGGCTGGCCAGAGCCGCGTTCAAACGGGAGATAGCGACGAGTAAATCAAACTGATACAAGGAGTTGTGCTGAGAAGCTGACGCAAATCCCTGGTGCAACGCTTATCGAGTACTGATGGCTAATATTAAGGACCCAGTAACACCAGCTGAAATGTGCCCCGAAAAACTGAAGTTGATAGTGGACGGTCTCTTTCCTACGCGTGCTCCCACCGCTTGGCTGCCCTCACGAAGAAAATGCCAGTATCCAAGCGTCTAAAGCCGAGTTAATAGCGGTTGCGAAAGGATTAAAGCTGAACAAAGCTCCCGGTCTAGATGGTGTCTCTAACGTTGCTCTAAGGGCCGATTTCTTCACCTTCGCTTAAGCCGTAAACCACGTTTACCCATACGATTAAACCAGGTTTAAGGGCTAAGCGGTGGTGAAGAAACCGCTTATAAGGGTAGCAATCTTGGCGTTCCCAGACATATTTAGGACAGCTTTGCAGAAGTGTCTAGCGGAAGGCTGCATCCCAGACAGATGGAAGGTGCAGAAGCTGGTGTTGCTGCCAAAACCAGGAAAACCGCCAGGAGATCCTGCTTTAAATATACTAATATACTTGCTGGATACTCTTGATAAACTTCTGAAGAAGGTTATCCTCGGCAGGCTGACGATCAACACGGAAGGCTAAACCGGATTGTGGAAAAGGCAGTTCGTATTCCGTAAGACATCGATGGTGCTATTTGGGCAGTCATCGCGTGCACGGAGAAAGCGTCCAAGCAGAAAAGGCTATCGATATTGCGCAGTGGTAAAAATAGACGTTAAGAACGCGTTCAACAGTGCCAGTTGGGAGGCTATCGCCGCAGCCTTACACAGAATGCGGATTCCCGATTATCTGTGTAAATTTCTGCAAAGTTACTTTCAGAACCAGGTCTACAACACAAACCAGGAACAGATGTCAATTGAAGTAACGGCGGGAGTTCCACAGGGATCCATATATGACCCATCTCTGTGGAATATGTTGTACGATGAAGTGCTAGCCTTGACACTGCCGAATGGAGTCGAGATCGTCGGGTTCGCAGATGACGTTGTTCTTGCGATAACTGGTGAGACTGTGGAGAAGGTGGAGATGTTGACGGCGGAATCGCTAGACCATCGAATCGTGTATGACTGGAGTCAACCTGTAGTTAGATCATCACAAAACGGAGGTGGTGCTGGTCATCAACTGCAAGGCGGTTCAACAGTTCGAGATCAACGTCGGAGGACACGCAATCTCATCGAAGCGCTCTCTAAACCACCTTGAAGTAATGGTCAACGACAGGCTACGAAAGCTACGGCTAAGCAGCGAAAGCACCTAACACTGTAGCTAGGATCATGCCCAACATTAAAGGACCAAGAAGCAGTACGAGCCGTCTTCTGGCGACCGTCCTGAATTGGGTTGCAGCGTTGAGAACCAAACGTAACCGAGACAAGCTGGCAGGTACGTTTCGGCTCATGGCTCTACGGGTGGCGAGTGCCTACCGCACTATATCGTCGGATAGCATCGGTTCGAGAGTTCATCCGCCGCCGGGGAAATCTTCACTGGAGTAGGATAGATCCACCGCCGGGGACTGCTCTGAGTAATACGTAGCGTAGTAGTACGGCTTGAGTCGTCGGAGCGCCAATGAACCGAAAGCTATTCTTCAACTGGAATCGCTGGACCGACTTCAGCACTCCAGTATCGAAGCATGAAGAAGCCCATAGCCGGAGTAGGCTAGCCCACCTTCGGGGAGTTGCCCGAGTAGCATCGATCGTCACAAACCAGTTTTGGGTCGTTGGAGCGCCAGTGAACCGGAAGTCATCATCCAACCGGAATCGCTGGATCGACCTCGGCATCCAACTGGACAACCAGGAGAGCTCAAACAGCAGCAGCGGAGAACAAGTCGTCGTAGAGCAACGAATAGCACAAGAGCGTCCAATAAAAGTTCAACAGGGCTCTGACGTGACGCCAGCCAAGGGGAAGTATGCATCGTCGCTCAGAAAGCTGTCCAAAGTCCGAGATCTTAAACCGCCAATTGGGCAAAACGAGTAGTCGCAGAGACACCGTAGAAATGTAGTAGTGAGCAGCGTTTTTGACGACATAAAGCTCTAACAGCGAACTGGAAAAACAGCTAGAGGCTGAGATTGACGAAGTGCATGAGCAATACACAATTTCCAAAGTACATTCAACTTTTTCCAACTTTTAAAAATTGCTTCCAAATGAAATTTGGCTCTTGTCCATTGTCAAAATTTTCACACCTCCCACCTTTGCCTCCTCCGCACTGATTGCTCTCCACTACAATGGCTGATTATTTCGGCGCCAATTGCTTTTTACAACCATTGCCCGCAAAATAACGCGGTGGCACCATTTCACACCATTCATCCACAGCCGCACTCTTTGGGGTCCTTCCCTATCCCGTCCTCCCCTCACGAAGTGAAATTATAAATCGAATGTAGTTTTTCTTCTCGCGCTCTCCGCGGTGGAAATGTGGCCGGGAAAAATTCATCTCGATGGAAATTAATTGCATTTTGGCATGTTTGTCGATCTTTCGCATTCAAGTGATCCCTGAACAGTGGCTTTTTTCCGGCTCTTCGATGTAGTACACGACGGCATGAGTGCGCTCTAATTAAATTGTTTTCAAGATTTAATTTCAATTTGGTTAACTTAATTTTGCAAAAGTTCGCCCACACTTCGTGTTCGGTTTAAAACGGGGGCAAATTGATATTCTTTCTCCGATTGGTGCCGTTGATTGCAATGGAATTTTTTGTCGTGTTTGGTTTTGGTTTGCTGTGGAAAATGTTCTACCATTTAATAAGGCCACGCAATTTTACGAATCTTCGTTGAAGAGATTTCGTGATATGCCATTCGTGATGTGAGCTTGGAATTTGTTACTCAACAATTGAGAATTATATTCTATTTGATAGCTACATGAAGTGTGACGAGGTACAGGGACTCAGCAAATGGTAGGTTCTAGCGCTTCAAATTTTGTAACACTTAATACGCTGGACAGGGCGTCCCAAAATTGTACTAAGAAAAAAATAGGGTTTAGCATCCAAATAGTAGATAGGACTGTCACGAATGAACTTTTGTATGAAAGGAATTATGAGATATGATATATAGAGATTGTCCCGTTGATATTTGTGAAAAAGGTCTGAATTGTTATAAATAAAAAAATGTTTTTGGACGTGATTCTCATTATTTTTATTTTAACTCCAAACTATCTGTAAAAACCATTTGAAGTATGATTTTCACAAAAAAATCTGTTAAACAATCTTACATACGACAAATCTATGCGATACTAGATTTTTTGTCAAGGCTATGACGAAATTCAAACTTGTTTTCGTAAATCTCAACAGGGCATCCTCTTAACGGAATCTCTTAGAGTTATCTCCATATAAAAGTTTGGTTGCAATTTCTTCATCTACAATTTGGAAGCCCCCATGTTTTTCGACAAAGTGCAATATTGGGACACCCTCATGCTGAATCCCCTGAACCACAGTTTTAATAATGTGAAGAATTGATTGTTTTAGTAGGGTGAATGGATTGACGGGCCAGTTAACATTAATAATTTACTGTGGGCGAGAATTGCAACATTGCATGTTTCCCACTTGTTTACCACATAGAAGCATTTACACATGCGTTGCGGTGGCACCTTGTTGTTTGATGGTTCCAGTGCTGGGCAGAATAAATTGACCGGCTGATGGGCTGCCAGGTTGCTGCTGGTTACTGCCAATACTACTGCTGTTGGGTAGCGGTTGCTGCTGTTGAGATTGTTGCGAACTGTGAGATAGGGATAATGAACATGATTGTACCGAACTTGGACTGGTAGAGCTTGCTCCGGCTGTCCCAGGACTGGATACTGGACCATACGCGGTCACTGTCCCTGCTCCGGAACTACTGAAACCGAAGGTCGAACGTGCGGCTAAATTGTAAGGAGGGGGCGCAGGAGTGGCCGCAGGGTTGGCAGTTGCTGGTGGAATGTTCGATGAACTGTATGTCGTTCCGCGTGTAAACGGATTCCCATAAGATCCACTCGCTCGGTGATCCATCGTAAGATGTCCTTGTAGAATTGGTTGTTCTGAGGAATAGAAGGCAAAATGAATATGATTTTAATGCTAGATTAAGTATTTGTGTGAGCAAGCAGCAGCAAATATATGTTTTTCACTTTCATATGGTCAGTGTAAGTCCGACCGAATCATGTGGTTTTTAATGATTTTAATAAAACCTACTCCACGAGTTTGGGATAGCAAATTAAACGTATTTATGGCTGCAATATTTATCTATTTCATGAAACATTTAGTACCTCTAAAATTTATGATGGCTTTGATTAGAAATCTCAGCGGAGTCCTTACATGCTTTGACTTGACTCTTCTTTATAATTGTAATGCAAGAGAAGTATCTACAGGAGTAAAACAAAAAGGTTGAGATAGGTAAAACAAATTCAAATATTTATAACTTCCATGAAAATTCACGAAGTTTGATGCGTCGTGTAGCATCCAGCGAGCAATTCTGTCTACAATGATTAGATACAGCGGCAGTTGGCCCCCGGAGTAGTAACGGGTTTCTGTAGGGTATATCGGAAGCTAATTTTTTTAACAACTGCCGTAAATTTTAACATTGTATAAGCCATTGGATTAAATAGACAACCCGAGCAAAGGCGGATAACTAGATGATATCAAAATGATAACAACTTTCATTATCACTGTTATCAATGATAACCGAATAGATAACAAATTTTCAACAGCACAAATCTGGATAACCGAACATCCGTTTAATCCTCTAATACCCAAATTTTTATTTTCGATTTAAGTATTATTTTTCGTTATCTAAAATCGTTCTAAACACGTTTTGGGCATTTATTTATTTTTATTCGCAAATTTTTAAATTTTGGTTTTTGATTTTTATAATTTTTATTTTTGAACATCCCTAGCTTTTTTCATTTTTTCTTGAAGCCTTTTCTAGTTGTTGATTTTTCGCAATAATAAAAATTTAAATTGTTACGGTATATTTGAAAATATTAAATTTTTAATTTTTTTTCGAAGCGTATTTTATTTTCCGTGTAACTAACGGAAAAACCGGTTTTAAATGATTTTAATACCACTAGGCTCTATTTTTGTGATAGGTTAATCGTAGAAAAATATAAAAGGTACGATTTTTTATATTAAACGTTAAATGAAGCCCAGGCATTTGTAGGTTATATAAGAATGCAATTTTTCAAACAATTTCTAAAAATGCAAAAAAGTTTCAAAAGTCATAAAAAACTTTTCTTATATGCGTGTTATGAGTCAAGGTATAAGCCAAAAATAAAATCACTTTGATTTCCGAGCTACGAAAAAATACACCAAATTCCAAAGTGTACCCCGTCTAAAGGCGGGGTTGGGTATTAGAGGGTTAAGCTGAAAACTTAATCGATTGATCACTAGCTGGTGGTGACCAATCGATTAAATTTTCAGCTCAAACGGGTGTTCGGTTCTCCAGATTTGTGCTCTTGAAAATTTCAGGTTTGGCTTCGATTCATCTTCACCTTAATCCAAAGCTCTCATTTCTCAAAATTTTTCCGTGATTTATGACCATATAATTTAAAAAATATGATGTCGTAAATTTAGTTATCAACTTGAACTCAGTGATAACCTAATTTATTATTACTCTGTTATTCGACAAACAAATTTGAGTTCTCATTTTTGTTATGTTGGCTTTTAATTCAGCCAAGATGATTATAAAATCAGTTATCAAATGAATATAACCAGGTAACAAGATTTATTATCATTTTGCTATTCAACTTGGCTCGGGAAACTAATGCAAAATTAGTAAAAAAATCACACGTCTTCTCGGTGAGCATCCAACTTACTAGATAGGGTACCCCTACACTATAAGAGGGCTCATGTACGCAAAAGTTAACCTGAATTCGATTTCAGCTCATTGATCAAGTCGTCCTCTTTCGCAAAGCGTACCTCTTTCGGAATAATAAGATGCCTATTAGGCCGTCCCTTATTTTTCGAAAATGCGAAATGGTAGAAGTTCGTCATTGTAAAGTGCTCGTTTTGGTAAGAAAAAAATCAGGTAAAAATTTGAAGTCCGTACGCGGACGCTCAGTAGTCCCCCAACGACCCTAAAGGTATTAGGCGTAGATGACCCCGTGCGCCAAATCGAGCTCGCTGCTCTAGTGTACGTAAAATGAGTACGAAAAACCACTAGTAACACATTGCTAATCCGCATAAAATTTAAAGTAATATAATATTTTACACTATGGATATCGTCATAACACTGCACGCTGATATAAAATTCATAACTACAAAGGGATCATTTAAATATTACGTAACGTAACATGGGGAGAGAGGGGGTCTTCCGTAGTGTTACAGTCCGTACAAGAAAATTAAATTTTTCATACAAAAGTTGTTATGTGCAGTAAAACTGATTCAGCCTTAGCTCACGAGAATATACTCCTACACCAGCTCTACCTTCAAGAAGGGAGCCATCAGTGTAACATACTATATTGTTTGATATACTTCTTTCCAAATAGCCAGACGTCCACTCTTCCCGTGAAGGGAATTGTGTGGTTAATCTCCTGTAAGGAAAGTGACAAGCAATTGTGAGATCACTTGGAGCAAGGACAATTTTGACCCAATTCACCAAAAGAGGATACAACGAAGTGTGTGTAGATCTACGATTCACTGGATTTTTCTCCAGTACCCAGACAACCAGAAATCGCATGAAAGTTACAACTCGTTTATTCATACTAATTACATCAAACTCGCAAAACACCGTTGATAAACTCGTCAGATTGATGAGCTTCCTCGCATAAAACACTTTTTTTCTGAGTTCATTTGTACATTTTGTTTCATCCCGTACACTCGTACAAAGTAAGTCGAATCAATCCGTAGCAGCTGTCAAATCGACATTTGTTATCATAAGCTATGTCGCATAAGATCACAAGTTAGTTCGGTGGAACATTTATACACTCGCATTGTATGTTATTATTCATTACATAATATATGCACGCATATCGCCTCCACTTTTGTACGTAGAAGGCCTTTTCGCGACATCTTATGAGTGAATTGTTGCACATACAAAGCCTCCAGGTGATTTCGTTATACGTACATTTTGGTTGTCTGGGTACCCATAAACGGTAAGAGCAAGAAAGTGATTCTTGTTCAAGATATATGTGTAGTGGCGCAACGTCGCCACCACACAAGATATCCATATACCAATATGGGTCAAACAACTGTTGTGTAAATCCATTTGATATATTTGGGTTTGAGGCCCCAAGTTTTACCAAAGATTCGCCGGCATTGACCGAAGGCCATGCAAGCTTTTTTTACTCTGAAATCAATGTGAGGTGTCCATGAAAGTTTGGAATCTAGAGTGACTCCGACATACTTTACTTGATCAGTCACATTAATATCAGTGCCAAAAAGACGTAAAGACGTAATTCCATCGCGGATTCGTCTTTCCGTAAAAAGAACAATAGATGTTTTATTACCCTTATTAAGCCTCAGGATAGAGACTGAAGAAAGGCAGCAGATTATCTCGGAGAAACACAAGGTCACCTGCTCCGGGTAGCACAGGAAGGAATCAATACTGTGGAGGGCGCCCTCGTACCCCACAGGCTCCGTTAGCGGTTAGGTTTTATTTAGACCCCCCTAACCATTCATTCCTAGGCACGGTACGCATCACACCATAAATAAGGGGTCACCTGTGAAGTGGATTTTTACCACCGGAACAGGTAGTCCGTAGTGTTAATTCTTAGCCAGTTGAAACAACCGCTACCGACACTACGCGGCTATCTAGGCTGCTCGGGAAAAGGAGGTTAATATTGATGATTAACTCCTGAGGTGCCCAAGCAGCCTATTACGGTGGCGACAGAGCAGATCGTGGAGTTGGCTTCATAGTGATTGGGAAGTAGATGATGCGAATTATTCGGTGGTAACCGGTAAGCGACCGAATCTGTGTGTTGAGAATGAAGAGGAAGTTCTTCAGCTACTGCCTGATCAGCATATATGTGCCAACGAACGATAAGCCCGATGACATATGGGAGCCTGGATAAGGCCTACGGAGAGTGCCCAAAACAAGATGTTTAGATAGTCATCGGCGACTCAAATGCGCAGATCGGGAAAAGAGATTTTTCCAATCGTCATTGGAATGGAAAGCCTCCATTCCGTTACCAATGATAATGGTCTGCGGCTAGTAACCTTCGCTGCTGCTGGAGGGATGGAAACCAGCAGTACCTACTTCGCACGAAAGAATATCTCAAACACACCTGTCGACACCCGAGTGGCGATGCCTGCTCCCAAATAGACCACGTGCTGGTTGATATACGACATTTCTCAGATGTCACTGATGTCAGGATCTTACGAGGCCCTAACATCGACTCGGATCATTATCTCGTTGTAGCTGAAATTCGGGCGCGGTTATCCAGCGGCACGAGTTCCACAACACACAGAACGCTGAGCTTCAATATAAAACGCTTGTCGACTTATGGGGTAGCTGCATAGTACCGCCAGCAGCTAGACGAGCAGTTGGGAAGTATAAACGTTGCTGGAGAGCTCGATAGCCTGTGGGACCCTATCCACGAAGCTGTGACCACAACGACGCGGGAAGTGGTTGGCACTGGCAAACGACGAAGACGAAACGACTGGTTCGATGAAAAGCGCCAGAGAGTGACAGACATGAAGAATGTCGCCAGAAGCCGTATGCTTGTGGCCGGTACCCGACAGAACAGAGAGCGGTACAGAACAGCGAGAGCCGAAGAAAAGCAAATCGCAGATGCTACACCGTTATTGCAAGAACAGCTGTACTTACACTGGGAACCAACAGACACTACTTGGGATCAGTAGCATCCTCAATGTGTAAGTACTGGTGCTCTCATTATTATAACAAACAATAACGGCGCCGGCTGCGTCCGAATGCAATTCAATTTGGGAATGGGAGGGAAATGTTGACGTGTTACTTGCTTTATAGAAGCCGAGGAGTCCTCTGCACTTTCACAAGTAGACACAGGGAGTTTGGATATGGGTAAGGGTTGGGTAAGGGATTCGTTTTGGTAAACGATGAGTTATAATTTGAAATTATTGCGCCCAACCGGATTCGCGATATTACTCGATAAACGCATTGAACGCCGAACAATTGTTCGTCGTCCGCCCCCACAGGAGCAAGCGACAAGATCAAAGGATCAAACACTACTAACGCGATCCGCGATACTATTCCACCGTGGTACACTAACGACGCGCGACATGTTTGATCCTGCCCTCGTCGCTCGCCCCCGCAAGAGCAAGCAACCAGGTCGAAGGATCAAACAATACTCCGAATCCATCGCAGAAATAAAAGGCAGCATGAAGAAAGTGTGGTAACCGAAGCACAAGAAAGCATGAACTGGAATAATATGTGGAGATTGTATGCAACGGTCAATGATGCACGGCACAATACCGTACCAGTGCCCGCCATGTGCAATGATCGAGAAGGGAATTTGCTGACCGATAAAACGGCGGTGGCTTCCAGGTGGAACTTTCAGCAATTTTTGAACGGTGAAAATATAAATGTAGCGAGGAACAGGATGAACATTGATGATGACGATCAAGCTGTGGACCCACCGACCATAGGAGAGATTAAAAAGGCTATCAGCAAGCTGATCAACTGTAAGTCTCCTGGGAAGGACGAGATCCCGGTCGAGCTACTCAAGTACGGAAGTAAGCAGCTTTATCAGTCGATCCATCGAGTACTTCTAAAGATATGGGAGGACGAAGAATTGCCCACCGGCTGGTTGGATGGCCTCATACGCCCAATCTACAAGAAAGGGCACAGACTGAAGTGTGCCAATTACAGAGGAATTACCCTGCTGAATTCGGCGTACAAAATTCTGCGCATCCTGTTTAACAGACTGAGGCCGCTCGAGGAGTCCTTCGTTAGCGAATACCAAGCTGTTTTTCTTGCGGGCCGTTCGACAATGGACCAGATGTTTAGCTTGCGAATGATCCTAGACAAATTCCGGGAGTATAACTTGCAGACTCACCATCTGTTTATTGATTTCAAGGCGGCGTACGACTCAGTGAAAAGAAATGAGCTTTGGCAGATAATGTCTAAAAATGGTTTTCCGGCGAAACTAATTAGGCTGATTAATGCTACGCTAGATGGTTCGAAATCAAGTGTAAATGTTAGACGGATTGAAGCAGGGAGACGCACTTTCGAATTTACTGTTCAACATTGCACTCGAGGGTGCTATTAGGAGATCTGGCGTGCAGAGAAATGGCACTATTATCACAAGGTTGCACATGCTCCTTGGCTTTGCAGACGATGTAGACCTAATTGGAATCGATCACAGATCAGTGGAAGAAGCATTCCTGCCTCTGAAGAGGGAGACAGCGAGGATTGGCCTGACCATTAATTCTACCAAAATGAAGTACATGGTTGCAGGTAGAGATAGAGTCAGACATGGTGGAATAGGTGCTGAGGTAGTGTTTGATGGGGATGTGTTTTAAATTGTTGAAGAATTTGTTT
This sequence comes from Aedes aegypti, assembly GCF_002204515.2. NCBI lineage: Eukaryota > Metazoa > Arthropoda > Insecta > Diptera > Culicidae > Aedes > Aedes aegypti. The sequence continues at coordinate 132,475,076 of NC_035107.1, forward strand.
ACCTTAGAACACTAGTGACATGTGACAACGACGTTTCCCACGAAGTGAAAAGACGTGTTGCGGCTAGGGCCTTTTACGAACTACGTAACCAGCTTAGGTCCCGCAGCTTGCAAACGGAAACCAAATTCACCCTGTATAAAACATTGATTCTTCCGGTGGCTCTCTACGAGCACAAAGCGTCAGACCGGAAAGCTCTCTGTTATTTCGAGCTTAAAGTGCAGCGGACAATACTCGGTGGGAAACTCGAAAATGTTGTATGGCGCAGACGCATGAATCGAGGGTTGTATCATGTGTACAAAGATGCAAATATTATCAAGCGTGTAAAATACGGCAGACTTCAGTAGGCTGGTCACTTAGTGCGAATGTCGGAAGAAAGAATTGCGAAAATAATATTCAGCAGGGATCCAGGTAGAGATCGGCGGCTTCGGGGAAGACCACGAATACGCTGGCTGTACGCAGTGGAAGAGGACCTGGCGGCCCTAAACGTTCGGGGTAACTGGAGAAGTTTCACCCAAGACCGACGAAAATGGAGCTCTACAATACGCCTGGCAATGGCGTGATGCTACGCTGTTGGTATTAAGTTGGGGCTGCCTGACAGCTTTATTTATAAATGCTGAACCCCTGTCTGGCTTTTGCCAAGTTCCTCCTCTACCAGGACCAATACTGAGATCTAGGCTGTGGTGCCCATATGAACACTGTTTTTTATTAGTATTGTGACTAGGTAGTTTTTGAAAAATACTTATAGGGTATAAGCACCACTTTTAGCCATACGCCATTTGTAGCCACAGGGGATTATACACCGTTTTACAAAGCCAATCAGCATGAATCATTTTGTGCTCAGTAGATTACATTCACATGATAGAGCTACATTCATTTACTCGTCCAAATTGTATCAAAACATAAGAAAAGCAATTAATTTTCCTTATAATTTTAACTCCCATACACCTAATTTGGCCACTCTCATGAGAAATCAATGCGATTGGCCAATTTAGGAACCGAAATTAAATCTCTAGCCCAAACTGGTTCCGTTGGCCCAAATTGACCAACAGGATTTTCAAAGCTATAAAATAGTTATAGCTCAGTTTTGATATTTTAAGCACATAATATGGATTGAGAGCTTGCATTTGACATACAGTCGAAGCGCGTTATAACGACAACTTTTATAGCGACAAAAGCTCTCTATAGCGACATTTTTCGGTCCCTTAAAACATATTTCAATGTTATAACTATTCTCTATAGTGACATTTCTCTGTTACGACGGTCCCTTGCGATGTCGTTATAACAAGCTTCGACTGTATTTGTACAGGGTGATTACTAATTCCTGTCAGTAAAGTAACTGATCGCAGATAAGAGATGTATGTATGAATTTTAATTTCCAGTGTACATCCTGTTTTGTACATCTATAAAGTTTGTTTTGACAAAGTAAAGATTAAATCTTTTTTCATTTACCTTAGTTTTTAGTCATATGTGTTGTTTATAAGGCATTACACCTGGCACGCACGTTTTCCACAGATATGTATTTTTGATTAAACTTCGCTGAAAAATTTGCCTGATTAAAACAGTATGTTACCACAATCTTTCAAACTTACTAGAGAATAGCAAAAGACTGATTATGGAAAATTTTAGCGAAAAAAATAAATCTTTTTTTATTAAAATACATGCTTCTGAATAACGTGCGTGTTAACTGTAATATTTCTGAAACAACGCATGTGGCTGGAAATTGAGGTAAAAAAATAAATATGTTATCTATGTACAGTGAAAACAAATGTTATAGATGTACAAAACTGGATCTGCACTGGTAACTAAAATTCATACAACCATCTTTTTTCTATGATTACTTTTTTTACTGACAGGAAATATTAATCACCCTGTAGTATAAATACGACTTCCCATTTAATTTTTATTGACATTTTCTCTTAGGCTGACCAAAACCGGTGCTTTCACCTTATTCGCTTGCTTCTGATAAAAGAAAGCATTGTGAAAATCAGCTACCCATCAGAATTTGTTTTGCTTTTAACCGGTATAGGCCTGAGTGAAATTAAAAATACTTAAACTCTCACCGCGCAGCGAATACTTAACTTAGTTATTGCGGTGGATCACTGGGTCAGATCGGTGACAAGGGTACTATGCTTCTGTGCCCCTGGAGGTAGACAAATTTCAAGTCACATATAATTTTCAGAATCGGCTATGATGTGGCCACTATATCAAGGAGTTTTAAGAAAAACGCAACGGCGTAAACTTTCTGATAAACGATTAAATCGAGTAACCATGTCAACTACATTTGATTGATCCTACAAATGACCATTTTCAGGTCCCCGAGACGCCTCAAATTGATGATAAAGTGGACAATTTTGTATCTTAATATCTGTATCAAGCTTACTTATGGGAACGCATTTTAGTGAACTATTAGTCAGATCTTTACTTTCAGAGAATTGAAACGGTTTAGTTTCTAACAAATCTAGAGCCGATTCTTCAGGGCATTGAGTCAGAGTAGCCGCATCTGGTACATCCTAAACGTTGCAAAATTATTCATTTCTAATTTTGAATATCAGATCTTAATAATTTATGCCAATTGAAATGACCACATTTTTCTACCCGACTTGACCCAGTGACCCACTGCAATAACTCCGGCTACAGGAGAATTCTCGAGTTCCTCCGGCCGCTTATATAAAATAGACATGAGGGCCAGTATACTGACAAAAAATTATTTGAATCCATTAAGTATTCGCTGAGCGGTAAGGGTTTTAGTATTTTTGCTTTCACTCAGGCCTATACGGGTTAAACAGTCTTTAATTTACGTGTCCTTTTCAGTCATGCTATTGTCATTACTGATTGTGATTGTTATGTTATATTTAGTTGTTCTGGTCGTTGTTCTAGTTTATTTCTCGCGTTTAGTATCATACAGGCGTATCTGCATTGTTCGATTTCTCTTCGTCGATTTTCTCTTTAGGTTATTGCATGAAATTTACATTAAAATTACATATTAATGTAAATTTCATGTAATTAAAAATAAATTTTGATTTTTGTCACATTTTGCAGCATGAAGAATGGCAATGAATGTTTTCTACTGAATCGAACAAGCAGTTTAAAACAGTCACCCGGCCGAATGACTAGCTAAAGAGAAAATCGATTAAGAGAAATCGATCACTACAGTTACGCCCCAATGATACTGAACGCGAGATTTCGTTACTATTGTTGTTGAAAGTATTTATTGGCCATTCGTTCAAATGTCCTTCAAAAAAATGAGTAACTTTCCTTGTCTGTTCAACAATTTCTCGAAACTAGCATGTGTACCGTTAGCTATGATCAATCTGAGCGTCTTACTTTTCATAGTAATTGACCTATGCGCACTAGACTGATGCAAATTTTGAAGTTTTTGCTCCCCTATGCTTAAACGGTGTCAATTATGATGAAAATCATTCTCCCAAAACTTGAAGTGATTTGCAAGAAATTTGGTTTTGCACACGCCATTTGAAGTTTATATGGAAATTACTATGGAAAAGCCAAACCTTTTGTGTTCAGTCCTCTATCTGCTCGCCATAATAATATATGAAAAAGCGAACACACTCTTCCGATGTAAAATTTTCCCAACTACAACTTTGCCGAAGACCACATTTTGTTGGGACGTAAGGATAATTTGTTATTCTTGATTCCAAAGTCCAAACCATGCTGAGATGATCATTCAATTACTTTCAGAGCAACACTGCTTTTTTGCTGTAGAACATAGTAGCCTGGATTACTTTGATCTATTCTTCCCGCCAAGAGCACCACTGTTGCCTGCCGAATAGTTGTTGAAGCATGTGAAATTCCAACCCACTTTATGATGATGAATAACAATTTATCCAGACGTCAAATCAAAATATGGTCTTCGGCAAAGTTGTAGCTGGAAAAATTTCACATGAGAAGAGTGTGTTCACTTTTCCATAAAACTTAGTGACAAAGAGATAGAGGGTTGAACACAAAAGTTTGGCGTTTTCCATAGTAATCTCCATATAATCTTCAAATGGCGTGTGCACAGTCAAATTTCTTCCAAATCATTTCAAATTTTGGGAGGATGCTTTTTACCATAATTTAAATCGTTTAAGCATAGGGGAGCAAAAATTCCGAAATTTGCATCACTCTAATGCGCACCCAACGTCTGTTGTTGAGGATTTTCAAATCTTCAATCAGCTGTTAAAAAGTCATTTTCCAACCGATTTTCTTGAAACCAATGGCATGCAATCCAGATTTGTCTAAATTTGCAAGGACCGCAAAACGGAACCGGTTCACCTAATGGTTCCGGAGTTATTCCGGATTCCGTTGGGGTCAGAATCTTTCGAAATACGAATTTTTGAACAATTTAACTTCTTTATTCGTGCTATTCGATATTTTTAAACATAAAACACTATCAACATATACAACCATAAACAATTAAGTGTTAATGACCTCTTTGAACACGACAATCCTTTTACTTGTGCCAGATATGTTCCGGAAGTCCTGGGGAAGGGGGCCATTCCCACAATGTTATCAGAATCATTCGTGCGACACCTCAATCTTCATGATTTATCAAATAATGAGTGGAAATGGTCACTAGAAAGTTCAACGACCATTCGGGATTGACCTGGTCACATGTTCCGAACACGGAAGGCGGAAGTGGCCATTTCTACAATGCTGTATAAACCGTTCGTGCGACATATCAAAATTCATGATTTGCGGAAACAAGAACGAAAATAAATGTTCTGGACATCCATGACCATGTGGAGCAAAAACGATTTTTTGAACCACTCTAATGTTAAGGCACCTAATGAAGGCTCAAGTGACATTTGCCAAACGGAGCCACGTGCGGGAAGTGAAGAAATACGATTTTATAGTTTGGGATGGAAAGCAAAGTTTTCTGTATGATAATGAAAACATTTATGAGTTAGTGAAAGAAAGAGTGGATGAGTAAGTTAGAGAGTTTATAAGATGTAATTAATTCCTATATCGACTCTTCCAGCTGCAGGCTTGACAGAAACTCATCTGCGAATTCAAGGTTATTCTGCGGAGTAAATATTTGATATTTTGTTGGAATTTGTTTGCAAAATCATGATATTTGATACATTGCAAATTAAGTTTTAGAACGATCAACATATTTGCCACTTGCACCGAAGAGCCAATTATGCGGAATAACCCAGTATGTGGCCAGGACATCCAAAACCTTTTGAACTATTCTTCTTTTTACTTGACTTTGACAGCATCAAAAACCCCTGCTGAAGTGAATCAAAAGTCCCATGAATATAGTATGTCTTCCTATTGCGTGTTATTTTATATGATTTTAACACATTGTGTTTTGGTTGTCACTGAGCTTGCATTTGGTTCACGTTTGACATAAGGTATTGGCTTATACTTCGCCTTTTCTCTTATTTTCAAACCGCAACTGGTTCTGTAACACATAAACAGAGATGCAATAACTTAATTTGAAAAAAAGTAAACTTTCATCACTGTACTGAGCATTTCACTTGAAGTTTCCCATTGGCAAACGGACTCGCTCTGATGTATTAGGTCGACGTTCGTTCAAATGCCGGAAAACTTTTATCCGCTCGGTTCCAATGCTATCACTCGCAGAAGCTGCAGCTCGATATAGTTTAACTTCCTGCTACCACCGGTGTAGGTTATTTCTTCTCGGTTGAAACCTTCAGCCCGTACATGGTGAGGTGCGAGGGTGAGGTAAAACTATGCCCCGACTTGTGCAGTGCAATGTGATAAAGTTTAAGTAAACAGAAATCTATTAAAACTGTCCTGGCGTGAAAAGTTCGAATGTTTCTCTTTCGTTCTCTTCCGTGCAGACATTCCTCTCGAGGGAAATCCTGGTAAGAAACTTGAACGAGCGGAAACCGGGAAATTGTAAAATTCTCAGTTTAAAAATAATAGTTTTTGTTTTAGTGGAGTAAATTCGCATCTAGCAGCAGGCATGGACTGATTTCAACCGGTGCTGTAATTATTGGCATTGCCGAATTTCAGATTGTAATGAATTGGGATCCGTGATTCACAAAATACCAGTTCCGAATCTTATAAACCAACAAATTAGTAACCGATAGCTTATGAGTTTTCATTTAGTGAACGTTAGAGTTGCTGTGAATGTCAATTAGTAAAGTACATTATCATAGAAAAAACAGGTTTGTTTAAATTCTAATTACCGTTAAACGGGGTAACTTTGATAGTTTTTTCGAAAAATACTTCAATATTTATGCATGCTGTTTCAAAAAAAAAATATCTATATCTATATAAATAAAAATGGAATGGTGTTTGTATGTCACGAAATGGCTAACGAACGGGTCAGCGGATTTGGATGATTCTTTCTCCATTTTGTTCGTCAAGGGTTCCGACGTGTTTGTGTGTATAAAAGCTCCAGGATATTCACCGGGAAAGTCGGAAAAACGAGAGTGAACGGAACTGTCATTTTGTATGAGACGATTCGTAGCGGTTTTCAACAGCCTACTTGATGGCAAGACGAAGTTTGCCGGGACCACTAGTAAGTTATAATTTTAAAACTACTGGCATCCTAGCTATCGATTGCAGTTGATAGATAGCCAGAAGATTTATTTTGAATGGATATATAATTTTTCATATGATCGAAAGTCGGTTTTCTGTTTTGGGGTTACAGTCACCCCACAGTTATGGATCAGAATTGGGTTAAAACGGGAATATCTCGTCAAATAGAGTTGCAATTACGCTGAACACATTTTACCTACGTGAACCACAAATCTGAACAGTATCGCAATCAATCATAATATGCTTAAACCGTTCGTAGGAAATAAAATGACAACCGTATTCTCAAAAGCGTTGATTCATAACTGTGGGGCATTGAAAACCATACCACAATTATGAATCAAGCATAAAACGATTCCGAAACAAACGCCAATACATATGCATTCACTAGCACACCATTAGTTTACCTCGCAGGTAAATTACTGTTATACTGTTTTGATCCATAATATGAGTCGATTCGATCCATAATAGGGATCATCTCTCCCACTGATCCATATCTGTGGGGTGGGCATCGTTTGAAATTTCTATCAAAATCGACACTTTTTCGTAAATAACCGGGAATTTTGAGGTGTATTCTCATAAACAACTATATTCTGCAGTGTCAGGAAGGTACCGTAAATTCGGGTGAAATTGATCAGTAGGGTGAAATTGATCACTGTGTCACACGATTTTATTTGCCTCTAATAGAGCACAGAAACCAACCTGCAACCTTTGTAAATGAACGTTGTTTGTCTTAACTATTGTCAAATTGCATGTTGTGAAGCTTTTAGTGTTATGGAATGTTTATTTCTTTTAAAATGATAGGAAATTCCATAATCGTGTTCTGTGTGGTATTGGCAGACATCAATAAACTTATAGTTTTAAACAAGGATTTGGACATGGTGTCAACCTGAAAATTTGTAAGGATGCTTGAAATATATCCCCAAAACGAATTTTATCATCAAAATTCGTACCAATTTGTTCATTTTGTTGTAATAATTGAATTTTTGTATAGATATCATTAAATTCCTTCGGGAATTGCCTACATTTAGGCGTTTTCTGCGGTACTGCTGAAAATTAATTGTTAATTATTTCCATAAATTTTGCATTGTTAAGAATTTGGCAAGCATATTTGGATTCAGGAGGCTCAAATTAAATAAGTAAAGTTGTTTTCAAAACTAACAATAATTGTTTTAACAGGTGATCAATTTCACCCCGAAATGGAATTCCTTGATTTTTTATTTTAGAGACGATTTACAGCACTAAAATCACAACTGTATTAAAATTTGAGTATATAAACCAATGAAGCTCACCGTCGTACTTGTTTTCCTGCATTAAGTTGTTTGGAATTGGCAACATCATAGAAAACAGACATGGAAAACAGTGAAAAGTGATCAATTTCACCCGAAATTACGGTAATTTTAATTTGTACAGCGTCACCATTTTTTGTCATCGTATTTTGTTATGAAAAATGACCCATAGTTGATCCATAACTGTGGGCTGACTGTACTTTGGTAATGGAGTATAAATCGAACAAAATTGAATGAATTACGTAACATCAATAGGGCTTTGCATATATCAAGGCGTTTAACGTTGTATGGAAATTTCTGACTTTGATTACAAAACCGGTACCAGCTTGTGAAAATGCTTTTCGCTAAGAGATTTGAAACTTTTGACAACGGAATCATTTTCAGCGATGCCATTCCATCGATAAATGTTGATTCGAGTTTCTTACCAGGAGGGGCATTCCGATCGTTGTTATCCCGCTGATCAATGTTATCCCGGAATACGGTAGGTATAATTTAGAGGACGTCTTTAAAACATTTTTATTGGAGGTCAAAGCAAACGATCTTGAAATATCATATTTTACTAACAATTTCTGATCCGAATTACTGGTAACATTGGCCGCACAAATGTCAAATAATCAGAATGTAAATCAACTAACTATTTTCTTCGTAGCAGCTCTTGATTAGGAATGGTTTTAAAATAGCCAATCTGCGTTTTCAGTTAAAGTATTAATGAGTGTTGATTTAATTGAATCTTAATTCTTGTTAGTTTTATATATTCCATGCATTTTATAAAATGCCACAATTTTCCTAATAATACTTTGCTAATTTCCAGTAGCTGTTCACCACGACTGCATTGTGAAAGCGTACGAAGCAGGGCGTCCTGTTTTGACAACGGTTCCGAGTGGATGGATCATTAGCAAATACTTGCACTGGCCCCCGAAAAAAGCGAAATCCTTGAGAAGAGCCGTCAGATCTCAACCGGGAGCTACGTGGTCGAAAATGACATTTGAAAACCTCAATGCGGCAGTATAGGAATTAGCAGAAATGTCCGGCGTAACCACAGATTCTGATGTCGGAACTTCGTCCGGAGTGGAATTCAATTTCTATTTCGTATCGAAAGGTCAGTTTTATATAACATTTTATATATCATTTATGGGTTGGAATTTGCAAGCGTAATACAATGCATGCTACGAATTATTTATCTTTATCTTGCCCCACCCATTTCAACTTGTCCCGATGTACCTTACACCTTCTCTCATAATGATAATTTTATGATTGTAGTGTTGAATAGATCGTAACATTAGCCCTCTTAATCTCCTTTCCAAGGAAATTGAGGCTACAAAGCATGAAATTGTCAATCGTGTGATTTTACTTTTGTCAAGTTATAGGCAATTTCCGTCTAAGGAAGTTTGCTGTTATAAGGTTTTGACGTTTTGAAGTTTACATGTACACGACGAAACACGTGTCAAATTTCAATTTGTACAATTACCCCACAGTTATGGATCAACTAAGGGTAATTTTTCAGAACAAACTATGATTAAAAAACATGGTGACGCTGTACAAAACAAAATTACTTCCCTGGCACTACTAAATATAGTTGTTTTTGAGAATACACCTCAAAACACTCGATTATTTACGAAAAAGTGTCGATTTCGATGGAAATTGCAAACGATGTCCACCCCACAGATGTGGATCAGTGGGAAAGAAGGCTTCGTATTATGGATCAAACCGACTCATATTATGGATCAAAACACTATAACAGCAATTTATCTGCGAGGAAAACGAATGGTGTGCCAATGAAAGCATACGTTTTGGCGTTTGTTTCGGAATCGTCTTATTGTTGATTCATAACTGTGGTATGGGTTTCAGTGCCCCACAGTTATGAATCAACGCTTCTGGGAATACGGATGACATTTTATTTCCTACGAACGGAAAAAATATGCTTAAGCATATTATAATTGATTGCGATGCTGTACCGATTTATGTTTCACGTTAGTAAAATGTGTTCTGCGTAATTGCAACTATATTTGATGAGATATTCCCGTTTTATTCCAACTCTGATCCATATATGTGTGCTATCCATAACTGTGGGGTGACTGTACATTTGACACGTGTTTCGTCGTGTACATGTAAACTTCAAAATGTCAGAACCTTAATTGTGTGCTACTATTCACCGAGGAAATGATGTTAAAAACAATGATAGCAATGAGAAGTGACATCGACACAAAATTCGAACGATTCCAGGACTGTAATCCATCTATGAATGAAACAAGATAGATACACAGCTCACGTTCCATCCCGTTTCATCAATAGAAGAGCTTCAACAGCTCGAAACAGATCCTGAAGATTAGGAGTTGCAACCTGACGTTGTGGTTCTCACGGAAACATGGTTGCACGCAAACATCTCCAATTCGGAGCTCGCAACTACCTATTGTATCTTTCGATGTGATCGGAGCTTAGCCAGCAGTAACCTTCAACGGGTGGTGGAGTACTGATCGCCGTGAATGCCGCCCTCAACTGCAGTTCAGTGGTCATGCAAAACTGTGAGCATCTCGAGCAAGCTGTCGTGTGCATAAAACTACAATGTACATCGGTGTGCGTATTTATCTCCGACCCAACTCGCAGCCAGCGTTATATGCGACGCACACCTCAGCCATTCAGCAGCTATCCGAACGAATATCAGATTCGATCGTCGTCGTGGGCGATTACAATCTTCTAACCCTCTAACCTAACGCATCAGCCGAACAAGAAATCGTCTTAGTTGAAACAATGGTTGCTTCGGGCCTGTACCAAATCAACACTCGACGTAACACTATCGGCCACTTATTGGATTTGGCATTTGCAAGGTTCTGAATTTTCGTATCAATGATGCGAAATCTACGATTTTTCGCACGTAAGGAGAATCACGGTGCTCCAATTACCGTTATTATCAAATAAAATATACCATTCAAACGGCAGTCAGCAGTTGATTCCTGACGTTGTTCTGCACCTCTGGGCCGATTTTGAAAAAAATCCTTAGTCAGAATTTTGAGTAACGCCCTTTTGAAGTTTATCCGATATAAATATGCCACTTTGACTTGTTTAAATAAAGAGATTATAATAAAATTTTGTAGTTTTGATTTTTATATGGTTTCAGATATTAAAAAATATTTTTTTCTGAAATTTTTCTCGACCGACATTTGAAAAGGGCCAATGCTATGTTTAGTTATTACTAATAAGCCAATACATGAAAAATGATATCTACCAAATTGAAAACTCCGCTGACACAAGAGATGGATAGATAAAGGATAGCAATATAGGAAGTCAGAATATAAGATAGATTGTAAAAAACACTTTTGATACCTGATGGACAATCCCCCTCATCTTGGGCGCTCTGGAGCACTTAAAAGTCCCTGCCCTCAACCCATTCCCCATCGGATATGGCCTTTACAATACGGCTCCAATTCATGTTTACGTATGGAGACTGATCTTGGAGAAGGCCTTTAACAATTTCAAGGAAAGATTTGGCATCCGTACCTACAAATTCGGGCTTGAGCTTTATTGATGCCAATTTCTCAAATTCAGGGTTTATCTTCACGCCCTGAAGTTGTGCAAGGGAAGTCTGGCCAGATTGCATAGTGTTCAGGCGCTTCCATGAAAGTGCCGCACACCCGAGTGTTCGGAAATTGCTTTGGGCGGTCAGGGTTCCACGGGGATCAATTAATTTATAAAATCGCCATGAAGTACCGTAGAGTGACACAAGCTGGTGCATGGTCTTTTGCCATTTCGGCAACTCGACCAGAACCAGAGGTGAAACATGTAGCCGTGTAATGTCAGTTGTTAGCCAGAATTCGGCTATAAGGGAGAAAATCGTCATCGACGTTTCCTGAAAAATGAGGTTCATGTGCTGAAGCTCTGGCGTATGCATGTCAATCACCGGAACAAACAGCGTCTTCTTTAGCCTCGGGAAGAATCCAAGCTCCTCATTCTGCTTGCGTAGTTCATCTTCATCCAAAAGTGGTTTTATCTTATTCTCCCAATCGATGGACTTGGCAGATAAGCCAAGTGTGTGGCACAGAGCCTTAATCCTCCGATCGATAAAGATATCAAGCTGATTGACAGCGTTAGCATTAATGGTTTTAATTACCATTAATAGGACAGCATACGCTGCACACGTCATTGTGGCGGAAGTGTGGATTGCGTACTCCCTGGTAGGACGCTTACCATCGAAGTCATTATGCGCGGCAACCATGGTGTCGAAGACAAGGTTGCTATCAACCATAGCTACCCCATCATCTCTCGCAGTAACATATGCTAGGTGGATCCCCTCCATTCCCGGGATCCAACGTAGGAGGGCCAATAGCATTGAGATATTAACTCCTCCTTCTTGATCAAAAAGTTTAATTTTCGGTAGAGCCGCAAGTACCTGTGTTAGCTCTCTAACACACTGGGGTTTTAAGATGCTCACTGAAACAGCAGGCTTACCTTTTGGGACTGCCTTGTCCCCCTTGAACAAACAGACCTTGCCTAGTGCCTCACATAAAGACTGGTGGTCATAACTTGTGACCGCTTTTTTGTCCGTGTCCTTATGAGTTCCGATGTTTAAAAGGAAGGATGTGGCACCCTTACAATAGATAACCTCGTTGAATTCGTAATCAGTAAAATTGTCCTCCCTGATTGGTTCAGTCAAGCTGACCTCTTGGAGAAACTGTTCGTCTACTACTCTTGCCATCGTGATACAATTGAAAAATGTTTGAAATCTGCGAAGTTTCGTATGATTTCTAACTGACTAAAAAAAACAAATTAACGCCTGGTAGTGATTTTAGGAAATTGTACAAAGCATTTAAATTTGTATGAAAAATTCTTGGACAGGATATGCAGATACGCCCTTTTGAAGTGTATTGAAAGAATATGGAATATGGTGGATTCTGCTCCTTCTATAATCACCGGTTAGCTAGGTGCATACATAATCATTACACTTTTGCGGTTGTTCTCATTTCATTCAATTTAGCAAGTTGCATAGAAGGAATGATTCAAATATAATGTAACGCAATTTCCAATTTGAGATCCCCTTTCCTCCCCCACGTTACAGCTATGGAAAATGTATGAACCGTAACACCGAACCCCCTCGTTACGTAACATTTGAACGATTCACACGTACACATTTTGTCTATACTGACATTGAAAAAGGACCAAAGTATAATTGAAATATACACATTTCAATATAGCTGAACAAATGACTGTATCAATGTTGACCGAAACACTCGAACATCACTTATCTGTACCTATATACATCTGTATTCTATTCCAGTATATTTAATTCTTTTCTATTCTAATCTGTTCTATTCTATTCAATTTTACTCTACTTAAATTTATTCTACTCTGATCCACCCTACTTGTTCTTATGCATATTTTTACAAATGGACACTGTATTAATCAACAACTGCGCGCAAAAGATTTGAACGGTACACTTTCGATATTTGTACGGCTTTTTAGCGCTCCCAGCTCTGTAAAAAATTCTGACTCCTAAAGCGTGCTTCTCATGAACATTTGAATTATTATTTCACAGTAAGTCCAAATAAGGGTTTCAACTTATGTATGATAGTTTTTATGTATTTTAAGGAACTGAAGCATTTTGTATTAAATGCTTTTAATTTGAGCTGGATCCTTGTTTTTTTTTTTTTTTTTTTCATGTTACGATAATATTTGAATAAGTAATCAAAGTCGAAATAATAAAAATAAATATAAAACAAACTCCCCTTCTAGCTCACATCATCAAGGCTGAACATTCTTGCTCATCCTCTTGACGAATTCTCCAACCGTATTGGGTCGTACATCCGTCAGTTTCGACCATCTGTCGAAGGCAACATCTCTCATTCTCTTTGGGATGGAACCATGATAGAACCTGGATATGTACATGTACCAGTCCAAGGCATCACGGCTCGTTGGTTCTCCATCTACTGCTCCTCCTAGTTCCGAAACGCTATCTAGATTCTCTAGATCTCCTCCACCTCCCTCGCTATCCGAAGACTCTGGGGTGCCGGGTCGAGATCCGTCTTCATCCTCACCTCCAGACCCGGGCTGATTTTCCTCCTCATCTTTGAATGCCTGGAGCCGCCTACGCATCTCCTCCATGTAATGGCGCGACTCTTCTTCTACCTTCTTCACCGTGCCCACCTCCGATGCCCGGTAGAACTGCATCTGGAGGGATCCAGTGCAGGAGTGGGCGTAGATAAACAGGATGGCATTATCTATAATTGCCTGTAGTCCAGAAGGCTGGAAATATATAGCATTCACTGATCGGGCCATCGGGACCGCACAGCCTATCATATGTGTGAACATATGAAGCCCGCAATTAAGGGCGGCTGAGTACGGACTCTTATCTACGATTCCGAGCCCCGAGAGATACGGACTGTAAGAGTAGGGTAGACAAATCTCCTGTCCTGGAATTGTCATCCTGTTCATGTCCGATCGAAGCACTGGCGTCATGAGCCATCGGGAAAATACTCTGGTTGTGTGATGCATTAGCTCACAACCAGCCGTGATCGCAGATAAGCCCGTGCAATCCTTATGTGCCATGATAAGAGTTCCGAAGCGCAACTTTGCTCTATTATGCTGTTTATCTACGCCCACTCCTGCACTGGATCCCTCCAGATGCAGTTCTACCGGGCATCGGAGGTGGGCACGGTGAAGAAGGTAGAAGAAGAGTCGCGCCATTACATGGAGGAGATGCGTAGGCGGCTCCAGGCATTCAAAGATGAGGAGGAAAATCAGCCCGGGTCTGGAGGTGAGGATGAAGACGGATCTCGACCCGGCACCCCAGAGTCTTCGGATAGCGAGGGAGGTGGAGGAGATCTAGAGAATCTAGATAGCGTTTCGGAACTAGGAGGAGCAGTAGATGGAGAACCAACGAGCCGTGATGCCTTGGACTGGTACATGTACATATCCAGGTTCTATCATGGTTCCATCCCAAAGAGAATGAGAGATGTTGCCTTCGACAGATGGTCGAAACTGACGGATGTACGACCCAATACGGTTGGAGAATTCGTCAAGAGGATGAGCAAGAATTGAATTTCTGTAATATATCAAGAAATTCCTTTGGAAATTGCATACATTTAGGCGTTTTCTGCGTAATTCTTGAAATTTAAACATTCATTATTTCTATAAATATTGTATTGTTAAGAATTTGGCAAGCATATTCGGATTCAGGGAGCTCAAATTTATTATGTAAAGTTGTTTTGAAAACTAACAATAATGACATTGATAAGTGATCAATTTCACCCCGAAATGAGATCTCCCGATTTTTTATTTTAGACATATTTTTTAGCACTAAAATTACATTTGTTAGAAAATTTCGGTACTTGAGTCAATGAGGCTCACCTTCATACTTGTTTTCCTGCATTCAGTTGTTTTGCATTGTCAACATTATAGAAATCAGACAAGAAAAACCTTGAAAAGTGATCAATTTCACCCGAAATTACGGTACCGTAAAACGGGGTAACTTTGATAATGCGCGTAACTTTGATAGTTCGAGATCCACAACATACTGAACGAAATAACAAAGTTTCAGTTAATCAGTTAAGCAAAACGAATGCAAAAGTTAAGACTATTAGTATGACACTTCATGTCAAAGCTATTTTCGTTGGAATCAAGTACATTTAGGGATTTATATGCAAATATTGAAAATTTATGAGATTTTAGCATGTTTGGAACGCTCACAAACAATCGGTTCTACGATCACTATTTGATGTAGTTTTGAATAGTTGGTCATTTATCGTTGACAGCCTAGTTATCAAAGAACTTGAGTACGGTCTCAAATCTCTTAGCGAAAAGCATTTTCACAAACTGGGACCATTTTTGTAATCTAAGTCAAAAATTTCCATACAGCGTTATACGCCTAGAGGTATGCAACGCCCTATAAATGTTCCGTAATGCATTCAGTTTTGTTCGATTTATACTCTATTATCAAAGTTACCCCAAAACAGAAAACCGACTTTCGATTATTTGAAAAATGATATATCCATTAAGAATAAATCTTTTGGCAATCTATCAACTGTAAACGATAGTTAGGATACCAGTACTTGTTTTAAAAATATGAAATATAATTCTTTGAAACAGCATGCATAAATATTCAAGTTTTCTTCGAAAAAACCCCCGTTTTAAGGTACCGTAAAACGGGGTATCTATAATGCGGGTAACTTTGATAGTGCGTAACCCACCAAATACTAAACGAAATATCATAATTTCTGTTAATCAGTTAAGCAAAACGAATGCAAAACTAAAGAATATTGGTATGACACTTCACGTAAGAGCAGTTTTCATTTGAATCAAGAACATTTGAGGCTTTTTATACGAATATTAAAAATTGACACAATTTTCGCATTTTCGAAACGCTTACAAACAATCTGTTCTACGATCACTATTTGATGTAGTTTTGAATAGTTGGCCACTTATTTTTGATAGCCTAGTTATCATAGAGCTTGAATACGGTCTCAAATCTTTTAGCGAAAAGCATTTTCACAAACTGGGACCATTTTTGTAATCTAAGTCAGAAATTTCCATATAATGTTAAACGCCTAGAGGTATGCAATGCCCTACAAATGCACATTATTCATTCAATTTTGTTCGATTCATACTCCATTATCAAAGTTACCCCAGAACAGAAAACCTACTTTCGATCATATGAAAAATTATACATCCATTCAGAATAAATCTTTTGGCAATCTATCGACTGCAATCGATAGCTAGGATGCCAGTACTTGTTTTAAAAATATAAATTATAATTCTTTGAAACAGCATGCATAAATATTCAAGTTTTCTTCGAAAAAACTATCAAAGTTACCCCGTTTTACGGTACCTTGAGAAGGTACGATTGCGATACTGAGTCGTATGCCTTTGTGTAGTCGATGTACGTCATACTCAGGTTCCTTTGCTTTTGGGTAGCTTGCCCTACAATGACTGCATCTATGATGACCTGATCTTTGCAGCCTTGCGTGTTTCTGCGATACCCTTTCTGTTCCTCGGTCATCACCAACATCGCAATCAGCTTGCACCCTCCTCGCTATTATCGACGATAGCACTTTATACAGACTAGAAAGGCACGTTATTGGTCTGTACTTCGCAGAGTCAACTGTGTTTTGGTCCTTCGACAGAAGAAATGTGACACCCCTGGTAATGAATTCCGGTAGCAGCGTGGAGCCTCCTAGTACTGTATAGAAGTATTCCGCCATCCGCCCATGGATTGTTGTAAGTTTTTTATACCAAAAATTGTGCACAAAATCAAGTCCTGGTGCTGCCCAATTCCTGGTATACCGGGTAGCCTCACGTATATCCTGAGCAGTTTTCACGAACGCGGGCATATCTCAAATTCCATTACACTGTCTCTCTTCTTCTGCTAACCACATCCCATCGCCGTTGTTTTTGGTATCCGGTTTTGTTCCTCCCGCTTCGAACATTCTCCTTAACATCGCAATCGTTTCGCAAGAGCACTGAACCGCTGTACAAGGGTGTCGAGGATCTCAGTAATGGCGATCCGACCTCGTGCCGGCACATGGGGCCTGTCCCACGAAACTGCGTAACTGCTGTGCCCATAGGAAGCGCTAATTCGTACAGTTGAACCACGACTCTTACTCGCGATCGATGCATCCTGCCCAGCAGAACTCCTTCTCTTCGTAACGCTCGATCTTGTCCTCTCCTCTCCTATTTCATTCTGCACTTCCAGCTTCATGTGCTCCACTTCTGCAGCGGTGAGGTGAGCATGTGATGGCTGTCAATTCGAAGGAGGGGCGTCGGTGGTTCGAATAGTTTAACGTCGCCAGGTTCATTGACAAATGCCCAGGCTTCCGAATTCTCACTCACTCTCACGATAATAGATTTATCCCTCAAAGCAATTTTCAGCGATCAGCTGCCTTGCGATTTTATCCGTCCACAAAACAAAGCGAAAATAGATAATTGCACATTTCCGCAGCCGTGAGAAGTTTGTTTTCTCTTTCTCCAATCCATAGAGAATTTTTCCTGTATCCATCGCCACGAGCAGCAGTTGCTTTTATGCACCAAATTAACCACTCCTTTCGTCAAGTTGGTGTGGTAGCATGGTTAGCGTGCACGCATCGCGGTTATTTTTAGCAATGTTCTAGGTTCGAATCCCGTCACCGGCACTAGTTTTTGTTTATCCACATAGTGATAATTCTCGAGAGCAGTTGGTGAGCGAAAATATGATGAAGTGAAAAATAAACTATCTACAGAGTGGAGTGATTTTCGGTTATCCTTCATCGTAGCTCCAGGGAAAATTAGTGTGAGCGATAAAAGATGTTCACGCGAGGAAGCGAAAAAAGCATTCTCACGGTTCTACAATTACTGTTATTATTAAATAAAATATACCATTCAAACGGCAGTCAGCAGTTGATTCCTGACGTTGTTCTGCACCTCTGGAGCGATTTTGAAAACATCCTTAGTCAGAATTTTGAGTTACGCCCTTTTGAAGTTTATATGATAGAACTCACATAAAATATGTCATTTTTACTTGTTTAAACAAAAAGATTATACAAAAAAAATGTTTTACAAAAAAAATCTAGACCGACATTTGAAAAGGGCCAATGCTTTGTTTAGTTATTACTTATCAACCAATACACGAACAATTATATTTAACAATCTAACGCCCGATAGTGATTTTAGGATATTGTCCAAAGCATTCAAATATGAATGAATAATTCTTGGACAGGATATGCAGATACGCCGTTTTGAAGTGTATGAAAAGAATTTTGTTTGGTGAATTCCGTTTCATCTATAATCAATGGTTAGTTGCATACATAATCATTACACCTTTGCGGTTGTTCTTATTTCATTAAATTTAGTAAGTTGCATAAAATTTACACGTACACATATTGTCTAGTTTGGCGTTATAAAAGGGCCAAAGTATAATTGAAATATATACACATCAATATAGCTGAACATCAAAGTTGATCGCAATATTCGAACATAACATATCTGTATCTACATAATTCTATATTCTATTTAATTATTTTCTATTCTAATCTGTTCTATTCTATTCAATTCTACTTCAAATACTTTTGATCCACCCTACTTGTTCTTATACATATTTTTACAAATGCCAATGTTGTAATCAACAACTGTACGCAAAATAATTGAACGGTACACTTTCGATGTTTGTTCGACTTTATAGCGCTGACAGGTCTGTGAAACAGTGCTATGCACAGACTCCGACGCCAGCTCATTATGTCAGCCTAGTCCTCGACCAGTCGCATTGCAGAAGTCTTTTACATGAAACTTGGTGATATGATATTTCGAAGATTTTGTCAGACTCTGCTCTTCCCAGCTCTCGACAAACTTGTTCAAATTACCTTTAAAATGTCTCGGAGGACATGCAATACGATCTGGCTCTTTTGATTCTTGGCGGGTTCAGAATTCACATGGCCTCGAATCAAACATATATCGACCGTCTTCAGACTGCCCTGAAATCCCAATTAATCAACCCGGATTTTTCGGATGGAGTCGAGGTGGCAATCACTAATTTCACCCAGTTGTACTCGGATCCCGAATTTGTCAAACTCGCATGCGGCATCGATATGTTTTTGGCCGTCTTCCCCCAGCATAATAGAGCAAAGTTGCGCTTCGGAACTCTTATCATGGCACATAAGGATTGCACGGGCTTATCTGCGATCACGGCTGGTTGTGAGCTAATGCATCACACAACCAGAGTATTTTCCCGATGGCTCATGACGCCAGTGCTTCGATCGGACATGAACAGGATGACAATTCCAGGACAGGAGATTTGTCTACCCTACTCTTACAGTCCGTATCTCTCGGGGCTCGGAATCGTAGATAAGAGTCCGTACTCAGCCGCCCTTAATTGCGGGCTTCATATGTTCACACATATGATAGGCTGTGCGGTCCCGATGGCCCGATCAGTGAATGCTATATATTTCCAGCCTTCTGGACTACAGGCAATTATAGATAATGCCATCCTGTTTATCTACGCCCACTCCTGCACTGGATCCCTCCAGATGCAGTTCTACCGGGCATCGGAGGTGGGCACGGTGAAGAAGGTAGAAGAAGAGTCGCGCCATTACATGGAGGAGATGCGTAGGCGGCTCCAGGCATTCAAAGATGAGGAGGAAAATCAGCCCGGGTCTGGAGGTGAGGATGAAGACGGATCTCGACCCGGCACCCCAGAGTCTTCGGATAGCGAGGGAGGTGGAGGAGATCTAGAGAATCTAGATAGCGTTTCGGAACTAGGAGGAGCAGTAGATGGAGAACCAACGAGCCGTGATGCCTTGGACTGGTACATGTACATATCCAGGTTCTATCATGGTTCCATCCCAAAGAGAATGAGAGATGTTGCCTTCGACAGATGGTCGAAACTGACGGATGTACGACCCAATACGGTTGGAGAATTCGTCAAGAGGATGAGCAAGAATGTTCAGCCTTGATGATGTGAGCTAGAAGGGGAGTTTGTTTTATATTTATTTTTATTATTTCGACTTTGATTACTTATTCAAATATTATCGTAACATGAAAAAAAAAAAAAAAAAAAAAAACAAGGATCCAGCTCAAATTAAAAGCATTTAATACAAAATGCGTCAGTTCCTTAAAATACATAAAAACTATCATACATAAGTTGAAACCCTTATTTGGACTTACTGTGAAATAATAATTCAAATGTTCATGAGAAGCACGCTTTAGGAGTCAGAATTTTTTACAGAGCTGGGAGCGCTAAAAAGCCGTACAAATATCGAAAGTGTACCGTTCAAATCTTTTGCGCGCAGTTGTTGATTAATACAGTGTCCATTTGTAAAAATATGCATAAGAACAAGTAGGGTGGATCAGAGTAGAATAAATTTAAGTAGAGTAAAATTGAATAGAATAGAACAGATTAGAATAGAAAAGAATTAAATATACTGGAATAGAATACAGATGTATATAGGTACAGATAAGTGATGTTCGAGTGTTTCGGTCAACATTGATACAGTCATTTGTTCAGCTATATTGAAATGTGTATATTTCAATTATACTTTGGTCCTTTTTCAATGTCAGTATAGACAAAATGTGTACGTGTGAATCGTTCAAATGTTACGTAACGAGGGGGTTCGGTGTTACGGTTCATACATTTTCCATAGCTGTAACGTGGGGGAGGAAAGGGGATCTCAAATTGGAAATTGCGTTACATTATATTTGAATCATTCCTTCTATGCAACTTGCTAAATTGAATGAAATGAGAACAACCGCAAAAGTGTAATGATTATGTATGCACCTAGCTAACCGGTGATTATAGAAGGAGCAGAATCCACCATATTCCATATTCTTTCAATACACTTCAAAAGGGCGTATCTGCATATCCTGTCCAAGAATTTTTCATACAAATTTAAATGCTTTGTACAATTTCCTAAAATCACTACCAGGCGTTAATTTGTTTTTTTTAGTCAGTTAGAAATCATACGAAACTTCGCAGATTTCAAACATTTTTCAATTGTATCACGATGGCAAGAGTAGTAGACGAACAGTTTCTCCAAGAGGTCAGCTTGACTGAACCAATCAGGGAGGACAATTTTACTGATTACGAATTCAACGAGGTTATCTATTGTAAGGGTGCCACATCCTTCCTTTTAAACATCGGAACTCATAAGGACACGGACAAAAAAGCGGTCACAAGTTATGACCACCAGTCTTTATGTGAGGCACTAGGCAAGGTCTGTTTGTTCAAGGGGGACAAGGCAGTCCCAAAAGGTAAGCCTGCTGTTTCAGTGAGCATCTTAAAACCCCAGTGTGTTAGAGAGCTAACACAGGTACTTGCGGCTCTACCGAAAATTAAACTTTTTGATCAAGAAGGAGGAGTTAATATCTCAATGCTATTGGCCCTCCTACGTTGGATCCCGGGAATGGAGGGGATCCACCTAGCATATGTTACTGCGAGAGATGATGGGGTAGCTATGGTTGATAGCAACCTTGTCTTCGACACCATGGTTGCCGCGCATAATGACTTCGATGGTAAGCGTCCTACCAGGGAGTACGCAATCCACACTTCCGCCACAATGACGTGTGCAGCGTATGCTGTCCTATTAATGGTAATTAAAACCATTAATGCTAACGCTGTCAATCAGCTTGATATCTTTATCGATCGGAGGATTAAGGCTCTGTGCCACACACTTGGCTTATCTGCCAAGTCCATCGATTGGGAGAATAAGATAAAACCACTTTTGGATGAAGATGAACTACGCAAGCAGAATGAGGAGCTTGGATTCTTCCCGAGGCTAAAGAAGACGCTGTTTGTTCCGGTGATTGACATGCATACGCCAGAGCTTCAGCACATGAACCTCATTTTTCAGGAAACGTCGATGACGATTTTCTCCCTTATAGCCGAATTCTGGCTAACAACTGACATTACACGGCTACATGTTTCACCTCTGGTTCTGGTCGAGTTGCCG
Source organism: Aedes aegypti (assembly GCF_002204515.2). Classification (NCBI taxonomy): domain Eukaryota; kingdom Metazoa; phylum Arthropoda; class Insecta; order Diptera; family Culicidae; genus Aedes; species Aedes aegypti. The sequence continues at coordinate 132,497,271 of NC_035107.1, forward strand.
AAATGGCAAAAGACCATGCACCAGCTTGTGTCACTCTACGGTACTTCATGGCGATTTTATAAATTAATTGATCCCCGTGGAACCCTGACCGCCCAAAGCAATTTCCGAACACTCGGGTGTGCGGCACTTTCATGGAAGCGCCTGAACACTATGCAATCTGGCCAGACTTCCCTTGCACAACTTCAGGGCGTGAAGATAAACCCTGAATTTGAGAAATTGGCATCAATAAAGCTCAAGCCCGAATTTGTAGGTACGGATGCCAAATCTTTCCTTGAAATTGTTAAAGGCCTTCTCCAAGATCAGTCTCCATACGTAAACATGAATTGGAGCCGTATTGTAAAGGCCATATCCGATGGGGAATGGGTTGAGGGCAGGGACTTTTAAGTGCTCCAGAGCGCCCAAGATGAGGGGGATTGTCCATCAGGTATCAAAAGTGTTTTTTACAATCTATCTTATATTCTGACTTCCTATATTGCTATCCTTTATCTATCCATCTCTTGTGTCAGCGGAGTTTTCAATTTGGTAGATATCATTTTTCATGTATTGGCTTATTAGTAATAACTAAACATAGCATTGGCCCTTTTCAAATGTCGGTCGAGAAAAATTTCAGAAAAAAATATTTTTTAATATCTGAAACCATATAAAAATCAAAACTACAAAATTTTATTATAATCTCTTTATTTAAACAAGTCAAAGTGGCATATTTATATCGGATAAACTTCAAAAGGGCGTTACTCAAAATTCTGACTAAGGATTTTTTTCAAAATCGGCCCAGAGGTGCAGAACAACGTCAGGAATCAACTGCTGACTGCCGTTTGAATGGTATATTTTATTTGATAATAACGGTAATTGGAGCACCGTGATTCTCCTTACGTGCGAAAAATCGTAGATTTCGCATCATTGATACGAAAATTCAGAACCTTGCAAATGCCAAATCCAATAAGTGGCCGATAGTGTTACGTCGAGTGTTGATTTGGTACAGGCCCGAAGCAACCATTGTTTCAACTAAGACGATTTCTTGTTCGGCTGATGCGTTAGGTTAGAGGGTTAGAAGATTGTAATCGCCCACGACGACGATCGAATCTGATATTCGTTCGGATAGCTGCTGAATGGCTGAGGTGTGCGTCGCATATAACGCTGGCTGCGAGTTGGGTCGGAGATAAATACGCACACCGATGTACATTGTAGTTTTATGCACACGACAGCTTGCTCGAGATGCTCACAGTTTTGCATGACCACTGAACTGCAGTTGAGGGCGGCATTCACGGCGATCAGTACTCCACCACCCGTTGAAGGTTACTGCTGGCTAAGCTCCGATCACATCGAAAGATACAATAGGTAGTTGCGAGCTCCGAATTGGAGATGTTTGCGTGCAACCATGTTTCCGTGAGAACCACAACGTCAGGTTGCAACTCCTAATCTTCAGGATCTGTTTCGAGCTGTTGAAGCTCTTCTATTGATGAAACGGGATGGAACGTGAGCTGTGTATCTATCTTGTTTCATTCATAGATGGATTACAGTCCTGGAATCGTTCGAATTTTGTGTCGATGTCACTTCTCATTGCTATCATTGTTTTTAACATCATTTCCTCGGTGAATAGTAGCACACAATTAAGGTTCTGACATTTTGAAGTTTACATGTACACGACGAAACACGTGTCAAATGTACAGTCACCCCACAGTTATGGATAGCACACATATATGGATCAGAGTTGGAATAAAACGGGAATATCTCATCAAATATAGTTGCAATTACGCAGAACACATTTTACTAACGTGAAACATAAATCGGTACAGCATCGCAATCAATTATAATATGCTTAAGCATATTTTTTCCGTTCGTAGGAAATAAAATGTCATCCGTATTCCCAGAAGCGTTGATTCATAACTGTGGGGCACTGAAACCCATACCACAGTTATGAATCAACAATAAGACGATTCCGAAACAAACGCCAAAACGTATGCTTTCATTGGCACACCATTCGTTTTCCTCGCAGATAAATTGCTGTTATAGTGTTTTGATCCATAATATGAGTCGGTTTGATCCATAATACGAAGCCTTCTTTCCCACTGATCCACATCTGTGGGGTGGACATCGTTTGCAATTTCCATCGAAATCGACACTTTTTCGTAAATAATCGAGTGTTTTGAGGTGTATTCTCAAAAACAACTATATTTAGTAGTGCCAGGGAAGTAATTTTGTTTTGTACAGCGTCACCATGTTTTTTAATCATAGTTTGTTCTGAAAAATTACCCTTAGTTGATCCATAACTGTGGGGTAATTGTACAAATTGAAATTTGACACGTGTTTCGTCGTGTACATGTAAACTTCAAAACGTCAAACCTTATAACAGCAAACTTCCTTAGACGGAAATTGCCTATAACTTGACAAAAGTAAAATCACACGATTGACAATTTCATGCTTTGTAGCCTCAATTTCCTTGGAAAGGAGATTAAGAGGGCTAATGTTACGATCTATTCAACACTACAATCATAAAATTATCATTATGAGAGAAGGTGTAAGGTACATCGGGACAAGTTGAAATGGGTGGGGCAAGATAAAGTGCAAATTTTTCAACATGATGACAGTAGAGGAGTGGCAGACAGTATCTACTACAGACTCCAAGAGTGCTAATTCACATTGCGTTTGCGATATTGGCAGATAAATAATTCGTAGCATGCATTGTATTACGCTTGCAAATTCCAACCCATAAATGATATATAAAATGTTATATAAAACTGACCTTTCGATACGAAATAGAAATTGAATTCCACTCCGGACGAAGTTCCGACATCAGAATCTGTGGTTACGCCGGACATTTCTGCTAATTCCTATACTGCCGCATTGAGGTTTTCAAATGTCATTTTCGACCACGTAGCTCCCGGTTGAGATCTGACGGCTCTTCTCAAGGATTTCGCTTTTTTCGGGGGCCAGTGCAAGTATTTGCTAATGATCCATCCACTCGGAACCGTTGTCAAAACAGGACGCCCTGCTTCGTACGCTTTCACAATGCAGTCGTGGTGAACAGCTACTGGAAATTAGCAAAGTATTATTAGGAAAATTGTGGCATTTTATAAAATGCATGGAATATATAAAACTAACCAGAATTAAGATTCAATTAAATCAACACTCATTAATACTTTAACTGAAAACGCAGATTGGCTATTTTAAAACCATTCCTAATCAAGAGCTGCTACGAAGAAAATAGTTAGTTGATTTACATTCTGATTATTTGACATTTGTGCGGCCAATGTTACCAGTAATTCGGATCAGAAATTGTTAGTAAAATATGATATTTCAAGATCGTTTGCTTTGACCTCCAATAAAAATGTTTTAAAGACGTCCTCTAAATTATACCTACCGTATTCCGGGATAACATTGATCAGCGGGATAACAACGATCGGAATGCCCCTCCTGGTAAGAAACTCGAATCAACATTTATCGATGGAATGGCATCGCTGAAAATGATTCCGTTGTCAAAAGTTTCAAATCTCTTAGCGAAAAGCATTTTCACAAGCTGGTACCGGTTTTGTAATCAAAGTCAGAAATTTCCATACAACGTTAAACGCCTTGATATATGCAAAGCCCTATTGATGTTACGTAATTCATTCAATTTTGTTCGATTTATACTCCATTACCAAAGTACAGTCAGCCCACAGTTATGGATCAACTATGGGTCATTTTTCATAACAAAATACGATGACAAAAAATGGTGACGCTGTACAAATTAAAATTACCGTAATTTCGGGTGAAATTGATCACTTTTCACTGTTTTCCATGTCTGTTTTCTATGATGTTGCCAATTCCAAACAACTTAATGCAGGAAAACAAGTACGACGGTGAGCTTCATTGGTTTATATACTCAAATTTTAATACAGTTGTGATTTTAGTGCTGTAAATCGTCTCTAAAATAAAAAATCAAGGAATTCCATTTCGGGGTGAAATTGATCACCTGTTAAAACAATTATTGTTAGTTTTGAAAACAACTTTACTTATTTAATTTGAGCCTCCTGAATCCAAATATGCTTGCCAAATTCTTAACAATGCAAAATTTATGGAAATAATTAACAATTAATTTTCAGCAGTACCGCAGAAAACGCCTAAATGTAGGCAATTCCCGAAGGAATTTAATGATATCTATACAAAAATTCAATTATTACAACAAAATGAACAAATTGGTACGAATTTTGATGATAAAATTCGTTTTGGGGATATATTTCAAGCATCCTTACAAATTTTCAGGTTGACACCATGTCCAAATCCTTGTTTAAAACTATAAGTTTATTGATGTCTGCCAATACCACACAGAACACGATTATGGAATTTCCTATCATTTTAAAAGAAATAAACATTCCATAACACTAAAAGCTTCACAACATGCAATTTGACAATAGTTAAGACAAACAACGTTCATTTACAAAGGTTGCATTGGTTTCTGTGCTCTATTAGAGGCAAATAAAATCGTGTGACACAGTGATCAATTTCACCCTACTGATCAATTTCACCCGAATTTACGGTACCTTCCTGACACTGCAGAATATAGTTGTTTATGAGAATACACCTCAAAATTCCCGGTTATTTACGAAAAAGTGTCGATTTTGATAGAAATTTCAAACGATGCCCACCCCACAGATATGGATCAGTGGGAGAGATGATCCCTATTATGGATCGAATCGACTCATATTATGGATCAAAACAGTATAACAGTAATTTACCTGCGAGGTAAACTAATGGTGTGCTAGTGAATGCATATGTATTGGCGTTTGTTTCGGAATCGTTTTATGCTTGATTCATAATTGTGGTATGGTTTTCAATGCCCCACAGTTATGAATCAACGCTTTTGAGAATACGGTTGTCATTTTATTTCCTACGAACGGTTTAAGCATATTATGATTGATTGCGATACTGTTCAGATTTGTGGTTCACGTAGGTAAAATGTGTTCAGCGTAATTGCAACTCTATTTGACGAGATATTCCCGTTTTAACCCAATTCTGATCCATAACTGTGGGGTGACTGTAACCCCAAAACAGAAAACCGACTTTCGATCATATGAAAAATTATATATCCATTCAAAATAAATCTTCTGGCTATCTATCAACTGCAATCGATAGCTAGGATGCCAGTAGTTTTAAAATTATAACTTACTAGTGGTCCCGGCAAACTTCGTCTTGCCATCAAGTAGGCTGTTGAAAACCGCTACGAATCGTCTCATACAAAATGACAGTTCCGTTCACTCTCGTTTTTCCGACTTTCCCGGTGAATATCCTGGAGCTTTTATACACACAAACACGTCGGAACCCTTGACGAACAAAATGGAGAAAGAATCATCCAAATCCGCTGACCCGTTCGTTAGCCATTTCGTGACATACAAACACCATTCCATTTTTATTTATATAGAAACGCTATCTAGATTCTCTAGATCTCCTCCACCTCCCTCGCTATCCGAAGACTCTGGGGTGCCGGGTCGAGATCCGTCTTCATCCTCACCTCCAGACCCGGGCTGATTTTCCTCCTCATCTTTGAATGCCTGGAGCCGCCTACGCATCTCCTCCATGTAATGGCGCGACTCTTCTTCTACCTTCTTCACCGTGCCCACCTCCGATGCCCGGTAGAACTGCATCTGGAGGGATCCAGTGCAGGAGTGGGCGTAGATAAACAGGATGGCATTATCTATAATTGCCTGTAGTCCAGAAGGCTGGAAATATATAGCATTCACTGATCGGGCCATCGGGACCGCACAGCCTATCATATGTGTGAACATATGAAGCCCGCAATTAAGGGCGGCTGAGTACGGACTCTTATCTACGATTCCGAGCCCCGAGAGATACGGACTGTAAGAGTAGGGTAGACAAATCTCCTGTCCTGGAATTGTCATCCTGTTCATGTCCGATCGAAGCACTGGCGTCATGAGCCATCGGGAAAATACTCTGGTTGTGTGATGCATTAGCTCACAACCAGCCGTGATCGCAGATAAGCCCGTGCAATCCTTATGTGCCATGATAAGAGTTCCGAAGCGCAACTTCGCTCTATTATGCTGGGGGAAGACGGCCAAAAACATATCGATGCCGCATGCGAGTTTGACAAATTCGGGATCCGAGTACAACTGGGTGAAATTAGTGATTGCCACCTCGACTCCATCCGAAAAACTATAAGGGTACATCCCTATGGGGTTGTACGAACTGGTGACGTAGGACCACGATGGTTTATGTAACTGAATTTGATGTCATTGTTGTTGCTCGTTTTGACTTCATACTGTTTTCAGTGTTCGAAACTTTCGTAAATATTGTGTATTTCTTTCACTACTGGACTGCGAAGTGCGGTCTCATAAGTGCGAAAGTGAGAATAAATGTGCGGGATTGCTTTCAATCCTGTTGGTGTCTTCAGAGCACTTATTCTTTGATTTACAAAGAATAAGTCCCCCGAAGACACCTACCCGATTTAATGCAATTGCGCACTTTTATTAGCGTTTCCGCACTTGTAAAAACTTATGCGATAGTCCAGTGGTGAAAGAAATGCGCAATATTAATGCATATAACGATTTGCAATTTGGTCAATCATTCGTCATATTTATCTATGAAAATGTGAAATTTCACTTCAGGATGTATGATCATTTTGAAATTATATTAATAACCTCCTCTGAAATATACAGTAGCATTGGAAAGAACAGTAGTGATTCAGTAGTAGATCCAGTCATCGCTTTGTAGTTCTTATGGTTTGAGAGAAATATTATTCATTGCTTGGCAATGTAATAAATTAAGTCGGAAATATTACTCCGATAACTCTTTTACGCACATGTGGTGGCCCTAAAAAGAGCCAAAGGCTTTGTTAGCACGAATGCTGTTATAGATAAATGGCACTACAGGATATTATCAGTTGATTGCCATGGTTAAACGAAAAATCCTCAATGCAATGCAATGAACAAGTTCTCTGCTTATACGACGAACCAGCTCAATGTTTCGTCGTGTGGATGGCACACATCAGAAACAGATATTGGACCACACGGCTGAAGTCGAAATCTGAAATCGTAGCTTAAGTTTGAAATCTTGAGCAATTTCACTAGCCAGACGCTTGATTTGCCTAATAATAGTGGTAATGGTACCTAACAGGCTTGATTCTTGACTGCACCACAGATGATGAGTTTGATTTTGACGGCGCACTGGTTGCGTTCTTCTCGCCCGATGAGATTTGCGGTGCTGATGACGATGTGCGCTTCAACAAGCGGCTTTGGTCGATTTTCTTCAGCCATCTCGAACAAATTAAGGAATATTACACAATCAACTTTTTAAAACACATTTGTTGGCTCTGAAAAGGGCCGATTGAATTGTTGAATTTGCGTAACACGGACACATTTTGACGGCGCACTGGTTGCAATCCTCCTCGCCCGATGAGATTTGCGGTGCTGACAAGCGGTGCGCTTCAACAAGCGGCTTTGGTCGATTTTCTTCAGCCATCTCGTACAAAAAGCTTGCCTCTGGTAGCGAGGAGCTTAGCAGGTTTGGAGGAGCTCTTACCAGCTCGAAAGCGAAAACAGAATGAAACCGAATTCAACGAAGGAGGGATGCTTTATACCCTTAGAATAGCAGGTGATGCTCCTCCTTTCAAATTCTTCGTTTTCTTATCTGGGAAATAGGCTATATGAAACTGATGTCTGGGTAAGGGATGTACAAGATTAGCATTATGCTGTTATTGCATCCCGACGGCACTGCAGCAGCGGCCTCGGAAATATCCTCAAATTGCCGTATTGTCAATTATTCGTAATAAATCAATTATTGTATGATGCTATGAGATGAATTAAGAGATTACAGCAAGTATGTGGTAAACACATTAGGGAATATTACACAAACAACTCTTTAATTTCTTTTCGAAAGCATTCTAAAGATGTCGCAATTTGGTTACATGTGATCATTTTCGTAATCGAAGTGTTCTCATAAAATATGACAAATCAAAGACACTGTCGTAAATTCCACTCTAGTTTACAATCGTTGTGAAATGTTGAGCACTCACCCCGACGGCACTGCAGCAGCGTCCACGAATAGTCAATTATTCTTAACAAATAAAATTTTGTATGAAGCTGCGAGATTGATTGAGAAATATAAGATGTAATAAGGTCGGAAATATTATTCCTTCAACTCTTTTCCACAAATTTGATGGTCCTGATAAGGTCCGATGGCAGATAAATAGCACTGCGGGAAGTTATTATGCCATGGTCAAACGGGAAATCCTAAACGCAAACAGCAACAGCAACGGGTAGTGGATCCACGGCCACGTGTCGAAATCTGGAAACTCGAGCGATTCCGACGCTCGATTAGCAGCAGCTCCTCGGATCAGCAACTCTGGTATCTGGTTCCTATCGGGCTTGCTTCTTGACCACCGATGCTGAATTTATCACGGGTCGAAATCTGGGAGCACGGATAAATTTGCGGCGGCGACGACGATGGCTTGGACGCTTCTCCGAGCAGCAGTAGTTTGCCGCTCGGAGAAGCGCCCAAGCCATCGTCATCGCCGCCGCAAATCAATCTTGCGTCTTCCTCTTCCGACGACACAAATTGGACTGTGACGCGGGTGCAAAAGCAAAGCGAGAATGACTCGCCCGACCGTGTTCACAGTCCGACCGCAAAAAGAAGACTGATGGAAGAAGCAGGGACCCGTTTGCTTTTATAGTGGGAAGCGACACCGTCGAAAAGTGCTCGAACGTGATTGGTTGGATAAGAAAGGGGTCAACATTTATCAAATTTTCAATAGTTTAACAACAAAATTTACTTATCGGATATATTACTAACGATGCGTAGATACATTTCTGATCGAATGATACTAAAATCGTAATAATTGGTTCATAAACAACTGAGTTATTAACGTTCAAAATCTCCCCTAATTTCGTTACATGTCTCATTTTCCGTACTTTTAAAGTGCACCCCAATATAGAAAACAAAGACGTAGTCCTACGTCAAAATCCGGGTTGATTAATTGGGATTTCAGGGCAGTCTGAAGACGGTCGATATATGCTTGATTCGAGGCCATGTGAATTCTGAACCCGCCAAGAATCAAAAGAGCCAGATCGTATTGCATGTCCTCCGAGACATTTTAAAGGTAATTTGAACAAGTTTGTCGAGAGCTGGGAAGAGCAGAGTCTGACAAAATCTTCGAAATATCATATCACCAAGTTTCATGTAAAAGACTTCTGCAATGCGACTGGTCGAGGACTAGGCTGACATAATGAGCTGGCGTCGGAGTCTGTGCATAGCACTGTTTCACAGACCTGTCAGCGCTATAAAGTCGAACAAACATCGAAAGTGTACCGTTCAATTATTTTGCGTACAGTTGTTGATTACAACATTGGCATTTGTAAAAATATGTATAAGAACAAGTAGGGTGGATCAAAAGTATTTTAAGTAGAATTGAATAGAATAGAACAGATTAGAATAGAAAATAATTAAATAGAATATAGAATTATGTAGATACAGATATGTTATGTTCGAATATTGCGATCAACTTTGATGTTCAGCTATATTGATGTGTATATATTTCAATTATACTTTGGCCCTTTTATAACGCCAAACTAGACAATATGTGTACGTGTAAATTTTATGCAACTTACTAAATTTAATGAAATAAGAACAACCGCAAAGGTGTAATGATTATGTATGCAACTAACCATTGATTATAGATGAAACGGAATTCACCAAACAAAATTCTTTTCATACACTTCAAAACGGCGTATCTGCATATCCTGTCCAAGAATTATTCATTCATATTTGAATGCTTTGGACAATATCCTAAAATCACTATCGGGCGTTAGATTGTTAAATATAATTGTTCGTGTATTGGTTGATAAGTAATAACTAAACAAAGCATTGGCCCTTTTCAAATGTCGGTCTAGATTTTTTTTGTAAAACATTTTTTTTTGTATAATCTTTTTGTTTAAACAAGTAAAAATGACATATTTTATGTGAGTTCTATCATATAAACTTCAAAAGGGCGTAACTCAAAATTCTGACTAAGGATGTTTTCAAAATCGCTCCAGAGGTGCAGAACAACGTCAGGAATCAACTGCTGACTGCCGTTTGAATGGTATATTTTATTTAATAATAACAGTAATTGTAGAACCGTGAGAATGCTTTTTTCGCTTCCTCGCGTGAACATCTTTTATCGCTCACACTAATTTTCCCTGGAGCTACGATGAAGGATAACCGAAAATCACTCCACTCTGTAGATAGTTTATTTTTCACTTCATCATATTTTCGCTCACCAACTGCTCTCGAGAATTATCACTATGTGGATAAACAAAAACTAGTGCCGGTGACGGGATTCGAACCTAGAACATTGCTAAAAATAACCGCGATGCGTGCACGCTAACCATGCTACCACACCAACTTGACGAAAGGAGTGGTTAATTTGGTGCATAAAAGCAACTGCTGCTCGTGGCGATGGATACAGGAAAAATTCTCTATGGATTGGAGAAAGAGAAAACAAACTTCTCACAGCTGCGGAAATGTGCAATTATCTATTTTCGCTTTGTTTTGTGGACGGATAAAATCGCAAGGCAGCTGATCGCTGAAAATTGCTTTGAGGGATAAATCTATTATCGTGAGAGTGAGTGAGAATTCGGAAGCCTGGGCATTTGTCAATGAACCTGGCGACGTTAAACTATTCGAACCACCGACGCCCCTCCTTCGAATTGACAGCCATCACATGCTCACCTCACCGCTGCAGAAGTGGAGCACATGAAGCTGGAAGTGCAGAATGAAATAGGAGAGGAGAGGACAAGATCGAGCGTTACGAAGAGAAGGAGTTCTGCTGGGCAGGATGCATCGATCGCGAGTAAGAGTCGTGGTTCAACTGTACGAATTAGCGCTTCCTATGGGCACAGCAGTTACGCAGTTTCGTGGGACAGGCCCCATGTGCCGGCACGAGGTCGGATCGCCATTACTGAGATCCTCGACACCCTTGTACAGCGGTTCAGTGCTCTTGCGAAACGATTGCGATGTTAAGGAGAATGTTCGAAGCGGGAGGAACAAAACCGGATACCAAAAACAACGGCGATGGGATGTGGTTAGCAGAAGAAGAGAGACAGTGTAATGGAATTTGAGATATGCCCGCGTTCGTGAAAACTGCTCAGGATATACGTGAGGCTACCCGGTATACCAGGAATTGGGCAGCACCAGGACTTGATTTTGTGCACAATTTTTGGTATAAAAAACTTACAACAATCCATGGGCGGATGGCGGAATACTTCTACAGGGTGTCCGCAAATTATCCGAACAGCAAAATATGGGAAAGATGATCTCGCATTGAAAACAATGAGAAATCAATGTCCATGTGCCTTTTAGAATACATCTATATGTTAACAGAAAATACAACTTTGGAAAATTTCGAAATGACTGCTTGTTACTGAGACGGGCAAATTTAAAATTTTTGGAGTCGTTTTTCCTGAGGGCCGCTAGTCATCTTGGAGATGCGTTATCCCTAAAATCTAAAGGAGATGAATCCAAATGTCCTTTTATTATTTGAAGTATCCAACAATTTAATGACTTCAAGTTAAACTGGAAATAAAAAAATATACGGCTCAAATCCAATGGATTGTATAGACATTTCTCTTCCGTCATAAAGCTCGAAAAACATCTCCTTTTAAGACACCTCAATGAATTTGGCTTGGTTTTGCAAATATTCGTAATCGGAAATGTTTCAAACTTACTTCTTAAGAATATAATAAGCCAATATTTAAAACCATGCAAGAATATTGAATTTATTATACTTGATTGTATAGAGCTATGTCTTCAAAGTTTGTACGGATAATTTGCGGACACCCTGTATACAGTACTAGGAGGCTCCACGCTGCTACCGGAATTCATTACCAGGGGTGTCACATTTCTTCTGTCGAAGGACCAAAACACAGTTGACTCTGCGAAGTACAGACCAATAACGTGCCTTTCTAGTCTGTATAAAGTGCTATCGTCGATAATAGCGAGGAGGGTGCAAGCTGATTGCGATGTTGGTGATGACCGAGGAACAGAAAGGGTATCGCAGAAACACGCAAGGCTGCAAAGATCAGGTCATCATAGATGCAGTCATTGTAGGGCAAGCTACCCAAAAGCAAAGGAACCTGAGTATGACGTACATCGACTACACAAAGGCATACGACTCAGTATCGCAATCGTACCTTCTCAAGGTACCGTAAAACGGGGTAACTTTGATAGTTTTTTCGAAGAAAACTTGAATATTTATGCATGCTGTTTCAAAGAATTATAATTTATATTTTTAAAACAAGTACTGGCATCCTAGCTATCGATTGCAGTCGATAGATTGCCAAAAGATTTATTCTGAATGGATGTATAATTTTTCATATGATCGAAAGTAGGTTTTCTGTTCTGGGGTAACTTTGATAATGGAGTATGAATCGAACAAAATTGAATGAATAATGTGCATTTGTAGGGCATTGCATACCTCTAGGCGTTTAACATTATATGGAAATTTCTGACTTAGATTACAAAAATGGTCCCAGTTTGTGAAAATGCTTTTCGCTAAAAGATTTGAGACCGTATTCAAGCTCTATGATAACTAGGCTATCAAAATAAGTGGCCAACTATTCAAAACTACATCAAATAGTGATCGTAGAACAGATTGTTTGTAAGCGTTTCGAAAATGCGAAAATTGTGTCAATTTTTAATATTCGTATAAAAAGCCTCAAATGTTCTTGATTCAAATTAAAACTGCTCTTACGTGAAGTGTCATACCAATATTCTTTAGTTTTGCATTCGTTTTGCTTAACTGATTAACAGAAATTATGATATTTCGTTTAGTATTTGGTGGGTTACGCACTATCAAAGTTACCCGCATTATAGATACCCCGTTTTACGGTACCTTAAAACGGGGGTTTTTTTCGAACTTGAATATTTATGCATGCTGTTTCAAAGAATTATATTTCATATTTTTAAAACAAGTACTGGTATCCTAACTATCGTTTACAGATGATAGATTGCCAAAAGATTTATTCTTAATGGATATATCATTTTTCAAATAATCGAAAGTCGGTTTTCTGTTTTGGGGTAACTTTGATAATAGAGTATAAATCGAACAAAACTGAATGCATTACGGAACATTTATAGGGCGTTGCATACCTCTAGGCGTATAACGCTGTATGGAAATTTTTGACTTAGATTACAAAAATGGTCCCAGTTTGTGAAAATGCTTTTCGCTAAGAGATTTGAGACCGTACTCAAGTTCTTTGATAACTAGGCTGTCAACGATAAATGACCAACTATTCAAAACTACATCAAATAGTGATCGTAGAACCGATTGTTTGTGAGCGTTCCAAACATGCTAAAATCTCATAAATTTTCAATATTTGCATATAAATCCCTAAATGTACTTGATTCCAACGAAAATAGCTTTGACATGAAGTGTCATACTAATAGTCTTAACTTTTGCATTCGTTTTGCTTAACTGATTAACTGAAACTTTGTTATTTCGTTCAGTATGTTGTGGATCTCGAACTATCAAAGTTACCCGCATTATCAAAGTTACCCCGTTTTACGGTACCGTAATTTCGGGTGAAATTGATCACTTTTCAAGGTTTTTCTTGTCTGATTTCTATAATGTTGACAATGCAAAACAACTGAATGCAGGAAAACAAGTATGAAGGTGAGCCTCATTGACTCAAGTACCGAAATTTTCTAACAAATGTAATTTTAGTGCTAAAAAATATGTCTAAAATAAAAAATCGGGAGATCTCATTTCGGGGTGAAATTGATCACTTATCAATGTCATTATTGTTAGTTTTCAAAACAACTTTACATAATAAATTTGAGCTCCCTGAATCCGAATATGCTTGCCAAATTCTTAACAATACAATATTTATAGAAATAATGAATGTTTAAATTTCAAGAATTACGCAGAAAACGCCTAAATGTATGCAATTTCCAAAGGAATTTCTTGATATATTACAGAAATTCAATTCTTGCTCATCCTCTTGACGAATTCTCCAACCGTATTGGGTCGTACATCCGTCAGTTTCGACCATCTGTCGAAGGCAACATCTCTCATTCTCTTTGGGATGGAACCATGATAGAACCTGGATATGTACATGTACCAGTCCAAGGCATCACGGCTCGTTGGTTCTCCATCTACTGCTCCTCCTAGTTCCGAAACGCTATCTAGATTCTCTAGATCTCCTCCACCTCCCTCGCTATCCGAAGACTCTGGGGTGCCGGGTCGAGATCCGTCTTCATCCTCACCTCCAGACCCGGGCTGATTTTCCTCCTCATCTTTGAATGCCTGGAGCCGCCTACGCATCTCCTCCATGTAATGGCGCGACTCTTCTTCTACCTTCTTCACCGTGCCCACCTCCGATGCCCGGTAGAACTGCATCTGGAGGGATCCAGTGCAGGAGTGGGCGTAGATAAACAGGATGGCATTATCTATAATTGCCTGTAGTCCAGAAGGCTGGAAATATATAGCATTCACTGATCGGGCCATCGGGACCGCACAGCCTATCATATGTGTGAACATATGAAGCCCGCAATTAAGGGCGGCTGAGTACGGACTCTTATCTACGATTCCGAGCCCCGAGAGATACGGACTGTAAGAGTAGGGTAGACAAATCTCCTGTCCTGGAATTGTCATCCTGTTCATGTCCGATCGAAGCACTGGCGTCATGAGCCATCGGGAAAATACTCTGGTTGTGTGATGCATTAGCTCACAACCAGCCGTGATCGCAGATAAGCCCGTGCAATCCTTATGTGCCATGATAAGAGTTCCGAAGCGCAACTTTGCTCTATTATGCTGGGGGAAGACGGCCAAAAACATATCGATGCCGCATGCGAGTTTGACAAATTCGGGATCCGAGTACAACTGGGTGAAATTAGTGATTGCCACCTCGACTCCATCCGAAAAATCCGGGTTGATTAATTGGGATTTCAGGGCAGTCTGAAGACGGTCGATATATGTTTGATTCGAGGCCATGTGAATTCTGAACCCGCCAAGAATCAAAAGAGCCAGATCGTATTGCATGTCCTCCGAGTCATTTTAAAGGTAATTTGAACAAGTTTGTCGAGAGCTGGGAAGAGCAGAGTCTGACAAAATCTTCGAAATATCATATCACCAAGTTTCATGTAAAAGACTTCTGCAATGCGACTGGTCGAGGACTAGGCTGACATAATGAGCTGGCGTCGGAGTCTGTGCATAGCACCGTATGCAACTAACCATTGATTATAGATGAAACGGAATTCACCAAACAAAAATTCTTTTCATACACTTCAAAACGGCGTATCTGCATATCCTGTCCAAGAATTATTCATTCATATTTGAATGCTTTGGACAATATCTAAAATCACTATCGGGCGTTAGATTGTTAAATATAATTGTTCGTGTATTGGTTGATAAGTTAATAACTAAACAAAGCATTGGCCCTTTCAAAATGTCGGTCTAGATTTTTTTTGTAAAAACATTTTTTTTTGTATAATCTTTTTGTTTAAACAAGTAAAAATGGACATATTTTATGTGAGTTCTATCATATAAAACTTCAAAAGGGCGTAACTCAAAATTCTGACTAAGGATGTTTTCAAAATGCGCTCCAGAGGTGCAGAACAACGTCAGGAATCAACTGCTGACATGCGTCTATATTTACCAATTTTCAATATTCAGTCATAAAAATCAATTAGTTTTCATTATTGGAGTCAATTCGTAGAAAGATTTCAGATCATGTGCAAGAATCTTGAAATCTCCAGCGTTTTAGTAAGTATTAACAGTCAAAATCTAACCACTTTTCGTACGCGAGCGATTTTTTCGTTTTCGAAATTGTTACCCATATTGTTGCCGTAAGACGTTATCCACCAAAAACTAGTGCCGGTGACGGGATTCGAACCTAGAACATTGCTAAAAATAACCGCGATGCGTGCACGCTAACCATGCTACCACACCAACTTGACGAAAGGAGTGGTTAATTTGGTGCATAAAAGCAACTGCTGCTCGTGGCGATGGATACAGGAAAAATTCTCTATGGATTGGAGAAAGAGAAAACAAACTTCTCACAGCTGCGGAAATGTGCAATTATTTATTTTCGCTTTGTTTTGTGGACGGATAAAATCGCAAGGCAGCTGATCGCTGAAAATTGCTTTGAGGGATAAATCTATTATCGTGAGAGTGAGTGAGAATTCGGAAGCCTGGGCATTTCTCAATGAACCTGGCGACGTTAAACTATTCGAACCACCGACGCCCCTCCTTCGAATTGACAGCCATCACATGCTCACCTCACCGCTGCAGAAGTGGAGCACATGAAGCTGGAAGTGCAGAATGAAATAGGAGAGGAGAGGACAAGATCGAGCGTTACGAAGAGAAGGAGTTCTGCTGGGCAGGATGCATCGATCGCGAGTAAGAGTCGTGGTTCAACTGTACGAATTAGCGCTTCCTATGGGCACAGCAGTTACGCAGTTTCGTGGGACAGGCCCCATGTGCCGGCACGAGGTCGGATCGCCATTACTGAGATCCTCGACACCCTTGTACAGCGGTTCAGTGCTCTTGCGAAACGATTGCGATGTTAAGGAGAATGTTCGAAGCGGGAGGAACAAAACCGGATACCAAAAACAACGGCGATGGGATGTGGTTAGCAGAAGAAGAGAGACAGTGTAATGGAATTTGAGATATGCCCGCGTTCGTGAAAACTGCTCAGGATATACGTGAGGCTACCCGGTATACCAGGAATTGGGCAGCACCAGGACTTGATTTTGTGCACAATTTTTGGTATAAAAAACTTACAACAATCCATGGGCGGATGGCGGAATACTTCTATACAGTACTAGGAGGCTCCACGCTGCTACCGGAATTCATTACCAGGGGTGTCACATTTCTTCTGTCGAAGGACCAAAACACAGTTGACTCTGCGAAGTACAGACCAATAACGTGCCTTTCTAGTCTGTATAAAGTGCTATCGTCGATAATAGCGAGGAGGGTGCAAGCTGATTGCGATGTTGGTGATGACCGAGGAACAGAAAGGGTATCGCAGAAACACGCAAGGCTGCAAAGATCAGGTCATCATAGATGCAGTCATTGTAGGGCAAGCTACCCAAAAGCAAAGGAACCTGAGTATGACGTACATCGACTACACAAAGGCATACGACTCAGTATCGCAATCGTACCTTCTCAAGGTACCGTAAAACGGGGTAACTTTGATAGTTTTTTCGAAGAAAACTTGAATATTTATGCATGCTGTTTCAAAGAATTATAATTTATATTTTTAAAACAAGTACTGGCATCCTAGCTATCGATTGCAGTCGATAGATTGCCAAAAGATTTATTCTGAATGGATGTATAATTTTTCATATGATCGAAAGTAGGTTTTCTGTTCTGGGGTAACTTTGATAATGGAGTATGAATCGAACAAAATTGAATGAATAATGTGCATTTGTAGGGCATTGCATACCTCTAGGCGTTTAACATTATATGGAAATTTCTGACTTAGATTACAAAAATGGTCCCAGTTTGTGAAAATGCTTTTCGCTAAAAGATTTGAGACCGTATTCAAGCTCTATGATAACTAGGCTATCAAAAATAAGTGGCCAACTATTCAAAACTACATCAAATAGTGATCGTAGAACAGATTGTTTGTAAGCGTTTCGAAAATGCGAAAATTGTGTCAATTTTTAATATTCGTATAAAAGCCTCAAATGTTCTTGATTCAAATGAAAACTGCTCTTACGTGAAGTGTCATACCAATATTCTTTAGTTTTGCATTCGTTTTGCTTAACTGATTAACAGAAATTATGATATTTCGTTTAGTATTTGGTGGGTTACGCACTATCAAAGTTACCCGCATTATAGATACCCCGTTTTACGGTACCTTAAACGGGGGTTTTTTCGAAGAAAACTTGAATATTTATGCATGCTGTTTCAAAGAATTATATTTCATATTTTTAAAACAAGTACTGGTATCCTAACTATCGTTTACAGTTGATAGATTGCCAAAAGATTTATTCTTAATGGATATATCATTTTTCAAATAATCGAAAGTCGGTTTTCTGTTTTGGGGTAACTTTGATAATAGAGTATAAATCGAACAAAACTGAATGCATTACGGAACATTTATAGGGCGTTGCATACCTCTAGGCGTATAACGCTGTATGGAAATTTTTGACTTAGATTACAAAAATGGTCCCAGTTTGTGAAAATGCTTTTCGCTAAGAGATTTGAGACCGTACTCAAGTTCTTTGATAACTAGGCTGTCAACGATAAATGACCAACTATTCAAAACTACATCAAATAGTGATCGTAGAACCGATTGTTTGTGAGCGTTCCAAACATGCTAAAATCTCATAAATTTTCAATATTTGCATATAAATCCCTAAATGTACTTGATTCCAACGAAAATAGCTTTGACATGAAGTGTCATACTAATAGTCTTAACTTTTGCATTCGTTTTGCTTAACTGATTAACTGAAACTTTGTTATTTCGTTCAGTATGTTGTGGATCTCGAACTATCAAAGTTACCCGCATTATCAAAGTTACCCCGTTTTACGGTACCGTAATTTCGGGTGAAATTGATCACTTTTCAAGGTTTTTCTTGTCTGATTTCTATAATGTTGACAATGCAAAACAACTGAATGCAGGAAAACAAGTATGAAGGTGAGCCTCATTGACTCAAGTACCGAAATTTTCTAACAAATGTAATTTTAGTGCTAAAAAATATGTCTAAAATAAAAAATCGGGAGATCTCATTTCGGGGTGAAATTGATCACTTATCAATGTCATTATTGTTAGTTTTCAAAACAACTTTACATAATAAATTTGAGCTCCCTGAATCCGAATATGCTTGCCAAATTCTTAACAATACAATATTTATAGAAATAATGAATGTTTAAATTTCAAGAATTACGCAGAAAACGCCTAAATGTATGCAATTTCCAAAGGAATTTCTTGATATATTACAGAAATTCAATTATTTCAACCAAATCAACGAATTGGTACGAGTTTTGGTTATGAAATCTAGTTTGGGATATATCTTTAGTATCCTCACAAACTTTTAGGATTATACCATGTCCAAATCCTTGTCTAGAACTAGAAGTTTATTGATGTTTGTCAACACTGCACCGTACAAGATTTTGAAATTTTAACATTATTTTCATACTAGCTTACTCGACGTGGCTAGCCACGTTCCAATGAAATTTTAGAGCAAAATGCTAAGTATGATCTTTCAAATCGCATGATACTGATGACCGCAAAATCGCCTAAATTTATGTTCTGGCCATACTCCATCGAGAACATGGGTTCAATACTGTTGTAGTGTTCTAATCTGAAATAATTATATCCTTATATGCTGTTGTAGTGTTTCTTCTGCTGTGAAATATTTCAAAAGTTACAGAATCTTCTAGGCATATTCTTCCGAATAGCTGCTACAAAGTAGTATGATTCATTGATATTTTTCAAAATCACAGTTGTGGTGAAAAGACCATCGACTCAGGAAAATATCGAGTCAAGGAACAGGAATGTTTTGGAAATCTACAATTTGTTTTAAGGCGAAGTAGGTCGTCATTGAAATTTGTACGCGTCGTTGATGATTGTTGCTAATTCATATTACGATTTCGAATCAAAGAAAATCAGTTGGTTTAGCACTGACACAGCTGAAAAAGTATCAGCATACTTTATGCATGTTAGCGCGTACAGTGATGCATTTTCAAGTCAATATGAACTATCAAGACTGAGTTTTATCACTTTGAAATGCAAGCTGAAAAGTCATCATTGTTGCCAAAATGAATGACGGGCTACTTAGCCTTAAGTATGCATCTAAGAGTCGATATCGAGCCATTAAACATCATGGAGATTTCGCTGTAAATTAATAAAATCGTATATTTGGCGAACATTCATCTCATTCATCTTTATCTTGCTTTTAAATTTGTCAAACTCGTTTTTGAATCTGAGTTGGAACTGGAGAAACCCGTTTCACATTTTCAACTCCAATCCGATTCAAGTTCGACCAAATTACAATTTGCTTGAAGTTGATTTGTTTACGTTATACACACCAACCAAATTCCTATACAGACGACAATGATGAAGTGTTCGAGAATATTCCATGAATTGGAATGAACAAAGTTCCAGAGAACTCCAGAATATTCTGTCAAAAAGCTGTTGTAGGGCTCTACAATTTGCAATTGTAATGTTTCGATATTAAAATTGACCGTTGTAGTGCTTATAAATTACTGTTGTAGTGTTCAACGAAACTTTTCGATGAAACATTTCAAAGCGTTACTGACAGACAGACAACGCTGGGATTTTATATATATGATAAATAAACATTTTTGAACGCAAAAAAACTTCACAACACACAATTTGGACATACTTACGACAAAACAACGTTCATTCATTGCAGGTTACATTGATATTTGTGCTCCATTAGGAAGATATAAAATCGAGTGACACAGTGATCAATTTCACCCTACTGATCAATTTCACCCGAATTTACGGTACTGCAGTTGTATAAGGTAGACGGGAACGTCATAAGGCTGATGCAACACGCGATAGGGATGTGGAGCACATCCCTACACATTACCGACGGTACAGCTGTGTTACGGTCCAGGACTCTCAGCATCAGGAGGGGGATATTTCAAGCCGATAGCTTTTGTCCGCCCAGATATCCAGTAGTAGACACTGAAGAAGGTTACAATGGTAGTCGAAATACGCATATCTGTCAAATATAAGCAATTAGGACGCATTTAAAAGGTACAAGATATTCAAATCTACTTTTTTGATTTTTTGATTCCCCGAATAAAACTTTGCCATGCGAACAATCACGCAGCAAATTATTTCTCAACCAGCTTTTACTCGCCAGGGATACAAGAGTAATTATATTATTACATAGTGTTTTTTATTATACAGACTTTTACAATTCTTGTACTCAGTTTCAATTGTAATTAAAAAGATAAGAAAAGATCTTTTGTATGTTTTTAGGGGGTGAACACACACTTCTGCACGAGAGTCTTTATGTACAGTTCTCAATTTTTGTATATGTACAATGCTGGACTGCATTATGACCTTACAGATCTTGGTTGGGTATTGGAGTGAAATTGATAGTTTTCATTTATCCCACGATTGTAAATATACATCTGAATAATTCTACTTTTCGATACTCACTGATTATTCCATTTGGCAACGAGGTGAGACTACCCTGGATGCTGGGCAATCCCGCTTCCTGTCTCAGTTCGGGTTTTCGTTGTCGACCCAACGTCATCGGGCCACTGCTGTTACCAGTGGCATGGATTTGATTACTTAGGCTATTACTGATATTAGTGCTACTCGTGCTCGTTCGAAATTGTATCAGATGTGTTGCCGGTGGGCTGTAGTCACGGGTGTAATCCACGTAAGGTACGTATCCATTGCTGGGCTTCCCAGCTTCTGCACCAGGAAGTTGGCACAAGCTGTCGGAGAAACCCTCAGTATGTCTGGGTTGAACGATAACGGAGTACAAAATAAGTAATTGAAAGCAAATTACGTATTTTTGCATTTTACCGGCAGTCATTCGTTACTTCCGTAGCTTCCCGATCAGTGGATTGCAACAAAATTGTTGCACAACTGTGTCAAAACTAGTTGAACAAAAATTTGGTTCCTTTTTTTGTGATAATTACTTTGAGTTGGTAGATGAAATTACAACACAATTCAAATAGAATAATGCTATTAATAATTAACACAATTCATTATTGATAAAACAATTTAAAAATAATTGTTCATACATAAGCAGTTTCATATCATGATAAGTAAAAAAAATCATTATACTGCAGTTATGGAAAGTTACAAAATGAGTTAAACTATTGTTTACTTTAATGAAGGAAATTTATTATAGATTTTGTTATATTAATTAATAACCCTCCAAAGCTATAACATATTTTGTAAGAAAAAATATCTGACTGAGCAACAAATTCCGTTATAATTCTGTTGTAATCCGCTGGTCGGGATGTGCAGTAACTTACCCGGTTGTCGTTCGACTTTTGGTGTGATTGGCAATTGCCGAGCTCGTCCCGAGTACCAGATTCACCTGAGTGGTCATTCCGTCTGGTCCGAGGCTGGTTTCCATAAATTCATTATCACGATCTATTTTCAGGTCACTAACGTTCGACGTTCGCCGGTCCAACTCCTTACCGTCCTTGTCCGAGATGTGCTGCTGCAGCATTTTTGTCAACGTCGGCAAAATATAAAAACGATAGATCATAAAGGAAGGTGAGAGGAACAAGATGGAAATTAAATTCCACTCTGGAGAGGATAAAATAAAATTTTCCTGCTTGTGAACCTACAATCATAGACAAACAGACGTAACACTGACAAAATTCCCATCGACCACCCGTGATAAAAATGTCAGTAAAATACAAAACATTCTATTGTAACAATACTGTATTTCCCAACAGATTTACCATATAACGAAATATATTTTTCCAAATAAATTACAACATTTTCTTTTGTTTTGTACTATTTTATAAATAGAGCAGCCCAAACGCAAAGGCGTGAAAGTGACATTTTTGCCAGTGTTCAATTAAGTATACTATTTTTTTAATGTTTCCAAGCTTTCAAACGGCATTTTGGGTGATTTGCGACATAGAGAGTTTCGATTGGACAGGAAATCATAGAGATATGGACAAAACAATTACCGTAATCCGGGGTAACATTGATCATTTTTTTTTTGGTTTTTCTTAAATTTTTCATTTCACAATACAAATGTTACAAGTTTCATATTTTAAAAACAAGTACTGGCACCCACCGCTCCTAGCTATGTACTTTATTTTGTTTTTCGAAAGATTTAAACATGTTTATATCTGCTGATATGGGGTAACATTGATCACCCAAGTAAACAACGTTCGCTAATATTGGAAATGTCGTTACTTACTAAAATCAGGGCTCCTGAAGCCGAATATGAAGACCAAACTCTTACAAGTCATTTACTTTTTGAGTTATTTCAAAATTAAAAACACCTTGAACTGCGTAATACGCCTAAAAGTAGGCAATTTCCCCAGGAAATTCTACTTTCGTAATAGTATTTAGTTAATGTTGCCTAAATGAATAAACTTATGAAAGATTTGACAACGGAATCGTTTTCGGCGATGCCATTTTTAGTAAAAACCGCATTTTCCTTGATCACATCGTCTGCAGTACTCATGTGAGACATGAATTTTCGGTAGTGTCAGTGAAAATGATAGAAATCATTGTTTCAAAAAGTTGACAAATTTGCGCATGAACTAAACGCAATTTTGGCAAAAACCTTCATTATCATTAGCTTATGAATATACGAAAGAGAGGCACCATTCATGGTTCGAAAATGCTTCATCAATAAACCTTTATTTGAACGTTTAACAAGATGAGTCATCCCGATCAATGTTACCCCACTGACCGGATTACGGTATGTATGTTTTTTATTCGGGACGCATTTAACCATCATTCACAAATTCCTTTGTTGCGTACCTCATAATCAGAGGTACTCGTATCGTTTTCTTTTGCATATTACATTTCACACTAGGCCTTGATGCACTTTTCTTCGGGCCTTGTTGCAATATGGCCACCAGACGATGATTGTGCGAAATGAACGATGTTTGGAAAAAATGTGTTACGTATGTTTGTCTGTGGCACAACTATCCACGGAAGAAAGACTTACCTTCGGTATCACATCCGCCGGTGGAAGCTCTTTTTTGTTCTTTCTACCCCAGAAGCACATAGCCGCTATGATGATGATGATTAAAAGTGTCAGTCCACCGAGGGAGCCGAAAATGATGACTGGTAATAAAATATTTTCTGCACGTGTGTTGCACCGGCCGTGTTGGGAAGAAGCGACCGGAAGAAGCGGTTTCAAGTGGGATGAAGATGGAGAACATGAATTGAAAATTGGATTCACCTATATGTATGCAAATTACAATCATCTGAAGCAATCAAAAGCTGGTGTTGATTGGTATTGGGTAATTTTCTGGACAAACAACCGATGGGGTTTATACGATGCCAATTGTGAGGAAAAAATCAAGAATGGTGTTTTTGCTAGAATGTGACATGCACTTTAATGTGTTCTTAATTTGACATACTTGGAAATCTATTCTATTCTCGCTGAAACCATGTCACCATTGACACCTATAGGGTAGCTGATTCAGTGGTAGTGAATGTTCATTGATAGCGGGAGCACGGATTTAAGCGTGTATTAGGCTATTTTCAGTTTTGTTTGTATTTTGTTAAAATTTCCCTTGTCGAAAAAATGTGAATGATTAAAAATTTACGTACTCAGTAAATAAATAGAAAATTAATGTAATTAAAAACCTTAACTTGTTTGCGTCTTTTAGGCACGTTTCTATGACGTGAAAAATCAATGGAATCTCTAATATTGGAGGAGGTACTTTTCTAAAAGATTTAAAGATTTTATCATTTCAAGATTAGTGTTTACGTGAAACAGAATACAAACATTACATGAAAAACGTTACATTTTGAACATTTTTATTCTTCAATCCAGTGAATCAAATTGTCATCAAGAAAGACGATTAACAAACAACGCAGCAAGAGTGCTCACAATCGTTTGTCCCAACTTTTGCAGATTGGGATACAATCTCTACAAAAATTGTAATGACAAACACAGGGAACAGCTTTGTTGCAAACTTTTAATCTCATTGATGAGTTGTTCTAAACATAACTACTACCTCTATCACCGGCAAAGCGATGTGCAACAACACAAATCGGATTAATTTGGGGGAGAGCTTATACTCATAACGATCTTTTAGAGGTTCTTTTTACAGTAAAAGCTCAGTCAATTTTACATAATCATGTAAAATTTACGCTCAATGCTAAAAATACTTCTTTTGGCCATCCGCGTCAAACGTCAAACTTGAACAAAAGCGA
Organism: Aedes aegypti; assembly: GCF_002204515.2. Taxonomy (NCBI): domain Eukaryota; kingdom Metazoa; phylum Arthropoda; class Insecta; order Diptera; family Culicidae; genus Aedes; species Aedes aegypti. The sequence goes on from NC_035107.1 coordinate 132,522,110, forward strand.
TGCGAGAGCCACGAGTGGCCCGTCGGCCAACTTTCAAACATTGGAATTCGGTGTCTTAATTGGAGTATTATGTCTGTTTGTCTGTGGCTACAGTATAATACTCTGCACTTCAATCCAAATTAGACTATCACACAAGTTAACCCGTAACGCGGGTAGATCACCTTTTCGAGGTGTGTTACGGGGTAAGATCTACCAAATTGTACTCTTGCTGTATCTGTTTTTGTGAATACCGTAAAACGGGGTAACTTTGATAATGCGGGTAACTTTGATAGTGCGTAACCCACCGCATACTAAATGAAATATCATAATTTCTGTTAATCAGTTAAGCAAAACTTATGCAAAACTAAAGAATATTAGTATGACACTTCATGTAAGAGCAGTTTTCATCTTAATGAAGATTATTTTAGGCTTTTTATACGAATTTAAAAAATTTACACAATTTTAGCATTTTCAAAACACTTACAAACAATATGTTCTACGATCACTATTTGATGTAGTTTTGAATAGTTGGCCACTTATCTTTGATAGCCTAGTTATCATAGAACTTGAATACGGTCTCAAATATCTTAGCGAAAAGCATATTCACAAACTGGGACCATTTTTGTAATCTAAGTCAGAAATTTCCATATAACGTTAAACGCCTAGAGGTATGCAATGCCCTACAAATGTTCGTTATTCATTCAATTTTGTTCGAATCATACTCCATATCAAAGTTACCCCAAAACAGAAAATCAACTTTCGATTATATGAAAAATTATATATCCATTCAAATTAAATATTTTGCCAATTTATCAACTGAAATCGATAGCTAGGATGCCAGTACTTGTTTTAAAAATATAAATTGCAAATCTTTGAAACAGCATGCAAAAATATTCAAGTTTTCTTCGAAAAAACTATCAAAGTTACCCCGTTTTACGGTACTTATAAGTTAGGGTCGGAAGAGTATAAGAGAGTAATAAGACCCACCTATTTGTCCTAGATAATGAGGTCGAAGTGAAAAAATGGCTCAATCAGCATCTGAGGTTGGTTTCAACTCATGAGACAATTTCTTTCCGAGTTCAAGAGTTTATCTTTCGATATCTAGGAGGGAAACGATTCCGAATCAGTGGAGTAGCAGACCTCTTAACTTATAAAATAAGCTTTTTGTTTCAAGGAATCTAAATGTTTCATGGGATGAAACCTGTTCACAGTTTCAAAAAACGACTTTGAACCTTATAAGTAGAAGCAATGATTTGATACGCTAGAGTACCGATGCATGGTCAAAATCAGTACCGTAAAACGGGGTAACTTTGATAATGCGGGTAACTTTGATAGTGCGTAACCCACCACATACTAAACGAAATATCATAACTTCTGTTAATCAGTTAAGCAAAACGAATGCAAAACTAAAGAATATTAGTATGACACTTCATGTAAGAGCGGTTTTCATTTGAATCAAGAACATTTTAGGCTTTTTATACGAATTTAAAAAATTTACACAATTTTAACATTTTCGAAACGTTTACAAACAATTTGTTCTACGATCACTATTTGATGTAGTTTTGAATAGTTGGCCACTTATCTTTGATAGCCTAGTTATCATAGAACTTGAATACGGTCTCAAATCTCTTAGCGAAAAGCATTTTCACAAACTGGGACCATTTTTGTAATCTAAGTCAGAAATTTCCATATTGCGTTAAACGCCTAGAGGTATGCAATGCCCTATAAATGTTCGCTATTCATTCAATTTTGTTCGAATCATACTCCATTATCAAAGTTACCCCAAAACAGAAAACCAACTTTCGATTATATGAAAATTATACATCCAATCAAAATAAATCTTTTGCCAATTTATCGACTGTAATAGCTAGGATGCCAGTACTTGTGAGTTGTGTTTGATCCTTCGACCTTGACGCTTGCTCTTGCGGGGCCGGCGATGAGGGCAGGATCAAACATGTCGCGCATCGGTCGAGTGAAAGTGAAAAAGTGGCGTGATCGCTTAGTTGTGTTTGATCCTTCGACCTTGACGCTTGCTCCTGCGGGGGCCGGCGATGAGGGCAGGACCAAACATGTCGCGCATCGGTCGAATGAAAGTGAAAAAGTGGTGTGATCATTTAGTTGTGTTTGATCCTTCGACCTTGACGCTTGCTCTTGCGGGGCCGGCGATGAGGGCAGGATCAAACATGTCGCGCATCGGTCGAATGAAAGTGAAAAAGTGGTGTGATCATTTAGTTGTGTTTGATCCTTCGACCTTGACGCTTGCTCTTGCGGGGCCGGCGATGAGGGCAGGATCAAACATGTCGCGCATCGGTCGAGTGAAAGTGAAAAAGTGGTGTGATCGCTTAGTTGTGTTTGATCCTTCGACCTTGACGTTTGCTCCTGCGGGGGCCGGCGATGAGGGCAGGACCAAACATGTCGCGCGTCGGTCGAGTGAAAGTGAAAAAGTGGCGTGATCGCTTAGTTGTGAGTCCTTCGACCTTGACGCTTGCTCCTGCGGGGGACGGCGATGAGGGCAGGATCAAACATGTCGCGCATCGGTCGAGTAAAGTGAAAAGTGCCGCGACGTTGACGCTTGCTCCTTGGCAGTGCGTCAAGAAAGCCCGAGCAGTCGTCAGTTGTTTTCCCTCTCGGGTCGCGCGCCTATTTTCTCTGTGTGTTTTTATATAGCCGAGCAAACGAGTGAAGCTGAAAGTGGATTGTTGCTGCTCAAGGATGACGGATCAATTGGTGAGCTCGTTTCATGCTACTATATCTAATCTATAAAATATGTATGATTGCACCTTTAATAATTTTTCAACAAATTATGAAATGTTCGTCACTGTGAGTGTCGACATAAACTCTGATTCATTAATTATTTTTTTAGGTCAATTTTTTTTTTACTCAAAACACCTTTTTCCTTTAACTTTTATTTTTGTAATTAAAAAAAAACTTTGAATGGTTCGACACTACGAGTGTAGACTTGCGAAAGGTTCACTTTATTCAACAAACTTTGATAGGTTCGTCACCTCAAGTGTCGGCATAATTTTTCTCTACATAGATATTGTTCACACCAAATAGAAAATTTTATATTTACATATAAGCATATTTGTAGCTCACAAATAATTATTTATCATGGTCTAATCGCTTATCAAAGTGAATCCTGTGACCCAACAATCCTCCCCATTAACAAACATCCCTCCCAGTAACCTTTGTGGAGATGCAGAGGCAAACACGGTCTCCAAATAGCAAAGGTTACACACTAACATTCCTTCCCCCAATCCCACCTGACTGCAAGGACGTGGCCGGCACCGTTATTGACCATGTATAAATAGAGGCACTGAATTATGCACACTGAAGAAGATTTTGGCCAATCCCAGCCTATCTTCTAGTTGATTCTTTGTGCATTTTCACTGACCTCGGTCAATCACGGAATAGCAACCATTGATATGTGTAGTCAGTCTAAGCTAAGCTAAGCTAAGCTAAGTGTAATAGCTAGGATGCCAGTACTTGTTTCAAAAATATAAATTGCAAATCTTTGAAACAGCATACAAAAATATTCAAGTTTTCTTCGAAAAAACTATCAAAGTAACCCCGTTTTATGGTATCATTCAAACAGCTTAGTGGCCGAACCTGATTAAGGGGCGCGCTTTTGAGAGTTTAAGGTGCAAGAAAAAATGAGGCAAATGTCAAAAATGAAAAAGCAGTTTTCGCCCTTGAAATCAACAAATCGGAAAAAACAAAAACACACAGCCTTTTTATTTTGCAAATAAAACAGCTGTGTGTTTTTATTTTTTTCGATTTGTCAATTTTAACGCCGAAAACTGCTTTTTCAATTTTGACAATTCCTCCATTTTTACTTGGGCCTTAATGGTGACAAACTGTTTTCTCCTAAAGGTATAAATAGCGGTATCTTTTCTAAAGAGGCTCTATGCAAAATGGTAAAGAATGATATTTGTATAAAAAAACGACTACCTCATTATTTCTCAATACCGTCGTGCGGGGTGACATTGGGCCATAAGGGTGACTTTGGGCCAAGATTTTTACAGCAAACGAAAACCAGAACAATGAAAACAATGTGGCAAGCTTCAAGAACACGTTATAAATAGCCACTGGCTGGTCATGGATTAGTTGTTTGGCTTCTGTACTAGCCATGAGACGCATCGAAAAGGGCGGTCAAAGTCACCCCCTAGGCCCAATGTTACCCCGAGCGGCGGTAGTAATGGAGTAGAACGACATGCACAAAACAAAGGACACGGGTATACCACAAAAGATCAAAGAAAACTGGTCGCAGTGGTTCATCCTGAACAGAAACAGAAAAAAAATCACACAAGTTGAAGAGTGTGATAAAAGTGCACGTTTGCATCATTTGTTCCTTGAACTATTAAGGAATAGGGGCTCCTGGGGTAATATGCACTGCCAGAGCAAAACGCACCTTGTCCATTTCTCTGAAATATACTTATTTTGAGTGAAAAACACTATGCAGGTTGATGAAACGTTGCAAGTTGTTGACACCCTGAGAATATGATACATTTTGTAAAACTTAACAAGGAGATATAACACTAAATTTGAAAAGTATGATTCTGATGTAACTTTCCCGATCATTTCACTTGTTGTTTTGGAAGCGATGAATTGAAAATTTTTACAACTCTTAACCATAAAACAGGTGATTAGATACTGGGTAAGTTATTGATTAGATAATTTGGCGAAATAACACAAAGAAATCTATTTCCCACAACATTTTCTATTTTGCGCCAGATGTAAGCAATATGCACTCCATTGGCCGAGGCATTCCAAAATAAAAACAAACATAAAAGTTAAGTCATTTGAAGTCTTTACCAACGTATTTATGCACAATTGTATCATCTTGTAGACGAAAATCATCCAAAAACTCGTGTTTTTACGACAAATGAAATTACGTTTAAAACACAATGGTGCATTTTGACTCATTGTTGTTGTGCATTAGAGTGATGCAAATTTTGAAATGTTGGCTTCCCTATGCTTAAACGATTTATATTATGGTAGCTAAATAGCATCCTCCCAAAGTTTGAAATGATTCGGAAGAAATTTGACTGTGCACAAGCCATTTGAAGTTTACATGGAGATTACTATGGAAAACGCCAACTTTTTGTGTTCACGCCTCTATCTCTTCGACATAATATTTTATGGAAAAGTGAACAACCTCTACTCATGTAAAATCCTTTTAGCTACAACTTTGCTGAAGACCACATTTTGATACACCCAAAAGTTGAAACCGTCATTATAGGCGTTTTCTGCGTCTATTGATGGCGGAAAAGTGTTCTTCTGAGCGACATGACGTTTTTGAGCGTCTATTGATAGGCAGATAATCCGGTCATTGAGTCGAGCAGTTTTTACGGTACAAATGGGGAAGTACAACTTGATATGCTTTTTGCACCACGCATACCAACAAGCGGGTTTAGTGCTGTATTTGGTTCTCACGCTCATGACCATGGATCGATCCTGGTTGATGTCGCATGTGTATTTTTTTTTCATGTGCGTGCATCACCAACACATGTATTAAAAAATAAAACTTCCACTCATATGCCTCTTTTAAGTGCATGTATTGGAAGTATGGAGATACGCAAAAAACCGAGAGGGCGCTAACCAGATTCGAACCATAATCATCGGATCGACTAGCACACTGTGTATCTACTGCTCCAAACTTACTACTGAAGTGAAGAGTAACCAAAGTCGATGTGGTTTTACGTTTCATATGCATGATTGCTCATGCTGTTGATCAGTGATGAGAAAAGTACTGGAGCAAACATTTACCGCCTCTACATTTACATCTTTCTACCCGACCATCAAAATCCAAAGCAAACCATGACCGTTCAAAACCAAAAATGTTACGGCTCTTCAAAACTGTAATCTTCTTCTTTCTAACGTTTTTCAACCCCGAATGCGAAATGACTCGAGCACAGTGGTGACACGATTTTTGCGGTTTTCGGGGTTTTGCATTTTTGCTCGATAAAGGTAGCATGAAATTGAACTTGTTTATATGTATCGCAACGGAATGATTGTGCTCTTTCTGTTAGAGCTAATAGATTTTAATTAGTTGAAAATACTAGCGAAATATTAGCGATTGAATGATTTAACACTTTTTTCAATCATTCACCTTGGAATGGCTGCCCGAAAACGGTCAAAGTGGAGAGACAAAAACAGTCAAGCAGTGTGTGAACCGTTGGCAGCGCAACGCCTGATGGTATTGATGCTGCTGCTGCTTTGTGTTTTGGTTGAATGGCAGAATCGATGAACTGTGGTGAATTGTGGTCACAGTTCCCAAGACTGCTGTTGATAAACATGTGAACATGTGTTATCCCCAGCAAAATAAAGATATACAGTCAAGTCTCCTTTAAAGCGTTAATCATCGTATGTTGAACAAGTTTAATGTATATTCATAATAATTTATCACCTACCAGAGTAGCCACATTCTCTATTGTAGAACTTACTTAAGGACTGTTCATTTTATAAAGTGGACACCTTGTGCATGCTATATCTTTATAATATATCAATAGAATCGTAATCGGTTTTCTGTATACAGTATCGTTAGACTGTTATATTATTGCACGATGATGTTATAACAAAAAAAGCCATCAAAATAATTATAATTCACACGAATAAAGAACAATGTTTAGAATGGTCAAAGATTGGTAGGTCTGGAGCCAAGTATAATAGTTGAGTATACCAAAACACAATTCATTCATAAAAACTCGGATTTTTGGTATGTGAAAAATATTGTTTAAGTTTGAAGAACATCTTTTCTAGGAAGTTTTTGTCGAAACTTCTTTGTTCTTCTTTGTAAGATCTTATATTTCCATATAAGAGGAAAATAATAGTATTACGATGCACAGAAAACCGATTATGATTTCATTGATAAACTAGCTAACCCAGCGTGGCTAGTCACGTTCCATAAGAATTTTCAAGCAAAAACCTCTTTTAAAGATTAATAATGTTTATGTTCAATTGCAAAATGATAACATGGACAGAGAAATTTCTCTGTTGATTAATATGCCATTGGTGTATGAATAATAAGCTGAGACACGCATGATATTTATGAACGCAAAATCGCCCAAATTTATGCTCTAACCATACTCCATTGTTATAGTGCCGTAATTCTGATCTGAAATAATTACTGCCTTAAATGCTGTTGTGAAATATTTCAAAAGTTCCAGAAGCTTCTATAAATTAGATAGAAGAATCTGACTGAAAATTCTAGAATTTTCTATTGAATCCCGATTAACCAGTGCTACACTTTCTGTATAGATCTTTGTGCTGCGATGGCGATCGTCAACGATATACAACGAATCGAATTGTAATTAGGGGACTATCGACTAATGAATATATCGAGTCATCGAACAGGAATGCTTTGGAAAGCTCTTTTAGGGGACCATTATAGTTATCATAAAAAATATTTTTATTTTGCCTTCATAAGTCGATATCGAGCCATGGAACATCGACTCAAGAAGGTTGTGTAAATAAAAAAAAACTAGAATATTCGGTCCACAATCATGTTTATCTTTCCTTTGCATATATCTTATTTGTTTTTGAACCTTATATTGAAATGACGAAACCCGTAATGAATCACATTTTCAACTTGCATCGGAATTTAAGTGCGGTCTAACAGCATAAAGTTGGTTTGTTTACATTTTGATTACCGTCCAAGTTCATAAAACCGGAAAACTACAATGATAAAAAGATCGTGACTTTTATACGAATTAGGAAGGACAAAGCTCCGGAAAACTCTAGAACACCCTGTGCAATAGCTGTTATAGTGCTCCACAATTTGCAATAGGGTCCTAAAATGGTTAATTAAATCTTGTTTTCATTTAATAACACGAAAGATCATATTACTGCAACTACTTTAGCTATTTTTCTCGCTCAAATAACGGATATATCATATGTAAACTTTAATTTCAAAATTGGATCCATAAATGAACCTTGACACTTGAGATCATGTTTGACGTTCGCTTAGTCGACAAAAATATCACAGGCAGTGTTGCCACATTTCTATCTGTACCGAAGGCTCAAAAATCTTTTTTATCTGTACCAAAGATTCTAAACATCTGTACCCAAAATCTGTACCACATCCAATAAAAATTATTGAAAAATCCTAATGAACTTGGAAATTTAACATAGTTTTTATTGAAATAATTTCACTAGTTATATAATTATTATTCAATTCTATGGAAATTGTATCTTTCAATTAAGGTTTTGTGTAAATTAGTTACAAATTTCATGTATCTTTTGGATTTTGTGTCTCAAAATTACCAATTCCAAAAATCTGTACCAATCTGTACTTTTTCGTAAAAATCTGTAATCTGTACCGTACAGAATCTGTACCAAAAACTATCAAAAAATCTGTACCTTTCCAGATAAATCTGTACTTGTGGCAACATTGATCACAGGGGTTTTAGTTTTAACACTGGGGTTGTTGCTATCTGACATTTCGGAAGGGACACGGAAAACAAAATACACCCGAAATTTGAGTTCAAATCAAGGAGTGTGACAAAATCTATAAAAACATAAAAAAATGTTTTTTGTACTTAAACAAATGAAAAACATTAAAAAATTGAGTAAACATGTGTTTTTGGCCTGAACGTAAGCGTTTGGCACTAAAATTGGGACAGGGCTTTAGGACCCTATAGTAATGTTGTTACATTCAAATGGACATTTGCAGTGCTCTTAATTTGACTGTTGTTGTGCTCTTAAATTGCTGTTGTATGCTGCTCAATGAAACCTTTCAAAGCGTTACTGACAGACAGAAAACTCTGGGATTTTATATACATGATAAAAAAGATATAGCATAAACAAGGTATCCTCTTTATAAAATGAATAGTCTTTAAAACATGAAAACTCTGTGGAATCTTTTGCTGGTGCTATTCAAAGAAAACAAGATCACGGTTCTACTTTCACATTGATAAAAAAATATCGATCCAATGCTGATGAATGCTACCCAGAATGAGCCGATTATAAGAAACCGTGCCCCATATATGGGATTAAATTTTAACCATGGTTTTAGTATAATAGTAAAAGAGTTTTCTATAGATGAATCGATCATTTTGACTCAAAAACAACTTCTGCAAATTGGCTATTAGTTTTTGCAAGCAATTTATTTTAAGAATTATTGCACCGATATGTTGATTTTAGAACAGAACGTTCAGTGGGGAGATTGTAGTAAACCGTTTGGAGAAGTCAAGAGAACATATATACTGATTTTTTTATCATGAAAAATATGAAAACAAAATTTCATTTTTATATAACGCAATAATCTTTTTTTTTATCATTTTTAATTTTGACTTTCTATGAATTGTGATAAGAATTAGTTGTTCAGGACAAAATTTCAGAGACATTTTCGATAAGAAAGTTTTTCTAAGAACAACTTATGCTGTCCATAAAGGCCCATATTGAAAAAAGTAGGCACTGAGAAAATAGCGCTCAAACTTTGAAGTTTTTCTTTCATACAAATGTTTATAATTTTCTATTAGGGGCCGTCCATAAATAACGTAGCATTTTCACTGATTTTTTACACCCCCCTTCCCTCTCGTACCGTTTCGTCACAAATACTGATAATTCCCCTTGGAAATACGTAGCATATCAAGCACCCCCCCCCCCCTTCTTCTTCTTCTTCTTCTTCTTGGCATTGACGTCTTCACTGGGACAGAGCCTGCTTCTCAGCTTAGTGTTCTTATGAGCACTCCCACAGTTATTAACTGAGAGCTTTCTATGCCAAAGTTGCCATTTTCGCATTCGTATATCGTGTGGCAGGTACGATGATACGATTCTACCCCATTACCCCGAATGCCATTCACCCGAATGCCATCACCCCGAATTCCATTACCCCGAATGTACCATTGCCCCGAATTCCATCACCCCGAATGCTATTTCCCCGAATTTACAATTATCTTCACATGATGATTTTGATGACATTTCCCCACGATATAGGAATTCGGGGTAATGTCATTCGGGGTGATGGGTCGTTCGGGGTTTTGGAATTCGGGGTAATGGCGTTCGGGTTGATGTCATTCGGGGTAATGGGAATCGGGGTAATGGGGTAGAATCGATGATACTCTATGCCCAGGGAAGTCGAGAAAATTTCCAACCCGAAAAGATCCTGGACCGACCGGGAATCGAACCCAGACACCTTCAGCATGGCTTTGTTTGTAGCCGCGGACTCTAACCACTCGGCTAAGGAAGGCCCCCTCGAAAGTAATTTGGAAAACAGTTTCAAATAAACACAGTTCCTGTTACATAATTTTGGTATCTAGTTTCATATAGGCTAAATTGTATTACTTTTGCTGTTGTCACCAAGCCAAACAAGTTTACTATAGAAAATGTGAAAAAAAAATTGATTGGATTGATGAAGCTCGTTATTGTTGAGTTAGGGTACAATATATTTTTAGGTTATTTTTAGTTAGAACAAAAATTTCGTTATTAAAGGATTGTTTTTTTTTAATTATTCTTTGTTAGGAAATAGATTTCAATGAAAATGAACAATACAATATATTAATTCGAAATGAATTATTATCCAAATTCAAATCCATTTGGCAATCAGTGGCCAGATATAGAAAAGATTACACTTGATATATTTGGAATGTTTAGAAAATTTTAGCGATTATTATACAAATTATTTATCTCTATTAATATTTCAGCTGAACTTCATTATCTTTCTTCATAATAAAATAAACCTACACAACCTATAATGAAACAGTTAAATAATAAAAAAATATCAAATTACCAAGTTATCAATAAAATTGAATGATAGGACAATTTCGATATCACTCGAATCTGTTGTCCTCATTAATATTCAGGCTATTCCATCAAGAGCATTGATACATCAAAACAAATCGATGAGTTGATTGAGTGAGATCTCCTGCAACATTGTATGCATAATACACGGTATAAATATCTTGTTTCATGTAATATTTGCCGAAAAGAGCATATTTTATTGTCTTGAAAACGGCTGACTTTATGACTTGTTAACAAATGAGAAAACAATGTACTCCAAGTAGTTAAAGCATTGATTTTTAATTTATTTAAACTTCAATTTTGTTTATTTATAAATTTATCAATTAAGACACGAATATATAATATTTACATAACCATTTAAAGCTTTGAAAAATCTGTTTGATTGCATTTATCAAGAAAATCTAAAATTTCTCAGATTTCTTTTCAATCTTGATGAATGTTTTGAAGCTGAATCATCATTTTATAAACCAAGTTTATAAGTCAAACAAAACAGAGGACAGAGCCTGCATCTCAGTGTTCTTATGAGCACTTCCACAGTTATTAACTGAAAGCTTACTGTACCAATGACCATTTTTTGCTTGCGTATATCGTGTGGCAGGAACGAAGATACTCTATGCTCTGGGAAGTCGAGAAAATTTCCAACCCGAAAAGATCCTCGACCGGTGGGATTCGAACCCACGACCCTCAGCTTGATCATGCTGAATAGCTCCGCGTTTACCACTACGGCTATATGGGCCCCGTAAAGATCCCCCTCCCCCCTAAATAGCTACGTCATTTATGGATGACCCCTTACATTTCTTCCTGACATATTTAACACAACCGCATAGCTTACTAATTTTGCTTCTAATGATCAGCAAAAAATAATAAACTTGAACACAATTCACGTTTGAAGCTGAAATTTAAATTAAAAGTTCATATGGAGACTGGTATGCCTTTATTTTTCAATATGGGACTGCACCAACTTCATATTTTCCAATACATTTTCAAACAATGTGTGTTTATTTTTATATGCATAATAAAATGCAGATTAAAATAAGTTTTATTGCACTCATTCGATAACTGTCAAGCAATGATACATAGTTTTGACATCATGAATGCTCTAAAGCATGACTTTAAATCGACAATATGTTGAGCATTATTATTATAAGTAAATTTTCTGGGATGTAGAAAAAATATTGTTCGGAAAAGATCTTCACGAGTTTTATATAGTTATGCGGCTTGGCAAACCTCTGAACGAACACCAACACCAAAAAATCCACTTAAGGGTTGAAGAAATCATTTCGTGACGCGTTTACCATTGTTTTGCGATTATGTTGTGCACATAAGTTTTTTTTGAGAATTATTATTTATGTATATCAATTCCAAAAATATGGAAAATCTGGCTTTGGTGTAAAATGTTGAGTGCGATAATTAAACCTTATTGTAATTTCTGTAAATTCCAGATAGGTACTATTGCATCTTCTTTACAAAAAAAAATATAACGGTAAATGTAAATGACTGCTAATAAGAGCGGTTTTAAATTTAAAAAAAGTTTGAAATTCCAATCCCCATATCTTTCTTAGGGGTCGTCCATAAACCACGTGAACATTTTTCCTGACTTTTCAGTCACCTCCTCCCTCTCGTGCTATTGTGTGGTTTTGACGAATAACCCCCCGCTCGCCCAATGATCATGTGTTTCATTTGTTCATGAATGAAACAAAAATTTGAAAAATGGGAGAAGAGATATTTATGAATTGGTTTGCTATTACTAAGCGAAATGTGAGATTATAGTGTGACAAACTTCTGCAAAAATCCCTAACAAAATTAGCTCAAAAAGATTTGTTTCTACTGCAGTGTTCCTTATTATTGTTTGAGGAATTAGTTTTCACTTAGAGATAATTTTGTATTAACATTACAGTACTAACATGTGGGGAACATTTTTTTTTTTCAAATTTTGTCATAGTAATTTCCATAGAAATCTTAATCGTCTTCTAATCGTTGTTGGTAAAGAAGATATGAAATATTGAATTTTAAAACTGTTTTTTTTTAATTTGAACCATCCGACTGCTAATGAAACCTTTCAGGTTTAGTTGATGGAGGAATTTTCTTTGAAACACAAATGGGTGGACCGTGGTCTTTGGCTAGATACCCCCTCCCCGCTAAATGATAACATAGTTTATCAACGGCCTCTATTTTGATAAGTAATTGTTAAAAGAATTACGGTAATCCAGTTTGCTTTATGCACACTTAGATGTTTGATTACAATATTACATCGTCAAATGAATCGAATCCCACAAACCCTGGGTCTCCTACTTCGAGGAGTCTCATTCCGTCCCCAACCATGCGACTAATAGGAGACCAAAATGTGAATAAATGAAAAGTAAATCAATCAGCAAACGTCAACGATAAAATTCTGCTTATAAAGCGCCCGACTGTTATAGACAAGTGTGTTTATTTGTTTCTCCCTAATATATTACCCAATCCAACACGCACGGCATGAAATTCTATTTCCACTGCAAATGTATAAGTCATTGCCGATAATAAAGATATACAAACATATAGATTTTGACTCTGGTATAAGTAAGAAATTCCCGCAGCACCGCGTTGGTACTTTAAATATATTTATAGAACATATCATCTCACCCCTTCTCGCACTTGGCTGTCCAACGGGTGTTGTATTTTGCTCCTCTTGCAGGTTGTCCTCCGTGACAAGATGGTTCCATGTTGTGTGATGTAGAAAACTCCACATATGAGAATTAGTGATAGGCGAGTGGTGTGGGTTTATGTTTAAGGATCCGAAGGTTGCGGTTTCAAATCCAGTTGCAGTTATAATTTTTTTGTTTTTCATATTTTGGTGTCTAAGGCAAATTTCTTGTGGCGGAGCCTTGGGGCAATTGGGTATATGGGGTAGCTAACAAGGGAAGGTCACGATGTGTTACACGGGGTTTTCAACCGGACTATTTTTGTTGGATTCAACATTTCGAAATACCGTAATCCGGGGTAACATTGATCATTTTTTTGAATATTTCTTAAATATTTCGCTTGAAAATGCAAATGTTGTAAAATTTATATTTTTAAAACAAGTACTGCCACCCATAGCTCGTGACTATATACTGCATTTTCTTTTTTGAAAGATTAAAGCATGTTTAAAAAAAATGTTTTAAGTGGTTTTTTGATTTAGCTGATATGGGGTAACATTGATCACCTATGTAAACAACGTTCGTTTATATTGAAAATGTCGTTACTTACTTAAATCATGACCCCGAAGCCGAAAATGAAGGCCAAACGCTTACAAGTCATTTACTTTTTGAGTTATTTTAAAAATAAAAAACACCTCGAAGCACGGAATACGCCTGAAGGTAGGCAATTTCCTAAGGGAATTCTACATTCTTAACAGTAATTCGTTAATGTTGCCTAATTGAGCATACTTATGAAAGTTTTGACAACGAAATCGTTTTCAGCTAAGCCATTTTTAGTAAGTATTACATTTTCCTTGCTCATATCGTTTGCAGAACTTATGTGAGACATGAATCTTCGGTAGTGTCGTTCTTACCCATTGAAATCATTTTTTCGAAAGTTGATAAATTTACGCATAAGGTAAACGCAATTTTCGCAAAATCTTCACTTTCATTAGCTCATGAATATGAGAAAGAGGAGCACCATTCCATGATTTGGAAATGTTCCATCAATAAATGATGATACGAACTTTTTACGAGATGAGTCATTCCGATCAATGTTACCCCGCTGATCAATGATACCCCGGATTACGGTATGTGAAACCCCAAAGCCTTTCGGGTGAAGAGCCAGGGAGATGTAGTATGTTGTTAACAAATGTTAATAAAATCTTAAATTTGTTTTACTAAATTAGGATGATAGTGTTGTCTAACACAGATCACCTAGATATAAGAAATGAAATGTAATGTTTGGAATGATACTAATAAAGAAATTAAAAAAAAACATGTACATCGTAATGTTCTGAATGGCTTCAACGGACGACGCATGAATTTGGATACTAGGTTCAAATAATGACTTATTCAGTAGGTACAAGAATGTTAACACTTTTGACCGGGTTAAATCCGCTCGATAAAGGCAATAAATACATTACTTAGAAAAGAGATAACTTAACTTTATATAAAATGAGTAGTAGAAAATCGGTAAAATAGAATGGTGTTTGATTTTCGATGATGTTATTACTTTCAATAAGAGTAACATTGTTGCTAAATAAATAACTTTACTCCAGAAAATTGTTTCAAAAAGAACAAAATGTGTGATTTTTTGTGTATTCATACACTAACAAATGAGGCCATTTGAAATCAACAGATCTGACTGTTATTTTTTTAGTTTAGTTCAGTCATTTAAAACGACAATATTTTCACTTGTCCCACTAGTTTCCAAAATTTTCAATATTTACCTTGAACTTTGGCAAAAACATTAAATTTAAATATAGCATAGATTTAGTAGGAAACAATCTGAAAAATATTGTAGATCTTATTCATTTTATTTTTTGAGGAACCCTCTCTATACGATTTCCTTTACCCATTTGTCACACGGTACCTTATTTCGATAGTCACTCAAGCAAAATGATTATCTAAATACAGGGACCGGAATCTATTATGATAATTCGCCACAAGAAATCGGGTTGAATTTCATAAATTTGCCTGAAGAACCAAAAAATAAAAACAAAATATATACTCGCGCTTATTCAGAATCGAACCAAGGACCTCCCGATTCATAAACCAGTACTAACTCCACGAACCTTTCGACGGCTTGATGGGAGAAGTGACAAAAGCAATATATAAAGCGTTTTATATTGCAATATTCATTCCATTCTTCTGACATGTCCACCATCCATTTGCCGCGTGACCATTTGCCTAAGTGTGCGTTTCCGATGCCATCATTCGGCTTCTGATTGGTTGTGCAATTGTGTGGGTCGGGCGTAAACATTTAGATTGCTCGAATTTTCAAGTCCAATGTGCTCGATTTCAATTGACGGGTTTGCCCGTCTACGCTTAGGAGGCGAATCTTACCATCAATAGGTGGATTTAGCACCTAATACGTTAGGAGGGAAATCCGCCATCCGAATTATTTTGGGTGTAGGACTTAAGCATAAATTGCTATTTTTAATCATAAACTAGGTTTTGCATTTTGCATGCTTAACTAACTGCTAGGCAGGCAACAGTGGTGCTCCTAGCGGGTAGAATAGATCAAAGTAATCCAGGCTACTATGTTCTACAGGAAAACAGCAGTGTTGCTCTGAATGTAATTGAATGATCATCTCAGCATGATTTACACTTTGTTATCAATTATAACAAATTATACTTAAGTCCCACCAAAATGTGGTCTTCGGCAAAGTTGTAGCTGGGACGAGTTCACATGCGCAGAGTATGTTCACTTTTCCATAAATTATTATAACGAGCAGTTAGATGACTGAACACAAAAGGTTTGCCTCTTGCATAGTAATTTCCATAGAAACTTCAAATGGCCTGTGCACAGCCAAATTTCTTCCAAATCACTTCAAATTTTTGGAGAATGATTTTCATCATAATTGACACCGTTTAAGCAGAATACTTCAAAATTTGCATCAGTCTATTGTGCATCATGCCCCTTTGTTTTTGTTTGTATTTTGGTCTCATTGAATTCCCTAAAGCTTAAATACAATTACTTAGATAACGAGCGTATTGAAATTAACCAATCATTAAACAACATATAGTCATATCATAATACATTCATCGTATATATTAATTACAATATTGATCATCTACATTTTTTCAGAATAAAAACTAAAACCAATGAATAGCGTAAGAAAAGATGTCTCAAAGACGAGCTCAAATTGATTTTTTTCTATCTTTATTAACGAGATATGGTCGGCGTTAAGTCAGAGTGGACCAAGTGACATTTTTCACATTTTAAAATGGGTTTAAAGTCTAACGCTCTGTAATTTTTGCACTCGTTTAAAATTTGGTTCAATATTTCTACACATCTTCGTGTTACTTTCAAACAATATAATGTGAAGCGATAATCATGAAAAATCAGAATCCAAACCTCTCATAGAACGATTTTCTGATGGACTATGTGTACTTGGTCCACTCTGTCTGAACTAAAGACCACCGTTCAGTGAGTTGGTTCACTCTGACTGAACAATTTCTAGGAAGATAACAATCATTCAATGCTTGCATGGTCAAACTGGGTGCATATCTCTAAGAAGAACAAATTATCAAGACCCTTCGACACCCAGTATCGTAAATTTTTAAATAATCCATATCGTCAATAACGAAATCAGTGGCATTACGATAGCTTGAAAATTGAAGTTTTGCAGCGTCAGGTATTGAAGGCCGGAAAATATTCAAATATGTGTTCAGTCAGAGCGGACCAAGTGAAAATCTTGAGTACCGACCAAAATGTACTTGGTCCAATAAGCGGATTCTAGCCACATTCATACATACACCATAGAACTACCATAAACTTCTATCGGACTCCGGAATTGACTCAAAAAATGCAATAATCAATCAGTTTATTGCTTTTTAACATTTGGTCCACTCTGTCTGCACAGAAATTGTTGCAATTTCTAACCACACATCCAAATATGGTAAATGGTCAAAAAACAAAATCAAATGCATCGAATTAAGTAATATTAATAATTTTCTGTTGATGGATAAGTAAAACAATTATTCGATGTCGAGAAATCTGACAAATCTCTTGAAATGTTTTTCATTTCCTCGCATTCCACAGCGCGCTGATCATTTTCGCTGATATGGTAATAAGGGGGGTGACCCATTTCGCATAAAGGACGTTTCGCATAAGGACGTTTCGCATACGGACGTTTGGCATAATGGACGTTTCGCATAAAGCAGTTTCATATAAGAACAGGTAGCATTTTAAAGAAGGCATATAATTCTCTTTATGCCAAACGTCCATTATGCGAAACGTCCACCCATAAAATTATGCGAAACGTCCTTATGCGAAACGTCTTTATGCGAAACGTCCCTCCCCCGGTAATAAGCACTTAGTCCACTCTGACTGCACACTTTTATCGATTTTTTTGATCATCCAAAGTAAATTTGTTACATATCTCTCGCAGTTTACAGCATTCTTAAAATCTGATCAAAGTGATACGGAGGTAAGGTAATATCGCATCTAATGAGCGAATAATCCAATTTTCCCAAATTTTGTACTTGGTCCTCTCTGACTTAACGCCGACCATATGGGGCCCATATAGCCCGTAGCGGTAAACGCGCCAGCTATTCAGCATGACCATGCTGAGGGTCGTGGGTTCGAATCCCGGTCGAGGATCTTTTCGTAAAGAAGATTTTCTCTATTCCCAGGGCATAGAGTATCATCGTTCCTGCCACACGATTTACACATGCAAAAATGGTCAATCGGCAAAGAAAGCTCTCAGTTAATAACTGTGGAAGTGCTCATAACAACACTAATCTGAGAAGCAGGCTTTGTCCCAGTTGGGACGTAACGCCAGAAAGAAGAAGAAGAAGAAGAAGACGATTAACGAGGTAACGGCTTTACTTCCCTTCCGAAGGAAGTCGTTACTACAACTTTTTACGTCATAAGTGGCTATGTCGGGGATGGGATTCGATCCCAGGTCCTCGACGTGAGAGGCGAGTATTCTAACCACTACACCAGGTCCGTCCCCAGCTCAAATTATTGATTTTTTAACATTTAAATCCAATTAGCGTGATTTCCAAGTGTCATTTGAACGGTCTACAAACACTCGAAACTTAATTCCTTTTGGTCAAGTAGATTTTTTCAGTGCTAACGGTTTCAGCTTATAGTTCAACATAATCTTGAATTAAATGTAATCAATCGTATTAGTGTTTTTTCAATTCGGTACTAGCTTCACTACATCTATACTCGGTATAGGAATATTAAGAGAGTATGATATCATCTCACTAATATCTTTTTCAGTAGCATTCCTGTTAATGTTCGACAAATACAAAGAAAACTCGTCACTATCCACTCATGGTTTGTTGTGATTAGCAGCTAGTAATCTCGATAGTCCCTTTATGAAGATTAGGCGATGCCCTATCTACAAGAAAGGCGACAAGTTAGATTGTGAGATTGTTGTTGTTGTTTGAGAGGGACTTTAACCCGAAGGTCATTCGTCCCTAGATTGTGAGATCTTTCGAGACATTATCAAATGCGGCCTACAAAGTATTATCCCCGATAATCTTCCGTCGTCTGTTGGCGGTAGTAAACGAATTCGTGGAAAGTTATCAAGCCGGCTTCGTTGAAGGCCGATCGAGAACGGACCAGATCTTTACTGTTGTGAATACCAGGTCCCAACGTATCACCTTTTCATCGATTTCAAGGTGGCATGCGATAATATCGACCGCGTAGAGCTATGGAAAATCATGGACGAGAACAGCTTTCCCGGGAAGCTCACAAGACTGATAAGAGCAACAATGGAAGGTGTGCAAAATTTTGTGAAGATTTCAGGTGAACATTCCAGTTCGTTTTGGATCCCGCCGGAGTCTACGACAAGGTGATGGACTCTTGTGCCCGTTGTTCAATATTGCGCTATAAGTTGTTATGCGGAGTGTCGGGCTTTTAACAAGATCCGCAAACCTTTTTGCTTCGCGGATGATATGGACATTGTCTGCCGAACATTTGAAAAGGTGGCAGACCTGATACCCGCCTGAACACGAGGCAGCGAAAGTTGGACTGGTGGTGAATGCGACCAAGCCAAAGTACATGCTAGTTAATGGGACCGAGCGCGATAGGGCTCGCCTAGGTAGCAGTGTCACGTTTGACGGGGGTACGTTTCGATGTGGTCGACGAGTTCGTCTACCTTGGATCCTTGCTGACGGCTTGCAATAACTTTAGCCGTGAAATACGGAGGCGCATCATTAGTGGATGTCGGGCCTTCTATGGTCTCCACAAAAGCTGCGGTCATAAAAGATTCACACCCGCACCTAATGTACCATGTATAAAACGCTCGTAAAGCCGGTAGTCCTATACAGGCATGAAACATGGGCAATGTTCGAGTAGGACTGGCAAGCACGTAGAGCCTTCGAACATCGGGTGGTTAGGACGATTTTTGGGGTGTGCAGGAATACGGCGTGTGGCGGCGAAGGATGAACCTCGAGCTCACCCAACTCTACGGCGAACCCAGTATCCAGAAGATGGCCAATGCTGGGAGGATGGGCAGAGCATGTTTCAAGAATGCCGGACAGCAACCCTGCAAAGATGGTGTTTGCTTCGGATCCGGCTGGTACACGAAGGCGTGGAGCGCAGTGAGCTAGGTGGGTGGATCAAGTGCGTATCGATTTGATGAGCCTGGGGGCAGAACCGAGGATGGAGAGATGCAGCCACGAACTGAGTATTGTGGCGTATAAAATTCAGTGTTATCTGTTTAGATGTTAACTAAATAAATTAAATGACCAAATGCGGGGAAACCACCGGGTACCAACCAGCGTTCCAACGAGACAGGAGTGTTGGCGTAGGCCCAATAAGCACTCAGTAAAAATCCTTATTGCGAATAACATAGGAGAAAATGAGGACCCGGAACAACCGGCGAAGACCCATGCAACGAAATAAGCATTGCTATTGGAAACTTGGAACATAGAACTGCAATTCACTTGGTTTCGCAGGTTGCAGTAGGTTAATCTATGACGAACTCTTTCCCCGTAACTTCGATATCGTAGCACTGCACGAACTATGTTGCACTGGAAGAAGGTGTGAATCAACTTTGCGTTGACATTTTTCTGTAACGCATGAGCAGACTTTGTTCACCGATTTCAGCAGTAGCTCAAGAGTACGAGCATCAGTTTGAAGTGGCCCTACCAACGAAAGAGCAGTTTGGGGCTGCCCTCTTGAAGATGACTGGAGTCACATACGATCCACCATAGGTAGCACCGCAACAGCAGCTCTAGGTTCAACGGCCCGAATCAGGTAAACGACTGGTACGACAGCGAGCAGTTGATGAATGCAGCATGGACGTTGATTAGACCGCACAACAGCAAACGAGGCACGGAACACGCTAAACTTCATACGCTCAAAAATGAGTGCAGAGTACACAAAATCGGCCACTCTTCATGCAACACAGATTCTGTGCAAAGGGGGCTGTACACGGTGCAAACGGTGGTAAACAAACCGAATGAGTGAAAAGCGCACAGAGGAGGAACGTTTGGAATGCGGGAATACGCTTCCATTTTTGTTTTTGCTTCTGAAAACATTAAAAATACATTCAAATTTTAAAGTTTTCAGAGATTTTTTCATTTGAATAGCCGAAGCGGAAGCAAATGGGGAAAAAACTTTCTCATTTACGACCATCTTCCGGCTTTTCGCTGGAAAAAATCCCTGAAAACTCCCGATCTTACCAACGGCCAACTGTTTGCTTCCGCGCGGGAGATGACTGACAGTTCCATTGCCATCGATCCGTGCACAGCCAATGGCCAACACATCGGTTACACATAGCATGAGTGCGATTTACACAGAATTTTCACTCAGCCAGAGAGTTCTGCATTGATTGCCTCATTCTGTATAGTTTTAACACATGGGCTGCGTTGAGCAGGCTTAGCGTGAACAGACAAAACTCGATCTGCCGGAGAAAGAAGCGCCAGTAAGAAGAACGAGATCACGAAGCGATAGAAAACCTCTTCCACGCTAAAGACACACGGAAGTTCTACGAGAAGCTGAATCGTTCGCGCAAAGGCTTTGTGCCACAAGCCGACATGTGTAGAGACTGTGACGGAAATCTTTTCACGAACAAACATGAGGGGTCGAAAGGGGGCGGTAACACTACGATGAGCACATTAATGGTGAAGTAGCGAAGGAAGTAATATTGGGACCACGCGCGGAGGACGAAAGACGCCTCCAGATCTCCAAGACGTAGAACCGGAGAATGGACGGTAGAAAAACAATTAAGCCGCTGGGGTGGACCAACTACCGAGCTAGATGCTTAAATACGGTGGAGATGCACTGACAAGAGCGCTACACTGGGGTATTTCCAATATATACGAGAAGGAAGTATTACCGGAGGAGTGAATGGAATGTGTCATGTGCCCCATCTGTAAAAAGGGCGACAAGCAAGTTGGGTTGCGGTAATTATTGTGTGATCACTATTTTGAGCGCCGCCTACAAGATAGAGAATTCGTAGGGCAATATCAGGCAGGATTTATGGGCGAACGAGCAACAACAGACCAGATATTCTCCATCCACCAGGTGTTACAGAAATGCCGCGAATACAATGTACCCACACATCATTTTTTTATCAAATTTAAATCGCCCTATGATACAATCGATCGAGAACAGCTATGGCAGACTATGCACGAATACGGTTTCCTAGACAAACTGATAAGATTGATAAAGGCGAAGATGGAGCAAGTGATGTGCGTTGTCCGAGTACCAGGGACATTCTCGAGTCTCTTCGAATCTCGCAGAGGGTTACGGCAAGGTGATGGTTCAACAATGCGTTAGAGAGTGTGATAAGAAAAACAGGGATAGACACGAGTGGCACGATCTTCAGAAAGTCCGTTCAGCTACTTGGTTTCGCCGACGACACTGATATTGTAGCACGCAACTTTGAGACGATGGCGGATACGTACATCCGACTAAGGGCTGAAGCTAGGCGAATCGGACTGAACATCAATGTGTCGAAGATGCTTTCCTTAGCCGAGTGGTTAGAGTCCGCGGCTACAAAGCAAAGCCATACTGAAGGTGCCTGGGTTTCGATTCCCGATCGATCCAGTATCTTTTAGTAATGAAACTTCCCTTGTCTTCTCTGGGCATAGAGTTTTATCGTATCTGTCACACAATATACGAATGCGAAAATGGCAAGTTTGGCAAAGAAAGCTTTCAGTTAATAACGGTGGAAGTGCTATAAGAACACTAAGCAGAGAAGCCGGCTCTGGCTCAGTGGGGACGGTAATGCCAAAAAGAAGAAGAAAAAGAAGAAAAAGAAGAAGATCATTGTGTCGAAGACGAAGTACATGGCAGCGAGGGGCTCAAGAGAGGAAACGGCACGCCCACTTAGAGTTCATATTGACGGTGAATAAAATCGAGGTGGTCGAATATTTCGTGTACATGGGCTCACTGGTGACCGCCGACAACGACACCAGCAGAGAAATCCAGAAACGCATTGTTGCTGGAAATCATGCCTACTTTAGACTCCGCAGAATTCTTTGATCGAGCAAAGTTCGCCATCGCACGATGTTAACCATTATTTACAAGACGTTGATTAGACCAGTGCTTCTCTATGGGCAAAACATGGACGCTACGTGTAGAGAATCAACGCGCCATTGATGTTTTCGAACGGAGGGTGTTGCGGACCATCTTCGGCGGAGTGCAGATAGAATGCGGAACGTGGTAAAGGCGGATTAACCATGAATTGCACCAGCTGCAGGGAGTCATCTCCCAAAAATTGGAGGCTGCGGTGGGCCGGGCATGTTACCAGAATGTCGGATAACAACCCGGTGAAAATGGTTCTCAAAAACAGTCCGACCGACAATGTGGTGCGCAGCGAGCAAGATGGGTCGATCCAGTTGAGGACGTTCTGCAGACCCTTCAAAGATTGCGTGGATGGCGACAGCTAGCCAGTTATGAACCCATCCGATTGGTCTGAGGCCAAGGGTTATGTACAGTCACCCCACAGTAAATACGGATTATTTTTCAGAACAAAATATGATTAAAAAACATAGTGACGCTGTACAAAACCAAATTACCTTCCTGGCATTGCAGAATATAGTTGTTTTTGAGAATACACCTCTAAATTCCTGATTATTTACGAAAAAGTGTCGATTTCAATAGAAATTTCAAACGATGTCCACCCCACAGATGTGGATCAGAGGGAGAGGAGAATCCATATTATGGATCAAACCGACTCATATTATGGATCAAAACACTATAACAGCAATTTATCTGCGAAATAAACGAATGGTGTGCTAGTGAAGGCATACGTTTTGGCGTTTGTTTCGGAATCGTCTTATCTTTGATTCATAACTGTGGTATGGTTTTCAATGCCCACAGTTATGAATCAACGCTTCTGGGAGTTACGTTTGACATCTTGTTTTCTACGGATGGTAAAAATATGCAATGGATGGAAAATGCTTTGCCGAATACAACCTACGCATGGATTCCCGGACATTGTGGGATACCCGAAATGTAGCTGCCGATAACTTTGCCGGTTCTGGTCCCTCGTTTTGAAGAAACGGTTCCTTTCGACGACGTCAAAAGATTTACAGTCGAAGCTCGTTATAACGACAACTTTTATAGCGACAAAAGCTCTCTGTAGCGACATTTTTAGGTCCCTTGAAAAATATTTTAATGGTAGAATTGATCTCTATAGTGACATTTCTTTAATACGACGGTCCCTTGCGATGTCGTTATAACAAGCTTCGACTGTTTCTCGAAAACCTTCAAGAACGCATGGGGTGCTGAATGGGCTCAGTCTTACTCACTGCATCTACGGAAAATCAAGATTTCAACCGAAAAATGGGCTGACTGCCCTCTTCTCCACGATCAACGAGTCATCTCCCGTTTGAGAACTGGGCATACTCGGGTTTCACATAACATGGATGGACGTGGCCCCTTCAGACGGATGTGCTCTATTTGTGGCGTTCAGAACGCGGTCGAACACTTTTTATGTGCATGTCCACAATATTCCGTTTTGACTCATATTCCGAACACTTAAGGCCAGCAGTGACTTCAAATGCATCTGATTGGCATAAATTAGTTGATATTTGTGTAAATTTTAATCTCTTCACAAAGCCTAACTGTTAGTTGGTGGGTGTACTGATAATAATGTTGATTTAATTAGTTTTAGTATTGTTTTTACGGGAAAGTATGGAACAACATTTTGATTCAAATGCCGAACACTGTGTTGATTCTGTCTCATATTCCGAACACCTTGATTCAAATTCCGAACAGCACGAATAAATCGTATTCAAATGAATAATTTCGCAAATAAATTTATCTGAGCTGATTCTACTGGTCTCAAACTAGAGAATCATCACTTCTCCCGTGATATAAATTATATTGGAGACGATAAAATTGAATTGCAATTGATTGCCATTTCCTTGTTATTTGGTGACATATTTCAGCGAAACATTTCAACCAAATCTCCATACAAAAAGCGAGTGTTCGGAATATGAGTCTGTTCAAAATTTGAGACAAAACGGTAAATAAGCCCGGAGATCGTTCGGAATTTCGGGAAGTATCCGTAGCGTCCTCGGAAACGATGCGGCCACTGTGTCAACTGTAATAGGATTTTTAAAAGCTATCAAGCTGTACGAACAAATCTGATCCAACACTCCATGCCAATAGCCAAGAGCAACTTCATATTGCTTTTGCAGCTTTATCGAGCTTCCGAATGGGAATATAAATTAGCAGATGTCCACCGCCAATCTCGGAGACTACACTCCATTAGGTTATCAAATTTTCTCAAAAAGGGAGTTATGCGGTGCGAATTTTCAATCAGGATATTTCAATTTAATAGTTGTTGCATGTATAGAAACGACGGGACGACTTCCAGCGAGTCAACTAAAATAGCTTTACTCTATGTTTGTGCGAGACCCCTTGGTTGGGCTCGAAAGGGGCACCCTCTTAGGATCCTCTTCTTTTTTGTAGAGGTACTATCTGACCTCTTCTGACGAGTGTTGAACTAGCTGTAAGTTGAAAAACACTATAATAAAGAAAAAAAAAACGCTTTAGCATATTATAATTGATTGCGATGCTGTACAGATGTATGGTTCACTTAGGTAAAATGTGTTCTGCATTATTGAAACTCTATCTGATGAGATATTCCCGTTTTAATCCATCTCTGATCCATATCTGTGTGCTATCCATAACTGTGGGTATGTACATTCTGTTCACCACTTAAAAAGCATGGACTGGTTTTAGTTGGCCGTTGGTGGTGTGGCACGCACGCACCCACACATCCTTAAATATCTTTTCATTGGTCTGGTTGCAAATTTATCCATCGTAACATAAAATTATATAAACTAAAACAAAATAAATTCGTGAATCTTTCGTAAGTTAGCAAGCTAAATGATTTGCAAAAAGCCCACAAACTAGTGTTCCCGGCAAACTTTGTCTTGCCACCAAATAGCCTGTTGTAAAACGTCATGTAATCTACTATACAAAATGACACATTAGTCTTCTCTCGTTTTCCTGATTAGTCCGAAGACATTCTTGAAAAATTACAAAATATTGTGTGTTGATACAGCAGAAACAGGTCTAATGTAATTTGATTTCAGAGAGTGAAATTTACAAAAATAGATTCTTTTTGTAAATTGTTTAGGTTACATGCTTATAATGGGTTCACCAATATGAGCGAACATTGACAACACACTTGAATAATAACGATATGTACCGATTGAGACCTGATTTCAGCGAGAATCGTTCTGTTATCCTTATTTGAAAATTCAAGCCTTATTTGAGAGATATTAAATAAAACATACTTCAATTTAAGCTCGAAATAGGAACTATATTTGAGGAATGCGTATTAGATTAGGCCATAAAAATAATCTTAATGCAATACACTTCAACGAATTATCCAAAACCTGATATTCTTTTTCATCTTGGGTTTAATTAATGATTTCACAAAAGTTACAACAACTATTGATTGCACACGTTCAGCTACCATTCTTCATTCTCACATTCAATCAAACACATGCACATCGAAAGTTTCGAACCACAGAGCAATTACCTACCTTTCGAAACGAAATCAATTTCCACAAAGTCGATCCCGTAATCATTTATGACGGTGCAATTGTAGCCACCAAAGTGCTCCTGCTGGCTGTTGTAGATGATTAACGTTGACTTGACACCTTCCGGCAGCACACTCTCTACGATGCTGTAGCCTGTTTCGTGGCTAGTGTTAATTTTCGTGACCATTGTGCAAGCCAGATGATATGTTTCGCCTGTGGAATGGAAAACGCTTCACACTCCAGTTGACCGGTGTCGGTAATCGTTCCAAACTGCTGCCGAGGTGAGATGATACTGGGTGGTCCCTTGAGATAGACGGTCGCTTCCGTTTCTATCTCTGGGAAACCAAGAACAGAAGCTTTGCACAGATACCGACCGGCCGTTTTCATGGGTCACCGTAATGGTAAGGTTGGCTAGCGAGGATACAGCACGACCGGTTTCATCGTGAATCCAAACAATATCCGCCACGGGATTACTATCAATATCGCAGGACAAAGTCACCACCATATTTAGGTCAGCCTCGACGGATTTCGGCAAGGTGCGAAAGGTAGGCCTGTAGTGCACATTGAGTGTTTCGCTTTCTTCACTTTTCCCCAACATTCCGTGCCTCACACTCGACAATAGCATTGTGAAACTTTTTTGGAAATGTTCGATATAACCTGCGAGGGAGATATTTGGAAAATTGCAATGAATTGTTTGGGTTAGGATACTTGCACCAAGAGTATACGATATTGCGATACGAAATGAAACGATAAAAGTAAGTAAAACGTTTTTAATACTTTCTTTCTTTGGCTGATCCTGCCATATAATTTTCATAGCAGGATCACGAGTGCGTTGAAAATGCATTCACCTCGCGTTTTTTAAGACGGATCAAGAGTTTTAAGATCTATGTTTATAATCGCGGATTCGAGGTAGTGCTTTGTGAAGCCCAAGCAGGACAGTTCGGTTTTGGCGTCGTCCGATTGATTTAGCTGACGGATTCGCGCGTTTTCGTTGCCGGAGAATTTTTTTTCCCCCTGTTTTGGAGCGTCTTGCTGGGTAGTGCTTTGTGAAGCCCAAGCAGGACAGTTCGGTTTTGCGTCGTCCGATTGATTTAGCTGACGGATTCGCGCGTTTTCGTTGCCGGAGAATTTTTTCCCTCCTGTTTTGGAGCGTCTTGCCTGGGTAGTGCTTCGAGAAGCCCAAGCAGGACAGTTCGGTTTTGCGTCGTCCGATTGATTTAGCTGACGGATTCGCGCGTTTTCGTTGCCGGAGAATTTTTTTTCCCCCTGTTTTGGAGCGTCTTGCTGGGTAGTGCTTTGTGAAGCCCAAGCAGGACAGTTCGGTTTTGCGTCGTCCGATTGATTTAGCTGACGGATTCGCGCGTTTTCGTTGCCGGAGAATTTTTTTCCCCCTGTTTTGGAGCGTCTTGCTGGGTAGTGCTTTGTGAAGCCCAAGCAGGACAGTTCGGTTTTGCGGTCGTCCGATTGATTTAGCTGACGGATTCGCGCGTTTTCGTTGCCGGAGAATTTTTTTCCCCCTGTTTTGGGAGCGTCTTGCTGGGTAGTGCTTTGTGAAGCCCAAGCAGGACAGTTCGGTTTTTGCGTCGTCCGATTGATTTAGCTGACGGATTCGCGCGTTTTCGTTGCCGGAGAATTTTTTTCCCCCTGTTTTGGAGCGTCTTGCTGGGTAGTGCTTTGTGAAGCCCAAGCAGGACAGTTCGGTTTTGCGTCGTCCGATTTGATTTAGCTGACGGATTCGCGCGTTTTCGTTGCCGGAGAATTTTTTTCCCCCTGTTTTGGAGCGTCTTGCTGGGTAGTGCTTTGTGAAGCCCAAGCAGGACAGTTCGGTTTTGCGTCGTCCGATTGATTTAGCTGACGGATTCGCGCGTTTTCGTTGCCGGAGAATTTTTTCCCCCTGTTTTGGAGCGTCTTGCTGGGTAGTGCTTTCGAGAAGCCCAAGCAGGACGGTTCGGTTTTGCGTCGTCCGATAGAGTTTGTTGACGGTTTCGCGCGTGTTTTCGTCGCCGGAGATTTTTTTTTTTTTTTTTCCCTTTGTTTTGGAGCGTCTTGCTGGGTACGTATTTGGGAAGGCCCAAGCAAGACGGTTTATTTCGGGACGCCAAGAAGTTTTGCTGTCAGTGTCAGTTTTGTGTTCAGTCGAGAATGGATGGCCAACTGGTGAGTTCGTTTCATGCTTATGATAACACATATTTTCTTGAAAGCGTAACTTTTATGTAATATTAAAACAAACTTTGTATGGTTTGTCACTATAGGTGTCGGCATTATGCTTTTTTCTTATACAATTTGAATATACATATATTTTTCTCTTTTTGACATTATTAAAAATTATCCTTTGAATTGTTCGACATTGTGAATGTTGACGTATTTTCTAAAACTTCTACCATATCGAGACAAAATGCACAGTAATACTCATATGTAATTTTCAAACAAACTATGTATGGTTCGTCACTACAAGTGTCGGCATTATTCCTGTTTCATATAAGTTAAAATATATACATGTAATTTTCAGTTTTCGTCATTAATAAAAACGTCTTTTGAATTGTTCGACATTATAGATGTTGACGTAATTTTTCCAAAAACTTCTCGAGACAAAAATACAAAACTAGCTTTAAATACAAGTCGTATATTTCCCCCTTGTCCATGGATCGCATCACCCGACCAGAGGTGACTCCCAGATCTTTTCCTTCCTCACTAATAAACACCCTTCCCGTGGTGATTGTGGAGATGCAGAGGTATTCTCGGTCTCTAGAAGCAACAATCATTACACCCTAACATTCCTTCCCCATCCCAACTGACTGTAAGGACTTGGCCGGCGCCGTTATTGATCAATAATATTAGATCTGCTAAAATTGCACTTCGAGAGTAAGCGGAAACTCCCATCCCTTATTCATTTGGATCGTAGTGCAATTCTTACCAGTTCCGATCAATCACGGAGTAGCAACCATTGACATGTACAGTCAGTTTATGCTATGCTATGCTATGCTATGCAAAACACCCCTTTCTTTTTACCTTTATTTTTGTAATAAAAAAACTTTGAATGGTTGGACACTACAAGTGTAGACTTCCGAAAGGTTCACTTTATTCAACAAACTTTGGATGGTTCGTCACTGTAAGTGTCGGCATAAGAATAGGAGTGTTAGGAATGTTTCATTTAGGTATTTGTTCAACAAACTTTGAATGGTTCGTCACCCCAAGTGTCGGCATAATCATGTTTATATCTCACAAATAATTATTTATCATGGTCTAATTGCTTATCAAAGTGAATCCTGTGACCCAACGATCCTCCCCATTAACAAACATCCCTCCCAGTAACCTTTGTGGAGATGCAGAGGCAAACACGGTCTCCAAATAGCAAAGGTTACACACTAACATTCCTTCCCTCAATCCCACCTGACTGCAAGGACGTGGCCGGCGCCGTTATTGACCCTGTATAAATAGAGGCACTGAATTATGCACACTGAAGAAGATTATGGCCAATCCCAGTCAAACTTCTAGTTGATTCTTTGTGCATTTTCACTGACTTCGGTCAATCACGGAATAGCAACCATTGATATGTGTAGTCAGTCTAAGCTAAGCTAAGCTAGCTATGTTTATAATCGCGGATTCGAATTTTACTTCACATTTTGGTATTGCAACGCCTCTTGCTATAACAATGGAATTAGTTTATGTTTCGAGGAAATTATAAATATAAAGTTTTGTTTGCAAATTGCAAATAAATGTTTCATATATATTCCAATCGCCCTGTAAAGAATTGAAAGTGGAGCTGATAGGTTAAAAATCGCTTGAAACGGTATTTTGCGGAATCATTTGATATATCGCACACCCTTAGATCACATCAGTATTACTCTTACCAATTCCGTGGAGAAGTTTCCGTTCACCATCTCGTGTCCTATGTACCACTTGTAGGATACCTCCGGTGGGTTGGCATCTGCATGACAGCGAAACCGAACGTCTGTGCCTTCCACAATCCTGTCGCCGCTAATTATCTTGACGCTCACTTTCGGTGCATATTTAACTTCTAGCTTTAGCCTAGCTGAACGATACGTACGGTCAGCGGTATTTTGTGCCTGACAGGTGAAGATGGTGTTATGGTGTTCCTTTTTGGGCGTCAGTTTCAAAATTGATTTGGCCGTAAAACGACGTGCGTCCGGTAACGCCTCCTTCATGTACTCGATTCCTTTCACCAGCACGTTCCCCAGGCCATCGATCCACGTGATCTGTAGTAGGTGAGTTTAAAATGTTTGTGGATATTTAGATTTATTATACTAATAGTTTTATATGAAACTAAAAAAAGATAATGTGCCTAAGGACGGAGAATTCTTCTTCGGCTACTCAGCTTAGTGTTCTTATGAGCACTTCTACAGTTATTAACTGAGAGCTTTCTTTGCCTTAGTAGCCATTTTTGCATTCGTATATTGTGTGGCAGGTACGATGATACTCTATGCCCAGGGAAGTCAAGGAAATTTCCATTACGAAAAGATCCTGGACCGACTGGGAATCGGACCCACACACTTTCAGCATGGCTTTGCTTTGTAGCCGCGGACTCTAACCACTCGGCTAAGGAAGACGGAGAATATCCATTTTTAAAAGACCCTAAGCCATTAAAATAAATTAGCACTGGGAATGTTAAATCTAGGTAAATATGAGTTGCCAGCCAGAAAAATTTATGCTGAAGACTAAAATGATGATGTAGCCTTTATAGCTACATTGTAAATATAGTTTGATTGAAATATCAGTGCTATCATTACCTCTGCTGCTGGCCTTCCTCCAATCGAAACGCATTCTAGCTCAATCTCTCGATCCTCAGTCGTAACCATAAAATCGCCTTGTACTATTTTCGGTGGCTCAGGTGGAACCAGCACCATCAGAGTTGCAAAGCGCGATCTAATCCCAGGAGTTCCTATCCAGATGAACAAAGAGGTTTAATTTCCTCCAATCAGTGCTCAGTACTAGTCCGACTTACCAAATTTCCCCGGTCCAACCTGACATTGGTACTTGGCGTCGTCGTCAAGCATAACCGGAAAAATGTCCAAGGAAAAATCTCCTTCCTCGTCGCTGCCCACCATCGAGTAACGCTCGAATCCACTCAGATTCCGGTGAGTTCCCAATCCAAAGTCATCCTTCGTCCACTGAAACAAAGCAGAGATAAATCATTACGCACCGTCTTCGGTGTTGTCGTTGCTGTAGCCGTAACGATAACCTTTAACATGCCATCTTTTAGCTTAACACACAAATAGGCACATATCTAAGTGAGAAGTGAGAGATGCGGCACAGGAGAAAACTCCAGGAATTTGATTGATCGTCTCTCTTTATTACACGTTTACATCTTCATTACCGTCATCATCGTCGAGGATAGAATAGAGCCCGTTGCTGTTAGCTGACAACGGCCGCTGTCTTTCCAGACGATAGGTTGGTGTCTGTTGAGAAG
Organism: Aedes aegypti; assembly: GCF_002204515.2. Classification (NCBI taxonomy): domain Eukaryota; kingdom Metazoa; phylum Arthropoda; class Insecta; order Diptera; family Culicidae; genus Aedes; species Aedes aegypti. Next base: position 132,553,898 of record NC_035107.1, read on the forward strand.
CCAACAGATGCGATTAATAATCCATTCATGTATACAATCCCATGTAGGAAAATGTCCTTTGGACAGATGTGTTCAAACGTACGTCATTCACAAATCGTCAGACATATTGAAAGACAGGATTTGTTTTAATGCATTTAGCATCCAAATTGGCTAGCCTAAAATATAGTTTGAAGATCACGAGCTTGTTACTCAGACAAAGTTTCGATTTTCTGTTAGTTAGTAGATACCGACATACCATATATTTGTTACATTTGGCTTAAATGCCCTCAAAGTAATTAAAAAAAAAAAAAAAAATTCTAGCATGAGCCCTAGAAAACCTCTTATCGTCACAACATGTCTACTTGAACGTTTTAAATAAAGTGATTTTGGTCGGTGACTATTATTAGTTGAATTTTGGAAGCATTATTAGAAATCTTAAATTTTTGCAAGTATGAAGACAAAAAGTCCAAACTTTTTGCAATCTACTACATATGACACGCAGGCTTCGTCCTTTGGCGGAGAGGCCAGTATCATCCGCAAACAAAGATTTTTGACTTCCCTTAGGTAACTCAGGTAACTATGTGAAAATATTGTATGGTCCAAAAATGCTGCCTTGAGGAACACCAGTTTTTACATATACCACTGGTATATTATGTTATACCAGCTGCCATACAATTATACCAGCCCTACACCTTCCCGCATGAACTGGTGTAGATGTAGGGGTATATCCGGTCTACAGTGGGAGCCAGTTTTTCAATTTCTCCCCTTCCCCTAATTGGCCTGCATTCTGACGTGGCTGACGTGGAACACCGCTAGCGTATGACGGCTCACACGTAGTAGCATTTCCGAAAGAACTTGAAACTATTGAGAACCAGAACTACAGGTCCAAAGCCCTGATAAAAGTGGATGGTTGTGATGGCTATGACCGTGGTCATCATATAAAGAACAAACGGACAGACACGATGTAGGTAGCGCAACCCTGGTTAGGTGACCTATCAAAGATTCTTCACCAACCAAGAAAGGCAAAAAATAGAGCAAACGGATTGATTTTACGGCAACAGACCCGGCAACGAATAAAGGACAACGATTGGAAAGATGGATCTTGGAACGTGAGAACTTTCAATGAACCCGCGCAAGTTGCGCTCCTGGCCCGTGAATATCGGCGTGAACGTGGCAGCTATTCAGGAAATACGCTGGCCGAAAACCGGAGAACGTGGATTCCGACCAAGGAACCCCATCGCCAACACTTCATTCAAGTACCACATCTACTACAGCGGTGGCGACAGAGCAGAACATGGAGTTGGCTTCATATTCATTGGGAAGCAGATGAAGCGAATCTTCAGCTACAGCCTGATGAGCATATATGCGCTAACGAACAATTAGCCCGATGACATGAAGGGGCCCAGATAGCCGTAGCGGTAAACGCGCAGTTATTCAGCAAGATCAAGCTGAGGGTCGTGGGTTCGAATCCACCGGTCGAGGATCTTTTCGGGTTGGAAATTTTCTCGACTTCCCAGGGCATAGAGTATCTTCGTACCTGCCACACGATATACGCATGCAAAAATGGTCATTGGCATAGTAAGCTCTCAGTTAATAACTGTGGAAGTGCTCATAAGAACACTAAGCTGAGAAGCAGGCTCTGTCCCAGTGGGGACGTAACGCCAGAAAGAAGAAGAAGACATGAAGGATGAGTTCTATGAGAGCTCGGATAAGACCTACGCAGAGTGCCCAAAACAAGATGTCTAGATAGTCATCGGTGATGCAAATGCGCAGATCGGGAAAGAAGATTTCTTCCGACCCGTCATTGGAATGGAATGCCTCCATTCCGTTACCAATGATAATGGTCTGCGGCTAGTAACCTTTGCTGCTGCTAGAGGGATGGCAGTACCTACTTCGCTCGAAAGAATATCCGCAAACACACCTGACGACACTCGAGTGGCAACGCCTGCTCCCAAATAGACCACGTGCTAGTTGATGGGTGACATTTCTCAGATATCATGGATGTCAGGTCCTTCCGAGGCTTTAATTATCAACTCGGACCATTATCTCGTTACAGCTAAAATTCGGGCGCGGTTATCCAGCGTCACGAGTTCCAGAACAGACAGAACGCTGCGCTTCAATAGACAACGCTAGACGAGCAGTTGGAGACGTTGACAGCCTGTGGGACCCTATCCACGAAGCTGTGACCACAGCGGCGCGGGAAGTGATTGGCACTGGTCAATGACGAAGACGAAACGACTGGTTCGATGAAGAGTGCCAGAGAGTGACAGACATGAATTCTTGCCGTATGCTTGTGGCCGGTACCCGACAGAACAGAGAGCGGTATAGAGCAGCGAGAGCCGAAGAAAAGCGAATCTACCGCAGAAAGAAAAGGCAGCACGAAGAAAACGTGGTAGGTAGCTGAAGTTCAAGAAAGCATGAACCGGAACGATATGCGGAGATTTTATGCAACGGTCAATGGTGCGTGGCACAATAACGTACCAGTGCCCGCCATGTGCAATGATTGAGAAGGGAATTTGCTGACCGATAAAACGGCGGTGGCTGCCAAGAAGGAGCACTTTCAGCAATTGTTGAACGATGAAAATGGAAATGTAGGGAGGAACAGGATGAACATTGATGATGACGATCAAGCTGTGGACCCACCGACCATAGGAGAGGTTAAAAAGGCTATCAGCGAGCTGAAGAACTGAAAGGCTGCTGGGAAGCACGAGATCCCGGAAGAGCTTCTCAAGCACGGAAGTGAGCAGCTTTATCAGTCGATCCACCGAGAACTTCTGAAGGTATGGGAGGACAGCTGGTTGGATGGCCTCATACGCCCAATCTACAAGAAAGGGCAAAGACTGGAGTATGCTAATTACACAGGAATTACCCTGCTGAATTCGGTGTACAAATCTCTGTCGCGTATCCTGTTTAACAGACTGAGACCGCTCGAGGAGTCCTTCGTTGGCGAATACCAAGTTGGTTTTCTTGAGGGCCGTTCGACAACGGACCAGATTTTTATATTGCGAATGATCCTAGATAAATTCCGGGAGTATAACTTGCAGACTCACCATCTGTTTATTGATTTCAAGGCGGCGAACGACTCAGTGAAAAATGAGCTGTGGCAGATAATATCTTAACATGGTTTTTCGGCGAAACTAATTAGGCTGATACGTGCTACGCTGGATGGTTCGAAATCAAGTGTTCGGATGGCAGACAAGGTGTCAACCTCGTTCGTTACGTTAGACGGGCTGAAGCAGGGAGACGCACTTTCGAATTTACTGTTCAACATTGCACTCGAGGGTGCTGGCGTGGAGAGAAATGGCACTATTATCACAAGGTCACACATGCTCCTTGGCTTTGCGGATAATATAAACCTGAAAGAGGCATTCGTAACTCTGAAGAAAAAGACAGCGAGAATAGGCCTGACCATTAATTCTACCAAAACGAAGTACATGGTTGCAGGTAAAGATAGAGTCAGATTTGGTGGTGTAGGTGCTGAGGTAGTGTTTGATGGGGATGTGTTTGAAGTTGTTGAAGAATTTGTTTACCTTGGAAAAAAGTGAAAAGACGTGTTGAGGCTGCGAATAGGGTTTTTTACGGACTACGTAACCAACATATTTTATTTATTTATTTATTTACTTAGGTCCCGCAGCTTGCAAACGGAAACAAAATTCGCCCTGTATAAAACATTGATTCTTCCGGTGGCTCTCTACGGGCACGAAGCGTGGAGGTTGAAAGAGGCAGACCGGAAAGCTCTCGGTGTTTTCGAACGTTAAGTGCTGCGGACAATACTCGGTGGGAAACTCGAAAATGGTGTATGCAAGCATGGGAAACATTCACTCGAATATTGCATTTCTCTCGCTCACATCCACAAGCGGTCAAGAGCGAGATTGCCGTTTCTCCGACCAAGCTGAGTGTTTCAATTTCCAATGCGCTTTCTTCTTGTTCGCCGAGCGACAAGTTAGACAAAAACGGAAACAGAATGATTCACTACTGACTCCTTGTGTCGAAGGCATCCGATTGCTGTAGCGAACGATTCTTTACATTCCGATTCCGCACGAGTGGCATTCGTATTTGAGAGCTGAAGAGCGTTCACTGACTGGTAATACACAAGGCGAAATGTTTCAGTGAACGCAAAATCTGTACATTTCGCAGGAAGCTTTCAGTGATCGAATGGCGAACGCGTTCTTTCGTGTCTCCAATTTAAGAGAGGATAGGTGCTCTTTAATAACTCTCAGTTAATAACTGTGGAAGTGCTCATAAGAACACTAAGCTGAGAAGCAGGCTTTGTCCCAGTTGGGACGTAACGCCAGAAAGAAGAAGAAGAAGAAGGTGCTCTCTCCGCTCCGTATAAGGACTGTTCATTTTATAAAGTGGACACCTTGTGAATGCTGTATCTTTCTTATTAATCAATGAAATTTCAATCGGTTTTTTGCACATCGTTCGACTAGTATTGTACAATGTTGTGATAATAATAATTTTCCGAAATAATTAAATTTCACACGAATATGGAACAACGATTAGATCGGTCGATTTTTTGAGGTTATCAAAATCAATGATTGTAAGAAATTGGCTGGAAAATTCGATAATTTATATTTTCTATTTTGTTCTTCGAAAGCATCATCAATCAGAAGCCTGATGGAAAAAATCAAGTTATTTTTGGAGCAACAATTTTACAGATATAATAAAATCAATTTTCCCGTATATTTTTTTAAAGATTTTTTTTTTAAATTTGATGGGAATTGATATGAGTAGAATTTTTTGTGTAAAAGTACGTCCTGACGGAAGTCCTAGTATAGTATTAATATGAAAAATAACTTACGCCTTCATAGAGTTACTTAGTAATTCCCCACGTCACATTCAAAGCACAACAGAAACACAATTGCTTTATTCTTAGAAGACCTATCAAAGTACATTGACAATCATCAAAATTGGCAACACTGCTGTAATAAAATCGATTTTATTTTCCACATATTATTTTCATAATATGTTATTCTGAGATTACCAATTGAAAAATTCGGAAAAAATGTTTACAATTTGCTGTAGATCGATAAATATGCGTACATGATTTTAAAAGTATGAGACTTTTTAGTAAAACTACCATAAACAGTAAAATTCATAGTTGAGACTGCGGTTTAATCTCACGATTTAGCTTTCGTTTATACTAATATAGTTTCTTCAGTAATCCAAACTAGTTTTGAACACGCTTTTTACTGTTCTCTTTTGCTGGGAGTGAAAGGATGGTGTATCAGCAAATTTGGCCATAAATGGGTAAATCACTAAAGTTACCTAATGTCATTGAATGGTGGAATATAATTGATATTTTTAAAGCTTTACCTTTAGTAGTATAGTAAAGGATACAAACATACAATTTGTTCATAAAAATAAGGATTTTTGTTTTGCGAAAAAATAATGTTAAACTTTGACGGACAGTTTTTTTTAAGAGTTTTTGGAAAAACTATTTAGCTCTTAAACCAAAAGCATTTTCAAAGATTTTATATTTTTATAGCATTTTAGAATAATAGGTCAACGATACCCAGAAAACCGATTACGATTTTATCAATAAATAAAAAAGATATAGCATAAACAAAGTGTCCACTTTATAAAATGAACAGTCCTTATCTTCTCATTTTCGGTTTATCTCAATCGTTAACGATTCGTCGGGATTGCGCTCACCCTGGTAGCGCTCGGCAGTCATTGAACATTCGGTGGCAGCAGATACTTTGCAGATATTTTATCGGTAGCGTTCGGGTGAGTGAGTGAATTTTCCCATGCTTGGGTGTATGGCGCAGACGCATGAATCACGAGTTATATCAAATGTACAAAGATTCGAATATTATCAAGCGTGTAAAATACGGCGGACTTCAGTGCGCTGGTCACTTAGTGCGAATGTCGGAAGAAAGAATTGCGAAAATAATATTCAGCAGGGAACCATGTAAAGGTTGGCGGCCTCGGGGAAGACCACGAATACACTGGCTGTACGCAGTGGAAGAGGACCTGGCGACCCTAAACGTTCGGGGCAACTGGAGAAGTTTTGCCCAAGACCGACGAAGATGGAGCTCTACAATATACCCGGCAATGGCGTGACGCTACGTTGTAGCCATCAAGTCTAGGTAAGGTGGGTAGGTATCTGACGTGGCAGGCGCCATTGTTGCCTAAAAATAGAAGAAACATCAGCAAGGGTGGCCGATCAAGTTCAAGGTAATGGTCAAGTTAGATAATTAAACAGCTCGTCGGTATTAATATTTTTTTTTTAATTCCAAACAAGTTGAAGATATTACATTAACATTGAATTGTCAATAATTACTTTGCGAACTGTTGAAACGAATTTTATTGTTTCAAATGAAAAAATATACACAAAGCTTGTGCTGTTTGGGAACACCTGCTACTGCAAAGTTCAATCCTTTATCGAAAACCCGGGTGGACTTGGAGACGTTTCTTCTGCGTACTGTACTGCTGGTCAACTGGGAACTATGTGGGGTCATGGTGTGGACAAGAAGACACACAGCTCATCAATTATTCATAAGCATATAGATCATGAATATATGATGTTTGAGGCTGAGACATAGGGTTATAATTTCAGATGGAATTCGTTCCAAGAATATACACTGGCTCAGTGCTCGCCGGTAGGGCCGATGTGACAAGTAGTCCACTAACTGACGTCTTCCCACTAACTGTACGATTGTGACCCGGCCCATAAGACATCCAAGCGACTAATTGAACTCGTAAATGGTGTGCTGCCAGGTTCCGGTTTGCTTGGGGTGAGAATTTTCTGTCTGATTTGCCGGATGTCGGATGCGGCTTGATTATGATAAATCGACAGATTTCTATTTCACCATGCTTGAGTACGGAGACGAAGATTTGCTTGACAGTTATGTGGGATACCTTCAATCAGTTTTTCTACCCTTCGGAATTAAAATAAATATCTATTTTACATGACTTGGGAATCATCAATCAAATAATGTTTTTGTTCAGTTCCAACCTAGGTTCGCACTAGTTCCAACCTAACTGCTGTCAAAACGTTTTTTTATTCGCTCAGGTTGGACCTAGTTCACCAATACAACTGCATTCGAACTGTCAAGATTGGAACAACAACATCAGTTTTCGGTGCAAACCAAAATACAATCCATAATGCAAAATATTGCACTTGCGGTTACGCTAGCTGCTTCTGCAGTCGAATTATTAGAATCAGAATCTGAATCAGATTCTGACTCGGATTTTGAAAATTTGTTCTTATCAGTTATTTCGGAAAAAACGAGGATTAAACGGAAACGTGTGGGTAATTTTGTGAACGACGTGGTGGAGAAGTACACGGATGAAGAGGTAGTATATGCATTTATTTATTCATATAATTTAAGTACAAATATCATTTTCATTCTAGTTTAGACGAAACTTCCGGCTGAAAAAAGCAACAGCTGAAATGATTCTGGAGAGATTTGCGCAATCTGGATTTTACCATTCAAACACTGGTAGAGGACGTAGGAATGTTCCTGCAAAGGAGCAGATGTATGCTTTCATATGGTGAGCATGTCAACCGAAAAGTATTTGATTATCAAGATCAAAAGAGCGAAAAGAGCAGCTTATAGATATATAATTATATCAAGAGTGTTCTAGAATAAGGGCGTATATAATATTGAATTTTGTTCTTGATCTTGCCATGACAGCTTGACACACGTGGGTTTATTCTCCAACTCAGATGAGGTAAGGCGAGTCGAATGAGGTGAAATTTGAATTAACATTTGGACTTATACTACGAGAGGCGTAAAGTGAGAGATGTCGGTCTCGTATAGTGTGGTTACATGACACGACTCGAATGTAGTGACTCGTCATATAAATCAAATCAGGTCTCACTTCATTCGAGTCGAGTATTGTCACCTCGCTGTATGAGACCTGAATTTCACCTCATGCCACTCGTAGATTAAGCCCAATTAGTCGTCTCACGTCACTCGAGATGTGAGTGACTTGCCTTGACTCATCCGACTTGCAGAATAATCCTGACCATCTTATCTTTATTCACAATTGATACACATATATGTATTATTTCAGGTTTAGTGCAAACAAAAATTCGTATCGAGAAATCAGTAACCTGTTCAATTTGTCAGAATCGTCTTTTTATAAATCCCTCAATTATGTTCTGGATTTCTTTTACGATTTGTCAAAATCTGTAATACGATTCCCGGAATCAGAACATGAAAAAGAAAAAATCGCATCTGATTTCCGAGGTGTAAGTATGATATAAGATAAACTTTATGTAACTGGCTAATATTGTTTTATAAAATTCTGCAGATTGCTGGGTTTCCTAACGTAATCGGATGTATTGACGGCAGTTACATCTATATTAGAAAGCCCGCTAATAAAATACGTTCGACGTATGTTAATCGCCACGATTTGCTCTCAATGACGCTTCAGGGAATATGTGACGTGAACAGAAGATTTTTAGATGTCTGTGTTGGCTCTCCCAGCAGAATACATGATTCAAGGGTTTTTTCTCTGTCACCAATCAGCGAGGAGATATCTGGGATTTGTCATGGTAAATATCATCTTCTTGGTGATGCTGCTTATCCGTTGCGCGAATATTTACTTACACCATTCAAAGATTATGGTAACCTATCGCACAAGGAAAGAAACTATAATCTAAAACATAGCCAAACACGTGTGAAAATAGAAAACAGTTTCTCAGTTTTTAAAAGGAAGATTTCGTCAGCTAACAAGGTTAGACTTTTTCCATGTTGAGAGAATGTGCAAGTTTGTTATAGCATGCTGTACACTTCACAATATTTGCATTGAACACAATGACATATATGACGATGAAGAAGATGATGATACCAGAATGGTTAATGATGTCCAAGCGTCTTTGGTTGGTACAACCGGGACCCAAAACACACGAAATGCTGCTTTGCGTCGATTGGGGGAAATTAAAAGAAATGAAATAGCAGAAGGTTTATTACAATAGAAGATCAATATATTCTTTTCATCAAACGATAGTAATCCATTGTCCAACATATTTGAACTAAGAAGATCAGAGATCCGAACATACCCGCTTTTAATATAATTTCGTTTCACCTACTACTTAACCTACTCAAAAAATATCTCATGTCTGTTGCGAAAACAAAAATAAATATCAATCAAATCAAGGTTTTTGTTGGCCACAACGCCAACAATGAAAACTTCCGAAGGACCAGTAGGCTGGCTGCCAACGATGACGCAATGTTCACAGAATCCACTCGGCAAATCCCTTTCACTGAATGGTACGTGTTTATTCTGGTTTTATTATCGATTTCGCTTGTCCATAATTTTCGTTCAGTACGTTTTTACCAAAACTCAAGCAATGATTTCTTTAAAGATGTATCCACTTATTCCTTAGGATTTCATACAGAATTGTCGTTCAGTTTTTCAATGATTCAAACCAAGAATTTATCTAAGGATGCATTTAAAGTTACTCCAAAGATTTCTCCTGACTCAGAAATTCTTCCTAAAAACTTTTCCAAGAAAGTTTCCCTAAGAAGCTACCTAGAATATTTGCCAGGAAATTATCAAGGACATTATTAAGACATTATTGAAGAAATCCTTTAAAACTCCTGAAAGTATCGCTATAATGAGTCCTGTAATAATATCTGATGAAAGTGCTGTAGAAATTCATGATAAAGATCATGATCAATGCGAAAATCTCTGAAAAACTTCCTAATTTCAGAGGAAGTCTTGGAGATTTTTGTAGATTAATTTGTAAGACAATGAATGAAAAAAATAATCAATGGAATCCCTGGATAAAATTCTGCTATATTTTCAGTTGGCATTCTTTGAAAACATTGAACGGATTCTTTGAAGGATGACAGATGGATCAACTAGGTCCGTGTTCTCAAAGAAAGCAAAGAAAAAAATGTCCCTCAAGGATTTTGTGTAAAAAATATCGTAAAAATTGCTGTAGTATTTGCTAGTGTGAAACCTCAAATAAAGAATTTTACTTGAAAATTTCCCCAAGAACATTATCGGAAGATCTAAAGGACTAATTAGTGGATGAAAAGTTGTAGAAATTTCTAGATAAATTTCTGGATGAACAAAATGATTGGTCAAATTTATTAAGTTCCTCTATAAAAGAAAGTTCTAAATTGATTTCTTGTAAGAATTCTGGAGCCTTTTTTTGGTAAACTGTTGATGAATTTATATGGAAATGGATAGAGATATAATTGAAAAATTGGTGTAGGAACTTCTTGAAAAAATTATTGTAATGTTTCATGGAAAACTCTTTAACAAATGCAATTAAAAACTTTGGAGTTGGAGATTTTCCTGTATGAGTCTCTGGAGGATCTGCTACAGTGACTAGTGGAAAATCAACGGAAAACTTGAATTGATAGAAAAATGTTTAAAGGAAATCCAGGAAGAGAATTTTGGATTTTTTTAGGGTATTCCCTAGGTAAATATTTCTCAATCAGAACTCACTGAAAGCAGAAGGAAAATAGTGAATCGAAACTACACTCCTTGGATCAATGCGCGTAAATGCTTGGTTTTGAGTTGAGTTGCAACTTTGAGGCTACGAACGTGCGTGAGTGAGTTGAATTAGGCTTAACAAGGACTTGCAAACCTTTATAAATGCCGATTAGCTATTTTCTACATTTATTCATAAATCGAACACAGAAGTCTAAAAAATGAATCAATATTTTTCATTCTACAAGTGGCGTGAGGTAAGCGATCTCGATTTTGTATAGCGTCCTTATTCAAGTCGAGTTTCGTCATTTCGCTATACGAAACCGAGATATTTTACCTCAATTCACTTGCAGAAAACCCAATTATTGCTTTTGAGAATGAAAGAGAAGGGTATCCTTAGGGTTCATTCTTAAATTTCATAACGGCAAGCATGACCTTTTTCAACACCCTCCCACCCCCTCGAAACGCATTTTGTATGAATATATTTCATGAGCTGTAACATTTTCAGGAAACCCAACAACCCTCTTTAGTGTAATGAAATCTGTGTATGGGCCCTTATAAGTTTGTTCGGAGAGAAAAATCATAGCAAGAACTGATAATGAGATTATGTATTTTTATTGCGAGTGAGTCTTTCTGTTTGTGATGGAATTTTCTTTACTAGTTCCTCCAGTATATTATTTAAACGATCCAGTTTCTCCATTTTTTCCTTGTGCTGCCTTGCTCTTTCAGCTCTTCTGTCTTCTTTTCTGTCACATTCAGCTCTATACTCCTCCATTATTTGGATAGTTACATCAGTATGCTTATTCGCTTTTTTCTTCGCTGGTGTAGGTGTTGCTGTTTCAGAATCCGATGCAATATCCTCGCTAGCCGACATAGCAGGTTCCGAAATTGCTGGCCTTTTTCGTCTTATAAAGGTTGGTGTCATAATTACTTCCGGTTCAATGGAGTCGTCAATTGCTGCGATTTGTCGCATTTCATTGTCATATGGCGAGGTTAAAATTGTCGATCCAGACGTGCGATTATTTTTCACTATGTTTTTATTTTTCTTCGACACGTTTTTTAAATCTGTTTTCCACTTGCAAGGCGGAAAAACGGACACCAAGATTCTCAAATATCTCTTGGGAAATGTTTTCCCACATCTCCTTTTTATTTTTGAATTTCTTCAGAGGGCCAACTTTATCAATATGTAGGATGTATTGGTTCAAGAGAAAACGTGTTTGTTCCTCATTCCACGTTGTTACGGTTTTTTGTTGAGGTCGATGGTCCTGGGCTGCAGACTTCTGCCGCCTCTTCGGCCGGTAACGAGTCTGAAACCAAACCGTAGAAATCGGCAACTTGACTGATATGCGCCTGCCCACGTTGTTATTTAAAAATAAAAATATTGGAAACATACGAACAACATGTAATTAGATTATCAAAATATTCAAAATTCTCTGCTCAAATTTCTGTTTGAATTTCACATTTTTTTCCTGAAGGAATTTTTCGACTAAGTCTTAGAGAAATTTCTCGAAAGGATGAAGTTACAAAAAGAATTTATGGAACCACTGAAAAAAATTATAAACTGTAGAAGAATTTAAAACCGAATTCTCGAAAGAATCTTTGAACACACACATCGAAAATTCTTTGTGATTTGCTTAACATATCTTGCAATAATTCCTGGGAATCAATTTGTAAAAAAATCAAGAGTAATTACTCTACGAATTATTTGGAGAAATTCTTTAAATAATCACTTATTAAACTTTGAGAGCAAACTAATCCTTTAAAAACATGAATCAATTCTAAAAGCAATCTCCGATGCATTCTTTGCAGGAATTTCTATAAAAAAATTCTGTAAGTTTCCTTGAAAACTTGCTAATTAAATCTCCGGAGAAATATTTTTCTTCTTTCTGGCATTATATTACAATTGGGACAGAGAATGCTTCTCAGTATTTGAATGAAAATTGAACTAATGTTTTTACGACGTTCCGATATATCGAACAACCGACTCCTTTTTGCTGTTCGTAAAAGTTCAATTTGATTTTTTTTGCTTCGTGTATCATTTTCTACCAATAATTCAATACACAAGGTTTATCATAATGATAAAAGATGTTGGCAAACATTTTTTTACCTTTGGTTTTTCATATGACTTGCTTCCGATATATTTTGTTTCGATATATCGGAAGAGTAAAATATCGTTAGGATTCCAAAACACAAAGTTATGTATTGTTCGTAGGTGTTAATTATGTTGGTGTTTCTTAACATCTATGATGATCATTATTCTGGCTGCCGCAAACGGGCTCACTTTCTGGTAAGAATGAGTCGATTTGACGTTTGGCTTGGGTCAGCTCAATAGTCCATTTCACGAAACGGCGACACTGATGATATTGCTGTTACTTTCACACGTTACAATACCGCCTATTGTCAAAATTTCATTCATCAAATAAGCGATCAGCTGTTCAAAAACGTCTCGTAAAATGGACTATATAAAACGACCTAAGCCAAATGTCAAATCCTTTGATCCCTACCAGAAAGTGCCTATTCGCGGCAGCCATTAGCGCTCGTAAAAAGCTGGAAAGAAATAAAAGTTCAGGCTAACATTGCAATATCGATTTGAGAAGTCACGAGCAGAAAAAGGAATTAGTTAATGAAAATGAAACGTCTGTATATCTAACCACTATCATTTTCAATCTGAGTTGCTGAACTGTTCGAAAAGTGAGGAAACAATAACAAAAAGACCAAACAAAAACTAAGACATTAAACCGAAACTTGTAGTTTTAAGCCTTCTATTAGGATTCATTAGAGAATCCAGCAACATATTTCTCCAATGATGTTTCTGTGAGTTGTTCTGGGAATTCCTCGTTGTAACCGCGGCGGACTTTGGGAGACCCTTTTTAAGCGGGAGTTGTTCTTTCACTTCGCGAAGCACACACGTCACGTTTACTATACGGACTAACTACGGACAGAGATTTATTCTCGACGGGAAATGATAAAAGGTTGTAAAGTAGATGCGCACTGTTCGGTAGTTTGTATTTGACTAACTGGCACTGGTTTTCATATCGCAATATATGATAAATTGAGTCCAAAAGGAAAACTGATAAAAGGCCTATCCGAAGATCGGAATCGCTTTTCTCTCGCTAGCAGAGTGCTAGTGATAAGGAAGAATGATTGATAATAATGCACTTATAGTAAGAACAAATGAGATAGGTATTGATACTGATAATTTTAGAACAGTGAGTATGTGAGAGTATATGAGAGTAAGGGATACTTATGCTCAGGGGATATGATACTCAGATTACCGTTTGTATTTCTTTGTGTTTTTCTAAAGTTTTTTGTTCGAAACAAATACAGTTAATAGGGTCCTAAAGCCCTGTCCTAATTATAGTACCAAACGGTTAAGGTTAGGCCATAAACACATGTTTACTCAATTTTTGAATGCTTTTGGTTTCGTTCACGGACAAAAAATATGTTTTTCTGAATTTTGAAATTTTGTCACACCCCTTGGTTTAAACTCAAATTTTGGGTGCATTTTGTTTTCCGTGTCCCTTCCGAAATGTCAAATAGGAACAACCCCAGTGTTAAAAAGATGAGCCCATGTGGCGTTTTTGCCGGCTCAGTGAATGTCAAACATGATCTAAAGTGTCAAGGTTCAAATTTGAACCAATTTTAAAAATTAAATTTCAAATGTGATATAACCGTTAGGCTGATACAAATATTAATTTTCTTTTATGTCACCCCCCCCCCCCTTCAAAAATCCGAAAATTTTGAAGGGGAGAAAAAAAAATCATCATTTTTTGACATCATTTAGGTTTTTTTCAATTTTTAAAGTAAAAAACAAGTAAAATAATGATCCAGAGGACGATTGAAAAAGTTTAACAACTATCATTAAAAATAATAATTTCGAAAAAATAACTTTTTTATTCATTTATATTTTTTTGTTCCTTATTTATTTTTATCCCCCCCCCTCGTACCTTCCAATTGGTCTCGGACATAAAAGAAATTTAATATTTGTATCAGCCTTATTTAAACAGAAAAAAATCCCAAAATGGTTCCAAGAACATGCTCTTTCGTTTTATTAAATTAAAACAAGATTTCATTAAAAATTTTAGGACCCTATTGCTCAAATTTTCTTCTAGGTAATACTCCAAAGATTTCTATAGGAGCTCATTTAGTGATGGTTTGCAAATTTCGTGTGGATTTTTTTAAAAAAGCCTCCAAAATTTTAGCCTGTATTGAGTTTTATTGAGATATTCTGAATTTTTTGGTTGGTTTGTCAGTGATTAAAAAATTACAAATTATTCGTTTTTAAAAACCAATTAAATAAGTGATTTCAAAATATTTTTGTCAGATTCAAATTCACGTTATTTTCTTTCAAATATTTAAATGAAAATATTTAGAACTATCGACTTTAGTCGCTTTGTAGAATTTCAATGAGCAATAAAAAAACGACCCTAAAACATTTAAACAAGAATCATGAGAAAACAAATAGTTTTTAGAATTATTTTACAATTTTCAAAATATATAATGTATGATTTGAAAAAATGTTTTCAGTATTTATGGTATGATGCATTAGGGCTGTTCGAAATTTAAAAAAAAGTTATAAAATCTATTCGCCCATATCTTTATTGCCATCCTTACTATAAATTTAACCCTTAAGTTTGAAGAATGAGTTTTCACTATAAGATGAAAAATGTGTACTCACATTACAGTACTAACGTGTTTGGATCATTTTTCAAAATTTTGCCATAATAATTCCCATATAAACCTATATTTCTATGGGCCATCTTTAAATCATCACCAAATATGCTGAAAATTTCACAGAACGCTATTTTTATGGTAAAAATAATAAGGAAGATATGGGAAAATGGATTTTCAAACATTTTAAAATGTTGTACCGCCCTAATGATGAATTTATTACCAGGAATTGATTATAAATTTCTATGAATTCAAAAGTGCTCTGCGGGCCACATTCTGAGACTTCTAGGGCCACATACAGCCCGCAGGCCGTAGGATGAGCACCACTGTGCTAAAGTGATAACTGAAGAAATTGGTTCAATTGAGAAATATATGATTTCAGGGAGTAAACCCTGTGGAATTTATTGGAGATTGTTAAAAGTGTTGGCGTGCTTATTTATTTCCTGGCGCAAATTCTGGAGAAATTCATCTAAGGAACCTTGAAAAAAATACTAGAAGAATTTCTGAACAAGGTTTTTGAGAATTGATAGTTCGAGATAGTACTTTGAGAAATTCCGGAATATGTAGCCTGTAAAATACTCACGTAAAAGCTTCTTAAGGTTTATCCGGAGCCCCTAGAATTTTGCACAAATATCTACTGCAATCGGATAGTCGGTGATAATTTGGAACAATAATACATTTAATAATACATTCTATTGATATTTAAGGAAAACAGCTTGTTTTTTTAGTCAAGGATACGTCTTCTTCTTCATTGTCTGGCGTTACGTCCAAACTGGGATAGAGCCTGGTTGTCCGCTCAGTGCTATTATGAGCATTTCTACAGTTATGAACTAGAAGTTTTCTTTAATTTTAACATTAGCACGATATTTGTGGAGCCCTTTTGTAGTTCATAAGCATAAATTGGGTCATAAAATTTTTAATGAAATCTATTTTTTTTTAAACACAAAAAAGCATGTTACTGCAACTACTTGAGCAATTTTTCCCGCTCAAGTAACGGCTGTATCATGTATAAATTTTAATTAAAAATTGGGTCCATAAATGAACCTTGACACTTTTGATCATATTTGACGTTTGATTAGTCGACACAGGGGTTTTAGTTTTAACACTGGGGTTGTTCCTATCTGACACTTCGAAAGGGACACGGAAAACAAAATATGCCCAAATTTTGAGTTTAAGTCAAGGGGTGTGACAAAAACCCTAAAAAAAATGTTTTTTTTTTTGGATTTAACCCAACGGAAAAAATTAGAAAATTAAGTAAACATGTGTTTTTTAACCTGAACTGAATCATTTGGCACTAAAATTGGGACAGGGCTTTAGGACCCTATTGTAGCTTGGGTAGGGGAGCGGGCCATTTGGCATAAGGTCATTTGGCATAACGCCATTTGGCATAAAGGACATTTGGCATAATTTTCAACTAAGTGAAAGATGAGGGTCGTTTGGCATAATTTCAATATATTTTCTGTACATACTCAAATTAAAGAATTTAGCATTTTATTACCGTTTTATTTTAGTAACAGCTGAATCTGTTTTATAATAATTTATTTATACTTTTCTTCGGCAAGCCGCCGAAGAAGCACAATAAATGCGGTATGAATCCATCAGAAGATTCCGGTTAAATTATACCACTGAATTCAATCGGACTGTATAGTTTGTAGTTGTATTTTATACGACTTTTGTTGACTTCCAACCCGATGATCTCGCTTACGAATATACGAAATACCGGTAATATGATGAATTTCTTTCAGAAGCTTCCAAGTTGATCGAAAACAACTGAAAAACGATGTAGTTTTTCTTTATATATAAATACACGTTTTACCTTTGATTTGATGTGCTCAGGTAGCCATGACTTTTGTGAATTGAGCATGTGTGAATATTCAATAAATATGGATTTATCTCATATCGTCTATTAGTAAAAATGATTTTAACACTTCAGTCGTCGCACTGTTGTATTTTGCATAACACTGCTGAAAAAACTCGCTTTTCGTTCACAACAGCAGCGCGGTGGTTCTGACGGTGGCAAACCGCGCGACGACTGGAAGGTTAAACAAGATGGAAAAATGTCATCTTCTCCTAATTTTGATCAGAGGTACTCGACTGAAAAATCATTAGGTGGGAAGATTTATTTTCTGCAGGTGCTCATAATTGAGAAACAAGGCATACAAAATATTAAATTTTAAGATGAAAAACTCAAATACCCCTTTGGTATTATTTTAACAAGGGCCAAGTTAGAATGTTAGAAAAAAAAAAAACTAAAACTTCCTATATCACATCACAAGCCGCACTATAATTGAACACACACTACCATTGGACAAGCCACCGTAGCAGATTATTCCGAAATTTTCGTACATACTACACTGAGCCTACTTCTCATGTCGATGTTATATGGTAGGCATATAATTTTGCACTAGGGTAGAAGCACCGGTTTTGGCCATACGCCAGTTGTAGTCATAGTGGATTATACACCGTTTTACATAGCCAATCAGCATGAAACCTTTTGTGTGCAGTAGATCACATTCATATGATAGAGCTACATTCATTTACTTGTCCAAATTGATTCAAAACATAAGAAAAACAATTACTTTTCCTTATAATTTTAACTCCCATACACCGAATTTGGCCAGTGCACTCCTAATTTGGCCACTCTCATGAGAAATCAATGCAATTGGCCAATTTAGGAACCGAAGTTAAATCTCTGGCCGAAACTGGTTCCGTTGGCCTATATTGACCAACGGGATTTTCAAAGCAAAAACATGGTTTTGGCTCAGTTTTGATATTTTACACATATAATATGGATTGAAAGCTTGCATTTCACATGTTTGTTGATAAATACGGCTTCCCATTCAGTTTTAATTGACATTTTCTCTTAGGCTGGCCAAAACCGGTGCTTTTACCCTATTAGAAATTCATATAAGATTTATCGAAGACCGAAATCATCGATTATATGTTATATGCAATGCATATAGTGTGCTCTTTTAGCTGGCATGTAATCATTATATGAGATGACTACGATACCTATCAGCGTAGAGCGGTTGAGGAACTTATATCTCGCGTTCAGTATCATAAGGGCGTAACTGCAGTGATCGATTTCTCTTCATCGATTTTCTCTTTAGCTAATTGCTTGGCCGGGTGATTGTTTTCAACTGCTATTTTTGACTCAGTAGAAAGTATTCACCGTCCTTCATCGTACTGAACCGTAAAATGTTTAAAAAATCGAATGAATTTCGTGTAATAATGTAAAGAGAAAATCGATGAAGAGAAATCGATCACTGCAGATACGCCTGTATGATACTCAACGCGAGATATGTATATGCTTTTACAATGGAAATCAAAGAGCAAAATTATTTTGTCGTAAGTGGAATCCTTATTCTTTTTATTTTATTCCTAATATGATTTATGTTTGGGGGGGCTTACCTGGAATGTAATAATAATATAATCAAAACAGATTTAAGAGTTGAAAGTGTACCAAACTTATATTTACTTATTCCATTATATAATATATAATCAAGATTAGTATAGGTCCTCTTTTTGATTTAATTAAATCTTAAACTTATTATGAAAGCTTGATTCACAATGTACTTTTTGCATGATGGAAATTTTTCCAATGGCTTTTGGTGTACTGTCTGTTATGTTTGTTGTCGAATGGATGTTCTATAAAAGGAAAGATTTTTTAATAATTAAGGGTTAGTTACCAAGAGTAAAAAACATGAAATAGAGAAATAAGATATATTCGCGGATTTATGCTTCACTGCGTTCCTTTCGGTAGTTTGTTGACTCCAGATTGATGGATCTAATCTATGGAATAAGATTTAATCATTTCAGATTATTATAATCTTAGTTAAAGTGGTTTCCTAACCAAGAAATCAAATTTAAAACATGACTTGAGCGTTGATGTGACTGTTCTATTTCACAACATTGCCTAAAATGCAAACACAAATCTACCTACATGACAATCATCCATATAGGATGTACAATTTTAAGAAGCCAGTGTAAGTTATATGCTATGCTCATAACTCCACATGTACTGCATATCAGACGTGCATATAACGTCAACCAGAACGTAGGTTTGTAACGATTTCAAGGCGATAGTTGCATCCTAACTGTTTTACATATGAAAAGCATTGGATGAAATTTGAAACGAATATGTCGAGCGAATAATTGACCTTATTAGATTTTTCTAATAGAATAGCTTTATGGATTTATATTAGTGTAGGCATTGATCTTCGTGGATTCTCTGCAAGTCATTTAAATTCTCATATTTGTTATTTTTATAGAAATTTTTGCATAGCTTTATTTAAACTATTGTTAATCACATTAACCAAAATAACTACTATTTGGATTTTTTTTATATTACAAATGACAATCACATTACTACACATTATGTAAACTACGAAAAATACGTCAAATTTTCGTTTGTCGCGTTGTCGTATTTTGTATTTGTATAACATAGGTAAAAAAAAAACAATAACTTACGTGCATGTACCAGACGTTTCTCATCATAGGAGTCATCCATAAATTATGTCTATTCTTACAAAATTTCACAAAATATGTCTTATACAAAAAGCGAGACAGGGGTGAAGGGGATCGAAAAAGTCCCAATACAGCGTAACATATTTTATGTAGCATCCCATACAAAAATAAAATCAATTTAGATCTTTGATCACATTATGCGTTATTATTGTGAAGTTCAGAAAATAAAGTCGAGAAAAACCCTTCATGCAAAAGTGAACCATGGAGATGTCCAAGTAGAACTTTACCCTACCTATTGTTAATTCGGCCAATCATTAGAAAATGTTCGCCGAAGTTGATTTTCTCGGAATCTATGCCAGATACCCTACATCAGATTCTATGCCAGATACCCTACATCGGTAGTAGGGCGCGAATTAATGCACCTTTTTCAAAGTTGTGTATCTTGCATATTTTGAGAAAAATCTAACGCCGGTAAGAAACCGTTTCTATTTTTTTTACCACGCCTTTGAAGGAATGTCGCGCCGCTCTATGATTACGGTGTATAATATTCCTAATTTTTATTCCGTGCCTATATTCCTGCATAAAGGCCGGTTTGCTACTGACAAGAAAAGGAATCGCCTATGCGTGGAAAATTTCTCCCAAGAAATGGTCAAGAAAATGGCTTTTTTCTGATCGCAGTACGCAGTTGAGAAGAAATGTCACTTCAAAGGGGGCTCTCTGTAGGAAATTTCTTGACCCTTTCAGTCAAGGAATTTCTTTACTTTTCTTGAGCGAAACAGCATACTTAGCTTAAGAATCAAATAACCAGGAAGCAAAATTGAATCGCGTCGTTCCTTCAGGGCAAGGCCGCGTAAAGTTTTGGGGCAGTACCCCACTATTGAACATGGCAGCGGAGAAATAGCGATACATTATCCGTTCATTTTGTAGTTCAGATGTAAGTACCAAGATAGAGAAAAAGCTATGAATTCTGAAGAAAGAACCTACTTGTTTTATTTCGAAGCAGCACAAAGCCGGGTACTTGCTGTACGGCATTTCCATTCACATCCATTACGACCTCAAAGTTCTCCAGATTAATAGTTTGCTCCTCCATCTAGAAATTATTACTTTTCGACACGGATATGTGAGAAATTCGAACAATATATAACACTCGCGAATTTTATGTTTTCTTGTCAGCTGCGGACTACACTTTAGCGGCAAAAATGAAACAGGTTGAACAAAAAACAAACTTTGACAGCTTGTAACCAAACTGCACATGATGGCACGCACACCAACACACCGTTTGACAAATGAACCTGAAAACGTTTTTTTATTCTAGAGTCAGGTTAGCACTAACCCAGGTTCAAAAACGAAAACGACATTAGTGACGAATGTAATGTTATCGTTCGCCAAAAGAAAAAATCTTTGGCTTTGTGTTGAGACTCATTAGGTTTAAACCAAATCAAACCGTCGATAAATACAAGTTCTTAAGATATTGAATATATTTAGGAATGTGCTTAGAAAATCCATATTAATATTTCGAAGGATGATACTCTATGCCCTGGGATAAATATGCGCACATATGTAAGAACAGTGATGCCACCTTCACAGAATTATCTGTAATTACACAGATTTTTTCTTGTTCTAGCCTACAGATATCTGTGATCACAGATCACAGATTTTGAGATAATTTTTTTTTAAGATTTTAGGATATTACTTGCGTTAAGAACACGAATGATGAAGCAATGTCATTACTTAGTATATTTTTTTTCAAACTATTAAGTATTTTATATTCTTTTATAAACAATTATGTTTTTTTCCTACTTTAAGTAAAATTAGTTCAAATTAAAATTGATTGACACGCCAAAAACAGCCACAATACGTTTGCAAAGGTTCTTTTTGATCTGAAATGTAAAAAATGAATTTTTGCGCATCACAGATTTTTACCAAGATTTTTGGAGGTCGACTTAAGATAAAAAAGATTTGTTCAACCTAAAACACAGATGAGATTAAAAAAAAAGTGGCAACACTGTGTAAGAATCGATTATAAAAAAAGCAGGATTGCCTTCAGTTTTCCTCACCTGTAGCTGTCCTGATTTGTTTACCACCCGGCAAGGTAGGGTAACGCGCGACCCAACGACGGCCGTTTGATCCTGAGGCTCCATGGCAAAAGACTGCGGCAGTTTTTCCATGGTTCGATTGAAACTTTTGGCACCGTCCACTCCCATTCGTAGCAACAGAAACAGATAGAAGAAACGAAACGGAACGGTCGAATAAATTGCCAATGTGAAGCACTTCCGCCGTCGTCGCCTTCGTTTGCTCCACCTTTGGCAGCAGGAAGACTTTTTCTCCGAACGACAGTTTTTGGAACTGATTAAGTTTAGCTCTTTCATTTGGCTCACGTTACGCACACTGAATGGGGGTTGTATTTGATTTGGTAATGGACCATTTGTTACCGTTTCAGCCCGCTGGATTATGCTGTTAATGGAATCGACGAATGCAGCAAGACGACCATACTCGTTGTGGGATTGTGCATAGCTTGTGTTGGTTTTGGTAGATTTTGTTGTGGCTTGCTTTTTCTATTGGATTGTTTCGAATACGATGTCCATTTTCTGAAAGAAATAGAAATAAAAAGTAGTTTATAAAATTTGTTACGAACAAAAGCCAAACACTTTTTGGTTTCTTAAAATTCAGTAAATTGATTCGTAAGAAGGAAGGTCCAGATTGTGGTCCAGATTTTTCAGCTCAAATGTTGAACAATGAACAGCTCTGATTGTGCTTTCATCAACTGCCCTTAGGGGAAGCTGGTTCAAACTTCAAATTTGAGTTGAATCGCATTTTACGAAGATGTAACAAAGTTTTAGAACAAACTTGAAACTTATTTAAGTAGTCTACAACAGAAGTTTTCAGCCATTTTGGCACGGGAAGCATCTCTTAGAATAAAATTGTTGCGTGGAACTCCTCTTAATACACGGATCAACAAATCAACCCAACTTTGACTTCTTTTGACGCAATTCGGCTCTTCCGTTGGATAACCCAAATTTGGGTTAACTGGCATATAGCTATCATTAGGTAGTTTTTGTTTGACAACAGCGAAAAAAAAATTCAGTGCAAAAAAATCTACCCAGCGTTAGCTTTCGAAGTCTCCGTAGTGGGTTAAAACAACTTAAAGTTGGGTAAACTCACTTTAGTCAAGCCGTTATAACTTTTGAACTCGTGATTGGAAAAATCTCTCATAAATATATGTTAACCCTCTAATACCCAAATTTTTATTTTCGATTTAAATATTATTTTTGGTTATCTAAAATCGTTCTAAACACGTTCTGGGCAATTATTTATTTTTATTCGTGAATTTTTGAATTTTGGTTTTTGATTTTTATAATTTTTATTTTTGAACATCCCTAGCTTTTTTCATTTTTTCTTGAAGCCTTTTCTGGTTGTTGATTTTTGGCAATAATAAAAATTTAAATTTTTGCGGTACTTTTAAAAATATTAAATTTTAATTTTTTTTTCGGAGCGTATTTTATTTTCCGTGTAACTAACGGAAAAACAGATTTGAAATTATTTTGATACCACCAGGCTCTTCTTTTGTGATAGGTCGATCGTAGAAAAATATAAAAGGTATGATTTTTTATATTACACGTTAAATTAACCCCGGGCATTTATAGGTTATATAAGAATACAATTTTTCAAACAATTTTCAAAAATACAAAAAAGTTTCAAAAGTCATAAAAAACTTTTCTTATATGCGTGTTATGAGTCAAGGTTTAAGCCAAAAATAAAATAATTTTGATTTCCGAGTTACGAAAAAATACACAAAATTCCAAAGTGTACCCCGTCTAAAGGCGGGGTTGGGTATTAGAGGGTTAAAATTAAAGTTATATCTGACGTGCTGTGAAAATTTCATCCATATCGGTCCACAAATAACTGAGCCATGAGCTTCCAAAATTGATCATTTTATATGAAAAATCTAAAAAGTTGCAAATGTTTTGTCCAATACTGTACGAGCAATTCTTGCTGGAACAACGCTGCCATCAGCACCCATTGTTAGAATTCCAACTTTATGTCACAGATTGCTAGTTTCTTTTATCAAATTAGAGGGTGGAGGATTTTTTTTTTATTATCGGACAATTTGGGCCGAAGGTTCTCCGATTTGCATGAAATTTTCACCAGAGGTAGACTGCCTGTTGGGTACTCAAACTCTCAATACACTCAGGAGGGAAATCGTCACACTTACCTCGTGATCGAGCCACCAATAGCCGTGCACATCACAGCCACAAGCAGTCCGACGCAGACGAGATTGCCGACAACCGTGCACGTCACGGTCACCAGCGCAGGAAACACACCACCAGCAGCCGTGCACGCCACAGCCACCAACGGAATGCCGACAACCGCACACGTTGCGGTCACCAGCACAGGAACACTCCGACGAAGGACCACGGCCAGGATGCCGAAAATACGTTCACACTTCCAGCTTTGTGCCTCACACCTTCCAATTTCGGGTCGTGATCGCTTGCTCGCTAACGATAAATCACCAGGAGTGTAGCCTAATCGTGAAAACGACTCTATAATATTATCTTAGCAACTCCCGGCACACTCCTGTGAATCGTCGCATTAGCAATTTCGACCGAACAGCACCACCACAGCAGCTTCGCTTCACTGGAACAGCACCGCCGCACACCAATCGTTTGACGAACGAAGGAAAGAGGAACGCCGAACAAGACGCAACACGTTCACTGTCTTGCTCGACAACGCCGGCTCGGATGAGCGGCGCACACACACTCTTCGCGATGACTCGCCAACGCTGACCCGAAAGGGAGAGAGACACAGGCACACTCGTCCCCGTCTCGGCTCACGATCTCGTGGAAGCAGAGAAAAAGGAAAGGGAAAAAAATGCCAACCGATCGCCTCGTTGACCGGTCTGGCTCACTGTCACCACACTCTTCGGCTCTCGTTCAGAAAAGACTTTTACTTTTTGATGTTGTCGCGGGAATGGTTTTATTAAGACTGAATGCATATTGATTTTTCATTAAATTCATTTTATTTTCATTTTGGATTTTTGTACAAAATTATTTTACATGTTAAGGGTTTGACCCCGAAGGGGTCCTTCAACTTTGTTTGTAATGGTTTTTGTTTGGCTGGTTTGATTTTGTGGTGTTACCCTGGTTTTTCTTGGCCTTATGGGCTCTGGTAGTTTTTTTTTTTTTTTTATAAAAAGAAAATTTGATAACCTAACTAACTATTTACACTACAAAAAATTTGATAACCTAAGGGGGAACGAGGTCCCGGATGACCTGCTGGCCAGATTGGTGGCAACGAGCCCTGAATTTTTCAATCGAGTCACCAAAGCGCTCCTCTAAAGTTTTGATCTCGGCCAGACGGTGGACCTCGGTTGTCCTCGTTCTCGGAGGACTGTTGAGGATCATCCGGAGGAACTTATTTTGGGTCCTCTGGAGCCTCAGATGGTGGGTTTTAGCGCAACTCTCCCAGATTGGTACGCCATATTCAATTACTGGAAGAATGACCTGTTTGTAAACAGCAAGCTTGTTCCTCAAAGACAGAGTTGACTTCCGGTTGATGAGTGGATAAAGTGCTTTTAGCAAGATGTTGCTTTTGATGACCGTTTTGTCAACCTGCTGTCTGAAGAGGAGCTTGCTGTCTAACGTTAGCCCAAGGTAGTCGGCTGCATCAGACCATTCCACCGTTGATCCACCGAGGGTGATTTTACAATCCTCAGCCGGAACAAGTCTGGGGGATTTGGAATAGGGGAAGAGGATGACCTGGGTCTTCGCTGCGTTGATACAGATCTTCCAGCTGTTCAAATAATCTGACAAGACGTTCAGGCCTCTCTGGAGTCGAGATGTTAGTGCTCTCGTGAATCTGCCGCTGTAGACGACTGATGTGTCGTCAGCGAACAGTGACAGAGAGCCGCCTTCAGGGAGCTGAGGCATGTCCGAGGTGAACAGGTTGTATAGTAGGGGACCTAAAATACTGCCCTGTGGAACACCTGCGGGGATGTTGTGAGGGTCTGAGTTGACTCCATTAAGGGAAACCCTGAACGTCCTGTTAAACAGATAGTTTTTGATGATTTTCACCAAATAGGTGGGAAGATTGTATCGGTGCAGCTTGTACACCAGGCCGTCGTGCCAGACGTTGTCGAATGCTTTTTCAACATCGAGCAACGCCATGGCGGAGGATTTGGCAAGGGACTTGTTCCGCCTGAGGATGTTGGTTACTCGAGTCAGTTGGTGCACGGTTGAACGACCGCGTCGAAAGCCAAACTGTTCCTCGAGCAAGATGTTGTTTTGATCGGCTGCCGAAAGCAGCCGTCTGTTGATCGCTTTTTCAAAAAGCTTTGATAACCCTGAGAGAAGGCTGATGGGTCGATAGCTTTTGGGGGAGGAAGGATCCTTCCCAGGTTTCTTAATGGGGATGACTTTTGCTGACTTCCACGACGAGGGGAAGTAGCTAAGTCGAAGGCACTGATTGAAAATCAGTGCCAGATGTTGGTAGAACTGGAGACTCAATTGCTTGAGCTCCAAGTTCAGGATGTTGTCGAATCCTGGGGCCTTCATGTTTTTGGATGTTTTGAGATAGGCCAGCAACTCGTCAGCAGTGATCTCCAACTCCTCCGAGAAGTCGTTGGGAGATTGGTGTAGGTTAGCTGCGTGTTCGGAAACAGCAGCTTCGTGTGGGCTAGGAATGTCTAGCCCTAGATTGTGGGAGCTGACGAAATGCCGACCTATCTCAGCAGCCTTCTCCGCAGGGGTTATCAAGCGATCCTTAGAGTCGGTGTTGTCTAATGGGATCAACGGTGGAATAGGTCTGGGTTTGGATTTTAAAAGTTTGGTCATCTTCCAGAATGGTCTAGCACAATCTGGGAGAGAGCGGATCTTGTTGGAAAAATCATCGTTCCTGAGGTCCACCATTCTGGCCTTGATTATTTTGGATATGCGATTGACTTCGCTTTTCAACGCAGGCAGACCAGAGCGTTGGTACTGCCTGCGTTTGGTGTTCCTTAAACGAATGAGATCTTTGGTAACACGATCGATAAAAAGGGTGTTGCTCACCTGACCAGATGCTGGTACATGCTGTTCTCGGGCCACGGAGATGGCCTCTTCGACGCTCTGCAGATGCCGGTCGATGTCTTCAGCGGACGCCAGGGGAGCCTCGTACTGGATGTTAGCGTCGACACACCGCTGGAATTGGCCCCAGTCGACACGGTGGTAGTTGCGCCGGGTGACCCGATGCCGGTTGACCAGGGAACCAACTTCTGCCACCACCGGGTAGTGGTCCGAGCTCAGGTCCTGGTGAACGACCGGTTGGGAGATGTTGTCGGCCATGTTGGTCAGGAAGATATCAATGGTCGCATGGGCCCCGGACCGGCTCAGGCGGGTGGGTGAATCCGGGCTCAGGATGGTGTAGTGGCCTTCCTCCAGGTCTTGTTGTAGGATGAGGCCGTTCCTATTTCGCCGGAGGTTTCCCCAGGTCTCGTGCCTTGCGTTCAGGTCGCCAGCCAGGATGAACTGCCCCTGCCGCCGTGTCAGTTTGACGATGTCTTGCTTTAGGGCCGCCGATGTTCCGTCGTTGATGTTGGTTTGCTTCGGGCAGTACGCCGCGATGATCATAATTGGGCCGATGGAGGTTTCCACCCGAACACCTACGGCCTCGATGACTTGTAGTTGGAAGCTCGGCAGCAGGGTGCAGTTTACGTTCCTCCGCAGAGCAACCGCAACGCCTCCACCTTCGGATCCGCACCGGTCAAGCCGCACGAGCCGGAAGTCGGGGATGAAGATGTTAACTTCCGGCTTGAGGTGCGTCTCCGTGATCACGGCTATGTCGATGCCTTCCTGGTCCAGGAAGGCGGACAACTCTCGGTTTTTGCTCCGGAGGGAGCAAGCGTTCCAATTGAGGATTTTGGTGGTGGCCTCACGGGCCATATTTGGCGAGGAAGGCGAATACCACCGAGTTGGCGGCGTTGATCTGCTCCGACTTGGAACGGCAGGCGCGCAGCCGTTGGAACAAGTCCCTGGTGTACTCCAACATTTGCTCCGGAGTATACAGGGAGCCGTCGTCGGAGGGAGGAGTGCCGGGGGCACTGCGTCCAGGATTCCCCCATCCAGGAGGGGGCGCATTCTGCACCGGTGGGGCGGCGGCGGCGGCCGCGAGGCGATGCTGAACGGAAGGGGCTGGTTGGCGGGATGCCTGCCGGTGGGTTGGTGGAAGCGGTGGCAGATTGGGCACTTGGTAGCGGGGCGTCGGGAAGTGCTCCTCAGTCAGCGGTGGGGGTGGTTGGCGCTGGCGTTGCCGTCCCAGCTTCTTGGCGGACGCTTGCTGGCGGATTGCCAGAAACTCCGCACGTTTGGGGCAGTTGCGGCTGCTGCCCTCGTGGTTTGCACCGCAGTTGGCGCATTTCGATTCG
Organism: Aedes aegypti; assembly: GCF_002204515.2. Lineage (NCBI taxonomy): Eukaryota > Metazoa > Arthropoda > Insecta > Diptera > Culicidae > Aedes > Aedes aegypti. The sequence goes on from NC_035107.1 coordinate 132,581,817, forward strand.
GTGTCCTCCATCGGCTGGCAGGTCGAAGTGGCGTGCGCACCGGCACATTTGCCACAGCGGGGCTTCATATGGCAATTCCTGGTCCCGTGGCCGAACGCGAGGCAGTTGCCACACTGCGTCACGTCTCGTTTTTTCGGGCGGTAGCGCTCCCATTCCACCACGATGTGGAAGAGCGCTCTCACTCTTGTCAGGCCCGCCATGGTGGTAGACCCCTTCTCCAAATGGGCCAGGTAGAGCTGGTCCCGGTGTCGTCCTCCTTGTGCTCGCCGGATGGGGAACACACTCGTCGGCTTGAGTCCAGCCGCCTTCATTTCATCGATGATGGCCTCCGGGGTGAACTCCGGCAGCCCTCGGACGAGTACTTTGAACGGCTTGCTACCGGGGGCATCGTGGGTGTAGAATTCCACCCCTTTTGCCTTCAGCAGCTTGCCGGCCTTGTCGTAATCGGCGCCGGAGGCGCACATGATCTTAGTGCCGGTATGGCACAGCTTGAACAGCGGCCGGATGTTGTTGGCCGCTAGCTCGGATCGCAGCGCCGAGAGGTCCTTCGACGCCGTGAAGAGGGGGGGAACCTTCGCGCCCGGGGGGGCTTGGTCCACAGGCAGGGAGGCAAACTTGTTATTTGCCAGCAACCTGCTGTATGCCGCCGGGTTGGCATCTTCATTCCTGGCTCGTTTTGGCGCGCTGGTCTGCCCGCTGTCGGCCAGCGGGGCGGGGATCGAGGCGGAGTCCGCCTTTTGCTTTCTATTGCGACCCATCGCTATGGGCCGCGGTTGCTCTGCTTCGACTAGCAGAGATGCTTTCTGGCTAGCCACCCCTAGGAGGTAGGTTAGCGCCGGAGAGCAGTCGCGGGAGCGGGAAATCGCGAAAAAAGAGTGCACTTCGCACACGCACGGAAGAGAATTCGAACTTGTCTCGCAACTCAAAAAGACACGCAACCGTTCACAACGGCAGTTCGATTCGGAATGAATGCATATTGAAACAATGAATGTGCTTATATATTTTTCTCTACAGCTGTAACAGCCAACCAAGTTGAAGCCCAAGCTCCACCCATTCGATGCACAAGTTGGTGGAAACCGTCTCGTTGCGTTATTCGCTGGTATAAGATGGGCTGGTTTGGATGGATTGCTTGCATAGCTTATTCTGCACGCGTAGGGCGCGTACATACTCCCGCCGGTTGGAATGCAATTCCAAAAGCGGAAATCCTCTGCTCGTCGTTATCGATGATGGGTAAGGGCGCTAACTTTCGGACGGAACGTCGAAACACACCCACGGCAGTCTTCACGTCGGCGACTCGGATCACTTTGTCTTTCCCCGGGTAAAGTGCAACGATTTTTCCCAGCCTCCAAGATTGAACCGGTAAATTGTCCTCCATCAGTAGTACAATGGTACCCATTTTCACATTAACTTCACTTTTCGTCCATTTTGCCCTTGATTGAAGCGATGACAAATAGTCTCTTGACCACTTAGCCCAAAACTGTTCACGCAAATGGTTCATATACTGATGACGGGATAAACGGTTCACTGGTATTCCGGTATACGATGGCTTCACAATCGGCTCCAATGGTCTTCCAATCATCAAATGAGCAGGAGTTATTGGAAGTGGATCGTTTGGGTCGTCAGACATTGAATACAACGGCCTCGAGTTCACAACGGCTTCAATGTGAGTTAGAACCGTTCCAAACTCCTCAAACGTCAAAATCGCGTTTCCCAAAGTTCGATGTAGGTGGGACTTGATAACCTTGACACCTGCTTCCCATAAACCCCCAAAGTTTGGGGATCTTGGCGGAATGAATTCCCACTCTATGTCACGTTTGAGCAGGAAATCGTCGATCTTTGCCTTCTCGGTTTCATCACGGAACATCAAGAACAGCTGGTGGAGCTCCTTGGATGCGCCGACAAAATTGGTCGCGTTATCTGACATCATTTTGCGCACCAGTCCACGTCGGTTGACAAAACGATCTAAGGCTGAAAGGAAAGCTTCGGTTGTCAAATCCGAAACTAACTCGAGGTGGATAGATTTCGTCGCAAGGCACACAAAAAGAGCGATGTATGCCTTGATTTGCTTCGGCTTGTATCTGCCTTCTTTCACTGTTACCGGACCGGCGTAATCTACACCGGTGAATTCGAACGCTGCTGCTGAATTCACACGTTCTTCCGGTAGATTTCCCATTAAAGGTTGAACATCTCGTGGCTTAGTCCGGAAGCATTTTACGCAACTGCGTGTCACCTTTCGAATGGCGGACCGAGCGTTGACCAGCCAATACTTCTGCCTTATTGCTGCCAGTAGACCGGATGGTCCTTCATGAAGTCTGTCCTCGTGGTACTGACGAATCAGCATCTCGGTCACTCGATGATCTTTTGGAAGTAACAACTGGTGCTTGGCGTCAAATGGTAACTTGGAGTTCTGTAGACGCCCGCCAACGCGCAAGAAACCTTCTTCATCCAAAAATGGTTGCAGATTCGCAAGCTGTTTCGGCAATTCCTTGCGCTGAACACACTGGATCTCTTGCCTTAACTCACTTTTCTGCAAAACTCTCACTATATACTGCATTGCCTTTCGCATATCGTGCACGGAAACGTAACGGAAATTGATGCGGTCCTCCTTTTTCACACGTACCAGTCGAGTAAATCGCACCACTTGTGCCAGTACACGTTGCAGTTTGAAAAACGTGCCACATCGGTCGAACACTGGCTCTTCTTCTACCTCGTTTGCTGGATTACACACTTGCACTTCCTTCATTTCCGGTAATTCTTCATCCTTGATCGCTGGAGTCTCCTGGATCTCGTAATCGTCAGCTTGCAGAAATAGTGGGCCGTTCCACCAAATTTCGGAACAACTCAACACTCTTGGGTAACATCCTCTGGACACCAGGTCTGCCGGATTACTCTCCGACCTGACATATTTCCACTCATAGTCACTGGTCAGTTTGTTGATCTCTGTTACTCGGTTTCTGACGTAGATTTGAAGTTGTTCGGGACTCTTCTTTATCCATGCCAGAACAATCTGGCTATCAGACCACAATCGGATATCGTCGACTTCGAGTTTCAATATAGGCAACACTACGCTGATTAGTCTGGCCAGAACGACAGCGGCACACAACTCCAGTCTGGGCATGGTGAGACGACGCAATGGAGCAATCCTAGATTTACTGCACAACAATCTAACAGAGACTTCTCCATTCTCTTGGACACAGCGCAGATAAAGACATGCACCGTAGGCAGTACCTGAGGCATCACAAAAACCGTGGATCTCAATACGATGCGCTCCAGGAATCACAACACATCTCGGCACTTGAATCTCGTTGAGCTGCACAAGTGACTGATAAAAGGTCATCCACCTATTTAACAACTCGTTCTCAAGTTTCTCGTCCCAGTCCAAACCATCTGCCCATAGCTGCTGCATGATAGACTTGGCCAACACAATTACCGGCGATATCAGGCCGAGAGGGTCGAAAAGCCTTGCTATTTGAGAGAGGACATTCCTTTTCGTTACCTGCTCGTCGGGTTGTATCGATTCCGGACTTCTCCAGAACAAAAACTTATCACTTTTGGGATTCCACAAAACACCAAGGGCTCGAATAGTTTCGTTGGCACCAGACTCCTCAATACGAACTAGCTTCTCTCGATCCTCATCCGGAATTCCTTCAAGCACCTCATCATCGTTTGAACACCACTTTCGGACGGGGAATTTGCCTTTCATCAGAAGATCCGCAATATCGCATCGCAGCTGCCTTGTGGATTCCAATGTTGAAGAGCCACTCAGAATGTCATCCATATAACAATCTTCTAGTATGACCTCTGCAGCTTCAGGAAAATTGGTCATTTCGTCTCTCGCTAGTTGAATCATGGACCTCACTGCAAGGAAGGATGCTGGTGCCGTCCCGTAGGTCACTGTCGATAACTCCATTACTCGTATCGGTTCCGTAGGATTGTCACGCCAGAAGATGCGCTGGTAGTGCGTCTGGCTTGGATCGATCTTCACTTGCCTATACATTTTCTCAACGTCTGCTGAAAATGCATAGAGATGCTTTCGGAATCGCAGTACGATGGAAAATAGATCACTCTGGATTTTGGGGCCAATCATCAACACATCGTTAAGGGATAGCCCGTTAGACTTCGCCTTGCCATCGAACACAACACGTAACTTTGTGCTGGAACTCGAAGGTTTGAGTACAGCATGATGTGGAAAATAATAATTCTGTTGAGAAGGGTGATCATCTTCCTCACGAATCTCATGGCAATGACCAAGACCTTCGTATTCCTTCATGAAAGCTTGGTACATCTGCTTCGTCTCTGGTTGGTTGGCTAGACGCTTCTCGCTTGCTAGAAATCTCTTCATTGTTAATGGTCGAGAGTTTCCTAGCTGATTGACAGACTCGCGGAACGGTAGCTGAACCACGAATCGGCCATCCACATCTCGTCGATACGTTTTACGGAAATGATCTTCAATCTCCTGCTCTTCACTCGTTGGCACTTTCACTTCTGGAAGTTCTTCTTGCTCAAAAAATCTCTGGATACTTTTCAGTAACGGGTCCTCACTTGTGGCACACAACACGTTAACAGCCTCATCGCCGGACTCCTCAAACGCACCGGCGATAACCCATCCAAACTGGGTCTCATAAAGTGAAGGTAGTTCTTCCGAAAGTTTCAGTTGTGCTTGCTTCAGGATACGGAAAAATAGCTCGGCACCAATCAACAAATCCACATCTCTAGGTTCGTTGAAATTGGGATCGGCCAACACAATGCCAGTCGGAAATTTCCACTCAGAAACGTTTACCGGAACGGATGGGATCCGTCCAGTCACCTTCGTTGTCACTAAACAGTCCAAGTCTCCTTCAAAGTTGGCGTAGTCGGAAAATAGCTTCAGAATCACACGATGGCGGATTTGAGATTTGGCACCACCTACTCCTACAACTGGTACATTGGCGGGGTACTTAGGCAGCCCTAGCAGTTTAACAGCAGCCTCGGATACTAGGTTGACCTGGGACCCAGAATCGAGAAGGGCACGCAGCTTGAACACCTTTCCACTCTTTGAAGCTACGTTCACCAACGCCGTCATCAGGAACACATGCTTTGCTCGACGCTGAACACTGGAACACGCTGTAGACACAGGTTCCTCGGGAACAGCAGACGCTACTGCCGTCTTCACTTCTGGTTGCTGAGACGATACATTCAAATTCTGCGGAATCGGTACAGGTTGGGGCACTTGCTCGAAATGCAGCATGGAATGATGCCTTTTGGAACACTTCGAGCATGACTTATCCGAAGGACAAGCCTTGATTTGATGGCCTTTCCGGAGACAGTTGAAACACAGCCCGGATTGCTTCACTTTGGTAACACGCTGATCAACACTCATACTCAAGAAGGACGGACACTTATAGTTGCAGTGCTGGCCTTGGCATATCTCACACATGTTCTCCACTGGAGTCGAAGTTGCAGGATGGGACGATCTAGGCGAAAAGCTGGTCTTCGCCATCACAGGTGGTTTGGCGATAACTTTGGAAGAAGGCATCTTGTCGATTTCACACCTCTCAAGGACTTGGCAGTAACTTCTGAGGAACTTCATGGTCTCGTCAAGGTCAGGCAGTTCTCCATGATCCATGGTTAGCTCCCACTGCTTCCGCGTTTCACCATCAAGACACATGGACAAAATCTTCACCACTATCAAGCCAGCTGTTCCGCTGACTTCTTGTTCCAAAAACCGCAATCCTTCCACATGACGATTGCAGGTATCGACGAGGTCTCTCAGCTCCTTGTAGCTCTGCTTGGCAATCGGTTTCATCGACAACAGCCCGGAAATATGGGTGTCGATAATCACTCGTGGGTTCTCGAAACGATCTTCCAGCAACTGCCATGCTTGCTCGTAATTGTTGTTGTTGATGATCTTCGCATCAAGAATGCCGGAAGCTTCACCAATCAACGCTTTATCCAGGTACTGCAGCTTGGTTGCGTCGGAGTCACCACATTTTCCAACCAAATCGTTGAAAAGGGCTTTGAATTTCGGCCAACCTTCGTACTTCCCATCAAAAGTTGGGATTGGGGTTCTGAGAGGTTGCTGCGTCACAATCACTTGGGGAACTCGATTGTTGGCGGGTTCGGCACGGAAGTAATCCACTAGCTGATTAAGCTTCACTAGCGCGTCAGTATGCAGCTCATCAAACTCCTCTAGCTTCTCATCTTGTTCTGCTACGCTCACATTCGGACACTGAGCCATGATCGAATCATGCTTCGCCGAATACTCCGAATAATGCAACTCCAACTTCTTCTCAAAAGCTTTCAACTGGGAGGCACTCGTCGTTTCGGGATGCTCGATAGCTTCGTTCAGCTTCTGAACGATCGTCGTCACACGCGCTTTCACTTGTCCACGCTGGTGGATCAACTGCTTCAGGTTTTCCATGGTCACACTATCACTGTTTCACACTTTCACAGGGCTATTTCGCTTCTATCACTTCACTTTAGTTCATTCACAGAGGGCTCTTACTTTTCACTACACTTGGGTACCACTGTACTACGATTCACTATTGACAAGAGCGCGCTTGACAAAGGTCTCAATGGGAGGGCTCACGAATGTTCGCGAAGGACACAACTCTCTTAATTCAGTTCGAAAGGGTCACGAATTTATCACGGTAGGAGGAACACAGTCTCGTAATGGAGGGAAACACTTTCTTAGTCTCGAATGGACGTATCACTGATTATTATCCGGTTCGATTCGGACCAAATGTTGGGTACTCAAACTCTCAATACACTCAGGAGGGAAATCGTCACACTTACCTCGTGATCGAGCCACCAATAGCCGTGCACATCACAGCCACAAGCAGTCCGACGCAGACGAGATTGCCGACAACCGTGCACGTCACGGTCACCAGCGCAGGAAACACACCACCAGCAGCCGTGCACGCCACAGCCACCAACGGAATGCCGACAACCGCACACGTTGCGGTCACCAGCACAGGAACACTCCGACGAAGGACCACGGCCAGGATGCCGAAAATACGTTCACACTTCCAGCTTTGTGCCTCACACCTTCCAATTTCGGGTCGTGATCGCTTGCTCGCTAACGATAAATCACAGGAGTGTGCCGGGAGTTGCTAAGATAATATTATAGAGTCGTTTTCACGATTAGGCTACACTCCTGGTGATTTATCGTTAGCGAGCAAGCGATCACGACCCGAAATTGGAAAGTGTGAGGCACAAAGCTGGAAGTGTGAACGTGTTTTCGGCATCCTTGCCGTGGTCCTTCGTCGGAGTGTTCCTGTGCTGGTGACCGCAACGTGTGCGGTTGTCGGCATTCCGTTGGTGGCTGTGGCGTGCACGGCTGCTGGTGGTGTGTTTCCTGCGCTGGTGATCGTGACGTGCACGGTTGTCGGCAATCTCGTCTGCGTCGGACTGCTTGTGGCTGTGATGTGCACGGCTGTTGGTGGCTCGATCACGAGGTAAGTGTGACGATTTCCCTCCTGAGTGTATTGAGAGTTTGAGTACCCAACACTGCCCATACTCGCAAAACAGTCCCATTTCAATTTTCATCACTTTTGAGTTTTCTTCATGAATCATGTTTATTGTTAGTGTACTTCATGGTATCATACTTAAAATTGTATTTTTGTATGGACAAAATGCGAAAAAAATACCAAATCATGTGCGTCCCATATTGAAAGTACCCGCATAACAGTCCCACTAGTAGATTACGACGAAATTCATGTACCCTTATTCCTATTATGATTTCTGTAATCTTGCATCGTAGTTTTCATCCAATAAGAAAAAGAAATGCTACAAATTACAGTGTTTTAAACTATCTGCACTCCATAACAAATGTTGTTTTTAATTTTCTTCTAGAATGCTTCTGGTGCGATGAGTGATTGAAACATATCTAGTCCTTATGAGAGTCTAAATTAAAAATAAGATAAATAGCTTCCCTCTAAGTCAAACCTATTGCTGTCATAACTTTTGTCTTCTGACCAATTACCTAAATCTCCGGTAGTTTCATCTTTCTAACGACATGGCGGGGAGGCTTTTTGGGATAACATGGGAATTAGCATACCACCACTGGTATCGTCGACTGGTCAAGCAGTACGTTTAGCGACACTAATGGTGATAATTAAAAAAATCCAATGAAAAGCCAGCATTATGGATATCTAAGAAATGTCCAACAGCTTTTTCGAAATCAGGCTAATCAAAACTTACCCGCCTTAGTACTTGTGTGTCAGATACTACAACATGCTGCAGGTGAATCCTAACTACTTTTCCTATATGGCCGGCCGCAACGCATTCATCAAACCCAGGAATGTCTTGAGGACTGTCACTATCACCACCATATTATTTTATATTGTATAATAAGTATCACAATTAAAATATGAAAGCACTATAGTAGCAAAAGGAAAAGTCCCTTGGAATCCATGATAAACTTGGCAATAAATGTGTCAAGATGCGCGATAACTAAGTAAGCGAGTCCCAAGTAATGGGACTGGTATGCGGGTATATTTGAATTTGAAGAGGAAAGTACTCGGATAACGAGTCCCATTGGCAAGTATCTTGGATTTGTATATAAAAAACAACCGCATTCACAATATTTTATTAGTTGTTCATTTTCTTGTACTCTAATGATAATGTGTTGAGTAATGTCACTAGAATTTTCTGCTGCCTGCAGCGGCGTTACGAAAACCTTTGCAATAATGTTCAATTGCGTTTTTCTCGACATGATGATTTTCCTGATGGGACTGTATTGCGAGTATGGGCAGTAGAGCTCGTGGATACATGACCAAAAGTGAAATTCAAAAAAATTATAGTGGCCTATTTTTCCGGAAAACTCTAGATGAATTTTCACGATTTCTCTATATACCTCAAACTTTGAAAATTCGTATCTCCTGAACTATGCATCGTAGGACAAAAGTTTTTTAGTGAAATCAAAAGGAAATTCTCTCAGCAATCTATTAAAAATATAAAAAAAAACATTTCTCGGAAAATTTTTCACTATGGAGAAAATTGTCGGAAAAAAAGCGAAAAAACTATCGTCTGTATCATGAAAAATTTTCAAAAAAATAGTTTTTGTTTCATCAATCCATACTCTAACTTTCGTCCATAGACGACAAAGTGGTATCTTTTACCGTTTAGGCAACAGAACTGAAAAACCGATGACCACCCGCACGCTTCCCATAGAAAAATGTGTTCTATTGTGGGCCTCATAACCGTGCGCTAACGGCGGCAGTAATTTACACGCATTGTAAGTGTAACGCAGTAAACCATCCTTTCCTTTCCAGTCAGAAGAAGCTTTTCGTCAATCGGAGCACTCTCCTTTGGTGTGTTGGGTGTTTTGTATGTTCTTTATTCGTAACCTTTACTATTGAGACCAACAGTCTTTAATTGAAAACGATTCTAACATTTAATAATATAGGTAATAGGAGCTGACCCTCAGCAAGCATGGGAAAATTCACTCACTCACCCGAACGCCACCGATGAAAAATAGCAAAAAATCTGCTGATATCGAACATTCAGTGATAGCTGAACCGTCCTTGGCGGAGATGTTACATGCGTCGAAACCGATTGTGTAAAAGCGACAATCGGAAGGAACGCGAAGAGAAGTGAATACCAATACACTTGTATCTGCGAGGCACGAGTTAATGCACTTAGCATCCATTCGCCGAATGCATTGAACTGACTGAGAGGATTCCTAGTCACTGAATCATTTCGTGGTGTGGACTGCCAGTCAGTGAACGCTCATTAGCACTCAAAACCGAATGCCATTCGAACGGAATCAAAATGTAAACAATCATTCCTGGACAAACATTTCAAAAGAGCACATCGACATCGGTAAACATTGGCTTTGCAAGCCGCTGTTGAACCCAATTCAACTCGATCACGCACACCAATACCACTATCAGGAAGAACTAACACCAATCTTTCTGATAGTGGGGTTAGTTTGCATGGGCGGGCTAAAACGGGCTCAACAGCAACGTTTCTGAAAAAAGGCTCAAGACCTCTTGGGGCCTTTTTGAATGTTTGTCCTTTGTACGAATTTTTATATTGCATTCGACTGATCAGATGCCGTTTTTTGTTCCGCTTAGTGCTCGCCGAAGAAGCAGAATGGGCACTGGAAATTGAAACGTTCGGCTTGGTTAAAAAAAAACGGCTTTTTCGCTCCCAACTGTGCGTGGAAGCGAGTGAGGGAAACACAATAACTGAGTGAGTGTTTCCCATGCTTGACCCTCAGTTTCATATAGTTGCCAAGCAAAATAGTTATTTAGGCAACAAGTTGCAAAATGATGATTTTTTCAGTACGAGTTGTACATTTATCCAACGAGGCTCGCCGAGTTGGATAAATACAACGAGTGCTGAAAAAATCGAGTTTTGCAACGAGTTGCCTACAACATTTTTTGCTATTTCGAATAATGCTATTTCAGCTGGATGAACTCTAAAAGCACAAACAAACATTTCAAGAGAACCCACGTGGGCACACATCCATGCATTGTATCAATTGAGTATTTTTCAATCACGTAGGCTGTGATACAGTAGTGCCTACCCATGAATGTCACGAGTTTTCACGCTCTCATCGATATCAGGTAAGACAGCACAGCACAAATGTTGGACTATTCGATTTTAAATCAAAACCGCCAGCCTGTGTGGGTCGTCCATAAATCACATGGTTATTCATGGGGAGAGGGAGGGTTTGGCCAGTGATCACGGTTCATACAAATTTTAAAAATTTGTGAATGGACAAATGACCACGAGGGGGGAGGGGGGTGGCATGGAATCCCAAAAAAACTGATCACGTGGTTAATGGACATCCCCTGTCGGAATCAGATCGCACAACTGATCTAGAATCAGATGCAATTATGCTTATTTTGCGCGGCATGTGAGGCGAGACGAGTCGAATGAGGGACAATTGTCGACTCGTTCCCATTGGATTAACATTAGTCGCCTCACATCACCCGAGGTTAGAATGACTCGTCTCGACTCACACGCCGCGCAAATAAGCACAAATGGTATGAAGAGACTGGGTTGTTCGGCTGATGCCTACCAAAACAGTACTGAAAAGTGCTACTTTTCAGCACCAAAAAGAGTGCTGAAAAGTAGCACTTTTCAGCACTGTTTTTTTTTCAGTAGGAAAAGTAGGCCGTTATGTTGATCAACTTCTCAATGAAAAGTTGATTGATTTGAAACGGAATCGCAAAAAGGATATTTATGCATACATAAAGTGCTACTTGTAATTTTCTTGCTTTTTTTTCAAATTTTGTTCAATTTATCAAATGATTAGATAATTAACTAAGAGCGCGCGAATAAATTTTGAGTTTTGTTTTCTATACAAAGTGATATATTTTATATAAATTCTGATTGTTCCTTGAAAGAATATAGTATAGTATTTGCATGTATATAATATCAATCAACTGTACAGCACTCAGGGACGCTATCTATTGTTCCATTGATGGCTGCTGTGGAATATTCCACTGCGAATCAGCGTGCAGCCTCTACAGTTGGCTCCAACCCAACTGCGCGCCAAACTGTATTGAGAAGCATACGCGCGTAATGAATAATTATTGTATGTTTTGTCTGGCCGTATCGTGCGCCTATATAAGGCGCACCCATTGAATTTGTAAGAATGTAGTTTCTTTCGTTTCTCCATCGAGTAGGCATGCTGCCTCTCAGTGGTAATAAATCTGTTAAAGTGAAGCCGTTCGCTTGATTTGCCGTCCGTTGTATCGTAAAAGACACAACGTAGGAAAGACGTCCTGGCCGAAACAACATATTAACAATATATTCATAATTTTTCAAAGAAAGTGGATCTTGAGATTTGATCCTTCAAACGTTACCATTCAACTTCCGGTGCGGCTTTCATAGAGGCTGTTAGCTTTAATACTAAATAACGTTGCTGATGAAGGGGACACAAAACACCCAACTGATCAAAGGAGAGTGCTCCAATTGACGAAAAGCTTCTTCTGACTGAAAAGGAAAGGATGGTTTACTATGTTACACTTACAATGCGTGTAAATTACTGCCGCCGTTAGCGCACGGTTATGACGTTCACAATAGAACACATTTTCCTATGGGAAGCGTGCGGGTGGTCATCGGTTTTTCAGTTCTGTCGCCTAAACGGTAAAAGATACCACTTTGGCGTCTATGGACGAAAGTTAAAGTATGGATTTATGAAACAAAAAATATTTTTTTGAAAATTTTTCATGATACAGACGATAGTTTTTTTCGCTATTTTTCCAACAATTTTCTCCATGGTGAAAAATTTTCCGAGAAATGTTTTTTTTTTATATTTTTAATAGATTGCTGAGAAAATTTCCTTTCGATTTTACTAAAAAACTTTTGTTCTACGATGCATAGTTCAGGAGATATGAATTTTCAAAGTTTGAGGTATATAGAGAAATCGTGAAAATTCATCTAGAGTTTTCCGGGGAAAATAGGTCACTATAATTTTTTTTGAATTTCACTTTTGGTCATGTATCCACGAGCTCAACCTCTGGTGAAAATTTCATGCAAATCGGAGAACCTCCGGCCCAAACCTGTCCGATAATTTAAAAAAATGCCCGGTGGTCGTTTCGGTTTTCTCAAATTGGTGGACTCCTCGTACGCCAGTAAGCTAAACAGTTTGCGAAAAGGCCCATTTTTTGAAAAATCCGTGATGTTTTTTCGCGTGATATGTAGTTAAATTTCGGTGTGCCATTTCACGATCAATACATTTCAGGCAGACGTTGTCGTCTTAACCCCAGTATTTCAGCGATCCAACTCAATTTGTACTTCCGTGAGATGTTTCTATAATATGAAAACACTGATAAATAATTAAATTAAAAAAAAAAAGTCCATTTGATAAAATTTACGATGTTGCTGCGCACGAAACACAGTTGCTGGTTTGAGAAGTTGTCAAAATGCGTTACATTGTTATTCAATGCACGGAATTCTCAAGTAGACTTGTTTGATGTTTCAGCGATGCTGTATTTAGAAAGAATAAACACATTTTAATGAAAAAAGAGAACACCCGGCACTATAAAATGTCAAAAAGTGGACTTGCAATTTCATTTACTATCGTTCTTGCTTGACCCAATCTTACCCCCATTTTTAATGTTTAGACACCGTACCGAAAAAAATGAAATTTTTGTGGAAAATCCAAATAGATTCCGGAAAATAGTGTGAAGTGTAATGAAAAGAATTTCAACCTTCTACTAATTTAACGATAGCGGTTGAAGTATATGCGTGATACTTTGCACAGGAGAAATTTAATGTTGAAAATTTTATCTAGTTTCAACATACAAGTTTATTCTTATTAAAAAGACAATTTACACCGTCTTCAGCCAAAGGCTGCACAGACTGAACAATCACGAACATTAGGCAACGGACAACACGGAGCACCAAGTAGCCCAGTGATGAATTCTTCGTTTGACGAAAAGTTTTCACCGATTAGAGCGGGAATCGAACCCACACCTCGTGGCACAATACGCCTAGACGACTGACGCCGCTAACCGCACGGCCACGAAGCCCACATTGATAAAGTAAACAAAAACTACTATTTCTAGAATGTATATTGTGATGAATTATGTGTTATGTGTTATGTTCCCTAACATATGAATCATTACTTTTAGTATTATTAGTGTTATTAGCTGAAATATTTCATAAATATTTTTTTCCGTTTTGACCCAATCTCACTCCCTAGAAACCATTGTAACCCCCATCGACGGTGCCAACATTACAAGTTACTGCCATCTATAACTATTAAGCAACAATTGTAAGTAAAATTCGAGCTGGTAGACAAACGCACTTACTTGTTCATTTGTCAAATTTTATAAATCTAACAAATTGCCATTTCATAAAAATAATCGGTAAACTAGTTTAAAATAAAATTGGAACAATATTTACAACACTGGTGAAAGACTTGATTTCTTATTTTTTTGAAAATTCATGCAAAAAGCTTTTCGATTCGGATATTTTTGTTAATTATAGGAAAATTTTCTAGTGTATGACAAATACGTTGCATACTTCAAGGCGTTAAAGACTTCTCAAAATCAATTTAATAATTGTTTTCATAATTAAATATTCAATAGTGATTAATTATTCATTGCTTCGTGAAAATTCCCGAAAATGTGCACTAAATGCCTTGAAGTATGCAATAAATAGGTAATGCACCAGATCAGGGGTTTTCAGCCTTTTAGGCTCATGGATCACTTTTTGCGATGAAATTGTTGCGCGGAGCACCTGTTCTTTATCATCACTCCGTTCGAAACTCGATTTTTTTTGGATACGCTTAAATCGACTTTAATTTCTACGGAAATCGTGAAATAAGATTTATGTTGGTATATCTTTCATCAATTTCGAGTTTTGAATCTAATCTATAAGATTTGTATTATTTTATTGAACTTTTTTTTATTTCAATGTTAAACTGTGACAATAAGTATCTATATGAAACAAATTTTGAAAATTGAAATTGACCGATTTTTTGATGTTAGTTCAAACAACTTAACCCTTTATTAATATGTCTGAACGGGTAAACCACATATTCAGCTCTATCGAAAGTGTTAATAATTTCGATAAACCTTGTGAAACATTTTTAATTTTGTACCACTGTGTCAAAATTTCCATTTTTATCAAAGTTTCAAGAACTTCTATTTTATTTTTTCAATTATCCCAATAATGCTCTAACACCCTGAAAATTTCATTTTTTTTTGTCTGGGAAAATTAGATTTCTTCAAGTCTAAGATTTGTTTACCAGGTTAAATTTAAGAAAACACTTTGAAATAAATACAAGATAATTCATAAGGGGTGGTTCTTGGCCAACAGAGGTTGTTGTGAAATAAATTAAAAAAAAAGTGAAATATGGAATATGTGGTCACTTGTATCTCAAACCAGTTTTACAATAAAGGGCTACGTTAATAAGTTGGGAATTCCACCGCATAGTGGATTTTTTTCTAGGAAAATCTTATTTTCTGATCCTCCGAATTCTATAATCTTAGCAGACCAAGATATACAAAAAAATCATGTGCGAAACAAACAACTCGTGTGAAAAAAAGTTCACAAATCCATAATAAAAAAATTAGAGCATTTCAAAGTTCTCTGGGGTCATGTTGACCCCAGAAAACAGGTGAAAAGTTGAAAGTAATTTCAAATTAAAAAGTTGAAATAGCTCAAGGCATGGGTACAATTTTTCAAAACTATCGCGGAGCACTTGTTAAGGCTTCGCGGAGCACCAAGTGCTCCGCGGAGCACAAAATGAAAAGTACTGCACTAGATAATGATGAATATTTCACATGAAAGTGCCGCTCACGAAAACATATGCTTATCGAAATGAAGGAGGAATCATAAAGTATCCGAAATGGTCTAATATAGAAATTGGAAATTAAACGAATCATAAACAAAAATAGCATAAGGCAGAGATGCATTTGATCGCGTTCTGTTCATGTTCTGTTCATAGCTTGTGCTCACGAGAGCTGTGTTCAAGCACAAACAATGTGCGTTGTTTGATCACAGTACTCCGTTCATCTCGTGGCAACCCACCGTCATTCATTGTTTCTCTTGATTTGTCCAAGTCCAAGTACATGTAAATTAGTGCATGCCAAAAAGTTTGTAGATCACGATTCTGTGATCAATCTAGTGGTCGTATGTTTGTTCAAAATTAGGTTCAGCATTTTGAACATACAGGACGTGACAGTTTAACCTAGACTGCCCCGTTGTTTTTCAGTCGATAACATTGACGATCCAAAAGCCAGTGCTACCAGTATCCTTTTAAGCTAATCCTGTAAACATATTCAAATATCAAGGCTCAAAATTTGGGTATTCCTTATTATTCTTTCATTTTTTCTAGCATTGTAGGAACACTTGTGATAAACTTAACACCGAATATAAATAAACTTGACACAAAAAAGATTTAAGAAAAATGTACAAGCTTTTGATGGAAATTCTAATTTATGAACTATCAACATGGCCCGGCTTGTAACAAAGTGCCCTGTTGCAATCCAATTCAACGATGTGAAAGTAGGCCTTTGCCAAAATGGCCAATGAAGTGGTCTTTTTTGATAGGCAATTGTTTCGTTTATGCACTTTGACCTGACACATCTTGTCTTAGTGCTGAACATGAACACGAGGGCAATCGAAGGAACATTTGCGAACGCTCACAGAACATGAGCGTTCAAAATGCATCTCATAAAGTATACAAAAAATATAAAAACGATGATAGTTGGACTTGTTATTTGTATATCTGCGATCAATTAAATCTTATCATTGATACCGCATCTGAAGAGTATAATAGAAGCACTAAGCAGAAATTAAAATCATGTCCTAAAAATTTCTTTACGATCTTTACGTTAAACCTAAATTGTTATCACACAACTATCCATCTGAAACGCTCCTTGGCGATAAAATTGGTGTGGACCCTGAAGAAAATTGCAATCATTTTGCAACATATTTTCAAGACGTTTTTACTACATGTTTGGAAGAAAATTAAGATCGTGATTATGATGAAAGGACAGAAAGTTGAAAGACAAGTAGTCGAAAGGAAAAAAAGGTCGAAATAATGGACGAAAAATCGTTTTTATTTTTTTTAACACGAACAAGTTCTACAACAAGCAGTTGAAGACTTTTGTTCTTTCGATGTTTCCTAAAACGTGAAAAACTCAACGCACAAGCTATTTAAGCCCCTACTGGAATCCTGTATGACCCCACCTGGAAAATTTCTTTTAAGGCCCTGAAAATCCCTGTAAAACCGCTTTAAAAAGCCTCCTGTGCCTCATTAGGGGTTGTAAAAGTAGTTCATAATATAACTGAAGGTCTTTATATTCATGATGATGCAAGTTGGTGCTGAAACGATACATAAAGCGTTCGTATTGCAATAACCGTTCCACATTTCATAAGGCAAAATGTATGCATTTCTATAGTCTGGTTCACAGCGTGTATGAGAGATCATAATTGAGTTTTTTTGTAGACATGGTCCACAGTAGTTTTAGGGACAAAATGTCGAAAGACAAAACGTTGAGAGCAAATAACGATTTGGTATTGTTTCCCAGATCTCTTTTTGTACCTCGTGTTCGATTAAATATACTTTGAATGCCGTTTGACTTATAGTGAACTTTTTATTCCTTCGGAAGAGAATCATTCTTCTAAGAAAATGTTGTTTTCTCTAAATTATCATCATTCGACCTTTTGTCCCTTCGACGTATTGTCTCTTCAACGTTTTGGAATTCGACGTTTTGGCACCCAACCCCTGCAGTAAAGTTTTTTTTCTTACCGGAAGTTGCAGTGTAACGCCATCAAGATTGAACGCTTAGTTTTTTTACAAACTCTGCTGTGTGGGACTCGGCTTTATAATTTTAACCAAGATTCAGCCTAAAACTCATCAGACTGTTAAGCTACGAAGCACTAATTTATTTACTAATACTCGGCTTGTCTATCTTGAGAGATTTTATGTTTTTTTACTGACTACTCAGCTGTACAGATCTCTGTTAACTTGAGCCGTGATTCAGCATTTTAAATTAAGTGTGCAGTTACATTATTAAATCTGAAGGATTTGAATACATATACAGAAAGTATCATCTACTTCGCCCTTTACGACACTTATAAATTCCCCCTAAACCTTAAGCGCTTAAAGAAATCGCTGTAGCTATCGATGGCTGCTAGCTTTGCGAAATATTCACCTAGAGCCATGGCTACTGCTGGGGGATCCGAGACATCAGAGCCTTGAATTTGAAGTGTTAGTGGTGTTGCTTTACGCTTGCCATTGAGAGCATTTATCTTGCTCCAGAGGTCAAAGGAAGTTTGTGTTGGATTCATGCTGTCCAAGAAATTTTCCCAGCTGGCACGCTTGACATCTGCAATTATCCTTTTACATTCCAGATGTCGCCACCGATATAGGGTCAGTGCATTCTCCTTGTTGGGGTGGCCAATGGGAATACGCTTAACCGCGCGTAGGGCTTTCCTCCGAGATTTAACTGCTTTCCTGGTGTCATCCGTCCACCAGTGTAGAGCCTTCCTACCCGGTCGATTGCTTGTACGAGGTATGGATGATTCCGCGGCATTGTGGATCACTTTGGCCAGATCGGTCAAATAGGGGGGTGTATGATTTCAGGAAAGATCGCAAAAACTTTGAGTGTACCGTAAAACGGGGTACCGTAAAACGGGGTAACTTTGATAATGCGGGTAACTTTGATAGCGCGAGACCCACAACATACTAAACGAAATAACAAAGTTTCTGTTAATCAGTTAAGCAAAACGAATACAAAAGTAAAGAGTATTAGTATGACACTTCATGTCAAAGCTATTTTCGTTGGAATCAAGTACATTTGATGATTTATATGCAAATATTAAATATTTGTAAGATTTTAGCATTTTTGAAACGCTCTCAAACAATCTGTTCTACGACCACTATTTGATGAAGTTATAATGAGTTCGTCACTTATCCATGACAGCCTAGTTCTAGTGGAACATGAATTCGGTCTCAAATCTCTTAGCGAAAACCATTTTTACAAACTGGGACCATTTTTGTAATCGAAGTCGGAAATTTCCATATAGTGTTAAACGCCTAGAGGTATGCAACGCCCTATTAATGTTCCGTAATTCATTCAATTATGTTCGATTTGTACTCCATTATCAAAGTAACCCCAAAGCAGAAAACCGACTTCCGATTATATGAAAAATTATATATCCATTCAGAATAAATCTTTTGGCAATCTGTCAACTGCAATCGATAGTTAGGATGCCAGTACTTGTTTTAAAAATATAAACTATAATTCTTCGAAACAGCATGCATAAATATTCAAGTTTTCTTCGAAAAAACTATCAAAGTTACCCCGTTTTACGGTACCTCTTAACGTTCGCACCATTGATCCCTTCCAACACACTTCCTGCAACGCTATGATGCCGAATCCATGGTCCTTCAGCACGTCGGCGAATATGCGTGTTGTCCCGACGAAGTTGAGAAATTTACAGTTCCACGTACCGTAAAACGGGGTAACTTTGACAATGCGGGTAACTTTGATAGTGCGAGACCCACAACATATTAAACGAAATAACGAAGTTTCTGTCAATCAGTTAAGAAAAACGAATGCAAAAGTAAAGAGTAATAGTATGATACTTCATGTTAAAGCTACTTTGGTTGGAATCAAGTGCATTTGAGGATTTATATGCAAACAATAAAAATTTACAAGATTTTAGCATTTTTGCAACCTTTACAAACAATCTGTTCTACGGTCACTATTTGATGAAGTCATAATGAATTCGTCACTTATCCTTGACAACCTAGTTATAGTAGAACATGAACTCGGTCTTAAATCTCTTAATGAAAACCATTTTTACAAACTGGGACCATTTTTGTAATCTAAGTCAGAAATTTCCATACAACGTTAAACGCCTAGAGCAGTGATCCCCAAAGTGGGTGAATTCGCCCCCCTAGGGGCGATTTTCAGGCTCAAGGGGGCGAAAATGTGTAAAATAGAATTTGGGGGGCGAAAAATCCAGAAAGGGGGCGAAAAATGCACGGTAGAATTTGAAAATAATTACTCATAAAAATAAATAAATAATCTTTTTAGGGCACACATCTGAAGGTTAATCAATTCTAAACTTAACTAATTCTATGAATGTTTTACCTTGGATCGGTATATATCCAATCAGGGTCATTTTAAAATTATGATAGACTACACTTGATAATTGTCAAACACATGTTATGCATTCAGGTTTTTAATAACATGTGAGTTTTAAGAATGGTCGGTATTTGAGATTTTACAAGGTCGGATGATTAGTCACAGATAAAATTTAAAACACAACATATTTTGGATGTACAAAACATGTATCTGAAATTTTTTTGAACTTTTTGCAAATGTCAAATATTTTACATAAGGATTTTTTTTATGTGGGAACTTTGAGGTTAGGAATTCAATATTTCTTTCATTGGCATTCAGATTTTTTACAGAAAAAAAAAGATTCGATTGCATTTTTTCTTATCATTTCTTGGTATTAGAAAAAAATACCCTTTTTATATATTGTATTGAAATATGAGTTCAAAACCATTCTGGATATTCATATATTTGTTCAGTGTTTTGGATTTAATGAAAAAAATCGTTCCCAGAAACGTCAAACATTTATTATTCACAATTTCTGAAAACTATTGCGGTAATTTTAGAAATAAAAAATAAATCAGTATGAAATCACCATTAACGAATCATACCCCAACTACGTCACAAGATGGTGCCTATGCATATATTATATTCAAACAGATTAAACTGGGCTGAACTTGTATCAAAAACTGATTCAGTAGCCTGTAATGCACGCAAAATATTGTTAAAATTGCTATAACAAATTGATCATCATTCCTTATAATAAATCATTCCTAATAATTTTGGGGTATCGATATTTCAGAAACTTTTTTTAAGCGTACATAATAGTTATTGTATTTTGATTCTGTGGATATGCCAATGACATTTATTGACGTACAGCACTTAATAAAATAAAATATTGAAAGCACATATCTGGGGGGGCGATTTCTGATAAATGTTGGCCTCAAGGGGGCGAAAGTAGAAAAAGTTTGGGAAGCACTGGCCTAGAGGTATGCAACGCCCTATAAATGTTCCGTAGTTTGGGGTATCAAAGTTACCCCAAAAGAGATATGAATGATTATATGAAAAATAATATATCTATTCAGAATAAATCTTTTGACAATCTGTCAAGTGCAATCGATAGCTAGGATGCCAGTACTTGTTTTAAAAATATAAATTGTAATTCTTTGAAACAGCATGCATAAATATTGAAGTTTTCTTCGAAAAAGCTATCAAAGTTACCCCGTTTTACGGTAATTTTGATAATGCGGGTAACTTTGATAGTGCGAGACCCACAACATAACGAAATTTCTGTTAATAAGTTAAGAAAACGAATGCAAAAGTAAAGATCATGTCAAAGCTATTTTCGTTGGAATCAAGTACATTTGAGGATTTATACACAAATATTAAAATTTTACAAGATTTTAGCATTTTTGCAACTCTTACCAACAATATGTTCTACGATCACTATTTGATAAAATCATAATAAGTTCGTCACTTATTTATGACAGTCTAGTTATAGTAGAACATGGATTCGGTCTGAAATCTCTTAGCGAAAACCATTTTTACAAACTGGGACCATTATTGTAATCTATGTCCGAAATTTCCATATAGCGCTAAACGCCTAGAGGTATGCAACGCCTAGAGGTATGCAACGCCCTATAAATGTCCCGTAATTCATTCAATTTTGTTCGATTTATACTCCACTATCAAAGTTACCCAAGAACAGAAAACCGACTTTCGATTATATGAACAATATTATATCCATTCAGAATAAATCTTTTTGCAATCTTTCAACTGCAATCGATCGCTAGGAAATTGTAATTCTTTGAAACAGAATGCATATATATAAGTTTTCTTCGAAAAAAACTATCAAAGTTACCCCGTTTTACGGTACTCGTTCCAGTTAGCCTTCTCGTAAATCCATCTAGGACGATGGGCTAAGGCCGGCGGAGAGACGCTGGTGCCTATACGAATGGGATAGTGATCACTGCCGTACATATTGGAGACAATACCCCATTGTAAACGGTTGACGAAGGAGTGACTTACTGTGGCCATGTCGATGGCTGAGGAGGTATGCCCGTTGAAAAAGGTATGTGCACCGTTGTAAGAACAATGAGGTCATGTTCTTCGAAAATATTTAGTAAGGAAATACCTCTGGTATCGGAACGCTGCCCGCCCCAAACAGGGTGATGAGCGTTCATGTCGCCAACAAGAAGAGTGGGTCAGGGTGTCGCATCGAGGATTCGATCAATCCGCTCACGGAGGTTAGGAAGGGTTCCGCAAAAAATCTCCCTTGCGATGAGATGTTCAAAACGGAAATCCTGATAGGCCCGTTGAGGCTTATTTCGAAAGCGGGTACGTCCGAGTCGAGTCTGACCTCAAAAGGGATGGACGTCAATACACCCAGAGCGACTGAGTGGGTTGTTACCACGGTACATAGTCCAACGATATTGGCCTCGAAGCGAGCGGTCGAGTTGCTCGTTGGTAGTTCGACTGTAGTTCCTTGTTGATGATAACAGTTTTTAATTTTGTCAAGGATGAAAAGCCAATATATCATCAGTTGAGTTGCGTGACCGATACCGTGTTCACTTCCTGCAGAGCTAGGCACCACGGTGGAATATCATGGACTAGAAGCTCGAGGTTTGCGAGGTTATTGTAGACACCTGTCATATTCCATTGAAGCAGAAAGGTTTTTGGTTTTGGTAGAGTTGGCGTGGGAAAAGATGTCCTGGAAATCAATGAGTTTCCGTTTGCCGTAGAAAATATTTGTCACCTAAGTTGAGGTGCTAGCCAAAGTTGTAATCGCTGTGCTTAAATCAGGGTTACCCCGGATTGAATGTTGAGGTAAGGCTAGATTGGTGTTCAAGCTGGGAATTCCGCAAAGCCTGGTGATCAAACCGAAGGATGTGATGGAGGATGCCGTGCTGGAACGGAACGGAGAGGGACTTACCACCCGGGTTGGAGTGCCCGGAGATCCCAGACGGGGTATCTATCCGCTGGGACTGGTTGTCTGAAAGGTATGTTCCGGAAAGTCCTGACGATGGCATTGAAGGAGCGGGCGGTGACAGTGAAGTTTCGTCGCAATTTGGGTGTCGCAAGTTGGCGTCGCAAAACTTACGTAAATATCTTATGCTACAGAATTTAATCGTATTCGGATATCCACTGAGTAATGAGCATTTATGTTTCTGGTACCACGCTTGACAAATAAAGATCTTGAAAACTCTAAAAACCCCTTATATCGTAGTTTTCAGATTTCTCCAAGAAAACTGAACCGATTTGTATGATTTTTTTCAGGTTAGCTCCTTAATACCTGGAATTGCATAGTACACATGTACACATTTTATTTTTTGATGAATTTACCAAAAACAAAATGACCGCCAAAGACATTTCATATGGAGGTCCCCCAAGGAATACCGGAATATCTTCAAAACTAGTTCACGGATTCTTGAACTAAAGGAGTTTTCTGAGATCTTGCGAAAAAAAATGGTGCAAACATATCGAGAAACAAAAAACTTATCGTGATTTGAATATTTTGTTAGCGGTAAAAAATGAAGCTGTCGGTAGAGGCGTTAATTACTATAAAAAAAACTCTGAAACCAATCAAGAATCCCATCAAAGCAAGATGGTGCACGGAGCGAAACTATTTCTCGCGTTGAGCATCAACGAAGCTTATTCGATTTTCGGAACATTTCACGATGGTGCATAACGAAGAACGATGACTACTTTCTACTAAAACAAAACTTTCTAAAAGTAGAGATCAAACATAATAGTTCACTAAAATGCGTTCCCATGAGCTTAACACAAATGTTATATACATATGGCCACTTTATCGTAAATTTGAGGCGTCTCAGGGACCAGAAAATGGTCATTTGTGTGATGATATACATAGTAACATCATTATAGTCGATTCTGGAAATTATCATTGACTTGAAATTTGCCTATTTCCAGGGGCAGAAAAGTACACAATTCTTTTCATCTGACCTGACCCAGTGACCTACCGGAATAACTATGGCTACATGAACATTCCCGAAATCCTTTGGCTGCTTTTAGATTTTGTACTACTTTTAGATATGTGTACGCGTAAACTGAAGAAAAAGTGGAATCGTTGACTGATGAGAGTTTTTTTTTCTTTCTCTCAGGCCTATACGGGTTAACAATGCTTTATGTAATGTTTGCTCTTGGACGTTTTTTCTGCTGAAGAGTCAAATGTTGAATAGTTTTTGTTTATTGTGCTATGTATCTGGTTAAGTTTGTGTCTTGGTTGTCTTGAGAAAGGCTATTGAAAACTGAAGATAGAACTACATTTGAACCACTTTGCCCTAGATCCCTAGTCTAGCCGAGAATCTCTTCGAGTTGAAAATATTTTCGGCTTGCCGAAGCTTAGCATAGATTTGTTATTGAAATTTTTCATAGCAAACATCGTATCATGCTAGCATTCATAATAAACGCTTTAAATTGCAAATTTCACTTCATTCACCTTCTTGTTACTTCACTAAAATACGCTTAGAAATATCCTAATCCATACAATCAACGACCAAGAGCTTCTTACTGCTTAACTTAGCATCAAAAACAAGATTAAACCATTTTTGTTGCTCTCTCTCTCTCTTGCTGGGAAAAGCGATGCAACCGAAGCATATTACCGCGTAGAATTTATTAAATTCTACAAGAAAGCCGTCATTTGGCGGGAGGTGGTAGCGGCACGCGTTCATGCGAAAGGATTAAGTAAACAGAGCGGGATCCTTCAATTAAAAACATCTCTTCCAAGCAACGATGGGATAAGGGTATGCGATTTGCATTTTGTTCATGTTGAAACGAAACTAATCAAAACACAACACTGATAATAACGAAATGAAATATTGGAAAGTTTCGTGTCACTTGATACATCTGAATTGATGCAGAATTCCTCGAATACAATTTCGGCTATTATATGTTATAACTGGCGATGTTTCGCACAAAATTTGAAAATACGGTTACATTGCCACTGTATGATCTGTGATATCAACGAATCTGATATTCAGCAAAATTGCTTTTTATTTCGATTGTTGTCTAAAAATTGAGCCAATTGTTTTCAAATTAATGAAAAGAAACGAAATACAAAAGATTATTGGATTCCGTGGAATTCGCGGAATATCGTTTACGCGCTATTTTCCGGAATGATTCGTGATATCACATACCCTTACGACGGGATCCCGTCTCTCCGTCCTATTCGTGGTGCTTTTTCTTTCAGTGGAAACTCGTCGGTTGTCTTGGTCTACATAGATTCCGTTTAAGAGTGTGTCCAGTTTCGTACACCTAAAAATGCAAAGGCCTTCCAAACAAAGCCGAAACAAGACGCCTGCTCCTCCGACGAGGGTTCGCTCCACGCAAATGGAAATGCTATTTTCCGAGAAAAATTTTCTAATTAAATAGAAGTGGGCCGGGTCGTTTGCTGCGGATAAACATTTGAAATTAATTTCGGTCCAGTTGTCGGATTTGAACGTGGTTAGACGTAAATCCACAATCATGGCATTAGCTATAGCTGGATGGCGCGGGGGTGGCCAAATGTTAGCTGCTGGGAATCATATCCTTGTTTTTCCGTTTGTGTAGGTAATGTTGGGAGGAAAACGTAAACGTTACAATTTTCAAGAAATAGAGTGAAGTTGAGTAGGCAAGTAAATTAATTAAAAATATTGAATTGAAACGAATGCCTTGGAAGTGGATCAGATGAATGTTTATTACAACGACTACTATTATTGAGTTTCCCGGAAAAGTAAACTGTAGTAAAATGAGGTACGTACGAATGGTTCTTCAATATCTAAATTATGATACGATTTAATTGCTATAGGGATCATTTTCTCGGCACTTATGATTGAATATGACAGGAGTTTTTAAACCATATAGACTTATGACATTATTGCATTAAAATTTAGTTAGTAATAAGAAATTGATAAGTGGTTGATTTTAAAATTAGCTTAGCTTAGCTTAGCTTAGACTGACTACACAAATCAATGGTTGCTATTCCGTGATTGACCGAAGTCAGTGAAAATGCACAAAGAATCAACTAGAAGTTCGGCTGGGATTGGCCATAATCTTCTTCAGTGTGCATAATTCAGTGCCTCTATTTATACATGGTCAATAACGGCGCCGGCCACGTGACTGCAAGGACGGGATTGGAGGAAGGAATGTTAGTGTGTAACCTTTGCTATTTGGAGACCGTGTTTGCCCTGCATCTCCACAAAGGTTACTGGGAGGGATGTTTGTTAATGGGGAGGATCGTTGGGTCACAGGATTCACTTTGATAAGCGATTAGACCATGATAATTAATTATTTGTGAGCTATAAACATGTTTGTATTATATTTTCAATTGATGTGAAAAATTTCCACGTAGAAGAAAATAATGTCGACACTTGAGGTGACGAATCTTTCAAAGTGTGTTGAATAAAGTGAACCTTTCGCAAGTCTACACTTGTAGTGTCGAACCATTCAAAGTTTGTTTTAATTATAAAAATAAAGGTAAAAAGAAAAAGGAGTTTATGGGCTGTTTGGGCACGTCAGGAGTTAATCATCAATGTTAGCTTCCTTTTCCCGATCAGCCTAGATAGCCGTGTAGTGTCGGTAGCGGTTGTTTCAATTGGCTAAGAATTAACACTACGGACTGCCTGTTCCGGTGGTAAAAATCCACCTAACAGGTGACCCCTAATTCATGCGGCTTTAAGCTTACCGTGCCTAAGAATGAATGGTTAGGGGGGTCTAAATAAAACCTAACCGCAAACGGAGCCTGTGGAGTACCTGGGCGCCCTCTACAGTATTATGCCCTTCCTGTGCTACCCGGAGCAATGGTGTAGGTGACCTTGTGTTTCTCCGAGATAATCTGCTGCCCTTCTTCAGTCTCAAGCCTGAGGCTAAATAAGGGTGGGATTATTAATACGTTGTAATTTAGTTTAAATTTTCACCTCGATGGTTTCGCATTATGCGTATTACACAGTGTAGTCTGTGCTTTTCGCCTTTGGCGACTTTTAAGAGATTCCGATCTGGTTTTTCGCTGCTGGTCTTTTTCATTCTGAGATTGCAAAAAGCTTAATCCTGCTTAGTTTGGGTAGTGGCTACGGTTAGGATAGCTTAGTTAGACCAATCTGCAGCATAAAATATCAGCAACGATCAATCTATGTAGACTCATGCAAATGGTACAGTTCAAATGGCGCAAAACCCATACTTGTGTGTACTTTTATCTAGGTAACCTTGTGGACCCAGTTTTTGTTACTTTCATAAACATGAAATGGCTAACTCGCGTGCTATACCTCGTGCATGCGTCCTCGTAAATAGCGCTATCGTTGCTACACTCAATTCTGAGTTAACAACCAGAGATATATATGCGCTGTCACAATTGATATTTCTGTTTGTGACCTCAATAGGAAACACGTCTTTCGTTGTGTGGTGTATTTACCACATGATGAACCATCCCCAATGGATGATTTCAAACGAGTTGTCGTTCACTGCCTATGAAAAGGCCTTCTGCTGATTTGTGGGTTGTGATGCTGATACCAATCACATCATCTGGATCAGCTCAGATATCAATTTGAGAAGCTCCAGTCTGATGGAATGCTTAAGTAGTTCAAATCTTGGATTACTTATTATAGGGAATCGCCCAACCTTCATGGTGTCTGCTAGAGAAGAAGTGTTAGACATAATGCTCTGCTTGAACAGAATCAGTCACGAGTTGACAAATTGGCATGTATCAGATGATGAATCATTATCTGATCATCGCTACATCTCTATATGAACATATACTTCACAAACTGGGAATTGGTTGTGACCTAATTCTATGAATTATCTCCGTCCATTGGAAATCCTAGTGATTTGAATGTTTCCACTTCCGGTGAATTGGGACACAATTGTCCTTGCTTCGAGTGAATTCCACAATTGCTTGTCACTTTGTTCCTCACAACTCCCTTCGCGGGACGAGTTGTCGTCTGGCTATTTGTAAAGGAATATGTCAGATAGTCAGGCTGCTTTTAAAAGCTCTTGCTTAGGCCAACTCAAGGTCTAAGCTTGTTATCGCACGTCGAACTCAATTTGAGCAACTGAATTCAGTGAACTCTGTAAAACTTATATGGGTCCTTGCTATTCTTCCATTGCTGGGAATGAATTGGCTTATGAATTAGCTCGCAATGGAGCATCGCATGACTTCATTGGCCCTCAGGCAGCTATTCCAATTTCGAAGTGCTGGGTGAAGCTTCAGAAATTCTTGGGCGGCAACTCAGCACCAGCAATATTGGAATAATTTTGAGTCATGTCGTCAAAAAAATTGCACATTACTGAGCCATCCCAAAGGTGGCTAAGTATTTAACAAATCTGTCAAAGCAGAATTGCAGTCTCTTGGTAACAACCTTGACAGGTGACTGCCGATTCAACTATCACATGGCAAATATTCAGTGTGTTGATACATTTGTGTGTGATAGTTGTGATTCCGATTATGGAACTTCTTCTCACCTGATATGTAACTATCCAATCTTCGCGTAATTGCGATTCCAATTACTTGGTTAACACTTATTAAGTGAAACTGATTTCAAAAACCTGAATCTTCAGGACATTCTGTTATTCTTAACCCGCTATGGTAATGAGCTATAGGCTCTCTTTACGCTCATGCGTTTTGCAGTGTCCTTTTTAGGGCGCTGTTCGAACCCATTGTGGTATGGAGCTACATGCTTTCAATTCGCTTATGCGATTTTCCCTCTTCAAGGGACCCCACTCCTATTTCCTCCCATCTTTGCCTTCCCTTTCCTCTCCCATCGGGTAGATGATGAAATAGGCTCAAATATGGCGATGGCACAAATCTCCCAAATGGCGGGGAACGTGCCTCTGGAGCCGGCCTTCTGATACCTGATACCTGTATGTAAATATAACATTCTCATTTGATATGAACAACATCTATGTAGTGAAAAATTATGCCGACACTTGAGGTGACGAACCTTTCAAAGTGTGTTGAATAAAGTGAACCTTTCGCAAGTCTACACTTGTAGTGTCGAACCATTCAAAGTTTTTTTAATTATAAAAATAAAGGTAAAAAGAAAAAGGAGTTTTGAGAAAAAAAAATAGACATAAATATTTTATGAATCAGAGTTTATACTCACAGTGACGAACCTTTCAAAGTTTATTGAAACATCATATTTACGTCTCACCGTTGTAACGATTAAAGGTGCAGTCATACATATTTTATAGATTAGAAATAGTAGCATGAAACGAGCTCACCAATTGATCCGTCATCCTTGAGCAGCAACAATCCACTTTCAGCTTCACTCGTTTGCTCGGCTATATAAAATCACTCAGAGAAAATAGGCGCGCGTCCCGAGAGGGAAAACAACTGACGACTGCTCGGGCTTTCTTGACGCACTGCCCAGGAGCATGAAATTTCCTGGAAACATTATCTGAAAAATATACAAGAGCTCTAGAAATTTGTTGTTCAATTTGGCAGCAGTAAAAACAACAAATATTTTAGGTTTTTCCAAACTTAGAAAAGCTGTTTGGAATAACAAAGGTATATTTTGAAACAAACAACTCTATTGTTTGTTTTTAACAAAATCTTTGTAGGAAATCCTGCTTTGCTCCTTCATTGTAGATATTTCAATAAACAAAAAGTAATTGAAAGACACAGATTTATTTTTAACTTGAATCATTTAATAACAAATTAATAATTAATTTCATATGCAGCTCTCGATGTGGTCCGCTTGTTCAATCTATTGACCCATTCCTTTATGAATTCGTGTGATTCCGTGAGGGAGCATGAAATTTCCTGGAAACATTATCTGAAAAATATACAAATATGAACCGTTGTTGTATAACAATGTGTTAATTTCAAATTTTACCTGTGAGTTCTCCTTCAGGAAACACAAATGAATCGAGCTTCTTCCTGGGGAATTCGAACAAAAGGAATCTTAAATTTAATTGAGTAGCGATTTTCAAATAAAAGGTTGAGCAATGCTTTGATAAATAAGTTATGCTTACCAACATGCGTTTATATGAAGATATAATACCTGGTACTAGCAGATTTCACAATTAATTTGCTTTCACTGCTTACATTTAAGATGTCTCTGGCAGTAGACCACTGCAAAACCTACAACAAATCAAACTAAATATTTGGTTTGGTTCAAATCGTAAAAATATTTGTTTACTCCTACAAACAAACATGTAGTTTGAATCAAACTTCTATTTCTGTTTGAGATTTTGAAATCTCTCTACATAAGAACAACCCAGTTTATGGCAATATTAAACTAGGTTTTGGTTGAAATTAACTAATATTTTGATTTGATACAACCTTAGTCAATGTCGAACCAAAATGAAAATTCCAGTTTGAAACATCGTAACTAGTAAGGTTGTTTTAAACAAAACTATGACTTTGTAACAACAAATTCATAATTAAGAACAACCAAATTTCTAGGTTGGAAAAAAACCGATAAGTGGTTGCTTTTAAAATTATATCATAAAATCCTAAACCGCTTGCAGTTCTCGTGAAACAATGCACTACTGTGGAACCTTTTAAAAAAATAAGTATGTTGATAGAAAAAAATGGTTTTGATGTATGAAACGCCAAAAGTCCCATTCCAGATCAGCAAGAAAGCAAGCTTTCTTTTGGGCAAACAATAATCTCCGAAGGCGTCATTCTTCATGCATAAGCAAATCCCTCCGCTCGAAATGAACGTCAACAAGACCGGCGCGCGCGCTCAAGTCGACGATGATGACGATAATAAAAATAATAATAATTCAGAAGGGCTGCGCCTTTATGGGTCCCAATCGGCTCGTTAGGACTTATTTACGATTTCGAAAGTAGACACTTTACGATGAGGTATTATGATATTGGACGGGGCCTTCAAAGCAAGCACGGAGCAATGCAACCGACACTTGAGCTGCTTCTCCCACTTTCAAATTTTCTTCGCTGCTCAGCACCAAAAACGCGCGAAGCATCCAACCGAAATGCGGAATATTTTAATGATAAGTGATAAGATAGGAAAAGTTTGGTCAACTGTTGATGGTAAATAGTCCATAATCACAACAGGGGCACCATTACCACGAAATTATCGCTGAGTGCAAGGTGCTAGATTGAATAATTATTTATATACTTGCTGCCTTATAACTCTTGGAAACCCATGATATTTGGTCCACTTGGTCGCTACAATCAGACTTACTCTGCAAGTCGTAACAAAGCACTTATTAATTGTTTAGACATGAGACTTCTCTCACGCTGAAGAACAATGACATAAAATTAGAAAATATTGCAACAATTATAATGATTATTACTACACAACAGAAAACAACAGCACTTTAATGCTAGTAAAGCTTATTATTGCCCTTCATGTAGAGTTTCATTATTCGAGCTTATAAACCATAAAAGCTTTGATTCCCCAGCGTAACAAGTTCGAATCCCAAAACGTGACAAAAGCTTCTCGTGCCTTTTGCCCCAAAAAGAAAGTTGAAGGAACACCGTCAATTACATAAAAGTAAAGAATCAACTTTTACACTCAGATTGGCTTCCTTTGCACCTCAGGCAATTGTGCAAAGTGAAGAAACACTTGAAAGACCTTTTATTCATTCGTTAACACCACCATTATGTAACGTGAGGCTTATCCTATTAGATGAAAATACGTAGTGCTTTATGCTTTTCCTGTTGTCCGATTTGACTTCACCTCGAGAAAACTTTGTTTGGACGTTCCATACATCTTAAGTGTAAATCGGGTTCTTGCTGGTCATGGGTGTGTGACAGCAGAAGTGAAGAAGTTGTAAAGGTTAATTCAATCGAATAATTCATGTGGAATGCCAAACTTAAATTGAGCGGAGTCAACTTTAATTGCTTTTGACGTTGGATAACGTCTTACGGCAACATACTGGGGTACAATTTCGAAAAACGAAAAATCGCTCGCGTCACGAAAAGTGGTTAGATTTTGACTGTTAATAACTTACTAACGCCCGGATAGATTTTCAAGATTCTTGCACCAATCGATTGGAAATCTTTCTACGAAACTACTCTAACAATGAAAACTATTGATTCTCATGACTAAACTATTGAAAAATTGGGAAATATCGAAGCATGTCTTATTTTTCATAGAAAAGCACATATTTCTTGTGTATTCCTGACACAGACATCACTGCGCGATATCTTAGCCACTTTCGTCATTCAAAGGGAAACGCCCCTTTCGGTCTTCTTCTTACTTCTCTTTATTTTCTATCTCGTGTTCAGTCGAAGCCAACCAAACTCGACTTCACGCGCGCATCAGTCAATCATTGACCAGCAACCGGAGAAGGACTCATATCGGAATAAATTTTACACGTTCGTCGCTGCTGCTGCTGCTCCTATTTATTCCCAGCTAAAAGCTGCGGGTTCCGTGTAATCGCTCATTATGGCCCTTGGCATCCAGCTAGCCCATCGAATTCGTGGAGAATGCGTCCAGAAACCTTGATATTTACCGTCGGAGGAGTCGAATACAAGGATGGACAAGAAAGCACAAAATTACCGACCGCATTTTAATTTAATCGTCTTCGGTGATCTTTTGGTGTGTTTCTGTCTAACAATGGAATTAAAACCCAGTTTGATCGACGATGACTACCACCAACCGTCCTTTTCAGGACGACAATTTCATTTTAAAAGAGTTGTGAGAATTTTCCACCTTGAAGAGCGACATTACTGATGATTGGATGTGATTGTTTCAGATTTTGATCCGTCATTTGCACGCAACCATAAATGGGAAATAAATTTCTCATAGTGCGCGCGCGGGGCAATCGTCGACAGTGTGTGCATGAGTCGGATAAATTGCGAACGGCACTTGAATGAAGAATCCCTCCCGGTTTGTTTCGCATTTAGAGATGATCGCATAATGCCGTTGTCACCGTCGCTACCTACATGATACTAAAGCGATCAGTATCAACTCGTCAAACACAGAGCTAAAACTAATCAGCAACAGCTTTGTTGATGTTTCGATTTGGTAAGACATTGTCGATCGAATGGAAATACGCACACAGAAAAGACTGCAAACATGCTGAGGGTCGTGGGTTCGAATCCCGCTGGTCGAGGATCTTTTCGTAAAGGAAATTTTCTCGAACACTAATCTGAGAAGCAGGCTCTGTCCCAGTGGGGACGTAACGCCAGAAAGAAGAAAGAAGAAGAAAAGACTGCGAAAATGCTACCGCCGCCCGACCAGAACGACGGGAACCTATGTTAAACTTTGTTTGCCATTTATCTCCGTTGAAAAATAATCATCCGAAACTATAATAAATAACTAAATAAATTATTTAATCAATTGTGGCCCTGCAAAAGGGCAGTTGTTTGAAATTGTGCTTCAATGCAATTTAAGCGCGTTCGCCACTGATACGACGAGTATTGAAAGGCTTCGGAACTCACTTAAGCAACCAATCTTAGTGGATCATGCGTAGACCTTCAAGCGGAATATTTGTTTGTTGAGCAAAAGTTACCGCTCAAGCTTCTTCTTCCATCGACCGGTTGAAGTGTTAATCGAACCAACCAAATAATAACACAAAATGTTCATAATAGGTCAGAATTGACATGCAACAAATGGTGTGAAAATTGATAAGAAGAGCACTTATTTTCGACCCACAAGAATTCTGTGCCAATTTTCGGATTTTCATAAAAAGTAGGCCAAAACCGTATCGAAAATCGGTCAAAAATTAGTGTTGGGTCGAAAATTGGTGCTGTTCTCTTAGAAATCTTTCATAAGTTCGTGACGGTCTCAAGCCAGGGAATAGAAGAAGCTAAAGTTATTACGCGTTGCAAGAAAAATTTGGATTCCTGGAAAAACCACCTATATCGAGTAGCAAATTTTCCAGGCAAAACATCAAAGACAGCTATGCTCGTTACTAGGATGTTGGTTGTTTGTTTTGATTGATGACATTGGGAAACAAATCTAGATGATGATCGTTATGACTGTATTGTATGCTATGAACACTAAAACATTACTATATCTCACATAAGATATGCCATGTTATCCCAAATACAGCATCAGCAGGTGTGGACAGGTTTGGAATAGGTACCATTCAGACATGCAGATCTGCTAACTGTGTAAATAAAAACTCATGGCATGGCTTGGGTCAAAACCGATGAACGCTCGTAGTTGAATTGAGAAACACGATGCGACTCCGTTGTTCTTGTTTCATTGCACCATTGCAAATCTTTAAAAGATTACGATGCAAGTTTTCTTCAGCAACATTGTACCGTTTTGTCTCAAATTCCGAACAGACTGATATTCCGAACACTCGGTTTTTGTATGGCGATTTGGTTGAAATGTTTCGCTGAAATATGTCACCAAATAACAAAGAAATGGCAGTCAATTGCAATTCAATTTTAACGTCTCCAATATAATTTTTACCGCGGGAGTAGTAATGATTCTCTAGTTTGAGACCAGTAGAATCAGCTCATATAATTTTATTTGCGAAATTATTCATTTGACTACGGTTTATTCGTGCTGTTCGGAATTTGAATCAAGGTGTTCGGAATATGAGACAGAATGAACACAGTGTTCGGCATTTGAATCAAAATGTTGTTCCAGACTTTTACGTAAAAACAATACTAAACAAGTTTAAATAAATAATTTTATCGGCACACCCAACAACTAACAGTTAGACTTTGCGAAGAAATGAAAATTTACAGAAATATCAGCCAATTTATGCCAATCAGATGCTTTTGAAGTCACTGTTGGCCTTAAGTGTTCGGAATATGAGTCAAAACGGTATATCTACGATGTGATAGGAAAGGCCCCCAGCTGGTGGTGAATTATTGGTGATGCTTCTATCAATCATCACGCAAAGCACACTTTGTTAATTTTGTTCTGTGCGGCGATAGCCCGGTGCGCATTATTTCCGCGAGCCTATCCAAATTTTTAAATTTCCGCGCAATATCCAACGTCACTTTGGCGGTCGTATCTCGGAAGCAACCTCTTACTTTTTGTGCTTGGGTAATTGAATTTGAATTTACATACTCTCCGGAATCCAAACTGCCTTACTGATAGCCTGTTCTCCCTCTCTGTGCATTTCATCACCCTGCTGAGGATAACCATTTCCAAGAGTTTACCGAGTGTAGCCAGTAAACATATATGATCTTAGATCCCCGGGCGGTTTTTCTGGCATCGGCAACAGCACCAGTTTCTGAATTTTCCATATTTTTGGAAATTGACCTTTCTTCAGGCATTTCTGCATAACCTTCCATACCATATCTGGACACACAAGGACCGCTGCTTGAAGTGCCACGTTGGGGATTCCGTCCGGACCCGGAGCCTTGTTTAGCTCCTGCTCTTTCTTCGCTGCTATCATTGCTCATCATTGGATATCTGACGAGCTTCGTAATTTCCTACCTCTTCATTGTCATATGGTGTGGCCGGCCAGATTGTAGGATCATACTTTGGGAATAGACCATCGACGATGACTCTCAGTTTGTCCGCACATGTTCCGACCGGCATCGACGGGCCCTTGATTTTCGCCATTATTACTCGGTAGGCATCTCTCAAGGATTAGCATCAGCTGCTCGGCACAGCTCTTTGAAGCAGTTAGACTTGCTCAGCATAATCTCGCGTTTGAAAGCCGCTCTGGCTTGCTGGAACACAATTCTCTGTTCTTCTCGGACTTCCTCGTGTCTCGCTCTCTGATATCTTCTCCTGGCTTTAAGACAAGCGGAACGAAGAGTGCAGAGTGCCTCGTTCCACCAGTATACATAGGACGACGGTCGTTTGATGGCTTCCGTTTTCTTGGCATTGTTATGTCACACGCCCTGACCGTCGCCCTAGTCAGCTCCACCGCATCGAGATCCGAGATATCGTTGTCTATATGAAGATCATCGACGATAAGATCCTTGTCGAAGGCCTTCGTCTTCCGCTGCTGCACGATAGTCGTGGTTCTTGTAGTTGCCGCGCAGTGCCGTCGGCCAATGGTATAACGGATTGCCTGGTGATCGCTATACTCCTCAATTACCCTTCAGTTCATGTTTCCCGCCAGCGATGGGCTACACCACGTAAGATCGATGATTGATGCTTGTCCGTTATTCCTAAATGTGCAAACGGTACCTTCATTGCACAGTTGGAGATCTGAGCTTTATCAGGGCCTCCAGCAGGCTTCCGACCGACAAGCTCATCGGTTAATTCCTCTACCATCCGCCTGAATTCGTCGAGCGTCCACCTTGGAGGAGCGTAGCAGCTGCCTACGTAGACACCATTGACTTTCGCGCTCACGAATCCTTCTTTGGTGCTAGAAACCACTTCTTGGATGGGGAACCTACCCATTACTGGTATCGCCACTATTCCCGTGTTGTCCACCACCCAGTTGGCTTTACCGAGCGGTACTAGATACGGCTCAGCTATAATCGCAACGTCGCAATTTGCTTCCGTTGTTGACTGCCACAACAGTTGCTGTGCTGTGTCGCAATGATTCAAGTTGATCTGCGTTACTTCCACTACTGTCGTGATGTGATTGCTTTCTAATACGCAGGACACTTCAAACCGCCTGTTACATGGGCGTTTCCTTCCTCCGGTTTACAGAGCAACCACTTTGGTCGCTTCATGTAATCTTTCCCGAAGTGTCCTTTCTCACCGTATTTCCTGCGCAACTTGGATCTTACCCGCAATATCAAAGATACTCCGTTTACCGGTACCCTCCTGTAGTAACCGAACTTCAATTAACCCTACGCTCATCCCGCGCAAAAGGACTGAACGACCACGACTCACAAAATTACTTTTATGACTGAATGTCTAGTCCAATTCTCGACCGCAAGCCAACCCGATAAACTCTTTTCTCTTTCTCGCACCTATCATTTGGATTCTCTTTCATTCCATCTACCATTCCCTCATGCCGTTCGCGGGCTTCATTCGTATGCAGAACGATAGTCCATAGTCCCTCATCGTCGTCTCCTTCATATCATTCCTTTCGAAGAGCTTTTCTGACACTCCTTTCGGCTACCAAACTGTACACGCTCAATGAATTTCAACAACTTATACAGCTTATTCACTACACCTCCTTTTTCTTTTCTCTTCCTTAGCCATGTTTCTTCATTCTGTTCTTCTGGCTCTTGACGGTTTACCATTCTTCATCGTTTTCTGCTCCATTATGTTTTCTGTTTTTTCAAGCTCGCTTCTTCTCCTAGATGTCTGAGATGTTCTCCATTTTTGTTGGGTCCCCCCTCCAAGCCGCAATCTTCCTTCGTCGTAAGTAGTCGCCTTCGTGAGCCCATGGTGAACTTTACAAACAGTGAGAGCCATGCTAGGGTTGATACGGTCCTTCATGGGGTACCGTGTTCAGAGCCAGATCGGCGTAAGACAGGAAACGTTCAACTGTGCCTACTTCCACCGGTTAAGGTGGCGGATTTGGAACATACTCAGAAAGTTTACCAAAGTTTTAACGGGACGGGGACAACCGCACTATTAGCCCACTCGCCTTGCCTTTGCGGGGAGGTGTGATCCATCCTTACTATGGAAGAGAAATAGCACGACTGTCAGCTCTGCATCATCGGTATCTATACGTATTCCGTAATCGTGTACATGTTGGTTGCGGCCAGTGTTCGCAACTATAGCTGCAAAAATGAACCGGGTCTGTGTGTTCAACCCTGTATCCCGACGCTCATATCCAACCCGTCTTATGTATGTATTCGTAATGTCTAAACCATGTGCAATGTCCAAGTATGAAGGTGTGTGTGTGCATCGACCATCCTTACCAGTCAACCGACCGGCGATGCGTGTTGCGACAGCAAGGCTTCCAGAATATCCTCGTCTAGTCGGAGCGATCATCGTCATCATCATCATCGTCGCTGCAGCAGTGAGCTGACGGTTGACGCGATAAGGCCGCACGGGACGTCATCATAATCACCCTATCCATTTCATGAAGCAAATCTCAAGAACCACTCCATATATCGATGCGAAAATGTATCACTATGATTCTATATATGTAGTGCACAACCCGATAAATTTTCAGCTTCATCGGTTCACTAAAACTCGAGATTTGCTTCCACAAAGTTTTGATGATTATTTTTAGAGTGAGACGAAAGATAGGGAAAATAACACGGTCTCCCGTGTCCCCTAAGCAAGCAGTGTACCCTACTGCCACCACAGGAGAGATAAAAAAATCTAGAACTTTGAATTCTGCTATAAATATAGACGTGTTGTACAACTTTTAGTTAGTTACAGTCCACATTCCGAAGAGTACAAATCGCAAATGAAATCGAAGTTTACATAGCTTACTCGTAACTTTCGTTCTCCAGCCGAACCAAACGGACATTTTCAAGACCAAAGAGATCTTTGGAAATAATATCTTCCGAGGTAGAGCTGTCCCCATTGAGGCCACCTTCAACCGAAGGTTCCGCCATTCTCTTCAATAGTCTAGGACAGACCAGCCAGTATACCATAATCAGGATTTTACTGGCATCCATCCTGATGTGCCGGATGGAACTCCAGAGGGCTAAGGTACTTTGAAAGCGGTACCAGGTCGCTTTTTCTTTGTTTTTTTACAAGGGGAAAATCTGCTAACAGATCTCCTGAGAAGATAACTTAGGGAATACGGAGATGAAGCATCAACTACGACCTGCAAAAACCAGCCCATGCACTGTACTTGAGCATTTTTTTTTAATTGCTCAAGTAGTGAACAGTAGGGTGCCAATGAAAATCGATTTTTCGAATTTCAAAAAAAGGTAGGGCTCAAAAGTTTTGTCTCCTCGAAAAAAGTCCCCATGCAAAATTTGAGCTCAATCGGACTTCATTAAGTGGACCCCCAAAGCGGTCAAAGTTTGGCTTTTTTGACCCATGAAAAATCTCCAAAGGGGGGGGTACATGAAATTTCCAAAATCGAAATTTTTTTTTTGATGCCAGATGTCTTAGAAATGCATGAAACGTCGAGATCTGGTGTTATTTGGAAAAAATTTTTTTTTGAAAAAATCGACCTTTTGGGACTTAGTAAATTTTTGAGTTGGGGGAGAGAATTGAATTTGAAATGAACGATTTGAATTCAATTGCTGAGAAATTCAAGGCAATAGTATTGAAACATATCCTATATGATTGTTGGCCACTGAAAGCATATGATATGTGATATTTCATTAGGGTGGTTCATTTACTTTGCATTAGAGTGGTCCTTTTTGTTAAAAAATAAAAAAAAATAAAAAATAGAATTTTAATTGAATATTGAAGACAATAGTATTGGAACATCTCTCACATTATCGTAAGCCATTTTCTACATTTAATATGTGGTATTTTATTAGGGTGGTTCACTTATTTTCCATTCGGGTGGGCTTTTCTGTCGAAAAATCATAATTTGAATGGGATATTAAAAACAATAGTATTTTATCACCTCTTTCATCATCGTAGGGCATTTCCTTAATTAGATTCGTGATATTTTTGTTTAGAGAGGCTTTAAATTCCTCTGAATTCATGCGCCTCTAGTTCCGTTTGATATGCGACATCATCGTAGGATACTGTTAACATATTTCATTAGGGAGTTTCTCTTATTTTCCATTAGGGTGCATCATTTTTCGTATAGTTTGAAACCATGATTTCTCGAAAAAGTCTCGTCCACTTTCCTTAATTATGGTATCATTGTAAAAATTTCAACCTTAATATCTACAGACCGAAAGATTATGGTGTGGACTACTACATAATATATGCGTAATGTTCCACGAAAAATGTAAAGGTAACTTAGTTAACAACAAAAGAGTTTTCTAGAAAGCCTCTCATTGTTAGAAAGGTCTTTTTGAAAAGTTTTGCGTGATTTTCATTCGGAATGCAACACTTCACTAAGCTGAACCAGTTCGGAGTCCCCGTCTCATACAAAATCCGCTTGCTACTTCGTGATTTCAGATGCACTCATCTCAGAGATCAAGCATTGAGCCTCGTGACCTTTCCAATTTAGTTTTGCGAATTCCGAAGGAAATTCTACAGAAAATTCTGAAGGAAATTCTAGAGGAAATACCGAAGGAAATTTCAAAGGAAATTCCAACGGAAATTCCAGAGGGAATTACGAAGGAAATTCCAGTGGAAATTCCGAAGAAAATTCCAGTGGAAATTCCGAAAGAAATTCCAGAGAAAGTTCCGAAGGAAATTCCAGACGAAATTTCTCAGGAAATTCCAGACGAAATTTCGCAGGAAATTCTAGAGGAAATTCCGAAGGAAATTCCAGAGGAAATTCTGAAAGAAATTCTAGAGAAAATTCTGAAGGAAATTCCAGAGAAAATCCCGAAAGAAATTCCAGAGATAATTTCGAAGAATATTCTAGGGGAAATACGGAAAGAAATTCCAAAGTAATTTCCGAATGAAATTCCAGAGGAAATTCCGAAGGAAATTCCAAAGGAAATTCCGAAGGTAATTCCAGAGGATATTCCAGAGGATATTCCGAAGGAAATTGCAGAGAAAATTCCGAAGGAAATACCGAAGGAAATTCCAGAGAAAATTCCGAAGGAAATACCGAAGAAAATTCCAGAGGAAACGAAAATTATAGAGGTACTTCCGAAGAAAATTCCGAAATAATTTCAAAGCTTCAAAAGAAATTCCAAATCAAATTCCGAATCAAATTTAGCATGAAGCTCCAAAAGGAATTCCGAAGAAAACTCCAGAAGATATTCCGAAGCAAATTGCAAAGTAAATTTCGACGAAAATAACGTAGAAAATTCCAAATCAAATCCCGAAGGTAGCTCCAAACGAAATTCCAAAGCAAATCCCGAAAGAAATTCCAAAGCAAATTCAAATGGAAATTCCAGAAAAATAAATCCGAATGGATTTTTGAAGGATGTTCCGAAGCAAATTCCAAAGAAAACTCGGACGAAAATTGCGCAGAAAATTCCAAATGAAATTCCGAAGCCAGCTCTAAAAGAAATTGCAAAGGAAATTCCATAAGAAATTTCAAAGGAACTTCCGAAGCGAATTCCAAAGGAAATTCCGAAAGCAATTCCAGAAGAAATTCCAAATGAAACGCCGAAGAAAATTTTGAAGAACTGAAGAAGGAAATTCCGAAAGTAATTCCAAAGAAATCCAAAATAACTT
Source organism: Aedes aegypti (assembly GCF_002204515.2). NCBI lineage: Eukaryota > Metazoa > Arthropoda > Insecta > Diptera > Culicidae > Aedes > Aedes aegypti. The sequence goes on from NC_035107.1 coordinate 132,622,306, forward strand.
CCTGAAGCAACTTACTGAAAGAAATTCATGAAGAAATTCCAAAGGAAATTCTGAAGTAAATGAGATATGAAGTTCCGAAGAATACAAAGAAATTTTAAAGGATACTCCTAAGAAAATTCCGAAAAAACAATACAAAGGAAATTCCAAAGTAAATTCCGCGAAAATTCAACGGAAATTCCGATGAAAATTACGTAAAACAGTCCAAAGGAAAAAATTCCAATCAATACTTTTAAATAAAATTTCGAAATCTCCATAGGAAATTCCAAAGGTTATTCCAAAGGAAATTCCGAGGAAACTCTATAACAAATTTGGAAGTAAACTTCAAACGAAATTCCGAAAAAAATTTCAAAGAGAATTTATAGTAATAAAGGAATTCCTAAGAAAATTCTGAAGAAAATTTGATAAGTAGCCCCAAAGAAAACTGCAAAGGAATTTTAAAGGATACTCCTAAGGGAATTCCGAAGGAAATTCCAAAGTTAATTCCGAAGGAAACTAAAAAATTGGAATTTCCGAAGCAAATTTCAGAAGAAATTCTGACGAAAAATGCGTAGAAAATTCCAAAGGAAATACCGAAAAAAAAACCCAAGGGAATTCCGACGAAAAATCCGTGGAAAATTCCAAAGGAATTTCCGAAAACTCCATAGGAAATTCCATAAAAAAATTCAAAGCAAATTCCGAATGAAATTCAAAAAGGAATTTCTAAGGAAATTTCGAAGAAAAGATCACAGCTCCAAAAGAAATTCCAAAGGAAACTTCGATGGAAACTTTCGAAAATACAAGGGAAATCCCAAAAAAAATATTTAAAAAAAAAATGAATAAAATTGCAAAATAAATTCTGAAGCACATTCCAAAGGACATTCCGACGACAATTCTGAAAAATATCCAAAGCATATTCAAAAGGGAATTTCTAAGGAAATTCCAAAGAAAATTCCAAAGCAAATCCCGAAGCAAATTGCAATGAAAAAAGGAAGTTAAAAGGAAATTTCATAGAAAATTTCTAAGGAATTTTCTATGGAATATCCAAAGCAAATTTGTAAGGAAATTCTCAAGAAAACTCTGTGGAAATTCCAAAGAAAATTGTAAAGGAAATTTCTAAGAATATTCCGCAGTAAATTTCAAAGGTCAAAAAGAAATCCCAAATGAAATTCCGAAGAAAGCTCCAAAGAAAATTTCGAAGGAATTTCAAAAGTAAATTCCAATGCTTTGAAAGAAATTCCAAATAATATTTCGAATACAATTCTGAAGGAAGCTCCAAAGATAATAACACAGGAAATTCCGAAACAAACTCTAGAAGAAATTCGGAAGAAAACTCCAAAGCAAATTTCAAAGGAAACTCAAAAAGAAACTCCGAAGTAAATTTCGAAGAAAATTCCAATGAAAAGTTCAGAATGAAATTCCGGAGGACACTTCATAGGAAATTTCGAAGGAAATACCACAGAAAATTCAAAAGGGCACTTCTAAAGGTACCGAAGAAAATTCCACAGGATATTCCGAAGCAAATTCAGGATAAATTTCCGATTTTGATAAAAATTCCGTAGAAAAAAAAGGAAATTTCGTAGAAAAGTCAAATAAAAATTTTTAAAAGGAATTTCGAAGGAAATTCCGATTAAAATTCAAAAGGAAACTCCAAAGAAAATTCCGTTGAAAACTCCAACGAAAAAATCCATATGAAATTCCGACGAAATTTCTTGAAGGAACTTTGTTACATCTTTGAAGAATAAACGAGAACTGATTGTCAAAACTTGAATTACCTACGTTGTCACAACCGAATCGCGTGTACTATAGCAAGCAGAAGGCAACGTACTTTTGTTTTGGGAATGAAGGAGCCCAGGGCTGAAAATCTCTTTTGAAAATATAAACTAAACACTTTTGTTGCCCTTCATCGTCGCCCATCAAGCAATTGTCGTAATTTGTATACGTCAAAAATTATTTCATTCCTTTTTTATCTGTATTTTGATTATGGCAGTTAGAGTTGTGCTTCACTGAATTCACTGATGATTGGAACGTTTTATTTTAACTATTCAAAAGAAACCCTTAATGAAAATAGCTTAACGAAGAGTTGCATGCCAATAAAGAATCATGATTCAAAACTATAAAAACAAAGTTGATTTGTTAGATCTGTTGAGAATATTTTACAAATTAAATGATCACCCTTATGCAAAACTGAGGACAATAGCCCCAATGAAATATCACATATTATACATTAACAGTGGCCTACGATGACATAGGAGATGTTTAATTACTCTTGTATTGACTATTCCATTCAAATACTCATTTTTTTTTTAAAGAATCACCGTAATTGAATATAAGTGAGCCTTCCCAATGAAATATCACGAATCTAATGAAGGAAATGGCCTGCGATGATGAAAGAGGTGATAAAATACTATTGTTTCAATATCCCATTCAAATTATGATTTTTCGACAGAAAGGCCCACCGTAATGAAAAATAAGTGAACCACCCTAATAAAATACCACATATTAAATGTAGAAAATGGCTGACGATAATGTGAGAGATGTTCCAATACTATTGTCTTCAATATTCAATTAAAATTCTATTTTTTATTTTTTTTTATTTTTTAACAAAAAGGACCACCCTAATGGAAAGTAAATGAACCACCCTAATGAAATATCACATATCATATGCTTTCAGTGGCCAACAATCATATAGGATATGTTTCAATACTATTGCCTTGAATTTCTCAGCAATTGAATTCAAATCGTTCATTTCAAATTCAATTCTCTCCCCCAACTCAAAAATTTACTAAGTCCCAAAAGGTCGATTTTTTCAAAAAAAAATTTTTTCCAAATAACACCAGATCTCGACGTTTCATGCATTTCTAAGACATCTGGCATCAAAAAAAAAATTTCGATTTCGGAAATTTCATGTACCCCCCCCTTTGGAGATTTTTCATGGGTCAAAAAAGCCAAACTTTGACCGCTTTGGGGGTCCACTTAATGAAGTCCGATTGAGCTCAAATTTTGCATGGGGACTTTTTTCGAGGAGACAAAACTTTTGAGCCCTACCTTTTTTTGAAATTCGATGGCAAAATTTTTCCCATACATTCCATTGGCACCCTAGTGAACAGTGTATCAACATGACCCTTCGCCTCAGACCCTTATCTCCCCGGAACCACCTTACGATATTTCTTCGGGGAGGGGCCAGGGCATACAGCACAACACATGTAGCAGAAGTAGCCTAGGCAAACTGCTTCTCCCAGCCGACTTCAACAATGTTACAAGGGACCAACCTCGGCAGGGCTAATCCTCTGCAGCCAACTCTTGGTCGGCGCGCCATATGTGCTGCAATACCAACATAATGTGAGCGACAGCCGTAGTTACTGCATTCCAGCACTCGGCATCTGCACACAATCTCTCTATAACATTGTCGGGGGACGTGTCTCCTCCGCATGTAGCGAGCATGCGACCTCGCAAAACAATAAAACGGGGGCAATCGAATACGACATGCTCTGCTGTTTCCTCCACACCAGCACAATTGGGACACGCAGGAGATTCTGTGTGCCCGAACCTATGCAGGTACTGTCTATAGCAACCATGTCCTGATAGAAATTGCGTCAGGTGGCAGTTCACTTCCCCATGGTTTCTTCCATTCCTATCTGACACAATTTGGTATTAGCCGATGGGTCCATCTACCCTTAGTGGAGTTATCCCATTCCTGCTGCCAACTTCTGAGCGTTGCCTCTTCAAACGCGATGCGGACTCCTTTTTGGTTAAAGCATTGAACATCTTTCTGATGATAAGCCTGATGGGCGTCACCCCGGCTATGGTGCACACGGCTCTTTAGATATCGTCCGATATGCACTTGCTACTCTTAAGTACATTATCCTTCTTCTTCTTTCTGGCGTTACGTCTCAACTGGGACAAAGCCTGCTTTTCAGATTAGTGTTCTTATGAGTACTTCCACAGTTATTAACTGAGAGCTTTCTTTGCCGATTGACCATTTTTGCATGTGTACATCGTGTGGCAGGTACGAAGATACTCTATGCCCTAGGAATCGAGAAAATTTTCTTTACGAAAAGATCCTCGACCAGCGGGATTCGAACCCACGGCCCTCAGCATGGTCATGCTGAATAGCTGCGCGTTTACCGCTTTCGGCTATCTGGGCCCATCCTGTACGTGCTTTCCAAACGCTTTAAGTTTCTGCTCGTTCTGAGCGCTTTCGACCAAATTGGTTCTCCATATCTTATTATGGATAGCACCATGCTTGCCAGTAGCTTGTGTTTGCTGGAAATTACAGCAGAGATGTTGGACATCATCCTCGAAAGCGATGCTGTAGCCGTAAATACCCTTTTACAGGCATATTCAACGTGGCTAGGGAAACTGAGCTTGTTATCGATCATTACCCCACGATGCCTAAGGGATCGTTTGGACTCTATGGTGCAATCACCTACCGAGATAAGCGTCCGTTGTTCGGACTTGTGATTGTTGACCACCACCATCTCAGTATTGTGACGAGCCGGTCCTAGTTTAATTCCTCAACTATAGAGAAAGAGTGCGCTGCTGTCAACTCTACTTCGTCCATCGATTCACCATAGACCACTAGGATGATATCGTCAGCGACGTTAACAATCTCAACACCGATCGGAAGGGGCAGTCTCAGTACGTCATCGTACATCGCATTCCATAACAGCGGGCCCAGGATTAAACCTTGAGGTACTCCCGTAGTAATTCGAACGCTTTTCTGCCCCTCCTCTGTGTCATACAGTAGAACCCTACCATCAAAATAGCTATCTAGAAGCTTACACAACTGCACTGATACCTTGAGGATGTGCAGCGCGTGTGCTATTGCTTCCCAGCTTGCGCTGTTGAACGCATTCTTCTTTTATGCTCGATTGTCCCTTCGGCTGTCTAAACGACCGACTGAAAGGCGTCCAGAGTAGATTTACCTTTTCTGAATCCAAACTGGTAGTTGGACAGGCCGTTCGCACTAGGTCTATACGCCGACGGGTCACCTAGTGGTTTCCCCACCATTGGTAGTAGCACCAATTTCTGTCGCTTCCATACTACATTCCTTGATCAATGCAACGTTGCATCGTGGTTCTGAACATGTCTGGATCCACGTTCACTGCCGCTTTTAAGGCAACATTCGGGATACCATCGGGTCCCGGTGCCTTGTTTGACGCGAATGATTTCACGACTTCTGCCAGTTCTTCATTCGTCACTCTCGCCACTTCTCCTTCATCTGCCGCATACGGCACTGGGGGCTATGGGCTTATGGGATGGTGCGGGAAGAGTACATCGATTATCGATCGCAGCAACTCGGGACTTCTCTTGGGGCGCTATGGCACCTTTGGTCTTAGCCATTAGAACTCTGTAGGCGTCACCCCATGAACTAGAATTGGCACTCTCGCATAGACTATCAAAGCATGCCCGTTTTCGACTCTTGATTTCCTTTTTGAGAGCCAACTTTGCCTCTCTGAATGCTGCACCGCGTTCTTCTCTTTGTGCTTCTGTGTGTGTGTGTGCATTCTTCGTCTAACCCGATGGCAGATTGCTCGAAGATTTACAATTGATTCGCAGTACACCGATGGCCTGTTCTCTCTAGGAGGGGCCTTTCTCGGTATGAACGCATCACAAGCTCGTGATATCACAGCCAGTGCTGGGAATGGTAATAGTAGTAGGCTTGAATTTTCGCGAAAATCACGTGGCTCTTCAGTACAGTAGTTCAAAAACGTGAATCTCATCAAGTAGCCTATGTTGGGTGCATAAATTTTCTAAATCATGAGTGTCATTGAAGGCTCTAAATGCGGGAAATGCAGCTGGAAATAGAACATTTTTCTACAGTAATTCTGGGTTGCCCTAAGCAACGGGTGTTTTGCTATTTTAAAGGCTTTTTGCCTACAGCAGCGATGGGCGTGAGTTTCACTGGCTTCGCTGACTGTGATTGGTTTTGCTTTGCTACTGATTTTTCCCAACCCTGATCACAGCAACTATCTTTCCATCGTTTAGGTCCAGAGCTGAGAGAGACTCGCGAAGAGGAAAAATATCAACGTCATATGCAGCCCAGATTCCCCTCTCACGAAACGTCAAATGCAGCCCACCGTTTTTATGGCTGAAAAAGTGAAAAGTATTGTGTTCAAAGTAAACTGTTATTAAAAACCTCAGTCGGCGGAGCAGTTTTTTCCAAAGTTGCAGATAAATCTAAGCAGAAGATTAATTATTTATAATGTTTGCTACGTTTACTGGCATGAAATTTCACTCAAACGGCTATTTATGATTCGATGTGATGCAAACTCAATCATTTTTTGCTGAGAGGTTCATGTGAGGATTTGAACAGCATGCGCATAATTGGTATAAACACAAAGTGGAATAAGAAAATAACTCAGCAATCACAGAAAAAGAAGACCGTCTTCGCGAGTCTCGTCTCAGGTCCAGAGTATTCCCTTCGTGCCTCAGGGCTTCAGTGAATACTTCGCTCTCGAAGCGCGAAAAAAAAAACCTAAAAGGTTAGGAAAAAAAGTACAACCTAAAAGGTTGTACCTAAAAGGTTAGGACTACAAAACGTCATGTCGATAATCGATTCTGACGGACGTTCGTGAGCTGATCGAAAGGTGGAAGCAGCACTTCGACGAACACCTGAATGGCGCTGAGAGCACAGGCAATGAAGGACGAGACAACGGAGGAAATACCTTCGTCAGACGATGGAAACCAACCAGCCCCCACTTTGAGGGAGGTTAAGGATGCCATTCACCAACTCAAGAACAATAAAGCTGCTGGTAAGGATGGTATCGGAGCTGAACTCACTAAGATGGGCTCAGAGAGGCTGGACATTTGCACCGGTTGACAGGAATTATCTGGAAGTGAAATAAAGGGGTGATATGCCTCATCTACAAGAAAGGTGACAAGTTAGATTGTGAGAACTTTCGAGCGATCACCATTCTAAATGCGGTCTACAAAGTATTATCCCAGATCATCTTCCGTCGTCTGTCACCTGTAGTAAACGAGTTCGTGGGAAGTTATCAAGTCGGCTTCGTGGACGGCCGATCGACAACGGACCATATCTTTACTGTACGGCAAGTACTCCAAAAATGTCGTGAATACCAGGTCCCAACGCATCACCTTTTCATCGATTTCGATTTCAAGGCAGCATACGACAGTATCAACCGCGTAGAGCTATGGAAAATCATGGACGAGAACAGCTTTCCCGGGAAGCTCACGAGACTGATAAGTGCGACGATGGAAGGTTTGCCAAATTTGTGTGAATGTTTCAGGCGAACATTCCAGTTCGTTTGGATCCCGCCGGGGACCACGACAAGGTGATGGACTTTCGTGCCTGTTGTTCAATATTCCGCTAGAAGGTGTTATTCTGAGAGCCGGGCCTAACAGCCGGGGTACGATTTTTACGAGATCCAGTCAATTTGTTTGCTTCGCGTCTGACATTGCCGGCCGAACATTTGAAAAGGTGGCAGACCTGTACACCCGCCTGAAACGCGAGCTCACGAACTTTTAGCAGAATAATCTGAAAACTATTCAAAATCCATGAAACAGTCATTTAAGTCATCGTGCAAATGTTTCGGTTCACCTCTTAGTATATGATGTACAGATGTGTTCAGAATAATAGTAGTGAAAGCCGATTTTCATACAAAATGCTCAACTTTGGCATGCTGGAACTTTGTTTCCATATGAGCAATCGGTACTTTCGGTACTGAACTACAAATACATTCAATTTTATTAGCACAAGAATAATGAATTTTTCTTTATTCATCGTTTCAACCATTTTCACCCAAGCTATAAAAGTATAAACAAGCCAATTTTTTGAAAAAATGTTGCTGAACAAAAATTTACAAAAGAAAAACTACTATGATTTTGAGCGATTTCACCTGGTGCTTAACTTTTTAGCCGGTAGTATGAAAATTTTCAAATCTTGTGCTAATAAAATTGAGTATATTTGTAGTTCACTGCCGAAATTTCATGCCTCATATGGAAACAAAGTTACAGCATGCTAAAGTTGAGCATTTTGTATGAAAATCGGATTTCACTACTATTATTCTGAACACAACTGTATGTATCGTACAAAAGTTTGGGATCAGCTGAACTTACTTAAAACGTGTGAAGATTTCAGGTAAATACCCCATGTCAACGATTTCTCAAACCAGTTTTCAGAATCATCATAGCAATTAATTATTCAATCTATTCATCTTATCTGACTCGCAAGGCTTCAAAACACCGTTGAACATGTAGTACGTGCGTTTCAAAAAACATTTTTATCCGCTTATTGTTTTCACAATTAGTGATTCATCCCTGTATTGTGTAGATCATCAACCATTTTAACGATTGACATTATTCTGGATTTATTCAAAAGTTTCGCATTTGTATCGAAAAGCTTGCGTTAGTGCTAATGGCGTCGAGTGATAAGATATCTACAATCTATTCAATATCCAATAACTCATTTCGCGCTTACCATTTCCTGTAAAATATGCAGCTTTCATACTCCGGCATCATTATCCGGGTAGTAAATTTCGTCACTTTTGTTCATTTCGACATAAATCAGACCAGCGGCTTTCAGTAATCCTGCTAACAAAAATCCTCATGCTCACATCTACTGCCATTTGTTTCCTCAATCACATTAGGCAGCTCGGCCTCCGAAGTCGTCTGAAATCGAGAACGACGAAGCAAGACGACTGTTGACGTGAATTATGACTCGAGCAGCGTAGTTTTGAACCAAAAATACCACTAAAACACAAATCCGCCTTGAAGCCCTTGGCAACGTTCATGCGGTGGGGGCTGCGGCAATAGAAAGCGGAAGTAGCTTTTATTGTTTCCTGTTCAAATCACCGTCATGCTTCTGTAAATTTACTTCGTTCACGACATTTGGGCATAAATTTCGAGAGCTCGCCGAAAAAGCGCAGGTTGAAAGGGAGAAGTCTCTCACCTTCTTTGAAAGCCAACGCGCGGTTGTGTGAAAGCCTCCAGCCTCAAAGGTCAGGTTTTATGCCGTTATCAGATAGCTTTCGGAAAGGTCAGTAAACACAGGGAATAGTAGGGATAGGGAGGAAAAGTTTTCGTCTGATAAAAAATAATTTTAGTGGGGATAGTAGGAATAGTTGCAAGCTTGCCCGGATACGGAGTAAGAATTCCAAACGCCAAGGAATGTCCCAGACTAATTGAAATTTCTCCTTAGAAGCGCGAAAGCAAGCGCAATGGAATGTGCTTTATTGGAAGAGCGATAGCTAAACGTCGGGAGACTGCCCACCGAACCTCCGCTTCCAGAAAGGGGGGGAGGGGGGTGGGTAACAAGGCTGGCATTAAATTATCATAACATTCATAACAACGCCATTGCTGAACGTTCCTTATTGGACACGCTCGCAGCCATTCGCGAGAGCTCAGCAAACTTGACTCGAAGAACACGTACCTACCTCCAGCGCAGGGTTGCTCAACGTATGGCCCACGAGTTTATGTTGTGCGGCCCATGGAGCGTTTGAAGATTTTTCTCATATGTCTAGACCAACATATGAAACCAGCGAATTTTACAGAAGTAAATAAAAGTTGACATTTCCAGGAAGTGATGAATTTCGTTGAGCACGATTATCTAAAAAACACCATCAGCTATTGGATTCCCATCAAAGGTAAACAGTGTTGTTCAAACTGTTTCATTAGTCATATAGGATAGTATAATGGATTTAATTTGAAATTTAAATTAAATTTAAATTTGGGCAAAGCAAAACATACCGTTTTGATTTTTTCCCATGACTGAGAAAGCCTAATAAACTTAGTTTAAATCTCAAACATCCCAGTCGAATTTATCTGCAAAAAATATAAGGATTTCCTTATCCTGCCCTCATATTCAATTTTAATCAAGATCACTCAAGATTTTCACTCAGCCCGGGTCATAATTCTTACAAAATCCTATGCAGAATTTCGAATAATGCTTGGCGAGATTTGGTTCATTAAATCTGAGATAGATTATTTAAAATATCATAGACTAGTTTATCACATGTTTTTGAAAGAGAGTATTACAATCTCCGGCAGAATGTTTAGTTGCAAGTAATGGTTTTTCAATTACTTCGAAATAATTTTGCATTCAAAACAAAAATCCCCCGTCAAAAAAAAAAATGTTTCTGTGATTTAACCCGCGGTTCAAAAAGGTTGGAAAGCCCTGCTCCTAGCCGAACGAGCCAAGAGGATATCGTCAGCCGTGTCATGACGAAAGAGAGTCACAGCGGATTATTCCAAAAAGCTAATAAAAATAAATCTTCAAACGACGGAACATTTTTGCACAGATCCCACACCCACTCCGAAGCTCCGGCAAGATTTTCTCCGTACTGTCAGTGGATGATGGTTCAAGTGGCGCTCTTTCACTCATCGTCGTACGCCTCTGCACTGGCTATAGAAATGAAGGTAAACAAGTGTCATCCCCCGGAAGGTGTTTTATTGTCCTCTTGGAATTTCTGGCAAAAAGTGTTGCTGAACCTAATCAAATGTTTGCCTTCGCCGTTCGATGGAAGGTTAAATATTTGGTGCGGCGTTTTGTGGCATACGACAAAACATAATTTAGTATAAATGGATTATGAATCGTTTTTAGAACTGTAGATTAACGCTGTTCATTTTTGTAATTTGTTTGAGGTTACAACAATGCACTTTAAGTGGTGTTTTCGAAGCAAAATAATAATTAACAATAATAATAATAATTCCCGCTACGGCTCTGTGGGCCTCTTATTCATCCACATCTAGCATTTGATTGAAATTGTTTAAGTAATTTAATCAAAAACCCTCACGCATTACTTTATTTTCGGAAAAGGTAATTCATGTGCCATATTATGTTTTAATATTGAATATCAATGTGAAGAGTTGTTCTCAAATTATGGACTTCCTACCCCCTTGTTGTTCACATCCCTCTTATCGAAAAATAAAAAATGATGACATATTTGATAAAAAAAAGGTTGAAATAAGTAAGTTTCATGATAGCTCAATCCACCAGCTTTCCTTTCAGAAATATCGTGGTGTATGAACAATCCCTTAAATATACTGTTTCCGTTTATGAATTGTGTAACTATTTTGTAGGGGTAGTCCGACCAAAAATATGTAAAGAATTGATCACAAGGGGATAGGGAGAAACAAAACTCAAAAATTTTACCAACTCGCTTATGAAGGACCCATTACAGAATACTATACACTACCCACCATAAGTATGGAATCGTTGCAATACTGAGTATTGCAGCACTTTTAAGTTTAGCATCACCCAAAATCCAGTGATAAAAGTTTTTTCAACAAAAATGAAAAATCGCAGTGGCTTAAAGACGTATTTTTTTAAGATGACCTCAAGAATACATTGATCTAGCACTTCAGAATCACGAGATAATATTCATTTTAGGTGATGCTAAACTTTCCAAGGTGCTGCAAAATTCAGTATGAGTGTTGCAATACGCGATTCCATACTTATGGCGGGTAGTGTATATAGGTCAGAGAAGAAGCTAGATATGCACTATCGAGAGCACATTAATCTTTATCAGGAAATTCTGGATCATGATGAGCTGCAAATACATTTCTACCATCTTCACCGAAGCACTGCTGATGATTGAGCAGCTATCCGCGAGCCTGGCTAGTAAGTTAGTAATGGGTGAGAGTAAACGCCTAGTTTTCGATAGCTTCCAAAATAGGCAGCGGTCAGAGTACGGATGTGAGAAGCACTTTAACCTATCCAGCGTGATACACACATCACGTTACTACAACTGAAAATCAAATGGAGTCCAAGCACTCTCATTCGCCCAGCAGGAAGCAACCGTACCGCACTGGAAACCCGAACCGTTCATCAGCCGAATCGCGAGTTAGACTGCTGTCAGAGTCCGCTCAGTGAAAGCTCTCTGACACACCAAGAGTAAAGACGCCGTACATTGCTACGAAACCCGGGATCCTGTCAGAGTATTATCCGCAGCAACTCGTTAAGCCGTAAAGCGTTGGCACGTTCATCGAGCCTACAGCAAGCGAAGATCTATTTTCAGATAGGATCCGGGATTGTTACCAGGCGGACTCTGCTCAGAGAGAGTGCTCCAATACGTCTTGCGCAGATGTGCTGAGTAAAGCAGAGTCACCGAAACGTACTGTGACGTCCAACATGTCTGCATTCAAGGAACACCTGCGAAGTGATTGCTTTCAACACCGTCAGGAGCCAAATATGGATTCATCGATCGGTGGAGTGACATGTGCCGATCAAGTAGGACCCGCTACAAAGAAGCAGTCCGCACATTTCAAAGAAGAGCAGTCACACCATTCAGCAGCAGGGACTGTGATAGCTGCAACTACGGTAAATCCAGAGTCCACTTTGGTTGAGCTTTCTGGCTCGTCCAGTGTGCTACATCCCTTTCACACAGCAACTTCCGTCGATAAAGTGGACTTCACCCCGAGAGAGTGCAGCAGACCCAAGCAGTACGAAATGATGCCAATATATCTTGATATGGTTACTAACGAGTCTCCGGCTGCTAAGGAGGTATCCGAGTCTGTTCGGAAGAAACTTTCTGAAAAATTCTGTGTGACCCAGCTTCTTTCCGAAGAGACATCTGCTATACAACCGGATTTCGATCATGGAGAGTGCTTCCTGCCATCTAGTGGTAATCTGAAAGATGACACTGTGGCCAAGCAAGTGGAGCCCATTACGGAGCAGCACTCTAGCATATCGTATGTAAAGCCATTTGTGCTTATTCCACGACTGGGGTGAGAGGAGTCGAGAATAGTCACTTCGCTCTCGAATGAACCTTTTGTTGCGATTCCGAGAGTCGTCTCGAATGAGGTGAGAAGTTCATTTCTATTCGAGTGACAAACTGAACCGCAAACAGAAGTGTGTTCATTATCAGAAACGTCAATCAAGCTAAGCTACCATCACTTGCGATTAAGGCGTAACCTAATTTGTAAATATTAAACTTTCAAACCTTATTCCTTGTAAACCATTCATGTTTTACTAAGATCAATCGCTGTATGATTTAATACCAGTCGAATCAAATCTTATTACAGCATATTTTAGGAAACAGTCTCAAATAAAACCGAATTGTTGTTTTATTGTGGGGGAAGATGAAACCTAATTCGCCCTAATCGCATGTTATGGTGTTTATGTTTCTAGTGTAGTCAAACTACAAGCATCTCGCGCAAATTTTTCTCCTCGTTCACTTCGAAAGCAGAAATCTGCATCATAAATCGGGCCAAGTCGCGTTTTTTCCGTTGGATTCTCGCAGTAGGTTACGAGTGCGGAACTCGGCTCGAATCGAATCTACTCCATCAAGCACACATTCGGAGCGGCTTCGGACGAGACGGAAGCGGCAATTAGGTATTTGATGAATTTTATCAACAAGAACGATGAAATTGTGATCACGTTTGAAGGAAATCGACAAGGGTTCGCTGGATTAGATCGGGGCCCAGCTTAGGAGAATCGTTTAGGGGAATGTTTCAGATTTAAGGGGTTTCGAATAAAATCTGTTTATAACATAGAGTATGGCATGGCATTAGACATAGAGAAAAATGCTTCTTCTTCTTCTTGGCATTACGTCCTCACTTAGACAAATCCTGCTTCTCAGCTGTGTTCAATAAGCACTTCTACAGTTATTAACTAAGAGCTTTCTTTTCCAAAGTTCCCATTTTCGCATTCGTATATCGTGTTTTTTTTTTTTTTTTTTTTTTTTTATAGATTTCTCGCACTTCTAGCAAAAGCTAGAAACATTCACCATCCACGGCTGTCTTGGCGCCGATTGGGATTTGGTTCTGTGGTTCTCATTCGTATGTCTTCTATAACTATTCCGGCTCGCTTGAGTTGTTGTGAAAGAGGAAAAAAAGGGGAAAAAAACTCAATCACACCACATATAATCGGCTTTTGGAAAGAAGCGTATGTGTCCCCCGGAACTACCTCATGGTATTACTTCGGGAGACGGGGGCTTCAAATTTTTAACGCCGCCATACTTTAAGCTCTCCGCTTCTGTTTCTTGCTTTCTTAGGCTGACTCCCTCTCGCTCTCTTTGGCCCTCCTGTCTCCCCCCGGCGACGAAGGTTGTCCACTAGTTCCGGTGGGGGAAAACTGCCGCACTGTGGGGCCCCGTCTACCGGCGGATATCGCAGGGGAAATTTCACGCGCAGTCTTCATCTCCGGGTTGCAGAGGTGGTCCGACAGTTCCGGTTTGGAGATGACGTCCGCACTGTGGGTGCCCTACATACCCGAAGCTCCTCTTCATTTTTCGTCGGCTGGCTTGTCAGGTGCCGAGGTCGGTCCGACGATTCCGGTTGGGGGATAACTTTCGGTTCATCGGCGCCCCGACGACCCAAGGCCATACCGCACTAATTTCTTCTTCTTCTTCTTTTTCTTCTTTCTTCGTCAGGCTGACATTCAAGTGCCGAAGTCGGTCCGACGATTCCGGTTGGAGAATGGCTTCCGGTTCGTTGGCGCTCCGACGACCCGAAGCCAAGCACTGATCTTTACGCTTCATGTCGCTGCTCTACTCTCCACTTCCGCTGTAGTGTCGACATTATCTGCGTTACTATCCTGTTCACCGCATTCCATTTATCCGCGTCGTTGCACATCCGTTGGATGACATTGTCAACGTTTACATCTTCACCAAGAATGGCTTTCATCTCTTCTCGTTCCAGGCCGAACCGCGGGCATGCAAAAAATATATGTTCCGCAGTTTCCTCCGTGTTGCTGCATTCGGGACAGGATGCCGAACTTGTGTGACCGAATCTGTGCAGATATTGTCTGAAACAACCATGTCCAGACAAAAACTGCGTCAGGTGAAAATTTACTTCACCATATGGTCTTCTTATCCACATCGACAGACTTGGGATAAGACGATGTGTCCATCTGCCAGTCGTAGCTTGATCCCACTGATGTTGCCATTTTCTGATGGTGTCAGCACGTTCTCTTTCTCGGACTCCTCTTGTGTGGCGGTCCGTGTAGCACATGCGATCTTCCTCGAGAAGAAGGCTGATAGGTATCATCCCTGCTATCACACAGACTGCCTCCGATGAAATGGTGCGGTACGAACTTGAAACCCGCATAGCCATCAACCTATACGTACTGCTCAGACGCGATCGATTCCTTTCGGTCTTCAGTGCAGTCACCCATGCTGGACCTGCATATCTGATGATCGATGTTGTGACGCTCGCTAGCAGCCGCTTCTTGCTGCTTTTAATCGCAGAGTCATTTGCCATGATCCGGGATAACGCCCCTATCGCCTTTGCTGCTTTTTCACATACATAGTCGATATGTTTGTTGAAGTTAAGTCGATCATCAATCATCACCCCCAGATGCTTAACTTCTCGCTTCGAGTCGATGATGCAATCACCAACCGTGATTTTTGCCTGCTGCACAACCTTACGATTGCTTATCATAACCACTTCAGTTTTGTGGTGAGCTATCGCCAGCTTTTTGTCCCGCATCCAATCTTCTACAGTCTCGATCGTCTCGGTGGCGAGTACCTCCACCTCCTCTCTTGATTCACCGACTACCAATAGCACCACGTCGTCCGCGAAGCCAACAATCTTCACGCCCCTGGGAAGATTCAATTTCAAGACACCATCGTACATGATATTCCACAGAGTCGGGCCGAGAATAGAGCCCTGAGGAACGCCCGCCGTAATTTGAATACTTTTTACTCCTTGGTCTGTCTCGTATATCAGTAACCGGTTCTGAAAATAGCTCTTTAGAATCCGGCATATGTACTCAGGTATTCTCATGCTATGCAACGAATCGGCGATTACTTTCCAGCTAGCGCAGTTGAAAGCGTTCTTCACATCTAGTGTGATCACCGCACAATAACGGTTTCCTCTCCTTTTCTGCTTCTGAGCTGCCTCCATCGTTTCCACAACAGTTTGGATGGCGTCCACAGTAGACCTTCCCTTCCGGAAGCCGAACTGCATATTCGACAGCCCGTTCTCGTTCTCCGCATGCTTCGTAAGCCTGTTCAGGATTATTCTCTCGAGCAGTTTGCTGGACGTATCCAGCAAGCATATCGGCCTATACGCTGAAGATTCGCCAAGTGGTTTACCCGGCTTTGGCAGCAACACCAACTTTTGTCGCTTCCAGGAGTCTGGAAAGCTGCCATCGTCAATGCAGTTCTGTAGTGTGGTCCTGAACATATCGGGGTTCTCGAGGATCGCTGTTTTCAGAGCCAGATTTGGGATTCCGTCTGGTCCTGGGGCCTTCTTTGTGTCCAATGCTTTCGCCACACCGATCAACTCCTCATTTGTTACTCGAGATTCTTCGTAGTCTCCATCCTGCACTCCGTAAGGAGTGGGCGGCCAGGTTGTGGCATCGTGCTGCGGGAACAGTCCGTCAATAATAACTTTCATTCTCTCCGGGACCTTTTCCGGTGGCATGGTTGGTCCTTTTAACCTCGCCATGGCTACTCTGTACGCGTCGCCCCACGGATTCGCGTTTGCTTTGTCGCAGAGTCAAGCTTTTTTGCTAAGCCTGATTTCGCTTTTAAGTGCGGATCTTGCTGCTCTGTAGATTAACCTCCGTTCCTCTCTTTCAGCGTTGTTGCAAGCCCGCTGCATCCTTCTTCTGGCTCGTAGGCAGCTCCCACGTAGATCGGCAATGGTCGAATTCCACCAGTAGGCTGGACGGCGACCGTTAGCTGGTTTCCCAACTCTCGGCATGGTTACATCGCACGCACGAGTTAGTGCTGCCGTTAACTCGTCTGCACTGAGGTTCAAAGTGATGTGTTCAAGTCTAAGCGCTTCGACGAACACGTCCTTCTTGAAGTCCGCCATTTTCCACCTTCGTACGTCTGTCTGACTTTCGCAATATACTGGCTGGAACCTGCCCCCGATGCGGTACCGGATAATCTGATGGTCGCTACCGGTATACTCTTCGCACACTCTCCAGTTCATGTGTCTTGCTAGCCCCGGGCTGCAGAAAGTGAGATCGATGATGGACTCTCTGCCCTCCCGACGAAATGTGCTGATGGTACCTTCGTTGGCTAGATGAACATCTAGCTTTGCTAATGCTTCTAAAAGACTGCATCCTCTTGCGTTAGTGAGGCGGCTTCCCCACTCGATCGCCCAAGCATTGAAGTCGCCGGCTATGACGAATGGTCTACGATCGGTAAGCTCTTCCGTTAATCTGTCTAGCATACGGTTGAATTCTTCTAACGGCCATCGCGGAGGTGCGTAGCAACTACAGATGTACACACCATCAACTTTGGCGATTACGAAGCCTTCTTCTGCGCATTCCACCACTTCCTGAAAGGGGTATCTTCCAACCGTCCAAATTGCCGCTGTTTTACTTGTATCTGCTACCCAATTCCCATCTGTAGGTGGGATTCTATATGGCTCAGAAATGATAGCAACGTCACACTTCATTTCCGCTACGGACTGCCCCAGCAAATGCTGAGCAACCTCACAGTGGTTCAAGTTTATTTGCGCTATCTCCACTGTGACATGTTTGCAGACGCTTGTTTAAAGGCCGGACATCTTGGGCCTCCTGTGACGTGTTTGTTGTCTCCGTTGTTAGCACAGATCAGACATTTCGGTGATTTCTGGCAGTCTTGCGCCTTATGGCCTTCTTCTCCACACCTTCTACACAGTTTGCTTCTGTCTGGCCCATTGCAGAACCGTGCAATATGACCAAACCCGAGACACTTAAAGCACGCTACCAGCTGATAACGCTCAGACACACTAATCGGACAAACCGACCAGCCGACTTTGATCTTGCCGGTTTTGAGGGCCTTTTTCGCTGCGTCAACAGGCAGCCTGACCGAGGCTACTTGCATCCCTCTGGGGCCTTTTCTAATGCGAATTGACATTGGAACGTTACCCAATGCGCACTGCTGCTGCATGGCTAACCTCAGATCTTCCTCCGTTGAAATCTCGTCCATATTTTTACATTCGAGAGTCGCTTCCGGACACACAGCTCTTACTTCCACCTTATCCCCCATGGCTTTTTCGGCTAGCTCTTTATAGAAGGAGCTGCTTGCCTTTGACTCCTTTCTTAACTCGAGGATCATCTCACCATTCAGGGTACGCCTGACTTTTTGAACGTCTTCTCCTAGCTCTTTGAGATCTGGATTCGACCGCATAGCACGCAAAACCTCGATGTACGAATCGTCACTTGCTTTAAGAATGAGCGCTTCGCCCTTGTTCCGCCCCTTAATGGACACACGATTTTCGGATGGGTTCTTTTTACTCGTCTTCTCTTTCTTATTTCCGACCACTTGCCACGGAGTTTGGCTGTTTTCCTCAGTAGCTTCCTCGGTTGTTGGATATACCCCAGTACCGGGGGTGTCCTTGTGCTTTTTTGGGCCACCTGGTCTAACATCTTCTGGTGACGCTCTTGCCCTCTTCGGCGTGAAGAAGGGCGTTGTTTGCACGCTACTGACATTTTTGTTCGTCACTGGGGCTTCCCCCGTTACAGTACTCGTTTCCACTTTTCGCGATGCAGAGGCTCGCATTGCTTCTAACGCGGACTTGGTCACCGCCAGCTCTTTTTCGGCTGTATCAGCCCTCGCCTCCAGGGTTTTCCATTCTTTGACGGCCGCTCCAAGGGCTCCTTGGATCTTCGTCACCAACAGTTTGATGTCTTTGTGCACATTGCTTCTTTTGTCGACATACTCGTGCAGCTCCTCCACAAATTTCTTCGCTGTAACTACCTTCGGTAGTTTTGGTACTTTCGACCACATACTAAACTGCTGCTGTTGCTGCACGTTAATTTGCTCCTGCTCGCACTCGTGCTGCTAATGCGCTTGTTGTGTTTGAAGCGTTGGTGATCTTACCAACCCGCTTCTGGCAAACGGATTTGCCGCGCTTTCTCCGATGTTATTTATATTCTCCATTCTTCAGGGTCCCCCCTCCAGACCGCTATCATCAACCGCCGTACATAGTCGCCTTTCATGATCCCATGGTTATCTATGCGAGCAGGGAGGCCATGCTAGGGTTGACACGATCCCTTATGAGGATCGTGTTCAGAGCCGGATCGGCGTAGGTCGGGAATGGTCATCCGAGCCTAGTACTCATCACTTAAGATGGACGGGTTCTGAACGTATCCAGAGGCCTGCCAAGGTTTTAACGGGACGGAGGCAGTCGCGCCATGAGCCTACTCGCCGTTTCAAGTTGGTGTCACCCTTCCTTACTCGGGGAGTAGAATGACACGACTGTCAGCCCAATATCGCTGTCCAATCCAAAATCCTTGCCTTGTCCTATTTGAACGCCGTGACCAGTATACCAAAATCAGGATTTTACTGGCATCCATCCTGATGTGCCGGTTGGCACTCCATGGGGCTAAGGCACTTTGAAAGCGGTACCAGGTCGCTTGTTCAGAACTACTTGCAGATATGTGGTTTTTTGTAGAGATTCAACAGAGCCCACTGTTGAACCCCCACCACACCCTAGGCAGACTCTGCTTGAGCTTCTGTTCTGATGGACCAGAAGCTCGGCCACCTCCCGGAGGAAGTGCCAAAGGTGGTATTTCATACGGATGTATGAATGTGTGTCGCTTGGAATAGGAAAAAATCCCAAGCTCCCACCGGTATTCGTATATCGTGTGGCAGGTACAATGGTACACTATGTCCAGGGAAGTCAAGAAAATTTCCATTACGATCCTGGACCGACCGGGAATCGAACCCAGACACCTTCTACATGGCTTTGCTTTGTAGCCGCGGACTCTAACCATTCGGCTAAGGGAAGCCCCCAGAGAAATATCCATGGATTCATTATTTTTATTGTGTTCTAAGTGAAAAGATAGTCTACAGAAAAATCTGCGTTCCTTCTCAATGATATAAGACCCATCAGGACAGGGTTAGTGGTAGGTGGTGTTCCGCTCTATATGTAATCTTCAGGGCTGTTTAGAGACTAGGTCACTATTTTAATGCAAGTCTCTAAAAAGTCTATTTTTAATAAAAGATTTCTCTTTTTCCACCAAAATGGTCTCTTAAGTCACTTTTTTCGCAGTCCATCCTTATGCAAATTATAGAGTAGTATTTGATCCTTTGGTCGTGTCTCTTGGTCCTGCGGGGGCGAAAAATGCGTTCAGAATCAATCGTGTTGCGAGTCGCTCGCGTTGGAGTTTGCTTCAGGTTCGTGGATTGTAAGAGTCAATAGAAATAATAGGTAAACCATAGAAGAAGAATGTCGCTGGCGTCGCTGTCTCTTCTTTTGCTGGTGGAGATAGGCGGGGCTATAAATGTCAACGCGAAAATCGTCATCTATAGTTTTCTATCTCTATTTAAGAGTCATACATTTGTTCAGTATGTAGCTCGAAGCGATTCTGCGTCTATCTGTAGGATCCGCATTCTAATAAAACCATCGAATTAAAACAAAGCTCTCTAGAAGAAGCTATTGACAAAGGATATAGATAACCAGGCAACTGTTTGCGCTGAAATTCGATCGATTTATTACTCGCTGGGTATGATCAATTGATCAAATCTCGCATAATCTGAGATAACGCCCTAAAAACCATTGGTAACCACGTGAGTAGCTCGTTGTTTCTGAACAAATGAATGAATAAGCATCCAAACCAACACCACTGGCAGGTAGAGAATGATCCTTTCTTCTCCATAGTGTTGTTAAATTACGTGTAAATGCATTCAAATGCTTAAAAACAACGAGCTACACACATGGTTACCAATGGCTTTTAAGGCGAGATCAGAAATTATGCAAGAAATTTTCAGGACAAACAGTTGTCTGGTTTATTAGATTGGTACTCTTGAAAATTCTAACTGTGGCTTCGATTTATCTTCATCCTATTTAAGAGATGAGCCAGCCTCGGACTACAAAGCCTGGCTACAATCAGGGAAATTAATTTGAAACAGTAATACATGGTAGACTATGTCGATTTTGGGACACAAAATCTTCTCAATCAAAAAATATTTCGGCTGCGCCGCTATCAAAACGCCAGTTGACATGTACAGTCCTTAGTCAATCAGCACAAAACAGATGATACGTTGAAAACATTCAAATTAAAAAAATGGGTGTACCAGTTATGGAGATAATGGTTCCCTAATTCGCCATACGCGTTAATTTATTTTTTTTTCAATTTTTTAATCTATTTGTGTGTTTTAGTAGTATGATATCAAATATATCTTGATGTTTAAGCATTCAAAATATTCAAAAAGAGAAAGTTTTCGAGAATTCGCATATGGCCAAATAGGGAACCACTATAGCCATAACTGGTACACTTTTCCTATACAAAAATATTAAACTTTGTAGGAAAAGAGCAGCAAATACAACAGGCACGAAAAATGGAACATTTCTCATGTAGGCACATTGTTTAGAGTCTTGATCACTATTTTAATGCAAGTCTTAATATTTGGTAAAGGTCTCTAAAGTATTCATTTAAATAAAATCTATCTTTGAAGTCATATTTTTAAATTTACTTCCATTGAATCCTGGTTCTAGAGGTAGAAAAACCTACAGAAACTATTATATTTTTGTCCAAAAAATTCTAGAGTACTCCAACGCTTCCACAAAAGTTTATTCCAGAGTTTTCGGAAAAATCGTTCGTCATTTTTCCACGAAACCCTACAATTATTCCTAAACCGATTTTTTCCCTCCCCTTGGTTATGCGACCTTGCCGCGATGGGAGGGCATAATCCATTAGCCCATATGATGGAAACCAAAGGCGTAACCTGTAGTGGTGGTATCACATTTTGGCATTTTTTGCTGAAAGCCGCGTCAT
Source organism: Aedes aegypti (assembly GCF_002204515.2). Lineage (NCBI taxonomy): Eukaryota > Metazoa > Arthropoda > Insecta > Diptera > Culicidae > Aedes > Aedes aegypti. Next base: position 132,643,910 of record NC_035107.1, read on the forward strand.
AACTCATATGGCATAGACGCAATAATATCTCGGATGTGATCCAACGGACATTGATAGAATTGATGCCCATTTCAAATAACTAATCTATTCGAAGTGGACATTAAAACTATTGGTGACGATCAGTTTGCCTTTTGCTGACCTGAATGATCCGTAGCCACTCTTACTATTAGCTAGCTAGACACATCGTTATCATATACGACGTAGGGAATATTACTCTGAGGAAAATGACTAGTAGATTCACCGAGTAGAAAAAAGTGGAGACAATCTTATTTTAATATGGTTTTTACATTGCCATAATAAGAAATACCTCTTATGTAACAACGGTATGAATAATCTAATTCCAGCTTCATTTTCGCAAAATTTACAAGTAGAAAGTAGGCGTTGTGAAGCATTGCATTTGCCACCGAAAAGTGAATCTTGTAGAAGACTGTAATAGAAGCCTAAGGTAACTTTATTCTTAAATATTCACTATAATAATGACTATTGAAAGTAAGACTCTGAGATCGATCATTGGGGTACACTTGCTAGTTTCGTGAAATTCAACAGACAAGGAAAGTGACTTTTTTCTGTAAGGATATATGACCAATAAATACTTTTAACAACAAAAAATGAAATTAACTTGAACTACTACTAAATGGCCTAATTTTGTTAGGACTTGACGACACTTGAGATTTAAGGCCCTAATCTTACGTAAAAGACAGGAGTAATCAGAATAGCACTTAAATGACAAATTATTCAAAATCATTTCGACTTGACAGTATAAGTAATGACACTACTACACTACTATTTCAAACAAATTCTGATGGAGCTGATGATTTTCTCAATGCTTTTTTTTTCTCAGAAGCAAGGGAATATGCGTATTTTTCAAAAACTACCACGTCACAATACGAATAAAAAACAGTGTTCATGTGGGCACCATAGCCTAGTCCGTCTGAGTATTGGTCCTGGTAGAGGGGAAACTTGGCAAAAGCCAAACCGAGGGTTCAGCCTTGACAAGTTAAGCTGTCAGGCAGCTCCAACTGAATACCATACAAAAAAAAAATTCCTAAACCGATTTTTCATCTATTACAGGTATTTTTCTTAGATTTTTCTCAAATATTCATCCTCTCAGTTGATGCTCCAAATATCCTCTTTCGATGATATCTGTTATAAACTTTTCTAAGAATTCCTCGATAAATTTGACCTAGGATTGTGTATCCCACCAATTCCTCATTAAGATCCTCCAGAAATTTCTCTTGGATTTTCTACAGCATTCCATCAAAATATTATTGTTGCGGTTCGAACATTTCTCTAATAAATTTTAAAATAAAATTGCCTGATCTCCATGGATTCTTCAAATCTTTATTAAAAATTCAGCGTATTGTAGGACATTATTTAGAGACCCTAATGTTTTTTTTTTTCAATTATCTTAGCAATTTATCAAGAATGTTCTAGGAAGTATAATCAAAAATTTGGGAGGTCTTTCAGAGATCCTCGTAAGAATTCATCAAGGCGTACCTAGAATTCACATAAGTTTCATCTGAGGATACTGTAGGGTTTTATTTCCAAATTCCAGATTAAAAAAAAATCATCAAAACAATCTAAAAGATTTCCTTGAACGGCTGCAAAAAATATTTGAAGACTTCGTTGAAAAGTTAAAAAAAAATGGGGTAATTCCTGAAGGAATATTGAATTCTTGAAGATGTTCTGAATGGGAATGCTGTAGGATGTCCTAGGGAAATCCATGAAATAATTTTTGGATCGATGATTCCTGATGCGGTTATCCATAGAAAAAATTCTAGACCGAATTGATGGCGGTATCTAAAGCGAAATTTTGGAAGAATTATTTAGAACATTAGTGGGGAATCTCAAAACAAACTCTTGAGATGTTACGAAAAAATCCAAAATAAGGCCTTAAAAATATACTTAGGTCTGTTCTACTTATGAATTTAACTCTCATCTCGTGATTCCTGTTAGGTTTCTTTTAGTATTCATAATTCTTTTGTTTTAAGCTAGAGGTATCTACACTTTTTATTTCTAATTCGATCATTTGCTACCAGCCTTGATTTCCTATACATATTATCTAAATAGAAAAAAAAATACAAAACGTTCTTCAGAAAAATATTGTGGGTGTGTCGCTGATGTCAATAAATCTAAATTTCATTTGAAGGGAAAGGCTATTTTCCTCGTAAGATTTTGATCTAGATTATTTTTTTCATATCTGACTTTGATGATTAAAGGCACTTTCAAACCATTAAGTCAAATCAAATTTTGAAAGTTGAGTTTTGATAAACATTTTTTTTTCGTGGCGATTCAATATAAATCGCCAATTGTGTTGCTTTTTTTCTCCTATGTGTACACATTAAGAACAAAACAGATAATTGTTTTTTATTGCAGTAAAAAATACTTTGAAATTTATTGTAAGATAATTTTTTTTCCAAGGATACCTATAATTTTTAAAAAAAGTTTTAGTATTCTAAAATTAAACATTCGTATATTTTGTGATATTTTTAATCAGGAATTATCTAATCTAATCTAATCTAATCTAAGCGCTTGCACAGCCAATATTGAAAAGCATCCTGGAAATATCTTGATTAATTAAGATATTTTCTTGTCAGTATTAATATTTGCAGAATATCGGCAATATGATACAAATATTAAAAAGGCCAGGCCCACTGTGCAGACTTTGGGGTTGAAGGCAATTGAAAAACATCATGACTATTAGGTTATTCACGAATGAATAAACTGATAGGCAAAACAATTTCAATTCATGAAAAGAAGAAACGGGGACAACCGTACCAACCGTTTCGATTCAGGGTTATAGGTAAAATCGTTGGAAGTGGCGTTGCTAAGAAAGTTAATGCACACTCCATTGTTGAAATCCTCGGATGGGACATAGGCATTTCTTCCTCATGTCCTGGCTCTAGAGCCTTGGTTTGAGCGCCTTTGCTCGCTCTCTGAAACGAGGTGAAAATTTATTTTGCCCCTTACCCCTTATAGAAAACCGCTATACACGAGTTGTTTCCCATGAATTCATGTGTGTAATATGACCCAAAATTATAATATTGAGTATTCAAAACGATCTCACCAGATTTCATGTGCCGAAGTTAGTTGTTCTTACTCCTGGATCGTGCATCCCGCTGTAATCGCCAATGGTTGCTAGTTGCGCTTTGACAATCAACGGTAGCTTTTTGGTGGTCAGCAAATGCAGCATTTTTCGTTTCTGGTCGCCTTGGGTTTTTGGTGCATTGTTCCGTCATCTATGTATATGTCCGGACGCCAAGACCGACTCTAAATTATACTTCTTGATGGTCCACCGCAAGCCAAAGTCACTTCCTCCGACTGAACTCAGGAACATTATTGAAAGTTCAACTTTTTTTAAATTGCAGCAAAATCGCTTGGAAAATCTTTTCAGCAAGAATACTACTGCTTGATACACACACTTATTAACGTAATACATGCAGCAATTACTAATTATAAAATAACTGTGAATTCTTGAATTTGACGCACTGAATTTTTTACGTCCTTCGTTTACCACAGCACACTTCGATCTGATATTTTTAATCAGGAATTATTTCTTAAAACTTGAAAAACCTGGAAATATTAGGGAATTTTATTTCTGTGTATGAGTAGACACCCTGTCCGCGACAGTTTTGAAAACTTTCACCAATGCCTTGAAATATCTCAACTTTTTGTTTTAAAATGCGGGTTCAATTTTACCAAAACAAAGCCACGAATTTCTAAAAAATGAAAACCAAATAAAGTTTCATTTTAATGCTCAACTGTCACAGTTCAAGTTTAGAACAAAAAAAGCTTGCTCATTCAAACAAAATAAATCTTTGAATTAGAATAAAAAGTTTAATATAATATCATAATTATGTCGACGATAGATCTAAGCCAAACCTAATTTTTTTCAAGCACAAATCTGGAGAACCGATCATCCGTTAGAGTTGAAACAACAGCAAGTGACCAATCGATCAAGTTTTCAGCTTAAACAAATGTATGGTTCTGCATGTGTGTGCTTGAAAATTTCAGGCTTGGCTTCGATTCATCTTCACTGTAATGAAACCAACACAAATCTTGCTGCACGATTTTCGAATGGATTATAAGGTCTATTTAAGCGTGTAAAAAGTCCAGATTTCAAACGGAGTGGTGATGAATAACAGGTGCTCCGCGCAACATTTTCATTTCAAAAAGTGCTCCGCTAGCCAAAAAGGCTGAAACCCCCTGCTTTTAATGAAGATATCTATCTATCTTTACCTTAATTCATTACTAGATAAATATATTACTTTCAATTTTGGAGTACACCGCATTCTTTCTGTCAAAATTCCTTAAATTCTTGGATTTTTCTATAAACTCCTTATAGAAGAAGTCTTAGATAACTCTTGCAATAATATATAAAAGAAATTTAGAAAAAAAAAAACTAGTAGAATCGCTAAGGAGTTTCTTGCAAAATCTTTGTTATTACTATCACATGGAAATCTTATAGTAGTAATAGACGAATCCAAGAAAGGCTCCCTGGAAAAATAAAATGAAGGACGAATCTGAAAGGTTTTCCAATTAAACTTCCAATATACAAAAAAAAACCACAGATAAACCTTAAGGTAAAATAATTCATTGAAGAATCCTTGAAGTTATTGGAAAATGAATACTTGGGAAAACCACAGGATTGATTGACTAAGGGTACGCAAAGAAATACCTTCAGTGGTTTTCAGAGGAAAATGTTCAGAGGTCCCCTCAGTCAAATTCCTAGTTGAAACCTTGATAAATTCCTATGAAACGATTCCTGTAGTAATTCTTGAAGAATCCTTGGCAAAATCCGGGTAGAAATTTTCGGAATCTGGGGCAATTTCCTCAAATGTCCCTATATGAATTGGGAGAGCAAGATAGATTATTACTAGCAATATTATACTGATTTTACGTCGAAAGCATTTTTTAATGCAATAAAAATTCCTGGTGTCATTGCTTAGAATACTCTGTAGAGTTTTTGCGTGAAAGCGCTGGAAAATATTCCCTGGATTTGTTGCTAATGCTGGTTCTGAAAAAATCCAGTGAGAATTTCTGCAAAAATACCTGAAAGAATTGCAAAGTGAATTCTTGGAAATGTTTCTCGTTTTTTCTACGTAATCTTAGAGGAATCTCTAGATACGTTTAATTAAAAAATGTTGGAAAACCCATGGCATACCCTGGCCAAGAATACAGGGTTTGACGGTGCCAAAGTAGAAGGTGCACCATAATAATACCCGTGAAATGGTGCAAAAACATTCAACATATTCAAGTATTTATGCTTAATATTGCCCCATTGAACATTTGACAGTTCAACAGCCGACTAAATTGGTTGAAAAATCGGTCGATTGTTGCACCGACGCTTATGGAAGTTCAACACAGCGATCAACTGACTAATCGCTAGATTAAATCGGGTGACCGAGGAAATCTGATGTTTAGTAAGTCAACTTGCTTGGATTTTACTTAAAATACCGATTTATCCACCTATTTAGTAGGATTGCGTCGGCCCACCCTATTAACTCGGGTGATATTCGGTTGATCCCTGTGTTAACCTTCCATAAGCGTCGGTGCAATAATAGACCGATTTTTCAACCAATTTAGTCGGCTGTTGAACTGTCAAATGTTTAATGGGGTGACGAATGATCCACTTACCCCACTGATACACTTCCCCCACTGTACCTTACACTGAAATGAATTTTATTGTAGAAACTACTGAATCCATGGTAAAATTAAGAAATGCACCAACGATTTTCAACCGACTACATTAATCTGTTAACTCTACCATAACATAGTCAACAAGAAAATATATTCAGTTTATTTAACCAGAGTTGTAGTATTTATGACTAGAAATATTCTAGATTTGACAAGTTTGGCATTGTACTTTTCACCATACTGCGTTGTACGGTGGGTGTCACGGATTGAAATACAATGCTTTGTAGTCGAGGCTACTATGGGCATAGTCACATTTACTACACTACTCAGTGATTTTTACCAGATTATAGTAAACTTAACAGAATTTTGTAGTCGGTTGAAAATCGTTGGTGCTGTTCTTAATTCTACTATGGATTCGGTAGATTATACAACAAAATTTGTTTGCGTGTACCGTAAAACGGGGTAACTTTGATAATGCGGGTAACTTTGATAGTGCGAGGCCCCCAACATACTAAACGAAATAACGAAGTTTCTGTCAATTAGTTAAGAAAAACGAATGCAAAAGTAAAGAGTATTAATATGACACTTCATGTCAAAGCTATTTTCGTTGGAATCAAGTGCATTTGAGGATTTTTATGCAAACATTAATAATTTACAAGATTTTAGCATTTTTGCAAAGCTTACAAACAATCTGTTCTACGACCACTATTTGATAAAGTAATAATGAGTTCGTCACTTACCCATGATAGCCTAGTTATAGTAGAACATGAATTCGGTCTCAAATCTCTTAGCGAAAACCATTTTTACAAACTGGGACCATATTTGTAATCTAAGTCAGAAATTTCCATATAGCGTTAAACGCCTAGAGGTATGCAACGCCCTATAAATGTTCCATAATTCGTTCAATCTTGTTCGATTCATACTCCATTATCAAAGTTACCCCAAAACAGAAAACCGACTTTCGATTATATGAAAAATTATATATCCATTCACAATAAATCTTTTGGCAATCTATCAAGTGCAATCGATAGCTAGGATGTCAGTACTTGTTTTAAAAATATAAATTGTAATTCTTTGAAACAGCATGCATAAATATTGAAGTTTTCTTCGAAAAAACTATCAAAGTTACCCCGTTTTACGGTACCCATTATTCGCGCGCGCTCCTAATTTCACTCACTCACATTTTAAACATGTTTTGCGGAAGACATTTTTGTTGACACCCATCCACCCTCTTGTAACGCTTTTTTCTATGATTATTCAACAAATTTTGTATGCCCTGTAACATTTCAAGGACACCCATCCCCTTCAGCGTTATGAAATTTGTGAATGGCATGCTTGCTAAAAAAATTAACACAAATCCAAGCAAAAACTAAAAAAATCAGTTTAAGAATATTTAACGACCTTTCCGTTTATGCATTATGTACGTGGGCTTCATAGCCATGCGGTTAGTGTTACCAAGCGTTTACCCGCATCGATTAATGGAATTTGGGTTCGATTCCCGCTTTAGCCCCGGAAACTTTTCGTCAGGAATGTTTCCCGACTGTGCCACTGGGCGTTGCATTCTTGTCTAGTGTCGTGCTTCCTTCAAAGCACATAATCGTCTTTTGGAAACATTAACGTGCGAAGTATTCGAGTAAAAAAATCACAAAGTGTCTGAGAAAAATTTGCCAAAGATCTTATTAGAAAATCATTGACGCTGGTAAAATATACTTGGAACTGAACTATTTCTCTAGCAATTCACCAAAAAAATAGTCATGAGGCAAACTACGAGTTGTCAGGCAGCTTCGTAGTTTCACTCATAGTATTTCTCCCGGTGTGTTCTACAATTTCCCGAGTATTTCCCAGATTTTTCATATGGATGGAAGGAAGAGGGGGAAAGGGTCTGGATATATGAAAAATGACCACGTGGTTGATAGGCAGCCCCTAAGGAATCACTGAAATTTATTCGAATTATTCTGTCCTGATAGAATCATCTGAAGATAAAAAAAAAACATAAAGAAAATGCTACAGTAGTCGTTGGCTGTAAAAAACTAGAAATTCATTGATTTCTCGAGATAACTTGAGAAAGAATTCGAGGAATTACTAGAATATTACTCGTAGAGTTATTGTAAGAATATCCTAATTAGTTCCTGATGAAACTCATGAAATAATCTTTGCGGGATACCTTGATGAAAATTTGAGGAAATCTCAAGGCGTATTCCGAAAACTTCTGGTGGAATTCGTTTAAAGGTTTTCCTGGAATAACGTCTCAGGAATACTCCGGTATTTACAAACATAGGATTCAAATGAAACAATATGATACATTGCAAAACAAGTAGAATCCAAACGTATAACTAGAGTTGCACTTACGAAGAACAGAAGAAAAACTACTTAACGCAACCAAATATTGATTGTCAGATTCATTGAATAATAAACGCCGCGCGGCGGGGAGCAGTTTACAACCGCTCAGCAAATCATTGAGGAAGAAAGTCTGGATATCCCCGAGTGGTTGACTTTATTGGTCCTGTACCGCTTTCTTTTTTTTAAACAACGAAGGAAGAAAGACTCTGCTTCAAGCATCACCCGGAACCCCGAGAAGACAACTGTCATCAATATGCCAGTGGTTCGATACGAGTTCTTGCTTGCCCGGGATGAATGTGTTCGCGCCCGAATCGACCGGTACAGTAAGAAGCATGAAGAGAAACGTGAAATACGGGAGCAACATCATCACCAGCAGCATCCAATCTAACGAAACGAAATGTTGCAATTGGCGATCAAATGTAAGGTTATGGTGCGAATGTTTTCCAATTTCAAATGAATATTTCGCTTCCCTGTGCTTTAAGTAGCCAAAATTTTATCAGTTAAATGATTGTGGTGATTTGTTTTCATAAGTCACTTCGACTAGGATGCGATAATCACTATTCTAGAACAGCGCCATCTTCGTATTATATCTTTGACAGAGACGAATGCCCCGTCAGGGCAAAGTCTTTTAAAAAAGAAAAAAAAAAAATATATCTTTGCGTTAGATCACCAATTGAAATTCCAAATTTATTATCAATGTCATTCCAATAGTCCATTTTACAAAACGACAACACTGATGATATTGCTGTTACTTTCACACGTTACGACACCCCCTGCTGTCAAAATTTCATTCATAAAATAAGCGATCAGCTGTTCAAAAACGTCTCGTGAAATGGACTATCCAGCAGGAGACTTGTCTAACACTTTTCCACACACGCTGAAAACGGCTCACTCAAATCTGTGTAAATTCAACACATGAAACTTGTGACACACTTAAAATGTGAAATTGAAGATTGGCAGTGCTGCGTAATAGATTTGGCATAGTTGCCAGCTGATTGATTTTCAATATGATCAGATTTCGTCTCTTTGTATTTTAGACTGTTTAGGGTGAAGATGAATCGAAGCCAATTCTCAAAAGCACAAATCTAGAGAACCAAACAACGAATCAAGCTAAAACCTAATCGATTGGTTACCTCCAGCGAGTGACCAATCGATTAAGTTTTCAGCTTGAACCGCTATTTGGTTCTCTAGATTTGTGCCTTTGAAAATTTGAGGTTTGGCTTCGATTCATCTTCACCTTAATCCAATCCACCCGAAGCCAGCTGCAGTGCGCGGTCATTCACTGATGTCAACAACCACTCAGCGTGCACACGCAAACGCTGTCAAATGGTGCTCAACGTCATCATCATTGTCACCGTCATCGCGCGCAATAGATTATTTTTCGAAACGGCAACACTGAAATTATTGCTGTTACTTTCACACATTACGACCAGCGTTGCCAACCTTCCAGATTTGTCTGGAATATTCCAGATTTTTTAGGCCCCATTTTACAAAAATCTGGAAGATTCAGATAAAATTTGAAATGAACTTGTAAGGTTTTGTAAATAATTTGTAAGGTTCTCCAAATACGACATAAGCGTTCCAGACTTTTCCAGACAAATTTTCAAAATCTTCCAGATTTTTGAAAAAATGACTTGGCATCCCTGGTTACGACACCGCCTACTGTCAAAATTTTATTCATAAAATGAGCGATCAGCTGTTCAAAAACGTCTCGTAAAATGGACTATGGATTACGACAGCGTGGGCGGCAGTGTACCCAGATTCCCGATTTGTCTAGAGTTTGCCAATCTGAAGAAGAATGGAATATTCTAGATGTCTTCGGGGATGGTATTTAAAGCGTTAGGAAACGTCGTATCGAGGAATTAGTATCTTCTGATCCGGCAAACGATTAATTGTTAACTTGTGGCATACAACAGTTTTTGCTATTTCTAAAAATTTCTTTTCATCTGGATGAAATCTAAAAGCACAAACAAACATTTCAAGAGAACCCACATGGACATACATCCATGCATAGGGAAAGTGTCCCGTTTTGTTTGCTTTGAGATGATCGCAAACATTATTTGAAGCCTTAAAGTTTGTTCAAAAAATTATAGAAACAAATATTTTTCTTTTATTTTCTCTCTTTTGCACTCTTCTTGGCATTAACGTCCCCACTGGGACAAAGCCTGCTTCTCAGCTTAGTGTTCTTAAGAGTTATTAACTGAGAGCTTTCTTTGCCAAAGTTGCCATTTTCTCATTCGTATATCGTGTGGCAGGTACGATAATATTGAACTTCCGCACTACTTAATTTTTATTCCTCGACCACAGTTTTTCCATGCATATGGCCCAAGGTTTTACACATGGATTTGTGAATCGTTGGACCACTAGTAAACAAAATTGAGAGAAAACATGTTTTTGTTTATTTTTAATTCTAGAATTCTGATCTTCTCAATAGAGAAACTAAAAAGTAAATTGAAGTACAAGGTATACGTTGTATACAAGGTGGTACAAGATACTCCAATCTATATTTTCTGTGGAAACATATTTATTAGTAAGCATTTAAAAAAAAATATAAGGTTTCAACGTTTTGAAGTTTACGTGAACCGTAAAACGAGGTACCGTAAAACGGGGTAACTTTGATAGTTTTTTCGAAGAAAACTTGAATATTTATGCATGCTGTTTCAAAGAATTTTAATTCATATTTTTAAAACAAGTACTGGTATCCTAACTATCGATTCCAGTTGATAGATTTCCAAAAGATTTATTTTCAATGGATGTATAATTTTTCATATAATCGAAAGTCGGTTTTCTGTTTTGGGGTAACTTTGATAATGGAGCATCACTCGAACAAAATTGAATGAATTACAGAACATTTGTAGGACGTTGCATAAATTTAGGCGTTTAACGCTATATGGAAATTTCTGACTTAGATTACAAAAATGGTCCCAGTTTGTAAAAATAGTATTCGCTAAGAGTTTTGAGACCGAATTTGAGTTCTACTATAACTAGACTATCCAGTATAAGTGACAAATTTATTATGACTTCATCAAATAGTGATCGTAGAATAGATTGTTTGAGAGCATTTCAAAATTGCTAAAATCTTAGAAATTTTCCATATTTGCATATAAATCCTCAAATGTACTTGATTCCAACGAAAATAGCTTTAACATAAAGTGTCATACTAATACTCTTTACTTTTGCATTCGTTTTGCTTAACAGATTAACAGGAACTTTGTTATTTCGTTTAGTATGTTGAGAGTCTCGCATTATCAAAGTTACCCCGTTTTACGGTAACTATTCGAAGAAAACTTTAGTATTTATGCATACTGTTTCAAAAAATTATAGTTTGTATTTTTAAAACAAGTACTGGCATCCTAGCTATCGATTGCAGTTGATAGATTGCCAAAAGAGTTATTTTGAATGGATGTATAATTTTTCATACAATCGAATGTCGGCTTTCTATTTTGGGTTAACTTTGATAATGGAATATAAATGGAACAAAATTGAGTGAGTTTCGTAACATTTATAGGGCGTTGTAAGGCAATTAACGTTATATGAATATTTCTGACTTAAATTACAAAAATGGTTCCAGTTTGTAAAAATGGTTTTCGCTGAGAGATTTGAGACTATATTCAAGTTCTTTTATAACTAAATCAAATCAGCGCTTAAAATTAAGCGCTGTATCGTGCAATACTCCAAGATCCTTTACCGCATTAGTTCTGTCCAGTGGGTGGTTGTCAATGTAGTAGGTCCAGTTAATGGGATTTTTCTTCCTCGTAAACGATATTACAGAGCATTTTCCTATACTCACGGTCAGATGATTCCGTCTGCACCAGTCGACGAAAATATCGAGCAACTTTTGTAATTTCTGACAATCTCGGTATGATTCAATTGTCCAGTATAATTTGAGATCATCGGCGCAAACTAATTTGCATCCGGAGGGTAGCGTTAAGCAGACATCGTTGAAAAATATGATGAATGATACTGGGCCCAGATTGCTGCCTTGAGGGACCCCAGTGCTACTGTGAAAGGCATCAGATTCTGTGGAGCCCAGCTTAAGGTGAAGATGAATCGAAGCCAAACTTCAAATTTTCAAGAGCACGGATCTGGAGAACCAAACATCCGTTCAAGCTGAAAACTTAATCGATTGGTCACTAGCTGGTGGTGACCAATCGATTAGGTTTTCAGCTCAAATGGATGTTTGGTTCTCCAGATCCGCGCCTTTGTAAATTTGAGGTTTGGCTTCGATTTATCTTCACCTTAACGCGTAACTGTCTATTGGCTAAGTAAGATCTTAGCCAATCCCCGAGCCTGCGAGCCATTCCTAGTCGCTTCAATTTAGCCAACAAGATATCATGGTTCACTTTATCAAAAGCCGATTTTAAATCAGTGTATATAGTGTCGATTTGGGAACTTTTTTCTATTGTGTTATTGCAGAACAACGAGAACTGTTGCAAATTCATAGTGGTTGAACGTCCGGCAAAAAATCCATGATGATCTTGCGAAATATACGACTTAACTGCTCGGAAAATACGATAATTTACCAGGTTGTCAAACAATTTTGATCCCGCACTTAGAAAACTTATGATAGCAAGTTTTCTTAGGCGGGAATTGCCTACATGATCATTAATTAACTGTGCATCTTCAACAATCAGAGGGGGTTGTGTACAAGACACGACCGCATGACGTTAACTACGCCTAGTGATTTTCTGCATTTGAATTCTAGTCGATTGTCATAGTTGCAGCCTTCCTTTAGTTCAAACTCTAACATAATATCGTGACGGTCGCAACATTTTAGATTTTAAATTGATACCCAGTATATTGTCGTAAGACGTAGTTGACGTCAAAATACCTAACACTAGCAGCTTTCTAAGCTTCAGAAAGCTTGTAAACAAAAAAATAAGATAAAATCAAAAACTTCAAGTTGGCTACACTGACTCCAAAGTAACGAACAAAATCATTCCTCACTCATCAAAAATAAGATGCTCAACAAGTATCTTACAACACTCTATCTCTGTTTAAACGACCATCATCGTTATGCTACTGCTAGTCGACGAACGGCAAAAATGATGTCTAGTTTCCTCACGTCACCGATGTTTCATAAGCTGACAGGAATTTTCGCATGCCTTATCGTTATTTATACTGTAACATTATTAAAAATTCTTTTGGCAATAGGTACTCAGTACGGTGGTGGTGCTTTCCTTAGCTGATGTTCGAGGAAATGATGAACGCAAAGTTAGAGATAAACATTTTGAACACATGATAAATGTTTAATAGCTGTTATTGACTAATTAACCATAATTTACATATTTGCAACTATCTTTCTATAGTAGCATTACAAAATATACAATTGGATATCAAAGTTGTGCTTGTATCTCAAGATTTTCCAATATAAAACATATTGTTCCTGAATTTTATGTTAATCGTCTTTCTCAATGGCATCATTATGAAAGACAAGAATCATTAGAATTCATCTTGATGAGGTTATCATAACTCCCGAATTGTATGAATATTGAAGATTATTGCTCAGAAAAACTTGTACATTTAACTCATAAAAACCAGTTTATCGCAGAGCTCCCCTTTTTCTGCTTTTCAGTATCCAGAGATTGTGTCTCCATTTACATTCCTCTGCCCCGCCATTAAAATCGAATTCCCAGCAAAAGAAAAGCATAAAAATGATTGATTGTTCACCGGCGCAAAGTGCGGAGAGATATACCCTCTTCGCCGAAGTGATAACGGGCTCAAAAATTGCCATATTTTCCCCACTTCCAAAACAGTAGATGGTTTGGGAGCTAGCTGTGCCTTACAGCGCCAACGACAACCAAGACCAGACGGTGACAATGGGAGCGATGATGGATTATAACCTCGATTTTATTTTCGGCAGGCAAGCAATTTTCCGGTCATACCAGGTTCATTGTCATTGTTGTTATTTAGATGAGCTGTTTGTAAGAAACTTGTTTTTACCTGGAAGGTCAGTTTTACAACAGTAAGCAAAGGCTTAAGAAGTTTTGTGAAACACAGAAGCAGTGAGACCGATTATCACATTAATTTTATTATCAAAATAATAAATTTAAATAACGGGTTTCTTTTGATATATTTTTTATTATTCTCTAGTACGACTCCCTTGACAGTTATGAAACGCTTCAGATCTCTGGATTTTGCCTGATTAAAGAACATCACCAGTACACGAACTACGTCTAGAGTTCATAGATAGGATCAGTTCGTACAACAATTTTTCGCCTTTTGAAGTCTGTTGGTAAAAAAACTAACTTATATACTTATCTAGAAACTATGTTTTTATATATGAATGAATTATATATTTACTAGATTATAACTACCCAAAATGTGTCCAATTTCAGGTCTTCTTATATCGAATCAAAGCAGCCTCTAGCTCAGGCTCTTTGATTGAAGTGAGGAAGCAAAGAGTGCTGCCAATCGTGGTTAGTTGCTCCAAATTTGGAGGCTTTAGGCAGGAGATCTTGTACTCCATTAGGGGAATCAAGGTTTTCTTCCAAATCGCTAAGAAAGTGGACCGTGAAAGGAGATAACAAAAATTGTATACGCAATTGCGGGAGTAACCATAAGTCATCTTTTGGGATTGTCCTTCGTGCAAACGAATCGTTAAGGCCCGTACCAGGCAGATGAGTGGCATCGTTTTTCGTAGCCGGAAATTCACAGGCAGATTCTCAACACAATTCTCATTTTACCGTGAAAGTTCGCTTACTAAACAAGCTAACAGTGTTTCTGTTGAAACACAGCTTGGGAAATATACTTTCATAGCTGCCTATTTGCTTTACCAATACACTGGGTGAAAGTAAATTTGTTTTAAACTGACTTGCGGAAATTGACCCCAAATAAGTCATTTTTTTGTCATCGGTGGCTTTGATGCCAAACATGGAGTAAATTGGGAAGCAATTCCAACGTCCGATTTTTTTTTGATGAGGGAGGGCTCTTCAGGATATTTTTCATTTAAATACCCTGATAGCCCTTCTTCTTCTCCCCTCTAGAAACTCTTCTACGAATGATTTGATCTTTACCGACTCTCGTCACCTTTGTAGCTAACTAAATACTTACGCTGATTTTGATTCTAATCATGTCCCTGTTACATTTCAAACATACCATGAAGTGATTCTCAAACCTATCAGCTCAATATTAAATTGTTTTCGAGCTGACTGGAAAATATATGAAACATACATCGATAGTAATCTTGATGTGTACATTTCTTTGAACCATACTAGATATTGGCAATGCTCTCGAAAATTCAACAACTTCCATCGTTGAAGCAAGGGGCATTGCAATTCCAAAAGGTGAAGTATAATTCGAATTCGTGATATTAGACGATGATCTTTAACTCTTGATCCGTCTTTAAAACGTCAGGAGAAGGCAATTTCAATGCACTCGCGATCCTGCTATGAAAATTATATGGCAGGATCTGAAAAAAAGGAAAAACGGTTTTTTCAATTAGGAAACAAAAATTTTGAAAATAAAATTTCTCAATCGGACCCTGATTCTAAGCCCTTCTGCAAATTATCAAAAAAATTGAAAAAGCTCAGAGGCCAATCCCGGCCTTGAAAGAGGAAAATAAATTATAACTGACTAATTGCAACAAATCTTAAAAACTTGCAAAGCAGTTGAAAGCGCACATAATTTTGAGTTAGGGCTCACTAGTCCAATTGAAAATCAAGTTACTCAGGTCTTCAAAAGCATTCTCAATCAAGGGAACGTTTCTGAAAATTCCTGGGAGACTAATTTGGAAAAAGTGAGAACAATTATCAAAGAAATCAAAAATATAAAAGTCCTTGGCGATGATGGAATTTTGCTCAGCCCATATCTCGTGAAAATCGAACCTTGTCTTGTCAACTCGAATTTCGCACATGACATCTTCAAGCGCAATTTCATTCAAAACCTTGTCGTAGTCCCTGATGGGATTCGAGTCAACGGAGCAGATTGTTGGAACATTTAAAAAACATACAGAATCGTTGCAGACAAAATACAATTTACTTTGATAACTAAATTAGGAGTACCTTCCCAGAAACAACCGGCTGGATAAAGTTTTCGCACGTAGTTATGTTTGAAGTATAGGTGAAGCACATCGGAAATCATGATGTAATTTCCTCAATCCGACACGTTTTCTGGGGAGCAACTTTTCCGAAAAACGAGCAAGAAAAACGCATAACAAAAAATCCACTTCTAAAAGTGTGAGCAAAAGCTTGTTAAAAAGTAATAATTGGAGGGTGAATTGAAAACCACACCGCTACGGCGCAACGTGATGGAACTTGTGTTTTTGAGCTCACTTCAGGCTGATTTTTCTACATGTACCTTGATGTGATTTTGTTATCTTCGTTTAAATTTATACAGGTTGAATAACCATTCCAAATTTAAATTGAATACTTTAAGAATGTGCCTACAGTCACCCCATAGTTATGAGGGAATTTAAAATCGCTCATAATATTAAAATGGTGCCTTCCTTAATCGAATGGTTAGAGTCCGCGACTACAAAGCAAAGCTATGCTGGAGGTGTCTGGCTTCGATTCCCGGTCGGTCGAGGATCTTTTCGTAATGGAAATTTCTTTGACTTCTCTGGGCATAGAGTATCATCGTACCTACCATACGCTATACGAATGCGAAAATGGCAACTTTGGCAAAGAAAGCTATCAGTTGATAACTGTGGAAGTGCTCAATGAATACTGAACTAAGAAGCTGGCTCTGTCCCAGTAAGGACGTTATGCCAAGAAGAAAAGGATAAATTTAAAAAATTAAAACTTTCCGACTCAACATGGATTATTCCATATGAGGTGTACAAAAAGATGGTGTTGATTGTTGTTAAAAAATAATATGTCAAGAATACTAAAAGAGCATAATTTCACGAAATAATAAACATTAATTTCTTACAAGCCTATATACCAGGCTATTGATACTGTGCTAAATTTTCCCATTTGCTACCTTCTCCTCGAGAGGGAAGCAACAGGAGAAGGGAAAACTGGAGATTTATTGGAGACACGATTGCTATTCACATAAATGCCATTCGACCTGGAATGTCGCATCGAACGCATAGGTTTCAGTACGGAAAACCGCAAACCGGATCCTTCTGGTTGGGAATGATAGTGGTTTACCAGACTAGACCGGCGATGCACACCAGAAAGCCCTAGTGCAACCACGCCATCGTTGATGACGATGAATTTGACGATGCATCCTAAATGGGTCCATTGTACACACGTCTCGTTATTCCAACCCCAGATACAAATACAACTGAGCACATTCCGATTGTGTGCTGTTTGGAATCGCCTCCAGGACTGGTAAGTAGGCACACAGAACGGCTAACCGATAATTTTGAATCACCTTGGTACACATACTGATTGAGGAGCACTTGCCTACTCTTGCTGTATATGAAAAAATCATGATTATCTAAACAAATTTACATAGTTGATAACTCCTAGGAAGCATATGCCTATATTTTTTAACGAACATGAATCCTTGCCTGGCAAAGTACTGGTTTAGGCACAAACAATCGAAAGATGAAACGCTGTAAAATAAAACGCCGAATATTAAAACGTAGGAAGCCACATCACGTCCGATTACATATGCAATTGATATTGTTTGGTACAAAGTGAACAATTTATTCTGCCGAAAAAAAAACATTTTCTCAAGAAATGTTCGTTTATTTCAAATTCTCTCCTATCACGTTTTATCCTTTCGACGCTATGTCCCTTCGAAGCCATGTGTCTTTGTCGCTATGGTCGAATATGATGAAGAAGAGAAAAAACATTGAAACTCTTTCGTGTCACGCTAATAATTTTCGACCTGTTGTCCTCTCGATCATTTGTCCTTTTGACCATTTGGCTTTTGACCGTTAAATATGAATATAACATCAATTGTTTCTATTATTTTAATTGAGAATTGTGGTCTGAATCAACCACGATCATTTGACAAGAACAATATAACTTTTTATTTTATTAAATTCATTTCATATCGCAAACAGTTTTTATGTATTTATTTGTTATTTTTTAAATATATTAATCCTTTTCATACTTCTGTTAATTTAGAATATAATTCAAGATGATCAATTGTTACTGTTCTTCTTTTCAGACCCTCCTTTCCCTCGTGGTCTTTTGTCCATACACAAATTTTAATATTTGGATGAATCGTGGTCATTTAAGTTTTAAGTTCAATTTTAAATTATTTGAGCTAGTGTTTTATCTGTTATAAATCGGTCGACTCACCTGGTCACAAGGTGAGTATTCGTAGACTTGCACGCGAGTTTGCGAACAATATAGAGACTACGGTGATAGACTTACGCGCTGGCCTCACGGGGTAGGCCAACAGTCCCCCGGGGTGCGCAAGCTTCTGGTTGGCTAACTGCTCTACTCGTTGAACGTCTAGAATCACCAACTTTGTCACGGGGCGCTCAAAGACTCTGGTGTCTGTCTGTACTATCACTGATCGAGTATGTCTGTCTTGGCTAGAAGTCGTAGCGACGACCCTGCCTTTTGGCCAACAGTTCCGTGGTGACTTCGGGTCGACGATGACGACGACATCTTCGGTAGCTGGGGGTTTCACAGGTTGGAACCACTTTGACCAGCGGGTGATCTCCGGTAGATAGTTGGTTACCCAACGTTTCCAATATATATTCGCCAAGATCTGCGAAGTGCACATATTCTGCTTGAGAGTATGGCTACTATCATCCAAGTTGGATTGTGGTTTCGAGTCGTTTGATGAACCAAGCAGAAAATGGTTGAGAGTGAGGGCTGGGCGGAACCTTCATCAAGTGGAATGTGTGTAAGAGGTAACGAGTTAACTGTGTTCTCGATCTTGATCAGCAAATTGTACTTAATGTGTACTGATTGAGTGGTCAAGCAGGTTGCTAGCATTCCTCAGCGCTTTTCGCGCCTTCTGCCGAAAACAACTTTGATTGGGCCAAAATAATTGGTGCCTACGTAGGTGAATGGACAGGTTAACGCTTCTAGGCGATCGGTTGGCAGTTTTGAAGTAAGACCTTCAAAAAGGCGAGAAAGTGGCAATGAGTCCTACCGGGTCGAATATGGTCATCAGCACTCGCAACACTTCTCGTTTTGTAGGACGTCGGCCTCCCTGCAACAAATCGGCATCGTATTGATTCTAGCTACAATAATGATTCCAGGTGATCAGCTGTTGTATGCCTAATTAGAACCTTCTCAGTGGCCAGTTTAGTAGACATGTCTAAGCTCTGCTCCAGTAGTCATGCATTACTTTTTTGGAGTTGCTGATCCAATTCCGTATCTCGAAGCCACTCTGGGCGTGGATTTGCCAAACATCCTTGGATACTTGCATCGCTTCTTCCTCTGTTGCTACGCTAATAAGCATGTTATCGACGAAGTTGGATTTGATGATTGCTTCAAACGCCTCCGGATAACTTCCGAAAAAAAAAAACGGTCAGAGTTAACGTTTCTGATGTATTGCGCGCTGCTAGGAGAACATCCAAATTCATCATCGTCATGGCATAAATCACCAGTTCACCTGATGGAACATCTCTCGGATGACCCCAGTCTACGCAACAGGATGCAGCTGGAAGCGCAGTAGAATTCCGAGAAGATAGCACAACAGATCCGGGTCCTTCAGGAGCAGGGTTGTTAACGTTAATCAACGATCAACGTCGTTAACGTTAATGTAGATCCTGATTAACGTCAACGCCGTTGCGTTGATTTTCATGGTTGTTAGCGTCAACGTCAACGGGTTGCGTTAAATCAACGATAACGTATAGCGTTAACCTAATCGTTGATTGTCTGTGCGGTTCGTGTAGCTGCGAATTTTCAATTTATATCTATAAACAAATGGTTGCTATACAGATATCGTATCCAAGGTATCCAAGAATGAAGAAACTTCATGAGGTACCTAAAATTTTTCATCATTCTGCTCTCGATTGCCAATCTGTGCAGAGCTTACGTGCCCATACACTTTTTTTCTGAAGATCCTTAAATCTAGTAAAGTTGTGCAAAATGTGTTTCACCCGAGATTTCGCGATGTAGTCAAACAACTCCGAGCAACCTCAGCATGATGTCATCGACCGATGCATTCCAATTCAAGAATTCTGACACGACAAACTTAGTTGCATTGATAAACCAACTAACCAAGCAAGAAGGGATTACACAAATCTTTATCATTGTGAGATCAAAATAAACTTGCCTCGATGCAGATTTTCTTGACATTCTATCAAATTGTAGGTATACCCGTACAATTACAATTGTGTCATCTCAATTAAATACTACTTCTTCATGAACAACAGGGCTGAATCTAAGTGTGTCCGAAGCGAGTACGAGGGCTACTTCAGTGTCTGCCGAAACATTAAGAACTATTCGAGATCTGGGTGAAAACTTAAAGCATAGAATCAACATGAACTACCCCGATGACATAGGAGCATTTCTCGTGGCTTTGTTACCAGGTTTTATCTAGCTCAGATCGATACTGGTCAATCTTACAATGCTACAGCCAGACTTGTCTTGTCCTTTCATTGTTATTCCTTGCCACATGATTGATAATGGATGATAGAGACTGTTTCCTAATGCATGCGATTTTGGAAAACGATCCACGAAAAACCTAGAAATAAATACATATGGATATATGAACGTCCAAAACCTACATTAGTTGTTATTTTATTCATAATGGGATTTAATAAATATGTATTTTAGATGCTGCATGAACTGTTGCATTTTTGTCTTTTCCGATTTATATAGTTCTAAATCCAGAGTCAAAAAAATTTTATATCATCTAAAACTAGAAATCACAAATTCGGGATCATTAACGTAAGAAACAACGTTATCGTTAACGTTAAATCAACGCCATACGTTGACGTTATCGTTGATCAACGACTCGGGCAAAATCAACAAAGGTTTCGTTAATCGTTACAATCAACGTCAACGAATCAACGAAACGGCGTTAATCGTTGATTAACGTTAACAACCCTGTTCAGGAGAACCGAATTCAACGATACACTTTATCGGTCGCGTCCCATACTATTCGAACTTTCCCGGGCTGTTTGGGTTTGTGAGCCATGCGTTGGTTGATTGCTGCTGAACTTCATGCAGTGAAAGTTTACGAATGTTCCCTTTAACAATGTAGTCGACTATCTTCTGCTGCAAGTCTTCTGCAAGTTGAGGATCGTTTGCTATGCGTTTTTCTATCAAGCAGACGGACGTTGTCATAGCACCAGAGAAGGCCAGTCTCGAGGCGATCGCCTACGAAGCGTGTAAGAGATTTCAGCAGCGTCTCGGCTCGTTCATCTTCGGCTGACAGAAGTGGCTTCGATGAGCTATTGACTCCTAGGCAGTCGATTGTGAAGTAGTCTTTCATCGCTTGATGGATATCATCATCGAACCGCTCATTCAGCGAGCAAACGTGGAAGCTGTAGTGGAACATAATCGACGAGTCTCCGGATTCCAAATTGCCACAAAAGGTCCTCCTAATGATTTAGTTTTACATCTTGAAAAAATCATCGTAGAGTTTTTCTAAGGGTAACCATAGAAGTCACCTTAGAGGTTCCATCATGAATTCCTTCAGACTCTCTTTCAAAAATTTTTCAAGAAAATCATTAGTGCTCAAGGAATGTATCCAATGATTTAACCATCATTTTCTTAAAACTTCCATCAAGATTATCGTTTACAACATTTTCTCCAGGGGTTTTCTAGAACTTCCTTCAAACTTATCGTTCAAATTTCAGCTAGAGAAATCTCCAGAAAGAGATCAAGGGTTTCTTTTTGGAAATTATTGATGAAATTTTTCAAAAATCTGAAAGATATTTCAGAAGGAAATCTTAGAGCAGGGATTCCCAAAGTGGGCGATTTTCAAGTTCAGGGGGGCGAAAATTTGTGAAACTGAATTTGGGGGGCGAAAACGCATAAAAAGGGGGCGAAAGTACCAGTAATGAAATTAAAGAATAATGAAAATTATAGGAGACCTATTTATTTTACCTTTTTTTTTATTTGTTTGTACTTTATTCATGCCTCAACCCTTTGACGATTGTCCAGAACAGAATGTTTGAATTTGTCAGTATGAATCATATACTGACATTTTATCAAAAGAAAACGTAGATCTCAATTGTTGAGTTCTGTTTGATCTTTCGACCTTGACGCTTGCTCCTGCGGGAGCGAGTGACGAGGGCAGGATCAAACATGTCGCGCGTCGGTCGAGTGAAGTGAAAAATTTCCGCGATCGGTTAGTTCTGTTTGATCTTTCGACCTTGACGCTCGCTTCTGCGGGAGTGGATCACGAGGGCAGGATCAAACATATCGCGCGTCGGTCGAGTGAAGTGAAAAAGTTCCGCGATCGGTTAGTTCTGTTTGATCTTCCGACCTTGACGCTTGCTTCTGCGGGAGCGGGTGACGAGGGCAGGATCAAACATGTCGCGCGTCGGTCGAGTAAAGTGAAAAAGTGCCGCGATCGGTTAGTGCTGTTTGATCTTCCGACCTTGACGCTTGCTCCTGCGGGAGCGAGTGACGAGGGCAGGATCAAACATGTCGCGCGTCGGTCGAGTGAAGTGAAAAATTTCCGCGATCGGTTAGTTCTGTTTGATCTTCGACCTTGACGATTGCTCCTTGGCAGTGTGTCAAGAAAGCCCGAGCAGTCGTCAGTTGTTTTCCCTCTCGGGTCGTGCGCCTATTTTCTCTGAGTGCTTTTATATAGCCGAGCAAACGAGTTAAGCTGAATGTGGATTGTTGCTGCTCAGTCAAGGATGACGGATCAATTGGTGAGCTCGTTTCATGCTACTATTTCTAATCTATAAAATATGTATGACTGCACATTTAATCGATACAACGGTAGGACGTAAATATTATTTTTCAACAAACTATGAATGGTTCGTCACTGTGAGTGTCGACATAAACTCTAATTCATGAATTATTTATGTTTCACATTTTTTTGTTTTCAAAACACCCCTTTCTTTTTATCTTTATTTTTGTAATTATAAAAAAAACTTTGAATGGTTCGACACTACAAGTGTAGACTTGCGAAAGGTTCACTTTATTCAACAAACTTTGGATGGTTCGCCACTGTAAGTGTCGGCATAAGAATAAGAGTGTTCTATGATGTTCCAGCCAATCGAGTTTTTGTTTCTTTTCAAATAAGTAAAATATAATAACACATGCTTTCGTCCTGACAGCTGTATGAATGTTACATTTAGATATTTGTTCAACAAACTTTGAATGGTTCGTCACCTCAAGTGTCGGCATAATTTTCCTTTACATAGAAATTGTTCATATCAAATGGAAATATAATATTTTCATAAAAGCATATTTATATTTGACAAAAAACTATTTATCATAGTCTAATCACTTATCAAAGTGAATCCTTTGACCCAACGATCCTCCCCATTAACAAACATCCTTCCCAGTAACCTTTGTGGAGATGCAGAGGCAAACACGGTCTCCAAATAGCAAAGGTTACACACTAACATTCCTTCCCCCAATCCCACCTGACTGCAAGGACGTGGCCGGCGCCGTTATTGACCATGTATAAATAGAGGCACTGAATTATGCACACTGAAGAAGATTATGGCCAATCCCAGCCGAACTTCTAGTTGATTCTTTGTGCATTTTCACTGACTTCGGTCAATCACGGAATAGCAACCATTGATATGTGTAGTCAGTCTAAGCTAAGCTAAGCTAAGCTAAGCTAAGCTAAGCTAAGAAAACGTAGATCTCAATTGTTTTAAGATATCATTGAAAGTATTTTTGAAGAAAGAAATTTTTGAAAGTTCTTGGAATTTCTGACACTTATTTTAAAATCTGAACAAAATATTTTGGTAGCTTTCTTGTAGGGGAGCTTAAAATTAGCCAGCTAATGTTTTTATTTATTCATTCCGGGTTTTCGCGAAACCAGCACTATACATTTGAAATTTTGGTTACACGGGTCCTATCAGTCATCATGATACCAACTATTTTAAGTTAAAAATTGTCAATTCGACTGGCAAAAGTCGGATGCTATTGATAAAATAAATAATTGCCAAAGACGGATAATTTTAAACAGGGCTGATACAAATATTTATTTTATTTTATATCACAAAGAGTCGAAAGTTTCGAAGGGAAGAGAAAAATTTTATTGTATTTTTGACTCCCATAAGACATTAAAACATTTTAAGTCACCAAACCTGGTAAAACAAAGATTGAAAATGGTGCAAGAAAATTGCTATTTTGTCGTCACTTTCTTCCAAAGAATCGAAAACAAAAGCTTGTTGAATTACCTTTTTTATTTTTTTTGTTCCTTATTTATTTTTAATACGTTGCAGAAATCTGTAATATGATTGATATGCGTTACGGGACAATTCAGTTTGAGGGCTTATTTACTGAAAAAATTGTGTGGTTTACTGAAAACTAGTTTTACTGAAAAAATTGTGTGGTCTTGTTAGTGCAGCTGATATATCAATGGACAATACGTTGAAAAATGACATCAACTCAATTTTGATGAAAATGCATCGGACTGACTTACGATTCACGGCCAAAACTACTATAATAGTAAACCTGATAATTTGACAAACTCTCGACAAACTTCGGAAAATCAACTAATAATTCCGTTTTATACTTTTATTCATATAGGGGGGCGATTCTGAAATATGTTGACCTCAAGGGGGCGAAAGTCAAAAAAGTTTGGGGAACACTGTCTTAGAGTGTCATCTGAGGGGTCATGCACAAATTACGTCACGCTCCAAGGGGGGGGGGGGGTCACTGTCAACTTTGACAGGTGCTGGCCGTTGTTTTCAGATTTCCTGAAGGAGAGAAAGAGAGCGATTTTCTGATGACGTCACCGTGCAATGGGCAATAAGCCATAGTCCATTTCGTTTTGCCGCGTTCCTGAGTCGTTTGAGGCTAGCTGCCTGCGAAGAGGGTCAGTTTGTCTCAGTCACCATCTGATACTGACGGAGGATGGATGTACTCCCCAAAGCACGGTCTTCCGTGCGGCGTCTTCTGATGGCTGGACGGGTGTTTTTTTTTTTGTGGAGGTAGTGTATAATAAGGTACTCTTATATTCAAGGATACGAGGTGATAAATGTTTGAATGTATAATATATTACACAAACCATATCCCGAAGATGGTGACTGATTTATTTTCTCATCTATACTTGAAATAGTTTAAGAATATGGTCTGTAACATACCTCCAAATCATTTACAGATACAATTATGGGCCTCGCATATTAACTTCAAACTGAGATTTTTCTGCTTGTTTACGCGTTAGATTTCTTGAAATCAATATCAAAATATTAAATGAAATGCTTACCACAATTTGGAGGCCCCTATGAACTCGGGGCACGGTGCGGACCGCACCTAGCTAGGCTACTGCGAAGAACATATGAATCAATACATTGTGTATGATACTTCAGCGTTATCAAGCATTCGTTTTCGTGAGTGTTGAACGATCGTAGAGCTTATCACATCGCTGGCGTTGTTCCGTAATCGGAAGCTGTTGTTGATAGTTGTATACGTTATTTTTGCTGTTTTGTATCTTCAAATAATCGTGCTTAGTTGTTCCTACGTTTATAAAGCGTCGTGGATTACGGATAATTTCTGTAGCACGTAAACCCACCAAATTTAGTTTCGCATCTAATCAGTGGTTCAGCGACTGCCATTACTACTTTGAGATGGAAAGAGACAAAGCCTGTAAAAAATGCTCTCAGTGTTTTGATTTTAATATCGATGCTTAAACTCTTTGTGAGCGGGATTGCGCGGGATTTTTCCACGCTAAATGTGTTGGACTCAGTGTCGAAGACTTGAGCGTACTCTCATCGAATATAATCTGGATGTGTAATACCTGTATGCATAAGTTTCGGAGAATGAGAGACAATATTTCGGCAGAACCTACAAGAGAAGAGAGCAACGTGAAATCAATAGATGATGAAGTGAAACAGCTGAAAGCTACAGTGGCAGAAATTGTGGAAACGCTATCCAAAATTGTACCAGCTGCCTCCTCAAGTAAGGCCCCTTTACTTCATTCCACTCCAATATCTTCGTGGCAACTACTCAATCAAACCGAAGCAATTGGCCCAAACAGGGAGAGTGATGAGAGACTGCGCACTACGAACGATGGTGACTTCTCCTTATTTCTGTCCAATATAGATGAGTGTGCTACTGAACGGGATGCACAGAAAATGGTTTTGCAAGCGCTTGGTACTCACGAACCCGAGAACGAACCCGATATTGTAAAACTCACATAAAAATGGAATCATCGAAGAAAAGTAGATTATATTTCGTTCAAAGTTGTACTAAATAAGCGATGGAAACCTCGTGCAATGAATCCGTGTGTTTGGCCGAAAAATGTATAATTTCGAGAATTTAGGCTGTTACCGTACGGTAACCTTTTGATTAAAATAGATGTGGGTCTGTAGGGTGATAGACGATGTAAAGCAAGTTAACGTGCAAATTGAACGGTGCGGGCGGCTGGCTAGCTAACGCTCCAAACGCAGTTTAACTAATGGGTGGTTGCGTAACAGTGGCTGCACCAAAAGACCGGATGGGGGAAAACGCAGCAACAATACGGGGAAAATGTATGTGTTGAGGCCGCTAAGATGCGACAGAGCTGAGAGGCGGCAGTTGAGAGAAGGCTACCACCCGGGAAAGACGTCCGATTTGGAGAATTTTTTACAGCTTTAACTCGTGGCAAGTGATAGCAGCTCGTGGTCGCCAAGTCAGTGGGTGAAACTTTGGTCGACCGCATTATATCTGGGTCGGCAACCAGTAAGCCGAACCAAAATCGGGGTTGGTACCCCACACACCATAACCAAGCATATCGCCTAGTGACATCCTGGGAGCACGGTGCTCCAACCCCAGCAGCGGAGTGCCAAGTCCTGTTCTTGAGGCCCATCAATCCCGCACTGCCTCGGAGTCACCACGTTGAACGATAAACCCTCTGCGATCCTCAAGCAATCCTCAGCCGTCGTCAGGCCCGCCGGCCGGCCCCTCGATTCCGGCTACTATCGAAACTCGCCTGTAGATCGGTCGCCGAAGACTGCTTCGCCCGCCTTCAACGAACACGCTAACCTGTCCGCCAGCGGAGACGATCCCAGTGAGTGACCGCATGCAGCCACCCTTTGGCGTTTGCCAATCGTGTCGACGATACCCCATCGCGTCAGCATCCCTTCGTGCCGTCCGCCACATAGAGTCCGCCATACTCTGCGTCGAGCAAAAGTGGGAACCTCGCCACCGTCCAGCACCGAAAGTGACCAATAAATTGATGTAAGTTGAATTCCATTCCATTACTGTAGGACTCCCACATCCGAAACTCTCCCCTACTAAACACGCCCTGGGACCCGGGAGACAGAAGACGGCCTTTGGTGCCCACCCCGGAAGCGGCCGTTGGCTCAAGACCAGCTGCTTGGGGCTTAGGCCAGTCCCCTTCTGGGACTGAGCATCTTCTCCCGGGGTCAACTCGTTTCAAGGCAAAGCGAAACGTGGAAACCTGTCTAATTCTATTAGATTTGTATGCATGTGAAATGTCTTCTGTTTATTCGTTGTGTTTTGTTTCGGAAATATTTAAGAGAGATTTTGTGGATAGGATAAATGTTGATAATGTGTAAAGAGAGGTTCTGTTAATTTGTTGTTTAAATGTGAATTATGTACACTAGTTTAAGTCATTCAATAAGACCGAACAGGTCAGTTGGATTATCAATAAATAAATAAATAAATAAATAAATAAAACACTTTTTAATGATGGGTGGGTAAAAATTTGGTCTCCTCGACTTAAATTACAAAAAAAAGGTCTATGCATGATCTATTCATAATTTCATGTTCTGCTCACAATCTCACTATTGCTATATACTACACACATTTCTTTCCGAATCCCGGACAACTCATGAAAAGCATAATTGTGAAAAATATCTATCAAAACAAGCCTTGGGTACTTTTGAATGGAGAATTTCGAAACATTTCATGGGTAATCCTTGCTCATAAGAAGTAGATTGTTCAGGATTTGAAACTGTTCGGAATTTAAATTTGAACGGTATTAATTTCACAGCGTAACAAAAATGACATTTTTGTGTGTCTTAAGAATCAAATTATGTGTCTCTGATAGATTTGGGGCTACTGAATCTGATTCCGTTTTCAGTAATGTTCCAGCACGTCACAATTTTTAGCTACAGGTCGCCAAAGTTGCTAGAAACACTGGATTCATTAATGTTTACATCAAATTTAAACAATGATTTATCAAAAGTTTTTGGAAATTAATCCACCAAGTATGCAAAATAGGACTTTAACTTTCATTTTAGATATAATTTGGTTGAAATTACTTGATTAAATTTAGATTATATCGAGTTTTTCAACATGCTTGCAGTCTCCATACGAAATTATTCGTTTCTCTTATATGGCAAAATACAATACTTTTCTAAAACAATAAAAAATAACTGTTGAGCATCGGAAGTATTGTTGGTAAGTATTACATGAAATTTGAGTTCTGAGGCAAATTAAGCAAATAAATTTTCTTAAGTTTCTGAAAATGGCAGTGGATTCAGCAACTCTTAGTTAAGTAAATAGCGGTATTTTGGTGCTTGTGACAAAACCATGTTCCGCAGTGTAATTGTTAAAAAAAAACAAAACAATGTTTTTAAAATTGAGATAGCCGAAACAGTAAACGCACAGTTATTCAGCAAGACCAAGATAAGAGTAGTGGGTTCGAATCAAGGATCTTCTCGTAATGGAAATTTTCTCCGGTAACTGACATGGAATTAGTCATCTCACTCTATGTGCTTAACGTCCAAAATGCGATATGTGGGCCAAAAAAAAAAAATAAAATCTCTGGAACAATTTCATTTGCTACAAGCAGGTTGTGTGCTGCATATAAGTTGGATTTACCAGCTGTAATGATCATGTAAGGGAAATGTATGTATGTTTTCGATTGGTGGTGAAAGGGGGCGGGTGAGATATCAATTCAAAGTTGTGATGTAAAATCAAATCACTCAATAAAAAAAAACTCAGAGTATCAGATGTGCTCATCTGCGAGAAAGTCATCGATGTTTTATAAAATTCATGAAGTCAGCAATTAATCTAAATCTTCCCGGTATGATGAAGCATCCACATTTGATGCTCCAAAAACGCAAAAAAATGTCGAATATAGGGTGAGCTTACCAGTATTCATCAACGGTAGATAAACTTTTGAAAATATACCAATACGGTGTCTGATTCACTGTGACTAATCCAGGTACTATGGCAAAAACTGGTGCATGCACCCTATCGGTAAGTTTTTTTTTCTACCCACCTATCGCCAGTAGATCAACCACGTTGGCCGTATATAAAATTCAATTATATTTTCCAAAAAGCTTGAACAAATATTTACTTTCATATGGGAATGGGCCTACTTTGACCACACACGCTAGGATTCAGCAAAACATGTACGATGTGGGCGGTAATCGTGGTCAGTGCGTTAGTGGCATTTGCACCATCACCGAGCGAGCACTGAGTACTGTAACACGTTGGCAAATTGATCACTATATTGTATCGTTTTGACGTTTTGTCCTTTGAAATTAAGATATTGACAAACAAATTTCGGAAAAATCAGTACTACGTTGATCTCTATCAGTGAAGGTAATTGATTTATAACGAATTAACATTTGAACAACTACCGTAAAACTAAACATAACATAAACTTTGAAATTGAATTAAATGGAAAAATTGGAGTGAAGTTTGCAAATAAGTTACACGTCTTCTCAGAGAGAATCGAACTCACGACTCCATGTTGTTATTAGATTTGAGAAACTTTGTTGTTGTGAGCATGTTGGCCAAAAAACTATTTTATACAACAAGTGATGAAAAACAGCCTATTACGATGAGAAATTGTAAAAAGTTTGAAATAATTTAAAAGCTATAAATAAATTACTATTAGATACCGACCTTATCAAATTCGCTCCGGATCACGGTACTTTGGTTTACTGGACGAGGACCCTTTTTAACTGTAACCGAAAAAGCATATGTGCGAGGTCACAGCACCGGTGGCTACCAAGTGGAAAGCTGTATTTTTTTTTCGCGAGCTCATCCAGATCCCGCTGAGCCAGGGGTTTAAATTATTACAGTTTCATGCAGACAAGGCAGATATGTACAGGTTGGTTGGTCAGTTGAAATGGTCAGCTATCCGGTCGAAGCACAGTCATCACTTCTCGTCAAGATCGAACCACCATCAATATGTATTTCGTATGCGCATAGATTTAGCATGGCAATGGGAACCGATATTCGGCAAATCGTGCGGAAAAACCGTGATGTAGTGAAATGTTATGCATTAGTGCGGAGCCATGAAAACGGCAAAACAGCCGGTTCAGAAGCGGTAATTTTTGGAATGATGTCTTTTTTGAGTAAAAAGAATTGTTATGTTCACGTGGAAATTGTTGATATGGATTTTTTCTAGTGCACTGTTGTAAAATGGACAAATGTTTTAAGTAAAAAAACAAGGGAGAATTCACGTATTCTAGGAATTCTAAGCTAATGTCGCGCTTCTTTTGCAATTTTCTCGGACATCAGCAGACAAATTAGATTGCCGGTGCCAATAGTAGACTACCTAAGCTATAAAAAATCATAGAAACATAACAAAAAGCCTTAACAGAGATCTTTTGGCGTCAACAAAAAGATTTCAACCTCTACTATATGGGAAAAATATAAAAAGAGTGATAAAACTATTTTTTTAACATAAAATCACTTGAGCCACTTTTGGTACACGTGTTCCAGCAGTTGCTCCAAGTGTAGACATTAGGGAATGATGCAAGGTATTTTAAACAAAATGGTAGATTTTTATATAGGTTTAACATTTTTCCCTCCGAACATAAACTAATATCATTTGAATGAAGCATAAAGATCACCTCTGGGGATTTTCTTCATTTTTATGCATCCATTTTCAAAACTGCTTCAATCTGTTGATCCACTACTGGAACACGATGGCTACTACTGGTGCAAGGGGGCAATTTTTTTGCGTTAACTCAATTATTTATACAGTACTGACCCGATTTTGTCAGCCCCCGATTTTGTCTGCCCCCGATTTTGTCTACCCCCGATTTTGTCAGCTTTTAACCCGATTTTGTCAGCCTATTTTAAATTTGTCAAAAAATTGTTATCGTCATGTTTTATCACGTTCACATTGAAATTGATGATGATGTTTGATGTCATGCACGCATGGGCGTAGCCAGAGGGTGCAATGGCAATGCCTTTTATTTGGTGTTAAGAATCGATATTACCAATATAAGGGAGGGGGAGCCCCTGATAACAAAAACTGGCTACGCCCATGTCCATCGCCCTCTTAAAAGTTCATGTAACCATGTAACACGTCAATATTTGAAAAACAGGAACAAAATAAAATGACCCGATTTTGTCAGGTTCCCCATTTTGTCAGCCTAAAATTCATCGAGAGGCTGACAAAATCGGGTCTTTACTGTATAACTTTTTGATAGAATAAAAACCTGAAATTTGACAAATCGACTTAACTAGAGGCGATCTATCTACCAAAAATTTGCGCATGTCGTTTTTATCGAAAAATGTACGTTTTATTCCATAGTCCAATCTACTGGTACATTACAACCATTGGTACCGGCACCCTAATTGTGTTTAAGTCATATGGTGGATGGATTTTGAAGCGTGTTTAACCTTCCAGTCGTCGCGCGGTTTGTCACCGTCAGAACCACCACGCTGCTGTTGTTAACGAAAAGCGAGGTTTTTTCAACAGTGTTGTACAAAATACAACAGCGCGACGAATGAAGTGTTAAGAAGGTGAGTTTGAAGGAGCAAGAGGAATGCTAGAGAGCAACCATTGAATATATATGTAGCTGTAGGGATGAAGTCGATGAAACGATTTATTCGATAAGAAGTAGTGAGCAGACTTTACAGAAGAAAAATACAGCACAGACGGCCATGCTGCAGTAAGGGACTCGGAAAAACGTGAGTCTACATAGACGAAAACAACAGAGTGAGTGTAAGGTGCAGGAACAGCTGTGTTAGTCTCAAGAAACACGGAAAGTCTACCATGACATCCCGCAATGGCTTCGTGCCGCGAGCCTAAATGTGCAGGGACAACGAAGTGAGCATGTTTACGGATTGCCCGGCCATTTTGCTTGTCCCGGGATTCGGAACAATAATCAGAATTGTCATTCTGTTCCTGTTTGTAAAGTAGTTACCGTGATGAATCATAATCCGGACGGTACCAATATTCGGAAACTCTGATAATATTGATTTAGTAAAGGAAAAATTAAATGCTAATATGTTGAAATTTATGCATCACATTTACCTTTAACATTGTTTTTCATTTTACTGAAATTCGTAATCTAGTAACCATTGCTAATTAATTGATAAAAATAAAAACAGAATAGTTGTTCCAGTCAGACATTATTTCTACACAGTGCAGTTTTTCTCGGTTGAGCGTCGATGGAAGTTCCACCAAGTTCGGGTTGATGATTTTGTGATTGATTCCAATTATTTCAAAGGTGTTTTCAACATAAGTGCGAACAAGACTATTAATTAATAACGCAGTGACACGAATATTGATAAATTTGGGTTAAATGCTATTATTTAAGTGTTCAAATAGCCTGTCCGGAATTGGAGACGAGTGGCTCGAAAACCGGACGAGATAAAATATTCCGTATGTGAATATGGTGCTCAACATTAACATAATGTCAAAAATTCAACACTGAGGCTATTGGAAAAAATATAAATTGCTTCTTAATAAATATTCAATATTGTTGATAAAAACGGAATAATTTGTTGACGAAATCGGAACGTGACAAAAACGGAACGTGATAAAAACGGAACATACCTGTATAAGTGATGTGTAAAACCATACATATTAACATTCCATTTTTTCTCTTAATTGATAAATTTCATCAGAGTGTCCGGATGTTGATACCGTCCGGATTTTAATTCGCCACTGTACTAGAAATAAAAATAAGTTAGTTGTTTATGTAGGACGTCATTCCATCGCGGTCCGTTTTGATTCAAGTTTGACATATTTTTGTTGATTGTTTGGACAATTCCAGAAAGATACTTTTGATGTTCGATAACAGTACTGATGTGAAAAATAATGCAAATGTGTATTCAAACGGTGCTAAAAGAGACTGTCCGGAATTATGAGCCAAATCCGGAAATTATATGGAAAAACTACTTTGAACAACAGTGTTCTGAGTTATCAGAAGATGGGTCAATGTAAAATTAATTATGTACATCTTTCGTTATCAGAATCGAGCCGCACGAAAAAGAGCTCAAACCACACGCGCTTCAGATCAGGTAGTTTTTTTTTTTCCTAGTTCGTTTATTTGGGGCTCAAATGCGTGTAACGCTTTACGGAGCCGAAGTTCGTTTTTGTACTATTTACAATTTATTTACATTTTCATTACCAAAGTTAGTATGGGATGGAGCCAGGGTACTCGTGGCAACTCGAGGTTAATGGTCACAATTTTGAAAGGGAAGGACATGGTAAGGATTGGGTTTAGGGTTCTCTGCAGCTCATCCGGGAGGTAAAGCGTGGTAGCTCTATTATCGTGTCATGGCGTTGGTACCAATTTCTTGCCGGTATTCGTCTGCCGGATGGCCAGGATCCTCAATCCAACACAAAAGGGACAACACAGAGAAAAAAAAAACTGGAGAAGAGAACACAAGAGAATTAAACTTTTATACAAGACAAGCGAAGGAAATTGTAAATTGCGACCATATAAGTGAAATCGCGGGTGCCCAACACATCTCTAACTGGAACATAGGGTTGTCTACCTCGGGCCGCAAGGGTATCCAAAAGTTGCGCTCTGGAGGCGTCCATATCCGGGCACTGCCAAACTACGTGATCGATGTCATCATAACCGGAACCACACCTACTACAAATATTGCTCAGCGCGAGGTTAATCCTGTGTAGATGTGCATCTAGCGAGTAATGGTTGGCCATAAGTCTTGACATCACGCGAATGAAATCTCGACTTATGTCCAAACCTTTCCACCAGGCTCGCAAGGAAACTCTAGGAATTATGGAATGTAACCACCGTCCCAGTTGGTCATTTAGCCAATCGCTTTGCCAACCGTGAAGAGAATTTTGACGTACTAAATGAAAAAATTCATCGTGTGAAATTCGTCTATCATAAATCTCACCTTCCTCAGCGCCCACCTTTGCGAGAGAGTCCGCCTTCTCATTGCCATAAATTAAGCAATGTGAGGGGACCCATACAAAGGTAATCTTATATGATCTTTCGACCAGTGCACACATCTGCTCTCTTATTTTTGTAAGAAAGTAAGATGCATGCTTTACAGGTTTCATCGATCGGAGAGCCTCAATAGAACTGAGACTATCCGAGAAGATGAAGAAGTGGTCTGCGGGCATGTTTGAGATCATCCCCAAAGCGAAGTTGATTGCTGCCAGCTCAGCAACATAAACCGTGCAAGGTTCCTGAAGTTTTCGGAAGGCGGAAGAGTTTTCATTGAAGACACCGAAGCCAGTGGATCCATTTATACGGGACCCGTCAGTGAAATATCTCCTGTAGGAATCGACATTCTGGTACTTTGCGTTAAAAATACGTGGGATAGTAATACATCGAAGTTGATCTGGAATTCCATGAATAGCTTGTTTCATGGACAGATCATATTCAACAGAGGAACTGTCATTGGTGAAGCGTACACGTGGGGGGTTGTAACATGGAAGGCTAATGTCAGATGACATGTAGTAGAGATAAACTCTCATGAATTTTGACTGAGCATTCAGTTTGAGCAATTCTTCGAAATTTTCGATAACGAGTGTGTTGCTCACTCCACACTTGATCAGTATTCTTAGCGAGAGCTCCCAGAATCGGTTCTGTAGCGGTAAAACCCCTGCCAGAACCTCTAGGCTCGCATTATGTGTTGAGTGCATACACCCTAAGGCGATACGCAAACAACGATATTGAATTCGTTCCAATTTAATCAAGTGGCAGTTTGCTGCTGAGAGAAAACAGAAAGAGCCATACTCTAGAACAGAGAGAATGGTTGTTTTATAGAGTTTTATGAGGTCTTCCGGGTGAGCACCCCACCATGTTCCGGTAATTGTTCGTAGAAAATTGATCCTTTGTTGGCATTTTTCCGTTAAATACCTAATATGGGTTCGCCAAGTGCCTTTTGAATCAAACCAGACCCCAAGGTATTTTGAAGTCAAAGACTGGTCGATGTCTGTTCCCAAAAGCTTAAGCTTCAGTTGGGCAGGATTCCGCTTCCTAGAAAATACAACCAGTTGAGTTTTTTGCGGAGCAAACTCGATCCCTAAGTTTCTAGCCCAAGTGGATAGATTATCAAGGGAATTTTGCAATGGTCTTTGCAGGATTTCCGCTCGTGGACCCTTCATAGAGACCACAGCATCATCTGCAAGTTGTCTAAGCGTGCATGGTTCTTCCAAACAGTTGTCAATATCTTTAACATAAAAATTATAAAGCAAGGGACTTAGACATGAGCCTTGGGGAAGACCCATATAGCTAATTCTGGAAGTTGTCAGTTGACCGAGAGTGAAGCTCATGTGTTTTTCTGACAACAAATTGTACAAGAAATTATTCAACATTCCAGGTAGTCCACTATTGTGCAGGCTTCCTGACAATATTTCTATGGAAACTGAATCAAAAGCGCCCTTAATGTCCAAGAAAACCGAAGCCAATTGCTCCTTGTCCGCAAAGGCTAGTTGAATATCTGATGAAAGCAACGCTAGACAATCGTTTGTTCCTTTGCCCTTGCGAAAGCCAAATTGTGTACTGGAAAGCATGTTGTTTGATTCGACCCAATGATCGAGTCGGGATAGGATCATTTTTTCTAACAATTTCCTTAAACATGATAACATAGCGATCGGGCGGTACGAATTATGATCAGACGCTGGTTTCCCAGGCTTTTGAATAGCTATTACTTTGACCTGTCTCCATTCAGGTGGAACAATGTTGTGTTCCATGAATGAGTTGAACAGGTCAAGCAACCGTCTTTTAGCGATATCAGGGAGATTTTTAAGAAGATTGAACTTAATCATATCGCTTCCCGGAGAGGAGTTGTTTGATGAAAGAAGAGCCATAGAAAATTCCAGCATAGTGAATGGTCTATCCAAAGCATCGTCTCTTGGAGTTTCCCAAAAAGGCGGATGAGCTGGAACTGAGTCTGGACAGACCTTTTTTGCGAAGTTGAATATCCAACGATTGGAGTATTCGTCACTCTCATTTGAGGATGAGCGGTTTCGCATGTTGCGAGCCACTCTCCAAAGCGTCGTCATTGAAGTTTCTCGTGAGAGGCCATCGATGAAACGTCGCCAATAGCTACGCTTCTTCGCTTTAATAAGATTCTTCAGTCTTTTTTCGAGCTTCGAGTACTCTAAATAAAGTTCTGAGGTACCATATCTACGAAAAGCTTTAAAGGCATTAGATTTTTCTCGATACAACTGAGTGCATTCATCATCCCAACCAGGTGTGGCTGGTCGTCTTTTGAAGGATGCACTTGGAACTCGTTGCTTTTGGGATTCTAATGCACTTTTATAAATCAATTCTGTTAGGAATCGATACTCATCCAACGGTGGGAGAGTGTTGAATGATTCGATACCAAAAGTTACCGCTGATGCAAATTTTTGCCAATCGATATTCCTAGTGAGGTCAAAAGGAACCTGAATTGACTGTTCTGACCTTTCACAATTAGTTCTGATAGAGGTTATTATGGGCAAGTGATCACTACCATGGGGATCATCGATAACCTTCCACATGCAATCGAATGATAGTGAGCTTGATCCTAAAGACAGGTCAAGACGGCTTCCTTTGCCGTCGGATGAAATACGTGTCGGTTCACCTGTGTTCAAAATGTTCAAGTTGAAATCGTCGCATAAGTCATAGAAAATAGCCGCTCTATAATCGTCATAAGATTCGCCCCATCCAGTACCATGTGAGTTCATATCACCCAGTATTAAAACTGGAGATGAGAGCATGGAGACTGCATTCCAGAGATGACGGCGGTTTATTGAAACTCTTGGAGGAATATAAACAGAAGCTACGCAAAGGTCTTTACCCTTTACGCTTATTTGGCAAGCAACGATTTCTATGCCTGGATGAGTCGGGATGGGGATTCTGTAGAATGAATGGCACTTTTTGATCCCTAAAAGCACACCCCCGTAATTATCATCTCGATCCTGGCGTATAATGTTAAAATCGTAGAAGTTAAGATCATCTTCAGAAGAAAGCCATGTTTCACAAAGTGCAAATATATCACAATCTGAATTGTGAAGCAAAAACTTAAATGTGTCTAATTTAGGTTTTAGACTATGACAGTTCCACTGTAACACAGTGATCATATCTTGTACCTCACTCGATGAATTATCCATCGAAAGATATGATCGAAGCAAGGAGGGGCCACGAGATAGTCAATTCCCTGAGATACTCTTCTATTGCGGGGAGAAAAAGGTCGAGTATGCCTCTGAATGAGTCTGAAACTCCGAGGGCATCACATATGCGATCCACAAGGGCCGTAAAAGTTATCAGTCCTCGCTTGGCCCGGGGGGTTTTCGAGGAAGAGCGAGGAACTTCAGTAGCTTTTTTCTTGCTATCTTGTCTAGAGCTTCTTTTCGAAGTATATTTAATCGGCGGAGGCGGGGGCGGCAGATCTTTGCTGCAACACGGAACGGAAGCAGCAAAGACCTGTTTCTTCGGCAATTTCAAATTTGCCCCACCTCCTTTAGAATTCGGCAAACTTTTGAGGGAAGATTTCATTACCTTACGGCGCAGTCCCGGAGAAGATGGAGACTTTCGTTTTCCGGGTGCGTGTACCTCCGAAGAATCTCCCCCATCGGTTTCGTCGTCGTTCGCTTCGTCGGAAGACAACTCTTGAAAAGAGTTACCAACTGGGATGGCTGATGAAGACTCTTTTGCAGGCGGATTTAAAGCTTTCACCATTTCCGCATACGTCTTCTTGGAGCGCTTCACAATGGAGCGACTCTCATTTCGAATGCGCCTTTTGTATGCCGGGCACTTCTGCAAATCATGAAGATCCTCACGACAGTAGCTGCATTTTTCAGCTTCCTGTGTGCAATCATCTTCCAAGTGAGCTTGGTTGCATTTGCCACAACGGGGCTTGTTGTCGCAAAAGCTAGCACTATGACCAAGCTGTTTGCAGTTGGTACAATTGAATACCTTCGGCACGTAAAGGCGCACTGGGTAAAAAACACTATCAATGCAAACAAATTTCGGGAGGACGGAACCAGGAAAAGTTACACGAAACGAGGCTGACGGCGAAAACACTTTTTTATTTCCTTCCATGGAAACTGATTGTAATTGTTTACAATCCAGTATAGCCACATCAGGAATGGACCGGTTCTCAAAAACACCTTTGCCAGTCTTAATGTCTTCGCATGTCAGACTCGCGTCGATAATTTTCCCTTCCACCTCGACCTCTCTGGCAGGTATGTAGATAAAATACTCCACAGTAAAAGCCTCATGCTGAGCAATCTCATTCGCTGCTTTGTAACTAGGTGCAGTTACACGCAGCTTGGATTGCTTCACTTGGTGAATAACGGTCCCAGGATATTTACGCGTCAGCTCTCTAGAGATCGAGAGCACATTCAAAATCTTATTTTTGCGCCGGAAATAGACAACCCAAGGCCCAGCCGAAGACGGTTGATAAAACCGCGTTCGAGCAACGAGATCTTTAGGAGGCGTATCGCCTCCATCCGATTCGTCCATGCGGGATAAGAATCAACCGCAACCAAATAATTATAAAAAAAAAACAAAAAAGTAAAAAAAAAAAATTATAATAATAATAAAGTACAAAAAAAAAAAAACAAAAAAAATGCTTAAAGATAACTTATCAGTGGACTATTTTGTACGCACCTCCCCTATACGGGCAAAAAAAAATAATAACAAAAAAAAAAAAAAATATCGAGAAAAAAAAAACTTAACCGATTAGGGCTGTTTTGTACAAGCCTCCCCTATTCGGGCAAAACTGGCACCGGGAGAGAGACAGAAGTGAACCGAAAAACAACCTTGAACTCAACCTTGTTTGTTCGGAGATGCGAAAGCAATTCAAAAGGATGTGGAGTAGGTATACAATTGATACTTATCCGTTCCCGTTCGATGACCGCAGCTGGTCTTCTACACCGTAGGTAGGCAGAAAAAACGTGTCGTCGTTTTCGCTGCTGATGCAAACGGGGGATCCAATCACCGGGGGATGATGGTGACAATATCTTCTCGTGGCACGATACCAGTTGACCCTTGCCAATCTGGTTCGCTTCCTTCACGATGCGCGGTTTAAAGCACTACGGTACAATACTGCACTGGTAAAAACCACACGGGCGGTGGAAGAAAAAACCAAAAAACTACCGACTGCCAAAAACTGAACTGGCTTGTTCAAGCGCACAGCAAGGAATGTCAGATCAGGTAGTTAAATCACTAATGATAGTAACGTTTTTATTTTTCTGGCATTACATGAAGAATACATACATCAAATGGATACAAGAACGATATTTAAATGAGTATATGTGATTTTCTTGCAAAGGTATACAAATATTTCGTATTTTATTACAGGTGTCCGGATTTCGATCAAATAGCGTCCGGATTTAAAAACATTCTTTGTATAAGGTGTCCGGATTGAAAAACAAGATAGACTTCAATATTTTATTAATTCATATGCAAAAATCATTCAAAATCACGGAAGTTCTATCACTATAATGAAGATCTGAAGTACAATAATGCGTCAAATAATAAAACTTTTGGAAAATCTTAATAAACATATTAGAATCGCAGTTTGAACATTCATGTCGTCTTAAGTGTCCGGGTATTGATGCAGCACGATACCGGATTTGGCCAACATATATCACATTTTATATATGATGTATCAACAAAGTCAAGCTAAATCGAGACTCATTGCGAGTTTGCTATGGATTTTTTTTTCCATATTCTCTAAAATATTTATTAAAAGAGGTTATACATATTAAAAATTTAAGTCATAAACTAAGTAGCTTAAGTAGCCGCGGACTTTAACCACTATGCTAAGGAAGGCCCCCATGAAGGTATTGTAGGGGCTGATTATTATTTATTTGGTTTTATACCAATTATTTTGATAAAACCTTGCCAACAGCGACTCACAATCTCCAGGTCCTGGTAAACCTTACCAATTCACATGGCTCGCTGCGCTCCACGCTTTCTTGTTCCGCCCGGATTTGAAACGAACACAATCTTCACAGGGCTGTTTTCCGGCATGCTTACAACATACCCTGCTCAGCGTATGCTTCCGGCTTCATTTAGCCACCTTCAGGATACTGGGTTCACCGTAGAGTTGAACAAGCTCATTATTCATTCTTTGCCGCCACACACAGTTCTCCTGTACGCCGCCGAAGATAGTCCTTAGCACTCGGGGTTCAAAAACCCCAAGAGCTTGCAAGTCCTCCTTGAGCATATTCTACGACTCAAGCCTGTAGAAGACTACCGGTCTTATGAGCGTTTTGTACTTAGTGCATTTATTGCGGAATGAATCTGAACCGCAGTTCTTTCCGGAGCCCATAGTAGGCATGACTTCAGCCGTCATCAAGGATCCGAGGTAGACGACTGCCCTGTAAATTCATTGAAAACAAAGTACATGCTGCTAGGCGGAACTGAGCGCGACAGGGCCAGTCCGATTCGTGTTGCTTCGCGTTTCAGGCAAGCGAACAATTTGCAATAATTTCTAATTTTCTCCCAATAATATCGATGACATCCGCAAAGCAAACAAATTGTCCGGATCCCGTGAAAATTGTGCCTCGACTGTTAATTCAGCTCTCCGCATGACACCTTCAAGCGCAATATTGAACAACAGGCACGAAAGTCCGTCGCCCTGTCGTAGTCCCCGCCGAGACTCGAACGAATTGGAGTGTTCGCCCGAGATTTTCACGCAGTTTCGTACACCGTCCATCGTTGTTCTAATCAATCTTGTGAGCTTCCCGGGAATGCTGTTCTTGTCCATGATCTTGCATAGTTCTACACGGTCAATACTGTCGTATGCCGCCTTGAAGTCGATGAACAAATGGTGCGTAGGGACCTGGTACTCACGGCGGCATTTCTGAAATATATGCCACATGGAAAAGATCTGATACGTTATAGAGCGGCCGTCAATGAAACCTGCTTGAAAGCTTCCCATGAACTCGTTTGCTACAGGTGATAGACGACGGAAGATATTCTTGGATAGCACTTTAAAGGCAGCGTTTAGGGTAGTGATTGCACGATAGTTTTCACATTCCAGTTTGTCGCCATTTTTGTAGAAAGGGCATATAACACCTTGCTTCCACTCCTCCGGTACCTGTTCCGTCTCCCAGATTATGACTATCAGCCGAGCCGAGACAAGCGGCCAACCGGTCCGATTCCATCTTGATGAGTTCAGCTCCGATACAATCCTTGCCAGCGTAAGAGCTGGTTAGATTCCACTGTCCGCTGTGCTGACCTAGCCATCACCTTTGCTGTCCTGACATTCTATGCCTGTGGTCTCTGTGCTATTCAAGTGTTAATTGTAGTACTGCTTCCACCTTTCGATCACCTCACGTCCGTCCGTCAAGATGCTCCCATCTTTATCCCTGCACATTTTAGCTAGCGGGATGAGTTATGCGTACTATGCTGCAGTATTGCAGCCCGCGTTGCATTCTTCTCCTCCAAAACCTCCTGACACTCCCATTGGCGTAAATAGGGAGGGGCCAGGGGGGGCCTGGCCCTCCCGAATCATACTCTTGGACCCCCCGAAAAAACATGGAGAAGAAATGACAATATAGTTAAAACTAGTTTTTAGTATCGAACATGCACTTATTATACTAAACGCGTTAAATGCATTTTGAATATAGATTTCTGGATGATCATTGTTTGACAGGCAATAGCAATATGTAATTTTTAAACGTCATATACTGCCATACTGTTTCCTTTTTGCCCTTTCCCGATATTGAAATTTATTGAAGTATGTTTTAGAATAAGCAGAACTGGCTTGATCCATTTTTAGTGGTAACCAACGTCTCTTCATAACAAGCTGCGATATTTTGTGATCAATTATCTAGAACAAATCGTTGTTACTGAGAAATGTTTGTGTAAGAGAGTTATAGTAAAGTTTTACAAAAAAAAAAAAAAATAGAAATAAACAATGGTGCAGCAAGCGAACTTTAGTTTGTATAAATATTTCGCAAACTGGAAAATTTTTTGGAAAAAGTGATGGCTATTTGTTGTTTTTTGACGTAAAAATTATAATTTTTGGTCAAACTTTCATTGCATGGAAATATATAAGGATACAATCTTCTGTGATTTTTTTATATAAGGGCATTTTTAGTCATCACAAGGATAAGATGAGATGTATTAGTTACATAATTGCTTGGAATCAATTTTTGGCCCATAGTGTGGCAAAGGTTAGAATCTGCGGGGCAAAAGTTCGACCCATATAAGATCGCAGAGAATTTTACAAATTACCCCATGTTTACATATTATCTTCAAGTTTATCGAAATTTGTCTGATCGTGCAAAAAAAGTCACCAACATTTCATATTTCCACTTAATTTTGCAAAAAACTGCTTTTTTAGGCTTTGAGCTATTTTTTGATGAAAAATTAGTGTGTATTTATTTGTAAATATAAGTTTATGGCAGGTATAAAGTATGTCTGTCGTAAAAGTGTCGATATTTTGTGTTTCGGCCAGCAAATTTCCACCCCACCTGTGGGGCAAAAGTTCGTTTAAGACAATCACCGAAATTATAGCAAATATGTTGAAGGTTCACTGTATGGTATTTGATTATACCACTAAAATCGAACTGTTGCCCTACCTTAGTCTGATTGGACTATAATAAATCCATGAGCAAAATACCTTCCATCCTGCTTTCTTCAAACAACTACGATAACAGTTGTTTGAAGAAAGCAGGATGGAAGGTATTTTGCTCATGGATTTATTACGAATTTGCTGACGACAGCTTTATTTGAATACAAGAAAAACTTCAATCCTTCAATATGATGGTAGCCGACCAGCTTCATGGTTTAAAGTTTTTAACTCTAACAAAAATTGTTTTATTCAATCCTATGTTCAAAATTTTGGTTTCGAGAGGTTTAGAGAAATGAATCGTTGGCTATAGAAATGCTGAGCAATAATAATCCATATAATCTAACTAGCAATCGTTTTTTTTTTTTTTCAAAGGCTAGGTTTTTTTTTGACTTGCCGGCTTTAAGAGGTTTGAATTTCACATTGATCTTGAACCTCAATTGAGTCCTAAAATGTTTAATGAATTCTTGTTTTTGCAACTACTTTAGCATTTTTTTTCTAACTCAAATAACGGCTATAACATTTTTAAACTTCAATTTTAAAAATGATTCCAAATATGAACCTTGACACTTGTGATGATGTTTGACATTCACAGTTTCGACAAAAATGCCACAGGGCATATAGTTTTAACACTGGGGTTGTTCCTATCTGACATTTCAACAGGGACACGGAAAAATATACCCTAAATTTGAGTTTAAACCAAAGGGTGGGACAAAATCTCAAATATCATAAAAAAATGTTTTTTTGGACTTAAACAAATGAAAATCATTTAAATATTGAGTAAACATGTGTTTTTGCCCTAAACTCAAGCGTTTGATTCTAAAATTGGGACAGGGCTTTAGGACCCAATTGAACTGATGCATTTAAATCTTTATATTGTTTTATGACTTTACAAAAGTCTAATTCAAATCGAGTTGAAAAGGTTAATCCTGATTATAGTCTGCTTTTAAATCCGTGTATATTTTTCGAGATCTATAAGATTGGGTTGAATACGTCATCTTGGCGATATAAAAAGAATAAATAGATTTTTAAATACTACTAGTATCTACGAATATTGAACACTCGGTTTTGGACGATTTTTAGGGTTTGATCTACCTCTGTATGAAAGTGCGCCACTATAGTCGGTTCATACATATTATCGAAACAAGCATTGTTAAGTTATCTAAATCCTTTACGATTCTTTTCTCTCATGAGAAGGAGCCGTGGCCCCCCTCAAGTCTGATGCCTATTTACGCCCATGGACACTCCTCGTCAAATCAATCGTTTCTTGAACTCCGTTCAACATATCCGACATTGCTTTCGGCACAATTGTTAATGGCTGCTTTGATTATCATCTAGCAGTCCTCAAGAGGGCCCCCAGCGAGCTTTCCATCATCCGATAGCGCTGTCTCAAGATGCTGCGCGTACGCATTGGTGACATCTGGTTGTTTCAGTCGCGCTAGATTGTACCAAGGCGGGCGTCTGTACCGTATATCCTAGATGACGGATAGTTTTGGGCGCAGCTTCAACACGTCGGATAGTGGTCGGAGTCAATGTTAGCGCCACTATAA
This sequence comes from Aedes aegypti, assembly GCF_002204515.2. Taxonomy (NCBI): domain Eukaryota; kingdom Metazoa; phylum Arthropoda; class Insecta; order Diptera; family Culicidae; genus Aedes; species Aedes aegypti. The sequence goes on from NC_035107.1 coordinate 132,688,095, forward strand.
GTTCCGACGTCGGTTATGTCAGAGAAGTGCCGTCCATCAATCAAAACGTGATCGATTTGCGATTCTGTCTGCTGAGGTGATCTCCAGATGTACCGATACGGAAGGCTGTGCTGGAAGTTGGTGCTGCGAATGGCCATATTCTTAGAGGCGTCAAAATATATCAGTTGTAGGCCGTTCTTGTACGTCAGCCGGAGGGTGCTGAACTTTCCAATCGTCGGTCTGAACTCCTACTGCTAGCCTGGACGTTTAAATCTCCTATGATGATCTTGACGCCGAGGCTTGCGCAGCAGTCGTACTCGCGTTTGAGCTGCACGTATAATGCGTCCTTTTCGTCATCAGTGCTTCCGGAGTGTGGGCTATGCACGTTAATCATTCTTAGAGTTGAAGAATCGGTCTTTAATTCTCAACTTGCACATTCTTTCGTTGATCGGCCACCTCCCAATCACGCACCTCTGCATATCGCCCATCACTATAAAAGCTGTTCCCAGCTCGTGTGTGTTGCTGCTTTTGAATGTTAGCACCATTACTCCTGTCCACACCTCCTACAGCGCTACGATTCCGAATCCGTGGACCTTAGAGCATGCGTGTACTTCCGATGAATTTGAAAGATTTTCAGTTTCACGTACTTAGATTCGAATCGCGCGTTGATGTTCCTGTGCTGATGTGTTCTACGGTTGGCTTGCAGGTCCTGACACCAACCCCCTAGAATTCCGGAGGACCATTCCCCCTAAATATTCTCTGGCACTTGGACGATGATCAGCCACCCCTGACATGAGGGAACAGACGCTATTGTGTGCCGCTCCTAACATGTAATACAGACGCTCCAGGTTTACAAAAGGTAAACTCCCCTTCCCTGTCAGCATAGGACCAAAGTTCCCACCGGAGTTGGTTACCCAGTCTTCCCTAAGGTTGCTCGTACTCCGGCGGTTCCGCGAGGAAGTAGGGATAGTTGCTGGGCAGGAAGCTAAGTGCGACACAGAGGGGTCTATTTTATTCCTTGGGGTATGCGAAAGTACGCCATGCCCAGCATTTACCAACCAATACAAGTTTACTTGAGACATTTTTTGTTTAAAGATCTTCAGATAAATCGATTATAAAATACTTTAAAATATACGTTGAAATCAAGCTATGTCAAACGTGCTGTGAATAATTCAGTGAAACGGTTATTAAATAGCTGAGCTTTAGCCTATCAAAATTGATCATTTTTGATAGGAAATCGAATAAGCTACAGATGTATTTTCCAATACTGTCTATCTCGCACAAGAAAGGGAAGGGTTATTACAAGAGACAATGGAGTTCACTCTGATGGGTGCCCTTGCACAGAACTATACTCTTGGTTGTCTGTGGTCTAAACTCATCATCTTCAATCATATTTACTGCGCTTAGTTCCATTTAAATTAGCCTCTATTTCTCAAACTGTATCAAGCATTGGATGGATTTCAAAGCATCAGTTGTGCGTTCCTGTGAGTATGCCCAGATTCGTGCGTCTTCTATAGACAAAAGCATTCTGGCTAGAAATTATTGATTCTTAAAGCTCACTATCAACTGAACCCTTCGCTATCATTGGAAAGCTTTATATTCATACATTGGCTAAAGAACGAAACAGCACAACATCACCAAAAGAAAAACCACTCCCCTCCACCCCCATTTGTAGACATCGAACTTCACCAGTTCAAAGGCACACACGTGCGGAGCAAAACACGGAAATGGTTCATCTTTCGGTTAGACTGAAATCCAGAAGACACATTTGTTTTCCCTATCTGCCGACTCACACTGCCATCAAAGAGCAAGGTTCGCTTTTTATCGTCTGTTTCGGAAAACCTTCGAAAAAGGCTGGAAAATAACCATTAACAAGCAATTTGAGGACGAGTTCGGCGTCTTCCTCCAGTTGAGGCTTTTGAAAAATAGTGGTCCATTCAGGGGCATATGAAAAAATGAGAACTTTGGCACACTTCAAGCCTAGAGAGCAAACCAAGAGCTAGCGCAAATATTTACCTTTCTGTCTGGTTTGGTTCCGTCGAAGGAAGCCTCCGTATCATCTCTCGAACAACAGCTGTCGGACGTCTGCCGAAGAGAAGAAAATTAAAACATACTTTGTGGTTTGTAGGCAAACTCGAAGGTATCGGAATATAGAAGGAGGCGTTTAAGTTGGGGAAAATGCTATGATGGAGAATTGAAAATCAATAACCGGCATCGTAGATTAAATGATGTTTTGAGCAGAACAACATGATTTACGGGATGATCTGGAAATAAGGGAACGTGTGCCTTCGGCATGTAGTTGTTGTTGATAGCTAGTTTTTCTCAGTAAAATTAAATCATTCAGATTATCAAAAGAATTAAGCATCTGAAAAATCTTAGAAGTTGATGTTATATATACCTGTGAATTATAATTTCCCCCAAATGCTCCACCCAGTCGATCATTACAATAAACAAAAAAGTTAAGATCTGCTTGAGTTTGGATCCAGGTTTCAAATAAGTTTCAGTTATAACTGCAATATGTATGTTAGCAGTTAATCAGTTAAATATTAAACAGCTCGTCCTCTTTGCCATTAAAAAAAAGCTGCATCCACAAATTACGTAACGCTCTGGAGGGAGGGAGGCGTAGGCTCAAATGTTACGGTTCATACAAAAATTTGAAATTTTTCATACAAAAAGCGTTACGGAGGGGCGGGGGACTTGGTCAAAAATTTCCAAATTTTAGCGTTACGTAATAAATGGACACTTTAAGGGCAATCCCAAAAGTTAGATTTATGGTTGCCCCCGCAATTTGCGCATACAAACTTTTTGGTATCTACCTTCACTGGACAAACAGATAAAAATAAATTAGAAAAACCTCCGCAAATCATGCATTTAACATCAATGCAGCAATGTTTTGTTCAATGACCCCACTTTTGGCACCGATGGCACTGAGTGAGGTTCTGGAAATTTCCTCCAGGTTTCTGGAAATGTTCCCATGTTACACAGACAACGAACATAAGTCTTGCTGTTTCTAAAGCTTTAATATTATATGGAACACTTTTGTTATAGTGTACTTAATCATATGGGCTTTCTCAAGAGCCCTTGCCGAACAATGCCAGATTGGGTTCTCTTTTTCATAATGATCACTTGGACTGAGGAAAATCCAAGTAAATCATTTATTCCATTTTTGTTCTCTTCAGGTGACTTAAAGTCAGCTGACATACCTTTCAAGACGACTTTGATCAAACGTTCAGTTTTGTAGTCATAAGTAAAAAATATTTGCTTTTTCTCTTCAATATGTTTGCGAAAAAGTTCGCGATCTTTAAAAGTTTCCGGCCAAACGCGACAGCCTCTTTTCTTTGCGATTTGGAAGAAAACATTGATTCCCCTTATGGATCTTGAACTCGTTGATCTGGTTAAAAATACAAGACCGATATATTTTCACCTCTTTTAATTAGCTTTTTGAAATCCAAAATCCTACATTTTACATGCATCCCTTATATCCAGGATATGCTTCCCACAATTGGAGAAGCATTGGAGCGATCGAACCCCGTTCTGGGAGAAGTAATATGATCTTCTTCTTCTTCTTGGCATTAACGTCCTCACTGGGACAGAGCCTGCTTCTCAGCTTAGTGTTCTTATAAGCACTTCCACAGTTGTTAACTGAGAGCTTTCTTTGCCAAAGTTGCCATTTTCGCATTCGTATATCGTGTGGCAGGTACGATTATACTCTATGCCCAGGGAAGTCAAGGACATTTGCATTACGAAAAGATCCTGGACCGACCGGGAATCGAACCCAGACACCTTCAGCATGGCTTTGCTTTGTAGCCGCAGACGCTAACCACTCGGCTAAGGAAGTAATATGATCTACCATTTGTTATAATTAACACTAGCCAAGCGTCATGCGAAAAATCTGTTTCGGTACGATAATCCCTGTGTACACGCGCTGAACCATTTCACACTTTGTTAGCAAAATGATGAAGTGGCAGCTGGGGGCCATCCGTGCCACCTCCGTGATCCTTTCTGTAGCTGTCAGAGGTGAACCAGCAGAAGCGAGGAGAACAAAAAAAAAAAACCTGCGTGCGTTCCGTTCTCCATGTACAGCATGAAGGAGCAATGCCGTAGCTAGGGGTTTCGGGGCCCACCACTATGGCTGAAGCAGCCCAAGTTGATGTGAAATTTACTAATTAACTTGTTATTGAATTACATTTCTTTAATGGATACAAATATTTTTGTTTAAAATATTTCGAATACGAATGCTTGTTCTTTGAAAAGTGAAGAGGACGAGTTGTTTTACTTTCTAACAGCAAATAACATAAATATAGCAGTTATTAATGAAACTTATTTGAAGCATAGATCCAAACTCAAAAGAGATCCAAACTTTTTTGTTTATCGTACTGATCGAATGGATGAAGCTTGTGCTGGAGTTGCTTACGTCATTCATAGGCGTATAAAACAGAAACTTTTTTCGTCACATAAAACCAACATTTTTCAAACTATGTTTTTTTTTGTTGAAACACGGCTTAGTAAATATACTTTCACAGCTGCCTAATTGCCTTTTCAAATCACTGGGCAGCAAGTCAATTTGCTCCAAACTGACTTGCGAAAATTGACTCGCAATAAGTCAATTTTTTGTCATTGGTGACTTTAATGCCAAACATCGGATATGGAATAATTTTCAAAGTAATTTCAACGGCAGAATTCTGTTTGATTATTGCTCTTCAGTTCATTCCTCAATTCAATACCATGATAGCCCTACTTGTTTTTCCTCTTCTAGAAATCCTTCTAAGTTTGATTTAGTCTTAACCGACTCTAGTCACCTTTGTAGCCAACTGATTACTCACGCTGATTTCGATTCTGATGATATTATTTTGGACTGGAATACATATGAAACATATATCGATAATAATATTGATGTTAACATTTCTGTGCAATCAATATATCGTAGACAATGCTCTCGAAACTTTAACAAATTCCGTTCTTGAAGCAATTCCTACAGGAGTAGCTTCAAGAATTCCTCCAGGAGTTCCTTCATGAATTTCTCCAGGAGTTCCTTCAGGAATTCCTAAGCTTCCTAGGAATTCCTTCAGAGTTTCCTTCTAGAAATTTCTCCAGAAATTCCTTCAGGAGTTTTTCCAGGAATTCCTTCAGAAATTTCTTCAAAAATTATTCCAGAACATCCTTTAGGGATTCTCCAGGAGTTCCTTCATGAATTCTTCAGGGAGTTCCGTCAGGAATTTTTCAGCAGTTACCTCAGGAATTTCTCCAGGATTTCTTCCAGGAATTCCTCTAGGAGTTTATCCATGAGTTCTTTCAGGAGTTCCTTCATGAATTCCTATAGGAGTTTCTTCGAGAATTTCTTTAGGAGTTCCTTCAGGAATACTTCCAAGAGTTTCTCCAGGAATTCCTCTAGGAGACCCTTCAAGAATTTCCCTTGGGATTCTATCAGAGATTTAAGAAAAGTTTCTTCAGGGTTTCTTCCAGGAATTCCTCCAAGGAACAGCTCCAGGAATTCCTTCAGGATTTCTTCACGGAATTCCCTTCAGGAGTTCCTTCAGAAATTGCTCCAGGAGTTCCTTCAGGAATTCTTCCAGGAATTCCTCAAGAAATTCCTTCTGGAGTTCCTTCTGGAGTTTCTCCAGGAGTTCCTTTAATGATTCCACCAGGAGTTTCTTCAGGGATTCCTCCAGGAGTTTCTTAAAGAATTCCTACAGAAGCTCCTTCAAAAATTCCACCAGAAATTTCTCCAGGAGTTCCGTCAGAAATAACTCCAGGAGTTTCTTTAGGAATTCCTCTAGGATTTTTTTTCCAGGTAGTCCTCCAGGAGTTCCTTCAGAAATTTCTTTAAGAGTTACTTCAGTATTTTTTTTCAGGAGTTTCATCAGGAATTCCTCCAGGAGATCCCTCAAGAATTTCTCTTGGAGTTCCATCAGAAATTTCTCGAGAAATTCCTCCAGGATGTCCTCCAGAAGTTTCTTCAGGAATTCCTTCAGGAATTTGTCCAGGTGTTACGTCAGGTATTCCTCCAGGAGTTCTTTTAAGAATTTCTCCCAGTTTTCTTTCAGGAATTCTTCCAGGAATTACTCCAGGATTTTTTTCAAGATTTATTCTAGGAGTTCATTCAAGAATTCATCTGGGAGTTTTTTGAAGGATTCCTCCAGGAGTTCCTTTATGAATTCCTTCAGAAGATCCATCAGGTATTCTACCAGAAGTTCCTTCAAGAATATCTCCAGGAGTTCCTTCAGAGATTTCTCCAGGAGTTCCTTCAAGAATTTCTCCAGGAGTTCCTTCAGGAATATCTCCAGGAATTTCTTCAGGGATTTCTCTGGGAGTTTCTTCAAGAATTTTTCCAGGAGTTACTTCAGGAATTCCTTCAGGAATTTCTACAGGAGTTCTTTTTGGAATTCTTCCAGTAGTTCCTTTATGAATCCTTCAGGGGTTCCTTTAGAAATTCCTCCAGGAGTACCTTCAGGAATGCCTACAGGAGTTCCTTCATGAATCTGTTCAGAAGTACCTTCAGGAATGCCTCCAGGAGTTCCTTCAAGGTTTCCTCCAGGAGTTCTTTCAGAAATTTCTCCAGGAGTTCCTTCAGAAATCCGTCCATGTGTTTCTTCAAGGATTCCTCCAGGATTTCTTTCAGGAAGTCTTCCATGCGTTCCTCCTATAATTTCTTCAGGAATTCTACCAGAAGTTTCTTCAGATATTCCTCCAGGAGCTCCTTCAGGAATTACCTCTTATGAGATTTCTCAGGGATTCCTCCAAAGTTTCCATCAAAAGTTCCACTATGAATTTCTTCGGCATCCTCTTAACGAAATCCTTCCAGAAATCTTCCGGAAAATCGTTTAAGAAACTCTCGTAGGAATTCTTGAAGAAATTCATGCAACGAATTAAACAGGGATTCATCCAGATAGTCCGCAAGATACTCCTTAGGGAACTTCTCCAAGTAGGGAATTCCTCCAAGTAGCTGTCCGGAAAATTGTAGCGATAATTGCTAGAGTAATTAATTAAGGATATTTTGTTGCGGTAGAAGTATAATAAAAAGCAAACGAACAGCAATATAAATTCATTTACGTTTCAAACGAACAGCAGTATAGTTCACTTGAACTGAACTTGCATGCAATGGTGAACCCCAATCACTCGCAAATAAACTCTTCCTCGAGCTTCACTCGTACAAGTTATCGTTCACTCACTTGGCGCGAACTTAACTCATCTCACGCACGCTAAACTTGCCACGCTCAAAAATGAGTGCCGAGTACACAAAATCGGCCTCTCTTCATGCAGCACAGATTCTGTGCAAATGGGGCTGTACACAGCTTTGTGCAAACGGTGGTAAACAAACCGAATGAGTGAAATGTGCACAGAGGAGGAACGCTTGGAATGTGGAACTCGCTTCCATGTTTGTTTTGCTTCTGAAAACATTAAAAAAACATTCCGATTTTAAAGTTTTTCAGAGATTTTTTTCATTCGAATAGCCGAAGCGGAAGCAAATGGGGAAAAAACTTCCGCATTTGCGACCATTTTCCGGCTTTTCGCTAAAAAAATCCCCGAAAACTCCCCATCAACGGCTAACTGTTTGCTGCCGGCCGGGAGATGATTGACAGTTCCGTTTCCATCGATCCCCGCACAGCCGAAGGCCAACACGTCGGCTTCTCATAGAATGAGTGTGATCTATACAGAATTTTCACTCATTCAGCCAGTTCTGCATTGATTGCCTCATTCTGTGTAGTTTGAATACATGCGCTGCGTGGAGCAGGCTTAGCGTGTAGATTAAAAGAATAAAACGTTGTGGAAAAGAACTGAACCGAACTAGCTAGATGCGAAATGTTTGAGAGGGAAAAGACAATATTCACTGATCGGCTCAAGGGATAATCGGGAACCGAATTTTGATAAAATCGTTCCATGATTTCCGGTACGAATGCCAAAACACGAAACTTCGACCTTTCTGAGGCATCTCAAGTTCTGTCTTGTCCACTTTGATCTGACCCGTGGAAGAGGCAAGAGTGTGAAGATTTCTTTAAGGGATGGTACACAAATTATGTCACGCTAAATTTTAGTTTTTTTTGACACCCTCCCCTCCCACCCTTTGTCACGTTTTTTGCATGAGTCCTCCGAAATTTTTGTAAGGCTTGTCACGCTTGGCTTGACCACCCCCCCCCCCCTCGGAGCGTGACGTAATTTGTGCATGACCCCTAAGTAGTTTCGCGGTGTGTTTTTAAAGGTATTAAAACGTGGAAAGTGTCTTAATGCTCTGTGTAATAATTATTAGATTTCCCTCCCGATAGGTAGTGTAAAGCTTATAAGCCAGCTAGCTAGTTTGTGCGGTACTGTGCGTGATTGTGAGAAAAAAAGGTAAACATTAAATTCAACGCTTTTCGAACTAAAGCTTACTCCCGTCGAATAGCCGTTCGACGGCTTTTTATTTGCTAGTTTTGTCTCCCGCACCAACCCACCTCCCGCTCGGCACAACGCGCCCATATTCGCCACGATTCCACACTTCTGACACACGTGCCAGCTACGAAGGTCTTCCTAACTGCCAGCCGGAATTAGAAGGGAGTTGCCGACGTCACCATCGCACTCTGGAAGAGCGCTACACCTCCCTCCCCCCCAAGGAAAATTCACCGTGTCGACGACGATATTGGCACAGAGCGTCATCACCCAATTCATTTGGACGAATTTGTTCACCCGCTTCGGTAGGCGACGTGAAGGAAGAGAAATACGTGCCGGCAAAGTAGAAGCCCGACCAAACAAGCAGCCGGTAAAGAAGAAGCCTACTGTAAGTAGAACCGCTATTTTTGTCCATGCGTGGTAATGTTGGTGTAGCGTTTGGAAAGCTTCGAAGCGTTTGTTGAAAGTTAGATGTTTAAAGGTTGGACAGAAGAAAATCCGCACAATTAGGAGTGAGTAGAAGGGAGAGGAAAGAGAAAGTCATGAAGAAAGTGGGTACCCGAGTAAAAATGAATGCTTAGAATAAAAGTTATTAGTACACGGAGACGGAATTCAACTCAATTTTGGGTTGTTTCAACGCAATTCCGTAGTTGAGCCCAATAACTCAATTTTGGCTAAATTTCCAAGGTCCCCACTAGGTAGTTTGGCTTTAATTCCATTAGAAAAATATACTCAATTTTGGGTTGATTTAACGTAAAATTGAGTTCTTCCGACCCAGACATAAGAAAAGTTGCATTTACCCAAATTTGGCTTATTGGGCCAAAGTACCCCCATTGGGTAGATGCAGCTTTCTCTATTTTTGACAACATTCGTGTGGGAGAAAGAGAAAACCGAGAGATTTTGGGTTGAAACTATAATCGATATACTTAATTTTGGGTAAAGTAAACTCAAAAATTAGGTAAAAATATTTCTCCGTGTATTTTTGCGTTTCACTAGATGTTGTAGTTATTGCTGAGCTGTAGTCCGTAGTCCCTGTAATTGAATGCACTGGTCTTAGGATATTTCCGACGTTTCGTTGTTTCGTTGTTGTAGCTTAGTTGTTTGTTGTACTCCAAGTCGGACTGCTTGGGAATCTCAGTCCTCCATTTTTGTCCTGAAGCGAGAAAGAGATTTGTAGTCGGGACGAACTTGGCCGGTGATGATACCCGTCGTGCATTCGTTATCGGTAGGAAGTCGAGTTGTCGGTTATGTTTTGAGCCGGTCAGAGGGTAGCGTTTTAAGTACTTTGATTACGTGGAGCATTTGCTAGATCGTTCGGTTGTAGATTAGAAAACTGAACTCGCCCTGAGGTTTGAGTTTGTCGGGCAATTAAATTGACAAGTGGTCCTCTTAGAAGGTGGCGCATAAGCTACTTGTTCTCTCCCAACCCGAACGCCCTAGCAGATTGGTTTGCTCGCCTTCTCGAGCCGGCTACAAAATCCTCCAGAAATTCTTTCAAGAATTCTTGTGTGGCATCTTGGAGGATTTTCTGATGATAAGTGTTGAGAAATCCTGAAGGAATCCCTAAAAAAATCCGGGAGAATCCCTGGGGTAATTAATGGAGGAATTTTTAAAGGAATAAGTGGAAAACCCCTTGACAAATTTCAGAAAACCCCTAAGGGGAATGCTTGGAGAATATCATGAAATAATCCTTGGAAGAATTCATGCGGGAATCCTCAGAAGGGATTCTGAACAATAAAATCCTGAAAAAAATTCTAGAATAATCACTGAAAGAATTTATTCAGGAATCCGTGTACGGATGCTTTAATGAATCCTTTGAGCAATCCTGAAATATCCTGGAGGAAGAGAGAGAGAGAAGAGAGAAATCTCTGGAGAACATGCCTCAAGAGCTCCATTAGATATTCCATCGGGAACCTCTTAACGAATCCTTTCAAGAGTTTTTCCGGAAAATCCTGGAGGCATCCTCGCAAGTTATTTCTCAGGGGTGTCCTCTAGAAATTCTTCCAAATAAGTCTCCGAGATATCCTCCTGGTTTTTCTTAATGAATTTCTCTAGCATATCCTGGAGAATTTCTAATGCAATACTTGAAAGAAATCTCAAAAGGACTCCCTTAGAAGATATCTTGCATTCCCGGAGGAAAATCTGGAAAACTTCCTGGAGAAATTTCTATAATGATCCCTGAAGTAAGTAATGAGTGGAATAAACTTTAAACGATTTACAAAAAAAAACAAGAAAAATTGGTGTAGGAACTTCTGAAGAAATCCTTGGAAGAATTTATGAAGAAATCCTTGGAAGGGATACGGAAAAATATTCCTGGATATACTACTAGGTAAACGTCTAGAGAATTGAAGAACTTGAAGAATTTCTGTATGAATCCGTTTCCTACAAAATTCCCTTGAATAATGTCTGGAGAACTTCAAGGAGGTGTCCCTGGAAGAAATCCTGTAAAAATACCGAAAAAGTCGCTTCTGGAAATTCTGGATGAATCACTGGATAATCCATGGGGGAAATGCTATGGAGGAGAAAATCTCTGAAGGTATCGTAGAACAATTGTGATAGTAATTCCGGGAGGAATACGTTCAGGAAACCCTGAAATTTTAAAAGGAATCTGGAAGGAACCCATGAAGAGAAATTAAAGGAGGTATTATCTGAACAATCGTAGTTAAATTTCTCAAAGGATTTTCCAGAGAAATTCAAGGAGGAATCCCCGCAGGAATATTCTGTATTAATTGCTAGATGAACTTCCGGAGGAGTCTCCGTATAAAATTTTTCGGAGGAATCCTTAAAGCAATTCTTGTAGGAAACAAGGAATTTCCGTAGTAATCTTCCGTAGTGATCTTTGAAATTCTGATCCTTTGAAATTCCCGTAGGAATTCACCACATAATTTTTAACAAAAAGATTCCTATAGAAATTCCTTGATGGACTCCTGAAGAAAACTTTGATAGAAATTGAAGAAATTCTTGAATCGAAATTAGTTTGGGAATCTCTGAAGTTGTGTTGTGTTCCATCCTTACATAAGGCAGCGTCCATTTAATATACGACGCTAAAAATGGCTCGCCCGTTTGTAACGTTTTCTTGTATGAAAAATATCAAATTTTGTTTCAGCTGCGACTTCCCGTAGAGCGTTACATAAGTTTTGGACGGCGCCTAATCCAGAAGTTACTTTCAGGAGTTTAGTTGTGTTTCCGTAAGAAATGTTTTATTCACTTGCGAGGGCAGTTAAACTCTACAATCACCCCCTTGTTTGTCTGATCGAATAACTAGGTATTTTGTGCCACATTGCAGAACATTTCTATGAATCTAATAAATAAAATAGTGTTCCAGATGAAAAAACGCACTAAATATATTATATCTTTCAGTAATTATTTTATACCTAAATTCCAACTGTAACATTCATTCCAGACATTTATTATCAATCTCAATCTGCAGGGTTACCATAATAACAGAACCATTTGACAGTTTCGTCATAGTGTGCGTTCAATCTCGTATCATGAGAACTCGATGCACGCCCGGCCGAAGTGTGAACTGGACGAAAAAGCACCGTCGCGAAGTACAAACTGCCCGGACCCGGCCCGTGCCCGACTTGGCGCAATGAGAATGACCCATAGCTGTTTTTATGAAATTTTGAAAATGATTCTGAAATTCCCTCCCTGGTAAAGTACTAATGAATTACATAGAATGTCCACTGTTGAAACATTGGAACAAATGTCAAATAAAATTATTAATAATTTTAGACAAAAATGCACCGCACATCCTAACTACACAACTGTGACGGCGTATTCCACCCATTTCCCAGCAGAGTGCCTTATTAACTCTTCAGGGCTCTGCCAAGGCTTCCGCCATGTTAAATGTGATAAAGGTTTGGTGACCGGAAATTCTACAGCCCAGGCTCAACAGCAGCCGGGGCTCGTTCGGACGGCCACAGAAAAGGTGAAAAGGCTGCAGCTCACAGTTTCCCATCAATCATCTCCTGGCGGATCATTCGTTCCACTTAGCCGCATTGGGCCCTCTCACACTTTCCACGTCCTGACCTCCTCGGTCGAATTCCCGTCATAATGGGAAAAACAAAGGTGAATGTGGAAAAATGAAAGGAAAAAAGTCAGCCCCACACGGAATCATTACGCTTCCGCCCATAAATCAACGAGCGGACACACGCTAATGAATATGAGGAGCAGATGCCTTGGGCAGAACGGCGAGGGCAGAGCAACCGCAGCTGTTAAAATGGTGGTTGCTTTCCAGCAGGTATGTACAGAGGTAGGTATGTGTATCTCCATCGCCTTTCATACATTTTGCCAAACCGAGCATGAAACAATCTTCATTAAAATTCGGAACAGGTGAATCGGAGGTTCGGTCGAGGGCGCATTATGTTTCAAACTAATGAACATTCAATATTTTAACAGAAATTTCGGAAACAAATTCATCAGGGGTTTGACGCAGGGGTTGACTTGGCCATTTCTTTTTTTTATTTTTACTTGTGGCTCAGTGTTGTACTTACCTGAAACATGACCTTTCCTAGAAGTATTGAGAGAATAGTCTAATACAGATTTGATTGTTTTTGTGTGCAAAGCTTAGTTTGATAAAATCTCTTCATCAATATTTCGACAATTGATTCGGTTCATGGCCACCTTTCTTCATCTTCGACCGTGACCCACGCTCTCCAGATCCCGATGCACCTGGTCAATCTTACCTTACTCGCTACACCCCCCGCCTTCTAGTTCCGACCGGATTCGAAGCAAACACCATCTTTGCAGGGCTATTGTCCAGCATTCTTTCAACATGACCTGCCAAGCGTATCTTCCCAGCTTTAGCCACCTTCACGATACTATGTTCGCCATATAGCTGGGGGAGCTCGTGGTATTTCCTCCGCCGCCACGCACCATTCTCCTGCACACCGCTAAAGATCGTTCTAATCACACGAGCGTTCTAAAGTACCAAGAGCTTGCAGGTCCTCCTCGAGCATAGTCTAAGTTTCTTGCCCGTATAGGCATACCTGTCTAATGAGCGTTTTGTACATGGTACATTTGGAGCGGGGGTGAATCTTTCTTGGCCGCAGTTTCTTCTGGAGGCCATTGTGGGCATGACTTCCACAGACATAACCGCTAACGTTGTTGTCAGTTAAGCGCCCACCGGCTGACGAATGAAAACGGCTTACGACTAATTGATTTCGCCGCCTCCAAAAATATGGCCATTCGTAGCACTAACTTCCAGCACAACCATCCATACCGATACACCCTGAGATCACAACAGCAGACAGAATGACAAATTGACCACGTTCTGATTGATGGACGGCACTTCTCCGACATTATCGACGTCAGGACCTATCATGGCGCTAACATCGACTCTGATCACTATCTGGTGATGGTTAAACTGCGCCCAAAACTCTCCGTCGTTAACAACGTACGGTACCGACGGCCACCCCGGTATGACCTCGAGCGGTTTAAGCAACTGGATGTCACAACTGCATACTGCGCAGCACCTCGAGGCTGCGTTACCGGATGAAGGTGAAGGCACCTCTTGAGGATTGCTGGAGAACAGTGAAAGCAGCCATCAACAATGCAGCTGAGAGCAACGTCAGGTACGTGGGGCGGAGTCGACGGAACGATTGGTTCGACGAGGAATGAAGGCAGATTCTGAAGGAGAAGAATGCACAGAGGGTGGTCATGCTGCAGCAGAACCCCGGTAGAACGTGAAATTTTATAGACGTAAACGGCAATAGCAGACCCGCTTCTTTTGGGAGAAAAATTGCTGCCTGGAGGAGACGGAGTGCGAGTAGATGGAACACCTGTGCCGGTCTCAAGAAATACGTAAGTTCAATCAGAAGCTCAACGCATCCCGCAACGGCTTCGTGCCGCGAGCCGAGGTCTACAGGGATAAGGAGGGAGCACCTTGACGCTTCAGGTGATCGAAAGGTGGAAGCAGCACTTCGATGATTACCTACATGACGCTGGGAGCACAGGCAATGATGTTCAAGGCAATGGAGGAAATGCCTTCGTAAGTACTGCGAACGATATAACCAACGAGCCCCCACTTTGAGGGAAGTTAGGGATGCCATTCACCAGCTTAAGAAACAATAAAGCTGCTGGTAAGGAGGCATCGGAACTGAATTCATAAAGATGGGCCCGGAGAGGCTAGCCATTTGTCTGCACCGGCTGCTGGGCACAATCTGGGAAACAGAACAGCTACAGGAGAAGTTGAAGAAAGGGTGCATATTACCCATCTGCAAGAAGGGCGACAAGTTCGATTGTGAAAAGTTTCTAGCGATCACCATTTTAAATGTGGCTTTCAAAATATTATTCTAGATCATATTCCCCCGTCTGTCACCTGTAGTAAACAAGTTTGTGGGAAACTATCAATCCGGCTTCATTGACGGCCGATCGAAAACGGAAATATGGTGAATACCAGGTCTCAACGCATCACTGCGGTCAAAAAAGATTCACACCCGCACCAAATGTACCATGTACAAAACGCCAATAAGGCCGGTAGTTCTCTACAGGCATGAAACATGGACGCTGCTCGAGAAGGACTTGCACTTGGAGTCTTCGAACGTCGTGTGCTTAGGACGATCTTTGGCAGTGTGCAGGAAAACGGTGTGTGGCGGCGAAAGATAAACCACGAGCTCGCCCAACTCTACGGCGAACGCAATATCCAGAATGTGGCCATAGCTATAATATTTGTACAAACGCTTGAACGTATTTCTGGGAAGTCGAGAAATTTGCCAACCCGAACAGATCCTTGACTGGAGGGATTCAAACCCACGACCCTCAGCTTGGTCTTGTAAAATTTTAGAATTTTTATGCTGTTTTTCCCCAAAATTATTAACCAGAAAGGCAATGTGAATTGATGTTATGTTTCATATTCTGAGTTTTAAAATATTTTGACTCCTTCTCGAAAATGTATTTACTCTCATGAGCCCGTTGCGAAAAAAATGCTTTAATATCAATTCAAAGCAACATCTCTGGAAAAGAAAACACTTTATTACTTATTAATGTTGCGTTATTAATCGCTCAGAATGGCATTTGAGCTCATTTCGTACAAATAATCGGGAGTCTGTAATTAGTACACATTTATGGAAAACTAGGCACACTATTGCCATAAAAGGTATAAATGCAAATTTAGATATGCGTTTTAAGTCTGGTTTTTATCCATATGTTTCCTGTTGATGATTTGCATCCATAATCGGTACACCTACCCTATTTATTATTTATTTGAAAGTTTCTTTCGATATAATATCTGCTCTTGTATAAAAATGCTTTTTCCACTATTTATATTATTCCTAGTATCAAACGACTCTCTGAAATGCGTTGTTCATATTTCGTTACAAATTGGATTTTCAAACGTTTTTGGTGTAACAATCTAAGCTTTCAATTCAGAATTCATAAAGCAAACTGTCTGCCATTAGTGTTCTTTGTTGTGATCATTTCAGAAGAACCTGCACCAATGTCATGGAAAATAACTCAAACAAATGACAAAGGGAGGCATATAATCGTCTGCATCCAGCCGTGGCATGACTTCCGATTGGTAGCTTATCCCTAGCAGCCGCCCTGTTATGTGGGTTAAGTTGAGAGTCAAAGAGTTGCACTACACGGAACATCAAGATTCGAGATTCTGTGCCTCCATGGTTACTATATTTGAAAAGGCTCTTAGGCAATAGGCCAATTCTGCATCCGTACAACTTGTTTCTCCTTACTTCCCCTTCTATTCGAATCTCACGCACCTCCCATCTCGATTGGATTTGGTTTGTTACGAATCTGAACAACAAGAATGGTTCGTTGCCGAGAAGTGTGAGTGTGTTTAGTAACTACTGAATAGTGTTGCGTCGGATTGGTTAGCAGGAATACACGATGAAGTGTGGGATTGTGACCATCAGCTTCCAGGCCGAACAGAGGAACAAAACGTCGTTCACCAGCAGCAGCCGGCAACCGGGCGCGACAATGGGTTTCGCATACAACTGTTGTGGCAGCAGAAGGGTTGCTCAAGTGGCTGCCTAGTTGGTTCCATTTGTGGCCAACAGAGAGACGCTTCAGCTGTTCCTCTTGTCGCCTTCGGTGACACGATAACGATATTGTTCGAAATGATGCCCTAAATAGATGATGAGGCCTCTTGGATGCTCGTTTTGAGGTTTACCGTACTTGATTCCGTCCGGGCTGTATTCCACTTCAGCAGGGTCATCCGGGGTTGTACATTGGCTTCATATGGGAACATGTTCGTTTTGAAGTAGGTATATAATACATTCGGTAATAAGCTATAATGTCTTGAATTTCACGGGCAAATAACTAAGTGATTTGATGGGCCAATGAAGGATTAAAACTAATAAGCAAATATGCAACATTAAGAATATGGTGAAATCTCCAGTAACGTAATGGGTTAAGTTAATGAAATCATAACGTATATGAAATTTCTGTAACGTAAATGGAAATTTGGTAGGATAATATTAAAAAACTAAATATAAGACATGCGTGATAAAGCTATGTCAGCTGCATTTCCTTGGGTTTCTAGATCAGCCATGCACTCCGTGAGAAACAGTAATGGTAATCAGTAATCTCTCAAATATGATCATTAAAATATGTTCTGTCAAGCTTTGAAGTCAACAATTGAAGGGTTTTTCCTTCGAGAATAAGCCTTCAGATCTCCACTTATTTTTCCGAGGATTATGAATAAAGTTGACAATCATATGGGCTATTTTTGTTATACTTTGCCAATGTTTGAGTGCAGACTGTTAAATGTTATCCAAGAACTACTTGAAGTACAAGTCTCAGATCTACAAGGGTAATAAGTGACCGTTCCAAGCTTTTCGAACAAGTATGATACCCATACAGTTTTATACATTTAAGTTCTACCAACTTTTACATTTCACCACTTTTTAAGAATATCGATTCGTGTCTACAGTTGTGTACAGGTCTTCAGAACTACAAGCATAACCATGGATCTTCCAAAATCCTAATCCAATCCAAATCCAATCCAAATCCAATCCAAATCCAATCCAAATCCAATCCAAATCCAATCCAAATCCAATCCAATCCAATCCAAATCCAATCCAAATCCAATCCAAATCCAATCCAAATCCAATCCAAATCCAATCCAAATCCAATCCAGATCCAATCCAAATCCAATCCAAATCCAATCCAAATCCAATCCAAATCCAATCCAAATCCAATCCAAATCCAATCCAAATCCAATCCAAATCCAATCCAAATCCAATCCAAATCCAATCCAAATCCAATCCAAATCCAATCCAAATCCAATCCAAATCCAATCCAAATCCAATCCAAATCCAATCCAAATCCAATCCAAATCCAATCCAAATCCAATCCAATCCAATCCAAATCCAATCCAAATCCAATCCAAATCCAATCCAAATCCAATCCAAATCCAATCCAAATCCAATCCAAATCCAATCCAAATCCAAATCCAATCCAATCCAAATCCAATCCAAATCCAATCCAAATCCAATCCAAATCCAATCCAAATCCAATCCAAATCCAATCCAAATCCAATCCAAATCCAATCCAAATCCAATCCAAATCCAATCCAAATCCAATCCAAATCCAATCCAAATCCAATCCAAATCCAATCCAAATCCAATCCAAATCCAATCCAAATCCAATCCAAATCCAATCCAAATCCAATCCAAATCCAATCCAAATCCAATCCAAATCCAATCCAAATCCAATCCAAATCCAATCCAAATCCAATCCAAATCCAATCCAAATCCAATCCAAATCCAATCCAAATCCAATCCAAATCCAATCCAAATCCAATCCAAATCCAATCCAAATCCAATCCAAATCCAATCCAAATCCAATCCAAATCCAATCCAATCCAAATCCAATCCAAATCCAATCCAAATCCAATCCAAATCCAATCCAAATCCAATCCAAATCCAATCCAAATCCCAATCCAATCCAATCCAATCCAAATCCAATCCAAATCCATCCAAATCCAATCCAAATCCAATCCAAATCCAATCCAAATCCAATCCAAATCCAATCCAAATCCAATCCAAATCCAATCCAAATCCAAATCCAATCCAATCCATCCAAATGTAAATTGTTGCATCTGTTTGTTTGTGTTGTAGCTTTTAATAAGGTTTGGCTACTCGATGCGTACCACCAAAGTCGTCTCCACTAACGATGGTGAAATGTGGGCTTTTGCGTCCACCCGCTTTGAAACACTCTGGTAGCCACTGCTTTACGGTCACATTACCATGAACTACTATTTCGCCCAGCAGCACCAACGCCGGCGGTGGACTTTTGCAACACTATAAAGTCATGCCGAACCGATACACGAAGTCAACTAATAGCATCGATGCTCCATTTCCATTACAGAAATCAATTAAAATAATACACGTTTCATCAGATTAAATTTTATGCACGGCTATATAGTCTCCCCGAAATGCCTCTGTGCTATTGCGAAGCATGGAGGGGTGCTTTATCTTTCAGACAAAATCGCTCCGGTATCATCGTCGAGACCGAATGGAGGTAATGCTTACAGCACAGACGAACAGACGTAACACTAACGTAATTTCCATCGACCACGCTTCAAACGATCATTTTGAACTTCTTATGTTTCATATTTCACAACTAGAGGCGCGCGAATCGTTGACGTTTTGCACTAGCGCCTTCTACAGGCTTTGTGTGAAATCTGTGTTACGTCTGTTTGCCTGTGCTTCCACCCTTCTTCCGACAACCGTGTCTTTCAATATGGCCCTGGAACAAAATCGGGATTGTGTGCAATATAGAATAGGAAGAAATTTGCGACAAATTGAGTAATGAGACATGGGTGCCGCAGAGAGAGTGGGAGACGAATGGTCGAGGGCAGAATAATTACCATCCGGGCACTATCAGTGCTTTCCTTCTGAATGCCTCCAGTCAAGTGCATGATGGGTTGGCCGATGGAATAAAGATAGCTTAAATTGTGCCATTAACTTTAATACGACAATAATGTCATACTTGCTGGTAAAGATGCTTGGCCGAGGTCTGGTAGATTTTGGTGGCTTTATTTTCTTGAGATCAGCCTTGTTCATTTGTGCTGTGAGGATAATTCCATGTAAGGAATGTGAACAGATAGGCTTTGAGCTTTGGTTATCTGAATGAGTCAGAGTTACTTGATCTCTCTCCCAAAGCTAAAAATTTGATCTTTCACAGGCGCTGGTATATTTAAAAACTATTTGTTCGGCTTAGACAAAAAGAGGTCAGAAGAATATACTGAGGATGAGGATCTTCTTTATGTCATTACAGGAGACTGAATTCGAACGCTGCCATCTCCAGTATCCAGCAGTAGTAGGTTAAGTTTGAATATTACCGAGACAATATCGATGCTATTAAGGTGTGCTCTTTAAAATTAATGTATTTTCTTCTTACATACTTAGGTTTATACTTACGTACAAGTTATACAGTAGTTTCTCGATTTTATCACAGTTCGCTTTGATATCGCTCCATTATTTCACTCTCGATTTTAGCACGGTTTTCTGTTCGACAATAATTGTATGAATTTCATTCATTTTACATTGAAAAATAACCCTAAACAACCAACATGTATCTATTCACCCCATCTCTCATGTGCTTTTCTTTTCATTCGCTTTATTTCTGCACCATAAGGTTCAATTTTGTATGAAAATTATATGGTAAAAATAACATTTTCATTATATTACGCTTGGGTATAACACGCCTAAAATGTTTGGATCCGTGATATAATCGAGAAACTACTGTACTATAATTCAAATTCTCTCTTTGAGTATCATAACGATGTAACTGTAAGACGGCCATCGCATCGCATCTGCTTCGTAACATCCCCCAATGAACACTTGTACACTGTAACCTCAATTTACGAACTAGATCGGGGTGCGTAAATTGAGTTGGTGCGTAAATTGAATCAGTGCGTAAAACGAGGGAGCTCAGTTCGTAAAACGAGGTTTTGCAGTTTGGAGTCTAATTGTATGAAATTAATTTATATTATTTAGAAAAAAATATGCTCTTTTAGTATCATTAACATATTATCAATACATTGGGTTCTTAATCGGGCTAGAATGTGTGCAAGTTAAGGTCTTCCAAGAACTCTTTGGAGTTTGGGCATATGATTCTACATGAGTTAGCGGAGATCAATTTATCATTTCTATGTATAAGAATGTCTCACAATACTGGACCCTAGAAGATTGTTATATTTTTAAGAAGCGTTTGTGTTGTCCGATCCAAGTTTTGGTAACAACAAGTGTCCTAGTTCATCCAAAAACTTCCTGGAATATATACCTATAATGTACTGGCATATTTTGCGATCCTTTGATGTTTTTTATTGTTATGGCACAGACCCTTATCTATTCATAGTAGTAAAATGAGTATGTTTTTAATTTGTGCGGATGTCCTAGGTCATCCAAGGACTCCATTGAATATAAGCCTTGGGATCTATGATCGTAACAAGAGATTAGAGCATAGTATTCAAATACTCCACAGGCCCCTAACCATCCATGTGAGTAAACGGTGTATTATAATAATGGTTGTAGGACATTTTCCAGAAAGTCAAACCCCAGAATGACATTCCCCAGAATGACGTTCCCCAGAAACCCATGTCCCAGAATGGGACATTTCCAAGAATCGTTTTTATACGTTTTTAAAGAATGGAAAAAATTGCTAATTCAGCTTTTTTTTGTCGTTAAAAAATGTACCTACCGAATTGATTCGAATTCCCAGAAGCTTCGAATTCCGAACACAGACGTCAAATCAGCCAAAACATTATTTTGTCAAAATCGTGCTTCCCTTGTCTCAGGCAAACCATCTAAGGGGCCGTTCACAAACCACTTAGTCATCTATGGGGGGCATGGTTTGGCCAAAGGCACGGCCCTTATAAATTTTAAAACGTTTGTACGGACAAAAGATCACGAAGGGGGCAGGAGGTGGTTCTGAAAATACAAAATAAATGACTACGTGGTACATCGGCAGACCTAACCAAAATCTTAAGGCATAGCTTTCCAAACTCTGTTTTCGCGGCGCACCAGCCGTTCGTCGGATCGCTTTTCCGTTCATCTTCAAGCGAGCTCGCAACAAGCTGGTGCGCCGCGAAAAGCGAGTTTGGGAATGCTGTTTAACAATTTTACATCTACTTAACATGATTGTACTACTGTTATTTCCCTGAATATCATTTCCCTGAATGCCACCTCGCCGAATGACCCGTTTCCCCGAATAGTGATGCAGTTCAAACAGGTGCAAGAATAGTCTTGAAAGACAGGGTGCTGAACTAGAATGAATGATAAGCAAGTAAAAGAAGAAGACAACATAGATTATAACGTCATCCTCGACTAAATACATCGTGCCAAAAATGCCGATGATGGTGAAACTCGAAAGAAAAGCCAATGAAGTGAAGAAGGGTGCATATCAGATGACCGGTTCGTTCATTACTTTGAAACACAAAAATTTATGACAATTGTAAGAGTTGTTCGGGGCACTGGTATTCTGGGAACTGGCGTTCGGGAAAACGACATATGGGGAACTGACATTCGAGGAAAAGTAGCACAACCGTTTAAGATAAGCTGCTCTTACATATGTCATACTATGTTTATAATCAAACTTGACCCAAGCTATTGGATTGTTTTGTTTTCATAGTTATTCTTCCTTATTTTAACATTGGCTGTTCTTTCTAATTGTATTTTTAAAGGGTGATTTGTATACAAAATAAATTAATGGAATTTGTTTTTCTGCTTTCATAGAATATTCTCCCTTTTTTGAACATATGCTGTTCTTCCTAGGTTTATTGTCTTCGTAAATATGTAGATTAATGAAATACAATTACACTAGAAAATTCCTCTTAACTTTGGTAATTTCCTTTCATAGCAAAACTAAAGCTACAAAAGATTGTAGTCTTTGTGCACAAGGGTGGCCTATATTAATCATACTACAATAAAATACTGTAAACATTTGAACAGAGTCCATCAACTCTACGGAGGGACTAAACGTGCTTGAAGTTTGGAGTAAATCGTCAAAAATATATAAAGATTGTCCAAACGGTTCGAATTACATTTCTGACCATAGGTGGCGCTGTATTTGGTGAATTTCTAGAATTTTGGATTTGAAGATTCTCCAGTCAAAAAATGAAAGACTGTAACAAACCCGTCGTTAAAAAAATACGTAAGTGTTTTACCTATGAAAATTATTATTTGGTTTTTCTCAAATTTTGCAGTTAAATGCGTGCACCATTTATTATTAACCATTTAACTGGACACCTTAAAAATCTCTTGTTATTTTTTTTTTTTCTGGGGAATGTCCCATTCGGGGAATGGTTTTCTGGGTAATGTCCCATTGTGGGGAATGGATTTCTGGGGAATGTCTCATTCTGGGGAATGGCGTTCTGGGGAATGTCGTACAATCTAAAAATCTGATCCCCACACCATGATTTACAAATCATGAAATTCATAAATTGGTTAGGTCATAATATCAGGATCACAAATCATGGTTCCTGGAGTCATAATCATGATTCCTCATAAGCGTAAGATTCAGTGTGAAAACACTAAGCGGCGCACTTTGCTTCATCTCATTCGTATTGATCACTCCTAATTCAAGATGGCGAAGCGGTTGAGTGGTAGAGTATGTGGCTTTCAATCGGAAGGTTCTTGGCTCGAATCTCAATGTAAGCTATTTTAAACTTTTTTATTTTGGATACGCGATTCAGCATTTTTGGCCCTTGAATCAGCAATCAGCAACAAAAACCTAACGCGTGTGTTGCGTTACGAAAATCTGACTCATGATTTCATGAGTCCAAATCATGGTGTATTTTCATAAGATGAAAACACACTAGAATCATGATATCATGAGTCATAATCTTGTTTTTGGATTCTGATTTCTACCCGTGTAATAATTTCGAAGACATTAGCTAGGAAGAACAGCCAATAATCCGAAGAAGGAAGAATATGTTATAAAAGCAAAAAAAAAACAAATTCTTTCAATTTGTTTTGTGAATATAAAGAATATTACACTGATTTGCACCTTTGGAAAATACAATTAGAAAAAACAGCCAATTTTAAAAGAAGGAATAATAACTATGAATACAAAACAAATATTTTTTTGAATAGTTTGGATCAAGTTTGATCATTAAACATAGTATAAAATATGTAAAAGCAGCTGATCTTAAACAGTTTTGCTACTTTTCCCCGAACGCCAGTTCCCCGAATACCCCGTTTTGCCCAATTGCCCAGTCCCCCGAAAAGTTTTTAGCTCTCACAATTGTTATAACTTTTTGTGTTTCAAGGTGGAGAACAAACCGTTCATCTGATATGCACCTTTCTTTACTTGATTGGCGATTCTTCCGAGTTTCATCGTCCTCGGCATTTTTGGCAAGATGTGTTTAGTCTAGAATGACTTTATAATCTATAAAATTGCCTTCTTTTGATTGCTTATCATTTTTGCTAGTTCAGCACCCAGTCCCTAAAGTCTTTTCTTGTACATTTTTAAGCTGCATCGCTTTTCGATTCTGGGGAATGTCCCATTCTGGGGAATTGGATTTTCTGGGGGGGAACGTCATTCTGGGAAATGTCCTACAACCAGATTTTTATCCGTGTAGAAATAATGAAGCATAAATACACTAGAAAATTTCCCTTGTCTTTGATAATTTCCTTTTACAGCAAACTACTGCTGTGAAAACTTGAACAGCATCCATCAACTCTAAAAAGAATCAAACGAGCTTGAAGTTTGTATGGAGAAAGTCGTTCAAATAAATAAAAATCGTCCAAACGGATTCAATTACATATCCGATCATAGGTGTCGCAGTATTTGATGAATTTCTCGATTTAGAGATCCTCCATTTAACAATTAAAAGACTGCAACAAGCAGGAAGTCTTGTCGTTAAAAAAAATGTTTTTCCTATGAAAACCTTAAATTTGTATTTACCCCAAATTCTCCAGTTAAATGTGTTCACTATTTACTATTTACCATTTACCTGGATTTAGACAACCCAAAAATCGCTTATTATTTTTTTTGTATCGGGAATGGTTTTCTGGGGATTGTCCTATTCTGGGGAATGGATTTCTGGGGAATGTCCCATTCTGGGGAATGGCGTTCTGGCGAATGTCATTCTGGGGAATGTCATTCTGGGGAATGGCTTTCTGGGAAATGTAGTACAATCGAAAAAATCCTTAAATTCCGTCAACATTTGGTCGGCGTTAAGTCAGAGGGGACCAAG
The DNA here is from genome assembly GCF_002204515.2 of Aedes aegypti. Lineage (NCBI taxonomy): Eukaryota > Metazoa > Arthropoda > Insecta > Diptera > Culicidae > Aedes > Aedes aegypti. The sequence goes on from NC_035107.1 coordinate 132,712,600, forward strand.
TACAAAACTTGGAAAAATTGGATTATTCTCTCATTAGATGCGAAACTACCTGACCTCCGTTTCAGTTTGACCAGATTTGATGAATGCTGTAAACTGCGAGAGATATGTAACAAATTTACTTTGGATGAACAATAAAAGTCGATGAAAGTGTGCAGTCAGAGTGGACCAAGTGTTTATTACCAGAATAGCGAAAATGATCAGCGCGCTGGGAATGCGAGGAAATGAAAAACATTTCAAGAGATTTGTCAGATTTTTCGACATCGAATGATTCTTCTACTTATCCAGAAATAGAATTTATTAAATATTACTTAATTCGATGCATTTGATTTTGATTTTTGACCATTTACCATATTTGGGCGAGTGGTCACAAATTGCACAATTTCTGTGCAGACAGAGCGGACCAAGTGCTGAAAATCAATATACGGATTGATTATTGCATTTTTTGAGTCAATTTCAGAGTTCGATAGAAGCTTTTGGTAGTTCTGTGGTGTATGTATAGAATTTGCTAGAACCCGCTTATTGGACTAATATATTTTGGTCGGTACTCAAAATTTTCACTTGGTCCACTCTGACTGAACACATATTTGAATATTTCTGGTCTTCAATGCCCTGACCCTACAAAATCTTAATTTTCAAGCTATCGTAATGCCACTGATCTCGGTATTGACGAATGAATAGAATGGAAGAATTTACGATACTGGTGTCGAATGGTCTTGATAATCTGCTTATCTTAGAGATATGCACCCTGTTTGACCATGCAAGCATTAAATGATTGTTATTTTCCTAGAAATTGTTCAGTCAGAGTGAACCATCTCACTGAACGGTGGTCTTTAGTTCAGTCAGAGTGGACCAAGTACACATAGTCCATCAAAAAATCGTTCTATCAGAGGTTTGGATTATGATTTTTCATGATTATCACTTCACATAATATTGTTTGGAAGTAACACAAAGATGTGTAGAAATATTTGTCCAAAATTTAAACGAGTTCAAAAATTACAAGATATTAGACTTTAAACCCATTTTTTAAAAAATATGAAAAATGTGACTTGGTCCACTCTGATTTTACGCCGACCATTTGATCAAACAACTTCATTGTACGGAATATTGTCACATTTCTTCAATTTTGTTCCCTATTTAGTTGTCTGACGAGATGGTATGATCTAAGGCTTCAATATCTGAAGTCGAATCCATTGCACGACACTTGGCGAATCGTGGTCTGAAATGTTTGGATTTGAATCAATGGTCCACACTTTAATCCACAGCTGGCGATGCACAGTAACTGCCCGACGCTTCCTTTGCGTCTTGCAATCTATCAAAATAGTTACTTCGCACTTATTCAGTACGAGCCACACAGTATTTATTGAAAAACCTAACACTTTTGCAATTTCTATTCCTGATCAAGAAGGTTTTTCAAAATTTTTGTTCGCAATTATTTCCCTTCTCTCTTCTTCCATGTTGAATTTCTCAGTAGTGCGTTCAAATTAAGCTGCGATAAAAATCATGTGATGTTATTTATGTTATTGAGCACATATGAACGGTGCAGCTTCTAAATTGGTCCACTAGAGTCATTGTAAAAATCAAAGATTTTTGTTCCAATTCTAAGTGGTCACACTGTTAGTTACTGTGGATATACTCATAAGAACACTAAGCTGAGAGGCAGGCTCTGTGCCAGTTGGGATATAACACCAGAAAGAAGAGAAACACTTACAAGTATTTCATTGAAATGTTCGACAAATTTTTTTTATATATTTCACCTCATATTTTATCGTTATTTATCTCTCCTCTAGAGGAGTGTCAATAATATATACTGATCGGTTCTACTCCTTTAAAAAAAATCTCAGGAAAATGCGTAGGAATGCCTAAAGTAACGGTGTAACACTATAGGCTTTTGCTTTCGGGAAGCGTCCATCATTGCTCTCGGGGGATTTTGCTGCACGACAGCGTTGTTATACCGAGCAGTAAAATCTAATATTGAAAACTATAACTCATGCTCCAGTGAGCGAAATGCTGTTTTTGCTGCTGCTGCTTTCTATGATGAGAAGCGAAGCCGATCCGTGCAATGCGCGTTGTAGCTAGAAGAGCTCGCCATAAGCTCCATCATCGTCTCATACGATATCAGATGCTGCGTTGAGCTGGAGCATGCCATATACCGGCGAGTGGCGAACGGATGGATGTTGGGTTTTGTTACTGTGTGGTACCGTCAAACAGGGTAGCTTCGATAGTTGTTTAGAAGAAAATCTGAAATTTTCTGCATTCTGGTTTTTTTAGAACAAGTACTGTAATCATATTTGCAGTTTACATTCCATAAATTTCCAGTATTTTGTTATTAATATTTTATTATAAATCATAAGTTCTCGATTTAGACGAAAATAGTTCTAACATGAAATACTAATACTTTTGCATTCCTTTTGCTTAACTTATGAACAAAATTTGTGATATTTCGCTTAGTATGTTGTGGGTCCTGCCCTATCAAAGGTACCCCGTTCAACAGTACGTTAAATCATATTGAGACGCGCATATTGGAAGCCAAAACCAGCGGGAGCGCAGAAAATTCCTATTCTGCCACTGATATGAGATTCGGTGTGGTTGGTATCAGTTTTTACGATCGGTGGAGTTGTCTTATGGCATGACTTCCTGGAGACTGAACATTAATAAGCGCGAAATCCGCAGTCACCGCGAGAATATTAGAATTTTTCTGCATGGATAAATTTAATATCCCAAAGAGGTAAGCGCTGTACATGGACATTACGCACGTGATGAGATTTATGAATTTTTGGGCCTTTGCTGATACGATGCAGAAAATATGGTTGAAGGTTTTTACTGTATTACTGTACATCCTTGATTCCATAAAAGTGTACAAGATAGAATCAAAATCATGGTCGACCTCACGTGAAGTATTCAGAATTGATCTATCACTACATTTCTTAGCAGATTGCAGCTTGACGATACTAATAATACGGTTGCGAAACCCATAATGCAAAACAAAATGTAAAATGTTTTGAAGATAGAGTCAAAAGAAAGCCATCATTTGTCAGCATTTATGCAGGTTTGTGATTGTTTACCACTTACACTTAGCGAGGAACGATTGTTTCTAATTCTTTCGGCCCATAACTAATATATCTGCAAAGAGATAGACATAAGAGCATCACCATAGATCTGTCTACACAATAGTGCTTACCATGAAATGCATGGAAGAGAATTCTTTATTCTTAATTCTTTATTCGTTTAAATCCAACTGACTTTATCTAAGTCTTATTGAATATCTTAATCTAAGGGTTAATCATATTACATTCAAATCCACAAAACGTTTCATTTCACGAAATAAATCAACAAATTGGTGGTCAAGGGATAAACAAAGATAACTATTCAAGTATTTCATTGAAGCAATAAACACAGATAATTGGGAATGCATCATTTGCTAGGTTACCACGTATTGTTCTTCCGAATAAATTCTCTAACCGCACATTTCTGGGCCATGTCACAGGATTTAAGGCGCAAATTTTATAATCTAAAGGCAAAACTAATTTAAAAGAAAATAAAGTCCAAATTAGAATAAGATTTTGTAGCCTTCGGTACGTCGAGGGAAACCATGAAATGAGAATGAATGAGATGAATACACACTAGCACGAGCACAAGAGAACATGATTAGTTAGGTAGTAGAAAAAACGCACAAAGAAGACTAGAACGATAGTTAATCGGAATACATACATGCATGTGATAATCATCCGTAATTAAATGATTCGTTTTTTTTTTCATTATACGTTAAATTTGTTGTTTTTGAATAAAAGATGTGAAGCGCAAGACAAAACTGTTCCACAACTAATAATTTGAAGAGAACGATCCTAGTTCCACGTTGTTTCGGTGCGTGTCCTTTTCGTTGAATGTCTTCCGCGTGTTGGAATTTGACTTTGTTTGAATTTGTCTCTTCCACTTTGGTTACGCCTCTGGCGGGAAGTAGTTGAAGCTGCCAATGATGAGAGCATAGCGTGCAACGTCACATCTTAATGTTGCATCGCCTTTAGGTACGGGTGATCTCTCACCGCTCTTTGGAGACGTAGTTTTGTAATTGAGAAGTTATGTTGGTTGTGTAGGGTAAAGTACCTAGTTTTGGTCTAGTTAGTAGGCGAACTGGCTCAATGTCAATTTTCTTTGAAGATTTCGAATGGACTCGCCCTGAACGAGTCTCAACTCGAGTGGCGCTAAAATCGCATGATTTATATCCAGATCGGCCAGTGTCGGCTACAATTTCCGTTCTAACACCAATTTTGTTACATCGATATTTTAGGGATCTGAAAGCCTAATCGCACGGGAAACCAAACATTGTATATCGCGCTTAGTAGTACTGCTATCGATATTCGTTTGCAACAGAGAGAAATTGCCTCCGTCGTCTGTGTGCTGACTTTCAACGTCATTCGTATTATACTTATGACACACTTGTGGTATACGTACCATGGTACAATTATCTTGAAATGGGTTCCATACTGATAATTGTCTTCATTCAAGATAGCCTTGGAATAATTTTCTTGACAACTTGTACCATGGTATATGTATCAGATGTCTGTATAAGGTATTATCCTCGTCCTCGTATGCGGTACCATTGAGTAGCGTTGACACTGATGTGGTAGGGTATTTCAACTCACGGTTGGTTGGTGTACTCGTAGGTATAGTTTCTTTGATCGTAGCAATTGTGTCCATGATACCAGCTACTGCGATCTTCAATTTATTTACGTCATCTTCTATCGACTTCGTCTTCGCAGTTGTAATTTCAGATGAGTTACCGTTCTTCGTGCACATGTAGTCATCCATTCAGCACTCGCACATCCAGAGAACATTTCGTGAGAGATCGTTTATGGTCTTCCACTGCATGCCTCGTAGACCAACACAGCGGCAATGGAATGTGCCTGAACAGTTTCCTTTACAGACGATGAAACATTCGTCGTCAGCGTCGATACTCTGAGATCATTTTTGACACATATTTATACTCTCCATAGCAAAAACGAGAATGGCTACCACGAAACTTATCAAATCGTACCATTGACGCTTATGGTTTTTAAATTAATTAACTCATTACGCGTGGTAAAGATGGATAAACTGTAGGTGATATTAAGAAAAAAAAAATCCATGTGCTCGGCTGGGATATGAACCCATGATTCTTGTATGCTAGACGAGCGCTTAACCAACTAAGCTACCGAGCCTTTTGGTGATCCAATTGTTTAGAAGGTTACAAGTTTCGAATTCAAATCCCCACGGACCCTATTTGGAAGAGAATATTGCAATATTCTTGCTGGCAAACAATCAGTTTGTCTCCCTGCATGTGGAGCAAGCCCCCCAGAGCGCGAAGGTTGCCCCCTGTTCACGGCGTCTAAGGACATCTCGGCGCTGCGGTCCGAACTAGCGGCCCACAATTTCAAGCCGCTATTCAAGCTGTGCCACACCGCCACAACAATCATGTGTGCTTCTGGCACAGATTACCAGAAGACCGGCAAGCTACTGAAGGCAAAGGGGGTGGAATTTTACACCCTCGATGCTCCCGGTAGCAAGCCGTTGAAAATATTCACCCGAGGGCTGCCGGAATACATTCCGGAGGCAATCGTCGACGAGATGAAGGCGGCCGGACTGAAGCCAACGGACGTGTTCCCCATCCGGCGAGCGCAAGGAGGAAGGCATCGGGACAACCTGTACCTAGCCCATCTGGAGAAGGGTTCCATCATCATGGTGGGCCTGATAAAGGTGAGAGCGCTCTTCAACATCGTGGTTGAATGGGAGCGCTACCACCTGAAGAAGAGAGACGGGACGCAGTGTGGCAACTGCCTCGCGTTCGGTCACGGGACGAGGAACTGCCACATGAAGCCCCGCTGTGGCAAATGTGCCGGCGCGCACATAACGACGATATGCCAGCCGATGGCGGGTATCAAACCGAAGTGCGCCAACTGCGGTTCCAACCGCGAGGGCAGCAGCCGTAATTGCCCAAAACGAGCAAAGGCCATCACCAAGATCGTCAAATAGAACGCTTGCTCCCTAAGGAGCAAAACCCGGGAACTGTACGTCTTCCTAGACCAGGAAGACATCGATAATGTCGTGATCACAAAGATGCACCTCAAGCCGGAAGTTAACGTCTTCATCCCCGACTTCCGGCTTGTAAGGCTTGGCCGGTGCGGCACTGAAGGAGAAGGCGTTGCATTGCTCTGCGGAGCAACACAAACTGCACCCTGCTGCCGAGCTTCCAGCTGCAAGTCATCGAGGCCGTTGGTGTTCTGGTGGAAACCTGCATCGGCCCAATTAAAATCAACGCGACGTACTGCCCGAAGCAAGCTGCCATCAACCACTGAACATCGGCGGTCTTAAAGCAAGACCTCACCAAGCTGACACGGCGTCAGGGGCAGTTCATCTTGGCTGGCGACCTGAACGCAAGGCACGAGACATGGGGAAACACCAGGCGAAACAGGAATGGCCTCATCCTATAACATGACCTGGAGGAAGGCCACTACACCATCCTGAGCCCAGATTCACCCACCCGCCTGAGCCGGTCCGAGGCCCACTCAATCATCGATGTCTTTCTGACCAACATGGACGGCAACATCTCCCAACCGCTCGTTCATCAGGACCTCAGCTCGGACCACTATCCGGTGGTGGCAGAAGTTGGTTCTCTGGTCAACTGGCATCGGATCACCCGGCGCAACTACCACCGTGTCGACTGGGGTCGATTCCAGCGGTGTGTCGACGCCAACATCCGATACGAGACTCCTCTGGCGTCCGTTGAAGATATCGACCGGCAGCTGCAGAGCGTTGGCATTTCGTCAGCTCACACAATCTAGGGCTAAACATTCCTAGTCCACACAAAGCTGCTGTCTCCGAACATTCAGCTAACCTACAACGATCTCCCAACGACTTCCCGGAGGAGTTGGAGATCACTGCTGACGAATTGCTGGCCTATGTCAAAACATCCAAAAACATGAAGGCCCCAGGTTTCGACAACATCCTGAACATGGAGGTCAAGCAATTGAGTCTCCAGTTCTATCAACATGTGGCACTGATTTTCAATCCGACTTAGCTACTTTTCTTCGTCTTGGAAGTCAGCAAAAGTCATCCCCATCAGGAAACCTGGGAAGGATCCTTCCTCCACCAAAAGCCATCGACCCATCAGCCTTCTCTCAGGGTTATCAAAGCTTTTTGAAAAAGCAATTAACAGACGGCTGCTTTTGGCAGACGATCAAAATGACATCTTACTCGAGGAACAGTTTGGCTTTCGACGCGGTCGTTCAACCGTGCACCAACTGACTCGAGTAACCAACATTCTCAGGCGGAACAAGTCCCTCGCTAAATCCTCTGCCATGGCGTTGCACGATGTTGGAAAAGCATTCGACAACGTCTGGCATGACGGTCTGGTGTATAAGCTGCACCGATTCAATCTTCCCACCTATTTGGTGAAAATCATCAAAAACTGTCTGTTTGACAGGACGTTCAGGGTGTTCTTTAATGGAGTCAACTCAGACCCACTCAACATCCCCGCAGGTGTTCCACAGGGACGTATTTAAGGTCCATTACTATACAAAATGTTCACCTCGGACGTGCTGGACTCAGCTGGAAGATCTGTATCAACGCGGCGAAGACCCAAGTCATCCTCTTCCCCTATTCCAAATTTCTTCTGAAGCCTATGGTGGACAAGATTTTCACAAATCCTCGACCAGTGGGATTTGAACCCACGACATTAAGCTTGGTCTTGCTGAAAAACTTTGCGGCTATTTGTGCCCCTGTCAGTAGATGCAGGTATGAAAAGGATGCAAACCTGGCCATTTTGTATGAGAAATTTAACACGAGACTCATCTGCATAAGCCAAAGCATCATTCTAATGTTTCATTGCATTTTCTTTATCATGTCAATTATTCTATGCAGTTCAACTAATTTCACAAATAGGGCAATGACATGCAATAAACTTCTGAGCCATCGAGCTTAGGTATACGTACAAAAAGCTCTACCAAGCTGCAAACAGCCAACAGCGTTCGGCTAAACTGCTGTCTTTCGTTCTCTTTTTAACGCGTCTAATTTCGCGTGTGTAATCCCTAACGCCTCACGTTCATGCGATTCTAAATTGCACACCGTTCCACCGCCGCATTGATGTGTGCTCCTTTTTCAGCACTAACGTCTGCAACTTACGTTTCCATATAAACATAATGTCATTGCTCCAGTGCTTTCAACAACAATCCGTCCACGGCAACATACCTGAGGTTTATGGTTTTAACCTCCATGCTCTCCTGTGCTGCTTCGTTCCATGCACGCTCCCAGTGGGTGATTGACATGGCATGGAACATAAACACCTGCTTCAGAGTGAGGCACATTCCACCCTTTCAGCAACCCAGGTTCAGATTCATACATATAGACTGAGGTGGTCCATAAGGATTGATAAGGAAAAAATCGAATTGTAAAAAAATAAGTTACTTTTTCTGACGCGACGTTCCTACTGGAACAGGGCTTAGTTAAGTGTTGTTATGAGCACTTCCACAGTTGTTTACTGAGAGCATTCTTCGCCATTTGACCATTTTTACATTTATAGTTCGGACAGCTTCAAATTCCGGACACTCTTCTTTGTATCGCGAAATTTTTCCATTTTTAGCTGTTCAAAAGTTCTCAATTTCAAGGCTCGTTTAAGTAAACTTTTTCCATAAATATCTTTAAAAATTTATAATGCCCAACTACCTTAGATGTCTCTTTGGTGATTTAACGATTTTGATTGATGATTTGACTGTTCCATTAATGATTATCATGATCTGTCTGGAATTCGATTCAAAGTATCCGGAATATGAGGCAAAAGTTTGGAAGCGTCCGGAATAAGAATTATGAAAAGGCCAGAATTTTGATTTATTTAAAATTATTGAAGTTGCGGAAGCGTATTCTTCACCCACCGTTCGAAAGTAAAGGGCTTCCGACGCAAGATAGAGCTAAGGAATCATAGAGAATGATTTGTTTTGTATGCTCTATGCTGGGTTATATTTTCCTGAGTCCTTAAGTGTCCGTAATATGAATCAAAACGGTACGAAGATATTCTATGCTATGTGAATTCAAGAATACTTGCTGTACGAAAAGCTCTTCGACCAGTAGGATTCGACCCACGACCCTCAGCTTGACCTTGCTGTATAGCTGCGCTTTTATCGCTACGGTCTCTTCTTTTTCGATTGGAAGTCGTTAAATCGAAAATTTAAAAAAAAAATCATTGACTACTGGTGGTTCTGATCGTACATTTGAACAGTTCTTGGTCGGTTTTCCTCATACAAATTTCAAGCTCGTTTATCTTCACCTCAGAGTTAACGGATTCCGCTCAATATTTTCACAGTAGCTTCTGAAGGTCCAAATGAACAAACTTTGCAGAGTAGGGGGTTGTGTAACTTTAAATTTAAGGACATATAGGAAGGAATCCCTGTCATGGCAGTGAAAATGGCTTCCTCACATATACAAACACATTTCTGGAGGTCCAAATTATTTCTCAAAATATTTCACTTATCTACACTAAGTTCACTCCCAAATTGCTAACGAGACATCAGAAGAGTATTACCTTACGATATCCGAAGTTTTAACATCAGTAGCTGGTGGAAATTTCAAAAACCGTGCTAATTTTCAACACGGACGTTTAGCTTCGCTACATTGTTTACACTTATCCGCCTGCGAACGAAGAACACTTTTCGCCAAACTTTACCACTTTCGCAAAACGTAGAACCTCCAACACAGTTTACTTTCACTACTTGTTAATAAAAGAACGATTACTGGTTGATTTCTGATGAAAACAACTTAAAATTTCACCAAACCGTGCTAAAAACAATCACTTGATCACAGCATTTCGTTTTTTTTATTTTTCTAATTTTACGCCGGATGCTCGCTTGCAGGGCTGTCAGATACGTTGATGGTTACGTACGACATCAAGCAATCTGATTTAGTCGAAGGGGAAAAGACTCAAATTGAAGTAGCGATTACTGGCAACAACGTCTTATCAATTATAATTTCACTATTACCAACAAATGGGAGAATATTTTTTGTGTACCACTACTTTTATATAGTTATTAGTGGATTCAAAGGAGTTTCACCTTAAGTAATTTTATCATTATGGACCATCCTAATACAGACACATACATACACTCTGAGCTTTTCATTCATTGTCCGGGCATGACGTATGTGTAGTATAGCGAGCATGTTATGACATTGAAATGTGGATCGATTTTGTTTTGAATCGCTGGAAACGGAGCTACACACGCAAGCTCCCACATGCAACCGACCGACGGCAGCAGGTAGAATGGTATGAATTTTTCTTTCGTCAATATGAAGGTGGGGGTACAAAGGAAAATAAGAAGGAAATTGCAGTAGGGTTCCTATGCTTAATCTTAGCTTGTGAGGTTCTATAACTTCCTTGAATTAATCGTTAGCTGAAATTTTAAATTATTTTTTCATTAACCAGCTGTCTAAACTGAAAGAGCCCGATGTTGAAAGCACTGTTTAGTATCCGGTTTCCATGTCAGTTAAGTAAAACACCTACCCTCGGTGACAACATCGAAGTGGCAATGCCTGTCAAATAGACCAAGAGCAGGCATTGCAGAATTCGTTCTCATCTGATTTTGAAGCACGATCAAAGCAAGCGATCAAAAGCATCGCATCGTTATCGGTCCATGATCGGCAATGTTTCGCAAGTTGTAATAAGCTTGACAAACAGAAGCAGCGAAGGAGAGCCCCAAAGAGAAAACAATGATAAAACCCATTTTCCTCGCTTATTTACCATTGAGGGTAGGTGTTTTACTTAACTTACATGATAAACAATCCCCGAACATCTGATAGGATTGGAGCTTGTTTAGGAAGGTTTTATCATGGACAGTTATCTTTCCGATTTAATCAGAGCTGTAGCAGTAGACGATAAACAGACTCTCATGATGTTCAGCAGACCATGATTGTTACAGGGAGTGATTAGTAGAAGCTTGGGAATTTCCAGATATATGGAAAATTCATAAACTGGTACTGTTGCTGAAGCCAGGAAAACCGCCCGGTGATCCAGGATCGTATAGGCCTATATGTTTATTGGATACACTCGGTAAACTATTGGAATGGGTTATAATCAACAGGATGATGAAATGCACAGAGAGCGTGAACGGGCTATCAGAAAGGCAGTTTGGATTCCGGAAAAGAAGGTCGACGTTGGACGCAATTTGGACAGTGCTGGAGAGGGCCGAGAAAGCATTGAAACAAAAGCGTAGAGGGAATCGTTACTGTGTCGTGATCACGATAGATGTTCAACAGCGCCAGCTGGCGATTACCACAGCGCTACACAGAATGCGAATTCCCAACTACTTGTGCCAGATTTTGAATTGCTACTTCCAAAACCGAGTACTGAAGTATTAAACCGACGCCGGTCCGAAGGAGTTAAGAACAACGGCTGGAGTCCCACTGGGCCCTAGTTGAGCAGAATAGTTTTCTGGCGAAACTGACAAGGTTAAAACGTGCAATAATGGATGGTTTGAAATCAAGTTATCGGATAATTGACGTGGTGCTAACCTCATTTGTGACGTTGGGCAGATGAAAGCAAGGGAATGCATTTTCGGATTTACTGATCATTATTGCAGTATAGGGTGCAATTTCGTTAGGCAGTAAAAGAGTCCTTCGTATATTTCTAGATGGATAGAATGAGAATAGTCCTGATAGTTAGGTATACAAAAACGAAGTACTTGGTTGCACGTAGAGATTTGCCCTTTAAAAAACTAATGCCGGTGGCTCTCTACGATTACAAAGTGTGGACGTTCGTAGAGGCAGACCGTGAAGCCTTCGGTGTATTTAAATGATAGATGCTGCGGACAATACTTAATGGAAAAAACAAACGATGTTTGGCATAGACACATGAATCACAAGTACAGTCAACTCTCCCTTACTCGATATTCCGTATCTCAATATCGAGTTAGAGAACCTTAGAGTAAGAGTAGGTTTTCATGGCTACCTCGATAGACCCTTGAATCTCTTTTGCACTGGCTTTGTGTTCTGTAACTCGATACGTCCCTAACTCGATGATCTCTTTAATATCGAGTTGTGGAGAGTTGACTGTAACATCGATTCACAAAGAAACAAATATTTTTGAGCGTATAAAATTTGGCTAGATTTCAGTGGGCTGGTCACTTAATGCGACTGTCAAAAGAAACAATCGTGGAATTAATATTCCAACAGGGAGCCAGGTAGAGGTCATTAACTTCGTGGATGACCATGCATGCTGGTTGCACGCAATGGAATTGGGCTTGGGAACTTTAAGGTGAAGATGAATCAAAGCCAAACTTCAAAATTTCAAGAGCACGGATCTGGATAACCAAACACCAGTTTGAGCTGAAAACCTAATCGATTGGTCACCACCAGCAGGTGACCAAATTTTTCAGCTTTAATGGATGTTTGATTCTCCAGATCCGTGCTCTTGAAAATTTGAAGTTTGGCTTCGATTCATCTTCACCTTAAACGTTCATAGCGACTGGAGAAGAATCACCTCATGAGATGTGTTGTGGGACGGGTGAATTTCCAAAATTTTTTAGCAAACCATTGTTTTGAGTGATGGTAAGCTAGCTGAATGTTTTTATTAGATTTAGATCTTTTCTTAGGATCACGGAGCTTATAATTTTTGGTGTCCTATAAGATGTAGGGGTCTTATCAAGCTCTATCGGATCTATCGATATTCTATCTGATGCTGCACTGTAGATTTTAGGGTCACTGAATATAACTGGATCCATTAAAGAGTACAATATACTTACAAGCTACTTAATATTCCAACTTACGAAATTCAATGCAATATCGTATATACCATTCACGAATTCCTAGAAAGTGATAAGTTAGGTTATACATTCTTTGTTATTTTAAGATTCAATTTTACCTACTCCCTACTAGGGGGAGATCCCCCAGTGCCGGACAGCACCCAATACCGGACAAAGTCGAAACATTGAGAAATCATGGTCCAATCAAGACGGTGTATTAGAAGAAAAGAAAGCTTTTATGGAGAGTAATATTTGCGTAGAATGACGCATCCTTGAATTATGCATGCCTATTTGAAAAAGTAGTGATGTTTGAAAATTGTTAAAAAGTTGACGTATCGCCTTAAGTTTGAGTCTTATTAGTATTTATTTTGAGTAAGGCAAAATAGTATGTATCACTGAAGCATGATCAAACATAATCATAATATAGAAGTATGACTGTATTTTGTACCATGTTTAAACTAAATGTGGACAAACAACATTTTTTGTCAAATACCTCCTTTCCCCCAGTTTCGGACAGCTTGATTTTTTATATGATATCTTTGTAATTTTTGCATCGGTGTCTCAAAATAGATTCATTTTTCATAGATTCCGTCGACCATGGTATCAAACACGCAATAAAAATAAGAAGAATGAACATTCAGAACATCATCGTAAAATGTGTTATTTTTCAACGTGTGTGAAAGAGGCTTTTGATGGACCTCTTACAGACCAAGTATAACTCAAATTATTCTTGCAAATGTTGAAAATGCATTAAATTAGCTATGAAATACTATTCATGGAGTAAAACATTCGATGATGTACAAATATACAAAAATCGAGCCATTTTCAGATTGTGTCCGGTATTGGGAGCCACCTTTTAAGATTGGTCAATTTGGTACTAGAATATATCACCGAAATGTAATGTTTAAATTCATATTTTTACTATCAAATTTATTTTTGTACGATACAAAAATGGTAGTATTTTTCATAAATGGGTAACAGGATCACATAAAACCAATATTTTTTAAATTGTGAATTTAGTGGCTTAAGTGTCCGGTACTGGGGGATGTCCCCCTATAGTTTGTAAACCAATTCTTCATGTACTAACACTAGATCTTAAGCTCTAATTAGGTTTTAAGGTATATCGAATTCTAAACTACTAATTTAAGAAATTTTAATGGAATAACGAAATTTTAGCATCGATAGTTCACAAGATATAAATAATTCTTTTTACAAGATTTGTTTTTGTTCGCCGCCTCCTTTACGCAGTATTTCATTGGTTCACTGTAGTGATCAAGATGTGCTGACTACTGTGATGACCACTGTGAAATCGACTGTGAAATAAATAAATAAATAAATAAATAAACAACTAGTCCATATTGGTACAGCAAACAACATGGCTGGCCTGAAAATTTGTTTGAATATCAAAAGCTTGTTCTTAAGACAAAGTTTTTCTATTATAAGGGGATAGAGAATAATTTATATATTTGTTACATTTGGCTTGAATGCCCTCAATGTGATTCTTGAATGTTCAATTCTTATCTAGCTTGAGCCCTAAATACTTAACTTCATCTGACCAATTTATTGGAATCCCTCTCATCGTGACAACATGTCTACTTGAAGGTTTTAAATATAGAGTTTTGGTTTATGTGGGAATATTATTAGTTGAGTTTTAGAAGCATTAGGAGAAATCTTCCATTTATGCAAGTATGAAGAAAAAATATCCAAATTTTTTTGCAATCGACTACAGATGATACGCAGGCTTCGTCCTTTGGCGGAAAGGCCTGTGTCATCCGCAAACAAAGATTTTTGACATCCCTGAGGTAACTCAGGTAAGTCAGATGTGAAAATATTGTAAAATATTGGTCCCAAAATGCTGTCTTGAGGAACACCAGCTCTTACAGGAAGTCTTTCAGATCTGGAGTTCTGATAATTAACCTGAAGTGTACGATTTGACAGTAAACTTTGAATTATTCTAACAATGTATGTTGGAAAATTAAAGTTCTTCAATTTTACAATCAAACCTTCATGCCACTGTCGAATGCTTTTTCTATGTCTAGAAGAGCAAGACCAGTTCAATAGCCTTCAGATTTGTTGGAACGGATCAAATTTGTTACACGTAAAAGTTCATGAGTGGTTGAATGTCCATGGTGGAATCCGAACTGTTCATTGGCAAAAATTTTGAATTTTTGTTAATGTGGACCATTATTCTGTTCAAAATAGCATTTTTGAAAAGTTTACTGATGGAGGAAAGATGGATAGATATGGGCTATGAGAAGGGTCTGCGTGATCTGTTGGGATTTGAATTCGAAACTTGTAACCTTCTGAGTTATAGGGTCACCAAAGGGCTCGGTAGCTAAATTGGTAAAGCACTCGTCTAGCATACAAAAGTCGTTGGTTCGAGTCCCTCCTGAGCACGTGATTTTTTCATAATTTATCGATCTATATAACGCGTAATAAGTTAATTGATTTAGTTTCATATGTTTGGTATTTTGGAAAATTTATCAATATTGGAATTTGGAACGCATCAGCACTATTATTAGATACACCCCATGACATTCGAATGCATGTTAGACACTGACTGGTTTCAGGTCTAATGCAAGCAATGCCTAAGAAGGCGGAGCAGCAGATGTGTGCCGCTTGATGTGCTAGTAGCTTGTAAAATTAGTGCTCATGATTTTCCGACAAGTGATTTTTTACTGCCAATTTTCACGAACAGTAGTGAAGGCACATAACCTGACTCTGTACCCGCCACACACGGTTAAGTACCTATACGTCACGAATGAATGCTGCTCAAGTCATGCTTGAAGATGGGGACTCATCAGAGGAACTTTTACTGCCTTCAAACTCGAACTTTTGTCTTTAGTATGTGTTACAACTGACATTGGCATAGCAAGGATTTGTTACTGCCAGGAGGTGTTGGGCTGCATATTCTGACATCGTTTATATGACCAGCATCGGTAGCAATAATCATATTTTGATAGTAATTGTACTTATCAGTGATCCACTGAGTAATTCTTTAAAGACTTTTGTGTTCAGTACTTCATTGAAACTTGCCTAGAATCAGAGCAGTAAGGTGTAGGGACCAAAAATCAAAAGCACAAAAAGATGATTATGTTTGGCTTCCGAACACTTTGTACTTAGTACAACACTACAGAACACTGATGGAAAACCTCGCTTGTCGAACACAGCATCAGCGGGGTGCTTCTGACAATGACATATCGCGCGACGACTAAAAGAATTATAACTATTTGTCAGTTCAAGTTTTTCCCTTTGATTTTTGTTCTTCCAAAATTTTGCCATTTGACCTTTATCATAAAGTCTAGCAGTAGATTTAACATTACCAAAAACTTAATTTTAAAGCTTAGTTGAAATTTCAATACAAAAAAAGTATTTACTGAAGTTTACTCATTTCTCAAAATATTTGAATCAGATCTTTATGGAAGTTTTTGAATAAAATCATTGAAAGAAATTCTTACCTTTTGGTGACGATGATGACAACACTGGAAAAAAAAAGATTATATTAAAAGAAAATTCATGAATTAGGTAGATACTGTTTTGTCTCAAGTTAACACGAAAAAAAAAACTTTCGAAAAATGATGATTGGACGAACGATGCTGAACTCTTTCTATGTCACCAATTTCACCATCATTGTAGCCCTCATTAGTCAGTATTACATACAGTATTGAGTATTTCTTTCACTACATCGAATCATGTTGGTGTCTTCAGAGCACTTATTTTCTGTTTAGCGAGGAATAAGTCCCCTGAAGACGCCTACCCGATTTGATGAGCACTTTTATTAAAGTTTTCCCACTTGTAAAAACTTCTGCGTTAGTTAAGTCGTAAAGGAAATGCGCTGAATATTTCCTTGGGTGAAATACTATTATATGTATATAAGTTATAGCAATTAGAATTCAAATTACCTTGTTACTTTGCAGAAGTGAAAAAACGATAGCTTCCACATCCTTTCACTTACTGCCATAAAACTGATTCATTTAAAAACCTGGCTCTTTGAAAAAATAAAACTGGAATATGACAAAATCAGGATGTTATTCAAAATGTATTATTCCATTGGAATTTGGTAGATATTTTGGTCGGGATAGCACTACTGTATCTGAATGAAATATCAATATAGGTTAACAATTTATTACCCTGTCTACATAAGAAAATTGAATTCATGTTGAACTTTGCCATTCAATCTGCTTTTGTTCAGACTGTGATAATTGTAATAATTACTCTAGTGGTTCTATAGCAAGCTTCCGAACGATGACAATCGGGGAAACTTTGCCAATTAAAGTTGAATCTTGTAACATGAGTTCTAAAGCACTACATTGCAAGTTCATCTTTGTTTCAGAATCAATCTTCTTCTAAAAAGAGAGAAAAAACAGATATAAAACCAACTGTCTGTAGCATTATGGTATCCAGTATCTATTGCCACAAAACTCGGAAGGCAAACTTCTTACCACTTTCCTATTATTTACCACTACCGGGAAGAAAGTGTCACCTTACTAGTTGTACAACTCAAACGAAAGATAATCAAAAGAAAATTATGAGCCATGTTTGGCTCTGTTGCTCTCCCGCACTTTATCCCCATTCATTTTGACTGCCGACGATTGAAACCCCATTGCTCCGAAGGTGTAAGTAAAGAGGAATTAGGTGTAAGATGCGCCACCTAAATAATTCCAAAATAAATATTATAATAATCAAATTCAACAAACGATAAGTTTATCAATGTTAAAGCTCTTCACGGAAACACATTTCCCTATTTCCTAATAATAAAAATCGATTTTGGTAACCTTGGTAATAAATAACGTAGGGCAAATGAGTCATACTTGCTTGCTTAGGAACCATCAGTAAAATTCAAATTATACCGCAAATCCCGAACTCAATCGAGAAATATAACAACATTGTATCGTCTGCATACATGAGAATTTGGAATGTAGATGGATTTTGATACACAAAATCCGTTTTGAACTGGGTGGCGCGTTATACCCCGTAGATCGCTGTTCTGAAAAATGTTGACTCTGGTTTCATTATTTTTAAAATTTGATTTCTCATATATGATATGAATTCCTGTTTTCAGAAAATGCAAACTTATTTGTAAAGCTAATTAGAATACATTTTTCGACGAAATCCAAATTTAGAACTGAGTTTTTCTTTAGGGGGCTCATATTACCCCGTACTCTCTTATACTCTACCTCCCTTTATCGGATCCACTCTTTAGAAATGCTATAAATTTGTGCTTCAGAGTGGCTGAAAGTTTTCCCCATTTGGCATCACTTTTATTTGTCTTTAGTTACACCACACCTCGTAATCTGTTCAGCTAAGTGATGGTCAGGACAAACTTTCCGAACGGATTTCTACCTACCGTCATAGTCCCAGGGCTTACCGGAATAGGAACGAATGGGAATGAGATGGTTTGTTTGTATGAATGTGCACGTGTGTATGTGTGGGTGTGTGTATTCATGTAATGTTGGCTGAGAAAAGTTTCCTATCTATCCTAGCAAGGGCGGAAGAGCTGAAGGAAGAAGTTCGGTTTCCTGTGGTTGTGGTTCAGTACATAATAGTGACAATAAAAGAAGCTTGACTTTTGACTCTTCACCGGAAATGGACACCAAGTTCGGCGGTGGACCAAAAAGCTCACATGTTCAAGTAAAACAAGAATTTCGTAGGATTTCATTCATAGGATCTTGTTTCGTGTCTTGTACTTTCATTAGTAATTGGAAGTTTTGGCACTGATGAGAAAACATTTTTCAACTCTGGTTTACATGGTTTATATTATAAAGGTGTAGGAATCTGATGCATAGGGCTGTGTAATACACTTGTAGAACAGTGTTCTCTTGTAATTTTTTTCTTCTTGGCTTTACAACTAAAGTGGGACTGAGTTGGCGTCTTAGCTGAACATTATTTCAATTATTAACTAAACTTTCTTTGCCATTCTTTAAGCATTTGTGTATCGCATGGTAAGCATGAAGATACTCTGTTACCTGGGACAAACCCACGACTCTCAGAATGGTCTTGCTGAACAAATAGTCATTTACAACAATGATTGTTTTGGCTCAGGGTTCTGGTAATATACAAAGAGGGATTTTACCCTCAAGATCCCCCAAGTTGCAAACAAACGCCTGAGAAGATAACACAGAGAGTGTGGGACGACCCATTAAAACCAGCCCATGCATTGTACATGAGTAATTCTTGTTGAATTGCTCAAGCGATGTACAGAATGCACCTACATTACCCTTGGCCTCAGACCATTATCACCCCAGGACCACCTTACGGTACTCCTTCGGGGAGGGGCCAGTACGAGAGCACTTAATACATATAGAAGAAGTGGAGCTTATAGCAGCTGTGAAAGCGCTGAAGTTGAACAAGGCCCCGGGTCTGGACGGAACCCCCAAAGAGGCCTGGATGCCTGGACGAAGGTTGATTTCCAGAAATATGGAAAATTCAGAAACTGGTACTGTTGCCGAAACCATGAAAACCACCCGGGGATCCAGCATCCTATATGTTCACTGGATACTCTTGGTAAACTCTTGGAACAGGTTATCCTCAGCAGGGTGATGAAATGCACAGAGAGCGAGAACGGGCTATCAGAAAGGCAGTTTAAATTCCGGAAAAGAAGGTCGACGGTGGACGCAATTCGGACAGTGCTGGAGAGGGCCGAGAAAGCATTAAAACAAAAGCGTAGAGGAGATCGTTACTGTACCGTGGTCACGATTGATGTGAAGAACGCGTTCAACAGCGCCAGCTGGGACCTGGGCGTAATGCTAGACGATCGGTAGAACTTCAACAGTCACGTCGATTATGCATGCGAGAAGGCAGTGAAAGCGAGCAATGCGCTCACAATACTTATGCCCAACATAGGTGGTCCTAGAAACAGTAAGAGGCGTCTTCTGGCTGTCGTATTAACTCGTTCCGACTCATCACCATGCGCGTGGTTGTCGCGTACAGGACTATATCGTCGGAGGCGGCAAGCGTAATCGCCGGGATGATCCCGATTTGCATCACCCTGTCCGAAGACATCGACTGCTATCAGCGAAGAGAAACCAGGCAGGCAATGAAGTTGGCAAGAATTTGTTTGCTGGCTAAGTGAACAGGGAGCATGGAGAAGTGAACTTCCACCTGACACAGTTCTTGTCAGGTCACGGCTGCTTCAAGCAGTATCTGCATCGATTCGGCCATGCGTCTTTATCATTCTGTCCTGAGTGTATGGAGATTGAAAAAACGCCAGAACATGTTGTTTTCGACTGCCCGAGGTTCAATATAGAACGAAACACGGTGGCGGCTGCTTTTGGTGAGCACTTCAGCGTAGAAGGTGTGGTCCACGAAATGATAAGTGATCCCGATCTTTGGAATATCATGAACAACATGGTGGTACAAATAATGTCTGGATAAACAGTCCAAGTGGCGAGCAAAGCAGAGAAACGAGACGCAGAGAGCAGCGCTTGATGTCGGGTCGTTGGGGCGCTGATGAACCGGAAGCCAACCTCCCACCGAAATTGTCGGACCGACCTCGGTACTCGACAAGTCAGATGTTGGTGAGAGGAGACCATCGGGCACGATCGGAGTAGGCTAGATTCTCCGTCGGGGACTAGACCGAGTAGAACGAGCGTAACGTAGTATCGGTAATAAGTCGTCGAGGCGCCTGTGAACCGGAAGTCATCCTCCAACCGGAATTACAGAACCGACCCTGACTCTTGGCCGACCACCATCGAGTCGGAGTAGGCTAGATCCTCCGTCGGGAACTAGCTTACTAGATCGCGGAACAGCACCGGCAAATGATCATCGGGGCGCCTGTGAACAGGAAGTTTCCTTCCACTGGAATCGCAGGATCGACCTCGGCATCTTCCCGGCCAGCTTTGGAGTAGGCTCCACCGTCGGGGACTAGCTTACTAGATCGCGAAACAGCAACGGCAAATGATCGACGGGGCGCCTGTGAACCGGAAGTTTCCTTCCACCGGAATCGCAGGATCGACCTAGGCATAGTAGGATAGATCCATTGTCGGGGGCTATTCTGAGTAGTACGAGCGAATCATTGGCTTGAGTCGTCGGAGCGCCAGTGAACCGGAAGCCATCTTCCAACCGAAATCTCTGGCCCGACCTCGACACTCTATCGGCCAACAACAGAGTATGAACAACGCGTAACGTTACCGGTTCGTGTGATATTCCTCCGTCGAGGTACTCTCCATCGGAGTAGGCTAGCTTCACCATCTGGAACTACGCCGAGTAGTATTGATCACGACGAACCGTCGGCTTTGGGTAGTTGGAGCGCTTGCAAATCGGAAAATACCCCTCAACCGGAATCGCAAAACCGATCTCGGCATGCAACCGGTTACCCCGTAGAGCATGATGAGCAGAAAAATGGAGTCAAGCGCACCAACAAAACACAGTAGCATCTATCAAAAAAAGTCTCACATGGCCCAGGCGTGCAGTCGGCCCCAAAATGTGAGTGACGTTGAAAAGACAAATTGCAGCCGGATCGAATAGAACAAGAGGTGACGAAAAGGCGTAGAGGCATCAACAAGCCCTCCGCCCCCTGAAGCAATACCATGAGGTAGTTCCAGGCGGACATCGGACTTGAAGCCCATGCCAATGAAAAGTGGCGTGGTACAGAGTTGTTTTCCCCTTTTTTCTCTGTTACCGCACTCGAGATGTGCATCCGCAGTAGACCGTTGAATAATAGACCATAATAGACCATAGTGAGAACCACAGAGCCTAAATCCCATGTGCTCCACAGATAGCCGGGTTAGGTGAAAGTTTCTAGCTTTGCTAGAAGTGCAAAAATTCTATTAAAAAAACATATAGAAGAAATGGGTTGCAAAATAGTGAGTCGACAATCAGGAAAGAGCGTTCAACATAGTTCTGGTCCTCACTAGCCTCTACTTTACGCTTCCACTGATCAAACGATGACAAAGACCACCAGCTAAGGGTTACGTACTTAGTTAGTAGTGCAACCTAGGCACTTTTGTTCTCTGACATCAGCTTGAGTGCGGGGGTACCAGGTGGAAGCTTGGGATTCTGGCCATTTCCAAGCGAAACTGATCCATACAGTCGTATAGGAAGGAATACCACCTTTAACACATCGTCCGGGATGTGGCGAGGGTTCAGCAGTGGGCTCTGTTGAATCCTTACAAAAAATCACAGATCTGTAAGTAGCCCTGAACAAGCGACCTGGTACCGCTTTCAAAGTATCTTAGCCCTCTGGAATACCAACCGGCACATCAGGATGGTTGCCAGTAAAATCCTGATTATGGTATACTGGTACAGCGTTGAACAACGGACAGGACACGGATTACAGATTATAAACTACATTGCGACACCAAGCTGGCTGTCGTGTTATTCTACTCCCCGAGTAAGTATGGGTGAAAGGGCGAGTAGGCTAATAGTGCGATTGCTGCCGTCCCGGTAAAACCTTGGCAGGCCTCTGGATACGTTCGGAATCCGTCCATTTTAAGTGATGAGTACTAGGCTTGGATGACTAAACCCTGTTCTACGCCGATCCGGTTCTGAACACGATTCTCATAAGGGATCGTGTCAACCCTTACATGGCCTTCCTGCTTGCATAGATAACAACCGCCACTACGTATGGCAAGAAATGATAGCGGCTCAGAGGGGACCCTGAAGAATGGAAGAGAGTATAATTGAAATCGAAGAAGGCACGGCGAACTCTTTCTCTAAAGGTCGCTTTGTAATATCACAACCATCGGCCAAGAACAAAGACGAAATTAAGACCTCCATGTCCCATGCAGTTGTCCAAAATTTTTATGGCACACAAGGTAATAGAGCAAAATGTAGAATGCCGTGAAAAGTGTACTGCGATCTGTCAAACTTGGGTACCTTTTGCAGTACCAAGGGACCAAATGCAGTACTAGAAGTGGTACCCAATCTAAACCCGAGTGGGACGCACCTGGCAAAGACTATCTTAGAAACAAGGCAAGCACCGACTCAACAAACGGCGATGCCAATCACTTTTGCGAGGGAAACCAACGCAAAAAGAGACAAATGCGTCATCGAGACAGGCCCTGCAAATGCTGCAACCACCAAGGAAGACAACGAAAAATCGGAAATCGAAAATAAAGAGCAGGTCGAAACACAAAAACTCTTCAAGCACCGGAAGAAAGGTAAGGCACTTATAGTCAAAGCAAGTGATGACTCGTATTCAAAGGAGCGGAGGTGAAAAACGTCGCAGTTTGATGAGGAGGTGCTCATTCAGGCGTTGAGGTTAGAGCACAATACTCAGCATTTTATTGCGAGTGAGTTGACTGCGGTATTAGCACGAGCGTGCGATGCAACCATGTCGGGGGACATGGTCGCCGCCCAGCCTACTGGTGGATCGCGGCGATTGCCGATCTGCGTACAAGCTGCTTTCCAGCTATGAGAAGGATGCAGAGGGCCCGCAACGATGCTGAAAGAGCACATCGTAGGCACAAGGCAAAAACCGCTCTCAACAGGGAAATCAAACTCAGTAGGAAAGCCTGTTTTGTTGAGCTCTGTCGCAACGCCAATTCAATCCCGTGGGGTGACGCCTACAGAGTTGCAATGGTGAAGTTAAACGGCCCAGCTATACCACCCGATAGGTGTCCAGAGAAGATGAAAACCATCATTGAAGCGCTATTCCCGCGACACTACGCAATGAGCTGGCTGTCCATATCATACGGAGCTCAGGATGACGATGAAGAAGAAGCCCAGGTAACGAACGATGAGCTGACCGCGGTGGCGAAAGCCTTAAAAACCAGAAAGGCTCCAGGAATAGATGGTATCACCAACGTAGCTCTGAAAGCAGCAATGCAAGAAAACCCGAATATGTTCAGAATTTGGCTTCAAAAATGTATCGAGGAGGGAAGCGACAAAAGCTGGTTCTGCTGCCGAAACCAGACAAGCCTCCAGGGAATCCTTCAGCATATAGACCGAGCCTGATGGACACAGTTGGCAAAGTGCTGAAGCGAGTAATCTTAAACAGGCTTACAAAATTCACGGAGGGAGAAAACGGCTTGCGCGACATGCAGTTCGGCTTTCGGAAAGGTAGATCCAGCGTTGATGCCAAACGGTCGTGGAAGCTATGGAAACTACGCGGAAGCTTAGAGGTAATCGGTACTGCAGAGTGGTCACAATGAACGTAAAAAATACTTTCAACAGTGCCAGTTGGGCTGCGATCGCCGAATCGCTGCACAGAATGGATGTCCCCAAGTATATTTGTAAGATTTTGAAGAGCTACTATCAAAGTCGTACACTAGTCTATGAAACAGACGCTGGGAAAACGTGCATAACAATCACGTTCTACAGGGTTCTATTCTAGGACTTACTCTCTGGAACGCTATGCATGCCGGCGTGTTGAAGCTGAGCTTCCTCCGGGGTTTGAAGATTGTCGGCTTCGCGGATGACGTGGTGCTCGTAGTCTTCGGCGAATCACTAGAGGATGTAGAGATACTTGCTACTGAGGCAGTAGCAAGCGCCCTGGGAGAATGGATGCGAGGGAAGAAGCTTGTGTTAGCCCATCACAAAACCGAAGTTGTGATGATAAGCCACCAGAAGGCAGTGCAGCATGCAAGAATGTCGGTAGGAGAGTGTACCATCGAATCAAAGCGGGAACTTAGACACCTGAGAGTGATGATCGACGATAGGCTGAGCTTCAACAGCCATGCCAATTATGCATGTTAGAGGGTTGTGAAGGCGATATCAGCTTTATCCCGGATCATGCCCAACAAGTCAGCTATCAGCGGCAGTAACCGGCTAGTGGCGAGCATGTCTACATCGTTACTAAGATACGCTGACCCCGTGTGGGTGACAGCACTGCAGACGAAGAGGAACCGCTCCCGGCTAAACAGTATGTTCAGACTGATGGCCATGCGTGTGTCGAGTGCGTATCGTATGATTTCATCGGAAGCAGTCTATGTGATTGCAGAACAGACGGAGTAGTGAATTTCCACTTGACGCAGTTTTTGTCTGATTGTGGCTGCTTCAAGAAATACCTGAATAGGTTTGAACACGCAAAGTTAAGTACCGGGTGCGGCGATGTTGAGGATACGTGGTCTTCGAATATTCGCGCTTCGAGCATTAGCGAGCCGAGATGAGATCCGTCGTCGGCAACGACGAAGATGGCGAGAGGAGCATCGCCACTTAACGTAGCGGACAGCACAAGGCTCTGAGTCGTTGGGGCAGCTGGAATCGTCGGACCGACCTCGGCACTTGACAAGTCAGTCTGTTGAAGTGAGCATATGAAGAAGTTCAACGGGCGTGACCGGAGTAGGGTAGATCCTCCGCTGGAGACTAGACCGAGTAGAGCGGGTGCGAATGTTGCGCAAGGCTCTGGCAAAATGTCAGCCCCAAATGCAGTATAAAGAGAGAAATGGAAGCACAAGAGCACAAGATGCACGTGAGTCACACGCAGGAAGCGAAGCAAGAAGCAGTGCTGGTTAGCATAATAGCCTCCCCCATGAAGTAATGCCTAGAGGCAGTTCCTGGGGGAATGGCTCGTGGGCAAAGGTGTATTTAGTCGGTAGTGGAAGTTCCGTGTCCGACACTCTGGCGCACGATGGACGAATTCGATATGACTAGCCTGCATATCGAACGTGATTGATAGATTAGTTCGTATATGCAATTTACCACCTTCGAAAACTAAAAAAAAAGCATACAAACTCATTTTTGGACTATGCTTATAATTTCCAGAAAGAAAATACAATGCATAAACACGAGCGAATGGTGCCAGTACTTGTTTTAAAAACATAAAACTTGTAACATTTGCATTTTTTAATGAAATTTCCAAATCCTAAACATAAAAAAATCAATGTTAATCACGGTACATGAATAATGGGAGGATTCCATCAAATCTCGTAAAAAAGAATTCTGAAAATTCGAAATTGAAATGTGAAAAGACGGTCATCACTATATCTTAATATCTGAGGAAGTGGTTAGAGAACACATTGC
Source organism: Aedes aegypti (assembly GCF_002204515.2). Lineage (NCBI taxonomy): Eukaryota > Metazoa > Arthropoda > Insecta > Diptera > Culicidae > Aedes > Aedes aegypti. The sequence goes on from NC_035107.1 coordinate 132,738,258, forward strand.
TTATGAACTCAAAAAAAAAATAAATGAAAAACTGGATCAAAAGCATTAATTTTAAATATCAAGTCGATCAAAGATTCCATGGGGTCACTTTCAGTCCAATTTGTTGGATGTCAGATTGTGATTTCTGAAATAGGTATTCCTGCTGTGCTTTGACTTTCCATTAAAGTCCAGTCTCAAAGCTCGTTCTTGGAACCAAAATGAACATGATATTGGAACTGGTTCGAACATTGTGTGACGTTGATGCTTAATAGATTCGTCCATGCTAAGAGCTTAGAACACAGAACTCTCCTCCATAATCATTACAGCTCTGGATAAACACAGTGAAGGTTTTCATTTCCAATTACAACGTTTTATGTCCGCTTTTAGCATAAACCGACTTGACTTGACGTTTCAGTACACCAACCACACCAAATGTATGTAAGTCACCTAAGCTCAGTCAGAGTGCTGTTTAGTGGGCCTCAATTCAGTTGCGAAAAGCAACGGGTGGGGTCATGATTTTAGGAATTTATCCCCTCGGTGGAACCACGTCACCATCGCTCAAACACGTTGCCGCTGTTCCTATATGGAAACACGCTTCCGTCATTATCATGAAACGCAACGAGTGACGGTCGACCGATGCGGATCCGGAAACCACCTCTTCCTTCCAGAGAGTGTCCTATAGTAATGTTAAGCCGTTGCGCAGTGGGCTAAATCGAACCCATAATAAGGCGTATTTAGAAGCCGCTGAATCGGAATCTTGGAATGATGCATTTTCGATTAGCATACAACGAATAAACCATAGGCACGTCATATATAAGATGAAAATAAGATTATTAGATTCGAGAATTGTAATTATTTATATCAGATCGAGAATTGTAAAACAGATATAGGTTCGTTGAACTTAAAATTCCATTTAAAACTAAACTATTTTCAAGATTCTCATCCAGCGATCTCTGAATAAATTCGATCAAGGGTCCGACTTTGCCCACTGTGTATTGCGAAGCCTTGCGACGCTGGTGACAATATTGAAAGCATAAACCTTATTTTATGCGTCATAACAGTAATAATATAAAATAATAACTGACAGATTTATAACGAAGGTGCCGTGTGTTGACGTCTGGCGCTGCAAAATGTGCACAATTCCCGTGTTTGACATCCCTAGTAGGATCCATCGGCAGGAAATGTTGTCTGGTAGGCATTTGGGCTTTTATTGACAGCGGAACTGGCTGGTTCTTAGATGCAAATTACTTCCGTGGTTTGGGCGAAAAAGTCGCGGAAAAGCTAGGATCGTTGCTTGCGTGCTTGTATTTGTACGCATGGAGTTGTATTGTTTGCTTTTTATTGGACTAGTTAGGGTACCCAAATTGTCATAGCGGTAAGCACGCAGCTATTCAGCAAAACTATGCTGAGGACCGTGAGTTCGAATCCCACCACCCTCGACATGGTTGTGACTTTTACTTTCCTCCCTGTTTTAATATTATTTGCCTAGATCGATCAGACCGGTGTGATTTAGGTGATGAAAATAAACAATTTTAGTCATGAAATCATTAACAGGAATCGGCAAGCATGAAAAGGAACAGAAATAAAACATAAATTATACATCAAATTGAATTATAGTTTATATTTTTTATTTTATATGATTATTACATACAAGTCATGCATAACTTGATTTTCAATTGGATTTGTGGATCCTAAATTAAAATTATGCGCGCTTATAGCCAGGTCCAATTGAGTCAAAATTTTTGTTTCTTTGTGGAAATTGTTTCTTTCTGCAGATCCCACCATATATTTAACATAGCTGAATCGCGAGTGTGTTGAAATTGCTTTCTCCTCACGTTATTAAGACGGATCAAGAGTTTAAGTTCATCGTCTACAATCACGGATTCGATTTTTACTTCTACTTTATTTTGGTATTGCAATGCCTCTTGCTTCCACAATGGAATTTGTTAAAGTTTCGAGAGCATTGTCAATATCAAGCTTTGTTTGCAAAGAAATGTTAACATCAAGATGACTCATATGTATTCCAGTCGGTTTGAAAATAACTGATAGTGGAGCTGCTAAGATTGAGAATCACTTCATGGAATATTTGAAATGTAACAGGGACATGATCAAAATCAAAATCAGCATGAGCAACCAGTTGGCTACAAAGGTGACTAGAGTCGTATAAGACCAAATCAATCGTAGAAGGATTTCTAGAAGAGGAAAAACATGTATGGCTATCAGAGTACTGAATTGAGAAATATCCTGAAGAGCACTCATCAAATAAAGTTCTGCTGTTGGAATTACTTTGAGAATTATTCCATGACCGATGTTTGGCATTAAAGTCACCAATGACAAAAATTTTTGACTTATTGCGAGTCAATTTTCGCAAGACAGTTTGGAGCAAATTAACTTGCTGTCCAGAGCATTGAAAAGGCAAATAAGCAGTTATAAAAGTATATTTACCAAGCTGTGTTTCAACAGAAACACCTAAAGTTTCAAAAACTTTAGTTTCAAATGACGAAAACAGTTGATGTTTTACAAGCCTATGAATGATGATTGCAACTCCCCCACATGCCTCATCAAGTCGATCATTACAATAAACAAAACAGTTATGATCTCTTTTAAGTTTTCTATATGCACAATATTAGCTGTAAGAAAATTAAACAACTCGTCCTCTTTACCATTCAGAGAACGAGCATTCCAATTTAAAATATTTAAATTGTTATTTGCATCCATTATAAAACGTAATCCAACAAAAATTTGATTTGTAAATTTTTCGCCAACTTGGACTGCTTCAGTCATAGTGGTGGCTTTGAACATTGCATCAATCATTAGATCCAATTGTTCAATTAGAAAATTAAAATCAGAAGCAGACATATCACTTAGAGTGGGTACATTTTCTGATGATTTTCCGTTAGAATTTTCGGTAGACAAAGAGGCGGAGTATAAGTTTCCTGTGATGGCATGTTTTTTTCATTTGATTTGAAACAATTAGAATTGGTACTCATAGTACGAATAGGGCAGGAGTTCAAATTACCTGCTACGATATCGGCAAAGGATTTACCGTGGGTAGATACATTCGAAATTGAAAGATTCGAACGGCTACCCGACGGATTAAAATTAGTTTGTGAATGAGTATGATCATAATCTTCCTGATGGGTATAATTTTTAATCAAGCGATTGTTAATTGAAAAATAAGCATTTTTCGATACTCTACCAGAAAAATTCCGGAAACGACCGTTATCGTAACGGACATTACTGTTCATATGCATGGCATGAGCCTCGACGACTCGCCTACGTGAAGGGCAAGCCCAAAAATTTGACTTCTGATTGCCCCGCAATTGGCACATATGAACTTATTGGTATATTTATTCACTGGACAGACATCTTTAGCATGAGAAGAACCTCCGCAAATCATGCATTTAGCATCCATGCGACAATTTTTTGTGCCATGACCCCACTTTTGGCACCGACGGCACTGAGTGGGGTTCTGGTAATTTCCTCCAGGTTACTGGAAATGTTCCCACGTCACACGGACATCAAACAAAAGTTTTGCTTTTTCTTAAGCTCTAATATTATTTAGTTCTTTTTTATTAAACTGAACTAAATAATATTCTTAAAAAAGCCCTTTCCGACCAATGCCAGATTGGGTTCTCTTTTTCATAATGATTACTTGGAACGGTGAAAAATCCAAGTAAATCATTTATTCCATTTTTGATCTCTTCAGGTGACTAGTCACTTGAGACCTTTTGAACAAACGTTCAGATTTGTCGGCATAAGTAAAAACTTGTGCTTCTTCTCTTCAAGATGTTTGAGAAGAAATTCCTATCTTTAAGAGTTTCCGGCAAAACGCGACAGTCTCTTTTCTTTGCGATTTGGAAGAAGACCCTGATTCCCCTGATGGAGTACAGGATCTCCTGCCTAAATCCCACAAATTCGGAACAACTGACCACGATAGGCACTCTTTGCTTCCTCACTTGAATAAAAGAGCCTGCTTCGATTTGGTGTTCGGAAAATTTGCCTAGAGCATCGAACTGATTACTTATTTCGATGCAATTATCAACATTATCCATTTCACCCTTGGAAGAAAATTCGCATTCCGGAGAAACGTCCTTTCTTCCATTCTTGCCACGTTTAGTGACAGTTTTAAATCCCACTTTTTCGGAAGGAAGTTGTGAATTCAGAGATTCACCCTTCCTTTTGTTTGTAGTTGCAACCATGTTTAAAGAATAATCGAAAGAAGACGAGACCTCCTAAGAGGTTTTTTTTTTCCAAGACGGTGTCCAAGAAGAATTACCATCGCTAGCTTTCGCCAACGGGTCCAACGAAAAATCAAAGGCACGGGTCCAAATAAGGATCGTAAAAGAATCAATAGTAGTAAAAATAGTACCGTAAAACGGGGTAACTTTGATAGTTTTTTCGAAGAAAACTTGAATATTGATGCATTCTGTTTCAAAGAATTATAATTTACATTTTTAAAACAAGTACTGGCATACTAGCTATCGATTGCAGTTGATAAATTGCCAAAAGATTTATTTTAAAAGGATATATAATTTATTATACAATCGAAAGTCGGCTTTCTGTTTTGGGGTAACTTTGATAATGGAGTATAAATCGAACAAAATTGAATGAATTACGTAACATTTGTAGGGCATTGCATACCTCTAGGCGTTTAACGTTATATGGAAATTTCTGACTTAGATTACAAAAATGTTCACAGTTTGTGAAAATGCTTTTCGCTAAGAGATTTGATACCGTTTTCAAGTTCTATGATAACTAGGCTGTCAAAGATAAGTGGCCAACTATTCAAAACTACATCAAATAGTGATCGTAGAACAGATTGTTTGTAAGCGTTTCGAAAATGCTAAAATTGTGTCAATTTTTGATATTCGTTTAAAAAGCCTCAAATGTTCTTGATTGAAGTGAAAACCGCTCTTACATGAAGTGTCATACTAATATTCTTTAGTTTTACATTCGTTTTGCTTAACTGATTAACAGAAATTATGATATTTCGTCTAGTATGTGGTGGGTTACGCACTATCAAAGTTACCCGCATTATCAAAGATACCCCGTTTTACGGTACTAAGAAGTACCGTTTTTAATTTTAGCACTGAAAAGTACTGTTTTATTGCTTTAGGTAGTTTTTGATGCGCACTGATAATAGCTTATCTAAGTTTGTGATGTGTTCGGTAGCAGAACACCTAGATAAAAGAAATGAATCGAATGTTTAAAATTATACTATTGAATAAACTAAAACGAAATAGACGAAACAGCCTTTTCCAATCTCTCCACGAAGATTCGCAGGAAGTTGGTGAACTGCAGGTTTTTTTGCAAATGTTTTTCTTCACGAAAACTCAGCGGGGTTTATTGTAGCAATACTACCAAAATTTAATCTATGACAAAAGGTCGAAAGACAAAACATCGAAAGGACAAAACGTCGAAAGACAAATGTTAAGAAAGACAAAAAATCGAAGAACGAAAAAGTAGGGACAAAAGGTAAAAAATCTGTTTCAAAGAAAGAAAAGTTTCCCATTAAGCAAACCATTTTCAACCTTTTGTCCCTTCGACGTTTTGTCTCTCAACCACCCAAGTTACCAACATGCAAGCGTAGTCCTATACATCGCCAAATCATGCATATAATGCTAATACAAAACTGTTTAATGAGTACAGGCACTATATCGCCTATTTGGAGCGTTAAGTGCTTGGCGGAAACTTGGTTGGGCAGTTTGGTCTAGGCTTCTCGTAAATAGTGCTATGTATTATCCTCGGTGTGGTATGGTTTGTAGTGATACAATATAGCCTCGCATCATAGCGAGTTATTATTCGAAATGTGATAGTTGACATTTTTCTAATTAAAATCGTTGAAGTGTACCAAGCGTCGAGAGCAAACTTTAACTCACCTTCAATACTTTCATTTACATGTTACGACCTGCGTAATACCATTCCCTTAAGTAAAATTAAGCGTGTCAGCAATTATCGCGAATGGGTTTCACCTTCATCGCTTCATTCCGCCCGCTGCCGTTAATGAGATGATGATGAGGAGAAAATTGTAAGCTCATTTTTCATCTCCTGTGCTCAAGGAAACGCAAGGCAACAAAACGCGACTTTGAAAAGGATAAGGTTTAATTCCGTTTTGACTGCTTTATGTTACCGTAAACGAACAATTATCTCGAGAGTTTCATGTACGCCTTGAGACGTGCACAATATTATGACTCATTAATGTCATAAGTTTGCAGAAAAGTGCGCATTCATGAAAATTTCAATACGTTCTATGAGCTCCATATTCTAAAACATCAGAATTGATGTCTATGAGAAAGATAAATTTTTCTAAGACATAAATGAGCTTATTTTTGCAAATAGAAATGATGCACTCATATGATATGTTATGTATGCATGACTGATTTCCCAATCGCAAATGCTGGAACATAACTTAATGGTGATAAAATATGCACACTCGAAATTCATCCCAAATTGAGTTATAAATATAAACAAGCTTCTATCTGCGGAAAGCGTCGTCGATAGAAACTGTTGCCATCCGGCAAGATGAATTCACCGATTGGGGATTGCAGCTCCCTACGGAATCCCACCCAAAAGGAAAATAGGCAATGCAGCAATAGTATCGCCGGCATCGGATCGTATTGAACGTACGATTTAAATAAAGCTAATCAATCCGATAATAAATCAAACTTTGAATGAAAGATGGCTTATTTATGATAAACGTTGGTGCATCGTGCAGCAATCGAGAAAAACAGCACCAGGTAGCCAGATCATGTCTATGGCCAAACTCTCCGGGTGGTGTGCCCGAGCAGAACCTGATTTCAATATCTCATCAAAATGGAATTCAAATATTGTTTTTTTTTTTTTTTCATAACATACTGATAACAATATTTGATAATAATATTTTAGACCTAAAAACACATCAAAATTCGAAATCATTTTGATATTCTTAAATTCAAATGGGAAGTTTGCAAACCAAATTTATTGATCTCATTCGATTTTTAGATTTGATATACCTAGTTCTATCAGAATTTGCTATTATTCCGTTTATTTTCATACAAAATTTTGATTTTGCTCAGAATATCATCATATTGAGTTACAATATACGATGATATCACAATATCAGAATCAGTTTTCAATTTGTTCTCATTTGCTGCTTGGGTTAGGATCTGGGAAAGCCTTAAATGGGTTCACCAGCTGCGATATGGCTCCACACGACCCATTCAAGCGTGGCTCGCAGACAGGCATATGTGCGGTGCGTACCACCTATTTGAATAAGCAAGAGAAGCGCGAAATAAACTTCCAATTTAATCCAATTTGCTGGCGCAGTGGCAGCATCCGTGTAAGAAGATTATAGGATTTGCAGAAATTAATAAGCTATTTTTTTATTCAAAGCAATAACTTTTCATTCCGGAGAACAGTTTATGTGTTTTGATATCGGTGAAACTGTCAATGAGTTTTCAAATTTGCTGGATGACAGAGTGGTGAAAGATTATCTGTTAATTCTATTAACAGGTTAAAAACCAAAATAAGGTACCAATAATCGGATCTGAATTCGTACTTTCAACATCGAAAATTTAAAGTTTAGTTTTGAGAACCCTTTTTTTTTCGCAAGTATAAAGAAAAATATCCAAGTATAACTAGCTATTTACTAAATATGACAAGCAGGCTGTCCTTTAGAGGAGAGGCCTGTGTCATCTGCAAACAAAGATATTTGACATCTATGAGGTAACCCAGGTCAGTTAAATGTGAAAATGTTGTACAATATTGGTCCCTGAATGCTCGCCTTGAGGAACATCAGATGGTACTGAAATTTCAGAAACGCAAGATCAGTTGAACAGCTTTCGGATTTGTTGGAACGAATCATATTCGTAACACGTGGAAGTTGAAGGATGATCGAATTTCCATCTCCATGTCCATTCACATTCACGTTGATGTCGAACTTCATTCTGTTCAAAATCACTTCCTCAGAAAGATCACTGATAGAATAGAGCAAGCTGATTGAACGATAACTAGCTTCAGCAGGATTTTTGTCCGAATTTAAAATTGGTACAATGTTTTTTTTGTTGCTTAACACGGATCAAGAGTTTAAGATCATCGTCTATAACAGTGCTTCTCAAACTTTTTCAACTTTCGCCCCCTTGAGACCAATAGTTATCTGAAATCGCCCCCCTGATACGTGAATTCAATATTTTAATTTAATTTCAATTTACTGGACTGAAATTTATAAAAGCAATTTTCACAATATTTTGCGTGCATTTCAGGCTACTGAATCAGTTTTCGATACAAGTACGGTTCAGTTTAATCAATTTTAATGTATTTTATGCAAATGCGCCAACTTGTGGCGTAGTTGAGGGATGATTCGTTAACTGTGATTTAATACTGATTTATCCGCTATTTCTAAAATTACTGCAATAATGTTTGATATTTCTGGGGACGCTTTTTTATGTAATCAAAAAATACTGAAAAAGTATATGGAAATCCAGAATGTTTTTCAGCTTATTTTTCAATAATACAATGATGGTATTTTTAACACCAAAAAAACTCAGATTTTTTTTGGACATACTGAAGGTTAAAATCCAACACATCTATGACATTTCTTCAAATTTTTGACATTTCTTCAACGGTTTTGTCTTTGGAACCCGATTCTCGTCTGCTAAATTTTTCAAAATGTGTCTCTAAAATGATTTGTATCATAAAAAATGATAAGAATTAGTGCAGCCGAAACTTCAACATGGGTTCCGTAGATTTTTTTCGTAAAAAGCTGGATGCCAATAAAAGAAATATTAGCTTCCTAACCCCAAATTTCTCACACAAGAAAAATCTTTGTATAAAATATTGAGCATTTGCAAAAAGTTCTAAAAATTCTCAGATACATGTTTTGTACATCCAAAATTTGCTGTGTTTTAAAATATGTGACTTATCATCCGACCTTGTGAAAATCTCAAATACCGACTATTCTGAAAATTCACATGATATTAAAAAACATAGATGCATAACACAAACATGTTTGACAATTATCAAGTGTTGTCTGACATCATTTTAAAATTATCATTATTAGAGATATATCGATCTAAGATAAAATATTCCTGGAATTAGTTAAGTTTGGAATTGATTAACCTTGAGATGTGGTCCTTCCAAAGGTTATGTATAATTATTTTCAAATGATCCAGTGTTAGCCTTTTCGCCCCCTTTCTGGATTTTTCGCCCCCCAAATTCTGTTTCACAAATTTTCGCCCCCTTGAGCTTGAAAATCGCCCCCAGGGGGCGAATTCGCCCACTTTGGGAATCACTGGTCTATAATTACGGAATAGAAGTTCTCTTCACATTTTTATATTGTAACACTCTTTGCATCAACAATGGAAATGGATTGAGTTTCAAGAGTATTGACCATACGAAGTTTTGCTTACACATATATATTAACATCAAGATTACTATCGATGTTTGTTTCATATTATTCCATTATAGGATTGCAAATCGTTTCATGATATATTGGAAATGTAACAGAGAAACTAGTTGGCTACAGAAATGACCAGAGTTGGTTAAGACCAAATAAATCGTAGAAAGGTTTCTAGAAAAGATAAAACAAGTTGAACTATCAGGATATTGGATTAAGATATATTCAGAAGAACACTCGTCGAACAAAATGCTGCCTTTGGAATTACTTTGTGAATTTAGCAACATTTAGCGTTAAAGTCAGCAATGGCAAAAAAAATCACATATTTCGAAACAATTTCCGCAAATCCGTTCAAAGCAAACTTACTTGCTGCCAATTGCATTGAAATGGCAAATCAACAGCTATGAAAGTTTATTTACCAAGCTGTGTTTTAAACAGAAACACCCAAAGTTTCAAAAACTTTGATTTCAAATTACACAAAAAATAGATGTTTCATACGCATATGAATGATGATAGCAACTCCACCACATGCTCCATCCGGTCGATCATTACAATAAACAAAAAACTTTAGATCTAGATTTCCAATATGTTTCAGTAATAACTGCTATATGCATGTTATTAACTTTTTGAAAATGAAACAGCTAGTCCTAAATGATGAATTTAAAAAACGAGCATTCCACTTGAAAATAAAAATAAATTGTATTTATTAATAAAACGTAATCCAATCACAATATTTTAGGTAAATTTTCCACAAACTTGGCCTGCTTCAGCGGTGGTTTTGAATATTGCATCATTAATTTCATTCATTAGTTTTGTTAAAACAATCAAAATCAGAGGGAGACATATTACTAGAAACATGCATATTTTCTGTTAGGATTTTTCGTAGGTAAAGAGACGGAATAGAAATTGCCTGCGGTAGCATAATTATGGGTGTATACATTGGAGTTGAAACCATTTGAACGGTTATCCGTAAGAAGAAAATTTCAACGGGAGGGGCTGACATTACTTTCGACAAAATTGGCACAGGATTTCCTTTGGTACTTATTTCAAAAACGAAAAACGTTACCATTCATCTGCCTGGTACGAGCCTTGACGACTCGCCTACGCGAAGGGCAATCCCAAAAGTTAGACTTATGGTTGTTCCCGCAATTCTGAATTACTGAATTCTGAAATTCCATCAGGAATTTCGCAACAACTTTCAAAGTAATGCGAGAATTTCTTCTACGATATCCCATAGTACATGTGACTGTTATGCGAATATGGCCAGTGCAACTCTTCCGTAATAATAAAAAATAATTCCTTCTTAAAAGATATTTGAAAAATTTACAAGTAAGAGAAAATTGGTTTCTACATAAATGTGTTCGCCATAGTATCATGCAACTCCGTAGTTTATGAAGAACATGTTCTTAGATTAGTTAGTGATAATTCCGGTGGATTCTTTTTTTTTTTCGACAGGAATTTAGTAGACTTTTCAATTTAACTCAATTTAAACTGAAATCATACTATAAATTTCCGTACTAGTTAAAAAAAAGGATATGTTACTCAAGACTCTTACATAAATTGTATTTGAACAAGGAAATGGAGTGGTTTAAAGAGTAATTTGTGAAAATATATCACTCAAAAATTATTTAGGTATTCCTGGAGTAGTTTTCTTAACCAAAAATGAAGGGGGGATAGATTTCAAGATGTTATTTCTGGACGAATCCTTAACATTCGGAGAAAAATACGGACTTATTTCGAGAACCTAAAAGAATATCTGATGGAAATTCGGACGATTTTTTTTTGATAATTTCAAGAATGAACTGCAAAATGCTTCAATAAATCTGTTTGAAAGTTTATTTCAAAAAATCCTTAGGGTTGTTGCTAGTCCTGTATAAACAGATTTGTGTAAAATACGTGTAAGGAGTAGTCTCATAATTTTGTCCCTCTTGAGCGACCCTGAATAAATAATAGCATAAAATGCTCAGGAGAAACTATGCTCTCTGACCCACACAGGGGTACACTATCAGGTGCACTGCACACAAGTAAATCGCAATGCCGTAAAGCAATGCCTAATTGATAAGGGTTCTCAGGTGAGCCTCTTTCGAATTCTTTATCGTCTTCTGTGTGGTGCTGTGCCTCGCAACTTTTTACAGTTTTTCCTGCCGACGTCAACTGCTACGCGATTACGAAAAAGCTGAAGCCTAAGCTAAAGGTGCGAGACAACATCGTGGATTTCTTAAAACGCACCTCACGCTTCCTGAAGAACTACAATCCGTCCGTTTATTTGCTTCAGGTCCAAGCATGCATAGACAAGCTAGACCGAAAATGGGACGAGTTTGAAGAGGTCCCGAAAGGAAATGAAAGAACACGAAGAGCAAGCCGATGACCACAAGAAGACAATGACCGAGTTCGAGGAGTTGTACCTTCAGGTAAGGGCAGGGTTTAAATCAAAGTTGCCATCCACGATTCCACTATCCCTCTCCCTAAAGGGTGAAGTGCTCAAGGTTGTAGATGACTTCCCTTTGTGTGTAGCAAACTACGCAGCTGCTTGGTCTGCAATAACCATACGGTATTCGAACGTGTATCTGCAGAAGAAACGCCATGTTAATGCTACGATCACATAAAACGCGACACGAGACGGAACACAACACTTATTGTTCTTACAAACAAAAAGGATAATAAAACATTACCTTTTTATGTCGACCGGTTCCGGGATAAGCTGACAGTTAATGCAGCATCGGATAATTTCTCGGCAAAGTGCGTATCCTGCGGTGGTCCTCATTATATTACCAGTTGCCCACGCGGTTTCGTGAAGCTAGCTCTGGATAAGCGGTTCCAGATCGTGAATTCGTAGAAGCTGTGTAGTAACTGCCTTCGCCGTGATCATTACTGTAGAGACTGCAATTCTACATTCCGATGCCGGATGTGTTACAAAAAGCATCACAGTCTACTTCACCCTGGGTTGTCAGCATCCGGATCTGATTCAGCGACTGATACTCAGGTCTCCACGCAAACGGGCGTTTCTGAAGTATCAATGACTGCAGTTTCATCCAAGGGAGTGCCTCAGCAAGCACTTCAGAGTTCGGTAGCCATAATCTATGCAGTCAATATTGCAACAGAGTCTCGTGAGGTTCACGTGTTCTTATAAACGGTTCTTGTATAGGTGAAAGATAATTTCGAACAGTTGCACACTGCCAGAGCTCTGCTAGATAGCGAATCATAGGCGAATCTAATTTCGGAAAGGTTTTGTCAACTGCTGAAGTTGCCTAGGAGGGAAACCAGTGTCTCTATTTCTGTCACGAGCTACACCATTCCGATGGATTCCTTAGTTTTGAAGAAGGTAACGGAGGATCAACCTCGACGACGATTCCGATTGAGGCCTGAGATCTCCCGACAGATATGGTTCTTGCGGATCCGGGTTTCAACAAGCGGGCTTCGATCGACCTTCTACTGGGCTTGAAGTACTTCTACGAGTTCTTGCTACTCAACAGTGGCCGTGTTCAGATACAGTGATTGAGTGAAAAACTCCCTCTCTTTGTTAACACAGTCTTTGGATGGACAGCGGCCGGGAAAGCGGATTTGGGCACCCTCAATCCGGTGCCACTTTGAACTTCGACCAAGAACAAGTGAAAACCTTAGGAGTTCACTGGCAACAAGGACCAGACTGTTTGGGAATTGACGTATTGTCTTTGACGGACAGTGGACAAGGCGTAAAGTCTACTCCACCATCGCGCATTTATGGGATCCAAGCGGAATTACGGCTTCATTTATTTCTTGAGCCAAGATACGGATGCAGCGATTGTACCTCGTTTGCCATAAAGTCATTTGGCATAAGGCCATTTGGCATAAAACCGTTTGGTATAAAGTCGTTTGGCATAATGATCATTTGGCATAATGGTCGTTTGGCATAATGATTGACTTAGAATCAATATTGGCATTTTCGAAGCTTTTATCGAGATCATCACCACCGAACCCATAGCAAAACATTTCCGTAAGTTCTCAATAAGCGTGGTGGTTGTTCAGAAATATTCCAAGCTGTGAATGTCAAAAATTGTAGTGACATTAGAGAGCATAACTTAATAAAACTCGTGACAGGTCTGGTGGAAGATCTTTTAGGAATATTTTTTTTCCACATCCCAGAACATACAGTATCTTTGAGCTTGTTGCGATATACTTATTAGAAAATAGAAAATTGGCAAAGAAAATTCGCAGTTATTAATAAAGGGAACGCCCATTGAATATTTCCCTGCAGATCAAGCTTTGTCCCAGTTTGGGAAAATTTATTTGCTAAAAATTGAAAATTCTTATCCAAAGATCTATTATTGCAGCATAATGCAACAAATAACCTATATACGAGATTTTGATACAACAGCAAAATATAAAAATATTTAACATTTAGCTTAACTAAATAATAAAATTTTAAACATTATAAACATAAAGAACAGCCTATTTTTAAAAGAAGGTAAAATTTATTATTAAACCAAAAAAAAGTTTAGACGCCAAAAATTATTGCGGAATAATAAAACGAAAAGACATAAAAAATTTCGTTCAGAATCATCGAAGTGATTGTCCTACTTTCCCCAAATGTCGGTTCCCCGAATACCAGTTCCCCCGTTTCCCCGAAAAGTGATGAAGTTTAAATAGGTGCTATAATAGTATTCAGTGGCTGGATGGTGAACGAGAAAGAACGATAAACAATCAAAAGAAGAAGGTTTTCTGTCATACTCGGCTGTACACATGTTGGTAAAAATGTTGAGGCCGGTAAAACTCGGAAAAAACGCCAATTAAATAAAGAAGGGTGCATATCAGATGGCCAGTTCGTTCACCACCCTGAAATGTAAAAAGTTACGACAATAATAAATGCCAAAAACTTTTCGGGGAAGCGAGATATTCGGGGAACTGACATTCGGGGAACTGGCGTTCGGTGTGACGACATTCGTGGAACCGACATTGGGGGAAAAGTAGCACAACCCATTGAAGTAACTGCAGTAATCGTTTTATTTTTTCGCTAATAACTTGAGTAGCTCAATGTTATCGATTGCCACCCATTTGTCAGTTGGAAACAAAAAAATAGCCTAAAAATAAAGCTCCAAAGAACAGCCTATGGTTAAAAGAATTTGCAATTCATTTATTTTGAACAATTTTATTTCATTTATTTTCAACACTTTTATACCTATAATTATGGCTACATCACATTTAGAAAAAAAAGAGAATGTTTGAAAGAAGGGTAAATTTGTGCTAGATAATCCTAGATTAGATAGTAGTAGTAGATAATATCATAATCCTTAGTTCCAAAATTTATTCCAATAGCTGAACTCAAAAGAAGAATGCATATTTGAAAGATGGGTAATTTCTGGATAAATGATAAAATACTATTGGCAATAACTTTCCTTACATGCTTTAGTTTATTCAAAAGCATATGATTGTTGAATAATGTGATATATTGTATCAATTGACTCCACAACAAACCTGTTATCATCAAAAAGGTTCAATAGAAACGTAAAAACGAATGAATCATCTAAAGAAGAAATTCTTGGTTTCAGGCTCATTATGCCAAACGACTATTATGCCAAACGATCATTATGCCAAACGACTTTATGCCAAATGACCATTATGCCAAACGACTTTATGCCAAACGGCTTTATGCCAAACGACTTTATGGCAAATGACCTACCACCGATGCAGCTCTTATGGATAGCGGTGCAAGGATTTACTAACAGTTGCAAGCCCTATCAGAGATCAAGGTAGATCGTCATGCTTTTACCAATCATCCTATGCTCATCCAGTTTCACGTTTACTCGGATGTGTTGGAAGCAGCGTATGGAGCGTGCATCTATACTCATTCGATCGACCAGCTTGGGCAGATAAAGGTGGAACTGTTAGCGACCAAATCCCGTCCAGCCAGGTTTTGGTCAGATTCAACAGTGGTGCTGTCATGGCTAAAGTTACCGCCGTATGTCATTCAAGAGCTCATACAGGGACATCGCTGGAATCATGTTAAGGGGATTGATAACCCAGCCGATTTGGTGTCCCGAGGCGTTATGCTAAAGGATCTCATCCATCAGTAACATTGGTTTCACGGGCCGCATTGGTTGTCGCTGCTCGATCAACATTGGAATGTTGCAGAAAATAAAGAACGTATTAGTTTCAACTAATTCCCAGTTCACACATCCATTGCTGTACCGCTACTCAAACTACTGGAAACTTCTTCGGATTACAGCTTACCGTCAGCGTTGAGGTAGACTACTGTGGTCTGGTCTACCTAAGCCCCGTACATCGCCGAGCAGCAGCGCGGAAGGCTTACATCGCTGTATACGTGTGTTTCAGCACAAAAGCGGTTCATCTGTATCTGGTGGGAGACTCAACTACTTCAGCATTCCTCGGAGCGTTACGACGCTTTGTATCCCAGCAAGGTTTACCTTCCGAAATCCATTCGTATAATGGTCTGAATTTTAAGGACGTCAGCAACCATCTCCGGGAACTGTACGATCTGTTACACGACCCAGCTGTGAACTCACAAATTTTCAACGAAACGTCCCAGTGAGGAATTGTGTGGAAATTCATTCCTCCTAGAGCTCCCAACTTTGGCGGCTTATGGGAGGCAGCAGTAAAGTCCAACAAAACGTTGCTTATCCGAGTGTTGAGCCAGCGAAGACTATCGTTCGAGGACATGACGATCATCCTCATCCAAATCGAATTCATAGTCACTTCAGAAGCCTTTAAAGTTTACCTTGAACAAACGTTTTGTTTTGTCGCCACAATGAAAGAAATTGTTTCTGTTCTGTTTAAGACATATTGAGTATGAGGTTATGGAAAAACGCGACAGTTTCTTTGTTTCCAAATTTAAAACCAGTTTTTTTTTTCAAAAGAAGTTAAAGATCTTCTTTTCAACGAGCCTTCCATAGTGGTAAGGTCAGCGACTACCTAGAAAAGCCATGCTGAAAGTGTCTGGATCGGATCTTTTCATAATGGAAATTTCTTACCAAGGAGAACTTAATGCCAAGAATAATAAAAATAATAATAATAATAATAATTTTAATAATAATAATAATAATAATAATAATAAGTGCAATTCAGTAGGGGAGACTATCGAGCATGTCGTTGCCGGCTGTTCAGTACTAGCTGGATCAGCCTACCTCGATCGTCACAACGAAGTTGCCAAGATTGTGCATCAACAGCTTGCCCTTAAGCGCAACTTGGTGGATTGATTTGTGCCCTACTACAAGTACCTGCCTGACCCGGTTCTGGAAAATAGTTGCATAAAGCTGTACTGGGATCGCGAGATCATAACGGACGTCCTCATCCGTGCCAACCGCCCCGACATTGTAGTCTACGACAAAAGGATGAAACGAGTTCGCGACATCGCTGTACCGCTGGACCACAATGTCCAATCAACGTTCTCCAACAAGATAGCGAAGTACCACGACTTGGCGGAGGAGTTGAAGCAGATGTGGCACCTAGAGGACGTCCGTATAGTTCCGGTAGTCCTCTCAGCGACCGGAATTATCCCGAAATCTCTCCTAAGGTCCCTAGACGAGCTGGAATTGAAGAAGGACCTATACAGCATCCAAAAAGCGGTGATTCTTGGAACCTGCAGCATAGTCAGACGGTTCCTGAACCACCATAACTGAGAAGCTCATCCAGCAGACTCATTAGGATAAGTAAACCAATAAATGAGATCCACAGAGCCTAATCCCCTTTGGCATACAGATTGCCCGGGGTAGGTGAAAGTTTCCAGCATCTTTTGCTGAGAAGTGCCAAAACTCTATAATAATAATTATAATAATAATAATAATAATAAGAAGAAGAAGAAGCTGAATATGACCATCTTATGCAGTGCAGTAGGTTCGAGAGCACTGACCAACTTTTGCGAAACACTTTGCTTCCTAAGCTGATTTGAAGGTTATGTTTTTTTGAAATCAATAACACGGGTCTTATTACAAAAGGAAACATTAAGTACACTAAAGTAGCTTCAACAATGATGTGTTCAAGTTTTGGTGGTTCATAATAAGCAAGAATGTGTTCTTTCTTTTGGTTTGATAATCGTATACTTATCTTTCCCCATTTATTGGTGTCTCACCAAAAACAATAATAAAAACAATAAAAATGCTAGGGTAATGACTTTCAAAAAATTAACGCAGTAAACTGAAATTGGAATAATATAAGAGTGCGGAAGCTTATGGAGAATTCAAAAAACATAATAAATAGAAAGAAGAAAAGAAAAGTGTTAGTAAAAGTCATATGTTAACAATAGGAAAAAAAGCATTATTTTTCCTGGATAAGGTTTTCAAAACTTTTTAAATATTTGTCAAAATGTACAAGTAACTCATTTGAATAACGAGCTTCCAAACCTTTGATCAAAATATAATTCAATAAAACCTTATCTGATAAAGCCGTAAGTTACCCATAAGGGGATGTTTAAAACGGGTATGACATCTTCTGTACAAATGCAAAATATAACAGAACCTATAATAAATTCAGTTTCATTTTTCAATCCCCAAATGTTCTTCTGTATTATCAATGACTCGATCAGACAGACAATAAAACGCCCATATCTGGCGCATCTCCCAGTGGCCAAAGGTTACGCACACCCCAGCATAATTCAATTGCCCATTTACTCATTTAAGTACATGCATACTCTCAAACTGCTTTCCTCGTTTCATCGTTTGGGGGAGGAATCCGTTTTGTGTCGTCCCGTTCGCAAGGGTAGACGGGGTAATATGCGCCCCCTAAGGAGAAACCAGGGGCCCAGATAGCCGTAGTGGAAAACGCGCAGCTATATAGCAAGCCCAAGCTGAGGGTCGTAGGTTGCAAACTCACTGGTCGAGGAACGTTTCGAGTTTGAAATTTTCTCGACTTCCCAGGACATAGAGTATTATCGTACCTGCCACACGATAAATAGGTGCAAAAACGGTGAATTGTCCAAGAAATCTCTCAGTTAATAACTGTGGAAATGTTCATAAGAACACTTAGCAGGAAAGCAGGCTCTGTAATAGTAGGGACATTATGTCAGAAAAAAGAAGAAGAAAAAACTCAAATTTAACTGTAAATGTTGAAAATTTTATTCTTATTTTGTTCACAAGGAAGTCGCATAAATGGGCTCGCAATAAGTGAAAACAGTCATTGGATTGAGGCAATCATATCAAAGATATAACATTTGAAGGCAAATGATTTTCTAAATTGTAAACTAAACAGTCCACCCCAGTTCCAAACGGATTTATTGTTGCAAAATTCAGTTTTTTTCATATTCTTATGTTTGCAGAAGATATCATGCTATCTTGTGTAACATTTGAAATTGAGTTTTACTGCAATAATTTGAATTTTACAGATGTTTTCTGTGAACCTATTGAGTATGACGCATTTTGTCCTACATCATTTACTTCCAAGGCTGTCGTGTTTTAAATTTTTTGTTTTTTTAAATAAAAATTGGAACATATTCAAATTTTAAATTCCTTTAAAAGTGAAGCTATTGCTGTGGTGCGTTTAATCACAACGGCGCATTTAACACTCAGTTCCCCGTACACAGGCGGACGTAAAACTCAACCATTGCTATTTCCTGTCCAGGTCCAAATTATTTATTCATGCCCGGTTCCCGTCGTGATGTCGTTTGGTTTGACCAGAACCAAAGTTGACCATTTTTAGTCTTTCTCTTACCGGCCAGTTCTCGTTTGTACAACTAATGGTTTCCCGATGCTATAATTTTCCCATCGACAAAGTCTATCCGATCACAACGGTTTGGTCCGGGTGTATGGTGCGTTTGTTCCATGCACAGTGAAAAAATGAATTGTAATATCACGTCAGTTTAGCTGCATATCAGTCCAGTCGCATACTTTTCTCCAAATGTCGGTTCCCAGAATGTCATTTTCCCGAACCCCAGTTCGGTGTACAATTACATCTCTCAAACATTCCAAACCAGCCAACAACTGTTGAATATCGGGATCTTGAACTGGTTTGGGAAATTAATAAAAAAAAAAATGTATACAAAAGTTAGAGTATGATTTGAACCCTGGACTAGCGATTGATAAATGTTACATTTGCAGCAATGTCCGATACCTCTCGATCATCTAATCAAGCTGAGGTGAATATTGCTATAACTTTTGTGTTGCTACCCGGATTTTTTTACATTTTCGTCGATTGAATCGGATTACGTTTTGAGTAGAATTTTGTTGTAGAATGGATGTGAACAAATTCACTTTCGTCTAATTTTCGATACATAGCCAAAAATTACGTTGGTCGATATTGACCCTTTTTTACTGTGTTTGTATCCAAGGCTTCACTTGTACCGACCACCCGAAAGACTATGCAGATGAAGCAATAGCTGAGTGACCTAACACTGTCCAGTCTGGGCTACCTCTCTGAACCAAACCGTTCGGACATGACCATTTAGTCTAATGGATGGAAAGCATTAAAAATTGTACTGCAGAGCACTATTCAAGAGCCACCCTTTGTTACGACGTAGGCACAACCAAATTGAAGAAGAGAGAGGAAAATGGTACAACAAATATAACATTTTACAGATTAATTATGCATGTAGGGGGGTATTGAATGTGATCTTATAATGACACTGACAAAGGTTCCGGGTAATCGATGAAGTATTGAAATAAAATTTTGTAGTCCGTCATCGAGTTAAAGTTTGGTTATTTTCCAGTAAAATCTAATGCTCTTCCATGTTTGAGCGAAGTAGTAAAATTGTTGCTACACTGTATCAAAAATAGCAGCCGAAAACAGTCACCAGTAACTAGCTACAGACAAAAGCGATGAAGAGAAATCGATCACTGCAGTTACGTGCATATGATACTAAACATGAGAGTTCTTCTTAAAATAAACTATCTGATAATCTGTTCTTATCCCAGTATTGCTTATTCTGACAAGGGATATGTTAGGTATAACGTTCCGTTCATCTTAATACTTCTTTCGCTATCACCGTTTCTAGAAAATTATATGTGCACCCGAAATTACATTGCCTAATACCCTTTGTAATACTGCCTGCAATGTACCGACATTCCCAATCCAATCACACTAAATTCCGACCCACTTTGTGCGCTTCCAATTTTTTCACCCAATTCCTTTCGTTTTGTATCAGGACCATAATCACCTATTTCTGGAGTCATCGTCTTCCATTGCACCGTCTTCAACGGAGAAAAGAAAATTTTGGGAACCGTTCTAAACAAGGACACGGGACAGGAGTTTGTGTCTAGTAGCTGCTACATAGCTCCATCTCCAACATATGCCTATTCTCTAAAGTCATTTACACGGCCTTATGCCATAGCTCGTTCGAAAGGTCTTGCTAATGTCCCAATACAGACGGAAGAGATTCTAACTCGAATTTCACACACTACAGGGTGTCTTTATAATATCCGAATGAGGAAATATGGGAAAGATAATCTCTTGTGAAAACAATGAAAAAAACAATTCTCATGTGCCGTTTTAGGTATTTATATGTCCACATTAAATTAAATTGTTAAATAGTTTCAGAATGATTGCTTCGTACTAAAATAGGCAAATTTAAAATTTTCAGAGGAGTTATTCCCTAAAACTACTAAACATACCAGAGATACACATTTCTCTTCTGCAAGAGCTCAAAAACAGAATTTACTAAGACTGCTAAACACATTTGGCTTAGTTTTGCACACATTTCAAAACAGAAATGTGTTAAACTCACTGCATTCAAATATAAAAGGTTAAGAAATTTAACCATTTAGAAATGACCAATTTACTCAGCTTGGTTACATAAAGGCATGTCTTCAAATTTTGTACGGATAATTCACGGACACCCTGTAGACTGTGCGTGCTTATTTCGTCCCGATGTCGACAAGACACGACCCCGTCGAACGGATACCTAACGTAAAGCCACCCACTCGATACCATAACCGTACACATTGACACCCGCATATGGCAATAAGCATTTGGGGAAATAATAGAGGATATAAACACATAATTTTATTACCGTTTTTCGTCTTTCGGCCATCTAGCCCCTTGTCAAAGCCAGTGAGCGGGAAAAATGGGAAAATAGAGGCTAATTTCGTCATTGCTGTAATATGTTCATACCTTCAAATTTTCAACACTTCTTTGGGTGCGATCATTTCTAATGCTTAATTTAATAAGAACAAGAAGGCCTAATTACAGTTGGACACTGAAGCATCAGACCTTCATAGCTCATATGGACACGGCTATTTCAAATCTTATTCTTTTTCTTGTAATTACGTCCTGATTGGGACAGAGCCTGCTTTTCAGCTTAGTGTTCAATGAGCATTTCCATAGTTATCAACTGAGAGCTTTCTTTGCCAAAGCTGCCATTTTTGTAGTTGTATATCGTGTGGTAAGTACGATAATACTCTATGCCAAGGGAATCAAGGAAATTTCCATTACGAAAAGATCCTGGACCGACTGGGAATCGAACTCAGACACCTTCAGCATGACTTTGCTTTGTGACCGCAGACTTTAACCACTCGACTAAGGAAGGCTTCCTATTTTAAAACTGCAAAGCCTTATTTTGGTGGGTTTTCCGTATAACGTGTGGCCCATTTTGAATTGGAACATACACAAATTGGAATAATTTGGATATAATTCAACGAAAATAATTCTGTTTTAACTCAAACGTTGCAAGGCATGTAAGCTTTAAAGGAAAAATAATGAAAAAAAATCATCCCCTTTTACAGTAAATTATCGGACTTTTCCAGGAATACTGTTTATTAATTTGTGCACACTATTTTCATCCATAGTTTTGACAAGTTCATCCCATTTATTTTACAGTTCGTCAGTGTTTGGCTATACTTTCATTCGCTTTTAGCTTCCGCTTCATAATAGCCCAGAATCTCTTAATTGGGCTGAGTTGGGGTCAATTGATGGGTTTCACCTATCATGCGAAAATCCTTAAATTCCGTCAAAACTTAATCAAACAACTTCATGGTTCTGAATTTGGTCACATTACTTTAATTTTGTTTCCTATTTGGTAGCCTGCAGACATGATATGATCGGAGGCTTCAATATTCGAAGTCGAATCCATTCTACGATACTGCACGGCAGCACCGAAGTTTTTGACCAAATCGTGGTCTAAAATGTTTGGATTTGCATCAATGGTCCTGATTTTAATCCACAGCTGACGGTGCTCTGTAACTGCCCGAAGCTTCCTTTGTGGCTTGCGCGCGATCTGTCAAAATAGTTACTTCGTACTTATTCAGTACGATCCTCACAGTATTTATTGAAAAACCTAACACTTTTGCAATTTCTATTCCTGATCAAAACGGTTTTTTCAAATTTCTGTGCGCAATTATCTCTAAGAGATATTTTTGAGATGAGTTTTGTAGATAATTTATTAGAACCCAGTGTAATATACGTGACTGTTTTATGCTGAGGGTCAATCGTCTGATTGAAACTAACAAAATCTTTTTTCTGTAAAATAGATTATTGTGTTTTAGTCTAATGTTAGTATAACATTTGACCTTTAGTGTAACAATTCGTATTACAACTTAATTAGGTGGTAACAAGCAACAATAAATAACGGCTTTCTTGGTTATGTAGATTGGCTTGGCAGTACTTACTTCGGTCCAAGGTTGCTATAGTTTAATCGTGGACGTCGTTCAAATCGGAAAATTCTCCTCCAATATCTCCTCCAATGATCACGTATACCGCAGTGCAAATTAAGATTCGGATTACTACCTATACTCTTTAAAATAAGGAAAATTACTGAGGACGTAATTTTCGCCATGACTGAATGACGGATGTAACGGACGGAACGACACAAAAACGTGTCCTGTATTGGACAAAAACTAACGTACACGGAGAAAAATGAGCATAGTTTGAAACAACCAAAATTTTGGTTGATTTTTAAACCCAGGTCGGTACCAAAAAACGTTTCCTCCAGAGGATGCTGAAGATTTTGTTGGCACCACAAACATTCCATGATTTCTAGTTTATAGATGTCTTATGATGATTTTGAACTATTCCATTTTTATTGGGGTCAGTTTGGCATAGAAATATTTTCAATTTTTGAAGGTGTAAGCAATACAGTTGGAAATGTCGGTGATAAACAATCCACTAGTGCTATGCCTGCATGTCAGCTTTGAATGTTTAAAATGTTGTGTAAGCTTAAGTATGAACTACTGAACTCATTTTTAATGTCATACAGCATAGCAAGTATAGTTTTTAGCTCATAAAACCGTTTATTCTCAAATAATGTGCTTATTTCAAGAAAAATTGCCTACATTTAGGCGTATTAGTTTAAAATTAAGAGCCAGTTCGCGAGAACCGCAACCCCCTTTCCAAGGGAAGTTGTATTGATGTTCTTCGATCAGGCTGAAATTTTTAGGGATTGTTCTTCTATATAAAAGATGATGTTTTGCAAAATATTAGATTTTTATATTAGGGGGAAGTGGGACAAAATGACCCCCAATGATTTCATGTCACTAAACATGCAAAATCACAAAAGCTAATATAACTATAGTAAAAGTGCACGGATTATGTTGAAATTTTGCATGAATACTCTACGTTATATGAACTTTGAGATTGGCATGGTATATGGGTTTTGAAAGTACTTCAAATCGAGAAAAATGAGTTTTTCATAAAAAATTTAGTGATTTTCAAATCGATTTTTTTCTTACCAACCGAACTAGGTCAAAAAACTAAATATGACGTTTTGTAGGGTAACTCATGAGCTTTCATTTGAGGTGTAATCTAGATATGCTATTTTAAAAATTTTCGAATTTTTTTTTTCTATGTAGTGTTTGAACTTGAGCCATTTTGCGAGTACCGCAACCGCCTTGTCTAGAGAGGTTGTATTAATGTTCTCCGATCGAGCTGAAATTTACAGGAAATGTTTTCCTATATAAAAGAAGATATTTCGCAAAATTACAGATTTTTATATTAGGGAGAAGTGGTACAAAATAACCACTAATGATTTAATATATAAAAAAATACAAAATTAATTAAACTGCTATAATAGCGATAGTAGGGGCCCAGATAGCCGTAGCGGTAAACGCGCAGCTATTCAGCAAGACCAAGCTGAGGTTCGTGGGTTCGAATCCCACCGGTCGAGGATCTTTTCGGGTTGGAAATTCTCTCGACATCCCAGGGCATAGAGTATCTTCGTACCTGCCACACGATATACATATGTAAAAATGGTCAATCGGCATAGAAAGCTCTCAGTTAATAACTGTGGAAGTGCTCATAAGAACACTAAGCTGAGAAGCAGGTTTTGTCCCAGTCGGGACGTAACGCCAGAAAGAAGAAGAAGAATAGCGATAGTAAAAATGCACGAATTTGTATGAAATTTGGCATGTTTACTTTACGTTATATGAATGATCATTTTGGATTAAAAAATGTTTCAAATCGAGAAAAACCTGTTTGTAAAATTAGTTTTTTTTTTCAAATCGACTTATTTTTGGTCAACCGAACTAGATTGAAGTTTTTTTTTTTTTTTTTTTTCTTTATTAGTATCATTCCAAATATTACATTCATTTCTTATATCTAGGTGTTCTGTGTTATTTGACAACACTATCATCCTAATTTGGTAAAACAAATTTAAGATTTAATGAACATTTTGTTAACAACATGTTACATTTCATTTGCCGTAGCAGTTCAGTTTTTTTACAGGTGAGTTGATTTCACCTGCTTATAAGAGAAAAAAAAAACGTTTTTAATATACTTAACCTAACTTAACCTAAACATATAACGCATTAATCGTGGCAATAGAAGATTGTTACGATTTTTGCCTGAAATTATTAATGATTGTATTTGACATTTGTTCCAATGTTTCAACATTGGATATTCTATGTAACTCATTGGTACTATACCAGGGAGGAAGCCTCAGAATCATTTTCAAAATTTTATTTTGAATTCTCTGCAGAGCTTTCTTCCTGGTATTACAACAGCTAGTCCATATTGGTACAGCATACAACATGGCTGGCCTGAAAATTTGTTTGAATATCAACAGCTTGTTCTTAAGACAAAGTTTTGATTTTCTATTAATAAGGGGATAAAGACATTTTACATATTTATTACATTTGGCTTGAATGCCCTCAATGTGATTTTTGAAAGTTAAATTCTTATCTAGCATGAGCCCTAGATACTTAACTTCATCTGACCAATTTATTGGAACCCCTCTCATCGTGACAACATGTTTACTTGAAGGTTTCAAATAAAGAGCTTTTGGTTTATGTGGGAATATTATTAGTTGAGTTTTGGAAGCATTAGGAGAAATCTTCCATTTTTGCAAGTATGAAGAAAAAATATCCAAACTTTTTTGCAATCGACTACAGATGACACGCAGGCTTCGTCCTTTGGCGGAGAGGCCTGTGTCATCCGCAAACAAAGATTTTTGACATCCCTGAGGTAGCTCAGGTAAGTCAGATGTGAAAATATTGTATAATATTGGTCCCAAAATGCTGCCTTGAGGAACACCAGCTCTTACAGGAAGTCTTTCAGATTTAGAGTTCTGATAATTAACCTGAAGTGTACGATTTGACAGATAACTTTGAATTATTCTAACAATGTATGTTGGAAAATTAAAGTTTTTTAATTTTACAATCAAACCTTCATGCCAAACACTGTCGAATGCTTTTTCTATGTCTAGAAGAGCAAGACCGGTAGAATAGCCTTCAGATTTGTTGGAACGGATCAAATTTGTTACACGTAAAAGTTGATGAGTGGTCGAATGTCCATGGCGGAATCCGAACTGTTCATTGGCAAAAATTGAATTTTCGTTGATGTGGGCCATCATTCTGTTCAAAATAACCTTTTCAAAAAGTTTACTGATGGAGGAAAGCAAACTGATTGGACGATAGCTAGAAGCTTCTGCAGGATTTTTGTTTGGTTTTAAAATTGGAACAACCTTAGCATTTTTCCATTTGTCAGGAAAATATGCTAATTGAAAACATTTGTTAAATATATCAACTAAAAATGATAAGCTACTTTCTGGAAGTTTCTTGATGAGGATGTAGAAAATTCCATCATCGCCAGGAGCTTTCATGTTTTTGAATTTTTTAATAATAGTTCTCACTTCTTCCAAATCAGTCTCCCCGGCATTTTCGAAAACGTTCTCTTGATTGAGAATATTTTCGAACTCCTGAGTAACTTCATTTTCAATTGGACTATGAAGTCCTAAATTAAAATTGTGCGCACTTTCAAACTGCATAGCAAGTTTTTGAGCTTTTTCGCAATTAGTTAGTAATAATTTGTTTTCGTCTTTCAATGCCGGTATTGGCTTCTGAGGTTTTTTCAAGATTTCAGATAATTTCCAAAAGGGCTTAGAGCCAGTGTCCAATTGAGAAATTTTATTTTCAAAATTTTTGTTTCTTAATTGAGCAAAACGTTTCTTGATTTCTTTCTGCAAATCCTGCCATATAATTTTCATAGCAGGATCGCGAGTGCGTTGAAATTGCCTTCTCCTCACGTTTTTAAGACGGATCAAGAGTTTAAGATCATCGTCTATAATCACGGATTCAAATTTTACTTCACATTTTGGAACTAGGTTGAAGTTTTGTAGGACAACTCAAGGGCTTTCATTCGCGGTGTACCGTGGTAAATCAAAATCCGGGCGGTATGAGCAGCGTATGGAGGCCTCTTGTCGGTAGTTGTAATACCGATTATATTATACCGTGTTGCCGCTGCCTTATCTGAAAGAAATGTCACTTTCTTGTAAAAGTGATGATGTGGATAACAATAAGTCATTGCACCAATGTTTTCGTTAGCAGCTTCGGCGGTTCAGTAGTAAGCGTTGTTTATTCTCACGCTGTTTGGATGGGAATCAACTACTGCATTTTTTTAATTTGGATAATGTTTGATGGGTTTGATTAGGAGGGTCATATGTATGTGTGTATAATGGTATGTTTGCTAGAGATCAATTTGTAAATAATTGAGTTTAACTTAGTTTAGACTGACTGCACATATGGCTGCTATGAGACACTGTACTGTTTATATCTTGAATGGAATTTTGACTTTTACTAGCCTTGATGTTTGCAAATTTCTCGAAAGAGTAAAAGAGAGACGAAGATTGTTAAAAATTGCATATTTCCACGGAAAATTGCGTGTTTTTTACAAAAAAACATATTTTTCAGTACAATCCGTTTAAACGGTACAGTAGTTCTTGTGATTTTGTGTATTTTCCGACACAAAAATATTGGGGGTAATTTTGACCCACTTTTCTCTTATAAAAAGTGTAGTTCAGCCCAATGGGTTTCTTTTTGAATAGTAATGAACACATATTGTGTAAGCAATGTTTGTGATTTAGTTGTTTGGACAGACATGTTGGTGGTTTAAACTGAAATCATCACTGATTGGTTCAATGAACGACGCACAGTAGTGTTCTTATTACATATTTTTCATGTTTTGATGATGTTCAAAGTATTATTCCAGTTTTATTTGAAAAATGTGTACTTACGGCATCGAAACATACAATTCCAATACAATGTCCGGATTCAAAAACAGTGGGCTCCAATTCCGGACAGCCTCTTTTTACTTTTTTAAACCATATTTACAGCATATTTTTTCAATGTGATGTCACTAAACTTTTAAACTATAACTTTGTGTATTATTATGTTACAATCACTACTACTGCGACGATTGCCTCCATCTAAGCGCCCCTCGAACGCATGGGGGAAATGTCAAGTGGGGGAATGAGAATTGAAAAAATACCTACTCATTGTTGATTGATCGATGTGAATGCAAAATCGTTTATTAAGTGAATTATAATTTATATATTATTACTATATGCTTATTAAAACTGAATAATTACAGATAGCGACCTGAATTACCCTATATTGAATTTAAAAATTTGAATTTGTTTGCCTAGTAAGAGACCAAATGTAAGTAATAAAAATATGCTATACGATTATCTCTAACCAATAAATTTATACCTTTGAGCTGATCTCATCGGGGACATTGATGAGTTTGTTGAACAGACCTCCGAAAGGCCAATACGTCGTAATAACTACAAAAACAGCCATTTTTTCATTCAATATAGTTGTATAAATGTTGTCAATTTAGCATTTTATTGGTAAATATTATCAGAGTGTCCGGATATTGGTACCGTCCGAATTTTGATTCACTACGGTACACCGCGAATGAAAGCTCCTGAGTTTCCCTACAAAACTTCATATTTATTTGTTTAAACTAATTCGGTTGACAAAAATATAAGTCGATTTGAAAAAAAAAACTAATTAAAAAAAAAATAAAACAGATTTTTTTATCAATTTGAAACATTTTTCTAATCCAAATACCATGTTCATTTTGAAGTTCATATAACGTTAATTAAAATGCCAAATTTCATGCAAATTCGTTTATTTTTACTATCGCTATTATAGCACTTTAATTGATTTTGAATGTTTTTATATATTAAATCATTAGTGGTTATTTTGTACCACTTCTCCCTAATATAAAAATCTGAAATTTTGCGGAATATATTCTTTTATATAGGAAAACAACTCCTGAAAATTTCAGCTCGATCAGAGAACATCAATACAACCTCTCTAGACAAGGCGGTTGCGGTACTCGCAAAATGGCTCAAGTTCAAACACTACCCCGAAAATTTTTTTTTTCGAAAATTTTTGAAACGGCATATCTGGAATGCACCTCAAATGAAAGGCCATGAGTTACCCTACAAAACGTCACATTTAGTTTTTTGACCTAGTTCGGTTGGTAAGAAAAAAATCGATTTGAAAATCACTAAATTTTTTATGAAAAACTCATTTTTCTCGATTTGAAGTACTTTCAAAATCCATATACCATGCCAATCTCAAAGTTCATATAACGTAGAGTATTCATGCCAAATTTCAACATAATCCGTGCACTTTTACTATAGTTATATCAGTTTTTGTGATTTTGCATGTTTAGTGACATGAAATCATTGGGGGTCATTTTGTCCCACTTCCCCCTAATATAAAAATCTAAAATTTTGCAAAACATCATCTTTTATATAGTAGAATAATCCCTGAAAATTTCAGCCTGATCGGAGAACATCAATACAAGAAGGGGTTGCGGCTCTCGCGAACTGGCTCTTAATAGTTGCGCGTTTACCGCTACGGCTATCTGGGCCCCTATTTAGCACGAGACATGAAAAATGAACCGTCGCACGATATGTATTGCAGTTCAATTTCATTTGTCCCTAATTACAGGTTCCATCGGGGACATCCGGTGGTTCCGGAAGTAGTCACTGTAGTCAACTATCCATTTTGAGTCTACAGTTGCCCTATTTACGACAAGATATGAAGAATGAGCCGTCTCATGATATGCTTTGGTGTCAAAACCGAAATGTCCCCTATGCAAGGTTCCCCCGGGGTACTTGGCGGCGCCATGAGTGGCAAAATCTGTACAAGACTCATTTTCAATTTATAATAGGGTATTTTATGATAAGCTAGGGAGAAAACAATATTGCGCGACATATTTTGAGTGAATAAATTGTTTGATCCCAATTCGGATCCACTACCGGCACCGATTCCGGGTAAATGGCCATATCTTGGTTGTTTCTGGACCGATCTTAATATTTGGCGCACCAATCGCTTCAGAATTTGATCTTCTATCTTCATGTGTAGTAAAATTTTGATTTTTTAGCCGAGACTTTTGCTAAAAACACGTCATAATTTTACTGCATAAGACTTGCTTCCGGAAATCCGGATTATCACCGGTATCCGGTGGTCATAGTTCCTCTCCATGGATGCACCTCAAAACTAGATTAGTTGACCCGTCCATTACTTCTTAAAGAATTGAAATCAGTCAATCTTTGTCAAAGTTACAGCATTCTAAAGTTGGCCCAATTTTTGCCTGTCCCTGTGTGTTTGCCTGTGTGTTTGTTATTTTGACAACCCCCTGTATATCAAATATTCCATCATTTGCGATACCTTAAAAATGGGGAGGGTACAAAAAAAGGGCGGAGAGCTCCCTGCAAATCTTATTACAACTCTTCATATTGTATTTAAAGTTGAAAACATTATATGGCACATGAATTCCGCTGTCCTGAATATAAAACACTGGGTCGGTTTATTGATAAGATTAGATTTTTAAATAAAAAATGCAAAAAGTTCAAATATACTTTAAAAATGACCTGGGGCAGACACGAACATTCTGAAAACGCCATTATTTTTGTTTATTTTTATACTTTCAAGCCCGGGTGTCCGGTCTCTGTGCATTCGACTTTTTTGTCGAACTGTGTAATGTATAGGTGTAGGTTATTCCAATCACTCTCAAATTTTATCAAGATATCTTTTAAAATCTACTCTCATGATTGGCAGACAATTAATCGTTCCATGAAAAAAATATAAAATTTCCATAAAAAATGCAAAATTTGCCAGTAAAGAAACAAGGGTAAAATCAACAGAAAAGTAAAAAAATTACATAAAAAATTTAAAGAAGTGCAAAGAAAAAACAAAATTTTACATATATAAAAAAATTTTGAGCAATAAATAGATTTAAAAGTGCAGTAGAATCGACAATAATCTCACTAAAAATATCGAATTTTACATTTGAAAACCTCAAAATGTCCCTATTTACTTCACAAAAAGCAAGAAATAATTATAAATTTTCCACAAAAAAAAGCCAAAATTTGCAATAAATAAATAATAATTCGCCCACAATAAATCAAAAATTTCCATTCAAAAAATCAAAAACAGCAATAGCAGTAAATGCAAAGTTGCAATAAACAAACCCAACTGAGCAATTCAAAATGACAATCAATACATGAAAATGTATGTAGAAAATTCCAATATTTAAGTAAAACTTTCCATAAAAATAACGTAATTTTCCAATAATGAGTAATAATGTGTGTAATGGATTTCATAAATGTTCAGTCATACTGAAGTATTGTTTCCACAATTGGAGCTAATTAGTCGTCGTATGTAGATGTAGTAATTGCATTTTAGAGTTCGATAATTAATTACGTAAGAATTTAGGGGAGGGGAGAGCGGGGAGATTGGCCGGGTTTGAAAAAATATTTCTTGCCATATAGAAAAAATACATGGAGGGAAAGTAAGTTTTTAGCCTCTCATGATTACGCAACTTATTTAGATTGTTGCGTTTTATGAAATCTTCATACTTTAAAATGATTGGCATAGCAGCCATGTCAGACGTTAGAGCTACGTTAGACCAGGAAAAATGTAAGGTACACCGGACAAATTGAAACGCTTACGGGAAAATAAAAAAAATGAGCCATTAAATCACTTGTTGACAAATGGAACAAACAGTAGAGAAACCTGTTATAGCTTATTGAATATTACGTAACTAACATACCAGGGAAACACAAATTAAAGCATAAGTGGCCTTAAATCTTAAAAAAAACTCTTAGGGCCGATTTCTTCACCATCACTTAAGCCGTAAACCACGTTTACCTATACGATTAAACCTGGTTTAAGGCCTAAGCGGTGGTGAAGAAACCGCTTTTTAGAGAGTAAGCTGAATGCAATAACTAACCATTATTTGAAAAAAATACAATAGCATTTTCTAGTTGACCATGAAATTTCGGGAAATCCCGGGATTTTCGTAAATATCCCAAGATTCGGGATGTTTCAGATTCCGGGATTTCCAGACCCTCTACTTACAAGTCACTTACTTTTTGAGTTATCAAAAACATAAAAACACTTGGAATCGCGTAATAAGCTTAAAGGTAGGTAATTTCCTAAGGAAATTCTACATTCTTAATAGTAGTTCGTTATTATTGCTTAATTGAACGAACTTATAAAAAATTGGACAACGGAATCGTTTTCGGCCATGCCAATTTCAGTAACAACCACATTCTCCTTGCTCATACCATATACAGAACTCATGTGAGACATAAATCGTCGGTAGTGTCATCCATAATGATAAAAAACATTGATTCAAAAAGTTGACAAATTTACGCATGAACTAAACGCAATTTTCGCAAATACTTCAATGTTTTAGCTCATGAATGTAAGAAAGAGAGGCACCATTTATGCTTTGAAAATGTTCCATCAATAAATGATGATTCGAACTTATTACGAGAAGGCTCATACCTATCAATGTTATCCCGCTGATCAATGTTACGCTGGATTACGGTAACTCGTTTCAAAACTCGATGTTTCTGCACTCGTCGTATTCACCCAATTTGGAAAGCCTCGTTAGATAAATGTACGACTCATGCTGAAAAAATCTTCATTTTGCAACTTGTTGCATAAATAACTATTTCAAAACTTTCTAATATTTTGGTGCTACGCAATTGAGAAGTAATATGTATTATTTCAAAAGGAACTTTTGAAACGAGGTGACACGTGAAATATTCAAGAGCATAATTCTAAACATCCAAGTGACTTCATGCTAAATCTAGGTCGATTGATTACTATCTTCAAGTAACCTATTTATAAGTGAAAAGCAAATACAATCTTTTAAATTCATTACTCTGCCTCGCGGTAATAAAGTCGTAATATCGTGTCACGTCAAATTGCAAAAGTGTTGCATCTGTCTACATTTTCAACATTTTGAAGTTTATTCCCATGAACTGGAAAAGATGGACACCACCTTTTTAATAAAACCGTAACAAACAAAAGAATTTCAAACATCATAAAATTACGATTACCGAATTATTGCCTCGTAAAATTTTCCTCTGCTGCCAATGCTTGACCATTTTCGTTTTATGGTATGATTCTGATGCTGCAAAGATGGTGCCAAATTTATTGATTTTTCACACTCCCTAGTAACCCATAATGCCGTTTTATTGGGTAAAGGCAACGTGAGAAAAGGGTTGAAAAAGATCTTACGCCAGCAGTGGAGCAATGTGTCTCCCCAGCATATATTTTGGCAAACAACAATGTGTGACAACGAAACGACAAAGCCAAAAAAATAATACCAACCAACTTGAATTTCGAATCACCAAGTCACACCATGCCAAAACCGAATGCTGGCGTGTTGGCTTTGTCAAGGCGGAAATAAAAGGGAAAGAATTTTCCAATTGAGAATAATTTTTGCATTCTCTGAAAGCTCTCACACATTGGTTTTGCCTTTTCGGTTACCGGTTTTCGGTGTTGGTACCCATCTATCTGTACTTGCTGTTGGAGCAGATGGTGAAAAGAAGCCAAGTGGTGCCACTATGAGCTAGAATTGAAAAAAAAAAAAAATGTGGCGACTCTTGTTTGGAGTAATTCATATGTATTTTGTATTAAATTGGAAATACTTTATGGGAAGAAATGGTAATTGTGGTTTTTGTTATCGAAATTCGCTTATATTTCATATTACGAAAGTCAATTTTTCAACGACATTTTCCATGCTTTTCTAAGTATTTTGAAAATGTAAAAAGTTTCTCAAAAAGTATTCAACATTAATTTCTGATTTAGGCATTAGGCAAGAATGAATTTGGAACAACATGTAATTTTTAAATCGATCATGTCTACACTTTTTTTGCTCATGAACGAACCTTTGTGAAAAAGTAGTTGTTTGTAGCTGTTTTCATTGTTATGAAATCAATAAATAATTGCTGAGAAAAAAAGTAGCGATGTTGAAAAACATAAGATAAAATAGTGTTTAACTTATCGCATATATTTGAATGGATTTATCTTGATCATCCGCAAATATATGCAAAAAAAATCGATAGCGTACGACGAAGGGGAACTCAGGCTTCCACTTCACACTAGTTACATGCCAAATACGGCAGAATATTTCAACGTTCAAAGCTAACTAGTAGAGAACAGTAAACATCATGAGTGCATTGTGAAATCAATGGTTAAATCTATTTTTTTCCTTTTATATCGTACATGTGATATAATTCAAGTTCACTTTCCAAAAACGATCTACGAAAATAGTCATGCTTACCATACGAATAGTCATGCTTACCATATTCATCTCTTATAATATGATATTTTCTTGTATATTTCTGCTGAAAATTATTTATTTTTCGTTGGGTCAAAATTTAATTCAAAAAAAAAATATTAATTTCTGTAATCAATCAAATAAAATCGTCGGTATGTTTTGCATGCTGTGAAATTCATATCAGAAAAATCATTTTATGGGAAAATATTTTAGGACTTTTTGCCACGGATTTTCGATTTCTGACCCATAGTGTGGTGTGGTCGTGCCAGACATGCCTTGCAATCGTTCGTTTCACTGAGGTGGAAGGAATTCCGATATAAGTATGGCAAGTGCAGTACCTCCCAACGAAAGACACAAACCCATCCGATTCGTGGTTACGTAGCTACTACACTTCGATTGTAACACAATTCTTTGGGTGAGTCGGGGCAGGCAGGGGTTACCGTAAGCCCGGACGAAAAATGTGAAGGTATTATCGTCGACAGATGACTAAATTGAATCATTTCCACATTTTTATTCATTGCCTGTGTCAACAAAGATGAAGCTAAGGATTTTCGGAAAGGTGCAGCAAATCCTGACACATTTGTGGAACGTTGGATTATCAGCTGGGTGGGAAATTGAGAAAAAGTGATATCATGGACAGGATCTATCTATTCCGATGTTTGAAATTCAATATTGACAACCAATTTGAATTAACAAGAAATGTCGCATGTATTTCAATTTATTCTTCTCACAGGTAGACGCTTTCTAGGAAAAAAATCGAGTTCCTTGTAAACAATTGAGCTACTTTATTTCTTCACATTATTCATTTACAAAGTGGCGCTTTTTTCAAGAACCGATCTACCTCGAGATGTTGCACGTATGCAGAGGAGTTAGGTTGTTTTAGTCGCGCTAGATTGTCTCGAGGCGGGCGTCGGTACTGTACATTTTTAATAAAGAATTATTTTTAATTTTTAATTTTATTTTATTTATTTGGTTTTCTACCAATTAGCTTGATAGAACCTCGCCAACAATATTTCGCTGATTCACTCGGTTCATGGCCGCTACTCTCCATCCTCGACTGCGACCCAAGCACTCCAGGTCCTGGTGCCCCTGATCCATCCACCCAGCTCGCTGCACGACACGTCTTCTTGTTCCGACCGGATTCGTGGCGAACGCCATTTTTATTGGGCTGTTGTTTGACATTCTTACAACATGCCCTGCCCAGTGCATCCCTCCAGCTTAAGCCAAGTCGAGGTCGTGGTTCATTCTTCGCTGCCACGCAGCGTTCTCCTGCACGCCGCCGAAGACCGTCCTCAGGACAAGAGCTTGCAAGTTCTCCTCAAGTATTGTCCACGTTTCATGCCCGTAGAGGACTACCGGTCTTATGAACGTTTTGTACATCGTGCATTTGGTGCGGGGGTGAATCTTTCTTAACCTTAGTTTCTTCTGGAGCCCATAGTAACATTGCACAGTGGGACGGATTGAGGTTTTAGGAGGAAAGATAGAACTCACGCCTTCAAATGTGATTTTACGTAAAAATGATGTTCTACAAAGTTGTTTCTAATATAAAAACAATTTTTTTGGTCGGAACGAAAATTAGGGTGGCCCTATGTTAAAAAAGATAACCATCAAAACTTTTTTAATTTACGGAATATTGATATAGTTTGTTCAACGAAGTTGAAGATCGAAAAATTTCAAGCTGATTTGATAAAAAAAGTTTTTTCCTAGCTCAAAAATTGACCGTTTTAGAGCATTTTTCGCTATTGATGTAGGGCGTATGGCCGACAAAACCTCAAAAATTCATGTTCTCAAAATCGCTTGTTAGTATTTTCTATCGACTTCTATACTTTCAAGTGACGATCAAAATTTGAGATTGATCTGTTTTGTTTACGTTTTTTGGCAGCATCGTAAGTGCGTGAAAGTCAGCGACATTGGACTGCTTAAAATTCATCAACTATGGTTCACCTAGCAAACTTCAAACAGCTGTATCTCAACGAAATCATAACCGATTTAAGCTCAATAGGCTTTATTTAAAAGCGTAGTCTTAAGTCTTTGATTTGGCTATAAAAACATAAATTTTAACACATTAAGTTGTTAGTTGTAGTACAGAACGTTTTTTGCAATCCTTCTCAAAAATTATGATAAATTTTATGTGAAGTATTTCGAGATAATGAGTCACTCACTATGAAGCAGCAAATCATTTAAACTTTCTGAAATGAAATAACTTTTCTTGCCCCTCCTTGCCCCTAGAGGTGAAAATTCAATTTTAATTTTTCATTATAATTTATCTATTTCATCATTCAAATCTATATAATGTGTCATAACTCGTTAATACTTTACTGAAATTTCTACAAGGAACATAGATATGTATCGCTAGGTTTAGGTTTATACACACATTTCTGCATCACAATTAATTTTTTGTAATAATAGCCTTTTTATTCGACTGGATGACAAAACTTAATATGGACAAGTTTCACTATAAAATCTAATTTTCAATTTCGCAATTAATTCCAACAGGATGGTATCAGGTATCCAAGATAGTTAATAGATTACCATTATCAAGCGATTTGGGACGTATTTGAGGTTTTGTCCGACCATTGTATGAAGGCCCACCACTGTGCACCGCCTCGAATGTATCCCCGTCTATCGTGACATTGTCTCCTTGGCGGGACCTGTCGCGCTAAGTTCTGCCTACCAGCATGCACTATGTTTTTTGACGCATTCACCGTTAGTCCGACTCTTGTTGCTTCGCGTTTCAGGTGGGTGAACAAATCTGCCACCATTTCAAATTTTCTCCCAATAATATCCATGTCGTCTGCAAAGCAAACAAATTGTCCGGATCTCGTGAAAATCGTGCCTTGACTGTTAAGTCCGGCTCACCGCATGACACCTTCAAGCGCAATATTGAACAACAGGCACGAATGTCCGTCGCCCTGTCGTAGTCCCTGCCGAGACTCGAACGAACAGGAGTGTTCGCCCGAGATCTTCACACAGTTTCGCTCACCGTTCATTGTTGCTCTAATCAATCTTGTGAGCTTCCCGGGAAAGCTGTTCTCGTCCATGACCTTCCATAGCTCTACACGGTCAATACGGTAATCACGGCATTTCTGGGGGATCTTCCGCTCGGAAAAGATCTGGTCCGTTGTCGAGCGGCCGTTGATGAAACCTGCTTGATAACTTTCCACGAACTCATTTGCTATAGGTGATAGACGACGGAAAAGAATTTGGGATAGAACTATAAAGGCGGTGTTTAGGATAGTTATTGCACGATAATTTTCACACTACAGTTTGTCGCCCTTTCTTTTGATAGGGTATATAACGCCTTGCTTCCACTCCTCCGGTAGCTGTTCCGTTTCCTAGATTCTGACTATCAGCCGATGGAGACAAGCGGCCAACCTGTCCGGGCCCATATTGATGAGTTTGGCTCCGATACCATCCTTGCCAGCGGCCTTGTTGTTTTTGAGCTGTTGAATGGCATCCTGACCTTCCCTCACCGTGGGAGCTGGTTGGTGTCCACTGTCCGCTGTGCTGACGTAGCCATCGCCTTCGCTGTCCAGACCTTCTGTGCCTGTGTTCTCTGGGACATTCAGGTGTTCATCGTAGTGCTGCTTCCACCTTTCGATCACCTCGCGTCCGTCCGTCAAGATGCTCTCATCCTTCTCCCGGCACATTTCAGTTCGTGGCACGAAGCCTTTGCGGGTTGTGTTGAGCTTCTGATAGAACTCCCGCGTACAGCAACTCCTTCTCTTCCAGGCGGCGCTTTATGTCCCGGAATAGGCGGGTTTGCTGTTCCCGCTTTAGTCTGTATTGTTTCACGTTTTGTCGCGTACCGTGCTGCAGCATTGCAGCCCGCGCTACATTCTTCTCCTCTTAAACCTCATGGCACTCCTCGTCGAACCAATCGTTTCTTGAGCTTCGTTCCACATATCCGACAATGCTATCGGCAGCGCCTTTAATTGCTGCTTTGACTGTCCCCCAGCTGCCCTCAAGAGGGACCCTACCGAGCACGCCCTCATCCGGCAACGCTGCACATACGCATTGGCAACATCCGATTGTTTCAGTCGCGCTAGATTGTACCGAAGTGGGCGTCGGTACCGCACATCGTTGATGATGGATAGTTTTGGGCGCAGTTTCACCATCAGGTGAGGTAGTGGTCGGAGTCAATGTTAGCGCCACGATAGGTTCTGACTTCGGTTATGTCGGAGAAGTGCCGTCTATCGATCCATCGATCGAAATGCGGTCGATTTGTTTCTGTTAAGGTGATCTCCATGTGTACCGATACGGGAGGCTGTTCTTGAAATGAGTACCACAAATGGCCATACTCTTGGAGGCGGCAAAATTGGTCCAGGATCTTTTCGTAAATAAAGTTTCCTTGACTTCCCTGGGCATAGATTATCATCGTACCTGCCACACGATATACGAATGCTAAAATGGCAACTTTGGCAAAGAAAGCTCTCAGATAACAACTATGAAAGTAATCATAAGAACAATAAGCTTAGAAGTAGGCTCAGTTCCAGTTCGGACCTAATGCCGAGAAGAATAAGATTTTCAAGCCATTCGACCAAATGTCCTAAAGCCGTTATAGGCAGACTAAAATTGTATATCAAGATATAAAAACTTAAAATATACCACAAAAAAAGCTCTGCATTGTAATATCGACAAAAGAATTCAAGATCATTTTGAAAATAACTAAATGTGTGATTTTAATTTAATTTAATATGAGTCAAGACATGTATGTCCTGAGAGAGGGAGGAGTATCATCTTCTTCAAGAACTTTTCCCCAAGTAAACCATAGGGAGTGAAGACATTTATTTCCCACAGAGCATAAAAAACACATGATGACCCACACCAACCGGATGCAACACATGCAAGCATGAAGACCCATTCTCTACGTGCAAAAACCGCACGAGAGCAGAGTCTCTTTTTTCTTGCTACCACCTTTTGTAGCTTCAAGAGGACACCAGCTGCGGAAGCTATATCGTCTTTGCATACGGAAGAAAGATGATACATAATCTATTTGTCCCACCAATGGGGAACGAGGAAAAAAGTTTAAATTGTACCAAGAAGGAGAGCTCGTTTCTTTCGGAAAATGTCATCTTGCACGACCACCAGCAGCTGAATGAAGTTCACACGGAGAAGTCGCTCTTAAGGAAGCGAGGAAATTATTCCTGCTAATAGAGATAAATTTCCTCGCTTACCTGCAATTACGTGTATAGTTTTCACCTGGAGAAGGTGCTCTGCGTTTCCTTGACTAAGCTAAGCCGAGCATTCAGGACTCGTGCTTCAATTTTAATGGGAAAATCACACAGAAAGTGAAAAATTTAATTAAAACCTAGGAAAGGTGAACACAAAAGGAATACCTAACGGCGATCCTTGCGAATAACTTTTAGTGGAACAAAAAAGCTATTCCTATCATGAATGGTCACACCACATCCGGAGACTACTGCCGGGTCGTTGAATGCTTCGAGAAAGGGAATATGGCGACCATATGAGTGCTCCATACATTATTCCGCACGGCTGCTGAAATATGTAAATCATGAAAAATGCATTATTTTCATCATCATTCGGAAAGCGCGCTCCAGGGGCCTTCGCCGGAGCATTGCTAACGATCCACTCCCGAGGACCGTGCTCCAGCGAGGTAAGCTCGAAAATGGTCATAAAACTGGCTGCACATTTGCGCCTCATTCCTCGATTCTGAATTCCGCTGAAGCATGCTTCCACGGAACGTATCCGTTCTGAATGACGGTGGACATGGGCGTTGCCAGGATAATGGATCAATGTTACGCCTTCGAAAATTTTAGATTGGAAAAAGTATGAAAATTAAATAGGTAGAAGTCTCATTGACCGATCATTTTAACCTAGCCAGTTATTGAAACGGAATATAAAGATGTCATACCAGACATTTCTTAGGATAGATTCCACTAGCATGTCTTCACATCTTCCAGAGAAACCCCAGCCAGCTATGCTGCCTGTATTTCCCCAAAGAATCCGACAAAATTTTCCCAATTGTTTCAAACAATAAAATATATGGAAATATCAATAAAAATTTTGACATTGAATTCTGATGGGGATGACCCATTTCGCATAAAGACGTTTCGCATACGGACGTTTAGCATAAAGCAGTTTTATATAAGAACAGGTAGCATTTTAAAGAAGGCATGTAACTCTCTTTATGCCAAACGTCCATTATGCGAAACATCCACCCAGAAAATTATGCGAAACATCCTTATCCGAAAC
This sequence comes from Aedes aegypti, assembly GCF_002204515.2. Lineage (NCBI taxonomy): Eukaryota > Metazoa > Arthropoda > Insecta > Diptera > Culicidae > Aedes > Aedes aegypti. Next base: position 132,778,552 of record NC_035107.1, read on the forward strand.
GTCCCTCCCCCATTCTGATGATGTATTCAAGTATTTGATTTACTTATACATCTTTACATCATCCTCCCCACACTAACACTAAATGTATCGAAGTTATTAAATTCATGCCTCATTGAATGTTTTCACATCATGACATAGGCTGTCAATCATGATAGCCCAATTTGGGTCAAATGCGCCACCTTAAGCAAATTGTTCTCTAACTGTACCTGAAGCATATCAAACCAACCAATTTAATGTAAGTTTTTCATCTTTTCATAAGCACTGTCTCATGAAAAAATAGCTTCAGAAACAATCGGATCGATACTACTCGGCAAACTTCCCAACGGAGAAGCAAGCCCGCTCTGATGGAGATTGACCCGACTGAGGAATATCTCCCGAAACCGGTTACGTTATGCATTGTTCTTACTCCGTAGTTGGCCGGTAGAGTGCCGAAGTCGGCCCAGCGGTTCTGGTTTGAGAATGGCTTCCGGTTCACTGGTGCTCCGACGACTCAAGCCGGTGACTCGCTCGTACTACTCAGAATAGCCCCCGATGGTGGTTCTATCCTATTCCGACAAAGATTTCCACGGTGGCAGAAGGTCTCCCAGACCGAAGCTACCCGGGCAAATGCCGAGGTCGGTCCTGCGATTCCGGTAGAGGGAAACTTCCGATTAATAGGCAAACTGTCGACCATTTTCCGGTGCTGTTTCGCCTTTTTCTTAGCTAGCTCCCGGCGGAGGATCTAGCCTACTCCGACTCGATGAAGATCGGCCAAGCGTCAGGGTTGATTTTGCAATTCCGGTTGGAGGATGACTTCTGGTTTTCAGGCGCCTCGAAAATTTATTACTGACTAGCTGTCCCGGCAAACGTTGTTCTGCCTTTATATTAAACTAGTTAAACTTTTTAAACTCATTCCAATGCTTTCTGATACACTACGTTTTTAGTTTTTCCGTCAGGAGCATAAACATATAATGCTGATCGTTTGCCAACACGTGAGCATGCGACGTTTAACTGTCCATGTTAGAAGCATGGAAATTCAATACTGAGGCCACAAACGTCCAAAGATTGTCCTTGTGATTTATTTATTGTCATCGCAAATGCAAGGCGCACAGGAATCTGTAAACGGTAAATCGGTTGGTATCATTGGGATTCTTGGAATAAACACGTCCTCGCCTTCATATTTTAATAATAGCCACTTGAACGATATTGTTCAAAAGTATTTTCACCGCTAATCTAGTGCCATTGCAAAGTCGTGGTTAATTGATGTTCCGTAACATTATAATTACCTGTAAAAATGATACGGGTTATTTTTGATATCGATAAGTTTTTGGTTAAAGTATTGGGGTGCAGAGCAACTTGGGTATTTCCATGATTCACTTTGGCATGGGGTATTTTCCTCAGCCGAATTGTCTGAAACTTTGCAATCAGAAGCACTTCAATACGATGCATATTGTGACCAAATATTAGCTCAGTCGCTTTCGAAAAACCCCACTGCCGAAATGAATCAAAAGTGCCAAGAATAGGATCCGGCTCCCTATAGGATTCGTCCATGAAAAATTTAAGCTATTGAGGATTTCAAAAGTGAAAATAAGAAATTTTGCAAGGAAATAATAAATTTGTAGTAAAAAATCAATTTTGCAAAACATATGTAATGGATGTTTCCTCAATTAATACTGGTAATGACTAAAATAAAAAATATTACCGATCCGACTTTCAACTGTAGTTTATGGAGTGGTAATCCCAGCAGTTCCAACGAATTTAAAAACTCTGTTGGATAGTTGACGACATCGTCTTGACTTGTCACGGTATCAACAGATTTGTAAGATCGTAGCTTACCATCTATTTCATTTTGAATTATTATGTTCAGTTCGCCGACATCTTTATTTTTTATTGCCAATATTGCTCGCTGGCTTAACCAATGATGATTTTTATAGTTCTGCACAACGTCTGGAAACACCTAACTGATGAGTTCCGTTTTCGAAGTGGTGAATTGACAAAAATCATGGGGAAAAGATATCAGGCCAGTGGTTATATCAACAGGAATTCGTACATTATCAATATCAATCAATTGCTGTGAAAACAATTCAGCGGATGGTTCGTTCAGCAATGCAACACGCATGTTTTCTAATACTAGGGTTCATTACGAGACATATAACTAAGAAAAACTAAAAAATTCATTATTTTGGTTTGTCCTCCAATTTATACGAAGAGTAAAATAAATTCCTTTTAATTTGAAATATTACACGGAGACTCATATAAAATATTTTCACGGATATTTCTACAAAAACCTCCAAAATTGCAACAAAATATTACTCAGGACTTCTTTTTCGAATTCCTTCAGAGTGTCATTCACAGGGATTCAGGTTACGCGCGCTCGGAGTGTTTTTTCGTTTTTTTTTTGGTTGGCTTCGTTTGCTTGGGCAGTGCTTTGTGAAGGCCCCAGCTGTGCGATTCAGTTTTCGCGTGCTTGGAGTGATTTTTTTTTGTTTGAAGTGATTTTGTATACTTCATTTGTTGTGAAATTGTATGGCACGTAAGAAACCACAGACCCCCCCCCCCTCCCCCTTAACCCCTTAGGTAATTAATTAGGGCCGTCTAAATCAGAGATCAGCGTGTTGACACTGAGATTATGACTATTCAGTCGAGGGCCAACTGGTGAGCTCGTCTCATGCTTGTAGTATCACATTTGTACCATGACATATTTTTTTATTATTTTTGTTGAACAAACTATGGATGGTTCGACACTCAAAGTGTTGACATAAGCGCCTATTTTTGTTTTAAAAAAAATTCAACGTTCAAACATTTGAATAGTTCGATGTTTTAGATGTCGACGCATTGATAGATAGCTTTTTAAACGGAGGTTACATGAATCGCATCACTTTTCAAGGTGAATCCTAATCATGTACCTTTTAAGACCTCCCACTAACAAAACTCCTTCCCGTGACAACCATAAAGATGCAGAGATATAGTTGATCTTTAGTTACAATGGATGTCACTCTAACATTCCTTCCCTTCCCCGATGATCGTAAGGACGTGGCGGGCGCCGTAATTGACATTACTTATTTCAGAGTCCTCGAAAATATACATTGAAGATGGTACGTCTTTGGTTTGGTTCCCTGTACAATTTCGATCATTCTGGTCAATCACAGAGTAAACACTGCGAATTTAACGGTTATCAATGCTCATCCTCATGTTCATGCTAATCCAGAGTTCCAATCACACAAATTTCCTGCGAATGCTTTGAAAGTTTATCTAGGATATATAAGAATATGGGAAACATGGGATGCTTTCTGAAAATACTAAAGAAGCAGCTCCTCTTAGATATTGTCCAAGATTTTCTTCAAAGAATATTCGATGCGGAAAATTGTGGAATTTCTTCAAAATCATTCAAGAATCTGTCCATGATTTATTTGTGAATATAAGTTACTGTGCATTGCGCGATTATTTATCGCAACAGCGATCTTGAAAACATTCAAAAATGCGTGTAGATCGCCGCAGGTACTTCAAATCTTTTGGGTATCTTCTGCGCAATTATTCCTGATTGTCCAAAACATGTCTGCGCGAGAATTTTTCGCGCCACGCATAATATATGTTAAGAAATTTCATTGCACTTCCGCATATGAATTTTTGATGTTTTTTAAGATACTTATAGATAAATGGAAGTAAAACCTGACGAAGCATTAAATGAATTCCTGAAAATGTTTCTGAAATAATTCTTCAGCATGTTTGGGAGGAATTCTTTAGAACTCCTGTTCAAGGATGGAAATCTAGTGATCATGACAAAACAAATGATGCATCGTGGTTGTTCTTTATCATGTGATCATAGCAACAACGATAAACCCTTAGTCGTCAAGCCATCACAACAAACTCCGCTCCGCGAAAAATGAATCGCTCGGCCTGTGAGCTGACGATCAATTGTTCGCGAATCAAAGTCATAATTTTGGAGGATTTTACTGATTGCACTCCACGATTTATCTTCTAACACGTCCTTTTTAATCTGAAAGTCTATCATGCATGGTATGTGAGAAAGTTTATCCGTGAATTTTAAATTGATTCGCATTAATAGCAACATGTTACAATATCCGACAAACCCTTTGTCCTACGACAAACAGTTTATCGGATACTTGATATATCTATGATTAGCGCGCGTGGTGAGCTGTTGAAATCTTGTTGCCGCAAGAGCGACGGCCCTCTTGGACCATTCATATACCGTGTTGTTTGTCGTTAGAGCTGATTTTTTCCATCCCTGCTCCTGTTTGAATATGTGAAGGAATCCTGAGAAAAGATAATACGACTTCTTCCAAGGGACATCAGAGGATAAATTCCTAGGCAAATCAATGTAATACGTATTAAATGCATTCCCTGTAGGAAATCAAATTATATCTCTTAAGGTACTATTGGTAAAATTGTTGACTTTTATTTTCGAAAAGAACTCTTAAAAATTTACGAAATTTCGTTAAGAATTTCCAAGAAACTTTTTAAGAAGTTGTCATTAGATTTCCAGGAATTCCTAAACCACATTCTTGGAAAAATCTCTGATGGAATGCCAGGAGGAACTGTTTGAGAACCCTATCAAAGGCAATGCTTGTAGACGTTCAAAGTAAAATTACTAATCAAAATCTTGGGATAATTCCAGTAAAAATCCATCGACAATCTTAGCAGTTAGTTTTAAATATGATTATTCAGAGTGATCATTCAATATTGAAATACGTGTAATTTTTTAAAAAAATGCCTAAAAAATCGGGAGAGTTCCCAAAGATTTCCCTGAGCAGTTGCATTTAATCAAAATTAATTTGGGAGGGATGCATGAAGTAGTTTTAGGAGTAATTGATGAATTCCAAGTGAATTAAGTGATGCCTACTGCGGCGTTCCGAATACCACTCCTGACCGAATTTAAGAGAGAATGCATGAAAAAAAAAACAGAAGATTTCCCGAATATGCCATCTTAGACAAACACTTTGGTGAGTCCCTACAATCTTTCAAGACACACCGCGGAACGATTTCTAGAATAAAATTCTAAAAGTAATTATAAAAAAACATGGGAGATCCTTGATTAATTTCCGTAACGAAACTTTTTACATCGACCATTGGGGGTGATGGGGGGAGGTTTGAAACAATGTCACACTCTCACAGTGGTTTTTGGAAAGATCTTCGGCAGAAAAACTCACTTTTAAGTAGGACTTCATGAAGTATTCAGGAAGTCGTGACACAATTTTATTTAAACATGCATGTATGGGCCTTCCTTACCCGAGTGGTTAGAGTCAGCGGCTACAAAGCAAAGCCATGCTGAAGGTGGCTGGGTTCGATTCCCTGTTGCCTGCAGGGTCTTTTCGTAAAGGAAATTTCCTGCACTTCTTTGGGCATAGAGTATTAACGTACCTGCCACACGGTATACGAATGCGTGAATTGCAACTTTGGCAACGAAAGCTCTCAGTTACTAACTGTGGAAGTGCTCATGAGAACACTAAGCTGAGAAGCAGGCTCTGTCCCAGTGAGGATATTGATGTCAAGAATAAGAAGAAGATGTATGTTGAAAACAATCTGAAAATTCAAGCAAACTAATTGGATTTTTTTGTATAAAATTTGGTCAGGGAGACCATCCCCTAGCGACGCCCATGACTGCGGAGGAAAATTGCGACTACTGTAAATGTTTATATGACCTTTTCCTTCAAAAGAAAACTTGCGTTCTATGGAGCAGGCCAAACTGATGGCGGGGTAGATCTATGGCTGGAGCTAAGTATTCGTGTGCCAGTAAATGCCTTCCACGAAGATGGCGTTTTATGAATTGTAAATTACGGTCGCTGAAATCGAGCGCTGTCTGCGTCGTGACATGCTGGTCACACAACTGCTTTAGCGACCTAAAGTGAGAGACGGTGTGTGCATGCTTTGATTATGCCATTAGCGGATATCTTTCGTAATGGTGTAATTGCCCATCATCATTTCGTATGAAATGGGCACAATGGCAATACGTCATATCACTTGCTATCGAGATTAGTCTTCAAAGGTGCTTTCAATTACTGTTGGAGCGAAGCAGAGTGGCCATTTGTGCGAAGCATTCAACGATTCAATTGGGATGACTTTGGATTTATTTCTTTTGTGACAGAGAAAAGGACTAAATTTTGAAAAGCTTTCACAAGAATGTTGTGCTAATTTTAGTTTTCTTTATAAAGAAAGTCAAAATTGATCATCATTATCATAAATCAGAACCCCAGTTACAGAGGCACGTTTACCGCCAATCGGAAGATTTCTTAATAAGTGAAAACCAAATTTATCACTACATCATTGATTTCGACTAGAGTTTGTATTCTTTGACATTTACTTATTAAACTTATCAAACTATGATGAAAATTGGTGTTCATATATTGACTATAATTTGATCAAGCACTTGTCTGGCTAAACCTTTCTATTTTTCGACAGTTGAATTTTAGTGTGAATACCAACTGAGCGTTTTAAGTGCACGAATTGTTAATTTCAGTGCATGTGTAAGCTAAGTAACACACTGCTGAAACTTTCCAAAATTTCACATTTAATTCCACTGGGATACCAAATTTGTTACTAAATTTCCATGCTGCTTGTCTCAGAAAAAACGCACCCAACAGAACAGACAGCAACGAGAAAAATAAACCATAACACTGAACGCAATATCCCACAAGTAGTGGAGAAGTGCTTCCGGTTGCAAGCAACATTTACAATCAGCCAGAGCACTCAAATCCTGCTTCATGTACCGTATTTCCATCTACATACAAATACACGCCATCGTAGATCATCTTGTCAGCGTCCGTCGTGAACTCCTATCGGGTCGACTGAGTACCTACCGGCTTCGTTGTGTGGAATCGGAGGCAGAAAGAATTAACTTTTCCTCACATGCGAAAAAACACTCAACCCTCGCAGGAGCAGCTCGCTTAACTGGAAAGGATACGCTGTGCACACAGTTGCATGCTCCACAACATGTTCTGCGAAGCGAGCTGAAGGAACTTTTAAACGAATAATGTGTAGGATGTTCCGAGATGGTTTGTGTAAGGCAATTAAAAATCATAAAAAAACTGAATATATGAGTCTGTGCCAGTGAGTTGAAGCAAAATAAACTTGAGCGGAAGCAGGATGCAAGAGTAAAACAGGAAGGAAGAGTGGTTCGTAAACTGAATGAAACAGTGGCAATTACATGGCGCGTGGTGTAGTCTGCGGGTATTGGAGTGGTGTTTGTGGGATTATTTTTTCATCAATGCCGTACTGTCATCCACTTATCCATGCCATATTTAACACATTTTCCTTGTTTGTTGAATGTTTGAGCTTCCGGAGGAAACTTTTTCTTCAATGTCATTTTCCGGGTATATGCGCCATTTTAATCAATCAAAACAAAGTTAATATAGAGGTTAGTTATCCTTTTCGGGGTGGAAGATTGTTTCAGTTTTATAATCGAATTGCTCTTGCTAAGTGATAACACTCCAGAATAATTTGTACTCTTCATGAGGTTTTTAATCCCAAATTACAACTTAAGTTTTACGCAATACTTCCAATAAATAAAAGCCCATAAACCACGGTCAAGGTACTTTTGCCTTCATCACATTCCTCAAAAACCCTTTTGTAGAGTAGAACAGTAGAAGCATTAGCCTTAGAATGCTAATGTCGCGATTGTTCGCGTGACCAACAACTTGTTTGCCACTCTCTGACGGCTTGAGTACCGGGTCTATAAGTGTCAAACCAATTTTTATAACCAAAACACAAAACCTGGCACCAAACAAACAATCGACAACTTCAAAAGTAAGCATTAATAAAATATTTCTGTTTAGGGATAACAGCGCCACTAGCCTTTTACTACTTATATTTCTATTAGTAGAACGTGCTCCCACTCTAAAGTAGGCTATGAAGTGTATAGATATGTTATACAAACCTATACTGTTCCAGGTTAATGTTGTTAAATCTTGAAAATCATGTTTTCATAACGTATTAAAATTTATAAAAAAAATTCCGATCGTGGGGTGATTCACCAGTATCGTACACTTAACCCACTAAAAGCATGGTTCAAAAACTGTTGGTTTTATTTGATCCTGATATATTATCATTTTTGTACCAGTTACAAGTTTCAGTAATTTGAAACCTGGATCTAAACTCGTAATGATCGACTTGATCGCTCATGGAATAATTCTCAAAGTAATTCCAATGGTGGAATTTTATTTGGTGAGTGCTCTTCAGAATAATTCTAAATTCAATACCCTGATAGCTCTACTTGTTTTTCCTCTTCTAGATTTTTTCCGATTGATTTGGTCGTAACCGACTCTAGTCACGATTTTCACAACTAACAAATACAAATTTGAAAATAAAATTTCTCAATTGGACCCTGACTCTAAACTCTTTTTGAATAATCTACAATTTTGAAAAAACCTCAGAAGCCAATACCGGCATTGAAAGATGAAAACAAATTATTACACTAACTAATTGCGAAAAAGTTAAGCTTGCTATGCAGTTTGAAAGCGCGCATAACTTTAATTTAGGACTCACTAGTCCTATTGCAAATCAAGTTACTCAGAACTTCGAAAGCATTCTCAATCAAGATAGCGATTCGAAAATTCCTGAATTGAATTGGAATTTGAAAGATTTGAAAGAAGTGAGAACTATTATTAAAAATCGCTCGCGTCACGAAAAGTGGTTAGATTTAAACTCTTAATAACTTACTAAAGCATAGATTTTCAAGATTCTTGCAACAATCGATTGGAAATCTTTCTACGAATCTACTCGAATAATGAAAACTATTGATTTCCATGACTAAACTATTGAAAAATTGGTAAATATTGAGGTATGTCTTATTTTCAATAGAAAAGCCCATTATTCTTGCTTTTATAAGGTTTTGACGTTTTGAAGATTACATGTACCATAATTCGAAATTGATCATTTTTCATATAAAAATGTTGGAAATGCCAAACAACTGAATGCAGGAAAATAAGTACCGTAAAACGGGGTAACTTTGATAATGCGGGTAACTTTGATAGTGCGAGACCCAGAACATACTAAACGAAATAACAAAGTTTCTGTTAATCAGTCAAGCAAAACTAATGCAAAAGTAAAGAGTATTAGTATGACACTTCATGTCAAAGCTATTTTTGTTGGAATTAAGTACATTTGAGTATTTATTTGCTAATATTAAAAATTTGTAAGATTTTAGCATTTTTGAATCGCTCACAAACAATCAGTTCTACGATCACTATTTGATGAAGTCTTAATAACTTCGTCACTTATCCTTGACAGCCTAGTTATAGTAGATCATAAATTCGGTCTCAAATATCTTAGCGACAACAATTTGTCTAAACTGGGACCATTTTTGTAATCTAAGTCAGAAATTTCCATATAGCGTTAAACGCCTTGAGGTATGCAACGCCCTATAAATGTTCCATAATTCATTCTATTTTGTTCGATTTGTACTCCATTATCAAAGTTACCCCAAAGCAGAAAACCGACTTTCGATTGTATTCAAAATTATATATCCATTCAGAATGAATCTTTTGGCAATCTTTCAACTGTAATCGATAGTTTGGATGCCAGTACTTGTTTTAAAAATATAAATTATAAACATTTGAAACAGCATGCATAAATATTCAAATTTTCTTCGAAAAAACTATCAAAGTTACCCCGTTTTACGGCACGACGGTTAGCCTCCTGGCTCATGTACCAACATTTTCTAACAAATGTGTTTTTAGTGCTAAAAATCATCCCTTAAATAATGTCACTTGTCAATGCGATTATTGTTATTTTTTAAAACGACTCTACATAATAAATATGAACTCCCTGAATCCGAATATGCTTGTTAAATTCTTAATAATGCAATTTTTAAAGAAATAATGAATAGTTGATTTCATTTTTGAAAACGCCTAAATGTAGGCAATTTCCTAGGGAAATCCCTGATATCTAATATAAATTTAATTATTTCAACCGTATGAACTAATTGGTACGAGTTAAGAAGATGAAATTGGGCTCGGGGATATATTTTAAGCATCCTTACAAACTTTACTTACTTTGAATAATGCCGTTGTTGTCATCGCTATCTACATGGAAATACATGCTAGAGCGATCAGAGTATCAACTTGTCAAACAAAGAGCCAAAACTATTCAGCAACAGCCTTGTTGATGTTTTGATTTGGTAAGAAATTGTCGATCGAATCGAAATACGCACACAGAGAAGACAGCAAAAATGCTACCGCCGCCCGACCCGAGTAAGGGGAACCTAGAACCTGTAGAACTTTGTTTGCCATTTCTTTCCATTGATAACTAATCAACCAAAATTATAATTGATAAATAAATAAATTAATTTATCAATTAATAGTAATAGATTAAATGTCTCTGGTTGTAACTCTTTTACGTCGAATGCATTCTTGTGGCCCTAAAGAGGGCCGTTTTGTTCGAAATTGTGCTGAACTTCAATTTAAGCGCGTTCTCCACAGATACGAAGAGTCAGCTGGATTTCCTTCGGCATGATGCTGACACGCTTGGCGTGGATCGCGCACAGGTTGGTATCCTCAAACAAACCGATCAGTTAGGCCACTCGCTTCCTGCAGGATCATCACGGCCGATCTCTGGAATCGCTGATTTGCCTCTACATTTCCCCGGATACCACGACGAAGCCGAAGAAGTTCTTCATGGTGCGGAACTTCTTCGAGTATCAAAAGGAGATCATGCCAATCATCGTGACTGGCAAGTTTAACATCGATTTGAGCAAAGAGGGAACCATGGAGCTCACGGGCTTCATGGAGCAGTACCTCAACCTCAAACTGGCTTCGGAACCCATTAAAGCAACCAATATTAGTGGATCATGCGTGGATCTAATGTTCGACCGGAATATTTGTTTGGGGAGTACTAGTTACCGCTTCTTCCATCGACCGATTCTATCCGTGTTGAAGTGTTAACCGAACCAACCAAATAATAACACACAATGTCCATAATAGGTCAGAATTGACATGCTACAAATAGTATGAAAATTGATCGGATTTAAATTAGTAGAAATTTTTCATAAGTTCGTGACGGTCTCAAGCCAGGAAATAGAAGAAGCTAACGTTTTCCAACGTCAACTTGGCGGTTGTATCTGGGAAACAACCTCTTACTTTTTTGCAAAAAGAGACTTTTCTCATAAATATTATTATAAATCGAAACCTAAATAAAATATTCTCAAGTTTGTGTCTGTATAATGATTTCAATTAAATATACTTATCTTTTATGTTATACACATATTTTTCTTAGCCTTCGGGCTGTTGTACTTTGTACAAAAGTTGTGATTTATATGCTATGATTTTTTAACAAAGATCTACACCAAACCTGAATGTTGTCCTCAAGAGAAGAACAATATTCAACAGATTTTGTTTACAGTATGCCTCTTTATAATGCGGTAAATCAACAAATATGCATTGAAGTCGCACAATAATGAACGCAGCGTATCTGATGGTACCACATTAAATTCGGAATTTGACCGCTAGATGACACTAGTGAGCGTGGAACTTTTACTTTTGGTCTACAGATATTTCAGGTTCCTGACCATTAAGAAGGATGGCATCTTCTGCAAAGTTTTTTTAGTTAGTTAACCTTCATCCAGCCAACATACTTTTTACATGCAAAAAAACACACTAAAATGTGCATAACTTTTTTTGTTTCTCGATGGATTTTGTTGAAATTTTCAGAACTTTCCGAAAAACTCTTCTAGTTTATGGTCCAGGAAACTTGGGAATATGATCCACGTGGTTCCGGAGTTATTCCGGAGTTATTCCGGATTGTCTTGGGGTACCGTAAATTCGGGTGAAATTGATCAGTAGGCTGAAATTGATCACCGTGTCACTCGATTTTATTTCTTCCTAATGGAGCACAAATATTAATGTAACCTGCAGTGAATGAACGTTGTTTGTCGTAAGTATTGTCAAATTGTGTGTTGTAAAGTTTTTTTGCGTTAAAGAATGTGTATTTCTATGAAAATAATGAAAAATTCCAAAATCATGTATGGTGCAGTATTGAATAACATCTCTAAACTTCTAGTTCTAGACAAGGATTTGAACACGGTATAATCCTGAAAGTTTGTGAGGATAATTAAGATATATCCCCAAACCAGATTTCATAACCAAAACTCGTACCAATTCGCTCATTTGGTTGAAATAATTGAATTTCTGTTAGATATGAGGAAATTACTTAGGAAATTGCATACATTTAGGCGTTATCTGTGTAATTCTTGAAATTTAATTATTCATTATTTCTATAAATATTGTATTGTTAAGAATTTGGCAAGCATATTCGGATTCAGGGAGCTTAAATTTATTATGTAGTTGTTTTGAAAACTAACAATAATCGCATTGATAAGTGATCAATATCACCCCGAAATTACATCACCCGATTTTTTATTTTAGAGATATTTTTAACACTAAAATTACTTTTGCTAGAAAATTTCGGTACTTGAGCCAATGAGGCTCACCTTCGTACTTGTTTTTCTGCATTCAGTTGTTTGGCATTGCCAACATTATAGAAATCAGACAAGAAAAACCCTGAAAAATGATCAATTTCACCCGAAATTACGGTACCAAAATTGGCAACATCGTCCATTCAACGAATATCTCAAAACCCAGATGAGCTAGAAGGTTGGTGTCTTCGGCAAAGTTGTTAAGTAGACCAAGAGCTATCTGGTAGTGATTTGGAAATTATCGGTAGCTTGCGATAGTAACAAATTTTCTTCAATCTCCTATATTATGAGATATTGATAAACTAAAGGGTTGGTGTCTTCGACAACGTTGTTCAGCAGATCTAGGATTTTTGGGCACTTGCAAATCTTATTAAAAATTCATCCCCTAGGTGGGGCTAATGTCAAATTTTCTCGAACATTCTATGTCTCGAGATTCTGATAAGCTAGAAGGAAGGTATCTTCCGTAAATTTTTTCAATAAATCAAGGGCTATTTGGCAGTGCAACATCCGGTTGAGAATTCATCCACTAGATGTTGTTAACAATAATGTTTCAATTTTCTATATATTGAGATCGTGAAGAGCTAGAAGGCTAGCGGTAAAAAAATATGAATGGGAATTCATTTGCTAGGTGACGCCAGTTGCAGTATCTCCTCAATTTTCTATGTATTATTGCTCGGCAAAGTTTTTTGAATTTGGCATGGTTTGATTTTGGCAACACAGAAATACATATACAAAATAATGGATCATGGGTCAGTCAACAATCGTGCTAATCTCTTCAATTTAATGCGTGGTTGTTATCACGTTGATAGAAGTTTCAATTAAAACAACCGTTCTATTTTGCACGGTTCGATTTGGGCACCATAAAGGTTTTTTGGCATGTTGCCAAAATCGAACATGCACTATATATCTGGCGGTGAAAAATCTGATTGAGAATTCCAAGAGCTATCCGGCAGTAACGATCTTAATTGGGTATTTATCCGCTAGGTGCCGCTAGTAACAATTATTTTTCAATCATTTACATCTCAAGATCCTGATGAGCTAGAAGGTTGGTGTCTATATAATTACGAAGAAAATGAGTCTAGAAAGAACAGCATATGTTGAAAAGAAGAAATGATATGCTACCGTAAGGACACCATTGATGGCTACAGCGTAGCGTCACGCCATTGCCGGGCGTATTGAAGAGCTCCATCTTTGTCGGTCTTGGGCGAAACTTCTCCAGTTGCCCCGAACGTTTAGGGTCGCCAGGTCCTCTACCACTGCGTACAGCCAGCGTATTCGTGGTCTTTCCCGAAGCCGCCGACCTCTACCTGGTTCCCTGTTGAATATTATTTTCGCAATTCTTTCTTCCGACATTCGCACTAAGTGACCAGCCCACTGAAGTCTGCCGTGTTTTACATACTTTATAATATTCGCATCTTTGCACACTTGATACAACTCGTGATTCATGCGTCTGCGCCACACACCATTTTCGAGTTTCCCACCGAGTATTGTCCGCAGCACTTTACGCTCGAAAACACCGAGAGCTTTCCGGTCTGACTCTTTCAACGTCCGGAAGAATCAATGTTTTATACAGGGCGAATTTTATTTCCGATTGCAAGCTGCGGGACCTAAGCTGGTTACGTAGTCCGTGAAGGCCCTATTCGCAGCCGCAACACTTCTTTTCACTTCGCGGAAAATGTCGTTGTCACATGTCACAAGTGTTCCAAGGTAAAAAAAATTCTTCAACAACTTCAAACACTACCTCAGCACCTACACCACCAAGCCTGACTCATGCTTTTATTGATATGCGATTGAAACCATTTTTGAAAAGTATCTCTTTGGAAGATGTTTCGCGTGCTACTTGGGTTGTTCCTGAAGGCAACCTAGATGAGATTATCAAAAGAAAAACATGAATAACGCTAATATCCAATTTACGAAGTATACCGGAACTACGCCAACGCTAACGCTTGTCAAACTTGAAAGAGAAGTTCAATACTTAAAAACTCCACGCGTCCTTAACACTCCATTTTGCGGTACATTTATTTATCTTTTTTTTTAATTTCAAAGTTTAAAGTTAGAAAATACAGCAAAAAAAATCACGTGATTTATGGACAGCTCCTTTTAAATGGTACTTCTTATACCTGTTGATCGATTGCTATGCCTCTCAAATTGGCAAGTGTGTCAACACCCATGCCATCAATTTTTCATTGCATCCGTTGGCCAGATTAAAGTTTTTTAGCGATGGTGACCTTCCATGGGCACAGTCTTGGAAAACAAAAACCTCTTTGAAGATCATCTCTCTTTAGATTACATCTAAGAAGGTGTGTTCCGAATCTATGGGCTTCGAGGCCGTGCGGTTAGCGGCGTCAGTCGTTAAGGCGTACTGTGACACGTGGTGTGGGTTCAATTCCCGCTCAAAGTCGGAGGAAACTTTTCTTCAAAGCAAACAATTGTAACTGGCTTTTGGGTATTTCATGTTGTTCGTCGTCTACTATTAGTTATCGTTCAGTCTGTGCAGTTTTTGGCTTGAGACGGAGTAAATTATCTTTTTAATCATAGCAGGAAAACATGAAAAAGTGTGATCAGAAGTAGATGACAAAAAAAACCTGTGATTCATCATTCAGGAATTGTAAGTATGTTGTTCCTAATTATATGATGATGTGATTTTTTTTATTATGATCAAAACAATATGTTACTACGTAGGCTTGAAAAAAATAGTGTTTTTGAAAACCTCGAGGCAAAAAACTGCAATCGTACAATGGAAATAAGACTTCTATTCACACAGTTTAAGTTCGATTGCAAAAATGAAAGTAATAAAATATCCCATTTGTAGTATATTTTCAACCTAGTAAGTTTAAATCATTGAATTTTATAAAGTGATGGAATGGATTTCATACCATAAAACTGTATCCATATATTGGTCCATTTATGTTCGTTTCTTGATTGAAAATAACCTTGATGAGATCCGGTTACCTGAATAAAACGTAATTAAAGCTTATTAATTCTCGATATAACTTTAGCGTTGGCCACAACTGCTGCACCATTATACCATTCATTCACGTCGACCAGCAGTCGTCACATCAGCGCTTGTCCAAGGTGTGCGCAGTATTGGAAAGCAATAAAAAGCCACGCCATTTAACGCCCCACAGTGGCCCAATGCTGGTCAAAAGACACGAAAAAGAAGTTTGTAATATTTTTCAACGGTATTTTTCAGGTTCTCTTTAGTATTAGATAGCAACTGCCCAATGTTTCAGATTTTTGGTAAGATTTGTACTTTTGGTAATCATTTATAAGAAGTGCAGCCACTGCGCGCCCGATGGTCATTAATTTGAACTTTTTACGCTGTCCGAAATCGCATCTTCCTTATTGTGTGCTCGCATTTAATGCCACCACCGGATGGTCATCCTGGCATCATTATTGATCGGGCCTGTCATACCAAAGCGTGAAAGGTTTCTCAGGCTCAAAGCCACATAATGGCAGACTGGAGTAATACAATCAGTTTCCCACCTCTGTTTCTGTTAGAAGATTTGAATTCTACTACGGCTCAGGAGAAAAAAAAGCTACAAGCCATTGATGTGCCACATCTACCATTAATTAAAGATGAATTGATTTGAATTACTTCAGTCAAATTAACGTTTCGTATGCTATTACGGATGGGAAACTTGTGGAACATTACGGTTATGGTTATGTTGATTTGCATTATAGAAAGATCTAACCAATTGAAGCTGAATCGAAATCACAATTTATCATCTTCAATGCCATACGCTCCCAATCGCAAAACGCAACATACTGTTAGCCATCTATACTTTGGTAGCGCAACTAGTCAGATGATGAGAGATTTGATTTTTCACGCATCCATCACATGCCGCTGTGGGGAAAAATGTTTTATTTTCCTGATATAAGACGGTTCACAGTGAAACAGTTAGGCGGAAAAGGTAGGAATATCCATTCTCTATGTTCTACATACGTTTGTTTTTTATATTATTGCACTACTTTCATAAAAATTGAGATCCGGCTGGTAGGAGCACTAGTTTGAGGTTGGAAAACCAGGATATGTGAGGTTAGCTTCATTGGAACTTTCGCCTGAGCGATTTTTGCGCTTGAATAAAGCACGCTTCGGGACATTCTCCGCTGCCCCTTAAAATACCATTGGGTAGATAAATAAATTCTCTACCATTGGATCTCATTCAATTTCATACATAAGTGAAGTAAGCGGTGAAAATAAATATTTTGTTCGGAATGTTTTGAAACCATGAATGAGTTTGACATTGCTCTCGTCAACCATCATCATGACGACAGCAGCACACCCCACCGGACGAATCGTCGTATTGGGAGCGAATAGCATATCTAATAGGAAAATGACTCAACGTGATGAGTGATGGTTTTAATTTCAGGGGACAACTTCGGATCGCAAAACTATTCGGCTGCGATAGACTTTAGTCTTTTTTTGGGCCTTCCGTAGCCGTGTGGTTAGAGTCCGCCGGTACAAAGCAAAGCCATGTTGAAGGTATCGATTCCCGGTCGGTCCAAGATAGAGAATCATCCTATCTGCCACACGATATACGAATACGAAAATGACAACTTAGGCAAAGAAAGTTCTAAGTTAGTAAATGTGGAAGTGCTCATAAGAACACTAAGCTGAGAAGCAGGCTCTGTCCCAAGGAGGACGTAACGCCAAAAAAAGAAGAAGGCTTTAGTTTATAGTTTTTGCTGACCAATACTTAATAGCAGGATAAGTAATCTTTATGGTGGTGGCAAATTAATATAACTTACGGAAATGTATCAGAAAATTATGTACATTTTTATGAGAAGCCAAACTATCTACAAACATAGAGCGTTAGTTTTTCAATATCTACTATTTCAAATGGGACGATTATGCTTTTGGGGCAGTTCGGTGGATTAATAATTCTTGGAATGCAACATTAGATGGACCTGTGCATACAAAGTTGAAAAAGATTAACTCGAAAATCTCTTAACAACTCTTCAACTTCAGTTGTCAACTCTTTCTACTTTAGTTTTACACTCGATGTCGTTAGGGCAGGCTTGAATCGTAATCATATTTAGGTTTATAATCCTCAAATTCTTATGAAATGCAAACCTGGTGTATATGTTCTCCACTGTTGTTCTAAATATATCTCACCAACTTATAAAGGACAAGCATTTATATTTGGTCGCCGTTAAGTCAGAGGGGACCAAGTACAAAATTTGGGAAAATTGGATTATTCTCTCATTAGATGCAAATTTACCTTGCCTCCGTTACACTTTGATCAGATTTGAAGAATGCTGTAAATTGCGAGAAATATGTAATAAATTTACTCTGGATGATCAACAAAAATCGATAAAAGTGTGCAGTCAGAATGGACCAAGTGCTCATTATCATAACAGCGAAAATGTTCAGCCGCTGAGGAATGCGAGGAAATGAAAAACATTTCAGGAGATTTGTCAGATTTTTCGACATCGACTCATTCTTCTACTTATCCATTAATAGAAATTTATAAATATAACTTAATTCGATGCATTTGATTTTGATTTCTGACCATTTACCATATTCGGATGGGTGGTCGGAATTTGCAACAAATTCTGTGCAGACAGAGCGGACCAAGTGTTGAAAAGCAATAGAATGATTGATTACTGTATTTTTTGAGTCAATTTCAGAGTCCGATAGAAGTTTACGGTAGTTCTATGGTGTATGTATGGCATGTTCTAGGACTCGCTTATTGGACCAGCATATTTTGGTCGGTACTCAAGATTTTCACTTGGTCCACTCTGACTGAACGCATATTTGAATATTTCTGGTCTTCACCTGCCCTTTCTGCCCCTGCGAAACCTTAATGTTCAAGACATCGTAATGCCACTGATTTTGGTATTTACTATATGGATTATTTAAGAATTTACGATACTGGTGTCGACGGGTCTTGACCATCTGTTTATCTTAAAGATATGAACCCAATTTGACCATGATTGTTATTTTCCAAGAAATTGTTCAGTCAGAGTGAATCAACTCACTGAACAGTGGTCTTTAGTTCAGTCAGAGTGGACCAAGTACACATAGTCCATCAAAAAATCGTTCTACTAGAGCTTTGGATTATGATTTTTCATGATTATCACTTCGCATTATATTGTTTGAAAGTAACATAAAGACGTGTAGAAATATTGAACTACAATTTAAACGAGTTCAAAAATTACAGAGCGTTAGACTTTAAACCCATTTTTCTCAAAATTACAAAAATGTCACTTGGTCCACTCTGACTTAACGCCGACCATTTTCCCTCCAAAAGTTTATCTCCATTTGGCCCGAGAGCTATTCCGAGTGTCATTTGATATTTTTTTAATTAAATCAAATACGTGAGAAATCGCTTCTGATCTGTTTCCGATTGGTTCCACGTGAGCGAACTGTGTAGTTGCACAACCAAACAGAGCTCAAAGCTTTTATCATTTTTTATTTTGAACATTTAGTTTGCTGCAGTAGTAGTTAAATTTTTGGCCTCATTCCCACCGCCATGTTGCCCCAAATTGGACATTGATGCTACCGATTCGCTTAGTTGAACGGGAAATGCCAGGGAAAAAATTGTGTGTATTTCAATGAATGCCGGCAAGCCGTCGACCATTGTTGTCAACGCGAATGCCAAACGTGAATTCCAAAATGGCAAACCGCAAAAATCGCATGTCGGTCTTGTAGGCAAACTGCTGACGGGTGACATTTTATTTTGCGTGAATGCATGTTGTTCACCGAATTGGAGAATTTCCAGCCAATTCGGTGGTTTGTTTAAAAACTTTTTGCCTTCCTGTTTTGTATAGTTACCGACTGAGCAGTCCAAAGCAGTTGGAAAATCTCTCCAGTAGTAACATATTTATATAACAAGTATCGAATCGAGCTCGAATCAAACTTCCCATTCAAAACGTTATATTTTTGTCTTTCAGGAACTAAATCATTTCGTTAACTCGTTGCGTTTATTACGATGCTTTCCTAGTCTAGCATTGTCGTAACGTTCGCGACAACAAATCAAAGTGATACTGAAAGTTCGTCGGTTCGATTCCCGATTGGTCCAGGATCTGTTTTGTATTAGATATTTACTTGACTAGGAGAAGAGCACCAATTTTCGACCTGTTCATAAGGTATTGGCCTAAAAAATGTTCATTTTCATTTATATTGTCCACTTTAAAAAATGAACAGTCCTCACACAGTAATCCTTTGTACGAAAATCCTATAATTGTCTCACCGATTCCTTGTTGGTCCTTCGCATTCTATCTAAGACCACTAACCGCCAAATAAGAATTGTTTTTTTCGACTTTCGACATAGGAACATTTGGAATAATGGACATTTGGGATAATGAGAATTATACGGCTTCTTTGTAATGCTACATTAGACTGATGCAAATTATGAAGTTTTTGCTCCCCTATGCACAAACGGTGTCAATTACGATGAAAATAATTCTCCCAAAATTTGAAGTGATTTGGAAAAAATTTGGTTGTGCACACGCCAGTTGAAGTTTATATGGAAATTACTATGGAAAAGCCAAACCTTTTATGTTCAGTCCTCCATCTGCTCGTCATAATAATATATGAAAAAGCGAACACACTCTACTAATGTAAAATCTTCACGGCTACAACTTTGCCGAAGACCACATTTTGTTGGGACGTAAGGATAATTTGTTATTCTTGATTCCAAAGTCTGAACCATGCTGAGATGATCATTCAATTACTTTCAGAGCAACACTGCTTTTTTGCTGTAGAACATAGTAGCCTGGATTACTTTGATCTGTTCTTCCTGCCAGGAGCACCACTGTTGCCTGCCGAATAGTTGGTGAAGCTTTCTGAAGGCAAACCCACTTTATGATGATGAATAACATTTTTTTCTGACGTCCAATCAAAATGTGGTCTTCGGCAAAGTTGTAGCTGGAAGAATTTCACATGAGAAGAGTGTGTTCACTTTTCCATAAAATATTATGATGAAGAGAGAGAGATCTGAACACAAAAGGTTGGCGTTTTCCATAGTAATCTCCATATAAACTTCAAATGACGTGTGCACAGTCAAATTTCTTCCAAATCACTTCAAATTTTGGGAGGATGCTTTTTACCATAATTTTAATCGTTTAAGCATAGGGGAGCAAAAATATCGAAATTTGCATCACTCTAATGCTACATGTTATTGTAGAAAACTGCTTTATGCGAAACGTCCATTATGCCAAACATACTTATGAGAAACGTCATACGAAATGGGTCACACCCTACAGTTTTGAAGCTTTGTGAATAGATTTCCTACTTACTTTCTCTGATCTGTTGCAATTTAAAAATATTGCTTTCCTGTCATCATCTTTTTTCTTAGTTTTTAACGCATTTTCTTCATTGATACCGATTTTCACTCAGTTTTCGTGAATTGTCGTTAAAACATTGTGTTTTTTCATGTGCTTACAGATTGAGCATGAGCATGAACATGGATGACCGCTTTGTAAGTAGTTTTAATGAATGAGAGATTTAATGAATGGGGCTTGGGATTAGCTGACCATTCTCAATGTGAACAAATTGAGCGTTCAAAGTTTAAAAGTCAATAACGGCGTGGTCCATCAATTTGAGAAAATTGAAACGACCACCCTTTTATTTTAAGCATGTACTAGAGATCAGTCAAATGAAATTATAATTGTAACGATGTGTGCCGACGGCAGCATGGTTTCAGCGAGAATTGCTCTAGGCAAATAATGTAAGTAAAGCAATAACATATTTCAAGAATCCTCAACGAGGCATGTTCGTGTAGATCGCGGAGTACGAAAGCTTAAACTTCTAGTGCTATGGATACGCATACTAGATGTTTGGAATTTTCGACATAGTACCTACGAGCACTCGACACTGAAGAAGTCTGTAAGTCGCCGACGAAATAGGCCTATCTGTCAAGATGAGCAACACATATTAGAGTTTATAGGTATTTGCTCGCCTTACTAGTGATTTAAGTATTTTATTTTTTTGCAAAAGTGAAGTGTTGAAGTTCAATTTGTAGTTTTTTTCATTAAATATATTTGGACATTAATAATAAATTTTGAACACATGCAAGAATCTGTGGAAATACTTATTTGGGACTGTCCTTAAACCACGTGGTTCTTTATAGGATTTTTAGACCTCGTGGTGTTATTTTCATACCAAAAAATTAAATGTTGTATGAAACGAGGTCAAATTTTATTTAAAAAAACACACGCTGTGTCCTCAAATTGAACCCGTTTGCTTGAAAATCAACATTCAAAGCAATCCATGAGATGTCCATTCATGCATTTATGCCCATTAGTATAAAGTAATTTAAACTCAATATATTGTACTTAAAGATCAATTTTTTCAAGCCTGTTTACCTATAAATCAAAACTTTAACTTAAGACATTAATTTAAAAAATAAGAAATTGGTCGAACTTCCATTTCATGGAATAGAATTAAAATAATATATGTTAAGATTTTTTGTTTAAGTTTTATGCTAGGCCAAACGTGAGAATGCTTTGAGATGTATTTTTTGCAAAATGGTTAAGAAACTGATTGAGAAAGTGGAGTAAACTTACGGTGGAACGGGCAAAAGTTCGAGCCCTATATTATCTCGCATTATATTTTGAAGATTTTTATTACATATTTTTTAAACAAGTGCTGGTATCTCAGTTATCGATTTGCAGTTGAAAGATTGCTCAACGATTAATTTTGAATGGACTTTTTTCATAAATTCGAAAGTCTACGTTCGGATTTGAGGTAACTTTGATAATGGTTATGCAAACACATGAAAATCGTCAACCAAACTACTGTTTAGAATCATTGCAGTTGAAACTTGATTGAAAAAATGCGGATAGAGAACATGGATTAGATTTTGTTCATAAAATAACAGAATTTATAGAAAAAATCGCCTACAAATGTGTTTGTAGTTCAAACATGCATTACAAACACCATTATAAGTCTGTATAAATTGGTATACAATAATATTTGTTAAAAGATGTCGATTGACATTCACGTTTATACATTGAATTCAACATAAATCGAACGTTTTTCGAATATAAACAATTCTATTTCGAACAATACTTAATGAATTACTTAGAGCAAATACGGACATTGCATACCTCTAGCTGAATATTCTTAATCGTGAAATAAGTCAGTAAAATTTCACATATTTCCTTTGTTTTCAAAAAAACTGCTTTATTTGAGTAAAATACAATTACTATGTTTTGGGCAAATTTATTACTGCAACTTAATGTGTAAAAGGTATTATTGGCACAAAAGTATCTTGTTTTTATTTAATTATGATTCGTGGTTTACGGCTAACCAGCCGAGTGGATGTTTGACAACTACCGAAATAGGTGCACTTTACGAAAAAGGACCACGTGATTATTGAGCTGAAATCGAATTCAGATTTACTTCTGCGTCCATGAATCCTCTCATGACGTAGGGGTAACGCGCCCTAACTAGAGATCAGAGAGTCGTGAGTTCGATTCTCACCGAGAAGACGTGTAACTTTTTCGCAAAACTTCACATCAATTTGTCAATTTAATCCAATTTCAAAGTATATCCAACATTACGTTTAGTGTTTCGGTAGTTAACAAAAGTATCGATACTTTGTGTTTCAGTCAGCGAACTTTTGCCCCATAATTGATTCGAACTCTGTTTCAGTCAGCGAACTTTTGCCTCTCAATTGATTCGAACGCTGTTGCTGTTATGTGTTATTCGATCTCTCATGCTGTTGCCTCAGTAATGGTCAACGTATTTCGACAGCTACTAAAGGTACGCTGCATCTTTGTTTATCTCACGCGAAAATACTCACACAGATGAAATAGTTATGAAAATCCGTCAGATTTGTACTGAAATCGGAATATAAATTCAATTTATTCAATTGGCTTATTTAGGGGTATCAAGTTATGTACATATCATGATTCTACGTTAAAACAAATGTTAGTACGGGACGAGCTGTCATTATGTAAACTGAAATGTCATTGAGTCCACAGATTTAAATCTTCATTAATCATTTATAACAATTTAATATTATTAGCAAAATTAAGATATTGAAGCGCTATCAAATTAAATAATACTTAGAAAAACTGTACTCTTTCGGTTAAACAACGAAAACTTTTTCAGTGTCAGTTTGCACAACATTTTTGGGCTAAAACTTGAAAACAAATACCACGAATCTTTTCGTTTGTTCCAAGCCGAAAATCAGGAGCAAAAGCATAGCGGAATAAAATAAAGAAAATCCTGATGAATGTAAGTTTTGAACAATTATCGAAGGTTAAATTACACTGAACAATAAACAACAAGCAAATGCACCTTGTGTTATTTATTATATTATACCTATCTAAAATATCGAAAGGGTCGATCGAAAATCTTCCGAAAACACTGTTGTAAAGCTTGAAGCTTTTCAGTATACTTTACTCAAAACCGACCTAAATGTTACACTCACTCCTTGATAATTTGGGCCCCTCATGTGATCTAGACATTCGGTCAAATATCCCAAATTATATCAGATTCAATTCCTACATTCCGTACAATATGGCCTTTCTATGTACATATAGTATATATATTCTTGTATATAAAATGAAAACAACTTGCTCGGCTAGTTATTTCTGAGGGATGTAATGCGGTGTGATGAGAAACATGAGAAATACCAGTATATCAGTAGGGTGAAATTGATCACCGTGTCACTCGATTTTATTTTTTCCTAATGGTGCACAAATATCAATGTAACCTGCAGTGAATGAACGTTGTTTGTCTTAACTATTGTTGAATTGTGTGTTGTTAAGTATTTTGCGTTAAAGAATGTTTATTTCTATGAAAATAATGTAAAATTCCAATATTATGTGCGGTGCAATATTGACAAACATCCATAAACTTCTAGTTCTAAACAAGGATTTGAACACGGTATAAACCTGAAAGTTTGTGAGGATGCTTAAGATATATCCACAAAACAAGATTTCATAACCAAAACTCGTACCAATTTGGTCATTCGGTGGAAATAATTGAATTTTTGTTAGATATCAAGATATTCCTTAGGAAATTGCATACATTTAGGCGTTTTTCGCGTAATTCTTGAAATTTAACTATTCATTATTTCTATAATTATTGTATTGTTAAGAATTTAGCAAGCATGTTCGGATTCAGGGACCTAAAATTTATTATATCGAGTTGGTTTGAAAACTAACAATAATCGCATTGACAAGTGATCAATTTCACCCCGAAATGAGATTTCCCGATTTTTTATTTTAGAAATATTTCTTAGCACTAAAATGACATTTGTTAGAAAATTTCAGTGCATGAGTCAATAAGACTCACCTTCGTACTCGTTTTCCTGCATTCAATTGTTTGGCATTGTCAACATTATAGAAAACGGACAAGAAAAACCGTGAAAAATGATCAATTTCACCCGAAATTACGGTACTCCTCATAAATAGGACAAATGCATTAAATGACCTCCCAGTCGGATACGTAACAAATTATTCTGCTGAAATATCGATATTTTGTTATCCAAAATACCTAAATCAATTTAAATTGCATTAAAATAAAACAAATGCCATACAAATCCGGAAAAAGTTCATAACTATCTACTAATACTAATGCACAGTCGTGAATAGCATACCTTCTATAACCGTCAATATACTTAGAGTAATGGTATCTTCTTCATACTGCTTTGTCTTTCTGCGGTGAATTCTTTCCTCATCTGCTCTCGCTTCCTTGTAACGCTCTATTCTGCCAGAGGTACTAGACACTAATGGTGATAAGCTCCACCGGGGTTAATACGATAGTCTAGTATTATCATCGATTTGACTAAGAATAGAATTTCTCCTATTTAAAGGACTTCCTGTGAAAAAACTGGTTTTTCATCGAATTTAATAATTTTCTCCAGAGCTATGTCATATGATTTTTTTTGGTGGTAAAAATATGACAATTACAAACTCTGGAAGAAATTTTTTAATAATACGACGCTTAAAAATTAAGAAATAATGAAAAAACTTTGATAGTAGAGCAATTTTAAACCTAAATATCTCCAAAAGCGCAAAAAATCGCAAACAAATCGTTTTTCCTCTAACTTGGTCTTATTTTGCCAATAACTTGAAAACAGTGGGCTGTGCAATTTTGACAGATTCGAGAAAGTTGTTTATTTTATCAAAATTAACAACTTTGCCGAACATGTCAAGTCTCTAGAACGTCACAGTAAAAAGTTAGATTGTGGCGTCACCTATGCGGACGTAGATGGTCCTCATTGTTACAAAAAACTTTTCCGAAGACACCAAATGCCGGAAACGCTCCGTTACCGAGTTATTAATTTTGTCCCGCCAGATTGCGTCCCTGGCCCACAGTGCAGTGGTTCAACGAATTATCCAAGGTTTATACCAGAACCTTCTTCAAAACTGACTTCAGGAATTCATCAAGAAAATATTCTAATTCCAGGGTTTATCTTAATAAAACATTTCCATGAGATTCTTTCTAAAATGTCTACAGGGGTTCAGTTATTAATCCCGAGATTTTTCATGAAATTTTAATATCATGAGTTGCTTCTGAATCAGTAGTTTATTTCTGAAAATAAATCGTCATAGTAGTCTTTACATGTATTCTCTAGTGTTTTCACCAAGAATTGATCCAGAGTTTTTGTTTTTGAGCAATATGGGCAATAGAAGCATTATGAAGCACCTAAGGAAGGCATGATGCAATCAATAAAAAAACAGAAAAAAAACCTCATTTTAATGCGAATGACTTGTAACTCCAAAACAAACCCTACGATTTTTTTTTTAAATTTTGCAGACATGCACCTTAACTATAAGAACGACTAGTGAGCACAGATTTGATGGAGATTTTTTTCTGATAATAACGGTCAGGGGAGCACCGTGGACCTCCATGTTCCTTGCAGTTGCCCAAAATACTATGGCACGTTAGGTAATAGAGCAAAATACAGAATGCCGTGTATATACAGTGTATTATGATCTGTCAAACTTGGGTACCTTGGGTACCCAATATGAGTCCGACTACTATGCCTCTAATAATATAGGAAGCTAATGATGTACAATACAATATTTAAAAATAAGTTTTATGAGTTTTGCCTGAAATTATTAATTCTAGCAGCATATTTTTAATAGTCCCTTCAAATAATTGTATAACATTTTACGGTAACCCATTTTGCTGTGTGCCATTTCAAGGTGTACCGTTTCACAGATGGTACCGAGATGTTTCATCTATTTAACAGAGCAATTTGAAGGACTGCCTGTGTTCGAAAGAAGGCGCAGACAACAAGAAGTCGCATCACAGTTTACAAAATGACTCGTTTATTCATACAAATCACATCACACTCCCTTTTCACGGTGTCATAAAATCGCCTGATTGATGAGTTTCCTCGCATTAAATGCTGCTTTTAGAGTTCATTTGTACGTTTTGTTTCGTTAGAGCTTACCGCCATAACATCCGGCTTCTGGCAACATTCTTCTCATCAGTCACCTTTTGGCACTCTTCATCAAACCAATGGTCGTCTTTGAGTACTACCTATCACATCACGAGCAGCGGTGCTCACCGCTCTGTGGATATATTTCCACAGATTGTTTAGGTTGTCGTCTACGTTGGTTTCCCTTATCCGCTCAACAAGTTTTCGGTGATATTCGACTGCTGCACGATTCTTACTGACAACGAGAAAGTGATCAGAGTCGTTGTTTGGACCACATCGATGACACCTGTTCAGCAAATTTGTAGCCAATAAATTGAAAATCCACTGTGTGGTATTTATTACTTATTTTGATCTGTTATAGTTTTTTCTTTAAAAAATGATTATTAGACTAAGGTCAAACTTTTGTCCCATCTCACACTAAACAGCTTCTAAAAGTATTCACCATGATGTCTGAACTGTTCTGTAATTCAGAGCACAACAAAATAAAATTATAATATCACGTCATTTTAGCTACACATCAGTCCCGTGGCAAATATAATGTACAACAACTACATCATTTATGCGTATAAAACCAGTCAGGTACTGATGAAAAACGAAGTCTAGCAATCGATAGAACCGGTTTGGGAAGTTGAATAAAAATATGTAAAAGTCCAATCGGGGTTTGAACTGTAGTCTGCCGAGTGAGAGCTGTGACCAATACCTCTCGGTTTTCTATCCAAGCTGAAGTAAGTGAGCTGAACTTGATACAAGTTTAGTGTTGCTATTTGAAATGGTTTTCTTGGCATTTTCGTCAATCAAATCCGTTTACGTTTTGAGCGGAATATTGTTGTAAAATAAATGTAATCGAATTCAATTACGTCCCATTCTTAATACATAACCAAAATTTATTAATAGGCCGTTATTTTTTTTTTGCTGAGTATATCTTTCGATTTGTGGGTGCCGAATCGGTTGACTTTTTGTTTTCGTTAATTACGGATTCAGACAAACTGTGGCGCAGCTTCGTGTTGTTACACATATAATAAATGGCATGCACTGATCTCGACTTGACCACTCAACAGCTCGAACAAAACCCAGTTGACCCAAAGAAATTTCGCTTCGTAATCAACTTTTGTCGAGCCTTCTGTACGGAATGGACAACACGTTAGGAGAAATTGCAAGAATTAACTTCCTTCTTCTCGGCGGCAAAGGCCAATAAATTTCCCGTGACTCCCTTTGTTACGCACGTGGCACGTTCGTCACTTTGCGATCTAATAAATCCACCATTTAGACAGACGTTTCTGATTGATGTTCGATACATCATCAATGGGAACAGCGTACCTACACCACTGGCCAACTGACTCGACTTGTGATACTCGGTTGGAAGAAGAAATCAACCCGAGTAAAAGAAAGACGCAAGCCTATAACAATCACTAACCAGAAAGAGCAATAACATTTCGGCTATTTTTGACTTGTTATTAATTGCCAATTCAGTAACGTGGTTTACTATTCACTTGTTATTCAAAACCTGCTCAAAAACTTATTTAATTCTGGTAACAATGTTTTCATACATTCAGTATTGAAAAACTGTAGTCTGCTATTTAGTAGACGTTATTCATATAAATTTATGGTAGGTATTCATTTCTGGTATGTTGCCTCTTCTTCTCACCTTTTGAAGAGCATCACTATGATAAGCTAGAATTCAATTTCAATACTATGATATGGTATTCGTTTGCCTTGTTCTTTTGCTCGGGAAGTAAAGGACTTCTCGCTTCTACGGATCCGTCGTTCGGCAGAAATGACACTTGTGATGGTGATTCGCTACGAACTCGAAAAAGGCAGGAAATGGAGTAGGAAATGAAACTGCGCTTCGTACTGCTGAATTAACCGCCATTGCTAGAATGCGAAAGTAATGCTGGGGCCAAAGTCGTTCCCATCATTGTTGTCGCAATGGCTGGATGAAATGGATTCCTTTGGGATATTTTGGCCTTTCGTCGGTTGTGAGAGATCAAACGGGGATTATCGTTCTTCGGGGTTGTATGACATAAGTAGTATGACCATATCATCGACCAGAACGGGTGCATGCAATGTTTATGGGAACACATTATTTGCAGCTGATGCTTGGAGATCTATTGAATCATTTTGAGCGGTTAACAGATAAATGGGAGATACTTAGATTTAAAAAATTCTCGTCATCTGAGTTGACACTATAGTGTAAGAGTTGACACTATATTATAATTGAGACCTGTAATACTTTTTTGTTCTCATCAATTTTTTCATTGATCCCATTTGAATATTGAGCAGGAGAGATCTAGTTTTATATGTTCATATCCCGTTTTATCTCAGATTGTAAACATGCATGTTATTCCGAACACTATTAGTGTTATCTTAACCCGTTAACGCCCAAGGTATCTCACATTTGGAATTCAACTCCGTTTTTGTTATTCATAGTCGAATTCCCATAAATTAAACCTTATTTCACCAAAATATGTCAAGTCTATGGTGGGGATCCAAAAAAAATCTTGAAAGTGTATCGTCCATATTTAGTTGGAGAAGGTTTCGACCGTGATTGTTTTGTAGTATTTTTGTTTTATGGCTGTAGCGGTCATGCGACTCAAAGGTAAAGGGAGTCTATAGAAGCAAATGATGGAAACGAATAGGTGCATAGGCATCGCAAGGGAGCGACAAGATTGACATTTTTTTAATTAGGTGGTGAAAATTGAGAAAGCCATTTTTAAAGCCAGTAAGCATCGAAGCGTCCTGTATTTTGCCTAGCTTCTCTACTCACGGTGCCCCGACAGACCGTTATTATGTAAAAAAAATGTCCATCAAATCTGAGCACAGGGCTCGATTCTTGAGTTCATTCCGCACCTCTGGGCCAATTTTTAAAAAAATTCTTAGGAGGAATCTCAAGAAATCTTGATTTGAAGTTTTTTACTTAAAAATTCAATATAAACCATATTAAAATTTTGCAATAACACTAAAAAAATCTACAAAAACGCTCAAAAAGTTGACAAAACTGTTCTCAACTAGTATACAATTGTTACCGTTGTTACAATTACAAATATTTACATCTGGCTTAACTTACCAGATCGGCTTAAGTATATATTTACATGTATTAAACCAGTAAGCTTTGTTAAATAAAATGAAATCTAAGAAATAAATGTCAATATCCAATTGATGTAACGTTCGATAAACGTGAAACATTCAATGCAGAATATTATTAATTGACAGCTTATTTTACGACTTTCATAGTGAGTGACCAGCCCACCAAAGTCTGCCGTATTTATTTTGTTTAATAAAAATTGCTCTTTTACATCTGGTATTCTCTTGATGTTTACGTCAAGTTTTCCACCGAGTACTGCCCTCAACACTTAATATAAAAAATGTTTTTTTCAACATTCTCAGCCACAACAGGATTATAACTACACAAGAAACATCCCAAGTAGCAATGAAAGCTGAATAGCAAGAGTATTTGCTGAATAATGGCTGATCAATGGTGTACAAGGCTGAACACCGTGACAGCTGAACAATAATTTGAAGAAAAGCTTATTAAACACTCTTATTCAGCAATATACTCAAAGCTGAATATTGAGTTGAACAAACTATTTTTCATCTACAGTTTTAACTTTTGTTCAGCCAACCTGAATGATATTGATTAAAGGTTATTTAAAGCTTTAATCAAATCAACATCCATTGTCGAAAAATTGTTCACCTGTATGTTGATAAAAATATACATACCGAAATATATGCCTACATTGGGTCGAACACTAAATTAATTATTATAAAACTGTTTCATCGAAAAACTAAATTTTCACATCCCGACATTTGTCGAAAAAAAAATCCTGAATCCGGCATCGATGTCTTTGTGTAACAACAAGATAGAACACTACACTCGATGACGCAGATTTCTCTGTAACATTTTTAATTAACTTTACGAAATCTAAATCATTACCAACTTGCGTTGACAACAATTGAATAGCAGAAATTGAAAATTACCGAGGATTCTATTTTGAAACAAAAATCACAACACACTTTGACAGCTAACTCAAGTGTTTTTGCATAGCGCTGTTATCACTTCTTCAGCCTCAATGCAGCCTTTAAAATAGCCCTTATTCAGACAAAACAATATGTTAGTCCCTTGCTGTTGATGATGTTCACACAGTCTCATGTGGAGCAGATGTCAAGGTAAGTGGTTATAAATCAGCGAATCCCAGTTCAAATCTCAATGGCACATATTTACAAATCTTCATCTTTAAATTCCAGCACTTTTCTACACTATGTGTTTGAAATTGTTAGTTGCGTTGATAAAACCCAAAACTATAAACCTGTAAATACTTTTTATTTATTTTTTGGTTAATTGTTGAATAATGGATGAATAAGCGATCGTTAAGCTTTCGAAGGTTGCCATCTGTTCTAAAAATAGAATTATGGTTATTGAAAGAGGCCTGAATAAGCGCATGCTAGACCTTTATTCAGCCTTCTATATAGCTTCAATTAAGCTTAAGGCTGAATAAAATCGCCAGAATTAGATGTTTAACAGCTGAACAACAGTGAATGCAGGCTATGAACAGCTTTTGTTCAAACAAAGGCTGAATTGAATTAGCTATAAAAGCGTTTGAGCAGCTTCAAATTGTTACCTGGGATGATTGTCATATGGTCGGTGTTCAGATAGACTTAACCAAGTGTTTTTAATGGTTTCAGGAAAACTTACCCCGTGCATTTGGTATAAGTATAATACAATATGTGCATTATTAGCTTATCTATTTGAAAAAAAAAACATCTGTTTCAAAATAGAATTGGAAATATTATAATTGATGGAGTCCTTGACTTATATGTATTTGCAAGGCCAAAATGTCATCTAGTCAGATCTGTTTCTCCATTGGTTCATCGATTGGTTCTCGCCGAAAACCAATCGATGAACCAATGGAGAATCAAGTTCGCGTCGATGGAACCATAGAAACCATTAGTCAGATCTGTCTGAACACCAACCATATGTAGCTAGTGTTCGACGATTAACAACTTCAAACAAATTCCGAATAAGTACTATTTAAGAATCAAATTCACTAGGACTTTCACTATCTGCAACCCTTAACTTCGTTCTTTTTTTTTTCGGGATTCATCATCAATCTGTATATTTACTTCTAAGTCGCGTTCGACTCAGTAACAAAAAAAAAAGCTGTTGCAGGTAACATCAAAGACTTAAAAATAAGACTTAAAGCTGATTAAGCTGACAAATACAATCAGGTGTAAGAATTATAGACCAGGAGCTTATTTTTGTTTTGTGAAATTACTAGGAATAAGAAGAGATGAGTTTCTGAGTTTACTGATCAATATTGCGTTTTGTCACATATACTCCTTGATTTTGCAGACCCATGACTTTACTGTAATCGATCGCAGTTCAGTAAAGAAGGGTTTCACTATTTCAAAAATGAACAACTAGGATAAGCTTGTAATGCCATTTACTCCACCCAAACGTATATGGTTACATGTAGATAAAGAAGCAGGTTCAGACGTGTTGGTGCTGAAGCAGTGCTAGATTGAGATGTGGATCAATTTGTTGAAGAGCCATATAACACTCAATACGTATGATAATATTGTTTCCCTTGTAGCAAAAACACGTGTTCTGGCTGCGAATATCTCCTTTTAAGAATAACGTAACCAGCTTAGGGAACCGAGAGCAAAGGGAAACGACATTTCTACACTCTTGCTTTATAAAGGCTTATCGGATTTCATAGATCCATTATTTCATTAACAACTTCGCCAAAACACCTCGCGATCCTTTATTGTACAACACTGAAAAGTGTTTCGAAAACCAAATCAGTTTTCAATAATAATGCAAAGAAAGCAACGATGAATGCAAGCATGCCTAATAGAAACATCACTGTTAATTTGCCATGTATAAAACGCTTATTCTTGGCTCCCTTAGCACATTTATTTGAGAACAGGAGTGAAAACTATTGAGCGAATAAAATAGGCAAACTTCAATGAGCTGGTCGTTTAGTGCGAATGCCGGAAAAAAGTTGCATCAATCAGGTGAAGCTCAGCGACCCCTGGGAAGACATCGGCGTATGATCATTCTGTTATTGACTTGAGCTTACCAGAGTAACCAAATCATTCAAAATTTGAAACAACCGGTAATACTAGCTCTCATTGACTATAAAAGTATTCAAATGACTTATCTGCTAACTATTATTGTGCTACATTTATTCTCAGATCCTTTTTTGAATAACAACATTGTTAATTATTGATTCATTTGGTTTACTTTTCAATTGGTTTAATATGGAAAACAACAATCAATGAAATTTAAACCAGTAAACTATGAAAAAAAGTTAAATCGAAGCCAAACACCAAATTTTCAAGAGCACGAATCCGGAAAACCAAACATCCGTTTAAGGTGAAAACCTAATCAACTAGTCATAAGCTGGTGGTGACCGATCGATTAAATCTTCAGCCCAAACAGATGTTCGGTCCTCAAGATTTGTGCTTTTGGAAATTTGAGGTTTGGCTTCGATTTAACTTATTTTATCATTCATCTTCACATTAAGGAGTGGATTAAGTTGAGCCAGTTGTAAATATTTCTAATTTTAACTACGGTAGCAATTGTATACTAGTTGCGAACAGTTTTGCCAACTTTTTGAGCATTTTTGTAAATTTTTTCAGTGCTATTGCAAAATTTTAATATGGATTATAATGAATTTTTAAGTAAAAAACTTCAAATTAAGATTTCTCGAGATTCCTCCTAAGGATTTTTTTAAAAATTGGCCCAGAGGTGCAGAATGACTTCAGGAATCGAGCCCTGTGCTCAGATTTGATGGACATTTTTTTTACATAATAACGGTCTGTCGGGGCACCGTGCTACTGGAAAAGGGTTGGCTCAAAGCTTTGAGCTTTGCTACCAACACAGCAAAAAATTACTTAAGTACTTTTCGATTGCAATTTTTCTGTACATTCAAATAATCACATAAAAAATTATTGTTTTCCTCTATTTCGATTTTTTTTTCAAAATCTGTAGTTTTTTTTTAAATCATAAAATTTTGGCCATAATTCTTCTATTTTGAAACAAATCAAATAAGTTGTCACCTAAATCATATCCAAAAATAAAAAAAAATCGAAACTGCGTTTCTGGAGAAAATCGATTTTAAAATTTTGTTTTTGAAATAACAAATAATCTGTAACTTTTTTTACCGTGCATATTTTTCTCCATAAGCAATACCTACAACTTTGTAAAAGACCTCAAATCGATCGGGCAAACCGTTTCGGGTTACAGTTTTTTTAAAGATTTGCTATGCATTTTCCGATACACCCTTCTCAAAAATAAGGCGAGGTTCAAAATGGCGGTCTGAAGGTGCAAAATGGCATTTTTGATCATAAAGAATCTGTATGCAAATTTTCAGGCGATTCAAAATATACAAAAATTAAATTAAAAAAAATCGTCATGTTCGGTGGAATTGCTCAATATACATCACACTTGCGTTGCATCTGTTATATAATTTAGAAATGTAGGTTGAAATACTGAGAACATGTTGTTATATTCACACAAAATCAATATTTACCTTAATTTTTCTTTATCTCCACTTGCAGATATCGATTCTGGAAAACCTGAAAAAATAAGAGAAATCAGTTGTTTTATTTGCATGAGAAATGCGCATAGCCATATATTTCTGTGTTCCAAAGAAATTCGGGGAAGTTTTCTTCCTGGGATAATGGTCTATTCGAACATTTGAAAACCGGGTGTTCGAAATTTGTGCGATAAGTTTTTGGGGAAATGTGATAGAATTACTGAAATAAATCAAAGAATACTACTAAGGATTTATTATAAAATTCATACTTGTTAGGCAATTACTATAGCATAACATGTGTTGAAACTATAATTTCTCAGAAGATTAAGAACGATTCCTTGTAGAATATCTAACATTACTCCAAAACACAATATGATCCCCTGAATTCGAATATTTTGTTAAAATTTTTTAACAGGTTACCTTGTTAGCTTGATTGTTTTCAGCAGCGTTGGATCACAGTTTCTGAAGCGGAAGAATAAATGAAAATATTATCAGCACATAGCCAAACCATAACATGTTTACGGAATCAGAAAATCAGTAACCGCAAAGCTGCTGATCAAAGAACGCGTTTCCTCGAACGTACATCGACCGAAACGCTTGTTAGCGAGAACGGAAACAAACAGAAAGGAGCCAGTAGGGGAAGACAGTGCAAAATGCCAACTTAAGCTATGCATTGCATTGTTGGAGGTAGTACGGTGAAACGATCCTTATTGCTTACATAGGAGAGAGCGGGTCATGACCATTTTATCCCATTAATGCATTTTGAATCACCTTGCCCTACCTAGCGTTCGAGAAGTAAGTGAAGAAAAGCCTGTGGCTGGCGTTGCTGACAATGCGTTGATCTAACCAGCTAACCATCCCTCAGCAACCAACCAGCGAAAAAGGGAAACGATTCGGTATTCCTTCGAAAGAGGAACAACGGTCCCATCACCGCGACGAAGTTTTCGAATTCCGAAAGGAGTGAACGGTTACCGTTGGTATTGGTGCCATGCTGCCTATAGGAACACACTTCGTCGCCATGTGACAAAGAAAGAAACGAGGCGAGAAAAACTGTTGATATTAGAAGACAAACAGTGACAAACAAACAGACCGGGATCGAATGCCACCACCACACACCGTTCTTGTACGGTAGGAGAGGCGTGCTTTTCAACTGTGCGTGCAGGGTGTCTGGCTGTGGGTTCGAGGATTGAGTGCAAAAGAATGAAGCGGATGCGTCGGAAATGTTGTCATTCGGAGGAACGCTTGTAAGCCTCTTTCTGATAGTGACTGATTTCCTCAAGCCTAGTATGGACGATCATATGGTGGACTATAACACCAATAGGTATATTAGCGGGTTTGAGACAGGTATGTTTTTACAAGCTTTGAATATGAGTCTGTTAATTACGTAACATTTATTTATTTTTCAGTAATACCAAAAAAATCTGCAACTATTGGTACAGCAACCCTATGTGTAGATAATCACAAACTTCCCTTGATGCTGTTCAGCTTGGCATACGTATTCACACAGAGCACGTAAGAAAATTGGTGTGGCTCTGGAATATTGTACCCCGTTAGGCATAGAGTACTATGTCAGATCTCATAAGGGGATATCTGGCCAATGACCACGATCAATACAAATTTTAAAATTTTGTATAGGCAAATGATAACAGTCCCTAATGAGGTCAGTCCTTAAATGCAAATTTCAGTGTGCTTCACATTCCAAAAACTTACTTATTCAATTGTAATACATATTGAACATTTTTTTTTCTTCTCTTTATTTTTTTCTTGTTCTTGGCATAACATCGTCACTAGAGCCTGCTTCTCAGCTTAGTGTTCAATGAGCATTTCCACAGTTGTAACCTGAGAGCTTTCTTTGTCAAAGTTGCCATTTTCGCATTCGTATATCGTGTCGCAAGTACAATGATACTCTATACTCAGGGAAGGTAAGGAAATTTCCCGGACCGACCGGGAATCGAACATAGACACCTTCAGCATTGCTTTGCTTTGTAACCGCGGACTCTAACCATTCGGCTAAGAAAGACAAAAGTAGAGCAAGCGGATTGTTCTTATGGCATCAAGCAACGAATAAAAGACAACGATTGGAAAGTCGGACCTTGGAACATGAGAATTTTGAATGAACCCGCTCCTGGCTCGTGAACGCAGCTATTCAGGAAATACGTTGGCTCAAACCGAAGAACGTGCATTCCGAGTCCCATCGCCAACATTTCATTCAAGTACCACATCTACTACATTGATGGCGATAGAGCAGAACGTAGAATTGGCTGCATAGTGATTGAGAAGCAGATAAAGTGAGTTATTCGGTGGCAATCGGTTTGCGACCGAATTTGTGTGTTGATAATGAAGTGCAAGTTTTTCAACTACAGCACAGCCGGATCAGCATATATGCCGATGATGACTCGATGACACGTAGGAGAGTTCTATGAGAGCTTAGATGAGGGCTACACTGAGAACATTGTAGCGGTTGGAAATACTGTGTCAGAGGAATAAATTAAATACACAACGCCACTTAATTTGTGCAGACTAAATTCGCATTTATTTCGAATATTTTGTTGATTAAATTTTACCGTGGAACCATTTGGATAGTAAAAATTACTATAACATGGTTAAAACTTGCAGCAGAATCGAACCGAGGATCTGGCGATTGTCAAGCGCGAACCAAAAACCGCACGGCTATCAACACGGTTGAATTGAGAAGGAACAAAACGCAAATTAAAACCGTTCATGATAGGACAATCGTGGTTGGAATATTAAATTTAAAAACTCGTTTATGGTTCTCATTACTTCAACGATCGTTTCAGTGTACGGAGAGTGACCAAAACAAGATGTCAATATAGTCATCGGTGACCCAAATGCGCTAATGGGAAAAGAAGACTTCTTCCGACTCGTCATTGGAACGGAAAGCCTCCATTACGTTACCAATAAGAATGGCCTGCGGCTTGTAACCTTCGCTGCTACGAGAGGAATGGCAGTCAACAGTACCTATTTCGCACGTATAGATATTCGCAAACATATTTGGCGACACCCGAGTGATGATGCCTGCTCCCAATAGACCATGTGCTGGTTGATAGGCGATCTCTCAGATGTCATGGATGTCAAGAACTTTCGAGGTCTTAATATCGACTCGGATCATAATCTCGGTACAGTGTTGTCGGGCACGGTTATGCAGCGTCAAGAGTTCAAGAACGAATAGAACGCTGCGCTTCAATATTCAACGTTTGTCAACGCTTGATTGGGTAGCTGCACAGTACAGCCAGCATCTAGGCGAGCAGTTGGGAAGTATCAAAGTTTCTGGAGATGTCAACGGAAACGGCCTTTGGGAACCTATCCACGAAGCTGTGACAACAACGGCGCACTCGTCAACGACGAAGACAAAACGACTGGTTTGATGAAGAGTGCCGAAAAGTGACATACGTGAAGAATGTTGCCAGAAGCTGTATGCCTGTGTTGACCTGTTGTCATTGTGTGGATTCTCGATACAAACCTTATTTTTCGCGGTTTTTGCGATCGAAACGTACGCGAATTAGTGCTTGCGGTGGTGGTGAAAATCGAAAACATTGGAAAAGTGAGTACCGTCTAGATTCGTAGTATCCGAATACTTTGAATCCCGGACACCGGCCTTAAATCACCCAAAACATATTTTTTCAACAGCTCTTATGCATGTAGAATGTAAGACATCTTAAATATAGATTTTAGGCAAAAAAATCGGAATTTGGTTTAAAAAAAACCCATGAAAAAGGCCAGTGTCCGGCTTTCGAAGCGTCCGGCAATTCGATGCAGCACGGTAGACCACGTGCTGTGAACGGCAAAAAAAAAATCACCGTCGGCTTGCTCCGTGCTTTGCTACGGCTGCTTCAGCTATTGGCACACTCGTGCTTGTTGCCCTGGACCTCAACGCAGCGCCAATTGCTCGCAGAACTTCCACGAGGAAGACTGCGGTGAGGCTTTTTTGTGCCGTAACTGCAAGGGTGACCATCGGCCATCAAATCGCCAGTGTCCGGTTTATAAAAGGGAAGTAGAAATGATAAAACTAAAAGTGAGCGAAACGTTGAGAATCCCCAAGGCTAGGAAACGCGTGGAACAGAAAGCAGGTAGCTACACTTTTCTTTTCAGTTCGGAAGTAGGGAAAGTGTAGTACGACAGGCTGAAGGAGTCATCCGGGACGTCTTACCTCAACCCGTTGATGACGAGTTCACGAGCCATCGATTATACCACGACATCACAAATTCAACTAGCATCAACATCAAACATCAGCATCGCATCCAACAACCACCTCGCCGATGATATTTACTACACAAAGTCTTTCTCCAGTACCGGCTGTTGCCGGTGTTTCTGGAAGCAGTCGTGTAGTAGTTTCGGCAATGGCTGGCCCTGTGGGGCAAAACGATCCATAGGTCAGTCTTTCTAATTCCCCAACACAAACGGTTTCTGCTGTGCCTGATAATCTTTAAGGGTACCGTAATTTCAGGTGAAATTGATCATTTTTCACGGTTCTTCTAGTCTCTTTTCTATAATGTTCACAATGCCAAACAACTAAATGTAGGATAACAAGTACGAAGGTGAGCCTCATCGACTTATGTATCGAAATTTTCTAACAAATATCATTTTAGTGTTAACAAATACCTCTAAAATAAAAAATCAGAGGATCTCATTTCGGGGTGAAATTGATCACTGGTCAATGCCATTATTGTTAGTTTTCAAAACAACTCTATATGATAAATTTGAGCTCCCTGAATCCGAATATGCTTGTAAAATTCTTAACCATGTTCAAATCCTTGCTTATAAATAGAAGTTCATAGGTGTTTGTCAATACTGCACCGTGCATGATTTGAAATTTTACGTTATTTTCATATTAATAAACATTCTTTAACTCAAAAAACTTCACAACACACAATTCGACAATAGTTACGACAAGCAACGTTCATTTACTGCAACTTACATTGATATTTGTGCTCCATTACGAATGAATAAAATCGTGTGATACGATGATCAATTTCACCCTTCTGATCAATTACACCCGATTTTACGGTACACCGCTTCATCTCCATCTCCCGGAGAAGGCCCTTCGAGAGTTCATCGTAGAAACATTGCACAAAGCACTTCCCCAATGCCGGCTGTTGTCAGTATTGGCAGAACAAGTTTAAGGTGATTATAAAACGAAGCCAAAATGTGAATTTTCAAGTGCACAAGACTGGAGATTCTGACAACAGTTCGCGTTGAAAACCAATCAAATTGCTTGCTTGCTGATGGTGATCAATGGGAAAAAAATTCAACGCGGAGCGCTGTTTGGTTCTCAAGTCTTGTGCTTTTGAAAATTTGAAGTGTGGCTTTGTTCTATAATCACCTTAAAGATTTCGACAGCAGCTGGTACTGGGAGACAAAGCGTCCCACAGGCAATTGACAGATTGATTTTTTCGCCGACAGTGGCTACCGCATACCCTTTTTCTCTCATAACAGACCCGCCGACCAGAAGAACATCAACTTCGTCATCCACCATACGATTAGCTACGGATAGTCGCTCAGACAGCTGCTTCACCCTGCAATGGAATATCCGTTGTCTTAGGGCCAACATCAGCGAGCTAAAGCTGCTCATCTCCGACCTCGAACCATGGGTCGTAGCCTTGAAGAAGACCAAGTTGAACCAGATTGTTGTTCTATCAGGCATCGTTGGTAGCAACTGTGATGTCTGCGTATATTCCGCCGGGCTCAACTCCGTGCCAGACCGCACTGGGTTCACCCATATTCTATCAGCTAGAAGCCCCGATTCTGCTCCAAGGAGATTCAAACGCTCATCACATCGCATGAGGATCGCAACAAATAAAACGCGCTTGGGCGATTCATAGCAGAAACAACGTTGACACAGCAAGTGGTCATCCTGATTGATGACTCAGCAACTCGCATCGACCCTGCTTCGGGCAACACTTCGGCGATCGATGTGACCAGCTGCTCGGTGAGTCTGGTTCGGAGGTTCACATGGCGGACCTTATCAGACATGCACAGCAGCGATTACTTCCCGATTGCGGTGTCCATATCCGGGTGGTCAGATCAGCAAACAACGCGACGAAAATGGCTCTACGACCAAGCTGACTGGCCGTTATATGCACGGATTACAGCTAATACTATCCGCCCAAAGATCGAAGGGGATGTAGGACGCTTCACCGAAAAAATGATTGCACCAGCGAATAAGTCCATCCCGCGGACAAGTGGCCGAATCGGGCCGAAAGCGGTACGGTACCATGGAGGAGCCCAGAGCAAAGGCGGCATTCCGTCGGCGATGAAAGTGCCTTCGATCGCTTCGACGTTTACAGCAGAGCACGACGACAGAACTGTGGCTCACAGTTAACCAACTGCGTACAAATCGGCAGAAACGCTCAGTTATCCTTTTTGAGTATAACTGAGTGTTTCTACCGATTTCACGAACAACCCGGAAGTAGTATCGAAAGAACTGGTGACGTACTATGGCGAAAGATCGGCGACGCCTTACTGCCTTCCATTTCAACGTTGATATTACCATAGCCAAACTTCTTTGGGCTCTCGACTAAGAGCGAGGAGCTTCGATAGGCACTGACATGATAGGATACCAGATGTTTACTTTGCGAATGTTCCTAGATAAGTTTCGGCAGTATAACTTGCAGACCCATGACGTGCTCATTGATTTCAAGGCGGCGTACGATTCTGTGAAAACAACTATGGCTATGGCAGAACATGGTTTTTCGGCGAAACTAGTTAGGCTGATATGTGCAACGCTGGCTGGTTCAAAATGAAGTGTTCGGAGTGCAGATGAGGTGTCAACCTCGTTTTTGTCGTTAGATGGAGTGAAGCAGAGAGACGTGCTTTCGAAATTAACGATCCAACATTGCACTAAAGGGTGCTATTGGGAGATCTGGCGTGCAAAGATACGGCACTATCATCACACTATCGTCACACATACTCCTTGGCTTTCCGGATGATATCGACCTTATTAAACTTTTGTGCCTCTGAAGAGGGAGACAGCGAAGATAGGCCTAACTGTAAGTTCTACAAAAAAGTACATGGTTACAGGTTAAGATAGCGGTTGGCTTGGTGGTGTGGGTGCTGAGGTAGTGTTTGTTGGGGATGTGTTTGAAGTTGTTGAAGAATTTGTCTACCTTGGAACACTTGTGACATGTGACAAAAAAGTTTCAAACGAAGTGAAAATACATGTTGCGGATGCGAATAGGACCTTTTACTGGCTACGTAACCAGCTTAGGTCACGGCACTTGTAAATTGAAACGAAATTCGCCTTGTATAAAACATTGCTTCTTCCGGTGGCTCTCTACGGGTCGTGGACGTTGAAAGAGGCAAATCGGTTAACCTTCGGTGGTATAACACTATTATGCCAATTTACCATTATGCCATATATCCTACACGCTTTTCGAGCTCATGCCAAACGGCTTTACGCCCTTTACTTTTACTACAGCAATGATTCATTAATGCTTACTGTTACTTATATTATCTCACACATTTGCGTGGATTGACGGATTTCCATCGTAATATTCTAGACAACGTTGGGCTTTAAGTTTTCTCCATATTTAAAATAATTAAAACTCAGCTCCCAGTGCAAGGACCTTTATTTCCCATTCACATCAAATACGCATCAAGGAGCATCAGTTCCTCCATTGTCGCCACGTCATCAGACCGGGAAAACGTAAAGTGTTTCTATTGCGGCGCATGTCCCATTCGTTCCATTTATTCTCATTATCACCGGTGCAAATCAGCGACACTAATAGGCTAATTATTCGATTAATTAGAGGTAATTATCAGCCAAACTCATCAAAATGCCACTCACTGTAGCCATTCATCGGCCCCGTGTGGTAAGTTGAAGGCGCACACACAGTGAGGCGTGACTTTGCGTGAACTCGACGCTTCAAACGGTGACATCTGTTCAACAGTGTTGTTGTTGATCCACGCTGGATGTTGCAAGGTGTGCCTTGAATTATTTATTACATTTAAACGCCTATGTAGTCGGGACTATTGCACTATGTCAATTAGATAACAGCTTTGACACGTAGAGAATGGATGCAAAGAACAAATAGATCATGTTACAACAAGGTCGATGATTATGGATCATTTTGTTTTGAATATAGAATGGACACCATTAAGAACGTCAAAAAATAACTAACAATGTGAAAACGGAGTTAAATATATCAGCTGAGTGACGAAGGATTTTTACGAAAAAAAGACACCGAGTTATGTGGATATAGACTTATGAAGTAGGGTAAATTGGTATAATGCGCCCCAACCGGGCAATACGCCCCAATTCATTTTCAAGGGATTGAGGCTTCTTTAAAACGTAAATATGATAACATATCTTAAATATCTGCGAAAAAAATGATGTTGCGCATATAAGATCTTTGGGAAGTACCGTACACCCCCGTTAATTTGAACGGTACCTCATGCAAACCATCGGGGCTCATTTTTAATTTGAACATCTAGTCACCCTAGAAACGTGTTTCTGGTCACCTCTTTCACTGTTTTGTTTTGATTCTGCGTTTCGTTCCACAGTGTTCCATCTCTTTTCACTCCGTTCCATGAGCTGAATGACGTTTGAACCATTTTTTATCTGAACGATGTGCAAATTAGCGGGGTACAGATTAAACAATGTTCAGATTAAATGTGGTCAAACCAACGAGGGTACCCGGCATAAACAATTAATGGAAAAACCAAAAATATCGAAAGTCAGCTTTTTGACGTACAATTTTGGGTCCGATAGGCAAGCCTCGATGTAAATGAAGCCCATCCTCTACTATTGTACTTATTACAAAAACTTTTACCGGAAGACGACTGCTAATGGACCCCTTTAAGTTTAGCAAATAGTGGAATTCGCCTTGGAAACATTTCTACAACGCTGCGGAACTTTTTCTACGGGAGGGGCATATTGCCCGGTTTGTTTTAAAACGTCAAAATTTTGACCATTTACAGATAACGTCTTGTACTCTTTTAAGAAGCTACCTGGCATGAGAAAGTTGCATGCAGAGCATGACCAACTAAGTAAATAATACTTTGACACCAAAAACCACAGAAGTCATGCATTTGCCAATGCGTATTATACCTGTTTACCCTACATGGATGTTTGGAAAATTGAAGGGACCTTAACATCCATCAAGCCATGCACTGCCCATAAAAGCATAACTGTCCCATATTGATTTTCGAACCAACACTTTTTTCATTGCAACATTCATGTTTTAGTATGACATTTAGCATGTAAATATAAATTTACCCACTTTGTTTGAAAATGTTGTGGAAAAATATGAAGTCAGTGTAGCTCATATTGAAAAATAAAGGCATAACAGTCTCCATTTGAACTTTGAACCCCAACAGCAGCTGCAAACGAGATAATGGATAATCTGTACAGCTATGCCTAATGAATATGGCACGAGGGAATGCACTAGAAAATTATGAACTTTTGTATGAAAAGGCAAATTTCAAACTTTGAGCGTCATTTTCTCAATGCTACTTTTTCCATATAAAACAGTTATGTCTTTATGGGAAGTGCATATCCCACCCACACAACCAGAATGTACATATAACGAAATCACCTTTTGCGTTATACGCTGCTTATATGCGCAAAGTTTCACGTATAAGCTGTTGCAAAGAGGCCTTATACGTACAAAAGTGGAGGCGATATACGTGCATATTTTATATGATGAAAAGCAGTATGCAATGCGAGTGGGCATATTTTATTGCGAACTAATCTGTACTCTTATACGGCTAAATTTGTAACAACAAAATTGATTTGACAGCTGCTACGGATTGATCCGACTTACTCTGTATGTGTATGCGAGACGAAACAAAATGTACATATGAACCCATAAAAAAGCATTTTATGCGACGAAACTCGTCGGTCAAACGATTTCGCACACCATGTAGTACAGGTGTGATGCAATTTGTACTAATAAACGACTTTGTTCGTAAACTGTTATGCGACTTCTGGTTGTCTGGGCAGACACCATTAGAGAGAAAATCCC
Source organism: Aedes aegypti (assembly GCF_002204515.2). Lineage (NCBI taxonomy): Eukaryota > Metazoa > Arthropoda > Insecta > Diptera > Culicidae > Aedes > Aedes aegypti. Next base: position 132,822,833 of record NC_035107.1, read on the forward strand.
GAACATTTTTCGATAAAGTTTTAAGACATTAGTAGCACGAAGTCTTGAACAAATAAATAGGAAACCTCCCTAAAACATTACCTAAAGTTAAACGTGGTGAAATCCAGGAGAACAAATGCTTATGAAAAGTTCAATATGAATCTTAAACATAAAACTAACAAAAATATACTAGACATGCTAATATATATCTGAAAGCTACAATGTAGCTTACAGCTACAATGTAGCGACAGCTTACATCTAGAAGCTTTGTTGAAGATATTACTTTCCCCAATCCATTATTTCTCATCACTCCCAAAACGATATTGGAATGCATTAGCCAACTTTTACTCCCAAATTAGTCATTAGTATCATTTCATCTACATTCAGAAACGGTAAGGCCAATGCAGCATCTTCTGCTGACCGAACGAGGAGATCGCTGAATAGATATTATTGATGCAATAATCGTTAAGCATCCCACTTTCCCAGTTCTAATTCCAACTACCGATATTTTTGGCTAAGCCGCACAATAAACATCGTACATATCGGCTTCCGGATGCCTTAGTCCTGAAGTTGTCATTTAGACATCATGTCGTATCGGCATAATTATCCTCCGGTAACAATAGGAAGCCTTCTACTCTCTTAGCCCACTTTCTCTCACTTTGTGAAACGATAATAATCAGTATTTATAGGCATTGTTATACGGCTTTATGATGGTTTCCTATTTACTGCCTCACCCATGATGTGGTTTTCCGCCTTTCTTATATTGGATTTTACTTTTACTGTTCAGAGTGGGAATGGCCACTACTGCTTGATTTGCCATTTGTCGAGTGGTTTAACTTCCGATTAGAAATCGAATCGAAATCGAATCGAAATCGAATCGAAATCGAATCGAAATCGAATCGAAATCGAATCGAAATCGAATCGAAATCGAATCGAAATCGAATCGAAATCGAATCGAAATCGAATCGAAATCGAATCGAAATCGAATCGAAATCGAATCGAAATCGAATCGAAATCGAATCGAAATCGAATCGAAATCGAATCGAAATCGAATCGAAATCGAATCGAAATCGAATCGAAATCGAATCGAAATCGAATCGAAATCGAATCGAAATCGAATCGAAATCGAATCGAAATCGAATCGAAATCGAATCGAATCGAATCGAAATCGAATCGAAATCGAATCGAAATCGAATCGAAATCGAATCGAATCGAATCGAATCGAAATCGAATCGAAATCGAATCGAAATCGAATCGAAATCGAATCGAAATCGAATCGAAATCGAATCGAAATCGAATCGAAATCGAATCGAAATCGAATCGAAATCGAATCGAAATCGAATCGAAATCGAATCGAAATCGAATCGAAATCGAATCGAAATCGAATCGAAATCGAATCGAAATCGAATCGAAATCGAATCGAAATCGAATCGAAATCGAATCGAAATCGAATCGAAATCGAATCGAAATCGAATCGAAATCGAATCGAAATCGAATCGAAATCGAATCGAAATCGAATCGAAATCGAATCGAAATCGAATCATCGAATCGAAATCGAATCGAAATCGAATCGAAATCGAATCGAAATCGAATCGAAATCGAATCGAAATCGAATCGAAATCGAATCGAAATCGAATCGAAATCGAATCGAAATCGAATCGAAATCGAATCGAAATCGAATCGAAATCGAATCGAAATCGAATCGAAATCGAATCGAAATCGAATCGAAATCGAATCGAAATCGAATCGAAATCGAATCGAAATCGAATCGAAATCGAATCGAAATCGAATCGAAATCGAATCGAAATCGAATCGAAATCGAATCGAAATCGAATCGAAATCGAATCGAATCGAATCGAAATCGAATCGAAATCGAATCGAAATCGAATCGAAATCGAATCGAAATCGAATCGAAATCGAATCGAAATCGAATCGAAATCGAATCGAAATCGAATCGAAATCGAATCGAAATCGAATCGAAATCGAATCGAAAATCGAATGAATCGAAATCGAATCGAAATCGAATCGAAATCGAATCGAAATCGAATCGAAATCGAATCGAAATCGAATCGAAATCGAATCGAAATCGAATCGAAATCGAATCGAAATCGAATCGAAATCGAATCGAAATCGAATCGAAATCGAATCGAAATCGAATCGAAATCGAATCGAAATCGAATCGAAATCGAATCGAAATCGAATCGAAATCGAATCGAAATCGAATCGAAATCGAATCGAAATCGAATCGAAATCGAATCGAAATCGAATCGAAATCGAATCGAAATCGAATCGAAATCGAATCGAAATCGAATCGAAATCGAATCGAAATCGAATCGAAATCGAATCGAAATCGAATCGAAATCGAATCGAAATCGAATCGAAATCGAATCGAAATCGAATCGAAATCGAATCGAAATCGAATCGAAATCGAATCGAAATCGAATCGAAATCGAATCGAAATCGAATCGAATCGAAATCGAATCGAAATCGAATCGAAATCGAATCGAATCGAATCGAAATCGAATCGAATCGAATCGAAATCGAATCGAATCGAATCGAAATCGAATCGAAATCGAATCGAAATCGAATCGAAATCGAATCGAAATCGAATCGAAATCGAATCGAAATCGAATCGAAATCGAATCGAAATCGAATCGAAATCGAATCGAAATCGAATCGAAATCGAATCGAAATCGAATCGAAATCGAATCGAAATCGAATCGAAATCGAATCGAAATCGAATCGAAATCGAATCGAAATCGAATCGAAATCGAATCGAAATCGAATCGAATCGAAATCGAATCGAAATCGAATCGAAATCGAATCGAAATCGAATCGAAATCGAATCGAAATCGAATCGAAATCGAATCGAAATCGAATCGAAATCGAATCGAAATCGAATCGAAATCGAATCGAAATCGAATCGAAATCGAATCGAAATCGAATCGAAATCGAATCGAATCGAAATCGAATCGAAATCGTATTGAAAGCTCTCGTGATGTAAAATCTACTGTTAATTAGTATTTAAGTATAAGTTATCAGGCTTTAAGCCAAAAATGTTCACCTTGTGTTTAGTACAATAACAATATCATTATCCAAGGGTTTTAACCTTTTTCATAATCCGTAAATTCAAACACCAACCTAGTCCACCTGGCGGCCCCAAGATGACGATGGATCAACACATTTACACTTAAAATGAATGAAGAAAAAATGCCTTGAACCTTACGCCGAGGCTTTTTAGTACGGTTTGCTTTGAAAGCCACAAAAGGCTTCTGACGTTCTTTTTCTCTCGTTTCGCACTCTGAATCGTGAAAGCAAGTAAGGTTAAAGCAATTTGCTAAAGATTTTCATAGAACGGAAGCTCAACGTCTACACTAGATGAAATTATGTTTCTTCAAGAATATTTTATAAAATTGTTTTACTTTCTTCTCTGGTGTCTGCCACTTCTACTTCCTTCTTAATAAGATACAAAACATAAAATATCAGTTTCTACAATTCGACCTTACTGCAACGATGTACATGGTTATCCAATTTGGGTACGATTTAAAGAAACGAAAATCAAAAAGCTGGATAAATTGAAGCACCTCGCAAACGGCTCACAAAAAATTACTTTTACGACGTAGATTGGGAAACTTTTACGCTGAGTAAGCAAAGATCCTAGAGCAAAATGAGTATGCAAGAAAAACAAGGCTTCCACTTCCTTCTTGTTTTGCATACGAAACAATAAAACAGATGGAACATTGTTGAAGCTGAGTTTGAGATCATAATTTTATTTAAAGTTGTTTCCGTACTTTAAGTGTGAGTAGAAATTTCAAAATTGAGCAGATTTAAGAGAATTATTTGTGTACGAGTTGGTATGTATTCACTGTGGCTTTCAAAGAAAACGTTTCTGTAAATTCCTTTTCTTCTGTGTCTCTTTTTTCCTTTCATATTTAGCTATTGTCTATCGCCTGCAGGTATACCACCCACCTGCAACTTGTATGCGAGTTATGTCATATTGCTTGCAAGGCATTACAGATAGAATGACAGACAGTCATAATGATAACTCTTAAAGTAAACATAAAACGGTTCCAAGAACCCAGAAATCATCAAATGCACTTCTAAAAGCCACAATGTAGCGGGTTTTCTGATTTAAGTAATTTGTCTTATCTAATAAATTTAGTGAAAAACTAAATATCCTCTATTTCTAGACTTTGATGTTTAAAATTTACGATGAACTGCGGCCACGATTGCGAAATATTTTGCGCCGACATAAATTAGGTTTGTCCAAGCGAAGCACAGTCCAACACTAAATTATACCGTGTAATCAAATTTAATTAGAGAGTTTTCCCTGGTGGGCTTCTCCGAAAGCTGAATTCAATGTGTTTTACGGATGACATGTGCGACGGTTGATTTGATTGGCGGTGTGCCTCTCTCTGACCTCGGGGTTGTAGAGCAAACAAAGCCAACGGGCCCAAAATTTAGAACTGCCTTCGCAGTCACAGTCGATGCAATGCAAGGGCTACCGAGAGAGTTTGTGTCTGAAATTAATTATGCGAAGCGCGTGCGGTCCTCGACCACAGTTTGAACAAGAATTACTGGTTATGATATTTGATGCCTTTGCAAAGTTTGATCGATGATGTCAACGGGCAGCACAATGTAGTGGATAAACTTGTTAAAATATTTTGAACTACAGAACCCAAATTAATGAAGATTTTGAAGAATTTTCTACAATGGCATGTTGAATAATAGTAACGTAATTTGAGTATAGATGCAATAACATATAAGAGTAAGTCATAACCTGACAAATTTAGTGTTGCCACAGTTTATCCACATCTCAGCATTGAAAGAACATGAAAAGAAGAGATCGAAAAACAACAGCTTCTTTTTTTTCTAAACTTTCAAAACTACCGGGAGCTCAACTTCAGCAAATTTCTAAGAACCGACTTAGTGCTATCGGTACCAAGAGTGGGATCATGGTACAAAATATTGCCGCATGGATGCTAAATGTATGATTTGTAGAGATTCTTCTCACGTTAAGGAGGCCTGTTCTGTGAAATGATTACCAAAAAGTTTGCGGGGCAACTATGAGCCTAACTTTTTGCGTGACAGTGCATTGAAAAGGCAAATAAGCATGGTGATGGTATTTTTTTTTTGCTAATAGGTCTCATTTGCCAACCAGCGCTATCTTGGTATCAAATCACAGGGCATGTAATAATAGTAGCATGTCCGAAAGAACTTGAAACTATTGAGAACCAGAGCTACAGCTCCAACGCCCTGAAAAAGGTGGATGATTGTGTTGGCTATGACCGTGGTCATCATGTAATGTACAAACGGACAATGCTGTATCGTGTCAGCACCGAGCAGGCAATCCCTCTGGCACGATGTAGGTAGCGCAATCCTGGTTAGGTGGCCTATCAAAGACTCTTCACCAACCAAGAAAAGCGGAAGTAGATCAAACGGATTGATTTTACGGCAACGATCGAAAAGTCGAATCTTGTAACGAGAGATTGAAAACTTTGAATGAACCGAAGCGTGTTGAGCTCCTGTGAACTGTGGAATGTCGGCGTGAACTTGACTGCTATCCGGGAAATACGCTGGCCCACAACCGGAGAACGTGAATTTCGAGCGGTGGATACCATCGCTAACACTTCATTCATGTATACCACATCTACTACAGCGGGGGCCACAGAACAGGACGGGGAGTTGGCTTCATAGTGATTGGGAAGCAGATTAAGCGAGTTATTTGGTGAAAGCCGGTAAGCGACCGAATCTGTGTGTTTAGAATAAAGGGAAAGGTCCTCAACAGCTAATCAGCATATATACGCCTATAAACGATAAGCCCGATGACATGGATGATGAGTTCTATGAGAGGGTAGATAAGACCTACGGAGAGTGCACAGAACAAGATGTCAAGATAGTAATCGGCAACGCAAATTCGCAGATCTGGAAAGAAGACTTCTTCCGACCCATCAATAGAGCTGAAAGCCTCCTTTAACCCAGACAACCAGAAGTCGCATAGCAGTATGCGAACAAAGTCGTTTATTTGTACAAACTGCATCAGTTCCGCACTACATGGTGTATCAAATCGTTTGATTCATGAGTTTCCTCGCATAAAATGTTGTTTTATGAGCTAATACGTACATTCCGTTTCGTCCCGTATAGTTTTACAGAGTAAATCGGATCAATCCGTAGCAGCTGTCAAATAAACTTTGTTATCATAAATTAAGTCGCATAAGAGTACAGACTAATTCGCAAGAAAATCTACGCACTCGCACTGCATGTTATGTTTAATCATATAAAATATGTACATATATCGCCTCCCACGGTGTCTTCGTGGAGTAACTTTATTACAAAAAAATAGGTAAGTCTGAAATTTCGAACTAAAAACAATTAGACTTTGCTCTTTCATTTGCGACCAAAATCAAAATAATCGGTCGGGGGGTCCAGAACATTTTTTTATTTTGTGTGAAGTATTCATGGATATGTTTTTTTTTGTACCGAAACACATTGCGTTGAACATAGATACGAGACAAACTGCAAGATCAAACCATTTGAACACCTTGGCTTGGAAGGTAAAGTTATTTTTGCTCAAAAGAGCTGTAATAAGCATATATGACATATGATATACGCATAATTGCAAAACTGTCTCAAACATCATTTTAGTTATTGTCCACGAAAAACCTTGAAAATCGTACTTAAATTGGTCATAATGATGTAAGAAGTTATTAGGAAATATTTTTAATAGGTGAAGACGCATCGATATCAAACCTCGAATTTTCAAGAGCTTGTTTGTATGTTTGTACCTTGAGAACCTGACAATCTTTTGCGTTGAACATTTTATTGATTAGTCGCCACCAGCGAGTGACCAGTGAGTTACCGATTGTCTGCTTCTCTAGACATGTGCTTTTGAAAATTCGAGGTTTGGCTTCTATGTATATTCACCTTTAAAACCATTGATAACCGAGTGTGTAGCTCGTTGTTATTAAGCAGATAAACGGACCAAAATAAAAACTGTCACCGCTGGGAGACAGAGGAGGATCTTCTCTTCGTCGTAGCATTGTGAAATAAAGTGTAAATCCATTCGTTTGCTCAGTAATGACAAGCTATGGCTTTTAGGACGAGATTAAATTATGCGAGATTTCTCTTTTTACTCGTAAGATACAAAAGTGACTTATCCGCCTTTCAAACAACACAATTTCAGTAATTCGAATTAACTAGTAGAGGGCTTCGCATGTGATAAACCTTGTTATAAGGCATGTTATATACTTGCCCTATGGTGCTGAAAAATACGCTAATTTGGATGGTATTTGAGAAGTTTCAAATCTTTTATTTTTTATGTTATTTTCTTAATGGCACAGTGCTTATGAAAAGATCAGAAACTAATATCCTGAGGTTAAAATGGGTTTCAGATTTTTGTACTTGTTTGCAGTACTATAACCCCATATTAACCCCTCTACCGACAGCTTCATTTTTTCAAAATATTCAAATCGCGATAACTTTTTTGTTTCTCAATATTTTTGAAAAAAATTTCCACAACTTCTCAAAAAACTCTCTTATTTTCAGAATCTGTATCGGTTTTGAGCATTGGTCATCTATATTCGGAGATATTCCAAAATTCCTTGGGGGACCGACGCATAGCCATAACTCTCGTAATTATCTCTGGCTACACATTTTTTCTCATATTCGGTTATTCGCTTTTCAAAACTAAACTTTGGTGAGAGTCTATTGTGAAGAAATTAAACAAATCGGTGTAACTGTTTTTGAGCAATGAGCTTTTATGTTTTTGGTACCACTCTAGCCGTAACGAGATCTTGAAAACTTCTTAAAACATCATATTGAAATTTTATATGGGAACATCGAAATATTTTCAAAACCAGTTGACCAATGGTCAATACCGACATAGATTCCAAAAGTAGAAGAGTTTTTTGAGAAGAAAAAATGGTGGAAAAATATAGAGAAACAAAAAAGTTATCGCGATTCAAATATATTTTTGAGCTGAAAAAATGAAGCTGACGGTAGAGGGGTTAAGCTAAATAATAGCAAACAAACTCATGAATATCTCTTCTGCTATCTGTCGAATTGAATTTCTCTCTTCAGCAAATTTCTTTATTGTGGTTTGAAGAATGAGCTTTTACAATGGGATAATAAGTTTGTACTTACATTACAGTACAAGCGTGTTTGGAAAATACCTCAAAATTTCTTCAGAATAATTTCCATATATATCATAAGCGGAAGGTCATGGATTCAATTCCCAGCCCCTCCAAAAAAATAACCCGTCCAGCCACCAGAAGACGCCGCACGGAGGACCGTGCTTAGGGGAGCACATCCATCCTCAGTATCTGTCAGTATCAGATGGTGACTGAGACAAACTGACCCACTTCGCAGGCAGCTAGCCTCAAACGACTCAGGAACACGGCAAAACGAACCACCGCAAGAGCAATTGACTATGGCTTATGGAAATCGATTGCACCAACAGCAGAACAATCTCCTACCTGCTCGGTGTGAGAGCAAAAAGAGCAGAAGAGAGTGAAAGCAGATGTAAATATAGATTAGCTAAAAATAGAACTGTATCGGTAAGGAAGATACAGATAAAACTGATTCCGGCACAGTAGTGGCCACGAGCACGGAGTGCCTTTAAAAAAAAATCCATATAAACCTACATTGTCTTTGGGCCACCTTAAATCACCACCTAGAAAGCTGCGAATTTCACAGAACACTATTTTTATAGAAAGGATAGTAAGGAACATATGTGAGATTGAATTCTCAAACATTTTTTAATTTTGAACCGCTCTAATGTACATAAACACATAGATAGGCAAATTCAAACATATGTGCAAGTATCTCGAAATCAAACAAACAAAAAATGCTCTGGACCCCCCGATCGATTATTTTGGTTTTTGCAGCAAATGAACGCGAGAAACCTAGACTTTATTGTGGAGAAGTTTCAGACTAACCTATTTTTTTGTAATAAACTTGTTCTACGAAACACACCGTGCCTCAACTTTTGTACGTATAAGGCCTTTTCTCGACATCTTATACGTGAAACTTTGCACATATAAGCATCGCATAACGCAAAAGGTGATTTGGTTATACGTACATTCTGGTTGTCTGGGAAGTTATCAATGATAATGGCTTTCACTGCTGCTAAAAGGATGGCAATCAGCAGTACCTACTTCGCATGCAGGAATATCCACAGACACACCTGGCAATATCTGCTCCCTAATGAACCACGTGCTGGATGATGAGTGACATTTCTCAGATGTCATAGAAGGCAGACTTTTCGAGGCCCTAATGTCGACTCGGATCATTATCTTGTTATTCGGGTGTGGTTATCCAGCGTCGCTAGTTCCAGAACTAACAAAATACTGCGCTTCAATATCTAATGTTTGAGTGTGACTGATATGGTAGCTGCACAGTAGCCCTGGCAGTTAGACGGCCAGTTGGAAAGAATCAACGTTTCTGGAGATGTCAACAGCCTGTGTGATCCTGTCCACAAAGCTGTGACAACAACGGCGCCGCAAGTGATTCGCACTCGTCAACGAAGAAGATGAAACGATTGGTTCGATAAAAAGTGACAGACATGAAGAATGTCGTCAGAAGCCCCAGTATGCTTTTGACCGGTACTGGACACAACATAGAGTGGTACAGGACAGCGAGAGCAGAAAAAAAGCGAATCCACCGCAAAAAAACCGCAGAGAGCGTGATAGATAAAGCTCAAGAATTTTTGAATGGAAAAAAATAGAAATGTCCAGACAATAAAAATGTACGTATAACGAAATCACCTGGAGGCTATGTATGTGCAACATTTCACTTATAAGATGTTGCGAAAAGGCCTTCTACGTACAAAAGTGGAGGCAATATGAGTGCATATATTATGTGATGCATAAGAACATACAATGCGAGTGTATAAATATTCCACCGAACTAACCTGTGATCTTATGCGACTTAACTTATGTTAACAAATGTCGATTTGACAGCTGCTACGGATTGATTCGACTTACTTTGTACGAGTGTACGGGACGAAGCAAAATGTACAAATGAACTCAGAAAAGAAGTGTTTTATGCGAGGAAGCTTATCAATCTGACGAGTTTATCAACGGTGTTTTGCGAGTTTGATGTAATTAGTATGAATGAACGAGTTGTAACATGAACTTTCATTCGATTTCTGGTTGTCTGGGGTAGCGAGAAACAGGATGAACATTGAAAATGACGACCAAGCTGTAGACCACTGACCATTTAAGAGTCAATCAGCGAACTGAAAACCTGCTGTTAAGGACGAGATCTCAGTCCAGCTTCTCAAGCACGGAAATGAGCAACCTTACCAGTCGGTCCACCGAATACTTTTGAAGGTAGTGGAGGAAGAAGAAATGCCCACTAGTTGGTTGGATGGCCTCATACGCCCGATCCACAAAAAAAAAAAGACTGGAGTGTGCCACAGACGAATCACCGTGCAAAATTTGGCGTACATAATTCTGTCGCGCATTCTGTTTAACAGAATGATACTGCTCGAAGTGCCATTCGTCGGCGAATGAAAAGCTGGTTTTCACTCGAAAATAGACCAGATGATTACCTTGCAAATGAATCTAGATAAATTCCGGGAATAAAATTTTCAGACTCACCATCTGTTTATTTATTCAAGGCCGCGTGCGATTCAGTGAGAAGAAAAGAGGTGGGGCAGATAATGTCTGAACATGGTTTTCCGGCGACACTATCTAGGCTGAAACGTGCAACGCTGGATGGTTGGAGATCAAGTGTTCGTATTGCAGACTAGGTGTCAACCTCGTTTGTGACGTTAGACGGATTGAAGCGGGTAAACGCACCCTCGAATTTATTATTCAACATTGCACTCGAGGGTGCTATTATCTGACGTGCAGAGAAATGGTACTATCATCGCACGGTCGTACATGTTCCTTGGCTTTACGGAAGATATCGACCTTATTGGAATCGATCGCAGGTCAGTGGAGGAGACCTTCATGCCTCTGAAGAGGAAAACAGCGAGTATAGGTTTGACCATTAATTGTACCATAACGAAGTACATGGTTGCAAGTAGATATATAGTTGGGCTTGGTGCTAAGATAGTGCTTAATGACGATGTGTTTCAACTTGTTGATAAATTCGTTCACCTTGGAACACTTTTGACATTTGATAACGACGTTTCCCACGAAGTGAAAAGACGTTTTGCGGCTGTAAATAGGACCTTTTACGGACTACGTAACCAGCATAGGATCCACAACTTGCAAGCGGCAACAAAATTCGCTCTGTATCAAACAATGATTCTTCCTATGGATACAAAGCAGTTTGAAACCGCGGAACACCTTAACTTGTCAATTTCTGTTACCAAAAGATCTTTTCCTTGGCCTGCGTATCCTTTTTATATCCCTTAGGATGATGCAGCCCATCAGTGGAACATTTCCCGGGAGGGATTTGTATTCGCACAGTTGGTATTGTTCGCCATGTGCAGTGCAGTGCATATATGGTTGGGAAGGATTTTGATGGTGGGATACCAGAGGTTTATTTGGGAGGATTTCAAGTTCAAATTTAAATTATTTATATTTATAAATTCATCACATATTTTTATTCATTTCATTTTTCTTATATTAAGAGTAACTGGTATCGAAGGATAGGGGGAAAAGGATTATATTTTCATATTAGCATATTTACATTTAAACTAATATTAAGCATAATTATTTACAAAAAAGGGAAAAAAATACAACAAAACGAAAAAAGCAAAACAAATTGTGACCTATCACATAGGTAGCAACTCTAAACGGTTAATATATTCTGCCAAGAAGATCAATTTTACTCTAGTTTTATGAGTTTTTGATAAGGTTTCTTGAATTTCCACATCATTTCCATTTCGAAATACCCTAGGTACTTCAACAAATTTGGTCCTAAGTTTATAATCACCACTTAATTCGAAATTTTGAATGCGTAAATAAGTAAAAAAATAACTCACATGTGATTTTTCCTGAAAATTGATCGAACGTTTGCGAAGTTTCAGAATTCCGAGGTCAGCAATCGGTTAATCAAAAAAAAAAGTGTATAATGTATGTTGAAATCCAAGTTATGTTTGAAGTGCTATTTAAATTTTATTCAAATCAGTCCGCAAATAAATTAAATCCAATAAAAGTGTTGACTATTTCGTATGGAAATCCAAAAAACTTACAAATGTATTTTCCTATACTAGGTGACAATCAATAATAGAAAAATTATAGTGATCCAACTTGAAAAACGTGGTTTACAGTTGACCCCTCAATAACATTTCCACATCACGTTAAACACGACCTTGACATGTTTGAAGGAAAAGGCATTCCATAAAACAAGTAAATTTAAAGTTGAGGTTAGAGAAAATCGAACAATAAAGCTAAGTACATCAATCACTTGGTAGTGAAAATGCCTACTAAGAGGACGGTAGTCCCCTCTGTTCCTTTCGTGTCTATTTCAATTGACTAAAAATAGATTGACTAGCAAATATCCAGCAAGCGAATCTCACAACATCCAGCTTTCATTTAGGCCTGTTGGACTGGATTTATGCTTTTGTTAACAGTTTCAGCATTCATAATCAATGGCTCAAACAGTCAAAAGTACAGATTATATTCGAAACCTTTAGCAAACATTCGAAATGCTCACAGCGATTCTAACTATAAAAAACAACATTTGCTTGAAAACTAGAATTCAAATATGGTTTGCTTTGTATGCTTGATAATCTTTTTTGTATTTTCCCCCATCGGAAGAATTCCAACGCAAATCCTTTTTATCGGAAGCACGTTCGTTCATCATCAGCCAACCCGATGTCTGCCGTTCATGAAAGGTATCTATATGTTTATTTGCCCAAGGATTGGTTTTCACATCCTGATCGAAAGAGAATTTTGCTTCCCACACCATTCCACTTGTTAGAAGTGAATGCTTGTATGGCAAAGGGCTTCGATATCGCAAAAAAAATGAAAGAGTAATTGCAGGATTCAACGTATGAACTCCTCCGAGAAGAACAATCAATGGTAGAAAAGTAAACAAAGTGAATTAAATCGAGTAATTGAAACATCCATGCGGTCGATCATGAACAACGTGATCGAATTTCAGTATGCTTCAACGGATTGTGATCGATTTAATAATTGAAGTAATATATTATCATTTATTATCTTAACGTCTAAAATTAAAGGGCCGATGAATTTGTATGGTTTTATCGCACTGTATTGAAATAAGCGGTGATACGAATCGAAACTAACAAAGCATAGCTAAATTTTAAACAAATTGTTATCGTCAACAAAAAAAAAAAACTTTTGATGACGTTCACTTTACCTGCATTAAGCCAATTTCATTCTAAATTTCTAAATGACGTAACGGCTTTCGCAAACAACACTTTTCATAAATTCTGAGGACCACGATCAACTACTTAGGCGATTTTTTTTTCATAATAGTTGCGTAGGAATGCATAAGTGTGCTTCACAACGACGTGAGAAAATTTTGTTTACATGATCAGTTACGTCTTTTTAGAATGTTGTTGCCGATCAACCAAATACGTGACTAAAATAAAGATTTTCAAGAATATTGATAGCATTGCTGAAAAATATATATTTGAATCACACCCTGATCAGGGTGTCCATTATACCACCACTTCTCCTACATTCTGTTGATTTTAGAAGTAAAATCTGTGTAGCTACAGTTTGAGAAAACCTGACAAGGTAACTCTAAAGCGGATACACTGCTAGTTCATTTATTTCGAGATTGATACTCTTTTTGCAGAGCTCATTTGTCTGCAACAACAGCAGCAGCCGAAGCAATATTCAAGCACGGACTACCTCAAGAAAACGTCTTGCAGCCGCGCCATCTGCTGCCATTTTTCATATTTCTTCGTCTTTTTGGCTTTCCTTAAGCTTCATCCATCTACTCACCTGCATTGATTGAACGCCCGCAGCTGCAATGACAGTGATTGAAGTGGCTCTCTGAGGTGGTCCTCTTCTGAACCTGTGGGTGGTAGGAGTAAATAGCGACCGGCTTGCTGCTTGCTTGTTCGTGGGGTCACAATAAATCGTGATTGCAGTATTTTAGACTGCGTTCGGAGATTCACGGGTGCAAAAACTGAAATTTTCTTGTGCTTTGAACACCTTGAAGAAAAATCACGCTTTTAATACTCCTGTGTTCAAAAACTAAAAAACTTTAATTACTTCAATGGTTTTTCATGATTTCAAAGTTCACGCAAATTTGTAATTCAAGGACGGACGTTTTTTCATGAATTAAAATTTAAATGCATCTATACACTTCAGAATTGTTCCGTTTAATAAGCAATAATCCAAAAAAATGCCCAACGTGTATTCATCTTCTTCTTAGCACTATGTCCCACTACTACAGAGCATAATTCTCAAATAGTGTTCTATGTGAATTTCTACAGTTATTAACTGACAGCTTACTTTGCCAAAGTTGCTACTTTCGCATTTGTATATAAAGTGGAAAGCTCTAATGCAGGTTCCCTATGCCCAAGAAAGTCAAGGAAATTTCCATTACGCAAAGATCCTGCATTAACCAGGAATCGTTTCCAGACACTTTCAGCATGGTTTTGCTCTTTAGCTTTAATCATTACCACTGGGCTTATCAGGCAAAAGAGCAGAAATCGAATGTTAAAGTGTGGATAAATTCCTACTATACTTTACTTTTCTGTTACTTGTACCTCTTAATTCCAGTGGAAAAATTATTTACTTTCATCCATAATGGAATTAGATATTAATTCTGATAGACGACAGACCGAATGGTAAACTTTTGGATTTTGAAACAAAAAGCTTTCTCATAACAGACAAATCGTCCAAGTGCACTCCACATTGCTCAAGTTTTTACTCAACGAAAATTCTTTTTTAAGCAAACCGACACCCTCATCCTTCACAAAACGTATTTCATGTTCATTTGCATTTTGGTTTCTCCTGCAACCTACGGAGCACGGAATGAAGTGGGATAAACTTCCCGGATTCCTCCACGAGAAGTTTATGTCACCAAGAAAAAAAAATATGTACACAGCTATGATTTCCTGTTGAGCAAAATTCTGCTAAATGCTCGACCGAAAATGAAATAAGCTTGTTTTCGGTAAAGGTGGATTATTTAACAAAAAGCCGGCCGAAAGTTTGTTTCCTGCTTGATGCCTACAGCGAGAGAGCGGGAAGTGAAAATTAATAATTCACAACTTCAAGCTAAAAATTTCCGAAGAGAGCTTTTGCGGAGCTCAAGTCCAGGCTCGGGCCAAGCAAAATGCTACCAAGCCTGGGATCTGACGTTTGGCTGGCTTTCTTCCTCTAATATACCCCCTTGGGATACATAGGAGAACTTATAGATGCTCGGTTGCTCGGTCCCGGCCGGCATGGCAAAAGCGATTCATGCCAAAGGTATTTCAACGAACACGATACAACTTTTGATCCGCAATTCAGCTGGGACTACACTGTTGGCATTCGAGAGGTGCCGCATGCAGCTTTTCGTTTCGACTTGCTCGAACGAAAATGTTACTGGGATTAAAAACTGACATGTAGTTTGAACTGTCAAAAGGATTTAAAGAGATCGTTTGAAACATTTGTTGTTCTAGATGTTTTTAATACGTCTATATATTACAGTATGTACGCCTTACAACAATATATTGGATATCATTTCAAAATCTGAAATCTTGAGTATGTAACCTAAATATGTAAGATTGCAAATGTTATTCTATGCAGAATTCTGAAATGTAGTCAAGAAGAATATCTGCTGTAAACGCTAAGAAATTATTGAACGAATAGCTTTTAGCATGGAATGAGTCCATGACGAAAAAAAAAATTATGCCTGGATATATTAAAATATATAAAAAATAAATCTTCATTGTAGCAAAGAAGTTAAATTTATTGTTTACCTTCAGTATTCTTCACAAATACCAGGAAGAATCTTTGAAGTAATTCCTGCAGGAATACTTGTATAAATTCCTGCAAGTTTTGAAGTTCAAGAAGTAATCCAGGTAACAATATTATGGAATCCCTCGATAAATTATTGAAAAGACATTTTAAAATGTATTGCAAGAAATTTCGAAAGATTTCTGACGATATTTACAAGAAATGACCCAGGAATTTCTGGAAGATTACTTTAAAACTAACTTTTAAAAACATATTACCATATTTATTAAAACTTTTTTCTTCTTTTATTAAAATCATCATTTTTTATCTTCAGGAATCCTTAAAAACATGTTTTAATTTTGCTCATTCCTTCAAGAATCGCAGAAGGGATTTTTAGGATTGTGCGAAATTTGCCAGAAAATCATCCGCCAGAAAACCATTCGACAGAATGTACCATTCGCTAGAAAGTACCACTCCCCAGAATTATTTGTCTTGTCGATTTTGATCAATCAATGCATAGTAAAATATCTCGGAATCCAAAGATGGCCCGTCTCAATATTTGACTTGTGCCACTTTTCACATCTTCAAGAGCACTGAATTGAACAAAATCTCGTTTTTCTCATTTTAAGCTCTCTACTAGTGCACAGAGCGGAGACATATTCTACATCTCTTGCGAGATTTTTGCCCATGAGGTTTTGATACAATATTCTTAGCTGTTTTACCAAGTATTAACTTCGAGAAAATTGCATCTCTTTTTAACACGAGCTCTTCATCAGTATATTGTATTGTAGAGAGTTTCTCGTACAACTACCAGATAATTTTTGCTTTTCATTGGGCAGTTTATTGGGGTTGTGCTATTTTCTTCCAAATATCCATAACTCGAATGTCGTTTCCCTGAAAACCAGTTCCACAAATGCCAGTTCCCTGAATACCCCGTTTTCTCAAGGGACCTATTTCCTCAAAAATGTTTTGGTACTCATAATTATCATAACTTATTGTATATTTCAGGGTGATGAACGGTTCATATGGTATGCACCCTTCTTTTTTGATCAGCGGTTCTTTAAAGCTTCTCCGAATTAAGCATATTTTCTTGTTTTCTTTATCCTTCAACAACAATTCAATATTCGGGTTAAAACAGACCAAAAGGTTTTTAGTGATAATGGTCACTTAAATTTCAGTATATGAAAAAATATTAAGAAATAGAGTCATTGCATATTGCTACTTGATATGGTTTGGGGCAAATAAGAATGCTCCATTCTTCATATATAGGATGTTCTTATTAATTTTACAACTGTCTCATTTGTCTCATTGCGTCCAAATTTTTGAGATGTTGAAACTGCATTGTTAATGCATTTCAGCCAATTTATATAGCAATTTTCCAGCTTGTATGCTGATTTATGTGATTAATTTACTATATAAATCCTTTTTAGGTTTATAATAAATTTTCGAGCTGTTTAGTGGAATACCTATAAGTAGATGAAAAGCCGAATTTAGTACTATACCATTTAATTCCACTAGAGTTTGTATCCTTTGACAGATACGCGTATTTCGACCTCAAATGTAAGGCTGTCTTCAGTGTCGTTTACTAGACTCGACGATTTTGAAAAGTATTGCATTTTTTATATAGAAAAAAAAAAACAACACATTGTGTATTGAGATTGAAAGCATTTCCAAAAAATGGATAAAATCGATATTAAATCGGACAATTTCAATCCAACTTTGTCTCATACAAAATTTCAAGTCTAGTTTTGCATGATCGATGGATTGAAATGTAAAAACTATATTACTGCCCATAAAAGCATAACTGTCCCATATTGATTTACGAACCAACACCTTTTTTCATCGCAACATTAATGTTTTAACACACACTTCATTACGCATGTGAAAATGTTTACACTTTGTTTGAAAATGTTGTGGAACAATATGAAGTTAGTGCAGTCCCATATTAAAAAGTAAAGGCATAACAGTCTCTATATGAACTTTGAACCCCAATAGCAACTGCAAAACTGGAATTATGTTAGACTTAATATTTTTTAGCAATTAATATTAGCAAAATGAGTATTCTATGGGGTTGAGCTAAATGAATATGGCTTTAAAAAATTTACTAGAAAATTTTAAACATTTGTATGAGAATGCAAACTTCAAACTTTGAGCGCTATTTTCTCAATGCCTACTAATTCCATATGGGACAGTTATGCCTTTATGAGCAGATTAGTCATAGCTTAAAATTCACTCAAACAACAATAATATTAGTATTTTATATAACTTTGACGACCAGTTGCACAAAATTGTGACGTGCTAGAACTTTTATGAAAACGGTATTAGATTGAGCAACCCAAAATTAATTAGAGACACATAATTTAATCTTTAAACAAAGAAAAAGGTTATTTTGTTCCGCTATGAAATCAAAAGGAAGTCACTAAATATATTAATGATTATCCAAAGTTAGTGAAAATCTTGGAAAAGTTCAAGAATACATATAAGAAGTTGGTAAATGGCTAGGCATGGCGTACCATTGGTTCCTCACGTACTTGAAGGAATAAAATAGACCCCTCTGTGCGGTCCTTAGCCTCTTGCCCTGCAACTACTATCCCTACCTCCTCGCGGTACTCGCCGGGATACGAGCTACCTTAGGAAAGATCGGGTAACCTACCCCCGGTGGGAACTTTGGTCGTATTCTGACAGGGAAGGGGGGGTTTGCTTTTGCTTTGCTTCTGCAAACCTTGAACTTCTATACTCCATGCTAGGAGCAGCTCACAACAGCGTCTGTTCCCCATGTCAGGGGCGGCTGATCATCGTCCGAGTACCATAGAAGGACTCTAAGCTAAACTATGCACTCCGAACATTTAGGGGGAATGGGCCTCCGCAAATCTAGAGTGTTGGTGTCAGGCCCTGCAAGCCAGCCGTAAAAAAATCAAACAACGAATAATCAACGAGAGAATACGAACCGGAACAATCGGCGAAGACCACAGCGACGTAAAGGGACTAGCGATTGGATGCTCGGTACGTGGAACTGTAAATCTCTCAACTTCATCGGGAGCACACGCATACTCGCCGACGTGCTGAAGGACCGTGGATTCGGCATCGTAGCGTTGCAGGAAGTGTGTTGGGAGGGATTAATGGTGCGAACGTTTAGAGGTAATCATACCATCTACTAGAGCAATACACATGAGCTGGGAACAGCTTTTATAATGATGGGTGATATGCAGAGGTGCGTGTTCGGGTGGTGGCCGATCAATGAGAGAATGCAGGTTGAGGATCAAAGGCCGGTTGTTCAACTTCAGCATAATCAACGTGCACAGCCCTCACTCCGGAAGCACTGATGATACTAAAGACGCTTCTTACGCGCAGCTCGAACGCGAGTACGACTGCTGCCCAAGCCACGACGTCAAAATCATCACATGAGATCTAAACGCTCAGGTTGGACAGGAGGAGGAGTTCAGACCGTCTATTGGAAAGTTCAGACCGTCTATTGGAAAGTTCAGAGCTCACCAGCTATCAAAAGAAAACGGCTCACTACTGATTGATTTCACCGCCTCCAAGAATATGGCCATTCGTATCACCCACTTCCACAGCAGCCTTCCTTACCAATACACCTGACAGTTCTGATTGATGGACGACTTTTTTTCGATATTGACGTCAGGACGTATCGTGACGCTAACACCTACTCTAACCACTATCTGGTGATGGTTAAACTGCGTTCAAAACTCTCCGTCGTGAACAACGCACGGTACCGACGGTCACCTTGGTATGACCTAGAGTTGCTTAAACATCCGGATGGATACGCGCAACACCTCGATTCTGCATTACCGGAAGAGGGCGAGCTAGATGAAGCCTCTCTTGAGGATTGCTGGAGAACAGTGAAAGCAGCCATCAACTATGCAGCTGAGCGCTTGGGCACGTGGGACGGAGTCGACGGAACGATTGGTTCGACGAGGAATGTGGGCAGATTCTAGAGGAGAGGTTATGCGGGTGGTTATGTTGCAGAAAGGGACCCGACAGAACGTGGAACGTTATAGACGGAAACGGCAACAGCAAACCCCCTCTTTCGGGAGAATAAACGCCGCCTGGAGAAGACGCATTGCGAACAAATGAAACAGTTGTGTCGGTCTCAAGAAACACGTAAGTTCTATCAGAAGCTCAACGCATTCCGCAACGGCTTCGTGCCGCGAGCCGAAATGTGGGAGCATATCGACGGACGAGCGAAAGGTGATCGAAAGGTGGTAGCAGCACTTCGAAGAACACCTGAATGGCGCTGAGTTTATAGACAATGAAGGTCTGGACAACGGAGGAAATGCCTATGTCAGGCGACAATTTAGATTGTGATAACTTTCAAACGATCACCATTCTGAATGCGGCCAGTCAATTTGTTTGCTTCTCGGATGATACGGACATTGTCGGCCGAACATTTGAAAAGGTGGTAGACCTGTACACCCGACTGAAACGCGAGGCAGCAAAAATTGGACTGGTGTTGAATGCGACCAAGGCAAACTACATGCTAGCTGGTGGGGCCAAGCGTGACAGGGTTCTCCTAGGTAGCAGTGTTACGATAGACGGGAGATACGTGCAAGGTGGTCGACGAGTTCGTCTACCTTGGATCCTTGCTGACGGCTGACAATAACGTTAGCCGTGAAATACGGATCTTCAGTGGAAATCGGGCCAATTATGGCTTCCACAAGAAGCTGCGGTCAAAAAAGATTTACACCCATGGCACCAAATGCGTATCGATTAAGCGAGCGTGGGGCAGACCCGAGGATGGAGAGATGCGGCCACGAACCGAGTATTGTGGTGTGAAATTAATGATTCAGTGTTATCTGTTTAGATGTTAACTAAATAAATGAAAAATGAATGAATGAATGAAGCATCGATTTTTGTACAGTTCTTGTTTTGATTCTTCAAAGACTGATAAAAATCGAATGTGACGAAAAGGTCCCGCTATTTACACCCTTCATGTAAACTTACATATTAGCAAAGGCGCGCCTCTTAGCAAACATAATCGATTTAATTTCTGAGGAATCAAATCGGTACTACTGATATTTGACCATGCAACGGATCTCAAGTCTCATCCTTGTTTCGCTTTTAGTTAAGTCCCAGAAAAATACTAGAAAAGAAGGGGATTTGTGCTAGCAGCAAAACCGTTTCAAGCTAGAAAATTTGTTTAGTAATCAGCATTCACGTGAGTCCTTGAATTACCAGCACTTCCCAGTCCTTGTAGCATTACTACTCATGATTGTTATCCTGGCATCAAGTGTACTCTCGGAACTGACCAACTTTGAGGCTTTAACCATCTGCTAAATAAAATAGATTAAAATTTAGAAATTGCTGCCAGTAACAAGGACTTCGTACCGCGAATTCTTTAATTACCAGAACATATTACCCTAGCCCGACAAACAAGATAAGAATAGGGTTCAAATTCGTAGATCTAACCCCGTTACGCACCACGATAAGGTGATCTACCCGCGTTACGGGTGTCGATAACTTTAAATTCTATTTTATCGTTATCGTTAGAGCCTCAAGTGCTCGGCATAATTTTTATCAACTGCGATCTGCCTTACAATTCATTTCGCAACAAAGAAACAAAACACAACATTTTGAGACCGCACACTTTTGCAGTTCCTTCTCAGCGCCAGAAGTTCATTAAAACTCAGCATGGTCTATATTTATGATTAATTAGTATCCTTCATCCCACAGCTCAACGCACATTGTCACAGTAGTCATCAGCGAGCTGGTGGACAGTCGTTTGCTTTCTCGTCTCGTCAGTCGTCCAGGAACACCCTGTTTGCATTCCTGCTGTGTCCCTTTTACTCGGGAACCGCCTTTTCCAGCCGGTCCATAGTGGTTCAGATTTGAAAAAAATCATGACAAAAATTTCACATTCTTAATATTATACTATTTATGGCAACAAACAGTGTTTAGAGTATGATTTGGGTATAGTCACATATTTTGGTACCCATAGAATCAAAATCTAGCAAAATCGCTGTTCTTCGTACATTTTCAGGTTTAAACTTGTTTCAAAACTCAAACGTTTATGTAAACATAGGAAAGAAAAATCTGCTCCAATTGATTTCTTAGTCTTGAAAGCGCATTTGAGCAAGTTATATCCGTGATGAGTGCAGTGTTAGGAAACTCGTGAGTACTCACTGAAAACTTGAAACTCACTCGCGAGTATGAGCTGTACAGCTTGAACTCTCGCGTGAGTATACTCAGATGTGAGTTTTTGACTAACACTCACTCGTGAGTAGTTTAACTCACTTGAAGTATTCTAAACAATATAAAAGCTTGCAAATGGCTCAAATAAATAATAAGTTACATATAAGTAAAGCTATTCTTGGGGCGACCACATTTAAATGGTAAGATGATAATTTTATTCTGAAAACTATTTGATGCACGCAAAACGTTATTTTAATGTGAATTCTTAACACAAGCTATAATTTATTATGGGCATTTCGCTCGGTATGTTGCATTGTAAACGCTTTTTTTCTACTTTCTTCTGGCGTTACGCCTCTACTGACCCAGATCCTTCTTTTTAGCTTAAAGTTCTTATGAGCATTTACATATTTATCAACTAATTGAGGATTTTTTAAAATGTAATGCTTGAAATGAAGTTGTAGCCGTTTTGCTGGATGAAAGCATAGTGAAATTATGAAATATCAACAAACTGTATAAAGTTCTGAGCACCAGAATCGCAGGGTGAACGAGATTATCACGCATACCGTATGCACAGAAGCCGATTCCATCCAGTAAACAGTTTCCCGCGGGCTCCAAACTCTATTCTTCATAGTTCTGGAGCTCCTCTTCTTTGCAGTCGGCGAAACCCTCTCCTGCCTCTCCTAGGTCGGATCCATCGGTGTCGATGTGCGAAACGTGTCCATGTTCTTTCCTGTGGTATATTCAATTTTATAAAGATTCTATAGGAATTCAAACAGAAATCTTACGTATTCAATTAATTCTAGAACGAACTTTAGATTCGATGCAGTCGCCTTTGCATCAAATCCAGAAGTAAACAAAAACATCTTTCAAATGGAGTGCTGGTCGATTTACACTGGTCATCAAAAATAATGTTAAAGACAACTTTCCAATTGTATTATGAATTGCATTATGATCATGTTTTATAATGATCTATTGGTCCTGCGTAAACGGCATGATGCTTTCCACCACTGCTGTTTACTGGATGGAATCGTCTTCTGGACATACGGTATGCGTGATAATCTAGTTTACCCTGCTATTCTGGTGCTTAAAACTTTATACAGTTTGTTAATATTTCATAATTTCAATATGATTTCATCCACCAAAACGGCTACAACTTCATTTCAAGCATAATGTTTGAAAAAAATCCTCAATTTAAAATGCGCACCCTTTTAGTAAAAAGAAAGTAACAAATTTCACAACAAAAAAGTTGAATTTTACGATCATTACAAATCTAAACGCTTTCGTGGACTAAACTTTTAATTGCATTATTTTCTTGGGTTTGAAATAACATTTCGAAATTGATTTCGTCTTGGAACGATATATCCAGCCTAGGGTGTTATTGATTGTTACGATCGATTTTTCCTGTGAGGAAATATTTGACGTCTCTGAATGAAAGGCAGAAAATCTATTCGTCACTTGAATTGACAATATGTGTTTCAAAGAATTTCATTAAAATGAAATATCTCAATTTAAAAAGAAAACACTCAAATTTGGGTTGATTTTACGCAAAATTGAGTTTTTTCCATACAAAATTCGGATTGTTGTGCTAGGTATTTTCATTGATGTACAACAGTTTTATGGCAACACATAGAACTTACAAGAGACGAAGAAACCTAACAATAAGCCAGGTGTCGCACCTAGCCTTGAACCTTTGCCTTAAATCCAAAGCAACATATGAAATGGACAAGATGTCAATCGCAACCGAAATTTATCTATAACAATTTTACTTATATATCTATTGAAAATTGAATATCAATAACATAATCGCATGTTCCTAGCGAATGAAATTGGTCAGGAAAACATTTGAACACAAACGAACTTTCGCCATTATCATTTGTCGATCCATGCTTAAAAACTGACTCCAAATTCAGTAATGTGTAAACATCCATAATAAAACATGCATATCACAATACAGAAGACGACAGCAGCTGTTAATATTATGAACTATTTATATTCAACGTCTAGTAGAAAACCCACTAATGTACAATTTTATTTTACCTTGGGATTTGGTTACTCGCCATACTCGCAAAGAGTAACTTGCTCACTCTCCTGAGAATAATGACGTCATACTCACTGCGAGTATTACTCTTTACGTGAGTAATACTCGCAGTGAGTTATGACGTCATACTCTCGCGTGAGTAAGAGTAATGAATGAGTAACTCACAGTGTGAGTATTACTCGCAAACGAGTACGAGAGTGAGTATTTTTTTACTCGCGAGCACGAGTTTCCCAACGCTGGATGAGTGGCAGGGAGCGATTTGTACGGTGTCAAACAACTGTTTTTTTATTATAAATTTACATGGAAAAGAAGATGACCTCGTCGAATTTTGAACGAAAAGTTAAGACTGTTGAATATATGCAGCTATTTAGCGTCCCAACATGTTGATTTTTTTTCTTGTATGTATGTATGTAGGTAGCCACCAATCCTTGCTTGAGTCTTGCTCTGCATGCGGCTCCACTCAACAGTACGGTCAAATTTTATTACCAATCTGCATTCAACATATCGCTGTATGAAGGGCCAAAAGGGGGGTGGCGGACCCGTAAGTAGAAACACTTACGCGAAACCCGCGGGAAATAGAGAGTCTCCTTCCAGCCATATGATCCAACACATTGAGTATTAGAATTTGCAATACTTGTCGAGCTTTCCACGGAAAGGTTTGTTAAAAGAAGGGCGCGTCAAATCTTTTACAACTGTTGGAGAGAAAAGTACTAGACGCGAACGACTAACATTTTTCCTCCTGACTCCGATTGGCACTCCACTTCATTGTCCAGTTGTAAATTCAATGATGCCCTGATGCCCCCTCCCTTCCCAGTAGATTGACAATGTTATATAGTATAATAATGTGATGTAAAAATAATATGGTATATGAAAAACATAATATAATATAACAAAGCATAATATAATATAATGAAACATAATATAATGTAATATAGTATTTATAATCCGCCAACCCAGTATCCTGAAAATGATTAATGCTATAAGTGGACACCGGACAGGGCATATAGTAATAATTCCATATAACAAAAGTGTAAAACAAAGGTATGCGTCACGATCAGTGCCTCCACTTCATTGTCCTGTTGCAACTTGAATTATGCTTTGGAGCACCATTCCATTATATTGTAATATAGTTAATCGATTTAAAGTTTGAAATAACTCAATACAATATAATGTAATATGATATATAAGTTATAATATATTATAATAAAACATAATACAATATTATAAAATACGCCAACTGTATCCAAGTATCCTGAAAATGATCAATGCTAGACATGTATGTGTATGTATGTATGTAGGTAGCTACCATCCTAGCTTGAGTCTTGCTCTGCATGCGGTTCCACTTAACAGTACAGTCAATTTTCATTATCAATCTGTATGAAGGGCCAAAATGGGGTGTGTCGGGCCCGTAAGCAGAGACACTTACGCGAAACCCGCGGGAAATAGAGAATCTCCTTCCAATAATATGATCCAACGGAAATTATAATGAAACTTGCAATACCTGTCAAGTTTTCCACGGGATGGTTTGTTATATCGTCAAATCCATTACAACTGTTGGGATATAAGAACCCATCTACAAGGATGTTACGGTTACTTCAACCCTTGACTCCGGCTGGCACTCCACTCCAATGTCCAGCTGTAACTTCAATGATGCCCTGATGTACCCTCCCAATATCACCCATGTTATATGATGCAATTAAATAATTATTATGTGATAAAATTTAATACAATAATTTAAAATATAAAAATATATAATAACTCATGCAATAACTCGATGATTTGACCTAGAATCGTTGAATATGGATGATTAATATTAAATAAATAATAACAAGCCTGAAACAAATACGATGATAATGTTTATACTAAATGTTTACGACTGCTCCCTGCAATGTATTGCTGATATATCCTGCAAAAAAAACATGGATTAAAAATAACATTTGCAGTTCCGATGGTCATTGGAAATGGTGCAGAAAATCTGTAATAAATATTTGAAATAATGGTTAAAATTAGCAACATAGCCAATGACTATCATTCTCACATATAATTCTGGTGTGCAATCTAACTATAAAATTTTCATATTATTTAATGAAACGAAGTAATTGTAATAAAATATATAAAAGTGAAAATTATGTCATTATATGGTTGATATGGATATTGATAATACTTTAATCTAATATATATGATAGATCCAATCTCATAACGTACGTATGTTACATTCCAAAAAAGCGCTGCATACATTTTGTAGAGAGGAACGGCATGCTGAAACATGAAGAGCAGTGATTGAGTTAGTATCCTCGATATGCACACACCATTATGCTCCTGGAAGTAGGAATTGCAGACGGTTCTTTCAATATATGCAATCAAGCTATTTCATTATTATATGTTACAAATGAATAGTAGATTTAACAGTAAATATATGAAAATAATAGCAAACGGAATGATTTAGGTGGAACAATATGGACAACAGGCTAACGGAAGATTGTTTCATCTTTGGATTCAGCCATACTTTGTTACACTAGTTTAAAAATAGATCAAATAATAAAGATAAATGCCCATTTTTTATGTCGAAGACCGTAAAAGATTGTTGAGAGAGCTAGTATAAACAAAGTTCAATGAGAAACGATTTGTTGATCTTATTTCTGGTCCAGTTAAGCTACTCACGCAAACATAACAAAGCACCTATACCAGATAAATATCTGAAACCTAAAACAAATTCTTGTATGCTCCGATGCTGTAAAGGTAACGGCTGAATTATACAAAATTTACAGTTGTAATGTGCTAAAATGTGAATATTAACTCTGTGATACAATTATTCTTACGCCTCTAATGATGAATTTAAATTATGGACGTAACTTTTGAACGTTTCCATGATGTATGTTTCACGAGTATGAAGGCGAAAAATAAAATAAGGCTATCCATGAGGACTTTCCGCGATAGGACTGACAGCTCAAAGTGTGAATGCAACCGAAACGAATGAGTAAACAAAGCATGCGAGTGTTGCCGGAGCTTTACATTTTCCTTTGTAATCGAACGGTCACTCCGATCGTGAAACGTCAAAAGCTCTTGGCAAACAAAAAACCAGCTGATCGTAGCTGTCTCATGGATTGCCTTATGGATCAGGGAAGCACATCTGTGAAATCGCGCTGTTAAGGCGACACGGGAGACCATGTCTTTGTGGAAGCAAATCTCGAGTTTTAGTGAACCGATGAAGCTGAAAATGTATTGGGTTGTGCACTACATATATAGAATCATAGTGATACATTTTTCGCATCGATATATGGAGTGGTTCTTGGGATTTCCTTCTTCAAATGGATTGGGTGATTATGATGACGTCCCGTGCGGCCTTAAGAAAATCCCTACAAAGTGAATGAGTGAACCACGCATTTCACTACAATGAGAATATATACCGAGGTGAGGAAGAAGACATTTAGTAGGTATGCGACACTACAAGCGAGCGAGCTCCCATAAGAAGCCCCGCAAATCAGAGACGCAGTCATTCCCGTTTACGCCTTATCCCCTCACCAATACACAGCCATTGCTTCTTCTTCCACACATTGGTGTCATTGATATCACCTCACTTCCATGATAAATTATGATCAACGCAGATCACTACTGCGTGCCACCAGTCCTCTCCTTTACTCCACAGCTTCGACAATACATAGCAAACAGCGACAGTACTATTTACTATACACAAGCACAGCGTGGAAAAAAACCAGTGGCTCGCAACTATGATCCACGCCACCCAAGTAAATCCAGAACATTGATTTATGATGATGGTGAAACAGCAATCGTACAGGCCGAGATCCAACATAAAACCTTTAAATACTACTAAGCATTTCAGTGCACTTAATGTATGTTATAAACATGTAATAACTGAAGTATGATTACGTTTATTGGAGAAATAATGCTGCCAAGGCGTGAAACATTATATTTTTTGGAAAACAAATGTAACTTTTGAAATAATACTTATCTTGGTGCCCTATGTTACTGGTTGCTATGTCAACATGCTCTCTTCGGACCGTTCAGTGACACTAACGAAGTGGCATTCTGCAATATTTTGACACGCACTCTCTCGGCAGCGACCACTTCCTCCGGGATTCCCTACATGCAAACTTTTGTATTGACCCCCTATTCCCCCTCTTCAACATGTAAGACTGAAAACTGCTGTTAATCATTAGAATCATCTTTTTCTTCCTCACACACACCTATTCAACTTCTCCACACGTCTTTCTAACATCATCCAACGCAAATAAAAACCAAACACCAACCTACAACATAACACGCACACTCTCTCCCTCTCTCAACGGCACAACTCGCACACTCTGAAAACCCAACAAGCGCAGTTTTTTTTTTTTCATCAAAATGCCACGGTCAATTTCTTGCGTCGAAAATCAATTTGTTGTCACACTGTGATATTTTCACAAACAGCAAAAGCTTCCACAAACTGAAAATTATAAAATCCACACATTTTCACTCCACTAATCGCGACCGGAATGTCAGAAAGCACACTTCGAAACCGGACCAGAAAACTCGACACGTCCTCACTCGATCTAATTGGAAACC
This sequence comes from Aedes aegypti, assembly GCF_002204515.2. Lineage (NCBI taxonomy): Eukaryota > Metazoa > Arthropoda > Insecta > Diptera > Culicidae > Aedes > Aedes aegypti. The sequence goes on from NC_035107.1 coordinate 132,851,384, forward strand.
AAACTGTGACTTGAAAAAAAAAAAAAAAAAAAAAAAAAAAAAAATGAAAAAAAAAAAATGAAAAAAAAAAATAAAAAAAAAATGATGTTGATTTTTTTTCTTACCTACTTAATATTTGATAGGAATATTTTTCAAATCCGACCTGTGCACGTGGATTTTTTTTTATAACTTCATTCATAGTTTATCAATCTTCATCACGCGTAATGAGTTAATTAATATAATTTGGAAATTGGGTTTTTACCAGTATTTTTTTTAAACTGGACTTCCGTGCAACCGTCCATTAGAAGCGTTCATTTATATCGCAGTGAGCGAGCGAAATGTGCCGGCACTTCCCTTTATTATTCATGTGGCACACCAAACAAATGCGTATCGGCAATTTTTCGTGATAGCGCATCATTATTCATTGCCAGCTTTTGACCTCACCTTGATTTTTTCGATATAGTCATATAATGTGGGTTTTGTCGTACTCCGATACTAGTGCATTTATAATGGGGCTACAGTTCCGTCATTCATGCTACTCTTTGATGTCCTGAACATAAAGTTCCGATAACCTGTGCTGAAAACCAAAATATACTCAAAACGTTATTGTTACGGATAAAATCATTTTTAAAAATGAAAAAAAGTGAATCCAGAACTGCGAGAATTTATATCACACTCGGCAACGGTTAGTTATGATGCGAGGGTTGCACTGAAACCTGACAATAATTAATCAATATTAATTACAAATACAAGCAATAAAATGATAGCCCGGTTGTGATGACACCCACGTGCTGTGCAATTGGTAAGGCTCATGGATAGCATTTTTGTTGTTGAAAATTATGATTATGCAAGCAAAAACTTCAATATATTATTTGATCATCAATTTTTAAGTGCTCATCAATCATCTTTCGAGATAAAACAGCACAAAATCTTATCACAGCAAGACAGAAATGAATTTATGTCTTCTGAATGGGGCCTTCCTTCTGAGATATATGAATTCCAAATTTCCAATGCTTACTAGTTCCTTCTATTGAAAAATTATCGATTCAATAAACACTTTATACTACACGAAAAAAAAAAATGTGTTGTAAAACTACAATTTTGGAGAGTTCATTTATGCGCTCGCACCGACAATTTTCGACAAATTCGCTTGATTCTACCATGTCTGCAATCGAATTCAAATTGATGAAAATGATTACTGTCGAACGTACCAGTAAGGTGGTGGGGTGTATCTGAAATGCGGCTACAAAGCAAAGCCATGCTGAAGGTGTCTTGTTTCGATCCCCGGTCGGTCCAGGATCTTTTCGTAATTGAATTTTCCCTGACTTCCCTATGCATAGAGCATCGTACCGTTTTGATTCATATTACGGGCAGCTTCAAATTCCGGACACTCTACTTTGTATGGGATACATTTCACATAAAATGCTTCAATTTTTGTAGTTCAAAAGTTCACATTTTCGAGGCTCGTTTCATTAAACTTTTTCCACAAAAATCTATGCAAATTTATAATGAGCAACTGCCTAAGGCGTCTCTGTAGTGATTGAATAATTTCAATTGATGATTTGATTTTTCTATTAATGATTTTCATGAGCTGTCCGGAATTTGAATCAAAGTGTCCGGAATAAGGGGCAAAAGTGAGGAAGCGTTCGGAATAAGAATCATTAAAAGGCCATACATTTCGATCTTTTTTAAATTATTAAGTTGCGGATACGTATTCTTTACCCACTATTCGAAAGTTAAGGGTTTCCGAAGCACGATAACGCTGAGGAATCATACAGATTAATTTAATTTGTATGATCCATACTGTGTTATACTTCCCTGAGGCCTTAAGTGTCCGTAATATGAATCAATGCGGTACCTGCCACACGATATAGGTACGAATGCGAAATTGGCAACTTTGGCAAAGAAAGATCTCAGTAAATAATTGTGCTAGTGCTCATTGGACACTAAGTTGAGAAGCATAATTTGTCCCAGTGAGGACATAATGCCAAGACTAAGAAGATGTGCCCTGGTGCTATGAACGACTCCTCATTTACATAATCGAGCTTTTTCAATATAGGTATTATCAAAATATGTAATTCACCAATCACATTACCACCGTTTCCAATCTGGATTACATGACACTTGAAGCACTCCGTTTGCTTTAAATAATACTACGCCTTGAAGCACGCTTTACGCATTGCTTCCTGTTGAGCACACGTAAATTCATCGCAATTTTGTCGGTAAACATTTGATAACGATCACTCAACAGTGTTTGCGCTCCCCAGTCAGTTACGTACTACTGGCAGCAGCACGGTGAAGATATGGCGGGCGTGCATGATGGCAGCCGAAGCAAAGAAGGTAAACTCGTAAATTTGTAATCTGAGTTCAAACATAGCCGGCTCAGTGTCACATGTGCTGGAATTTAACTTCGTTTGGCAAATTTTTGCGCCACGGAAAATGAATTTTCATCCTGAGTATGAATATTCCATAGGTGGGGAGGATAGTATCGTGAAAAAGAGTAAACATTTTCTGCTTTAAAGCTGGTGAGATAAAATTTGAAAAGTACTAATATGTGGACACATTTTCTAATATTCACTGAAATCTACTGTGGTAGCTTCTGATGAAATATAGATCATTGTGAACATCATTGTGGAGACTCATGTTGTAACCCGTTGGTTGGTCTTTGAATACTTCTGAGGAGACCTCTATGAGGACTTTTCCCACCGGGTTTTGTCCGCAACGCTTGAAAACACCGAAGGCTTTCAAGTCAGCCTTTGCGTCCACGCTTCGAGCGCCTAGAGAGCCACCGGAAGAATTACCGAAATGGTTTATACAGGCCTATTTGGTTTCCGTATGCAAGTTACGGGAATTAAACTAGTTACGTAGTCCGTAAAACACCCTATTCGCAGCCGCAATTTGCCTTTTCACTACACGGGAAACGTCATTGTCACATGTTACATGTCACAAGTGTACCAAGGTATTCTTCACCAAATTTATTAAATGAGCAAGTTGACTCGTGTATAATTCAACAAAGAACGACATTTTATTGGCAAGGTTGAGCGAGTGTAAGGTACAACGTATAAAGGTACAAAATGAAAGGTTGGCAAGTAAGTTCATCACAAGGTACACATCAAAATAGGTATTGATAATATAACAAAATTTAAACAAAGTCCCATCAAAGAATACCACAGCACCAACGCCACTATGCCTACATCTATCTCTATCTGCAACCATGTACATCGTTTTGGTAGAATTAATGGTCAGGCTAAGTAGCATGTGCAACCGTGTGATGCAGTTTCTCTGCAGGACAGACCTCCTAATAGCACCCTCAAGTGCAATGTTGGACAGTAAGTGCGTCTCCCTGTTTCAATCCGTCTAACGTCACAAATGAGGTTGACACCTGGTCTACATCCAGCGTAGCACGTATCAGTGTAATTAGTTTCACCGGAACACCATGTTCAGACATTACCTGCCAACTGCGACAGTTCTTTTCTTTTCACTAAATCGTACGTCGCACAGAATTCGTGGTCATAATTTCAAATTTAAAAATTTGAGGTTTTTAATCCCGATATATTTTTTATACATAGGTAATAGTATGCCGCTTGTTCTGGTTACATTGAAAAGACGTCAAAAATGTTGAAAAAATATGATAGCACTTAAAAAAAGAAGGGCTTTCTTCTTCTTTCTGGCGTTACGTCCTCACTGGGACAGAGCCTGCTTCTCAGCTTAGTGTTCTTATGAGCACTTCCACAGTTATTAACTGAGAGCTTACTTATGCCAATGACCATTTTTGTATGTGTATATCGTTTGGCAGGTACGAAGATACTCTATGCCCTGGGAAGTCGAGAAATTTTCCCACTCGAAAAGATCTTCGACCGATGGGATTCAAACCCACGACCCCCAGCTTGGTCATGCTGAATAGCTGCGCGTTTACCGCTACGGCTATCTAGGCCCCAAAAAAGAAGGGTTTTCAATTATTTTTTCATTTATTTTCATTATATAGTTATAATTATGATGTTTTTGTGATAAGTTTTGTAATATTGTTGGAAAATTTATCATGACTTTTTCATTTTTTAATACAAGAATAGTTTCCGCACAAAATTTTCTAGAAAAAAATAGATTGGAATGCAACTGCATTGGCATTGTCCAATCTAGTGAAAGCTTCAGCTTAAATTGGCAGGACTTCATTTAAATTCGTCCAGTTTTCCTTCCATTGACGGTATTTTATGACAAAGAACGAAAATCTCTGTATTTATTAACGATATGAATAAGAATAGGCATGATAAACATCTTCAAACTTCTTGTTCATGCTGAGAATAATTCAGTGTTTTTGAATGTATTACAAATTGAATAAAAATCTCAAGAAGTTGAAAAAATCTGTTTTCTAAGTAAAATTAAGGGATGATTCAGAACACATTTATTAGAGAAAATCAAAAATCACTATCACCAAATTTTCTTAAAATGCACTTTGAGATTTGCTTATTCAAGTAACGGGAAAAGTTTTTGATTTCACTTGCGCCATTTTGAAATGTTACGCTTGGAGAAGTGGGTGAAAAAACTACAAAATCGCTTATATCTTTTCATATGATAATTTTAGAGGTATGAAGTCTTTAGAGAAAATGTGTATTTTGCTTATATCTAAAACTCTTCAGAACATAGTAGGCCTGAAAAATTGATATTTTTGTTAGTATTGAGGAAAAACCGATTTTTGACCATAAAGATCTAAAGTGACCTATATCTCTAAAACTATCAGATATAAAAAAAATGAAATTCTACAATGTTTTCATATTTTCTATAATCTTCAATATTGTAGAACACTTTTTGTTGCGCTATCTTTAGAAATAAAAATTTTGAGATCGAATTTCGAAAGTTATGAAATTTGGCGCTTAGGACATTTTTGCATATAACGCGCCTTGACCAGACAAACAAATGTTCAGAAGACACTAAAGCCCTATCTCTTATATTTTTCAAGTTATTAATTTATTCCACTTTATTTCGTTCCGTGGACCAATGTGCAATGTTGCAAATGGGCAAAATTTTTCGAAACCAGTTTAAAAAAAATCAGAGGGGGTTGTGTACAAGACACGACCGCATGACGTTAACTACGCCAATTGATTTTCTGCATTTGAATTTTAGTCGATTGTCATAGTTGCAGCCTTCCTATAGTTCGAAATCTAACATCATATCATGACGGTCGCAACATTTTAGGTTTTCAATTGACACCCATTATATTGCCGTAATACGTAGTTAACGTCAAAAGAAGAAGGCGCAAAGAAGCAGGAATCGGTCTGCTTTTATGGTGCACTTGCCAACCCAAAAGAATCGTGGGTTTGGTTGCGTAAGAAAGGGGTCGATATTTTACGAATTTTCGACAGTCTATCGTCAAAAATGAAAAGTTTTCTCCATTTGAGTAAATGTTGTATAAATTTCCGACCAATTGGTTGGAAAATATTGAAAATCTACCGATAAATGGCTGAGTTAATAGTATTCAAAATCTTACATAATTTCGTGACGGTCGCATTATTTTAGATTTTCAATTGACACCCAGTATATTGCCGTAAGACGTAGTTAACGTCAAAAATCAGTTGTTTTTCATTAATAACATGATTATTTCTAAATCGTTTTACTATTGAAACAATTAACCAACTTTTGGATATATATGATAAGTATGGAATCATATTCCAGTATATATTTAATTGTATTTTTCTGATTCGGTTTGTCAAAATTTCGTAGAAAATCAATGAATTCTGGAGATACCGTGGGAAAGCGTGGGACAAAGGCTCAGAAGAGGCTAGGTGTAGTCGTTTTCAGAATTTGGTTTCGAAGCGTGTTTGGCGGAATCATTCGGTATTTCACATACCGTTAGTAGATAGACTTCATACCACTTACGTCGGGATTTTACACACAGTGAAGAACACACTTAGTGGTAGAAAACTATCCCGCCAGAACTCTCAACACACATCCGATACCATGGAGCATACCGAATGATCGACCAAATCATAATCGTCAATATTTTTGACTGTAGATGTTGACAATAGTCAGTTTTTGAATTTTGTTATCGTTAGTAGTGTGTAGTGTAGTCAGTCCCCCTAGATTTTTAACAACCCAATGTTAAATGTGAGTTTGTTAGTAACAAACATTTGTAATATTTGTAATTTATCTAATGTTTTCAAATATTTGTATTCTTTTAAAAACCAGGGCATTACAAGAAGCTCCATCTCTCCTGAAGAATTCAACGTTAGGCGACGAGAGACGGTTGACTGCGTATGTTTATTGTATAATGTAAAATTCGTCTATGTTTCTAAAATTATGTATTCAATTTTAGTTATAGATTTAGCCGTTTTAATTTATAAGACTGAGAAAGCCATAAGGTTACAAATTTGTACTAAAATGCATAAATTGTATTCTACTTTCTTCATCGACATTCTTCAATTCAGTGCCAACTGCAATGTTGTATATAACAATCTTTGTGGGATATTCTTCTACAAAGAAATGATAAATTGATCTCCATTTACTCATGTTGAACCATATGCCGAAACTCCAAAAAGTTTTTGGAGGACCTTAATTTGCACACATTCTAGCCTGGTTAAGAACCCAAATATATCGAAAATATCTTAATGATACTAAAAGAGCATAATTTCACTAAGTAATGAAAAAAATCATACACGTATGTAGACTCCAATAGGCAAAACCTCGTTTTACACACTGATTCAATTTACGAATCCCCGATCTGGTTCGTAAATTGAGGTTACAGTGCTGCCGTTATACGCATAATTGTCCCATGTTCCAAAACATAAAACAGAGAAAAACGCGATTAAAGGTATTAGCTCATTTATGCTCCGTATTGATAAACGTTATGACAAATTTGAATAATTTCTTCATAACAATATAAGGCAATGGGTGATCTTTATAGTCAAGATTTGATTTTAGCGAAAGAGTTTGAATTTTGCTATGAAATTCAAAGGGAACGGTTATGCCTAGAAATATCGTGTTTTGGATGAATTTCTTCGCATAAGAGTCCCACTGACTGTAGCAGGAAGATTTTGGAAAAGCACATTGGTCTTGATGGTAGCTTTGACGTTAATTCTATATCTAAAGTGCAAGATGTGTATTGTAAAGTCTATGTTGAGGATCCAATTGAAGGCTCATGTGGCATGTAGCAAAGTAGAGTGGGTATGTGAATGAATGTGGTCATATGATAGACGAAGAAAAGGTGACAGTTAGGCAGAAAGCGAGACCTAGAAAGAGACTTTTTTTAAAAGTTTTATAAAAATCGTTAACAGGAATACAACTTCGCATCGCACAAAAAACAAGCGACATGAGAAATGTGATTTAGACATGAAGTCGGAAATTCCGGAACATCTAAAGTTTTTGGTGGCCAAACTACATGACCAAGCAAATTAGTGAAACTTTATTAAATTTGCCATTAAATGCTAGCAAATCCAATTTCATCCATTTTTGTTTTCAAAATGTTTCAAGCATTTTGATTTAGACGAAATTTCGCCTTTTTCAATCATTATGCCTATAGTCTTAGAACACTATGATGTGAAACAGGCAATGTTTTACATGAAATGTAAAGCCAAGCTAGAAGATGATATGGAAACGATTTTACACAGTTCAATGAAACCTATAAATTTAACATTTTATTAGACATTGATGCTAAGAAATACAAAGTAGGTCAGTTATGCACAGAAATTCAGTAGCGAGACAGTTATGCGTAGAAATTAAGTAGTGGGACAAATTGACTTGGAAAGCATTTCCAGAGTAAAAAAACTGTTCATTTTGTGAACAGGTTGACGCTTCTAAAGAAAATTGTCTACCTTTAGGCGTTTAATATTGTTTATTCTGTAATTTGCAAAATTTTATCATAAAACTGACCGATTTATCAACAAGTTGTGAGATTTCTGACAATTGATTCTTCACCCCGGAATCAAAAACATCACTTTTTGATTTCTAAAATTTATTTTTGTTATTATGATAACATTCAATTAAAATTTCGTTTTCATAATTTGATAACCATCCAACCAGTACAGGTTTCAAGAATATTTGGATGATGATACATGCATCCCTCAAGATATTCTAGAAAAAATCGTTCAAAAATAATCAAGTTCACTCGGTATCCCAAGACGATCCGGAATAACTCCGGAATCCCTTGGATCATATTCCCAAGATTTGCGAACCACAAACAATCCAGAAAGCATCTATAAGCAAAAAAGTTATGCACATTTTAGCCTGAATCTTCAGGTCATTCTATTATTCTTAACTTAACTCGCTGTGGCTCTCTTTACGCTCATGCGTTTCACAGTCTCCTTTTAAGGGCGCTTCTTTAACCCATTATGGTATGAAGCTACAGGGGATAGGCAAAATGATTGAGATAGGCAAAATTTTGCCCAAATTCAAATGCTTATAACTTTATGAAAAATGGATGAAATTGGATGCATCTGGAAGCAGTCGACGGCAAATTTGGTCCAGTTTTAGGAACTTCCTTGGCCATGCATATTCGCCACTGGACACCGGAGATGTTCCGGATTTTCTGAGGTCATGTCCAAATGTCATTTTTTCTGTCGCTTGTATTTTTGTGCGGTGTAAAGTTAGATAGATGTTTGCAATTTTCCTAGAAACTAGAACTAATAGAAAGTTGAATGCCACCGGACGCATTAAGATTGGTTGGAAATCTTCAGAAATATGACCATTTCCGTAAAACTGGTTCCGGAAAGCATGGTCAGTCATGTTTGTATTTCCAATCATGTAAATATTATCCGGAGCTATATCCAAGCGGACATCAACCTTAAAAATGATGTTTCCTGCAGCGTATTCAGAACCATTAGATGCACAGACCACTCTATAGAAGGTTCCAGGTGCCCTGGGGGAAGTGGTCAATTATGAACATATCTGGAACCATATCAATATGGGCATCAAACTTCATGATTTTCAAAGGTTATGCTTTCCGAAGCATTTCCAGCACCACCGACTGCCATGACCACTTTATAGTAGATTCCAGGTGCCCCGGGGATGTAGCCAATTCAAAACATGCCCGAAAACACATCAATATGGGTAAAAACATCAAGATTTTTGAAGGTGATGCTAATAGAAGTATTTACAGCGCAACTTATTTATACGACCACTGTATAGTAGGTTCCATGGGCCCTGGGGGATGAGGTCATGTTTCGAGTTGGCCACATCTCTAGGAGCCCCTGGAATATACTATAGAGTGATTATTATATCTTGTGGTTCTGAAAATGCTCGCCATTTTCCAAGTCACATGGATCTTACTGTTTATGGTAGAATGTGATTCTAAACAGATGAACGGAAATGTTCCGAATTGGCCACATCCCCCGGGGCACCTGGAACCTACTATAAAGTGGTTATGGCAGCCGGTGATGCTGGAAATACTTCGGAAAGCATAACCTTTGAAAATAATGAAGTTTGATGCCCATATTGATATGGTTCCGGATATGTTCCTAATTGACCACTTCCCCCAGGGCACCTGGAACCTTCTATAGAGTGGTCTGTGCATCTAATGGTTCTGAATACGCTGCAGGAAACATCATTTTTAAGGTTGGTGTCCGCTTGGATATAGCTCCGGATAATATTTACATGATTGGAAATACAAACATGACTGACCATGCTTTCCGGAACCAGTTTTACGGAAATGGTCATATTTCTGAAGATTTCCAACCAATCTTAATGCGTCCGGTGGCATTCAACTTCCTATTAGTTCTAGTTTCTAGGAAAATTGCAAACATCTATCTAACTTTACACCACACAAAAATACAAGCGACAGAAAAAATGACATTTGGACATGACCTCAGAAAATCCGGAACATCTCCGGTGTCCAGTGGCCAATATGCATGGCCAAGGAAGTTCCTAAAACTGGACCAAATTTTCCGTCGACTGCTTCCAGATGCATCCAATTTCATCCATTTTTCATAAAGTTATAAGCATTTGAATTTGGGCAAAATTTTGCCTATCTCAATCATTTTCCTATCCTCCGTACCGTTTTGATTCATATTACGGACAGCTTCAAATTCCGTACACTCTACTTTGTATGGGAAACATTTCGCGCGAAATGTTTCAATTTTTGCTGTTCAAAAGTTCAATTTCAAGGCTCGTTTTAGTAAACTTTTTCCATAAATATCTTTGAAAATTTATATTGCCCAACTACCTTAGATGTCTCTTTGGTGGTTTAACGATTTCGATTGATGATTTGACTGTTCCATCAATGATTATCATGAGCTGTCCGGAATTCGATTCAAAGTGTCCGGAATATGAGGCAAAAGTGAGGAAGCGTCCGAAATAAGAATCATCAAAAGGCCACACATTTTGATTTATTTAAAATTATTGAAGTTGCGGAAGCGTATTCTTCACCCACCGTTTGAAAGTAAAGGGCTTTCGACGCTCGATAGCGTTAAGGAATCATACAGAATGATTTATTTTGTATGCTCTATGCTGGGTTATATTTCCCTGAGTCCTTAAGTGTCCGTAATATGAATCAAAACGGTACATGCTCTCATTTCGCTTATGCGATTTTCCCTCTTCAAGGGACTTCATCCCAATTTCCTCCCATCTTTCCCTTCCCCTTCTTTTCCCATCGGATATATGATGCATTAGGCTGAAATATGGCAATGGCACAAATCTTTCAATTGTTATTTTGTCGATTTTACAAAGAGTTATTTGAACACGAATCATGAAAACAATTATAATTGTTACTTGAATTACAGCATTAGTTGATCATGGAATTGGCACATCTTATATCTGGAATTGTTTAAACGTACCTGAAAAGAGAAGAGAAAGAAAACTTTAAGTTTGTGGCTCAAATGATTGAGTTTTAAGCGTAATGAATAAAACTCCAACATTGATGAACATGTGTGAAGAGCTAAAGATTTACATTATTCCGAACTAGTCGATATAAATTGTTGATGAGTCAAGTCAACAGATGTGGCCAAATTGCAACAGACGCATATTGACTGATGCTTTTATTACATGACACCGTGTACTACCGGGTACTTCCATTGGTTCGATTACTTTTTATTTGCACCCCGCTTATCTGTACATCGTTCAAATTGGTACAAACGTCAGCTAGCACAACGCAGTAAATCAAAATGGAACGCCATGAAATGAAGCACAGAATCAAAACAAAACAGCAAAAGAGGTAATCAGAAAGAAGGATGTAGGGTAACTGAGAGTTCAAATTCAAAACGAATTACAATGGTTTATGTAACGTATCGTTTGAATCAATGGGGTTGCTCGGTTCTTTACTTAACAATGTTATTTTCAACCCACGTAATGAAAGAAACAATGTCTTCTTCTTATTATTACGTCCTAACAGGGACAAAGCCTGCTTCTCAGCTCAGTGTTTTTATGAGCACTTCCATAGTTATAAACTGAGAGCTTTTTTTTCCCTAAGTTGCCATTTACGATTTGCATATCGTGTGGCAGGTACGATGATACTCCTTGTCCAGGGAATTCAAGGAAATTTCCATTATGAAATGATCCTGGACCGACTGGGAATCGAACCCAGATATCTTCAGCATACTTTTGCTTCGTAGCCGCGGACTCCAACCACTTGGCTGAGGAAGGCTCCAAACAATCTAAGTCTAAGATTTGTTTTGTTTTGTCTTCTGCTAGCTATCATCTAAGTTCATAGCGTGCTGCTTTAAACCATTGGAAGCCTTTTCCCTTCTGTTACTTAAAAAAAAAAACTTTGATTCTATAGCTACTGCACACTTCATAGTGCATAACTTCAACCTCACTCATCAATTTGCTCCCGAATCAGTGAATCCATCTTCCACCGCTTCATTCTGGCCATGGCCTACACAAAGAACACACATTATCTCCCATGAAATTAGCCCCACGCTCAACTAGCGCACATCATGAAGCGACAAACGAACACAACTTCCAATAGGACGTTTCCATTTCCTCATAATCTATTCATCACATGTTCTACTCTTTATCTTTTTATGCATGCACGTTTTTCTCTCTTCGTTACAGCTATGGCACCAATCGGAAGCGCTCTGCTGCCGGTTGTGCAGTTAGCAGAGCGTATATCCCTTCAGGCATACTTTCTGTTCTGGTTGGTACAAACGACGACATCATTCTTAGCCGCCTGCACCTACCTCTACATGGCATGCATCTCTACAGTTTCCGACCGACTGACGGCGAAGTCGCGTCGTCGCTCGCTGCATTGTGTGTGGGGGAGTCTCGTGCGCAGTCAGAAATCACGTGCGGAAGTATCATTTTCACTCACTACCTTTATCATTGCCGGCGTCGCAATCCAACTTGCACTGCAACTGGAACCCACCGGGACGACGCACAAAGGATTAACTAGAACAAATTCATGGCCATAATTACAAAATGGGCCTTGCTTAGCCGAGTGGTTAGAGTCCGCGGCTACAAAGCAAAGCCATGCTGAAGGTGTCTGGGTCCGATTCTTGGTCGGTCCAGGATCCAGGACTTCTCCTTAACTTCTTTTTAGTTAGAGGCTTTGTCTGGTTAAATTCTGTTCCTGGCGCAGTGTGCACGGTGTAATGTGCTCTATACAAGCTACAGGTACATGCGATGCAATAGTCGAAAGTTGTTCTTCGTGGGTTTCCCGGGAAAACTACTCAGCCCAACTCGCAACGCCGGGGACTGCCTCCGTGGTGACAAGCAGCAAATGATTACACTAGTAATTTACTTGGTTTCGCAGCAGCAGAGCAGCTCCAGTTACAATCAAAGCCGATTTGCTGTGAGCTTAAATCGGAACGCATTACTTTGTTTCATTTTTAGTCTGGCTGATTTTTGTTTCACAATAGTTTAATTAGTTTCGATACTCCTAAACTCTGAGCTTGTAATCGTTCGTTAAATATTCTATCGTAGAATTTAGTTACTCCCAAACAGATACAACCAAACATAGAGTTAATTTTTCATTTATGGGGACTATGCAGCTGAAAAGAAATATAATCGCCTATCTCAATGCGTGGGAATTTTTTAGCAAGAAATGCTCAAGAAAAGTATATTTCTGTGATTACAGTACGCTCTGGAAAAGAAATGTCTATTCAAATGGTGCTCACTGTAGAAATTTGTTTGACTATTTCTTCCACAGAAATTTTTACTTTTTTTGAGCGGTACGGCATACCTAGCATTGGTTACAAACTGCATTTCTCAGGGTAAGCTTAAGGTGATTTTGGGAAAATAAGCAAAATTTCTACTAAAATCACATACCAATAATTTAGAGAAAAGTCAAAAGGCAGCATATCATTTTTGTTGCGGAATACAGGCAATAAGCCCTTTTGATCTAAATTCTAAGTGATTGCTACCTATATCGACGATTGTTCGTGTATATATGGCTTGATCATCACCGATAGCATCAACCATGCATGCAATCGGCCGGACCAAACCCAAGACATGTTTGCTTGCGATACTTGTGGAATATGGTTCCACTACGCCTACTACGCCCACTACCTACGTGCGGAAGTGACAGGCTTGCACTTGCGATAAGCCATGGCAATGCGGCTTCTGCTCTAGCCGAGGCGATGGTAGCTCAGCAATATCGGTTAGCTCAGGTAGCTCCAATTCTCGTTTGCATTTGAGACATTTAGAAGAGTCAAAAGCGCTTGATGATCGTCTTCTACTACAGCAAGCTGAACGGGAACGAGCTTTTCTCTACGAGCAGCATCAACTTCTTCTTCTTCTTCTTTTTTCTGGCTTTACGTCCCCACTGGGACAGAGCCTGCTTCTCAGCTTGCTGAATAGCTGCGCGTTTACCGCTACGGCTTTCTAGGCCCCTACGAGCAGCATCAACTGGAAGGTGAGTCTTAGAGACATTTCAGAGGCAGTACGTGTAGCTTTAGAAGCCGGAACAGTGACAGAAGATGGCCTACAGGAATGAGGTACGAACCTGATAGGCGCGTCGACATCTACTCCCATTGCCTCCAGTGGGAACGTAGTTCTCGCGGTACCAGACACACGAAAGGTCTTACCCACACCGTCTCATGATCAGGAAATCGTAAACCATTCGCCTCTCATAAACCATAGCGTCGTTCAAACGGCCTCGATACTGCCACCAAAAAGTAATTTGCCATCACTAGTTGCGCCCATCGTGTCAGTAGCCAAAAACGGTCCCTCGATGCTGGTGATAATCGCTACCTCAAGCTATCCAATTGCGCAATCTTCCACGACGCCAATTCGTAACGTTGCTCACCAAGAACAGCAGAAACCACATCCATCACGTCAAAATAAACGTCAGCTTCCACCGACAATACAGTCAGGTCCAAAGGAGTCCACGTTGACAGTCTTTATCAACCGTCGTACTATAAGCAATGGTTGACAGGTCCCGTGTCGCAGGCTTCTCCATTACAGCAACCTGATTCTGGGTATTCCATGGTTCATACTCTGCCAGGTCAAGCTTCGAGCTCCTACCGCGGCTATTAAATACACAGCAATTGGCTGCGCGCCATGTGATATCGCGGGATCTTTTCAGGTGGTTCCCTAAAGTAGCCAATGTGTGGAATTCAACCAGACGAGAATTTAGCTAAGCTGTAAAAGAGCTTGATAGGTTCTGCCAGAGAGAAAGTTCAAAGTGTATTGGATTTGCCAGCGGCGATCCCAGAAACAATCGAAACACTCCGCAACGAATGCGGTCGACCAGAGCAGTAAGTTCATTGCCTGCTGGTGAAAATTGGACACGTGCCTCCTTCAAACGTCGTTAAGCTCGAAACGCTGACAAATTTTGGTAGAGAAGTCAGAAACTTGGTGACCTTCATCGAAGCTGCTAATCTGCAAGACCACTTCTAGAATTGGCAGTGATGAGTGAGATTAATTCTGAACCTGCGAAAGGTTCAAAATTCCGAGAATTTCCCGAATTACAGTCTAGGCAGCTACGACACTCTTAAGCACCATGTCTTCGTTGATGCCAGCTTAATGGCATACTGCGCTACGGCGTACTTCAGGATCACTTGGTAGCGGCTAAGACTAAAGTTATACCTCTACAACCTCAGTCGATTCCACGCAGCGAATTGTGTACCAGAGTAAGCAGAGTGAGGCTTCTTAGGAACATTCAGAAGAACCACTCAATACCAGTTCAGAAACGCTGCATGTGGACTGACTCAACAGCTGTTCTTGCATGGTTGAGAGCAGATCCTCGAAAGTTTCGTCAGTTTGTAGCTTTTCGAATTGCGGAGATCCAGTCGGACACTAGCGTTGATGGATGGCACTACGTCCCGACAAATCTGAACGTTGCTGGGTATCAAATGAGGAATCGGTCCATGTTTCGACCCACAAAGTCCATGGTTTCCAGGACCAGACTTTTTATACCAATTAGAAAGCGAGTGGCTGCGTCAGCCGATCGCAAGAAGAATTAAAAGCTGTCCAACATCACGCGGTAGTTCGCGATCCGACCACTAGTTGCAAATTAGTTTAAAGTTAAATACAGTTTCTTATATCAACGGAAGTATTCATATAACAATTGAAAGGCCATTTAAAATAGAGGTTTTTTAAGCAATAATACAGATTTTTGGCGAAGCATCGATGCTTGGCGACATAATAGCGAAGGGTGACGACAATTGTTTCTTTGCAATGCTGGTCGCAGGACTAACACTCTACAGTCAACTTTTGGCCGGCTTGCCAAGGATGATGCAATTTCAGCATGATGTAAGTGACAGCCGTAATTACTGAATTCCAGCATTCGACATCCCTGCACATCATCTGGATTACGGTCACCAGGCTTGATAGAAACTCCTCTGCGATGCAAAGAAGAGGCGATTTCGCCGTTTTTCTGAGATGAAAAAATCAAACTCAAAATTTTCAACACAGATCCTCAAGCGTTTCGAATGAGAGTGCAAAAAAAAAATGCGAGAATTTTTTTTTCAGGTACTCCCTCTCCCTTGTTGCGATGCTCACCTTTACTTATACTTCAAAAGGACTCGAGTCTGCCACCCGAACAAAGCAGTCTTCGGGGAGTTGTGAGAGCACCCTTTTTTGATGGAATTTTACTCTGTTGTGTTTTGTGCTGCATCTTCCTCGCTCATTTTTGTTGCCTCTCTGCTCACCTTTTTTTCGCTTCCTCGCAAAGAGGCAAAGGCAGCACGCTGCTCTAGAGTATTCAACCGAACTCTAATGATGTTGAGGAGAATTATCAAGCCTGTCGGCCACCTCGTGAGAGGTTCAAGGGCAGTGCTCTTGTCGTTGAGGCAATCAACAAGACTTCCTACGCGGTGACTCTCAGGAGAGTGAGAGAGGCATAAGGAGTTGAGTGAAAACGGTAAGAGCCAGGCACACGCAGAAGACCTCTTTAAATTCAAAAAGATCCGTCAATCAAGAGTTCGGCCTGCTGGGAGCTCGTCGCAAAGTAGCCGGGCTACTTTTAGCGTGGGTTAGGTTAGGTTAGCGTGAGAACCTTATCCTAGAAGGCAGTGATCGAATGTAGAGAACTGGATGAGATCATAACAGTAGACGAAGGGGGAGTACATTGTTGTCTCAAATGCAACCTGGAAGAAACAGCGCAGTTCATCCGGCCGAGGAAAGTGTACGGAGATATGCAAATAACGACGATCCGGTTACCAGTCGCAGCAGTCAAAAAACTCGTCAAGGCTGGTAAGTTCAAGGTGGAATGGTCGGTCTGCCCGCTGAAACTGATCTGTCGGGAGGCAAATTCGGTGGAGAGATGCTTCAGATACATAGATTTTGGCCACCGGGTTATAAACTGCAAAGGCCCGGACAGGTGCGAACACTGCAGGAAGGAAATGTGGTGAGAAAGATCATGTTCGCACTGTCTTAAGATTCCTAGGTGCATGCTGTGTAAAGCGGAGGATGGTAACGTCTATACGACGAGTGGCCTCAAATACCCCAAATATCATAAGACGAAGGGAGGCCAGTAAAGATGATGAAGATAACCCAGTAAACACAAACTCGTATACGATAGCGCATAAGAGTACACAAGTGGAGGCGATATGCGTACATGCGTCATAAGGCTACATGTAAGATGTACGTATATCGCCTCCAACTTTGTACTCTTATATACCATCATATACGATGGTGTGTTTACTGGGAACGCAGGTGCACCTCTATAATTGTAACGCACAACAACTGTTGTGGCAGTCGACAACGAAAACAAAGTGCAATCATTGCAGAACCGCATCTGGTTCCTCCCAATAATGGCTAGTGGGTAGCGTGCAGACAGCTAGATCGGAAGCCAGCATGAAAGAGACTACCTACCGGCTGGCCAGAGCCGCGTTTAAACGGGAGATGGCGACAAGGAGTTGTGCCAGGAAGCTGACGCAAATCCCTGGGGCAATACATATCCAGTAATGACGGTGAAGGTTAAGGGCTCAGTAACACCATCTGTAATGTGTCCTGACAAACTGAAATGAATAGTGCACGGTCTCTTTCCTACGCATGCTCGCACAGCGTAGTCGCTCTCACCATACGTTGACGTAAATGAAGAAAATGTAAATATTCAAGTTTCTAACGCTAAGCTGGTACCGGTTGCAAAATTCAATCCTGAGCAAAGCTCCAGATTCAGATGGTATCACTAACGTAGCGCTAAGGGCAGCAAACTTGGCGTTCTCAGATACATTCAAGACAGCGTTTTAGAAGTGTCTAGCGGAGGGCTGCTTCCCAGACAGATGGAAGGCACAGAATCTGCTGTGGCTGCCGAAACCGGGAAAACCGCCAGGAGATCCTGTTTCATATAGACCTCTGAGGCAACTCTGAGTAGTATGTAGCGTATCACCGGCTTGAGTCTTCGGAACGCTATTGAACCGGAAGCCATCCTCCAACCGAAGTCGCTGGACCGAGCTCGGCATCCAACTGGTCAACCAAGAGAGCTCGAAAAGCAGCAGCGGAGAACGAGTCGTCGTAGAGTAGCAAAGTGCACATGAGCATCCAATAGAAGTTCAACCGGGTTCTGACATGATGCCATCCTAAGAGGAGAATGCGTCGTCGCACAGAAAGCTGTGCAAAGCCCCGGCGAGATTTTAACTCCCAATTGGGCAAAACGAGTAGCCGCGGAGACACCGTAGAAATGTCGTAGTGAGCATCGTTTTTGACGACCTTAACCTCGAGCTGCGAACCAGCAGAACAACTAGAGGCTGAGACTCACTAAGTACATGACCCTAGCCCGATGAAGTTGCGTGATGTAGTTCCGGGGGAGATCGAGACATAGGAACAGTAGGGAAAGGTTTTTAGTGGTTAAGCGGGCGTCATCCCGGCTGTGATACACACGACCCTTTTAAAAAACTGTTCGATATGCGCTTGTTACTCTCAAGCACATAAGCCAATGCAACGTATAGTGCTTTCCAACCTTTTTTGATTCTGCTCGTTCCAAGTGATTTTTACCAGTTTGTTCCTTCTTACCTAAGCGTGGATAGAACCATGATGCCTGTCAAAAGCTTACGTTAACTGGCAAAAACTTTTAGTCATCATTCTCGGAAGCGCTGCTTTAACTATAGATGTTTTTCAGATTCCTAAAGGATCGCTTGGATACTATGGTGCAATCGTCCTTCAAGATAAGCGTTTTTTTCTAAGACTTGCATTTTTTGACTACCACTACCTTAGTCTTGTGATGAACCAGTACCAGTTTTCTAAACTTCATCCTTCCTCAACTTTGGAGATGCGCTGCGGTCAACTCTACTTCCTTCGTCGATTCACCATATAGCATAAGAGGGCTGTTGTCTGGGTCCGAAGAGTTGTTTCCATCAAAGATGGGTTAGATGTTGTCTGTTTTGTCTTTGAGAGCATTGACCTAGACCTAAAGGGCAGCGCTTGATTGTATCACGTTGATGTCGCTCGAGAAATTCTCTCAACAGGCTTGTATAACATCTCGGATGACATGCCGACAAGTATTACAATAAATGTGATTCTTTGCTACACATATTTCACATTATTTCAAAACTACACTCACTTCGGCCTTAAAGGTAATTATGTTTGTTAAGCACAGTTCATATTGGTTTCCGGGAACATTTTACATACCACATTTGTGCAAAAATCACATTACCTTTTATTGCCGTTGATATCACCGACGTCGCCATCTTTAGGGCTTCGCAAATACGTATCGTTTTCAGCTTAATTTTCAGCCTCCAGGAGGTTAATATACTTTCAGGGAGAGAACAACCAGTCCCCCACTTCTGCCTCATTTTACGATATGGGATGGAGCGAAGAAGCCAGTGCATACGCTTCGGAACAAAATCTGAAAAGTCGTCGTCGTCGTCGTCGTCGCGGCTATGGAGTACCTTCCTGCTGCGACTTGCAAATCGTACCTTCGCCGTGCTATTTCGTATACGTAATGGAAGCGTAAAAAAATTTACATAAGCCGATTGGAATAAGTTTCAACCGGGGCTAATCTTTTAATGGATAAAATTTGAATGCCTGGAGTGTGCAGTCGGGGAGGCAAGACCAGCAAAAGGTGTATCGAGCCGTACCGACTGATTGTTGGGGAGGAATTGATGCACCAGTCGCGCTACGGCACAATAACAATTTTTGTTAGTCGGGACAAAACCGTGCGAGCATAGGATTTGGATTTGGTGAATTTGAATGGAAGTTCGACTTTAAGCCTATTTTCTACTGAGCCAATTAGGCATTCTATCAGAACTTTTTGGGTTTAGAGTTTTGCTCAACGGGAAGCAGATTATGTGTTTTTGCTTTCAATAGTTCGTCGGGTGTCATTAACGCTCCAGCAAAAGCTTTAAAGAGGGGTGACAAAAATAGCACTGTGTGTTTAACAAGTTTCATCGGATGGTTCCATGCCTTAAGCAGCTCTATATCATACTGGAATTTTTAGATGTGTTCGTTTTAAAAAGTAAGGAAAGTTAAACAAATTTCAGACCTCTATCTTTTCACTTTCAAAGTTGTTGCTTCTGTATTGTATCGATTGGTCATAAATGACCCAAATCTCAAAGGATGGTTAACAAACATGTCCAACTATTTGAAAAAAAATGAAAGCATGTGTATATATTACACCAAAATCCAAATGTCTTTTACATTCACTTAAGTCGTGCAATAACTGATAAAACTCGTGAATTTTGTATAACGTACAACCAAGCGAACCATTATCGAAAATTGACAAATCATCTATCGCCGATTGTCAGTAGTCTTGTACCAATTTCGAAATTTTTCACTCTCCATCGGAACCACCATCAACAGGAACGACAGCAGTAAATTGCTTTCAAACCGGGGAAAAAATCGATATAACCCATGAATTTCCCACCGCACTTTCCCCGTCTAAGTTTACACTTTTGCGGTGGGAAATGTTGGAGGACAGCAATATGTTGGCATTTTTCACGTTTCCTCTTTATTTATTCAAAAGTCGAACAATGACTGTACTCGTGCTCTTTGCCTTCTGTACCGGCAGACCAAACCGACCAACAACTGCATCAGCTGCCAACAGTTCCTGCCTTCCATCAGTAGTACCTATCTGTACTGCACTAGCCAAAGCTGCAGTGTAGTGCGACTTTTTTAGACGCGACCTTATTAACCTATCCATATCGACCGAAAGCTCGAGCGCATACCAGAGCAGGATACCGTTCGATGATGATTCTGAATGGTTATAATTTTGCCATGCTCAATCCGACTCGTTATCATAGAGAGGCATGAGGAAGCTGAAAAAAAGGCAATCACAGCTTTGATTGTTCTGAGCAAACTGAAGTAAAACGAATACTATTCGATAAAACGATTCATCCAGCACCCTGGCTTGGAGAACTCGCATCACATCCTTTTTATGGCCCATCACATCGGTTTTGTAGTTTGTGAGAAAACTTGCTTCGCAGTAAATATGTGTCAACAGTTTTTGAAATTTCTTTCGAAGCATAACATTTGTTTTCTTAGAACATTATCAAGTGACTTTTTGTTATACGACTTCTTCTTAGATGATGTGGGTAAGATGTCTGATTAATCAGTTATGATTGTACAACTACTGCTAACTTGCCAGTATTGCTTTTGAAGAACTTCATATCTTTTAAAAGAAACCCTGATTAGGGGTCATGTACAAATTACGTCACGCTTCAAGGAGGGGGAGAGGGTCAGGCAGCGCGACAAGCCTTGCAAATGCCGAACACTGTGTTCATTTATATTTCGAACACCTAGATTCAAATTCCGAACAGCAAGAATAAACCGACTTCAAATGAATAATTCCGCAAATAAATATATCTGCGCTAGTTCTACTGGCCTCGAACTAGAGAATCATAGCTATCCCCGAAGTATAAAGTAGATTAGAAGACGTTGAAATTGAATTGCATTTGACTGCCACTTCCAAGTTACTCGATGACATCTTTTAGCGAAACATTTCAACCAAATCGCCATACAAAAACGGAGTGTGCGGAATATGAGTCTGTTCGGAATTTGAGACAAAACGGTATATGCATTTGCCAATTCTGGAAATTTGCTTCTCCTCCGCGTGAGCGGCCACATACTACCCACCCGATGAGATTCTTTGCAACGATTGGTTCTCGCTTTTAACCTTCTCGAAGCTTCGTCGTCAACAGCAGGTCTAGAAACGGCCCTTTGGTACACTTCGAACAAATTGAAACGCGTGTCACACCCTGGCTTCGATATGCTAAGCGTTTCTAGCTCTGTTGTCGCCATTTGCTTCTGCTCGCCACTGGTCTAATGGATGCACAGATAATGCGCTCGTCTTTTCTCTCCCAATTTGTCTGCAATCACTTGTTCAACAATTGGTACCGACGAACCGTGGTCCAAGAACGCATTCGTATTCACTGAATCAGTCTTCCCGTACAATGTCGCTGGCGCTTCTCACAGTTGTTGATACCTACCACAGACTTTGCCTTCACAAGACCAACGTGTGTGGGAGGGATGCCAAGTCATTTTTTCAAAAATCTGGAAGAAATTTGTCTGGAAATGTCTGGATTGCTTATGTCGTGTATGGAGAACCTTACAAATAATTTACAAAACCTTACAAATTCATTTCAAAATTTATCTGGAGCTTCCAGATTTTGTCAAAATGGGGCCTCAAAAATATGGAATATTCCAGTCAAATCTGGAAGGTTGGCAACGCTGGGGAAACCAGACATCGACGACAAAGCTTGTTGTCCTTGGCGAAACTCCATCGTCCGTCAATCGATAGCTTCTTGAAATCTGCACAGCTGGCAGCCGTATGGTCATAAGCGCCGCACATTGGACAGGTTTTAGTTCATTGACTTTAGCGCTGTTAGTCTGCTCTCGCCGATCCTCAGTTGACGATCTGTGATGAACTTGATGTTGGCCGGCAGCTTATCCACAAGCTCCTGTAGCAGGATAGGGTATGACAGGTGATTGTCCATTCCCACCGCTTGCAAGTAACCACGTAAGTTTTTGACGGCCAGTCCAAACTGGATCAACGTTTCCAGCCTTTCCGCTTTGGGGGCAGGCGTTCCTCGAACAATCTGCTTGTGTCGCCCGTACAGCGTCTGAAGGGTTGACAGGACTTGCGATACGGTGGATGGGTGTCTCTCTAATTCACCGTATCGATGAAGTTATTTCTCCTGCAGCCTTGGTCTTCCACCTCTGCGCTATTCAGGTGTTCATAGTAGTGCTTCTTCCACTTTCACGCTCGTCCATCAAGATACCTTCATCTTTATCTCGGCACATTTCGGCTCGCGGCACAACGCCTTTGCAGGACGCATTGAGTTCCTTGTAGCACTTACGTGTTTCTTGAGAACGTAGAGCTGCCTCATCTCTTCGCACTCCAGCTCTTCCATAGGTGGTGCTTTTTATCCCGAAATAAATGGGTTTGTTCGCTTCTGTTGTATCGTTCCATATTTTGACTGAAATTTCTTCTCGTCCAAAACCGTCTGATAGTTCTCGTCGAACCAATTCATTTCATTTATCTATTCAACATCTAAACAAATTACTCTGAATCAACAATTTCACGCCACAATACTCGATTCGTGGCCGCATTTCTCCATCCTTGATTCTGCCCCACGCTCGCCAAATCGATACGCACTTGATCCGCCCACCTAGCTCGCTGCGCTCCACGCCTTCTTGTACCAACCGGATTCAAAGCGAACACCATCTTTGCAGGGTTGCTGTCCAGCTTTCTTGCAACATGCCCTGCCTATCATATCCTGCCAGCTTTGGCCACCTTCTGGAAACTGGGTTCGCCATAGAGTTGGGCGAGCTCGTGATTCATCCTTCGCCGCCACACACCGTTTTCCTGCACACCGCCAAAGATCGTCCTGAACACTCGACGTTCGAAGACTCCAAGCGCTTGCAAGTCCTCCTCGAGCATCGTCCACGTTTCATGCCCGTAGAGGACTACCGGCCTTATGAACGTTTTGTACATGGTACATTTGGTTCGGGTGTGAATCTTTTTTGACCGCAGCTTCTTGTGGAGGCCATAGTAGGCCCGACTTCCACTGATGATGCGCCTCCGTATTTCACGGCTAACGTTATTGTCAGCCGTCAGTAAGGATCTGTGGTAGACGAACTCGTCAACCACCTCGAACGTATCCCCGTCTATCGTAACACTGCTACCTAGGCGAGCCCTGTTGTGCTCGGCCCCACCAGCTAGCCAGTACTTTGTCTTGGCCGCATTCACCACCAGTCCAACTTTAGCTGCCTTGCGTTTCAGGCGGGTGTACAGGTCTGCCACCTTTTCAAATGTTCGGCCGACAATGGCCATATCATCCGCGAAGCAAACAAATTGACTAGATCTCATAAAAATCGTACCCCTACAGTTAAGTTTGGCTCTCCGCATAACACCTTTTAGCGCAATATTGAACAACATGCACGAAAGTCCATCATATGGTCGTAGTCCCCGGCGGAATCCAAACGAACTCGAATGTTCTCCTGAAACATTCACACCATTTTGCACACTTTCCATCGTTGCTCTTATCAGTCTCGCGACCGTTCCCGGGTCGATACTATCGTATGCCGCCTTGAAGTCGATGAAAAGGTGATGCATTGGGTCCTGGTATTCACGATATTTTGGAGGAATTGCAGTACAGTAAAGATCTGGTCCGTTGTCGATCGGCCGTCAACGAAGCCAGCTTGATAACATCCCACGAACTCGTTTACTACAGGTGACAGACGACCCGACTATGGGTACATAACAAAATTATATTAGCCTATGTTATTATGATATGAAGATTTTATCGAGCATAGGTTGTTACAATTTTGATGTAGGATGTTGTTAAAATAACTAAATTTATAACAAAAAGTTCTATGAATTGTAACATAAATATAACAAAATGTGTTTTTAACCTATCAAAAATATATCAAGTCCAGTTATAATTTTTGATACAAAGTATCAATATTATAATACTGTATAAAATACGGGGTAACTCATTAAGTTACGAGCTTTTTGATCAATTATATGAAAATTTTAACATAACATGATATGCCGTGCAATAGACAGAAACATATATGGTAATAATTAGTTTTTTATCAATTAAATATATATAAAAATTCTAATAAACTTCATATACGGTGCAATAAACATACATTTTATGTTTTGATATAAAACAAGAAATTCAAAGTCGCAACAAGTCACTTTTTAATCACTTGCAATTAATCAATAGTTAAATTAAGATCATAATATTTTGTTACCGCTTGGCTGGTTTTACAAACCCAAGGGATTTTTTTTCCATTCTTCTCAAATAAAAAATATTTACTTCGCTTGAAAACTCAAGTTGATTAAAATGCACAGATAAAAAACAACAAGAAATATATTCAAAATAAATATAACACAATATAATATATATTTTTGTTTCAATATTTTCTGTGGATAAGCCCTCCCCTTGGTTATGCGACCTTGCCGCGATGGGAGGGCATAATCCATTAGCCCATATGATGGAAACCAAAGGCGTAACCTGTAGTGGTGGTATCACATTTTGGCACTTTTTGCTTAAAGCCGCGTCATAATTCATATGGCATAGACGCAATAATATCTCGGATGTGATCCAACGGACATTCTGCGTCATTGATAGAATTGATGCCCATTTCAAATAATTAATCTATTCGAAGTGGACATTAATTCTATTGGTGACGTTCAGTTTGCCTTTTGCTAACCAGAATGATCCGTAGCCACTCTTACTATTAGCTAGTTAGATACATCTTTATCATATACGACGTAGGGAATACATAGGAACTCTTAGGAAAAATGACTAGTAGATTCACTGAGTAGAAATAAGTGGCGACAATCTTATTTTAATATAGTTTTTACATTGCCATAATAAGAAATACCTCTTTTGTAACAGCGGTATAAATAATCTAATTCCAGCTTCATTTTCGCAAAATTTACAAGTAGAAAGTAGGCGTTGTGAAGCATTGCATTTGCCACCGAAAAGTGAATCATGTAGGAGACTGTAATAGAAGCCTAAGGTAACTTTACTCTTCAATATTCACTATAAAAATGACTATGGAAAGTAAAACGCTGAGATCGATCATTAGGGTTCACTTGCTAGTTTCGAAAAATTGTTGAACAGACAAGGAAAGCGACTTTTTTCTTTAAGGATATATGAACGTAATGACCAATATACACTTTTAACAACAAAAAATAAAATTAACTAGAACTACTACTAAACAGCCTAATTTTGTTAAAACTTGACGACAATTGACATTTAAGACTCTAATCTTACGTAAAAGACAGGAGTAATCAGAATAGCACTTGAATGACAAATTATTCAAAACCATTTCGACTAGACAGTATTAGTAATGACACTACTACACAACTATTTCAAACAAATTCTGATGGAGCTGCTGATTTTCACAATGCTTCCTTTTCTCAGAAGCAAGGGAATATGGGCACTTTTCAAAAACTACCACGTCACAATACTAATAAAAAACAGTGTTCATGTGGGCGCCATTGCCTAGTCCGTCTGAGTATTGGTCCTGGTAGAGGGGAAACTTGGCAAAAGCCAGACCGAGGGTTCAGCCTTGACAAGCTGTCAGGCAGCTCCAACTGAATACCATACAAAAAAAAATATTTTCTGTGGATAACGGTGTCTAACAAAATTATTTCATAGTAACATATGCATATCATATGTTGATAAAATTTTATTATATTTTAGTTATGTACTTCTAGTCGGGGACAGAAGATGATCTGGGATAATACCTTGTAGGCTGCATTTAGAATGATGATCGCTCGAAATTTCTCACAATCTAACTTGTTGCCTTCCTTGTAGATGGGTCATATTACTCCTTCCCTCCATTCCCCCGTAGCTGTTCTGTTTCCCAGATTGTGCCTATCAGCCGGTGCAGACAAATGGCCACCCTCTCTGGGCCCATCTTTATGAGTTCAGCTCCGATACCATCGTTACCAGCAGCTTTATTGCTCTTGAGCTGGTGAATGGCGGCATCCTTAACCTCCCTCCAAGTGGGGGCTGGTTGGTTTCCATCGCCCGCAGTACGCAGTACAGGAGGCATTTCCTCCGCCTTTGCTCTCAGTGCCATTCAGGTTTTCGTCGAAGTGCTGCTTCCACCTTTCGATCACCTCTCATCCTTATCCCTGTACATGCCGGCTCGCGGCACGAAGTCGTTGTGGGGTGCGTTAGGCTTCTGATAGAACTTGCGTGTTTCTTGAGACCGGCACAGCTGTTTCATCTCCTCGCACTCTGCGCTTTTGCTCCCAAAAGAGGCGGATCTACTGTTGCCGTTTCCGTCTGTAACGTTACACATTCTGCCGGTTCCCTTGCTGCAGCATAACCGCCCGCGCTGCATTTTTCTCCTCCAGAATCTGCCTACATTCCTCGTCGAACCAATCGTTCTGTCAACACCGTCCGACGTACCCGACGTTGCTCTCAGCGGCCATTGTTGATGACTGATTTCACTATTCTCCAGCAGTCCAAGAGAGGGCCAGCTCACCCTCTTCCGGTAATGCAGCCTCGAGGTGCTGTGCGTATGCAACTGCAACATCCGGTTGCTTGATCCGTTCTAGGTCATACCGCGGCGGCCGCCGGTACCGTACGTGGATAACGACGGAGAGTTTTGGGCGCAGTTAAACCGTCACCAGATAGTGGTCAGCGTCGATGTTAGCGCCACGATAGGTCCTGACGTCGATAATGTCAGAGAAGGTCCGTCCATCATTCAGAACGTAGTCGAATCGTGATTCTGTCAGCTGTGGTGATCTCCAGGTATATCGGTATGGAAGGCTGTGCTGGAAGTAGGTGTTACGAATGGCCATATTCTTGGAGGCGGCGAAGTCAATTAGTTGTAGGCCGTTTTCGTTCGTCAGCCGGTGGGCGCTGAACTTTCCAATAGTCGGTTTGAACTCCTCCTCCTGACCAACCTGAGCGATTAGATCTCATATGATGATTTTGACATCGTGGCTTGGGCAGCTATCGTATTTACTCGCGTTCGAGCTGCCGTAAACAGCGTCTTTATCATCATTAGTGCTTCCGCAGTGAGGGATGTGCACGTTTATTATGCTAAAGTGGAAGAGTTGGCTTTCGAGCCTCAACTTGCACATTCTCGCATTGATCGGCCACCACCCGATCATACGCCTCTACATATCACCCATCACTATAAAATGGTAGACGGTATGGTTAGTAACCATTGATTACCTCTTAACGTTCGCACCATTGATCCCTTCCAACACCCTTCCAACACACTTCCTGCAACGCTATGATGCCGAATCTACGGTCCTTCAGCACGTCGGCGAATATGCGTGTGCTCCCGATGAAGTTGAGAGATTTACAGTTCCACGTACCAAGCTTTCAATCGCTAGTTCATTTACGTCGCTGTGATCTTCGCTGATTGTCCCGATTCGTATTTTCTCGTTGATTATTCGTTGTTTGATTTTTTTTACGACTGGCTTGCAGTGCCTGACACCAACACCCTAGATTTCCGGAGGATCACTCCTCCTAAATGTTCGGAGGGCTATAGTGCACAGTTTAGCTTAGAGTTCTTCTCTGACACTCGGACGATGATTAGCCGCCCCTGACACGGGGAACAGACGCTGTTGTGAGCCGCTCCTAACATGGAGTACAGACACCCTTCTCTGTTTGCATACGACCAACGGGGACGAGGCTTGTTGTAAGAATGCCTGACGAGGCTTGTTGTAACAACCCTGCAAATATGATGTTCGCTACTGATCCTGCTGACAAAAAAGGCTAGGAGCACAGCGGAAATGACGGGCTCACCAGATGTTGCAAGATTTGACGAGTTTCGGCCGCAGCCGAGGATGAAGAGAGACAGATGCCAACAGAGTAGCATGGCGTGGAATTGATGACGCGATTTTATTGTAACTAAAGGGTTTCCACGATTAAATTGCCACACTATGAAATTGCTCTAACTTTTTAACCGTTGGGTAGAATTTAATGAAAATTTGGGTGGATTTAGTTCATAGTGCATTGTTTACATCCTGCAAGTTTCAAAGTCCTGTGATCAAAACTCGCGGAAATGGAATCGAAAGAACAGCTCGTGCGTGATAAAATCTTGCGCATTCATCATGAGAACAAGGATCTCTCGCATCGTTCCATCGTTAAAACGTTGGGAATTTCGTGCCGAAAATGTTCAACCCTCCCAACAATCTGGAGCTCCGCCCCATCGAGAAGTACTAGGCGATTATGAAGCAGCACCTTCTTAAACGACCTAAGGTAGTGAAGAAAGTCGAGGAACTGAAGAAAGTATGGGTTTACATGCAAAAAACGGTTGGTTCACAGGTTGTGCAGAATCTTATGGCCGAGGTTAAGGCCAAGGTGCGGGCATTTGCGTATGGACAGTAAATAAAATACGAGTAAAATGGTAAAATGAAGTTTAATAGTTATTTTTAAATCCCTGAAAATTTGATGGCAATCGGATGAAAACTCGAATTTTGCGAATCAATTTTGTGTGTAGCAATTTCATCGTGGACACCCTTTAGAATGTAATACTAATAAATGAATGAATGAATTACCTGTTAGAATCCTTGGCGTTTTGATTGTAAGTATCTCAAGATATTATATTCTCATTTCACCATTTGCACATATGAAAGATCTTTGGGGAATGTCCTTTATAGTATCACATTTGACTTGATAACATAATCATACTAAACGCTTTTGGTGAATATTTAATGTGATCAAATGGTCCTGTTGGGTGAAATTTGCACATACCTAACGACTTTAAGGTCATTTAAATTAACAAACAGGCTAAAATAAAATTCCTCGTGGTTACTGCGAAGCATGCATACTGGATTCATTGATCCAAGATATGTCACTCGCAACTTTTTTAAAAACATCATAGCCACAGCCCTAAACCACAATTTGGAATTCTAAGGTGAAACAGAACTCGTACAAATTCACCTTCGATCAACCATCATGCAAGCTTTCTTCACTCATCCCACTACCCATTTTGATTGGGTCATGTTTTGTTACATTTTTCTGTGGAATGTCTAGGTGGGTTTGCATGGAGATTGTGAATTCCGACACCCAGTAACAGCAGCTTCCCCGCATCATTATGCCATTCTCCGATTTTCACACCAGCTGAAAATTACATTTGAATAACAAAGAGGAGCACCATAGAAAACTCCCGACCGTCGTCGTCGTCGTTGGGATTGGTCATCCCTAAGGGTATGCGATATGGATTTTTTCCATGTCGATACGAAACGAAACGATACGCGAAATATCTTGCGCTGATAATGACGAAACGAAACGAAATTTAAAAATGTTTCGTGTAACTCGATACGAAATCAAATATCTTACGGAATTTTTCGAAACGAAACGAAATTTTTGAGTTTGTTTCGCGGAATACACGTTTATGTTTTTTTTTCTTGTCAAAAGCTGGAAATTTGACAAAAGGCTTAAAAAACGTCTTTTTAAATCCTCTACTATATGGAAACCTAAGTGTTGCTCAGCGGAATCCTAACATGTTTTGGTAAGACTCATGTTGGTTTGAAATCTTCTCAATAACTTTATAAGGTTTCATTTCAACATATCTGACGTTCACACAAGGGAATGAGTGGGTTTAATTTAAATGTTAAACTGATAGATCGACTGTAAGGTTGATTTTAAATATGTTACAACTAAGAACTGGATCGAAAAGCAGTTACAAACATTTAAAACAATCTCAAAAATATTGAGTGGAGTCCAAAATTAATTTAATTTTTAGAAATGCCTTACAATTCTTTTAATCATGTGGATGTGATGTTATGCCAATATATACTATAAAACATGAAATAATGTTTTTTTTGCTGTACTGTATGCTTCGTGGCTTGAATGAATGTGATTGGGGACACAAGTCGATAAGTGATCATGAAAACACTAAACTGAGAAGCAGACTCCCAGTTAGAACATAACGCCAACAAGAAGAAGAAAAATAAGTAGAACAGAGGAATCACTGGAATATTTGCTTTGGTATATACTGGAGTATTGAATTAAATTACATTTTAAAGAATCCATCAACACATACCTAAGAAATCAATCAAGATAAATTGAAAAGAACTGCAAGAGTAATAAATTCCAAGAGATGTTGCGGCAGCAACTTAACCAGGATTGCCTGTTGGGGTTAATTTAGAAGTTCCTAATAAATTTTCTGAAAAAGCCTTGCATAAACTGTGAATTAATTCTTGGAGGGATCACTCTGGAGGATCAAATCAGGATGAATGCCAACTTTTAGAGTAAACCTTGTAGAAAATACTAAAGGTATTTCTATTATTTTGTAGAGCAAACAGTGGAGAAATGATCCTATTCCAAAATCTCTGAAGGAATTTCTGGAAGACTTAAGGATGGTTGATATTATCTCATTTTCCGATTCTTTGTTTAAAACTGACTACAAAATCACATTTTTACTAAATTTTGAACCTCGAGAGTAAGATTGACAAGTACACTCATGTTCGTTCAGACAATCCGTCTTTCAATGAGCTAAATT
Organism: Aedes aegypti; assembly: GCF_002204515.2. Lineage (NCBI taxonomy): Eukaryota > Metazoa > Arthropoda > Insecta > Diptera > Culicidae > Aedes > Aedes aegypti. Next base: position 132,882,098 of record NC_035107.1, read on the forward strand.
TAATGTTTGGCTTATTTTTTTCCCGAGATTTAGATGTGCGAAAATCGAAAAAAAATTTTGCGCTTTTCCATTGTGAAATACCCTAGGTACCACACCAAACTTGAATCTAAATCCGGAACCAATTTTGATGATACATGCAATGCATGCATTAAATTTATAACTGATTTGTGATTTTCCTAAAAAAAAGTCTCCAAAATCGATTGAAAAATGGCGAAACTAGACAATTTTGAAACTTTTATGTCGGTATTGAAAAGGTTAAGACCTTTGCCTTGGGGCATTTGGCTTCCAATACTTGTGATGATATATTATCAATATTAAACAATTCGAAAAAAATCGCATTTGGGTTCATTTGGAAATTATGTCACGTTATAAGAGGGGAGAGGAGTTGGTGGTGTGGTACAGCGTGAATAAACCTAGATTCATTTTTCGATATAAAATAATGTACCGTAAATTCGGGTGTAATTGATCAGTAGGATGAAATTGATCACCGTGTCACTCGATTTTATTTCTTACTAATAGTGCACCAAGTTCATTGCAACCTATAGTAAATGAACGTTGTTTGTCTTAAATAATGTCTAATTGGGTATAGTGAAGTTTTTTGTGCCACAGAATGTTTATTTATATGAAAATATTGTTAAATTCTAAAATCAAGTTTGGTGTGAAATTTATAATGATCTATAAACTTCTAGTTCTAAACAAGGATTCGAACATGTTGTAAACCTGAGAGTTTGTGAGGATGCCAACAATATATCTCCAAAACAGATTTTACTATCAAAACTCTTACCAATTTGCTCGTTTTGTTGAAAAATTCAATTTTCTGCAACAAAGTAGGGAAATCCTTTGGAAATTGCCTACATTTAGACGCTTTTCACGGTATTCTTGAAATTTAATTATTGATTATTTCCATAAATATTGTCTCGTTAAGAATTTGGCAAGCATATTCTGATTCAGGAGGCCCAAATTAAGTATGTAAAGTTGATTTCGAAACTAACAATAATAACATTGACAAGTGATCAATTTCACCCCGAAATGGAATTCCCCGATTTTTAATTTTAGACCAGATTTTTGGCAGTAACATCACATTTGCTAAAAAATTTCGGTACATGAGCCTATGAGGTTCACCGTCGTACTTGTTTTCCTGCATTTAGTTGTATGAAATTGATAACATTTTAGAAAGCATACCAAGAAAACAGTGAAAAATGATCAATTTCACCCGAAATTACGGTACGCATCTTCCTTGTTTAAGGTGAATATAAATCGAAGGCGTACCTCAGAATTTCAAGAGCACAAATCTAACGAACCCGACAGCGGTTCAAGCTGAACATTTGATCGATTGGCCAACGAATAACCAATCGATAGAGTTTTCAGCTTGAATGGACGTCTGGTTCTTTAGGTTTGTGCTCTTGAAAATTTGAGGTGTGGCTTTGGATCACCCAAATCAACGCGATTTTTTACGGCGACAGCGACAAACACTCGCTGCGATTTCGCTGTTACATGTAGAATGTATGACATGACACAACAACGAAATCGCGGCAATTTTTCGTCGCCGTCGCGGGAAAAATCGCGTTGATTTGGGAGAGCCTTTACTCATGTGGCGCGAATAATTGATGCGTACTATTAGTTATCTCTTGTATTCTCCCACTGTTCTTATGCAGAGTTAAAAGTGACGTCACAGCGAGAAAGCAAGAGAGAGAACTAATGCGCGCATCAATAATCTGCACCAGTCTTCCAAAACCATCATTGCGCAAGAGAGATTTAAAAAGCATGCCTTGAAAAATTTCATTTCCTAATGATGAATTTGAATCCTCGCATTTCAATGCTCCTATGATCATTTGATCTAGAATATTTCATCATTGATGCAAATCATTTCAGCTGATCTGGATTAGAACGTTTTTTGTCGTTTGGATATAGCATCACATGATTTAAAGTGATCGCTTTAATAAATAAATGCTACAGAAACTTTCTGATATCCGAAGAACAATCCCATACGAAAGAATAACTTTTTTCGACGGAATAGACACCTTTTTTAGGAAAGTGTCTAGCAGGGAGAACTTCAAGAAAGAATAATTTAAATCAAGTGGGTAGTTGCTCATAAGGACGCTCCTTGTTGAGTTCACCATGTAATCTTACAATAAACTGGAATGGACTACACTAAATCGTGCCCATGACATTTTGGTAGCGTAATCTGAATCGAACATAGCCCCGTAAAGATTTCTGGGATGTGGAGGAGTTTTGGTTTAAGATTCGATACATGTCATAAGAGGGTAGTTTTAGTTGAAAATTTCGCATGTAATAATTAAGGGCCTTATTTTATTAGTCGAGTCGATCAAAATGACTCGACTGGAGTCGTTGTCGACCAAAAAATTCGCTCGACTCGGCTCTGTCACTCGAATTTTTCGACAGTTGTCACTCTATGTGACTTGATTACTATGGGAGTCGACAGGTGACATCTGAAATATCCATGCTCACTTTGATCGACAGTGATTACAAACGAGTCACATGAATCTGCTCGATTTACAAAATAGACCCCTAAGTGAACTGTTGCCGGGAACGACGTATACAAAACTGATAAGTAGTGGAATAGATGCTTTCAATCGTCAGAAAGAGCTGCGGAGTCTAGTCGCATTCAGTTGAAGGTAGAATGAGAAAAGTTCAAAAAAAGTTCCCAAATTGATGACGGATTCTGCCCCCTTAAAGCTCGATGCACGAAATTCCCAATGTTGTCAGTATAGGCGTGGTAGTAAAAAAATATGCTCCATATTGCTCCTGATAAAACCAATGGCCAATGGCGAAGACAGTCGGATTTAGGACAGTCAGATTAAAACGCTAACCGAAAAAAAGACATGAGGGAAATTTTTGCAATAAGATTAAATTTATAGTTCATAGTAAAAAAAAAACACTTGGAGTGCAAATAGCACTTGCTGGGTATGAAGATTGTCACTGGGTTCGGTTGTTTTTGGGGGTTTAGGTTCTCATCGGACAAGCCTCGACCAAATGTAATGGGACTTTTATGACTGAGTCGTTTATCGTTGGCTTTTGTATGCCCGTACCATCCATTGGGTGTTCTCTATAAGAAAAAAAAGATCAACAAATAAATTCAATAAAACCAAATAAACTAAAATTTCGCATTATAAAATACTCCACCAGTTTTCAACAATGAACATTTTCACCTACAGACAACTGCAGTCTGACAGTTTTCAATTTTTTCAACCACGCAATGAAACGATAATTGTACGGTTGCTATGCCTACTATCCATATTCGCCCAACGGAAGGAGCTAATATTTTTCTAGATCATTGATGCAGTATTTTCTCGAAATGATAGGAACAAATCAAAGTAATGCTGGATTGGGATAAGATGAGTGTGCATTTTCCTTCTCCCTGATTTATAGATCAAAGCAACGTAATGCAAAGGAGATTTTGAAGACACCACCTGAGCAAATCCAGAACATCAGGTACTCATGCTCCGCAGCTTTTTTCGACATTTGTGTACAAACAATTTTGCGATATATTAACGGATTTGCTAAAACGGACACGCCATGTTCCCCGGAGGAAACGAACAACCATGGTTTTGCTCTCTTCATTCTTATGGAAGGTCTAAATAAAAGCAAACAAACTCATGAATATCTCTTCTCCTATCCGTTGGAATGAATTTATCTCTTCGGCAAATTACTTTATTATAGTTTAAAGAATGAGTTTTTACTATGTGGTGATAAGTTTGTACTTACAATCTAGTACTAACGTGTTTGGAACATTTTTTTTAAATTTCTCCATAGTAATTTGCATATAAACCTACATCGTCTTTGGGCCACCTTTTAATAACCACATAGAAAACTGAAAATTTCACAAAACATTATTTTTATGGTAATTATAGTAACGAACATATGCGTGATTGGATTTTCAAACTTTTTCAAATTATGAACCGTTCCAATAATCACTAACACCGTGTTGTGGAAGAATTGCGAATCAAACGATACATCACATGTTTAGTCCTCAATCTACTTTACAGTTTGCCCCGATCAAAATACAGCATGCTCACAAGCGCCATCTGGTAGTAGAATGTCAAGTTGGGTGGCCTATCACATGGCATATCACCTATTCAACACTTTTGTTGAAGACGTCAACTGTCTAGATAATCAGGATCCAGAGATATCTGTGTTAAAAAAATGTCATACTCACTAACGTCATCTGGTGAAATAATTCCGAATTAAATAGATCATCACATATTAGTCCTTGAACTATCGAACAACTTTGCCGTAAACACCATATTTCTAAAAAAATCGGGATCATGAGATATTCGTGATTGAATTATTGCATGCTCACTAGCGCCATCTGATGGCAGAATTTCAAGTTAGATGGCCTATAATATGATAGTCACTTTGTCGAAGACCGCATCTTTCTAGGTAATCAGGATCCTGAGATATCCGTGTTTGAAAAATTACATGCTCACTAGCGCCAACTGGTGACAGAATTCCGAAACAAGCATCTTATCACATGTTAGTCCTTGATCCACTGAACAACTTTGCCGATGACACCATCTTAATAAAAAATCTAGATCCTGAGATATTTGTGTTCGAGATGTTGCATTGCGAAATGTCCACTTCATCGGTTCCCCCGGGACACATTCCGATGGCCACTGAAGGATGAGGATGTTTCCAATGTTCAATTTGTCCACTGACCGATTGGTACCGTTGAACTGAAGAAATTTGCCGAAGACATCAATACTCTATCTTGCCTAGCTTTAGATTGACAATCAAAATTGCTCCGCGTGTACTCAGTACACGATGCGACCGCTGGTGTAACTTTTTTTTGAGCGACTGATGGAAGGTTAAGGGCAAATAGGCGTTTTTGGAAACTTTACAACAGCAGTGCAGTTTATCATATCATGCGGACCAGTCAATACTACAGTCACCCCACAGTTATGGATAGTACACAGATATGGATCAAAGTTGGATTAAACGGAGAATATCTCATCAAATAGAGTTGCAATTACGCAGAACCCATTTTACCAACGCGATCCATAAATCTATACAGCATCACAATCAACAATAACATGCTTAAACACATTTGTTCCGTTCGTAGGAAATAAAATGTCATGCATATGCCTAGAAGCGTTGATTCATATCTGTGGGGCATTGGAACCCATACCACAGTTATGAATCTAAGATAAGACGATTCCTAAAGAAACGCCAAAACGTATGCTTTCAATAGCCCACCATTCGTTTGCATCGCAGATAATTTGCTGTTATAGTGTTCTGATCCATGATATCAGTCGAATTGATCCATAATACGGACCCATTTTTGACTGTAGCTAGAAGTAGAAGCAAGCGCTTTGCCTTTTTTTGTTCGAAACTAAACTCGAATTTCGCGAAATTCCGTTTTATTTCGTTTGTTTTCAATTTTCCGTGGAAATATTTTAACAATTTGGCGAAACGAAACGAAATAGCATAATACAAATTTCGCCTGTATGAGTTCCGTGGAATTCCGCGGAATTTCGTTTCGAAGCGTATTTGACGGAATCATTCGGTATTTCGCATACCCTTAGTCATCCCTTTCTTTCTCGACGCCTCATTGGCCCACCACCATTGTAGACCATGCGGCAAACCTAGGGAGGGATGCCTGTTTCATTCTTATCCCACTTTGCAGTACAGCACAACTCGGTATGTTGTTCGGTTCGTTCCGTGTTGGGATCATGGCTGTAGCCACGAGGGACCTACCAAGAGGTTTTTTCCCATGACGGTGTACAAGAGGGACTACCACCGCTAGCTTTCGCTAACAGGTCCAACGAAAAATCGAAGGCACGGGTCCTAACAAGGATCGTAAAGGGATCAATAGTAGAAAATAGTACTGAAAAGTACTGTTTTTGTAGCACTGAAAAATACTGTTATCTTAGCACTGAGAAGTACTGTCTTATTGCTTTAGGTAGTTTTCAAAAAAACTTCCAAGAGCAGAGAGAATTTGTGTACGAACAGCACAAAGGTACGATGCGCACTAATTGAAATCCGTTAAGTAAATCGCTGAGCGGTGAGAGTTTTAGTTTTTTTTCACTCAAGCCTATACGGGTTAATGATTATTTCAAATTAATCATGTTACAAATCTTAAATCCAGAGGCGCGGGCATCATTTTTCTTCGTGTTTGACATTTCACACTACCGCCATCTGTAGGTTTTGCTGCAGGAAACAGTATTTCATGCCACATGCTCAACTGGGCGAAGGATTTTAAATAAATTTATTCTAAGTGTTACGTCTGTTAGTCTGTGTCCCCACTGTCCACCTAATGCAAATCCTGGTTACGCCCTTGGTTGGGGCTGTGTGAGTGTGTGTGCTCGAGTCCGTGCAAAAGTTCACACTCAATTTAGCAAACCATAGAGCGACAGGAGATTGTGGCCGGTGCCAAAGCACTGGTTCTGGCGAGGAAGAAAATAAAAAAACCAACCACTGCTGCTGCTGGACAGAATCAGGCCAGAGACCAGTTATGGCGCTCTGATGCAGATATGATTGCGGGTGACTCTTGGTTAAACAAAGTGGTCGGAGTGGCAAAGGTACATGTATCTGTATATGTGGGACTTTAAATTTCAAATTTGATTGGACGAGATAAAATCTGGCACATTTCCTTGGGAGAATGCAAGCTGTCAACAGATAAATGAGATTGAATTTCAGATAACGTCACGTGAAAGCTTTAATTCGTGAGCTTGTGTGATTGCTTGTACATTGCACCTTGGTTAAGAAAAGAACGCAATTTTGAATGCAGAAATTAAATTCCATGTTCGATAATTATTGCGAGATCGAGGGCCGACTATTTGAAAAATGCGTCTTAGTTTGGTTTTTGAAAGTATATTTCAAGTTCTAATAACAATAACCGCATGAAAATGCTTAGCTAGTTCAACAACCTGGATAGTACGTACCTGCCTCATTCCAAAACGTTACATTAAATAAGAATTAATGGTGCTCTCGTGACGTTTCTTTTCAATGTGCATTAGGGTGCGGCTTATTTTTCAAAAGTTCTCAAAACCAAAAATTCGTGTGCTCTATTGAATTCAAATCACACAAAAAGAGAAACCTCAAAATCTGAGCCAAAATATTAACATTTAAAGGTGGCGCAAGCGCCATGAAGCTGAATTTTCAAGTTATAAAAAATGACCTTCAGTGAAATAAACATAATTTTGTTATATTTCAACCGATTGTGATGTGCTATTTTTGTAACTCTAATAAAATTCCTTGAAAAACAAAGGATTTTAAGCAGAAAAACTTTAATAACTTTTGAACTAAAATAGATATCAGCAATCTTTTTGCATGAAAATTTGCGTTTTGTTAAGTTCTAAAAGTCGTTCATAGACCGCTTTGACGAGAAATCTGAAAAAAGAAAGATAGGGCTTTAAAACTATTTTGAAGATTTTCATACTATGTACAGTCGACTCTCCATAACTCGATATTCAAGGGACCATCGACTTATAGAATTATCGAGTTATGGAATATATCGACACGAAAAATCACAAAATCGAAGGAACGAATTTTTGTATTTCTAATACATATATGATAACTTCTGTAAGAAAACAATATTATTTTGTTGATAATATTTTACAAACTATTATTTGAAAACTTTTTAAGAAATGCTCGAAAAATCACGTTATTTTTACTGACAAAATTTGGTTTATTTTTTCATGTTTTTCAACTTTTATTACAACTTGCAAGCATTTATTCACCTCCAAGCATGAATTGGATCAAGTTTCCCAAAATAAGAAAGATTTTAAAATAGATATCGAGTTATGGAGAGAAATTTACCTCTCACGTGACATCGACTAGTGGAGATATCGAGTTATAGAAATATCGACTTATGGAGAGCACGATGTATGGGAATTTGAAGGGACCGAAAAATCCATCGAGTTATAGAGTATATCGAGTTATAGAATATCGAGTTGTGGAGAGTCGACTGTATTTTTTTATTATTTTGCATTTTGAGCATGAAAATGAAATTTTAGACAAAAATGATCTTCTACAAAATTGTTTCTCGAAATGTAAGCTTACATACTGTGTCATTTGAAACTAGGGTGGTCCACAATATCACACATATCATATAATCAACTTTTTTATTTGTAAAAATACTGGTATATGCTCTTAGGCAAAGCGGGAGAACTTGAAATTTTGATCAACTTTTCACTCACCTCCCCTTACATGAAACGGTTGGTACGGTTGTCCCCGTTTCTTCTCTCATAAAATTGAAAAACTTTCGTCTATCACGTTATTCATACGTGAATAATCTGATCGCCGTAAATTTTTTGATTATCTTCAAACCCAAGTCTGCACAGTGGGCCTAGCCAGTTTAATATTTGTAACATATTGACGATATGCTGCGAATATTAATATTGACAAGAACATACTGGAATAATTTCCTGTATTTCCAGGATGCTTATCAATATTGGCTGTACAAGCGCTTAGAATAGAATAGAATAGAACTTTGCCAAAAAAAGTTTTTTTGTAGCTCAAAATTTGACCAATCTAGAGCATTTTTTCCTAATCATCGCAGGGTGGTCCAACAAAAATAAGTTTTTAAACTCTTGTTTTTTAATATTATTTTCTCGTCAAAGTCGTCTATGAACGACTTTTAGAACTTAACAAAACGCAAATTTTCATGCAAAAAGATTGCTGATATCTATTTTAGTTCAAAAGTTATTGAAGTTTTTGTGATAAAAAATATTTGAATTTCAAGACGTTTTATAAAAGTTACAAAAATAACACATCTGTGATTTTTTATATAATATTTAATTTTATTTTGTCTTTTGAACGCCGTCAAATAATATTTTTTAAGTTTGCGCCAATCAGAGATATTCACAATCAAAGTAGGCATGTTTTTGAGAGAAAGACAACAATAACTCCTAAACGGAAGAAGATAGCGAGTTTCTTCACTCACCAAATTACGCATTTTTCAAAGTTCTAAAAGTGTTTCACAGACTACTTTGATGAGAAATTTGAATTGAAAACTCTAGAGCCAGAAAACCAGTTTTGTTCGGACCACCCTATGTCACCGTAGGAAAAAAGCTCTAAATCGGTCAAATTAAGAGATAAAAAAAACTTTTTTTGGCAAAGTTGCTTGAAATTGAATGGTCTACAATTTTGCTGAAGCATGTATAATATAATTTCTACAAATAAGAAAGTTAGTTACACAATTTCTATGAAAATGTGGTCCACCCTAATTTTCAATAAAACCAAACAATGGGCTCAACTAATACAAGCAACTTTGTAGAAGACCGTTTTTGTCTAATGTTTCATTCTAAAGCTAAAAATGCATCTTTCCGCGTAAAACTGATTCCTGGACCAAAGTGCATTGTTTAAGATCCGGGCTCACAGTGACAGTTCGTGACAGCAAAATCTCGGCTCACTGTGACGTAGAGAAATTTTGTATTGGTTTCTCCCTCCCAGGTGCGTACTTTTGTTTTTTTTTTCGGGCTTCTGCCAGGGTCGGTTATGCCATTCCGGTTGGAGGGTGACTTCCGGTTTTCAGTCGCCTCGGAGACCTATTGCCGATACAACGTTGCGTTTGTTCTACTCGGTCTAGCCTACTCCGATCGCGCCGGATGAACTCCTTTACGTTTTCTCTTCAACAAACTGACTTGTCGAGTGCCGAGGTCGGTCCGACGATTCCATTTGGAGGTTGGCTTCCTGTTCATCGGCGCCTCTACGACCCGACGTCAAGCACTGACATTATTTGTACCACCATGTTGGTCATCACATTCCAAAGACCGGGAACGCTTATCATTCCGTTACCACTCCTACTACGCTGAAGCACTCACGGAAAGGAATCGTCACCGCGTTCCATACTATGTTCAACCTCGGGCAGTAGAAGACATCATGTTCAGGAGTTTCTTCAATCTCCCTACACTCAGGCCAACATGGTGAAAACGCATATCCCAATCGATAAAGATACTACTTGAAGCAGTCGTGGTCTGAAGCCAAAAAAATCAAAAATATGTCTATAAAATGAAGTACAAAATTCATATTTTACTTACCTTGATACCTTGATGGCTACAGTGAAACTTCTCCAGTTGCCCCGAACGTTTAGGGTCGCCAGGTCCTCTTCTACTGCGTACAGCCAGCGTACTCGTGGTCTTCCCCGAAGCCGCTGACATCTACCTGGTTCCCTGCTGAATATAATTTTCGCAATTCTTTCTTCCGACATTCGCACTAAGTGACCAGCCCACTGAAGTCTGCCGTATTTTACACGCTTGATAATATTCGCATATTGATACAACTCGTGATTCATGCGTCTGCGCAACACACCATTATCGAGTATCCCTCCGAGTACTGTCCGCAGCACTTTACGCTCAAAAACACCGAGAGCTTGTCACCACTCCGCAGAGGGCGCATGAGACTTGGAGACAAAAAATAGTAAAATAGAAAGGTAACGAGCATTGGTCCCCCGACCCTAACACTTGACCCTTAGCAGCAATCTGGTTCGATCAAAAGCGGAACCACAACGCTGACTTAAGCAAGCCATCCCAAACCAATAAAGAAATTACAGCTTTACATATAAAAAATGGAATGATCAATTAGGGTGTACTTACATTTATTGATGAACTTATCCTAGAGTTGCGCTTAGCCTAATGTTCTGTTGAGTGTGGTGGGTGTGTGGAAGTGTATCCCACGGCGGCTCTTCAAGGGAATCCTGTCCGGACAGTCGGGGGGAAAGACTACCAGCGCCATGCTGGCCAGCCCCGCTGCTTCGCACGCCATTAGCGTTGCACCACCACGACATCACCACTTAAACGAAACACCACCGTGCTTGTTGGATTAAAGAAAGGCCTATTGAGGCGTTCAAGTGAACATTAATATTCCACTAATAATCAATATCGGAATCGTGTTCAAAAATTCAGTCTCTTACCGATCTCATTTGAAACTTCTACTCCCGCCGATGCATCGAAATAGCAGTTTTAGCCATCATGATAATCACATGCTTCGTTCTGGGGGAAACAATGAAACACTTGTTCAAAGGGGGTATACAAATTTGCACCACACAACTCACAATCGGTCAGACCAATAAATTAACTGGGAGACACTGGGAATCTGACTACACTTCTTTTTCTGGCACACAAATGGTCTGCTTGGTGTTCAACCGATAACTGATGGCTCTGAGCAACCTGTGCAATGGTTTTATTGGTATCGATTGTATGCGCTAAGAAGTGATGGGTGAGTTTAGGTACTCAAACACGATCGGCCTGATCGTCAACGGGAGATCATAATCGATCTTATCAGAGAATGAGTGTCTGCTGTTAGGGTTTCTGATACCGGTGGATTTTTTTATGGTGGTGATGATAATGATGTGGATCAAAACTACACAGAAAAAAATATTTAATTTTCAATGTGATGTAAACTGAAGTCTACTGTAAAAATAAATCAAATTCGTGTATTTTTACAGCATCATGTAAACTTAAATAAATATTCATTCAATTTTCAACCAAAACTGGTTGAATATTACATGATCGTGTAAATTTAAAGTGTATTCGATTGAAAAATAATGGATTGGTCGTTGAAATTTAGGTTTATTTTGATGCTCCAAATATGTGCATCAAAATAAACTTAATTTTACAACATTTTTTTAGCTGTGTATTGGGGTGATTATTGGATGGTATCCACGGTGTGTTTCGTAGAGCAATTTCAAAACAAAAAATTCGGCATGTCTGAAATTTTGACACAAGAAAGCCATGGTTTTCCTCTTTCATTTGCGACCAAAACGAAAATAATCGGTCGGGGGGTCTAGAACATTATTTTTTTTTTTTTTCATTTTTTTTAAGGAGTTTGTGATATAACTTAACCTTAGTAAGGACCTTGGGTCGTTTTCGAGCCATTTCAAAATTCAAATCATTGTTTTTTTTTATTAAAATAACCTAAAAATTTGATGTTTTCTGACAATTAGGTATTTTTTTGAGGGAACATTTATTTTTGCAGAAAAATGTTTTGAATGGCCCCTTAGGGAGCTTCCATAAAATAAAAGTTACAAATTGTCGTTTAGAGTCGTTTTCGAGCTCGAAAAAATCAGTGTGTTAACCGAATTTAGTTCTGTTGGGCTTTAATGAAGGGCACACACGTCTAGTTTCAGAAACCCTCCCGGAGATCCGGAATTGCGTCACTGTGGCCACCGGGAACCTGCTACATCTGAAAAAAAAAGTCCCTTTAGATACCCTTACTTTGACAACCTGTAGTTTTGTAACTAAACAAGTAATCTGAACCGTCCTCATATTGTTGAATAGGTATTTACGTGGACTGTAAATAGAGATTCTCAAATCATTTTGATTCTCAAATCATTTTCTCAAATCATATACCCGGTTCCGGAAACCCGGAACATCCGAAAAGTAAGTTTCTATCGCAGTTTTGTGTATGTAATTGACATCGGTACTATTTGGTTGATGGATATTTTGTCATAAAATTACTAAGGAACCAATTACCGGTGCACATCCCTTGAAAACCTCGATCCAGTATGGTCCATGCAGAACCGGTTCCTGAAGACCCGGAAGGTACCCAATCTGGACAATTCGATGAAATTACTCGGATTGATGCCAAAAAACCAAATGACTTGTGTCCAACTCATAACGATTTATTATGTTTGAATGTATTTTGCCAAAAGAATGAATTGATGGTTATTCTGGTCCATTTGGGTACCGAAATGACCACCGAAAAACCCGTAATATGGGACCACTAAGTTTCAGCACCAAAACTAGGCATTCGACGGCTCAAACTTCATGATTTTGAATCCCAGTGACCCAGTTTAATTCAATAATAGCGCCAACTCGAACGTCTTTTGATGGAAAATTAGCATCAAAAGTCGTTCGAGCTGGCGCTTTTAGAAGTTTTGAACAAAGCTATACGAAACATAGTACTTGAGATCTGCTGGATATAAATAGCAAACAAGTCTGTATGCACTAAGGATCACCATTTTTGGCTCCTTTTTTGGTGTAATCGGAGACTTATATGATTCACCTGATATTTTTGTTAATGCTTCGTATGATTTCGTTATTAAGCTAACAAAATCGTAAAGTTACTGAGTAACATTTTCAAAGCAGGTTGAATGTATTTGTTTTATAAATTACTATAGAATTCCGTACAACTCTAATAAAATTGTGTTAAAACTGAACATTACAGCACTTATTGAGATCTCTAAGCAAAATATTACGATCACACGATCAATCTTTCACATGTAAATTTGTTATGAATGAAACCTATCGATGTTTATATGAATTCATTTGCACTTTTTCTACCATCAATTTAACAAGCAAGTGTATATTCGTCAGCATTGTTATATATATATTCTTATCTTTATTTAAGAGATTTTCAGCCCTAGACTGGCTAATCTGAGAATATTTGTCAGCAATTCTGTTTGTTGGCACAAATGTGAACTTGTCAATTTGCTAAAATCTATGACATAAGGTCGAAAGGGCAAAAGATCGAACAGGAATAAAGAGGGGATAAAAGGTCAAAAATCTTCTTTCAAAAATGATTTAATTTCCCATAATGCAAATCACTTTAAACCTTTGGTCCTTTTGACCTTTTGCATTTTCGACCATTTGTCTTGTCTTCCTTTTGTCTTTCGACTTATTGTCCTTTCGACCTTTTGTCTTTCGATCGCTTGTTCCTAAACCAAGTCAGAAATATGAATATTGCTCTTGAGTTACAAATAAAAATTGAAAACAGGTTGTTTTAAAAGGAATGCAAATTTCAACAATGGATGAAAGCAAAAAAGAGGCATCTTGAAAATTTTAATTTCGGCCTCGGCTTGTAAATTTTTGGGTCTAGAGCTGTCTAGAATATAATCTACAAGATATTGACACTAGATTTTTGCAACATTTTCATCCAAATCCGTTTCAACAGTTCACCTCACCAACATTTATTGATTTACGGTGTATTTGAAATGATATTACAAACAACAAAATTTCAAAAAAAAATAATTGCACTAGACCCCCCGATGGATTATTTTCATTTTAGCAGCAAATGAAAGAGGAAGGTCTTGTCTTTCATTGGTCCAAATTTGAGACATGCCGATTTTTTTGTTATAAAGTTACATGAAAAAGACACCGTGTATCAATTGGGTGATGTCGGATGAAAATTAATCTGATAGTAAAGCAGCCTGCGCCCAGCGGAGCATACATTCGAGGCATGCGGCGCGATTGATCGACAATTGGCAACGATCAATCTGATGAGTTGTTCTGTTGTTGGTGTTGTGAGAGTGTGATGATTCGACATGGTAAATCTTTAACCAAAACTCCTGTGTTGGTTGGTGAGGCTTTGAGCACCATCAGTGGCTCAACACAAGCTATAGGAGCAGGTTACAAGCTTTCCGGTCTGACTCTTTCAACGTCCACGCTTCGTGCCCGTAGAGACCACCGGAAGAATCAATGTTTTATACAGGGCGAATTTTGTTTCCATTTTCAAGCTGCGGGACCTAAGCTGGTTACGTAGTCCGTAGAAGGCCCTATTCGCAGCCGCAACACGTCTTTTCACTTCGCAGGAAACGTCGTTGTCACATGTCACAAGTGTCCCAAGGTAAACAAATTCTTCAACAACCTCAAACACATCCCCATCAAACACTACATTAGCACCTACACCACCAAGCCTGACTCTATCTCTACCTGCAACCATGTACTTCGTTTTGGTAGAATTAATGGTCAGGCTTATCCTCGCTGTCTCCCTCTTCAGAGGCACGAAGGCCTCTTCCAATTAGGTCTATATCGTCCACAAAGTCAAGGAGCATGTGCGACCTTGTGATAATAGTGCCAGATCGATCTCCTAATAGCTCCCTCGAGTGCAATGTTGAACAGTAAATTCGAAAGTGAGTCTCCCTGCTTCAACCCGTCTAACGTCACGAACGAGGTTGACACCTCGTCTGCAATCCGTACACTTGATTTCGAACCACCCAGCGAAGCACGTACCAGTCTAATAAAAAAAAAGAAAAAAAATAAGTTTCGCCGGCAATCGCTATGGGCATACTCCTAACTAACCTTTCAGCTCGTGATGCCCGCCTGCGATGGAAAATCGATGATCGATTCTCGTCCGCTTTTCCTAAACATGATAACGGTACCTTCATTGCACATTTTCTAACCTCTTGCATTGGTTACCGTATTACCTTACTCCACGGCCCATATATTGTAGTCTACTATAATTAGTGCTGACTTTCGACCAACAAGCTCATAGGTTAAATCCTCTTACATCTGTATGAATTCGTTGAGCGTCCGAGGAGGAGCGTAGCAGTTGACTTTCGCGATTACAGAAACCACTTCTTGTATGGGGAACTTACCCATGATCTGTATCGCCGCTATTACCGTGCTATCGCCCGCAGTTGTCATCGTGGAATGGTACGGCTCAGCTAATAACTGTGTATATCGTGTGGCAGGTACAAAGATACTCTATGCCTAGGGAAGTTGAGAACATTTCCTCTAAGAAAAGATCCTTGACCGGTGGAATTTGAACGCACAACCCTCAGCTTCATCTTGCTGAACAGCTGCGCGCTTACCGCTTTTGCTATCTAGGCCCAACTTAAACCGGGAAATTGCTTCATAGCAACGCGTGCACCAAGAAAGCGTCCCTAAGCTTATATAGAATGTGGGTTACCAATAACAGTGTTAAGTTCTGCAAAACTACCCTCAGAACCGAGTACTGGTATAAGATACTAATCTGTGACAAATCTCAACCAGAGTCACGGTGCGCGTACTACAGAGATCTATATTCGGTCCCAACGCAGTGGAACATGATGTACGTTTAAGTGTTAACACTGGAACTGCCGAGTGGAGATGACGATGTCCTTACGATGATTGGTGAGCCTGCAGAAGATATGCAGATGCTGACAGTAGAATCGATAGACATCATCAAATCTGGGATGGTTGGAGACTAACTATAGAAAGCTCATAATAAAACAAAGGTAGTGCTAGTCAGGAACCTTGTAGTGGTTCAGCGGTTCGAGGACACCGACGGAAGCTACGCATTATCATCTAGGCTTGATGGTCATCGATCAGTTGACCTGTAACAACTACCCCGACTGCGTCTGTGAGAAAGCAGAGAAGGCATATTTCACAGTAGCTAGGATTATTCCTCGGAACACAAAAAAAAACAGTAGAGTAAAGTGGGGCAAAAGTTCGAGTGGGGTAAGAGTTTCTTTTAAAGATTTCTAGCTCAATTCAAAACAAATCTTATAAATGTCATGATGGTTCGAATGCTATTCAAGTAAGAAGCTTTCACTCCAAATATCATAAAAATCGATTGAGATTTGGAAAAGTTATGACTATTTGCTGTTTTTCGACGTAAATATTGTAATATTTGGTCAAACTTTCGATGCATGGAACAAAATGAAGTTAAAATATTTTTCAATATTTTATGTAAGGGCGTTTCTAGGTCTATCATAAGGATGCTTTGACGTGTATTAGTTTTTCCATAATTAGTTGGAATCAATTTTTGGCCCATAGCGGGGCAAAAGTTCGAATCAGCGGGGCAAAAGTTCGACCCATGTATAAAATCAAGGATAAATTTGCAAATTGCCTAAAACCCACATACTATCTTCATATTTAGTTAAATTTGTCTGATCGTGTGAAAATTGTCACCAAAATTTTACATTTCCACTTAGTTTTGCGAAAAACTGCTATTTTTGAGTATATTACAATTAACTCGGTTTTGGGCAATTTTTTGATGAAAATTTAGTGTGTATTTTTCGTTAAACTTAAGTTTACGGCTGGTATGAAGTATGCCTGTCATAAAAGTATCAATATTTTGTGTTTTAGCCAGCGAACTTTTGCCCCACACTAGATTCGAACTCTTGCCCCACCGGTGGGGCAAAAGTTCGAATAAGACAATCAATTTTGAAACTGTTATAACTAAAAATGAGTAAATATTTTGACACAAGTTTGTTCAGCAAATTTATAGCCAATATGTTGAAGGTTCACTGTATGGTATTTGTTTTGTTTAATCTGCTATTGTTTTCCTGGAAACTTTGATTATACCACTAAGGTCAAACTTTTGCCCCACCTTACTCTACGAAACGTCTTCTGGCGACCGCATCATCGCCCATATGCGGATACGGAGTTCAACATTGGGATGTAGCGTTTAGAACAAAATTCTGTTGTACTTCTAATTAATCTTTATTCTAGGATGTTTGGGTATAAACTTAAGTTTTTTCACAGTTGTTGATGACTTATAAATAAGCAGGTTGCTAAGGTACACAACTGGTAACGCGATCCTAGCGCCTGATGTTAACTATCGACTGCTTTATTAGTTGCTAACATTTCTCCCTTATTATTTCCAGAACATATACGGCTCAAATCTGGATGGCATCCGTATCACTCTCTGTGGTAGTATTGATGGTGAGTCTGGAACGAGATCTGCTGATGGTTGGTCTTATTTCTCATGCCTCGGCTCTGGTTGATTGGTCTGGATGCGACCGCGTTCGGGAACATCTTCGAGTTTACTGGAATCCGCTTGGACTTCCCGGTTGGGAACTGCTGGCACACTTGCACTTCGGTTCATGGTTGGATGGGAATAGGAAGTGATTCCGGCTCGGCTTGACCTTGTTGAGCGGCGTGCTGTACAGTTGATCTTGGAGATTGGAGTCCAAACATATCCACCAGGATACCCAGTGGTGTTGAATTCGATGGTCCGGTTGTTGCTTCACTGGAACGATGCTTGAGCTGGTTGCTGTATGATCTGATGAGCTTCTTCCGTCCATTTCAATCGTCAAGTAGCACGTTGTGGTTGACTTTATCGATGACCACGATGATTACGCCCGTAGACCACTGGCACTTGGTGTTGCTGCGGTAGACCTTGGCGTAGACCATGTCGCCTTTTCGGAAGTCACGAGGAGTTGGGCCATGCTTTCGGTTGAACTGTTCGTCCTGGCGTTGGTTGAGGACCATTGGCTTGGGTTGGTCGTGATGGAGGAGATTAAAAACCGTCTTCATGTTGCGACCTAGCATTAGTTGTGATGGAGTCGTCCTGCCGTTCAGAACACAACTGGGAATTTGCGTTGAATTTGCGCAACGACCTCTCGAAGGTGTCCACAAACCTTTCCACCTGGCCATTGGACTGCGGGTGGTAAGGTGATGTTCGGAAATGTTGATTAAGCGAGCGGTCACGACTGTAGTGGAACCTTAAACGGTGTCTTGGAATGTGTGGCACAGCTTTCATATATCTTGACAAAATCAGAAATGTTGTCATCGATCGTCGGCCAGTACACGTGGCTACGTGCAATAGTTTTCATCCGTTCCATTCCCGTGCGTCTCGATGAGCGAAGAACGGGCGAACTTCAGGGTCAACGATGTCATTGAATTTGCAAGGCCATCCACGCTGGTTGTACTGGATAACTTGTTGGAGAATTGGACACTGGAGGGTAGCGTCGCGCACCGACTTGAATGTTACTGGCTGCGAACTGATGGCTTCCTGGAATGGAATCTCGATGTCCTCTTCCAGTTGAATCGAGGCGATGATGCAATCCTCCTCCGGTTGAACCTAACTGTCGATGAGGCGGTACAGAACGCCGGGGTATCCAAACTGGGTAGTGGAAACGTACTCGATGTCGAAGTTGTAGCACAAAAGCGTCAGGGGCCAACGTTGAAGTTGGTTGGCCATATGAACCGGAATTCCCTTCTGTCCAAATATCTGCTGATGATCCGTCTGGAGTATGAACTTGCGTCCAAGCAGCTTGCGATGAAATTTCGTTACGGCAAACACCAGCGCAAGACCTTCCTTCTCGATCTGTCCGTAATTTGCCTCCGCGGGGGGTGAGTGAGCGTGAAGCGTGTGCGACGGCGTTGACCGAGCCATCGGGGAACCTGTGTAGAAGGCAGGCACCGATTCCGGACTGCGAGGCGTCGGCAGCAACGATTATGTCCAATGTAGGATCGTAGTGCGTCAGCAGCAAATCCGACTGCAGTACCTTGTTGTTTGTTAGTTGTTACATTTTTGGACGGTGGCATCTTGACAATGATGTCTTCAGGAACCGGTATTGGGTAGTGGTTTGGCTCCAGAGCAGCATTTAGTCCGGTTTTAATCAGCAGAGATTCGTACTTTTCCTCCTGGCTTCTTCACTACGACGATCGGAGCCGTTGTTGGTCATGTAGAAAGTTGCGATTTTGGTGACTCCTCCGAACTTAATTGGGTATCGGAGCTCACCAAATAGATGAAGAGTGTCACCCGACGCAGTTCGGGCAGTCCGTGTTGTGGGAGTCAGCGTTGGCGAGCCCAGATTCTTCTTCCACTGCTTCTTGGAAACGATGATGCCGGACGCGGTGTCCAACTGCAGAGTGACTTGGGCCCCGTTGAGATCCACCGTTAGGAACTTCCTTCTTGAAGTGCAACTGACCTGGTTGATGGAGAAATTGTCGCTCATATTCTTCTTGAGAGCCACCTTCGAAGTGTAGCTGCCACAATACCCTTCTGTGTGGCCGGTTTGCTTACAGACCTGATAAACGTGCTTCGTGTAGGTTCCGTCGCGGACGTAATGCATTCCGCCACACTGCCAGCAGGGCGTTCTTGGACCATCTGACTTCGTCTTCTTCTTTCCTTTGGAACCGGATGTCATCGGCGGAAGCTTCTGCTTGACTGCACAGATTGTACTAATGGATCTCTTGTGTTCCACCATGGCTGTGTCGTGCTTGAGGTTTTGCAAACGTTGGCACTCCGTGATGAGTGATTTCAGAGTGCATTATTCCGCCGCGTTGGCCTCAAGCTTGGATAGCAGTCTCGTTCGTATGTCTGCGTTCTTCGACGATCGGAGCCCACAAGTGAAAATCTGGCTTTTGAACTTATCTGCCGTGACATTGTTGAGCTCGAAATCTTCACAGCATTGGTTGACTGTCCCAGCGTACGTTAGAAAATTGTCGCGTCGTTCTTCGTGAGCTGGAAGAACTGGTACCACTTGCTACACAGGGAGATTTGGAACAACTGAACAGCTCTTTCAGCTTCTTCACCGTCTCACGATTGTGCTTTGGGTGCAGGAAGTTGACGTACTTGTTGTGCTCCGTCACGCTGAGGCTTCTCAACAGCAACCGCACTTTTGCCGCATCGGTCAACTTCGCACCGTCTTTGAGTAAAAGGTCTTCGTACGTCCAGTACCACCGGTCGAAAACCAGCCCGTTGTTTCGTAGACAAATTCCCGGATGTTGGATGCTAAAGATTCGATGATGAGCTCCGGGCGCCCGTGGATCGATTGGGAACGTTTTCTTGATTGCCAAAACGTTCCATCATTTCCATCAGCCAGGCGTTTTGCTCCGCCCTCGTTTGATTCTGCCGTATGATTTGCAGGTAGGTATCTTGAAAATCGTCTTCTCCGGATCCAGGCATCGTTGTGTTTGGATGGGCGTCTAATTCTTCCAAAAGAGGTGCACTTTGCAAAAGAGGACCACGTGATTATTGAGCTGAAATCGAATACAGGTTAACTTCTGTGTTCATGAGTCCTCTCGTGTCGTAGGGGTAACGCGCCCTATCTAGAGAAAAGGGAGTCGTGAGTTCAATTCTCACCGAGAAGACGCGTAACTTTTTCGCAAACTTAACATCAATTTGTCCATTTAATGCATTTGCAAAGTATATGTTTTGTTTAGTTCTTCGGTAGTTGTTAAACTTCCACTCGGCTGGTTAGCCGTAAACCACGATTCATAATTAATTAAAACAAGTACTTCTAAAAGGATTTGCCCTTATAATCATCAACATTAAATACCATTTCGAAATTCTACGTTATTAGTACAGAACCATAATGACATCGGCAAAGACGATCATAATTTATGAACGAGAAAAAAAAACATATTATTTCTGTTCTCAGAATCAACAACCTTTGCTACATCTCTAACTCGAGAAGAAAAAGATCAACTTTTATTAAGCCATTCACAGTCATCAAAAGTCCACAATGCACACCACACGATGTTGTTCAACTCAAGCAGGAAAGCTCTATTTTCTTAACATTAATTTATGGTTTCCATCCAGCTGACTTTCCATATGATGCCGTCGGGAGGGGTTGCCGACAACAGAACGAGTTCGCTTCCTAAAAATTTGACTGCATCAGAGAGAGCGAGAGTGGGAAGCGAAGAGCAAAACGATGTAAAATCATCACATAAAAATGCTAACAAGGGAATGGAAAGTCACAGGATGCCACTGTGCTGCCGGTTCCGTTTCTACTTATCCTTCACCCCGGACGACCCTCCGAATCAGTCTGGAATGTTGACTTTTCTTGAGTTCTCCACTGTCTTCGAACATAACTGTCATTTATGGCTCGGAAAATTGAACCATCAGAAAAAAAAACGAAGGAAGGAGCACCAGGAGGAGGTTGCTCTTCTTTGCACTATACATGTCACGGCGTTCCTCAGACCGTTATCAGAAAAAAATCTCCACCAGGACTGAGCTCATCAGCCATTTTCTACGGCTAAGCTGCATGTCTGGGCGAAATTGGAAAAAAGTAGGGCGTAGATTTTGATGTTACGACCTTTTGATGGCATAAGTACAAAAAATCAAAAGATTGTGATTCAAAACTTCACCCAGATGTTACAAATAACTATTAAAACTGTTCAAATATCTCTGTTATTTTTTAGTTTGTGAATTCGAACTAACACTTATCGATTTTATTCAAATTTCATTAAAACAACTGATAAGTTCAGATTTGTGGAATTTTTTTTTTCCTGATAATACCGGTCGGGGGGAACACCGCGCATGCATCTGTCTCATCTTGGGTGCTGTTCTGGGTCTTGGTCTTTGGGAGTTTTCCGATTGAAGTTTACCCTCCATAAGACGGAAACGAGAAGAAGAACCATACGACGAACAAACGGATGGAGTGCTGGAGGGCAATAAAAATGAAATCAAAAAACGGAAAATTCGCCGTTCCGTTATTCTTTCCTATCGTGGAACGACGCCAGAGCTACGAACGGTTGCAGGGTGTATAATAACCCGAGGCAATTTACATTTTCTCGGCATTCCGATTCTACCGTTTTCGTTTTGCTCTTATTAACCTGATCTACGCGTCGTCGTCGGCGGCGGGAAGGATGTTGAATCTTGCTGTTCAGAACTATCAATGCAATGGAAGGAAGCAGTTGTGCTATTTGTTCGTTTGTATGGTTCAGCTACCTACCTTTGTAGATATATACCACGAACTTTTACTAGTCGTTCATAGATTTCGGCAATTTAAAAACCGATGGTAACAACACCATCAGCTGTTAAGCTCAGGACAATGAAGGTGCTTGACTGTTTATCTCGCCCAAGCTATCTTCGTATATCTCATCTGGGCAATTAAACAGCCATGCAAAAGCGAGCGATTGTGAACAATATATAACTCAGTAGAACGAAATACCTAGGAAATGATAACTTATCAGAAATGGCGATCGAATCCCCGACATAGTCACTTATGACGTAAAAAGTTATAATGACGACTTCCTTCGGAAGGGAAGTAAAGCCGTTGGTCCCGAGATGAACTAGCTCAGGGCTAAAAATCTCGTTAATAAAGTCAAACCAACCAACCAACTTATCAGAAATGGTTCAAATTGTTTTCAATTCTAATGTAGGCATGCTTGATAATCATTAATACAGCAAATTCAGCAAGTGATAGAGTGACGAGATTCAAAACCCGCCCTTTTTTAACGAGACACTCTAAACATGTTATATCGTTACAAACAGTTGGTGACTAAGCGACGCAGCATAGTGGGGGTACCGGTAGCGTTCAGCAACGTTGGTCGAAATACTAATATTTCCAGTATGTCTGGAGCGACGACGGCTGAAAGAAGAGGAAAGTTAATTGATCACCAAGGTACTGTATCGTTACCAATAAACGCGAAAGATCTACGAAAAATTACTCATTTGACAATAGCTTCCCAAGCAGCACTGGTAACAAATGCAATATCTTAAAAAAATACTTTGTCGTTGTATTTTAGAGAACTTCCCAGCATATCTTAGGCATCGTCCATTTATTATGTAACGCTTAAGTTGAAAATTATTGACCCCCTTTCATAACGCTTTTTGTAAGAAAAAAAAATTTTTTTTTTCTATGGGCCGTAACGCCTGAGCCTACTCCCCCTCCCCCTAGAGCGTTTCATAATTTGTGGATGCCGCCTTATTAACGATTGCCAATTTTGGTTACTAAGCTATTGCACTGGCTATTGTGTTGCATGTTGCCTCGTACGTAACTTAGCCTAGAGCTGTCAACATTTATGAGTAGCCAGGTTACTCAATTCAAAACAAAACTTATACATTTTATAGTGGTTCAAATGCTAGAGGGTTTCATTCCAAATTTTATGAAAATCTATTGAGATTTGGAAGAGCTATAGCTATTTGTTGTTTTTCGACTAGAAATTTGTAATTTTTGGTCAAATTTTCGTTGAATGGAACTAAATACAGATAATTTTTTTTAAATATTTTATGTAAGGGCGTTTCTAGGCCTATCATAAGAATTCTTTAAGGTATACCGTAATTTCGGGTGAAATTGATCATTTTTTAAGGTTTTATTGGTCTGTTTCCCATAATAATGACAATGCTTAACAACTGAATGCAGGAAAACAAGTACGAGGGTGAGCCTCATTGGCTCATGTACCGAAATTTCCTTACTGATGTGATTTTAGTGCTAAAAATCATCTCTAAAATAAAAAATCAGGGGATCCCATTTCGGGGTAAAATTGATCATTGGTCAAAACCACTATTGTTAGGTTTGAAAATAACTATACATACTCAATTTGGGCTCCCTGAATCCAAATAAGCTTGCTAAATTCTAACAATGCAATATTTATGGAAAAAACGAACGATCAAAAATTGAAACCACCGCAGAAAACGCCTAAATGTAGGCAATTTCCTAAGGAATTTCCAAATGTCTTTCAAAAATTCAATAATTTGAATGAATTAAGCAAATTGGTACGTATTTTAATGATAAAATCTGTTTCAAGGATATATGTCAAGCATCCTCAGAAACTTTAATGTTGACACCATGTCCAAATCCTTGTTTAAAACTAGAAGTTTATAGATGTATGTCAATACCACACCGAACACGATTATGGAATTTTATATTATTTTCATAGAAATAAACGGTCTTTTAGACAAAAAAAACTTCACAACACAATATTTGAGGCAAACAACGTTCATTTGCTCTGTGTTGCATTAACATTTGTGCTCTTTTACTGAGATAAAAATCGTGTGACATTGTGTTCAAATTCACCCTACTGATCAATTTCACCCGAATTTACGGTACCGTAATCCGGGGTAACATTGATCAGCGGGGTAACATTGATCGGGATGACTCATCTTGTGAAACGTTCAAATAAAGATTTATTGATGAAACATTTTCGAACCATGAATGGTGCCTCTTTTTCGTATATTCATAAGCTAATGATAATTGAGGTTTTTGCCAAAATTGCGTTTAGTTCATGCGCAAATTTGTCAACTTTTTGAAACAATGATTTCTATCATTTTCTCTGACACTACCGAAAATTCATGTCTCACATGAGTTCTGCAGACGATGTGATCAAGGAAGATGCGGGTGTTACTAAAAATGGCATCGCCGAAAACGATTCCGTTGTCAAATCTTTCATAAGTTTATTCAATTAGGCAACATTAACTAATTACTATTACGAATGCGGAATTTCCTGAGGCGTATTCCGCGGTTCAAGGTGTTTTTGATTTTGAAATAACTCAAAAAGTAAATGACTTGCAAGAGTTTGGTCTTCATATTCGGCTTCAGGGGCCCTGATTTATGTAAGTAACGACATTTCCAATATTAGCGAACGTTGTTTACTTGGGTGATCAATGTTACCCCATACCAGCTGAATCAAAAAATCACTTAAAACATGTATTTAAACATGTTTAAATCTTTCGAAAAACAAAATAAAGTACATAGTTAGGAGCGGTGGGTGCCAGTACTTGTTTTAAAGATATGAAACTTGTAACATTTGTATTGTGAAATGAAAAATTCAAGAAAAGCTAAAAAAAATGATCAATGTTACCCCGGATTACGGTACTATTTTTTGCATAAATGCTTGGAAACTATTTTTGGTCTAAAGTGGGGCAAGAGTTCGAATCAGTGGGGCAAAAGTTCGACTAATGTATAAACTCACGGAACAATTTGCAAATTACCTAAAATCCACATATTATCTTCAAATTTTGCGAAACTTGCCTGATCGTGCGAAAAAAGTCACCAAAATTTTACATTTCCACTTAATTTTGCGAAAAACTGCTATTTTTGAGTACATTACAATTAACCCTGTTTGAGCAATTTTTTTCATAAAAATTTAGTACCGTCAAATGGAGCTTCTTTTGACATTATTTCCACATTCTTTAACTTTGAGGATTTGTAACTCTTAAAATTATGGATAGAAATTGATAATTTTTGCCTATATTTAAGTTGTATATGTACGTACCAAATTTGCAAAATATGAGGCAAATCCATCTAGAAATAACAAAAATACTTGAATAGCAAAAAAAGTGTGTCCCTAAAGACAAAAAAGGGGCTACTTTGGACATTTTCACAATTTGCTAATGAAATGATTTTTCCTTATAACTTTCAAACTGATTCAATAGATTGTCGTCCGCTGTGATGTTATTGAACGTTGTTTATTGATAAACTTAATGTAGAAAATCGCAAAGCTAGAATCAATTACACATATATAACAAATTTCAACGAAACATGCCATTCACTATTCTCAGTTTGAAGTATGAAACTTAAATTTTCAACTTCCTCTTAAATGGAACTATCAGTTACGAATACTCGATTTTCAAGTTGACATAAACGAACGACGTAACTACTAGGTACTGCGATGATAAATGAGTCATGTACAAAAACACTTTTTTTTCTATTCTTACTGTTATATGAACGATATGTAGAAGGATCACATTAATACCGGTAACTAATTTACTACCAGTATGTAATTTTCAATAAAAACGCAATCTATGAAGTAAAGTTTTGCAAGATCGTAAAGAAGTAAGTTTGCTTTTGTAATATGCTTTTAGCTTCTTAGCAGTTTAGAGCTGGCTTAAGAATAGTTTAATTTAAGCATTAGAAAGATGCAACTGTTCTGTACTACAAATTCATGTAAAACATGACGAAAAATAGTTTTTTAGGGATTATGTTGTGAATTTGGCATTGGTACGTATTGAAATATGTGTGTTTTATGTCTGTTCACTTTAGCAAACATTTATTTTTTTTTTTTTTCATGTTGTAAAATACACAAACCAATACATTATAATATAATAGAAGTCGCAAAAATAAGACCTATGATCAATTATTTTAATAAAACAACAATTTTAAGCAAAACAAATCACAAGATTTTGATGAAACATGACAATTTGATAGTTTTGTGATGCTCCCAATAAGTTTCCACGACATGGATAAAATTTAAACAATGTTTGTATAGCCAATGTTTTATACCTTGTGAATATTTATTTGAGCTTTTCTGAAATGTTTTCTTGTTCATCCTGTTATTGTTGATGTTGTTCCAAGAAAAATTCATGCCTAGTGGTAGAGCATATATTGGTTAATAAAAGTGCTGAAGACATAAAATTGCTCAGATTAATATTTACGCAGCTAATAAATACAAAAGGTGAGTGTCCAAAGTAGCCCCTGGAATCAAAAGTAACCCCGTCCGACGGTATGTATTTTTCGGCAAACTTTAGTTTTCGGCTGGTATGAAGTATGTTTGTCATAAAAGTTTCAATATTTTGTGTTTTAGCCAGCGAACTTTTGCCCACACTAGATTCGAACTCTTGCCCCACCGGTGGGGCAAAAGTTCGTTTAAGACAATCAATTTTTATTCATTATTCATTATTTTTTCTATTCTGCTCAAATTTTATGATTTTGATTTTTAATTAATTCTTCTTAAACAGTGTTGCCAGACGCATGAACATTTGTGCTTCGGCCGACTGGCCTTGCTTCAACTGTGCCGAATATCTCGGATCGGTATTTCTACATCTAGACGTAGCATTTTTTTGAAACATTTTAGCGCAAATAATGTACATATTAATGTTGTAACGGAAAGTAACGACCATTGACTTAGTGAGAAAAATGATTCCATCGCAGTAACCAACGGCATGTCAGTGAAAAATAATACCTCCACTGTATACCAATAGTTCCCTTAGTTGCGGTATATGTTCCTTAAAGTGATGCAAATTTTGAAATTTTGGCTCCCCTATGCTTAGACCTAAAATTTTCAAGAGCACGAATCTGGAGAACCAAACATCCGTTTAAGCTGAAAACTTAATCGATTCTACACTAGCTGGTTGGTTTCGTTTCGTTTCATCTTCACCTTAATTGTGGTAAAAGCAGCCTCCCAAAGTTTGAATTGATTAGGTAGAAATTTGACTGTCCACACGCCATTTGAAGTTTATATGGATATTTCTAAGGAAAACGCCAACCTTTTGTGTTCAGGCCTCTATCTCTTCGTCATAATATTTTATGGTAAACTGAACAAACTCCTCTCATGTTAAATTTTTCCAGCTACAAAGTTGAAAACCACATTTTGATTGGACATCAGGAAAAATGCTATTCACCATCATAAAGTTGGTTTGCCTTCAGTAAGCTTCACCAACTATAGGGCTCTGCACAAAAATGTACCCATCCCTTTCACTCTTTCGTGAAATTTGCAAACAACAAGGCCAATGAAAGTCAAAATCCCATACAAAATCAAGTAGTGCAGAGGCCTATTCGGCAGGCAACAGTGGTGCCCCTGGCGGGAAGAATAGATCAAAGTAATCCAGGCTACTATGATCTACAGCAAAAAAGCAGTGTTGCTCTGAAAGTAATTGATTGATCATCTTAGCATGATTTAGGCTATGGAATCAAGAATAACAAATTATTCTTACGTCCAATCAAAATGTGGTCTTGGGCAAGCTTGTAGCTTGGAAGTTTCCACATGAGATGAGTGTTCACTTTTCCATAGATTATTATGACGAGCAGTTAGAGGACTGAACACAAAAGGTTTGTCTTTTCCATAGTTCCATATAAACTTCAAATAGCGTGTGCACAACCAAATTTCTTCGGAATCACTTCAAATTTTGGGAGGATCATTTTAGTCATAGGGTAATTGACATCGTTTAAGCATAGGGAAGCAAAAACTTCAAAATTTGCATCAGTGTTGCGGTATTAGTTGATTTGTTATGCGATCCTCCGCTATAGGAACACTTTACCGCAACTATTGGTACAAGTAATGCATGTTTTAGCAATTTAATGACATTTCATCAATTTCGAAGCCATTTGAACGCTGTTTTCAACTATTTCGTGTATCAACTAGCCAAAACGTCGATTGGCAGTGTCGGTTCTGTGGCTAATGCAATAAAATCAGTGAAATGAGTGAAACTAGAGCACTTCAATACATCAAACTAATATAAAAATCAAACGAAAAGGCGTCAAATGTATTGCGTTAGATCCTAGCCAGACTGGAAAGAAAAACGGTACCGTAATCCGGGGTAACATTGATCAGTTTTTTTTGGATATATCCTAATTTTTTCCAACTCCACCACTCGTGCCTTCACATTGTATTTTGGTTTTTTAAAGCTTTGAGCATGTTTGAATTAATGTTCAAAATGAATTTTGGATTTTGCTAATATGGGGTAACATTGATCACCCATAAAAACAACGTTCGGTAATATTGAAAAGGTCGTTACTTACTTATATCATGGCTTCTGAAAACAGAATCGTTTTCGGCGATGCCAATTTTAGTAACAACCGCATTTTCCTTGGTTATACCATATTCAGAACTTATGTGAGACATGAATCTTCGGTAGTGCCATCCATAATAATAAAAATCATCGATTCAAAAAGTTGACAAGTTTACGCATGAACTAAACGCAATTTTCGCAAAAACTTCAATTCTTTTTAGCTCATGAATGTAAGAAAGAGAGGCACCATTCATGTTTTGAAAATGTTCCATCAATAAATGATGATTCTAACTTATTACGAGAAGGGTCATACCGATCAATGTTATCCCGGATTATGGTACACACAATCTTTACAGAAGCGTCAGTATTGAGAACTGTCTGATGGTCCGAATTATAACAGGGTCCGATTTGGACCTGCTCCCCCTATATAGTTCATACAAAATATTTTCAAGTTCCAAAATCTTCTTATGAGTTATTAAATTTAATTGTATGGAATTCAAAGCAAGAAGACAACTCAAACTATAAGGACATATTATAAATAAATTTCAAGTAAAGGATGTAATCAAGTCATATACAAACTATACGTTGACGTTGACGTTATGACGTAAACATTGTTCGCATCTAGCTTTTTCGCTTGGAGCAATAATTTATTTTATACATGTTAAATTTACCTGTTTCCGCTGTGTTATATATCGCGGTTTAGTGTTTCGTACAGTGCATCTCCTAGTAGTGAATGATTTACGTAACCACAAAAAACGATTGAGAATTTTTAGTTTTGATTTTCTACAATCCCGCGGTGCAATACAATTTGCTTTGTTTTTGTTTGTGTTCTCATTGCACTTCGTCAAGGCAACCGTACTTCGTGACCGTAGCGTACACTGCTAAGGGTCTGTCTCAATTGGGCTATTAAAAATAATTCACACTTAAATTTGACAGTTCAAAAATAATTTCCCCTACAAACGATTAATGAACTGTCAAATATTAATTTTTGCTGGTCCAATTCGCGAAAGTTGCCGAACCAACGTTATCATAATTTATGATGATTCGTGAAAAGAAAATACTTCAATCTATTTTGTTTGTCTGTTGAAAATTGCTTCGAATCATTGGAAGTGTATTTGTTTTAGCCAAGTCAAGTAAATAGTTTTTTTTTATTTATCAAACATATGAGATATGTTGTAATAATGTTCAACATTTCTGATCTCTAGGGAACAAGACTCTGCAAATATGCCGTCAATGTATCGTCAGCCTTGGTGAGGAAAATTGTATTACTATTATCGGCGCTTGCGGTTAAAGTTAGAAACGGTTTCGCACCGTTGTTGGATTTTTTTAAAATCTATGCGAGGTTGGAAGTGGTGCATTCGATTCGCATCCGAATGCGGCTCTAATACGCCCTACTTCCAAAGAGTGGTATCTTGCATGGATTCTGAGAAAACTCCATTTTCGGCAAACTGCATTTTCGAACGATTGATCGAACTTACAATTATTCATCTCATCAGCTTTAGGAAAAATCTGGACAAATTCTTACCGTATACTATTGTTGTATACATACATAGTATTGTTGTATAATCTACCAAATACATGGTAGAATTAAGAACTGTACCAATGATTTTCAACCGACTACAAACATCTGTTAAGTTTACTATAATCTGGTGAAAATCACTGAGCAGTGCAGTAAATTTGACTATGTCCATAGTAGCATCCACTACAAAGCATTGTATTTCAATCCGTGACACCCACCGTACAACACAGTGTGGTCAAAAGTATGATGCTAAACTTCTCAAATCAAGAATGTTTCTAGTCAAAAATACTACAACTCTGGTTGAATCAACAGAAGAAATTTTCTTGTATAGTGATGTTGACTATGTTTTGGTAGAGTTAACAGATTAATGTACTTGTTTTAATTATGAATCGTGGTTTACGGCCAACCAGCCGAGTGGAAGTTTAACAACTACCGAAAAGCTATACATTACATATAATTTGCAATTGGATTAGATAGATGTAGTCGGTTGAAAATCGTTGGTGCAGTTCTTAATTTTACCATGGATTCAGTAGATTCTACAATAAAATTCATTTCAGTGTACGGACCAAGGTACGAACAATAGTTTGAAACCGAAACAGTGTTCTTAAGTATATTGTTAAATTTAGGTTTCAGAATGTCCGCAAAAATAAAATCTCTCTCAACCAATAACTTTATTTTCGATAGTTGTTTGCATCAGTTATCGTGAAGCTAAGCTTGCTTATATATTCCAGGGGTAACGTATCAAGCGTTTTCTCGTATTTAGACGAATACCGAGTTATGTATGATATAGGGTGATCAAAGTATTTTGGACAGACCGTTACGCGTATATAATTTGGCCATTTACGGCAAAATCTAATGGAGGTGGCCAAATTATAAACACGTAACGCTCTGTCCAAAATACATAAAACACCCTAAGCGTCTTTTAGATGTGCGAAAACGTCCACTGCTGTAAAGTGAAGCCATACTGAAGGAGTCTGGGTTCGATTTCTGGAGAATCCACTGTTATTCTTAATGGAAATTTCTTTGACCTTGTTTAAGGGGGCACAATCCATCATCAATTTGAGAATTTTCAAAAGCAGTTTTTTGAGAATGTGTTCACTGTATTCCATTCTTCAACCAAAACACAGTGATAACACTTTCGTCGTATAAATTTTAGTTTTAATCAGAAAAACTGGTGTTGAAGTTCCAATTATGACGATGACGGATCGTTGAACGTTGGTCCTAATAGAAATTGAGACATTTTTAAGCCTCCAAAATGCAGTTTTTAAACAAATTGAGAAAAATAAAAACACAGTTTGGACACTGGATCCTTAATATAATGCACAATTCTTTTTATTATGAGCTAAATGTTTATCTACATAGGTGTTTTATGGCTCTACCCCAATTGGCATAATGCCATCTGGCATAATGCCGTTTGGCATAATGCCAATTGGCATAATGGCCATTTGGCATAATGGCCATTTGGCATAACGGCCATTTGGCATAATTTGAAGAATACATTTCCTCAAATTATTGTCCTCAACTTTTGGCCTGATAATGATCAGCCTAAATGAAATACATGTCGATTCTAGACAACATAATAGAATCATTTTCGATTTTCGACCAGTGCCCTTCAAGTCACACTTGTAGCTGTGAGATTTTATTCACGTAGCTTCATTAAGAAGTTTTATGAGGAGTAAAAATTTGGCACCGTAGAGTGAGCCGGCTTTTATCATTCTTGTTTGTCTTTGAACGTCTGTCTTTAATTATTTTTAAAGCATTA
Organism: Aedes aegypti; assembly: GCF_002204515.2. Taxonomy (NCBI): domain Eukaryota; kingdom Metazoa; phylum Arthropoda; class Insecta; order Diptera; family Culicidae; genus Aedes; species Aedes aegypti. Next base: position 132,913,951 of record NC_035107.1, read on the forward strand.
GCTCGATTTCTGGTCGTCGCTTGGGTGCCACGATTTTATATTGATTTTTTTTGAGGGCACAGAAGTTAAATATGAAGAACATCCAATGTTCCAAAGAAGGAAAATCTCAAGAGAGATGCTTTGCCCTAAATGCTACAACAATCAGTTGATACACGGTTATTAGTTAAGCAGAATATTTCGCCTATTGCTGAACGGCCTTAAATCTCGCCTATTACTGAAAAATATGTGTGTTCTCAACGAAATGTTCAACAATTAGCGAACATTTTATGCATTCAATAATTGGTGAACTACCCAACTAGAAATTTTACCTTCTTTTAAACATAAGCTGTTCTTTTAGTATGCAGCGTAGTGAATCATAGGCACGCCATGATCGATTTTTAATTACATCGGATGCCCTTGGTACCGTGTTGATTCAAATTTCCCGGATGCTTTAAATTCCGGAAACTCATCTTAATTGAATGAGCACGACTCAGTGGTGAGATCCATGATATGATCACGACTAACCTGCTGGAGCAAGCGACACATCCAATGGACTAAACACTACTCAATCCCAGACACTTCCCCTAATTCACCCAAAAGTCATTTTTCTTCTACTTTATGCATGGAGAATGTAAAGGACGTGGTAATTATGGACTTTAGACGAAAAATTCGGAGTTTAGTCTAAAAACATCTCGAAAAGTTCACTGTCCGGCATTCGCAGTGTCTACAGTTTGTTATGACTCGCTAAACTGCAAACTCAAAAGAACAGCTCATTTTGAAAGAAGGTGAATTTTAATAAGGAGCTGCCCATTAACCCATAGTCATTTTTTCGGAATTTCTGACCGAATTGTTTCCTCTCCTGTGGTCAGTTGTCCACACAAAAATTTTAAAATTTGTGTGGATTGTGGTCTTCGGCCAAACCCCCCTTCTGTCAATAAATGACCACATGGTTCATGGACGACCCCTGATCTAAATTAATTACCCCATATGTTATGGGATGCCTCTCCAGCGATATGCTCAACCTCAGATGTGACAAGTAGTAATGTTGGTAATATTATTATCATCATCCTCAAACGCACTATTTGGACGAGTCTATCTTAAAGCATTTCCTCGTACTTACTTCACATTAACTTTTTTGGACTAAAAATCATTGTATATATTAGTCCCTTTTCCAGTCAATTTGACTTGTCCTAGAAAAAACATTTCAAGCACTTTGAGGAGGCAGGATCAGTCATTGATTTCGGAATTTTCAAAAGCAGTTTTTTCGTTCAAAATCAAGAAAATTTGCAGGAAAATGTGTTCACTGTATTCTATTCTCCAACTGATACACAGTGAACACATTTTCATCGAATAATTTTCAGTTTTGAACAGAAAAACTGAATTACAATGACGGAGCGTTGAACGTTAAATGTGAAATGTGTGAGAAAAATATATTTTTTTCAATTATGCCAGATGGCCGTTATGCCAAATGGCTATTATGCCAGATGGCCATTATGCCAAATGGCATTATGCCAAACGGCATTATGCCAGATGGCATTATGCCAAATGGGGTAGAGCCGTGTTTTATGCAAGGCCTTTGACGAGCTTCATCAGATCTATAGTCAAAGTCGTCGTAGTCCTTTGATGCTGCATTATATTCTCAACGTTCGACAATTCCAGTAAGAATGCATGGTGATCTGTCATTAATGCGATACATCGAACTGAATGATCATAATTTGTCGTAAATGGGGCGTGACAATGAGTAGTTGGTTATTAGAACAACTCCGTCCACAATTCCGACCATAAATCCCCTGCCTTCATCTTCAAAGCTAAATAGCTTAGATAGAAACGTAGATGCCGAAGAAATTCGTCATTGATGGAAAACACTTTGAAAATAGTCGCCTTGCTTTCCTGCTGGTAATTGAACGACAATCGTTATCATATTGTTGAAACAAACGTAAGGAATTAATGTACCTATTCTTACGGTTCCTTATTCCAATTCTGTGGGGGTGGCGTCTCGTCAGCGAAATCCGAAACATTCAAGTTCGCATGATAATCAACGAGTAGTTCAACCAGACTCCAGTTCCACCGTTCCACGGCTACATGTAGAGAACTGATGAACTTGTTTTGGGCACATAGACGGGGTTTGGGATTTTTCACCAATAGCAACTCAGCTTTCTCAATCATAATCTTCGTCGGCGTTTGTTCCAACATGCACTTTATTGACTTCTATTTTGGACACTAGAAGCTCGACATAGTCCAAATTTCCGCAGGTCCTTGCATTGTGCACCTTGATGAGAATGTTTTGGTTGATTCCAGCTTGAGATATACTGGAAATCATCAGGTCTCCTGTGGTCGCTGCTTTCCCGATGTTTTGTACGTCGAAATGCTTTGCGAGTACCTTGCCAGCTGTTCAGGAAAGAATCCTGGTTGTGAGGATTTCATCCCACCCTTGCAACCTGTTCCGTCACTGAGAAAAAGTGATCGTAAATAAAGCTATTCTGGCCAGAATATTTCGTTAAACTTACTTTTACTGGTCTTGAATCTTGCGAAGGCAGCAGGAATATCCGACCGCAGATGAATTACCGGATAGGGGAAACAACATTATGTTGAAAGTAAACATCTAACACCGATCGCCCGAGCGAGCGAAAAAGAAAATAACTATCGATCTGTCAAATTTAAGTCTGCTCTGCAGCAGACTTATTTTTGACAGATCGAAATCAGGGGTGGAATAATTATCGAACTGTCAAGTTTAAGTACGAATTATTTTTAATAGCCCAATTGAGACAGACCCTAAAAAGACTCGCGGAGTGGCATAGTTTTTCGATGCGTGGTGGTCTTGACCAAACAATTTCAAGCGTAACAGTTGAAAAGTGCTTCGCAAGCAATATGTCACTTGTTTGCTGTTCCTGCGCCGGTGATATCGGAGAAATTCAAGTCGAGTGCCAAGGCTTTTGCAAAGCGATTTTTCATCCTCGATGCTGTGAAGTGGCTGCCGAAGTTTTCGAACAGGTTATGAGAAATAATCAATTGTTTTGGTTCTGCCCGTCGTGTACAGCACTTATGAAAGATATGCGCCTCCGTAACACTGCACGTGCCGCTTATGAGGTGGGCCAAGGACATGCGCTCAACTCCCATAGCGACATTATGGCGAACCTAAAAACCGAAATTATGGATGAATTGAAGGCCGAAATTCGAAATAATTTTGCTAAGCTGGTTAACTCGAATTCGTTTACCCCAAAGTCCTCCAGACGTGTTGGCATTGACCCAAGGTTCACCAGGAGCAGGAGGCTGTTTAGCACGGCCGCCAATCCAATCCCGAATAACCAGCCGCCTCTATTACTTGGAACTGGCAGCACACCCTCTCCGTCAATTGAAATCGCTACCGTTCCGCCGCCTCAACCGAAATTCTGGTTATATCTATCTCGGATCGCAAAGGATGTATCAGTTGACCAAATACGTGCTTTAGCAAAAAAACGCCTCGGTTCTGATGACGTGCAAGTTGTTCGGCTTGTGGCTAGAGGAAGGAACATAGATACAATGTCCTTTATCTCGTTCAAAATTGGCGTGAACTTGGATTTGAAACCTAAGGCTTTGTCCAATTCAACGTGGCCAAAAGGAATTGTCTACAGGGAATTCACCGACAACAACAAAAACGAAAATTTTTGGCGTCCGGAACCTGTGGCTGCAACCGACGATCCACTGAGCTTCGCATCAGAAGAAGAAGTGGTTTTAATGGAGTAAAAGATAACGAGTATAATTCCTGTTTCATCCCGGGACGCACACTTGCCCCCAGCCTTGAGGAAGCTCCTATTCCTTTCACCGCAGTCGAGCCCCTCCTGCCAGCGACCAGCAGTCGTCCCGGTCCTGCGAGTGAACTGGAAGATGGGGTCTTCCGAAATCCGCAAATTTGTAAAAAGAGGGTATTCTGGTATTGGAAATTGCTGGTGAAATTGTTTCAATTCTTCATATAAAAAAAATCAATAAGAGGCAGCCCTGTCGTAGTAAAATATGAGCTTCTTAGTCGTCCCTTTTAATGATGTCACCGGGGATTTTCTTAGCGGCTTTCAGTCTCAACGGCAATCAGAACTAAAATATTTCTTCTACGTCCAACGTTTCGATTGTATTTTCAATCTTTTTCAATCGAAACGTTGGGCGTAGAAGAAATATTTTAGTTCTGCTTGCCGTTGAGACTGAAAGCCGCTAAGAAAATCTCCGGTGTAACTCATAACAGTCGAAAGCATCCAACCTTTAATGATGTCGTCTCATAAGAAATATTACAAATATTCTGATATATAGGAGCCTTCCTTAGCCGAGTGGATAGAGTCTGCGGCTCCAAACCAAATCCAAGCCATGCCATGAAAGTGCCTGGGTTCGATTCCCGGTCGGTTCTGGATCTTTTTGTGATGACAATTTCCTTGACTTCCCTTACTTGATACTTGAAGGGCTACAATCCGCTACGTTGAATCTACGCCGAAGGGATAATTCTTCACTGGGCTCGGTCCTAAGCCAATCGCTTCCAGTCGCCCTGAACGTTAAGTGCCCTTAAGTCCTCTTCAACTGCAAAAATCCAAAGTGTGCGCCCACAGAACCGAGGGCCTTTTTCGGGTTCTCTACTGAATATTATTTTTGCTTGTCGTTCTATCTCGTGACCAGCCTAACGCAGCCTGCCGTGTTTTCTGAGGTTGATAATATCCACTTTATATACCGTTTTGATTCATATTACGGACACTTAAGGCCTCAGTGAAGTATAACTCAACATAGAGCATACAAAATAAATCATTATGTATGATTCCTCAGCATTATCGAGCGTCGGAAACCCTAAACGTTCGAATGATGGATGAAGAATACACTTCCGCAAGTTGAATAATTTGTAATAAATCAAAATGTGTGACATTTTCATGATTCTTATTCCGGACGCTTCCTCACTTTTGCCTCATATTTCGGACACTTTGATTCGAAATCCGGACAGCTCATGAAAATCATTAATAAAAAAGTCAAATCATCAATAGAAATCGTCGAACCACTAAAGAGACATCTAAGGCAGTTGGGCATTCTAAATTTGCATACATTTTTATGGAAAAAGCTTATTAAAACGAGCCTCGGAAGTGAGAACTTTTGAACGGCAAAAATTGAAACATTTCGTGTGAAATGTTCCCATACAAAGTAAACTGTCTGGAATTTGAAGCTGTCCGTAATATGAATCAAAACGGTACTTAGTACAAATCATGATTCATGCGACACCGCCAGATACCATTTTCTTGGATTTACCGCCGAGTTTTGTTCGCAGCACACGCTCAAAAACTCCAAACGCTTTCCGGTCGACCCCTTTGAAAGTTTTAACCTTCCAGTCGTCACGCGGTTCACCATCGTCAGAACCACTTTGCTGCCGTTGTGAACGAAGAGCGAGGTTTTTAACCAGTGTTGTACAAAATACAACAGCGCGACTACTGAAGTGTTAACGTCCAGGATTCATGGCCGTATAGAGTAACCGGAAGGATAAGTGTCCTGTATAGCGCGAATTTTGTTTTCGTCTGCAGGCTACAGGACTTAAGCTTTACGGAGCCCGTAAAAAGCCCTATTTGCAGCTGCAAGACGTCTTTTCACCTCGCGGGTGACATCATTATCGAACGTTACTTAAGTACCAAGATACACAAATTCTTCCACTACTTCAAATTTTTCACCACCCAGCACCGCTTCACTACCAACGTCACGATTGGAACCACGCTGTCTACCAGCGATCATAAACTTTGTTTTGCTGGTGTTGACGGCAAGTCCAATCCTCGCTGTCTTCCTTTTAAAAGGCACGAATGCCTCTTCTACGGCTCGACGATCAATTCCAATTATACCGATATCGTCCGCAAAACCCAGGAGCATATGCGACCGGGTGACGATGGTACCGCTTCTTTGCAGGCCCGCTCTCCTTATAGCTCTTTCGAGAGCAATGTTGAACAAAAGGTTCGAAAGCGCATCTCCTTGCTTCAATCCATCTTAGGTTACGAAGGAGGTTGAAATCTCATCCGCAACCCGCACACTTGATTTCGATCCATCCCACGTTGCACGAATCAGTCTAATCAGTTTCGCCGGAAAACCGTGTTCTATCATTATCTGCTATAACTCATTTCTCTTTACTGAATCGTACGCCGCCTTGAAATCAATCAACAGAGTCTGCAAGTTGTATTCTCGGAACTTATCAAGGATTTGCCGCAGGTTAAAAATTGAATCCGTCGTTGATCGGCCCTCACGAAAACCAGCTTGGTATTCGCCGACGAAAGACTGCTCCAGCGGTTACAATCTGTTGAACAGAACACGCGACATTATTTTGTACACCGAATTGAGGAGCGTTATTCCTCGGTAATAGGCGTACTCCAATCTGTATCAATCTGTCTAATCTGTCAATACCTGCCACACGATATACGAAAAAAGGGTTGCAAAATGGTGAGTCGAAAACCAGAAAGGAGCGTCCAACATAGCTCTGGTCCTCACAAACCGCTGCCTCACGCTCGGGTCTAACGGGTCTAACGATGAAAAAGACCGCAAGCTAAGGGTTGCGAACTTAGCTGGTAGGGCAACCTGGGCACTGTTGTTCTTCTGACATCAGCTAGAGCGAGGGTGTGCCAGGATACCTTACTTGGGATTCTTACCCTTTCCAAACGAAACTCGTACATACAGCAGTATGGAATACTACCTTTAGCACTTCCTTCGGGAGGTGGCCGAGCGTCTGGTCCATTTGACCAGGGGCTCAAGCATGGTCTACCTAGGATGTGGCTCTGCTGAATCTCTACAAAAAAAAACACATATCTGCAAGTAGCCCTGAACAAGCGACCTGGTATCGCTTCCAAAGTACCTTATCCCTCTGGAGTGCCAACCGGCACATCAGGATGGATGCCAGTAAAATCCTGAGTATGGTATACTGGACACAGCGCAGAACAACGGACAGGATTACGGATTAGATATGTTGACTAACAGTCGTGGGCTGGCAGCGTACTCTACTGTTCCCTGAGTAGGGAAGAGTGACACCAACTTGAAACGGCAAATAGGACTATGAGGAAAATGCCTCCGTCCTGATAAAACCAGTTCTTGACAGTTCTTGACTCACATAACGGCAGATGAAGATAATCACAATAGCAGTGCACAAATTTCCTTTTTTCCACTACTCGTGGGTGAACTAAATTTCTTTTCCACCATAGCAATTTACACCAGAATGTGGTTGGGTGACAAAACATCGAAAGACAAAATGTCGAATGCCAAAACGTCGTATGCCAAAAAGCCGAAGAGACAAAATGTCAAAAGTACAAACGACAAGACTCTCATCCAAGTGCTTATCTATGTAAATAAAAATTTAGTGGTGTTTGTATGACACAAAATGGGTTGAGAACGAATCAACGGATTGACGTATTTTTCTCACATGCACTGGACTAGAGATGCGACATATTCGTGCGAGGAAAAAGTTCAGGAAAGTAACCGGTATAATTGGGAAATCAGGAAAAGACTAATGTGCTATTTTGTAAGGGGGATTTCATGACATTTTACTATAGCCTACTTGATGGCAAAATGAAGTTTGCTGGGACCAATAGTTTTTAAATAAAACTGTCGATTAACTCTAGTTGAAATGAAATGGTATCGTATTAAATTCGGTTTTCATTAAGTTATCAATTGATGCTTGTATTTTTCTCACTATTTAATGGTTAGTGACAAAACTATATAAATTATCCACATAAAAAAAAAACAATGCATAAAAGTCATTTCAACAGTACAATGTACTAGACATACTCCCGCATTACCTTAATTATTTGTCGAAGCATTCAAAGGCAAGCTAACGCGTACCCATCAGCGTATTTACAATAACAACCCATTAGTCACCGCAAAGCGCTAGCCAAAAAGCGCAAGTTAACCAAAATTCTATCGGATGGGCGCGCGGAAGTTTAAGCCATAAATATTGTTTATAAACACCAACCCCAGGTGTTTTTACCTTTTAGGCCATAAGAATAATCAAATGTAAAATGGTATAAAAGAAGGATTTCAATAAACTCAGCCAGTCTTCTTTGGACTATCAAACTATTTGTTTCAATGCCTTCTGGCATACCGAAACCCTCCAATAGCGCTCTGATCTTCAGACACCGCTAGTCATTGGAATAGTTGCAAGTCAGAAGTAATTCAATTTGAAGGAACCAAAGTTCCTTTAGTACACCAATTGTCTCCGGACAGACATTTGGTGTGATCGGTTCGATGCGAGATCTCAGTTAAGACTTCGAACCCCAGAACAATTTGCTGGATATCCTGATGTGGACTAACTGTTTTCGATAAACAAATTAATAAATCGATTATTTTTTAGTAATTCGTCAAAATAATGAATTTACTTTCAAAGAACAAAAAAATCACTTATTGGCAAAAATCCAGCTGTATATTTGACGAAATTAGAATCACTAGTTTATTGTAAGAATGAGTGTTTTCTAGAAGAATAAATAAAACGCTATTTATCAACAGATAGCCCAACTAGTAGCAAATGCAATTCACTTTAAAATGGTTGCTGCATCGATTTTTGAGAAGTTATTTAACTGGTAATTATCTACAAAGATCTTGTTTTAAATAATAACAAATTAATATTTCGCGAAATGCTTGCGCTCCAAATACACAAGTTTGTTGGAATCTGGTGTAAATTACTATGGTGAAAAAGAAGTTTAGTTCACCCACGAGCAGTGAAAAAATTTAAAAAATGTGTGCACTGCTATTGAGTTATCTTCATCTGCCGTTATGTTAATCAAGAAATGCGGCGAAGAAAGCTAGTCGAAATTTCATTGTTCTCTCAGTTTTGTGCGTTAACAGGCTTGAATTGCTTTTCGTAATTGCATTCTCGCCATTTCTGTTATCCCTCTAATACCCAAATTTTTATTTTCGATCTAAATATCATTTTTAGTTACCTAAAATCGTTCTAAACACGTTTTGGGCAATGATTTATTTTTATTCGCAAATCTATGAATTTTGGTTTTTGATTTTTATAATTTTTATTTTTGAACATCCCTATCCTTTTTCATTTTTTCTTGAAGCCTCTTCTAGTTACTGATTTTTAGCAACAATAAAAATTCAAGTTTTCACGGTACTTTTAAAAATAATACATTTTAAATATTTTTCTGAAAATATTTTTATTTTCCGTGTTATTAACGGAAAAACAGGTATGAAATGATTTTAATACCACTAAGCCCTTCTTCTGTTATAGGTTAATAGTAGAAAAATATAAAAGGTACGATTTTTTATATTACACGTTAAATAAACCCCAGGCATTTGTAGGTTATATAAGAATACAATTTTTCAAACAATTTTCAAAAATACAAAAATGTTTCAAAAGTCATAAAAAACTTTTCTCATATGCGTGTTATGAGTCAAGGTTTAAGCCAAAAATAAAATCATTTTGATTTCCGAGCTACGAAAAAATACACAAAATTCCAAAGTGTACCCCGTCTAAAGGCGGGGTTGGGTATTAGAGGGTTATTGAATATATTAGTCATATGTAGGTTGTATCTCTTTGAACATATCTTTATTATTACTCATCCACACTGTCTACATATTTTAGGCTTCGATTTCGATTTGCTTCTCGAAGCTCGTAGCTGCTTCTTTTCTCGTCAGAAATGACAATTTTATAAATATCTGCTTCATGCTTACGTCAGTTTCCAACGGCGTTCGCATCGCAACCCTTGTTTTTCCTTAGCAACGCTAGTTATCCAAAAACCTCTACTAGAAAAATGACTGCTTTAAACGTTTTGTTTCATTCGACGTTTTGTGATTCGACTTTTTGGCATTCGACGTTTTGTCTATCGGTTTTTTGTCCCTAAACCACAGGTTCAGGCACGCAGAATATCCTACGAGCCCCAAATGTGTTAGTGAGGAAAAACATCTAAGCATGTCGTATTCGAGTGTCCATTGTAGCGAAAGATTGTATGATTGCTACATGCGGGGAGGAAGAGGTCTGTACTAGGTAATCCACAAGATGCATGGAGATACCGAGAGGTGAAATGCAGTAACTACGGATGTATCTCATAATATGCTGAAATTGCAGCGCCTATGGTTCGCCGGCCAAGAGCCGGGTGCACGGTAGTCTGGGACACGGTAATATGAAAAATTTAGATTCTCGCTCCAGTACACTTTTAAGATTGCATTTAGGTTCCATAATAACTGTGCAAAATTTCAGCTCGATCGGAGAAACTATATTTTAGCGCCAGCCGTTCAAAGTTTATATGGGATTTACTATAAGAAAACTTATTTTTGCAAAGAAAAAAATATCTCCAGAGGTCGCCCATTGTCCTCTATAACAATTCTGAACACAGATCTCGATAAATATTTCTACGATGAACAACATTGCCGAAGACCGCAAAGCAATCCGATGCTTGTGAAAAAAGTTATTAAGCATAAACTATTCGGAATTTTTTCCCGATTTTGTTATTATTGTTATTCCTTTACGTGTTAATCAACGTCGCCTTGCCAATCGGTTTTCATTGAATAACTTTTTTCACAAGTGTCGGATTGTTTCGCGGTCTGCTGCAATATTCTTCATCGTAAAAATACCTATTGAGGTCTGTGTTCAGAATTTTTATAGAGGTCAGTGGGTGACCTCTGGTGATTTTTCTTTGCAAAAGTAAGTTTTTCCATAGTAAACCCCATACAAACTTTGAATGGCTAGCGCTAAAATATTATTTCTCCGATCGAGCTGAAATTTTGCACAGTTGTTATGGGACCTAAATGCGATCCAACAAGTGGAGCGAAAATCTAAAATTTGTCCCACACTAGTGCACAGTGTTCGCCCTGACAAGGCTTGTCCCCTTCTTTTTCTTATTCTTCTTTATGGCATAACGTCCCAACTAGGATAGAGTCTGCTCCTCAGCTAAGAGTTCTTTTGGTTCCACAGTTATTGATAGAGCTTTATTTGCCGATCGATTATTATTGTATGGCCACATCGTTTGGCAAGTACGATGATACTCTATGCCCTGGGAAGTCGAGAAAATTTCCTTTACGAAAAGATTCTTGACTGGCGCGATTCGAACCCACGATCCACGCTTTTACCGCAACGGCTATCTGACCCCTCTGTTACAACTGTAAAGTCGGCTAGAAGAAGCAGTTTGCCGAGGCTACTTCTGCAACTTCTGTAAAAGTACTAGGGTGCCAGTACCAATGGTTGTAATGTACCAGTAGATTGGACTATGAAAAAAACGTACATTTTTTGATAAAAATGACACGTGGTATTTTAGGTGGATAGATCGCCTCTAGTTTAGTCAATTTGCCTAATTTCAGCGTTTTATTTTATCAAAAAGTTACATAAATAATTAAGTTTAGGCAAAAAATTGCTCCCTTGCACCAATAGTTGCCGTCGTGTTCCAGTAGTGGATCAACGGATGGAAGAAGTCTTTAAAATGGATGTATAAAAATGAAGAAAAGTCCCAGAGATGATCTGTATGCTTCATTAGAAAGGTATAAGTTGCTGTTCCAAGGGAAAATCTATGCAAAAATTTACCATATTGTTTAAAATTCCTTGTATCATTCCCGAACGTCTACTACTGAAGCACTAGCGCAACAACTGGAACACGTGTACCAATAGTGGCTTAAGCGATTTTATGTTAAAAAAAATATTTCATCACTCTTTTTATATTTTTTCCACATGATGAAATCTTTCTGTTGACGCCAAAAGATCTCTGTTAAGGCTTTTCGTTATTTTGTTGTGATTTTTTATAGCTTAGCTAGTCCACTTATGGCACCGGCACCCTATGTGCGCTGGTTCCTCCCCGAAGTAATACCGTAGGGTAATTCCGAGGAGTAGAGGGTTTTGCAGGATTATCAAAAAACAAACTGGGATTCCTTGTTAGCGTTGCGTCCAGTTGCAACAAAAAAAAAAAAGTATGGACGTCAGCAAGCAAGATGAATTGATTAGGTTCAATATGATCAGGAAAGGATCGCTTATAAATTTCGTCAAACTAAAAGGAGGAATGAGAAGTTTATTTAAATTGGAAATCCAATATAAATAAACTTCTCTGTCACATTTCTGTATGAGTCCTCATACAAAAAGTGTGCATAGGAAAGGGAGTGGGATTTAAAATAGCCAAATTTTTTGTGACATAACAAATGGAAAATACCTGACGATACCAAAACTACATAACAGAAGTTGTATAGCCTTGAGAACATCCATTAAACTATTAGTAGATACTAATAAATAGAAATAATCTACAATGAAAGATGAACACAAAACTTTATCCTGATAGTTTTTGCAAATAAATTTTCTCTGAGCACTCTTTCCGAAAAAAAAAGTATACCGTGAGCTCTTAAAACTGTCCATGTTTAAAGCAACCTTTCAGTGTCTGACTTTGTTGCTCCCACCGGAGAGATCAAGCACTTTCCCACGTGCTGGCAGTATGTGCGACGTGACTTTTAGTGCACTCCTTTATTGACCCCCAGGCAGCAGCCATCGTCCATCCACCGGCAGACGTTTGGAAATAAGGAACGAATTTTCCTCCTTCAGCCGTAAAGCACATGCAGAAGTTCTAGCTACCGGCACACAAAGTGTGTAGAATACGGGGACGAGTAAGAGCTTTTTCTTATGATTTAACCTCTACCCTTTACCTTCGCCTCTTTTTATTCATTCGAGCCAGACGATTGACGAACTTCATTAAATTAAATGGGAATCGAAATCACTGAGGGCATTCACGACGCACGGGAACATTTTTTGCTATTAGTTGGATTTTGTAAGAAATCCAACGGCGTATGTTGGTGGTTTTTTTCTTGGTTTAACGTTATACTCTAAATTTCTTTTGCTTAACCCATAGGCCAAAGTTATATTTTCATGAAATTTTAAGATTCATCACACTATTGTATGTAATGTCATAAATGTTTTGAAATAAAATATTCGGAGCATTATGCACAGTATTTTCCCAGAACATTTCTAGGTTAGGTATAGTGAAAATCACATAAGTATCCTTTTAGCATGTTCCTAATTTGATAATAAAATGTTTTCATACAAAAAAACATACCCTTGAAGTAACGATGAGCTTGATGCATCAACTAGATAACTCGAAACATGAAGTTTTTGACTACAATATGTCAAAACGTTATTCTCAATATCCACAGCTTATAAACGTGTGATTCAAAATACATAAGTTGAAGTTTAGTGTCCATTGTCCAATCATATTCTCTGCAATTAACCATCACCTTGTAAAACGGTCATATCTTCAAAGTTACACATCTCAAAATTTTGATTTTCGGGCTATCTAGTTGTTGCATTAAGGGGACGAATTAACCTTGATGATGGCCTCTTGTAATTTTAACCCAATCGGATACGAGTTATTGACACTGAAGAAGACTGCAAGTGGTAGTTGAAATACGCATATCTGTCAAAGATAAATAATTAGACGATTTATCGTGAGCATCTGAAATGGAAAGCACACCTTCATTACAATTACGTTTAAAAGTAGTTTCCATTTTGACCCGTCCAAATGTCACCATTTTGGGCTATGAATTGTCATTGAATGTCCCACTCCAGCGAACCGGAATCGTTCAATTTTCAATTAAGATTTTTAATTTAGATAATTTCATTTCATTTCCCACTAAGCTGCTGCGGCTGCTACGGTTGTGTCCAGTTTTTTTTTCGTTCCATTTATTCCCACAACACAATATTTCGCCATTCTCTCCTAGTAAATAGCATCACTGACTCTGGACGGCTTGGGTATTGTCATCACTTCGGAATAACATCCTATTCCAGGGTTAGTCGCGGCAAAAGCTTTTTGCAACTATGAAAAAATAAATAAAGCTATTTACCATTACAATTCACAGTAGTTTCAAAATCAAACGAAGTCGCTCCTTAAATAATGTCAATGGCACTGGCATCATCGAAAATTTTGCTAAGGGACTGTCCATTAATTGCACTGAAAATTGATTTTTGTATTTTTTTAATCTCCATTTCGTGAGGTCATCACTAGGATCGCTAACTGGAACGCTTGCTTCCTTAGGAGCAAAACCCGGGCACCGATTTAGCCGTGATTACGGAAACGCACCTCAAGCCAGAAGTTAACGTCTTCATCTCCGACTTCCGGCTCGTAAGGCTCGACCGATGCGGCTCCAAAGGAGGAGGCGTTACGATTGCTGTGCGCCTCCTACAACAGGACCTAGAGGAAGGCCACTACACCATCCTGAGCCCGGATTTGCCCACCCGCCTGAGCTGGTCCGGGGCCCACTTAACCATCGAAGGCTTCCTGACCAATATCTCCCAGTCGGTCGTTCATCAGGACCTCAGCTCGGACCACTACCCGGTGCTGGCTGAAGTTGGTTCCCTGGTCAACCGGCATCGAGCCACCCGGAGCAACTACCACCGTATCGACTGGGGCCGATTTCAGCGGTGTGTCGACGCCAACATCGGATACGAAGCCCCTCTGGCGTCCATTGAAGACGTCGATCGGCACAGAGCATCGAAGAGGCCATCTCCGTGGCCCAAGAACAGCATGTACCAACATCTGGTCAGGTGAGCAACACCCTTTCTATCGACTGAGTTACCAAAGATCTCATTCATTTGCGCAACACCAAACGTAGGCAGTACAAACGCACTGGTCTGCCTATGTTTAAAAGCGATGTTAATCGCATATCCAAAATCATCAAGGCCAGAATGGTGAAGCTTAAGAACGAAGATTTTTCCAAAAAGATCCGCTCTCTCCCAGGTTGTGCTAGGCCATTTTGGAAGATGACCAAAATTCTTAAAAACCAAACTCAGACCAATTTCACCGTTGATCCCACTAGACAACACCGACTCTAAGGATCACCTGATAACCCCTGCGGCCCCTGCGGAGAAGACTGCTGAGATAGGTTGGCATTTCGTCAGCTCACACAATCTAGGGCTAAACATTCCTAGCCCACACTAAGCTGCTGTCTCTGAACTTACAGCTAACCTACACCGATCTCCCAGACACTTCTCGGAGGAGTTGGAGATCACTGCTGACGAATTGCTGGCCTATGTCAAAACATCTAAAAACATGAAGGCCCCAGGTTTCAACAACATCCTGAACTTGGAGCTCAAGTAATTGAGTCTCCAGTTCTATCAACATTTGGCATTGATTTTCCCCTCGTCGTGGCAGTCAACTGAAGTCATCCCCATCAGGAAACCTAGGAAGGTACCTTCTTCCTCAAAAAGCTATCAACTCATCAGCCTTCCTTCAGGGTTATCAAAGCTTTTAGAAAAAGCGATCAATAGAAGACTGCTTTCGGCAACCGATCAAAACAGGAGGAAAGGTCCCAAACGGACCGAAACGTTGGACAAAATAAAATAACAGTTTTTAATTTTGTCAAGACTGAAAAGCCAATATATCACGATCAAAACAACATCTTACTCGAGGAACAGTTTGGTTTTCGACGTGGTCGAACCAACTGTCCCAAGACACCAACATCCACAGACGGAACAAGTCCTTATCCAAAACCTCTGCCATGGCTCTGCTCGAAGTTGAAAAAGCATTCGACAGTGTTTGGCATGATGGCCTGGTATTCAAGCCTCAATAATACAATCTTCCCAGCTACCTGGTGAAAATAGTGCATAACTATCTGTCTGGAGGACATTCCGGGTCTCGCTAAACGGAGCAATTTCCGATGAGCACGACATCATCACAGGCGTTCCCCAGGGCAGTTTCCTCGGGCCCCTGCTATTCAACCTGTTCACCTCTGACATACCCGCACTCCCATGAGGCGGCGCGCTGTCTCTGTTCGCAGATGACACTTCCATCGTCTACAGCGGAAGAGTGATCAGAGCGCTCACGGCAAAACCCCAACGAACCCTGGATGCCTTGACAGCATACCTCACTAGCTGGAAGATCCGTATTAACGCGGCGAAGACCAGGTCATCCTCTTCCCCACTCCAAATCCGGCTGAGGATTGCAAAATCACCCTAAACGGCACAGGAGTGGAATGGTCCAACGAGGCCGGTTATCTAGGTTTGACTTTGGACAGCAAGCAGATCTTTCGACAACAAGTTGACAAAACGACTACGAGGTGCAGCACGATGCTGCGAATGTTGTATGCCCTCATAAACCGAAGGTCAACACTGTCCCGAAAGAACAAGCTTGCTGTCTACAAACAATCATTCGTCCCGTGATTGAGTACGGCATGCTGGCCTGAAAGAGCTGCGCAAAAACACACAATCTAAAGCTCCCGAGGGTTCAGAACAAGTTTCTTAGAATGGCTTTGAACGCCCCTTGGCGAATGCAAAATTCTGAGGTCCACCGTCTGGCCGAGATAGAAACTCTCCAGGATCGCTTTATTTAGCATATCGAGAGGTACAGGGCTCGTTGCCGTGCATCAGACCAGCAGGTCGTCCGCGCTATAGTTGCATCCCCCCATAGGTTATCAAAACTTGTCCCTTCTGTTTTTTGTACATATTAGTTTAGTAGGTTATCAATTTTTTTTAAAATCACCGGCGTTCCAATGAGCCGAACTATAGAACTAGCCAATCATCAAAACAAATACTTCAAAACCTAGATTTAAAGGCCCTTAGCCGACCATTTTGGATAGAGAAACTTGTAAAAAATTGAACAAAATTTGAAATAAACATGAATTTAATGCAATCAAAATGCGTTCTGGCGTCATTCGTGAAACGGACGCAGTGGCGGAGACGCTACAAGTTTGGGAGGTGGAACATTTTACCCACGATATTCAATCGAAGAATTAGCGGCCTCTACGATGTCGACGGGCAAAACGATGCCGTAAAATGTCGCGATCAATTGTACCTGGTACATTCGGTAGGCGGCTCCACGACCATAAAGTACTCCACAACGTCAGAACCATCTTCTGCGTCGTCGTGCAGTGGGAGCGCTACAAGCCGGTTCACCGCGATTTCACGCAGTGTACCAGCTGCTTGAATTTTGGGCATGGCTTACGAAATTGCCATATGCAAGCCCGCTTCGGAAAGTGTGGCGATCAACAGGCACGGCACGGTGCACGCTATGTCTGAACCAGACGATTATAAAAATCGAATGTACATCGGATTTTTTCTCGCTAGAGATCAGTATTTGATCCATATTTTCATAATCGGAAGGTTTTAAAATATTCTATCGTAATATCAATGTTTAGCTTTTCGGTAGTTGTTAAACTTCCACTCGGCTGGTTGGCCGTAAACCACGATTCATAATTAAAACAAGTATTTATCGAGCAACGGACTCATGTTCCGTAACCGGTCGTTTGAGAACGTCGCGACCCATTGGAAGCCCACACAATAGAAACCTCAGCCAGCGCAGTTGCTGGCTAGTGTAGTGTGCTATTCCTATATCTAAAAAAAACAATGCGCTCTCGGGCTAGGCATTGGATATATATAGAAAGCGTTGTGTTTGGATGGGCATCTAATTCTTCCGAAAGAGGTGCACTTTGCGAAAGAGGACCACGTGATTATTGAGCTGAAATCGAATTCAGGTTAACTTCTGCGTTCATGAGTCCTCTCATGGCGTAGTGGTTAACGCGCCCCAACTAGAGATCGGGGAGTCGTGAGTTCGATTCTCACTGAGAAGACGTGTAACTTTTTCGCAAATCTTTACATCAATTTGTCCATCTAATCCAATTGCAAATTATATGTAATGTTTAGCTTTTCGGTAGTTGTTAAACTTCCACTCGGCTGGTTGGCCGTAAACCACGATTCATAATTAAAACAAGTATTTATCGAGCAACGGACTCATGTTCCGTAACCGGTCGTTTGAGAACGTCGCGACCCATTGGAAGCCCACACAATAGAAACCTCAGCCAGCGCAGTTGCTGGCTAGTGTAGTGTGCTATTCCTATATCTAAAAAAAACAATGCGCTCTCGGGCTAGGCATTGGATATATATAGAAAGCGTTGTGTTTGGATGGGCATCTAATTCTTCCGAAAGAGGTGCACTTTGCGAAAGAGGACCACGTGATTATTGAGCTGAAATCGAATTCAGGTTAACTTCTGCGTTCATGAGTCCTCTCATGGCGTAGTGGTTAACGCGCCCCAACTAGAGATCGGGGAGTCGTGAGTTCGATTCTCACTGAGAAGACGTGTAACTTTTTCGCAAATCTTCACATCAATTTGTCCATCTAATCCAATTGCAAATTATATGTAATGTTTAGCTTTTCGGTAGTTGTTAAACTTCCACTCGGCTGGTTGGCCGTAAACCACGATTCATAATTAAAACAAGTAATTCTACTACTTAAAATCAAGATGGCGTCAAAATCCAAGATGGCCGCCAGATTTTATCACTCAAAATAATACTCTTATTCTTCACTCGCCTCGAATGAAACACCAACGATTGAATACTTGCTTCTTTGTGGTACAAAAAATGATGTTTGCATTGATTGCACTCGCCATAGGGTAACGGTCGTATTTTGAACCCCCTAAGGAAGTGATTTTAGTGTTTTGTCCCAATTAATTAATTGCACAGCGTTACCAAGTCAAAGAACATGCCAACATGAAGGAAAAAACTTCCTCTACGAGATAAAAATGCCCAAACGGTCATGCAGGATCCAAAAAACGTCGAAAATAATTGAATTGTGAAGCACTGTTTTTCATTATTTTGGACACACCAATACATTTTGGACCTTCAAAGTATATATTTTGGACCCCCGGCATTTTATATCGTTTGGCGACAAAGTCCACGACATTGTTTGTATAATTTGCTTGCCCATAGTCTAATCAATCGATTGACAATGGAAAACCGAAGATATTCTACGCATTTAGTTCTGAAATTTGAAAAAAGTTTTTGTTTACATTTGAAAAATTTCTGACAGCTTCAATTTCTGTGTGAAACGTGTTGTAACGGTTGCATGTATGAACCGATTAATTAAATTAATTACAGATAAAATAAACACATTTTCTATGTACAAACAGTTGATGCAAGTGCGGAATAGTGCTATCTTTCCAAAGGGCATGCGAATTAAGTTGGTCTTTCGATTTAAACTGGGAAATTTGCAGGAAAATGGCCCAGGGGGTCCAAAACATATAGAGGTCCAAAATATATTGGTTACCCTATACGTCAAAATCGTAGAACATGATTGAGAAAATCATTTTTTTTTCTATCTTTATTAACGAGATTTATAGCCCTGGGCTAGTTCATCTCGGGACCAACGGCTTTACTTCCCTTCCGAAGAAAGTCGTCACTGATTTTTTTTTTAAGTGACTATCTCGGGGATGGGATTTGATCCCAGGTCCTCGGCGTGAGAGGCGTGTGTTCTAACCACTACACCAGGTCCGTCCCCATAAAAAAAATCGTTCATTTCATAGGGTAAATACCATTGCTCACCTAGTTTTTGTAGCCTATCTTACGCATTTTTTTCTCAGCTTTTTGATGATGATCTCAGAATTCAAAACGAGCGGTGCGCTAATGGTGAAAAAACGATTTTTCTAACAAAATTCAAGATGGCAGAAGGGAGGGAAGGGAAATATGAGACATATCTCGTGAAGAAATACCCAAGTTTTATAAAAAAAAGATTAAGTTTTTCGCAAACTGTTTAGCTGGCTTGCGTACGAGGAGTCTACCAATTTGAGAAAACCGAAAGGACCACCCTAGCGATCAGTGACATAATATTGGAATTCTAACGATGGGTGCCGATGACGGCCTGGTTTCAGCGAGAATTGCTCATCATTTTGGTTATGCGTATTAAAAGCACCTACTAAATTTAGGTGATCCTCATCAAAAACAAAAAAATCCATAAAATGTCAAATGCTGCTCTTATGCGGTTATGGGCAGTTCACTGAAGGTCATTTTTTATACATTGAAAATTCACTATCAAGACGCTTGCGCCACCTCTAAATCTTAATATTTTTAGCTCAAACTTAAAGGTTTATCTTTTTAAGTGGTTTGAATTCAGAAGAGCACATGATTTTTTCGTTATGAGAACTTTTGAAAAGTAAACCACTCCCTACTATATTCTGAATGTTGCTTCCTGAGAGCATGAGGTATGTTTTAAAAAAGTTTTATGCGACTTTGTTATAAAGCTGATATGGGGTTATATTGATCACCCATGTGAACAAATATCGGTTGTATTGAAAATGTCGTTGTCCATTGAAATCACGGCCCATGAAGACAATTATGTAGCCTAACTTCTCACAAGTCATTTACTTTTTGAGTTATTTAAGAACTAAAAATATCAAAAATATATTTTGAAATATAGTTCTTCCAATATTAATTTCTCATCAAATTAGTTAAAGACGATTTGTACAACTCAGTTCAAATTATTGTGCAACAAGATTATTGGTTTTCAAAGCATTTATCAGAGATTAAAAAATTAACACATCTATAATTCTTTGACACAATATACAAATCAATTTTAATTTTCGAAAGCCGTCAAAAGATATTTTTTGTTTGCCCCAATCAGAGATATTCACAATCGAAATAAGCGTGTTTTGTAAGAAAAACAACAATAACCCCCTAGCGAAAAGAGATATACAGTTATTTTTTTTCACTAAATAACGTGGTAAACAATGCTTCAAAAGTGGTCAATAGACAACTTTGATGAGCATGATATTAGCATTTGATACGCTGGAGCGCCAACATAGGAAAACAAGATTAAAATCGCTCATATTAAGACTACAAAAAAAGGCACTTTTTTGAATAGTTGCTCGAATTTACAACTTAGCTATACATGCTTTACCATATTTTCTACAAATAAGAAAATTGGTTATATCACCTTTAATAAAATGTGGTCCACCCTAATTTTAAAATAACACCAAAAAAAGGGTCTAATTAATTTTTGTCTGATGATTTTTTCTAAAGCTCTATATGCATTTCTCCACATAAATCTGATTGCAGGACCACTGTGAAATGTAAGGAAATTTGAATTTGTAATATGAAATACATTTTTCTAGGCTACATAAAAAAATGTAAATATAAGTATCATATAGTTCTTCTTCTTCTGGGAATTACGTCCTCACTGGGACAAAACCTGCTTCTCAGCTCATTGAACACTAAGCACTTCCACAGTTATTAACTGAGAGCTTTATTTGCCATTTTCGCATTCGTATATCGTGTGGCAGGTACGATGATACTCTATGACTAGGGAAGTCAAGGAAATTTTCATTACGAAAAGATCCTGAACCAACCGGGAATCGAACCCGGACACCTTCATCATGACTTTGCTTTGTAGCAACTCTATCCACTCGGCTAAGGAAGGCCCCAATTTGTGATCTCTATAGGTCATAATTTTGTATATAAGATGCATTTCAAAAGTATTATTGGTACAATTTTCCACTTCAAGTCACAAAATTCCTTGATTTACAGGTAGATACCACTTAGTTTGCATATGGAGCAAACTCATTCGTTCATGGAACATGTCACAAATTGTTATTGTGAATAACTGCTTTTATTATGGAGCCGTATTCAATCTTCTATGGATAATTTTCCTATTTTTATTGGTGCATCAAATAGGCTGTCGTAAGTCACTCCGGATAGCCACCGCTCGCCTAAGCGGAGAATGGTTGTGTGCGATTCGCTCGGAAAATGGAACACTTTCTATTTATTTTCATTTCCTCGACGTTGTTCCGGAGAATGAAATTCACTTTCGGATTCAACACCGGCTGGGATTATGACATTGAAGCGTGAAGAAAATTAAATAACATTTTCTCATCTTTTGCGAGGGAGGGCACTTCGGCTTTACTGAACCGATATGTTTTGACGTTTCAACTTCAATTCCACGAAGCTTAATTTCAGCGCTACCCGTTGGATAAGTTTTGTGAACGTTCAATTTTACATTGGCGCGAAAGTTGGGTCCGTATCAGGATCAGAATCGTCGTTTATAGCGCAATGAAACAGCTTAATGGGAGACAAATGCTTAACCTCGATCCCGAGATGACACCAGAATGTCTTGACTTGCCATGGCAGTATCGTGCGGTCGTTGGAATGCCAACTAAGTGCCGTAAAGAAGAGTCACTGTGTGGCAGAGATTAATTGTCCATCGTTAGCTGGACAAATTAGCGAATTGTCATTCTGCCCGGAATCAAAATGGATGAGCGTACCTTGGTTCAGGTTGAGAAGCGATGGGCAGGACGATAAGGTTACGCAATTAGGTAATTTAAACGTTACTTTTATGCAGTTCTCATTTCAATGTTTAGATAATAGGAACGAGCCAAAAGTGTTCTGCAGCAGTGATTCTGACAACAGTTCGCGTTGAAAACCAATCAAATTGCTTGCTTGCTGGTGGTGATCAATGGGAAAAAAAATTCAACGCGGAGCGCTGTTTGGTTCTCAAGTCTTGTGCTTTTGAAAATTTGAAGTGTGGCTTTGTTCTATAATCCCCATAAAGGTAACATTTAAATTACCTAATTGCGTAACCTTATCGTCCTGCCCTTCGCTTCTCAACCTGAACCAAGGTACGCTCATCCATTTTGATTCCGGGCAGAATGACAATTGAGCTTGAGCTTGAGCTTGAGCTTATTGGCCGCCCGTGGATGCTACTCCAGTATCGCCAGATCAGCTGCACTTACACAAGGAACCAACCGAATGACTGCTTGGGACTAACAGGCATCCTCAGTGTGTAAGTGCTGGTGATCTGCTTTTTTTAGGCAACAATGGCACCTGCCACGTCAGAATGCAGACCAATGAGGGGAAGGTGGAGGAATTGATGATGCATTAAACTGGCTCCCACGTAGACCGTATATTCCACTGCATCTACGCCAGTTCTTGCGGGAGTGTATGGATTGGGGGAAAGGCATGGCAGAGAGGTTTGCTTTTGTGGTTAGCAGACTGCCTATGTATCAGGCGTAAGGAAAGGCATGCTATAATGATGTTAGAGTGAAACGGTTTCTTGTCCGTTTCTGGTTCTAGCGTTTGCTATGAACTGAATAGTTTGAGTGTGATATATTTAGAATGGAAGATAGAAGCAAAGGAGAGATATACAACTACAAAGTACGAGGAAAGGGACGGGCCTGGGATTGAACCCATGACCTTCTGCATATGAAGCAGAAGCGGTAGCCATTAGACCACCAACCCCGTCTTATATGTAGCCGCGGATTCTAAACATGTATTTTCTAGAAAAATATTCGTTAACATGTATTTTCTAAAAATAAATCAAATGATTGCGTTGACATCGGCCAACCCTGGCCTAAGCCTGTTACATCAGAATCACACACGTAAAGGAAAAGAAAATCATGACGAATATGGTGAAATTACATCACAATGTTCTTACAATTAATATATTATCATGTAATAAAGGGTCGTTAATTAAATATATCTCGCTCAGAGTGGAGAGAGAGGGTTCTCAATCATGAAGGTGGATGACATGATCCAGTAGGAGGCATCAATGATAACTAGCTGATGCTGAAAACATTGGTGAAAATGATGAACAAAGCAAATGCATCTTCAAACATCACGATTTGTACAAGGTTATTTATATGCAACCAGCTGACGTAGTATTACTTCAGAGTGTATATAGCACTTAAACACATGTAGCAGAAGAAGCCCAGGCAAACTGGGTATCCTAGCCGACTTAAACAATGTTACAAGGGATCAAACGCGCCATGAGTTCTGCAAATCCAGCTTAATGTGAGTGGCAGCCGTAGTTACTGCATTCCAACACTCGGCTTCCGCACATATCCTCTGGATTAAAATATTTGGGGACGTGTCCGCATGTAGGGAGCATGCGATCTCTCACAATAGTGAAACGTGAGCAATTGAATACGACAATATCTGCTACTTCCTCCACACCAGCACAATTGGTACGCGCAGGAGATTTGGCGTGCCCAAAACTGTGCAGATACTGTTTATAACAACTATGCCCTGACAGAAACTGCTTTAGATGGAAGTTCACTTCTCCACGGTTTCTTTTATACCAAACTGACACAATTTGGCATTAGTTGATGAGCCTATCAACCTTTAGTGGAGCTATCCCATTCCTGCTGCCAACCTCTAAGCGTTGCCGATTTAAACGCGTTGGGGACTCCTCTGGTACCTCTTTGGTTGAAGCATTGAACATCTTCCGTGATAATAAGCCCGAAGGGGCATCATCCCGGCTATGATGCACACGGCCTCTATAGAAACTGTTCGGTATGCACTTGCTACTCTTAAGCACGTGATCTTGTACGTGCTTTCCAACCGCCTTAGGTTTCTGCTCGTTCAAAGCGCTTTTGACCAGATTTGTGCTCCATACCTTACCATACCACGCTTGCAAG
Source organism: Aedes aegypti (assembly GCF_002204515.2). Taxonomy (NCBI): domain Eukaryota; kingdom Metazoa; phylum Arthropoda; class Insecta; order Diptera; family Culicidae; genus Aedes; species Aedes aegypti. Next base: position 132,938,032 of record NC_035107.1, read on the forward strand.
GAGCTTGCGTTTGCTGGCAATTACAGCAGAACTGTTAGACATCAACCTTGATAGCGCTACTATACTATGCTCTTTTACAGGCATATTCAACGTTGCTAAGGAAGCTAATTTTGTCATCGATCATTACCCCAAGATTCCTATGAAATTGCTTGGACTCTATGGTGCAAACACCTACCGAGATAAGCACCCGGACTTGAGGTTGTTGACCACCACCACCTCAGTCTTGTGGCGGACCAATCCTAGTTTCCTAGACTTCATCCATTCCTCAACTATGGAAATATAGTGCGCTGCTGTCATCTCTACTTTCTCCATAAATTCGCCATAGACCACTAGGGTGATGTCGTCGGCGAAGCCAACAATCTTAACACCTTTTGGAAGGGGCAGCCTCAGTACGTCATCGTACATCGCATTCCATAACAGCGGCCCCAGGATTGAACCTCGAGGTACTCCCGTGGTAATTCGAACGCTTTTAGGCCCCTCCTCTGTGTCATACAGTGGAATCCTACCATCAAGATAGCTTTCTAGAAGCTCACACAACAGCACCGGTACTTTGAGGCATTGAAGTGCGTGGGCTATTGCTTCCCAGATTGCGCTGTTGAAAACATTCTTCACATCCAGAGTGACAACCGCGCAATACCGGATGCCGCTCCTTTTATGCACTCTGAACGACCGACTGGACAGCGTCCAGAGTAGAGTTACCTTTCCTGATTCCAAACTGGTTGATGGACAGGCCGTCCACACCTTCCGTATACGCTACTAGCCTGTTGAGGATCAACCTCTTCAATAACTTACCCGTCGTATCTAGTAGACAGATAGGTCTATACGCCGACAGGTCACCTGGTGGTTTCCCCGCCTTTGATAGTACCGTAATCCGGGGTAACATTGATCATTTTTCTGAATGTTTCTTCAATATTTCGTTTGAAAATGCAAATGTTGCAGGTTTTATATTTTTAAAACAAGTACTGCCACCCATAGCTCGAGACTATATACTGTATTTTGTTTATTGAAAGATTTAAGCATGTTGAAAAAAATGTTTTAGGCGATTTTTTGATTTAGTTGATATGGGGTAACATTGATCACCTATATAAACAACATTCGGTAATAATGAAAATGTCGTTACTTACTTAAATCATGGCCCCTGAAGCCGAATATGAAGGCCAAACTCTTACAAGTCATTTACTTTTTGAGTTATTTTAAAATTAAAAACACCTCGAACCACGGAATACGCCTAAAGGTAGGCAATTTCCTAAGGGAATTTTACATTCCTAACAGTAATTCAGTAATGTTGCCTAATTGAGCATACTTATAAGAATTTTGACAACGGAATCGTTTTCGGCGATGTCATTTTTAGTAAGAACCACATTTTGCTTGCTTATATCGTTTGCAGAACTTATGTGAGACATGAATCTTCGGTAGTGTCATCCTTAACAATTAAAATTATTATTTCAAAAAGTTGACAAATTCACGCATAAGGTAAACACAATTTTCACAAGAATATTAACTTTTATTAGCTTATGAATATAAGAAAGAGAAGCACCATTCATGATTTGAAAATGTTTCATCAATAAATGATAATACGAACTTTTGATGAGGTGAGTCATTCCGATCAATGTTACCCCGCTGATCAATGATACCCCGGATTACGGTAGCTTCAATTTCTGTCGCTTCCATACATCCGGGAAGATTCCTTGATCGGCATATGAAGAAGAAGAAGTGACGAGGATGACAAACGAAGAACTGGTAGAAGTCGTGGAATCATTCGCGTCAAACAAGGCACCGGTACCCAAATGCGGATCTGGACATGTTCAGAATTACGATGTACAACGTTGCATCGTAATTCTGAACATGTCCAGATCCGCATTTGGGTCCCGGTGCCTTGTTTGACGCGAATGATTCCACGACTTCTACCAGTTCTTCGTTTGTCATCCTCGTCACTTCTTCTCCTTCATATGCCGCATGCTGCGCTGGGGGCCATGACCTTGTGGGATGATGCGAGAAGAGTACATCGATTACAAATCGCAGCAACTCGGGCGACTTCTCTTGGAGCGCTATGGCACCTTTAGTCTTAGCCATAACCACTCTGTAGGCGTCACCCCACGGACTCGAATTAGCACTCTGGTATAGACTTTCAAAGCATACCCGTTTTCGACTCTTGATTTCCTTTTTGAGAGCCAACTTTGCCTCTCTGAATGCTACACCGGATTCTTCTCTTTGTGCTTCTGTGCGTGCGCGATGCATTCTTTGTCTAGCCCGAAGGCAGATTGCTCGAAGATCTGCAATTGATTCGCACCACCAGTACACCGGCGGCCTGTTCTCTCTAGGAGGGGTTTTTCTCAGCATGGAAACATCATATGCTCGTGATATCACAGCAACTAGCTCTTCACAGTTTAGGTCCAGAGTGTTCCGTTCGCGACTCAGGGCTTCAGTGAATACTTCGCCGTCGAAGCACGCTGTTTTCCAACCTCGGGCTTGGGTCGAGTTGCATCGCACTGCCCTCCGCCCGCCTGGTATTATTCTATAGCAAATCGATCGATGATCGCTATGAGTATAACCGTCATCAACGCGCCAGTTCATGCTACCTAAAAGGTTAGGACTACAAAACGTCACGTCGATAAACGATTCTGCACCATTACTGCGGAAGGTTCTCATCGTACATCGTACATCGTACATTTTCCAGTTTTACATTAAATGCGGCCAGGGATTCCAACAAAAGTTGAACTCTTTTGTTGGTGCAGCGTCTATTCCACTCTACTGTCCATGCATTTACGTCACCAGCTATCACTACTGGCTGCCGATTAGCTAGTTCGGCTATCATCTTGTCGACCATGTCGGAAAATTCTTCTTTCGACCACGTTGATGGCGCGTAATAACTGCAATAGAACATGCTGTTGATTTTTGCTATAGTAAAACCGTCATTTGAGATAGAGACTACTTCGTGGATTGATTATCGTCCTGTCGTCCCTATAGCTGCTGGCTGTTGAGACCTATCTGCCAGTTCCCGTTGTTGGCTGGTATGTGCTATGGGTCCTTAATTGTAAGTTGTTAAGCGTGAAGTGTACTTTGACCAGTATTGATTGTCTAACCGTATCCGTGTGTAGGCTTTATTTAAGATAGCTTGTTGTGCGGTGTGAACTTCAGTCAAAGAGTTCAAAAGTAAATGACTTCGACTATAAAAAGACAATTTACACCAATGGCCAAAGGCTGCACAGACTGAACAATCACGAACATTAGGTAACGGATAACACAAAACACCCAGTAGCCCAGATATGAAATTTTCGTTTGACGAAAAGTTTCCACCGACTGGAGCGGGAATCGAACTAACGCTTCGTGGCTTTCACAATACGCCTATTCAAGTGACTGACGCCGCTAACAACATGGCCACGTAGTCCACTAATATGTGTCCTATATGTGCTTATTCTGTGGCCAATGTAAAACGTGAGCTACGGCTTTCTCGCCCACAAAAAGAAACCGCACGTGCATCGCATAAAACGAAGATCGAGAAGCTTGCTTCGCAGTCCCCAACGCACTCGAATCACGCTTCCGTCCACCAAGCTTCGGAAGTGGGATCACGAGCTCGAGAAGTACTTGTGAACCTCGTGAGCAACCGTGAAAGTCGGTGAAGCGTCAGAAACTCCCGAGCGACCATCGGCATTCAGCCGACGTCATCGGTAGCGCCATCGTCCACGTAGTAAGCTACAAACCGTTTGTTCGGTCCACGAAACATTGTAAGCAGCTAGACCAGATATGTTAGGGCCAGAAGGGTAGTTTGAAGGGAATAGTAGAGGAAATCTCGCGGAACATTACTAAAGGACCTATGTACAAATGAGAGATTCTCTCCTCTCTCGTTCTCTTTCGATTATAACAGTGAAATACTAAAGATTTTGGGAAGTTTTTCACTATAGATCGAAAGTCAATTTCCTTGACTAGCATTTCATACAAAAACGCAACAGAAGAGGTTAATGTGACTCAGTTATTAATGAAAGAGAAAGTAAACAAAGAGAGCCTCTCAATGTTAGATAGGTCCTTTAGTAATGTTCCGCGAGAAATGCCGTCGGCTTGAAAGATATGGGATCCTAGGTTTCCAAATTGTACAAATATACGTAGTGGTAATTAAGAAACTTAAAGTCCGTTTCAAGTTTCGTTTGTCCTGGTATTTCTTACCGTTGTTTGTTGAATAATCCGTCGTCTAAAATTGAATGGGCTGGAGAGATTGCGATTTCTCTACCAGTGGTGATAAATACGAATAGGTTCTGGAAGTTCGGTTGTTTGGCGGAATCATTTAGTTACATTTGTCTGGCTTCAGTTGTCGAAATAGGAGATTCCTTCGGGGTGAAATTTGGATAATGCGTCTGTCTACTTGTTCCCGCGTATTGTCGAGCATTTGGTCATTATCTTACCGGGCAACAAAGAACACGATTGGTAGTCCTCCTAGGAGGTGGCGCATAAGCCACTTGTTTGAGAAGTTCGAAATCATTTTCTTTTAGAGAGCTAACTTTGCCTCTCTGAATGTTGCACCGCTTTCTTCTCTTTGTGCCTCTGTGCGTTGTTAACTACGTCTAGCGTGAAGGCAGATCGCTAGACGATTAGCAGTTGATTCGCACCACCAATACACTAGCGCCCTGTCCTCTCTGAGATAGACGTTTCTCGTTTTGAAAGCATCACACGCTCGTGATATTTACAGACTTCAGTGAATACCTCGCCGTCGGAGCACCCATGCCACTTTTTACAACCTCAGGCTTGGGCCGAGTTGCATCGCACTGCCTTCCACCAAACATTAAAGGAACTGGGTGTAAAATGTGCCGTTGGGACACATCGCGCCATCCACGATTTGAACAAACGACGTGCTTTGGGACACTGTTTTTCACCCGAGATAATAGAAAATGTATTAAAATGCTTCTTTATTTATACTTTGAGGTGTTTTCCTGGCAAAACTCGTGAACAACTCAAAAAATCGGTTTTTGCTGTTTTCGTTGCAATTTAGTGTTATTTTCTAGGCCGTTTTTCAGGTCGATAAACAACAAAACTTTTGAATCTATCACCGAGAATCGCCTTGTGCACTCCCATAGTTTGTATTCCATGCAAAAAAAAGTGTTGAATTTATCTTTAAAATGCGTATTGAAGGACATAAACTTTAATCAACTCGTGGGGCAAAACGGCCACTCCTATTTAACAACAAAATGGCCGTTTGAATTCAAATTCTAGCAAACGTAATGCTACGCTGTACCCGACTAGAGCTACATAACAAAAATATAACAAAATTTTATCAAAATATGATATGCATATCTATTATGATATAATTTTGTTAGACACCGTTATCCACAGAAAATATTGAAACGAAAATATATCATATTGTGTTATATTTATTTTGAATATATTTCTTTTTGATTATTTTTAACGATTTTATAATAATATTAAATACACATCTGTACATTTGATTCAGCTTGAGTTTTTAAATCAAGTGAAATATATATTTTTTATTTGAGAAGAATGAAAGTGAAATCTCTTGGGTTTGTAAAACCAGCCAAGCGGTAACAAAATGTTCTGATCCTAATATAATTATTGACTAATTGCAAGTGATTAAAAAGTGACATGTTGTGATTTTAAATTCCTTGTTTTATATCAAAATATAAAATGTATGTCAATTGCACCGAATATGACGTTTTATTAGAATTTTTGTATATGTGTTACGTTTAAGTATGAGTTGTGTAAGATATGCAAATTAAAGTCAGCCATAATGTAAATATTGTAAGCCGATAACATTCAGAATGAAATGCACTGCTCCGCAAACCGCAAATTGGGAACCCCTGCACACGTTTGCATTCCATCCGTCAACCGAGAAGAACGACCGATCGGTGACGCTCACACAATTTCGTATACCTGCACACCATAAGACCACCCTCTGCATAGCATCGAGAACGTGCACCAGAAAACACCATCCTCACAAGACTGCCACCACCACACCGTCAAGCTGGAAAAGAGAGATCGCTTTCTGCGCTGTTTTACGCACACAGTCGTCACACACGCCACGACGGGGGAGACGATTGCGAATTCGAAGCCAGCTCACTCAGTTCGTGTCAGTCAGCCAAAACGAAAACGCGCGCAGTTCTAAACCCCGCAAAGTGAAAATCTTAGCCGTCCATCTTGGCCATCAAGTTTTAGAAGAAACCCGCGAGTAAAATTAGTGCCAGGCAGGCATCATTTGATCCCGGCCAAAGGTAAGACAACCGTGATTCCCTTTTTGCACAAACGCTGATCTCTCGATTCGTTCGAGCAGGAAATAGAGCGCTTGCACGGAGGAACAACCGGACCACCATTTTGCATTTTGGTTTGCAGAAACCACGTTGCTCGATAGTCACGGTGGGAGAAAAAACAAGAAACCCAGACGATCAGCCCTCGAAGTCGAGAAACAGCCGACGGTCGGAACCGGTGCGTGGGAACCCAACCAATGCATCGTCACGGTGTCTACTCATTTACAGAAATAAAATTCCCTGAGATTTCCAGGTTTTTAAAAATAATTTCAGGTTAAAGAAATCCTGATATATGTGAATAGTTAATTTTAGATTATTAAAAACTTTTTTTAAATGAAAGGCATATTTGAAAGTAAACAAATAATTTTGTGGTTTTTATTTAATTGACACGAAAATCAAGTGTTTCTCAAATGACCTGAAAGTGTTTAAATTCAGATATGAAAAAAAGGTGTTTTCGATCTTAAGAAAAAAATCCTTTCCCTTAAAATTGGATTCAGATGTATGGACATCAGCGACGGACCTGCAATATTTTTTTTTCTGGAGAGCGTTTTGTGTTTTTTGCTTTGGGGAAATCAGGGTTGGTAGTATGGTCGTATTGTAAATACTTTAATGACCTCTTGCTTAAAAAATTAATGAATTTTGAATACTAAACGAAACCTATCAGGAAGCACGAGATGAGAGTTTGAATCCAAAGTTGAACACACATTTTTCGAAGTATAATTCTAATGCCTTTTTTTGTTTATTTCTTATGACATTACTACAAGTATAGCACCTCGATTTGCTTTAGCTTTTTTAACATATTACTTCGCTGATTTCTTTAAAAGTTTGTTTTGAGATTTTGCACGAACTTTCTAAATGATTCTTTCAAGAATTTCGTTTTATATTCCTTCATTAATTCAATCTGGATTTTTTCTAAAGATAACCACATCAGGAATCATCCATCCAAAAATTATTCCATTGATTTCTCTAGGACTACCTCCAGCATTCCCGTTTAAAGCATCGCCAAGAATTCAAAATTCTTTCAGGAAGTCGAGACGAACCAGCCAAGAGCTGAAAGTCTCGTTAATAAAGACAATAATAATAATAATTCCTTCAGGAATTCCTCCAATTTATTTTTTGTAAAAATTTCTCAATAAAATCATTAAATATTTTTTCAAGTCATTCAACCGGCAAAATTTCAAGGACATTTTTTAGATTGTTTTGGAGAAATTAAAAAAAAAACAATCTGCGGCGTTGAATTTCGAAAGACAATCCTGGAGTAACCTAGTTATTATTATTTATCTTTATTAGAGTGGCTTTTCGCCCTTGGCGAGTTCACCACTTCGGAGTAACCTAAGATGAAACTTGTGTGAGTTCTGAATACGCCTTGTTGAATTCCTACCAGGATCTCTGAAGGTGAAGATGCATCCAAGACAAATCTTGAATTTTCAAGAGCACAAAACTAGAGAACCCGACAACCATTCAGACTGAAAATTTGATCGATTGGCCACCTCCAGCGAGTAACCAGTGAGTCAAATTTTTAGCACAAACGGCTGTCTGGTTCTCTAGACTTGTACTCTTGAAAATTCGTGGCTGTGCTTCGATGCATCTTTACCAGAAAGAACTCCTAAATTTTTGATGAAATTCTTCTTAAAATATTAAAAAAAATAGAATCTCTAATAATTTCCTACAAAACGTTTTGAAGGAATTGCTTGGAGAAATTCGGACAGAATTCCTGAACTTGAATACAGTTTTGAATAATCAAAAGAGATTGGGTAATTTAATTTGAATAATTATTAGATAAATGTTTGAACCACAGCAACAATATTTCGAAGACATGCTGGAGACATTCCAAGAGAAATTTCTGTAGGAACCTAATTAGGAATCCTAGAATTAAATTTATGAAGATCTTCTTCATAATAGATATCATTGAATTATGGCCGACGAATTTGTGCAACAGGTCCTAAGAGTAATCGTGGATGAATATTTGAAAAAATCCTTATGTACAGGCCTGGAATATATGAAGGAATTTGTGGAAAATGTCGAAACGATTTATTCATAAAACTTCGGAATAATCTTTTGTGGAAGCTTTGGAGTGCTCTAGAATTTTCGGACCAAATTCTGAGGAAATTCCTGTAACCATTCATTGAAAAATCGCTGTTAGCCTCCCTGGAGAAATTTCTAAAAACATTCGAGGAGAGATTACTGGAGAAATTACTAGAATTCCTGAAGTATTCCTCGAGATCTGCGAAAAATATCATTAGGAACTTGTGGAATAGTCGCCTAATAGGTTTCTCTGTGACCTCTAGTATTTTGCACTAGGATTCACTGCAAGCAGATCAAAAAAGTGACTTAAGAGATAATTTTTATTACAATATAGGCTTTAGAGAATATTACCAAACTGGAGTTTTGCATGAGAAATGTATTCTTTTGTGTTTTTAACTTATCAACTGCTCATGAACGACACCCAACTGAACTGTACTTGCCTCTACCAGTTTGGCAATCTTATGTTCTGATTACTTGTCTAAACATTTTTTATGCTGATTAATTAAAAATCTGATCAAAACTGATCAAATCAACTAATGTCTTGATAGCGGCGCAGCCGAAAAATTTTTTGATTGAGGAAATGTTTGTCACAAAAACGACATATTCTACCATTTATTACTGTTTCAAAATAATTTCCCTGAGTGTAGCCGAAATTCCCTGAGAATTCCAGGTTTTTTCCAGGTTGAATAAAAATCCCTGAGAATTCCAGGTTTTCCAGGTTTTTCCAGGTAGTAGACACCCTGATCGTTTCCACCACGCCGGACTACTGTAACCCTGATTGCACCATTCCCGACGGTCAACCGATAGCCATACATCCCCGGGACAAAGAAAGCCTTCCATAGGAAGTAAGCCAAAGCCCAAAAGTTAGGCCCACCACCACAAGCTAATCGGCCTCGGGCGTTGGGGCTTTCTTTTTTCGTTTATTGCAGTCAGTTCGAGAGGTCATTACACGGGTAGAAATCAGAACCCAAAAACAAGATTATGACTCATGATATCATGATTCCAGCGTGTTTTCGTCTTATGAAAATACACCATGATTTGGACTCATGATATCATGAGTCAGATTGCCGTAACGCAACACACGCGTTAGGTTTTTGTAGCTGATTGCTCGGAATCATGATCCAAATTCCAAAAATGCTGAGTCGCGCATCCGTTTATAATCGAGAAAAATAAAAAAAGCTAAAAATAGCATACATTGAGATTCGATCCAAGAACCTTCCGATTGTGAGTCACGTACTCTACCACTCAACCGCTTCGTCATCTTGAATTGTGAGTGATCGATACGAATGTGATGAAGCAAAGTGCGCCGCTAAGTGTTTTCACACTGGATGTTACGCTTATGAGGAATCATGATTATGACTCCAGGAACCATGATTTGTGATCCTGATATCATGACCTAACCAATTTATGAATTTTATGATTTGTAAATCATGGTGTGGGGATCAGATTTTTATCCGTGTAGGGAGCAGCCAGAGTTAGGGAGCAGCAAATCGTTTGATGATCGCTAAGTGTACAACCGTCATCAACGCCACGTTTGGGAAGCTGATTGCCAAAACAGCTGCTGGACTGCATCATGGTTTAAATTCAACTATGTTACTTCCGTTTGGGCTGTGAAATGGTGAGCCGACAACTAGGAAGAAGCGTCCAACATAGCTCTGGTCCTCACAAGTCCCCACCTCACGCTTCCACGGGTCAAACGATGACAAAGACCGCTAGCTAAGGGTTGCGTACTTAGCTGCCCAAGTAACACAAATGTTATAATTGAGGCATATCAACTGATATATGACTAAATATAGTCTTATAAGAGTTAATCTGCATCAATTATAACATGTGTGTTCCTTGGGTGGTAGTGCAGCCTGGGTACTGTAGTCCTTCTCACACCAGCTATAGTGAAGAGGTGCGTCTCGAGCGTCTGTCCACCAAGGAGGTGCGGCTCAAACAGCGTCTGTTCTGGCATCCAGCGGCTGAGTATGAAATGCTGTATCACGTCAGCTACATCTAAGGTGGCAGCCCCACCATCGTGAAGTAGGTATCATAGTCGGATTCATAGTGATCGGGAAACAGATGAAGCGAGTTATGAGGGGGAAACCGATCAATGAACGAATCTGCGTATTGAGGATACGGAGAAAATTCTTCAACTACAGTCTGATCAACATCTATGCGCCGACAAACGATAAACCCGACGACACGAAGGATGTGTTTTATGATTGTCTCGCCAAGACATACGTAGAGTGCCCTAAACATGTCGCAAAAGTTGTTATCGGGGATGCCAACGCTCAGGTCGGAAGAGAGGATTTTTTCCGCCCAATAATTGTTACGGGGAGCCTTCATTCCGCCACCAATGACAACGGCCTAAGACTAATAACTTTCGGTGCAGCTAGAGGGATGGCCATCAGCAGCACCTACTTTGTACGCAAAGACATCCGAAAGCACACCTGGATGCACCCAAATGGCGAGCTCTGCAACCAAATGGACCACGTTTTAGTGGACGGCCGTCATTTCTCGAATGTCATCGATGTGAGAACCTTCAGAGGTCCAAACATCGACTCTGATCACTATCTCGTTGTTAGTAGAATTCATGCACGGTTGTCTACCACGGCGAACACAAAAACACAGTGACTGTTGCGTTTCAATATCCAGCGCTTATCAACAGAAGCTGTAGCAGACGAGTACCGCCGGAAGCTTGATGAGTGGATAAGGGGATACAACGTAGGTGACAACCTCAAAAATCTGTGGGAGTCTATCCCTGGTGCGATAAGCACAGCAGCGCGAGAAGTGATAGGTACTACTCAGAGACGACCCAGAAATGGTTAGTTTGATGAAGAGTGCCTGAATGTGACGGATGAGAAGAATGTTGCCAGAGGCCGGATGTTAGTGTCCAGTACCCGACAGAATAGAGAGCGGTACAAGGAAGCTAGAGCAGCCGAGAAATAAATTCACCGCAGAAAGAAAAAGCAGTATGAAGAAGATATCATTACTGAGGCGCAAAACAGCATGGAACCAAATGATATGCGGAGATTTTACGAAACTGACAATGGCGTACAGAGAAAAACAGCGCCGTCTCCCGTCATGTGCAATGACCGTGAAGGTAACTTGCTGACAGACAAAATCTTGGTGGCTGCCAGGTGGAAAGAACACTTCGAGCAATTGTTAAACGGAGAGAACACGAGCGCGCCTGAGAACAGATTAATCATCAGCTACGATGGACAAGCTGTGGAGGGGGGCTCGCTAGATGAGGTTAGAAGAGCGATCAATGAGTTGAAGGACTATAAGGCTGCTGGAAAAGACGAGCTCCCGGCCGAACTTTTCAAGCACGGTAGTGAGCAGCTGTATGAAATACTGCACCGTACTCTGTTAAGGCTATGGGAGGAAGAAGAATTGCCTGCTAGCTGGCTGGAAGGCATCATCTGCCCTCTGTGTAACAAAGGGCACAGATTGGAATGCGCCAATTACCGAGGAATAACGCTCCTCAATTCGGCGTACAAGATAATGTCGCGTGTTCTGTTCAACAGATTGAGACCGCTGAAGGAGTCCTTCGTCGGCGAATACCAAGCTGGTTTTCGTGAGGGCCAATCAATGACGGATTAAATGTTTACCTTGCGATAAATCCTTGATAAGTTCCGAGATTACAACTTGCAGACTCACTATCTGTTCATTGACTTCAAGGCAGCGTACGATTCAGTAAAAAGAAATGAGTTATGGTAGATAGTGGTAAAACACGGTTTTCCGGCGAAACTGATTAGACTAATTCGTGCAACGTTGGATGAATCGAAATCAATGTGCGGGTGGCGGATGAGATTTCGACCTCCTTCGTAAGCTTAGATGGATTGAAGCAAGAAGATGCGCTTTCGAACCTTTTGTTTAACATTGCTCTCGAAGGAGCTATTAGGAGCCGGGCGTGCAAAGAAGCGGTACCATCGTTACCCGGGGGATGAAAAATTTGAAGTAGTGGTACATTACTCATGTACGATAATGATATCACGCGCGAGGTGAAAAGGCGTCTTGCAGCTGCAAATAGGGCTTTCAACGGGCTCCGTAAAGGTTAAGTCTGTAACCGTTCGTTAAACTTCACTAGAGATTATTAGCAAACTCGGTGGCCTAAGCGCCATTCTCAATGAGAGACCACCAGTAGTGTTCAGATTTTCCCGACGTTTAGAGACTTTTCCCTCTGGGAGAGTTTTGAACGGTTCTTGGTAAACAACTCTAGAAAATCAAACGCAAGAATGACTTTTAATCCTCCACAGCCTTAAAGTCTTAGGGAATTCAGAAGAGGTTGCTTACTCAAATGAGCTAATAAAACGGAACGAAACGTAATGTAAGTTAGCGAGTAGTTTTATTTAAAGCATAGTTAAACGTAACGGAAGAAGTAACTACTGTAAAACGGGGTAACTTTGATAATGCGGGTAACTTTGATAATGCAAGACCCCCAACATGCCAAACGAAATAACGAAGTTTCTGTAAATTAGGTAAGAAAAACGAATTCAAAAGTAAAGAGTATTAATATGACACTTCATGTCGTTGGAATCAAGTGCATTTGAGGATTTTTATGCAAATATTAAAAATTTACAAGATTTTAGTATTTTTGCAACGCTTACAAACAATCTGTTCTACGACCACTATTTGATAAAGTCATAATGAGTTCGTCACTTACCCATGATAGCCTAGTTATAGTAGAACATGAATTCGGTCTCAAATCTCTTAGCGAAAACCATTTTTACAAACTGGGACCATATTTGTAATCAGAGTCAGAAATTTCCATATAGCGTTAAACGCCTAGAGGTATGCAACGCCCTATAAATGTTCCGTAATTCATTCAATCTTGTTCGATTTATACTCTATTATCAAAGTTACCCCAAAACAGAAAACCGACTTTCGATTATATGAAAAATAATGTATCTATTCAGAATAAATCTTTTGGCAATCTATCAAGTGCAATCGATAGCTAGGATGTCAGTACTTGTTTTAAAAATATAAATTGTAATTCTTTGAAACAGCATGCATGAATATTGAAGTTTTCTTCGAAAAAACTATCAAAGTTACCCCGTTTTACGGTAATCTTTCATCAAAAACTGTTTATTTTAGGAAACCATTCTCCATTCATTCGGGTTGGACTAGCAAAAACCGTACGGAATGGAAAAGAGCAAACATGGCCATGTATATAAAGCTCTTCACGTACCTGCGCAGGATTTTACGTTGACTCGATGAAGGCTCGTTGACGGGGAACGGAACGTCGACTCCGCAGACTCGATGATGGCGACGATCGAACTCGGCGATGGCGGTAGCGAGATGGCGACCACCGGCGTGTCCTTGCTGCAAATTGGCGGGCAGCGAAGAATTAACCCGCGTGCAAAATGGCCGATATAAGGTTGCGGAGGGAGTGGCGGCTGGAACGGAAGCTTCCGATTTCGGAAAACGAGAGTAGGACGGCGATCTCGCCAAATAATATCCGGGACGATCCGCTCCTGCCAACAGGAATACACGTACCCAGCGACCCGGCTTCGCGTACCTGTCCGCTAATCCAAGCGGGGAGTAATGCAGCCCTATCTTTGGGTTAGGATCGAGGTTCGCGGCGTGTAATTGACGTCATGCTTCGACGAACCGAACTCTCGATGAAATGGTCCACAAAGTGTAACGTGATGGGACCTTTATATTCGGTAATTGGCGTCCGAAGGAGGAAATTCGCTACAGAGCACTTTAGCGACTTCACTCACGTCTCCGTTTAACTACCTATTAAAAAGCGGGCCTTTGCACTGCACACGGGTCTGAACGATGAACGGACTTCCAGAATTCTCGACGAACGGACTACCAAAATTTACGATTCGGCGGTGACGGATGCCGAATGCCGACGTAAAATCCAGCCGTACGGAAAAAGCGCAGAGCGCTGCATGTCCAACGGGAAATAACATTAGTTTTAAGTCTTCATGCTATTAATTAAATATAATTACCTTTTTCCGTGTAGATAAACGTAATAAAATCTTTTGAACAGAAACGCGAGTAATTTATGGACTTCGGTCCTCTAAAAAATGAAAGAAATACTGAACATTTAACACAACTTCTTGCACAAACTCACTCACTAACTTTTACCTTGAATTTAGAAAATCACTTCGAACTAAAATCCAAATTAAACTTTAAATTCACTTTAACTGAGAGTATTAGAATACTTGATTCACGCACTTCTGTTCTCCAGCCAACTTCGTAGCGAAATGAACGAGTTGAAGAAATTCTTGCGCCAAGAAACTGCCTCTTCTAACCGTCCAACTATTCAAACAAAAAGCAACTATTATAGAAAATCGCGCCAACTGCTTTTGCATGGCGCTTGGTAGGTATGGCGACAAATCTGAATTACGCCTGTAGTCGGCCAAAATCTGTACATGGCGCTTTGTGAAGCTTTCAACAATTCGTTATGGCAAACGCAATCCACATATGCTTACGCTACATGGATCGCTGCATTTTACGAACGCAAACAAAATATTTTTATTCAACGCTATAAAAACTAAAATCCTTTTTTTTTGTTTTATTTTTGCTTGTTTATTATTTATGTTTTTAAACTAAAAAAACGTAAAACGTTACAAGTCCTGTAGCCTGCAGACGAAAACAAAATTCGCGCTATATAGGACATCAATCCTTCCGGTTACTCTATACGGCCATGAATCCTGAACGTTAAAAGAGGTCGACAGGAAACCGTTTGGAGTTTTTGAGCGTAAAGTGTTGCGAACAATACTCGGCGGTAACCAATAAAATGGCATCTGGCGGCGTCGCATGAATCATGAGTTGTACCAAGTACATAAAGAAGTGGATATTATCAAGCTCATAAAACAAGGCAGGCTGCGTTGGGCTGGTCACGCGGTACGAATGCCGGAAGAATGACAAGCAAAAATAATATTCAGTAGAGAACCCAGACGAGGCCGTGAGATTCATGGTAGGCCGCGCACACGTTGGCTTTTTGCAGTTGAAGAGGACTCAAGGGCACTTCACGTCCAGGGCGACTGGATGCGATTGGCTCAGGACCGAGTCCAGTGGAGAAGAATTATCCATTCGGCGTAGATTCAACGTAGCGGATTGTAGCCCATGAAGTATCAAGTAAGTACTTCCGTTTAGCTGCCTTGATACTCCACCTGTGCCCGGATATTTGGGTCCACCCACTAAGTGTCCGTTGTCTGCTCTATCGACACATATTTGACACTTAGCGATTTGCTCACAATCGCTTGCCCTATAGCCTTCGCTGCCACATCTCATGCACAGCTTACTTCTGTCTGGCCATTCGAGTCATCTTCACCTTAAGTATGACACAAATTCTTCGCTTTGATCTCCTCTGCAACCGGCAGCCTGATCGCCACCATCCGTGTGCCCTGCAGGCTCTTTCTGTGATTAATGGACTTATCGGCTATGTCAATGTCACACGGCTCTTTGAGAGCAGCCGAAATCACCGCTGCATCGGTAATCTCATCCAGATTTTTACACTAAATAATCGCACCTGCCTTCCTTAGGGGCCTTCCTTAGCCGAGTGGTTATAGTCCACGGCTACAAAGCAAAGCCATGCTGAAGGTATCTGGGTTCGATTCCCGGTCGGTCAAGGATCTTTTCGTAATGGAAATTTCCTTGACTTCCCTGGGAATAGAGTATCATCGTACCTGCCACACGATATATGAATGCGAAAAATGGCAACTTTGGCAAAGAAAGCTCTCAGTTAATAACTGTGGAAGTGCTCTTAAGAACACTAAGCTGAGAAGCAGGCTCTGTCCCAGTGAGGACGTTAATGCCAAAAAGAAGAAGAATCGCTCCTGCAGTCAGAGGTCTCACTCTAACCTCGCCGCCTATTATTATCCCGCCCTTGGTTAATTGAGGAGGATTAACTCCCAAAAACTTATTCTTGTGCATGGCCTTAGGCACGGGGCTCCTAATCATGGATTTAAACCTCTTCATTCAACGACGTATACATATGTGATAATCATCTCATTCATTTCATTTATGTTGACAACGAAATACCAACGCACCTTCTCCAATCAATTGTCATCCTTCGTTTCAGCTAAATTTGGACATCCTGGATACGGACCATTAAAATTTCATCTGATGGGATATTCTAACAGAAAAGTAGCTTCCATTCGATCAGAACTTTCGAACAGAGCGGAAGCAAAATTAAGGCTGGAAACTGTGCCGAAAAGTCAAAACTCTGTATCGTCATCATCCACTCGAAAATCGATTCCCGTTTTCCGCGCGATGTAACTAACGAAGCATTATCATGTAAAACTTTCTCTTCATCATCAAACACTCCCACAGAATGATGTTCGGTGTTGATGATGGAAGTCAGGCAACCAGACAGGAAATGTAATTCCGCCATTAACGAACGGTGCTACCGCCCGCCATCACATTAGATCCGTATAGCTAGCAGAACTTATTCTAGACCTGCTGGCATTCGCACCAGTGAAGGTCGGCTGACACGAGAAAGCCTCTCGCGGTTCGGTGTTAGGCAACATTAGTTCCGTGTTGGTTGTTATTTGTTACCGCGAAATGTTTCTAATAAGAACTAGCGCGACCTAGGCAAACACCAAACCAGTCAATATTGAAAAAAAGGCTTTCCCTGGGCGGGAAATGTGGGCAGGTCCAAAGAGGGCAGACGTTTACTCCGGGTTTTCTTTGACAAGCAGAAGGAACTTCGCAATTTTCTTCGTTCGGAGCTGACGAGGAGGGGTCGGAAATTAATTATTAATAATTAGGGGAAAATTAATAGCTAAACAACATCAGCAGCTCGACGCGAAATACGACGAACGGTTGAACGGTGGAATGCCATCAAACATCGAATTGGTGGGGGCGACGGCGTCGTTGTTGAGTTCTTCGCCGGAGACGCTCGCGGTAGATGATAATGGCTTTTATTCAAATAGCTGCGCTACCCAGAGAGAAACTGTTGGCCGCCGCCAATAACGTTACTAGGGGGTAGCAGGGCGATTGGCCCACATGTTGAAGCCCGTCGTTTCATAACACCTTCTAGCGCAATTTCGAACAGAATGGAAGGAAGGTCATCGCTTTGTTAATATCCTTTGCGTGTTACAAACGAGTTCGAGTGTTTCATATATTTGAGGTTTAGACACCGGGTAGGCATTTGCAAAGTCCCAGACTGATCTGCTGTAAATGTGGAGTAATGGAAATATTGCTTAAGAAGCCTTGCATAGCTACTAGAGGTTGAAAACGGGTCAACATTAATGGGTATAACAAGGATGAATCGTCCCGAATTATTAAAGTTCTATCTAATAAGGGTAAGGGTTGTGCATATAACGTGAACAGCTGCGATACAAATTATTGGTAAATTTCTTTGCATGAAGTATTGGATAATTGTGATAGAGGTTTCAGGATCACTGAAAGGATCGGTGTTATTGTAAGCAGTTTCTACGCAATTGAGCCAGCTGGTGGATCGCCAAGTTAATCGAACGAAGGCTACGGCCTGGTCAGCGGAGTGACCAATGCAAGAGCAAGCATCCTACAGAGTAATTTAATCGCCGATGCCACGTAACGTCACTGAAGTCGTTTCATGAACTGGAGAACTTAGGCCTGGTGACCCTACGATGATCTGTGACAATACTGGGAAGGATGACTTGCGAGGGGAAAGGGAGTACGAAAGCCTTCAACCGGGAAATATTCGTTAAGGTTTCTTGGCCGGACCCTATGAACAGACGGTGTCCAGCTCGCTTATGGAACAAAGTTCTGGGTACGGTAGGAATAATAAGAAACTCAAGACAGTTTTTTTGAGGAGCTAGATCCGCATTTCAGCGAGAGACCAACCTTAGTAATTCAAATTGCTATAATGAGCTGTGCCGCAGACGTCTATCTCTGGGAAAACGTGTTCCGAAAAGGTATAGCAAAAACTAAGAGATCTTCGAAAGCAATTTGAATGTATCCAGGCATGCTGAAGGATATCATAAAGGAACTGTTCAGGGAGACCCGGTAAACGACGTGGCCATCAATATCGTACCGTACTTTTGCCTATACGTACATTACCCGTCTTGTAACTTGTATTGTATACTAGATCGGATACCTTCAAACTAAGCATTACAGATAGAGTAAAAGACAGTTAGATACACAGACATGACGACAAATGCAAAGCGATCGCTGAGGAACGGAGAGTGTCTAACGATGAGCTTGTAGAAGCAGCTAAATCACTAAAATCGAAGAAAGCACCTGGTTCAGAGCAAATACTGAACGTGGCGCTGAAAGCTGTCACCCTGGCATATTCGGACGTGTTCAAGAAAGTGTTGCAGAAGTGTCTTGACGAAGGTAAATTTCCTGGAATATGAAAGACCCCGAAACTTTTTCCCAAAGCCAGGGGGAGGTCCAGCCTTATTATGCTCTTAATTTCTGCTGGATACGCTCGGAAAACTCGGCTGACGGAGTGTACGGAGAGTGAGTAGGGGTTGTCGTAAATGCAGTTTGAACTCCGCAAAGGCGTATCGACGGAAGATGCAATTCGAGCAGTACTCTAGTGTGCTGGAAACGCGTCGAAGCATAAACGAAGAGAAGATCGATACTGCGTCGTGGTGACAATAGATGTGAAAAACGCATTCATAAATGAAGGGCAGAAGTCAATGCAAGTGGCAGCGGGCATCCCTCAAGGTTTCGTTCTCGATCTAACTCCTTGGAACAGGATGTATGACGGAGTCTTGACCCTGCGGATGCACACGAAAATGAAGATTGTTGGTTTTGTGGATGATGTGTCACTAACGGTGATGAGCCCCAACCCCACGCTGGATGAAGTGGAGATGTCGGTGATGGAAACAGTTGATGCAATCGGAAGCTGGATGAGCGGAGTCAAACTACAGGTAGCTCACCACAAAACAGAGATATTAATAGTCAGCAACTGCAAGGCAGTTCAGCAGATTGAAGTCAACGTCGGAAGGTATGTATATGATTGCACCGCGTGCAAGCGCGTGTTGAAGCACCTGGGAATAATGATCGACGATCGGCTGAATTTCAATAGCCACGATGATTACGCATGCGAAAAGTCCGAGAAGGCAATGAACGCAATAGAGAGAATCATGCCAAACTTAGGCGGTCCGAGCAGCCGAGCAGTCTGATTGCTAACGTCTCGTTTTCGATACTGAAGTATGGTGTTTCTGCTAGGGGCAATGCCCTAGAAACAAAGCGGAACCGTGAAAAGCTGAACAGAGCGTTTCGGCTGATGGCTGAGCTGGTGCGTATAAGACGATATCGTCAAATGCTGTACGCGTTCTAGCCGGTATGATTCCCATTTCATCCCTTTGGCGAAGGATATACCAACAAAGAGATATCAAAAACTTATAGAAGATGACCAGAGTAGGATCTATGGCGAGGTGATAGCACGAGTAGGACTGCGCGGAAAAATAAAGATGACTCAGTGGATCATGTGAAGTTCTACCTGACACAGTTCCTATCAGGTCATTAATGTTTCAGAAAGTTCTCTATAGATTCGGGTACACAAAGCCATACTACCCAGACTGCCCAACATCGAGGAGACACCGCAATATGTAGTTTTGACTGCCCATGATCGTGCAGAAAATGTGTCAAAATGTAAATTCGTAGCACGCGGTGCACAGAGCTTTCACGCATATCATGTCGTCGCTGCCACAACAATGGCGAGAAGATCAGAGGTCGTCAGGCTGCGATAGGAGTTCTAGCGTCACGTCCCGACCAATGGATTACAAAAAAATTAAAGCACAATTATATCAGGATTTGTTATTTTTTTTTGTTAGAAGCACTTTGAATTGATGGAGGGAATCATAACATTATTAAAACAAAATCAATTATAATAACAAAGGTTGTTTCAAATGTGTTTCAATTTAGAACATAATGTAACACAAGAAGACAATTAAAACTTAAATATTACAAAATTTGTTATAATCAATTGATCTCAAAGTTTTAATAACAAATTATTAAAACTTTGAGAGCAGTCGATTACAACAAATGTTGTAATAATTAAGTTATGGAACATAACAAAAATATATGTATTTTTGTTAAATTAGAAACATAATGAGTTAAATTTTTGTTTGAATTATAACATATCTTGTTTCAATTTTGTTTAGTGTACAGAAAATTGTGTTATAATTTTTGTTATATTCACTACTAACCTGTCAAAATAATTAAATATTTTGTTAGAAAAAAAAAACGTGATTACTAAGTAACAACATCTGTTACAACTCTGTTAAAATCCACTGGTCGGGGTAGTATTGATGATGGGTAGTCAGGGTACCTGAGAACAGGAGGTCCTCCATCGGAATCGTAGGACTGATTTTGAAACAAAACCAACCACCATTGTGTCGGAGTAGGCTAAATCCTCCGCCGGGGTTAGCAAACGGCTGGGCATGGCGTACCATTGGTATCCCGCGTACCGTAAATTCGGGTGTAATTGATCAGTAGGGTGAAATTGATCACCGTGTCACGCGATTTTATTTCTTACTAATAGTACACCAAGCTCATTGCAACTTTTAGTAAATGAACGTTGTTTGTCTTAAATAATGTCTTATTGTATATAGTGAAGTTTTTTGTGCCACAGAATGTTTATTTCTATGAATATAACGTAAAATTCAAAAATCAAGTTTAGTGTGAAATTGATCATCATCTATGAACTTTTAGTTCTAAACAAGGATTTGGACAAGGTGTAAACCTGAAAGTTTGTAAGGATGCTAACAATATATCTCCAAAACAAATTTAACTATCAAAATTTTTACCAATTTGCTCGTTTTGTTGAAAAATTCAATTTTCTGCAACAAAGTAGGGAAATCCTTTGGAAATTTAGGCGTTTTTCGCGGTGGTCTTGAAATTTACTTATTGATAATTTCCATAAATATTGTCTTGTTAATAATTTGGCAAGCAGATTTGGATTCAGGAGTCCTAAATTAAGTATGTAAAGTTGATTTTGAAACTAACAATAATAACATTGACAAGTGATCAATTTAACCCCGAAATGGGATTCCCCGATTTTTAATTTTAGACTAGATTTTTGGCACTAACATCACATTTGTTGAAAAATTTCGGTACATGAGCCAATGAGGTTCACCGTCGTACTTGTTTTCCTGCATTTAGTTGTATGGTATTGATAACAGTTTAGAAAGCATACCAAGAAAACAGTGAAAAATGATCAATTTCACCCGAAATTACGGTACCTGCAGAAATAAAATAGACCCCTCTGACTCCTATCCTTACCTCCTCGCGGTACTGGCCGGGGTACAAGTAACCTAAGGGAAGATCGGGTAACCAGCCCCGGTAGGAACTCTGGTCGCATGCTGACAGGATAGGGGAGAGGGGGTTTGCTTTTGTTTTTGTTTCTGCAAACCTGGAGCGTCTGTATTCATGTTAGAAGCGGCTCACAACAGCGTCTGTTCCCCACGTCAGGGGCGGCTGATCATAGTCCGGGTGCCAGAAAAGGACTCTAAGCTAAACTGTGCACTGTGGCCCTGCAAACTTTTAGGGGGAATGGTCCTCCGGAAATCTAGGGGGTTGGTGTCAGGCCCTGCGAGCCAGTCGTAAAAAAATTAAGCAACGAATAATCAACGAGAGAATGCGAACCAGAACAATCGGCGAAAACCACAGCGACGTAAAGGGACTAGCGATTGAAAGCTCGGTACGTGAAACTGTAAATCTCTTAACTTCATCGGGAGCACACGCATACTCGCTGACGTGCTGAATGACCGCGGATTCGGCATCTTAGCGTTGCAGGAAGTGTGTTGGCAGGGATCATCGCTTAGAGGTAACCATACCATCTACCAGAACGGCAACACACACGAGTGGGAACAGCAGAATATGCAAGTTGAAGCTCAAAGGTCGGTTCTTCAACTTCAGCATAATAAACGTGCACAGCACTCACTCCGGAAGCACTGATGACGATAAAGACGCTATTTACGCGCAGCTCGAACGCGAGTACGACAGCTGCCCAAGCCACGACGTCAAAATCACCAAAGGAGATCTAAACGCTCAGGTTGGCCAGGAGTAGGAGTTCAGACCGCCGATTGGAAAGTTCAGCGCCCACCGGTTGACGAACGAAAACGGCTTACGACTAATTGATTTCGCCGCCTCCAAGAATATGGCCATTCGTAGCACCTACTACCAGCACAGGCTTCCATACCGATACACCTGGAGATCACCACAGCAGACAGAATCACAAATCGACACGTTCTGATTGATGGACGGCACTTCTCCGACATTATCGACGTCAGGACCTATCGTGGCGCTAACATCGACTCTGACCACTATCTGGTGATGGTTTAACTGCGCCCAAAACTCTCCGTCGTTAACAACGTACAGTATCGACAGCCGCCCGGTATGACCTAGAGCGGCTCAAGCAACCGGATGTCGCAGCGGCATACGCGCAGCACCTCGAGGCTGCATTACCGGAAGAGGTTGAGCTGAATGAAGCCCCTCTTTAGGACTGCTGGAGAACTGTGAAGGCAGCCATCAACAATGCAGCTGAGAGCAATGGCAGGTACGTGGGACGGATTCGATGGAACGATTGGTTTGACGAGGAACGTAGGCAGATTCTGGAGGGAAGAATGCAGCGCGGGCGGTCGTGCTGCAGCAAGGGACCCGGCAGAACGTGGAGCGTTAAAGACGAAAACGACAACAGCAGACCCACCCCTTTCGGGAGAAAAAAAAAAACGCCTGGAGGAGACGGAGTGTGAGGAGATGGATCAGCTGTGCCGGTCTCAAGAAACAGATAAGTTCTGTAAGAAGCTCAATGCATCCCGCAACGGCTTCGTGCCGCGAGCCGAATTGTGCAGGGATAAGGATGGGAGCATTCTGACGGACGAGCGTAAGCTGATCGAAAGGTGAAAGCAGCACTTCGGCGAACACCTGAATGGCGCTGAGAGCACAGGCAATGAAGGACGGGACAACGGAGAAAATGCCTTCATCAGTACTGCGGAGGATGGAAATCAACCAGCCCCCACTTTGAGGGAGGTTAAGGATGCCATTTACTAGCTCAAGAACAATAAAGCTGCTAGTAAAGATGGTATCGGAGCTGAACTCATAAAGATGGCCCCGGAGAAGCTGGCCATTTGCCTGCACCGGCTGATAGGCACAATCTGGGAAACAGAACAGCTACCGGAGGAGGGGAAGGAAGGGGGCAATATGCCCATCTTCAAAAAAGGCGACAAGTTAGATTGTGATAACTTTCGAGCGGTCACCATCTAAATGCGGCCTACAAAATATTATCCCAGATCATCTTCCGTCGTATGTCACCTGTAGTAAGCGAGTTCGTGGGAAGTTATCAAGCCGGCTTCGTTGACGGCCAATCGACAACGGACCAGATCTTTACTGTACGGCAAATCCTCCAAAAATGACGTGAATACCAGGTCCCAATGCATCACCTTTTAATCGATTTCAGAGCGGCATACGATACTATTGACCACGTAGAGCTATGGAAAATCATGGACGAGAACAGCTTTTCCGGGAAACTCACGAGAATGATAAGAGCGTCGATGGAAGGTGTGCTAAATTGTGTGAAGGTTTCAATTGAACATTTCAGTTTGTTTGGATCTCTCCGAGGACTACGACAAGTAGATGGACTTTCGTGCCTGTTGTTCTATATTGCGCTAGAAGGTGTTTTGTGGAGAGCCGGGCTCAACAGCATGGGTACATTTTTTACGAGATCCAGTCAATTTGTTTGCTTCGCGGATGATATGGACATTGTCGGCCAAACATTTGAAAAAGTGGCAGACCTGTACACCCGCCTGAAACACGAGGTAGCAAAAGTTGGACTGGTGGTGAATGCGTAGAAGACAAAGTACATGCTAGCTGGTAGAGCCGAGCGCAGCAGGGCTCGCCTAGGTAGCAGTGCTACGATAGACGGGGATACGTTCGAGGAGGTCGACGAGTTCGTCTACCTTGGATCCTTGCTGACGGTTGACAATAACGTTAGCCGTCAAATACGGAGGCGCATCATCAGTGGATGTCGCGCCTACTATGGCCTCCAGAAGAAGCTGCGGTCAAAAAAGATTCACGCCTGCACAAAATGTACCATGTACAAAACGCTCATAAGGCCGGTAGTTCTCTATAGACATGAAACGTGTACGATGCTCGAGGAGGACTTGCAAGCACTTGGCGTCTTTGAACGTCGGCTGCTTAAGACGATCTTTGACGGTTTGCATGAAAACGGTGTGTGGCGGCGAAGGATGAACCACGAGTTCGCCCAACTCACCGGTGAACCCAATATCCAGAAGGTGGCCAAAACTGGAAGGAATACGATGGGCAGGGCATGTTGCAAGAATGCCGGGCAGAAATCCCGTCAAGATGGTGTTCGCTTCGGTTCCGGTTGGTACAAGAAGTCGTGGAGTGCAGCGAGCTAGGTGGGCGGATCAAGTGCGCATCGATTTGGCGAGCGTGAGGCAGAACCGAGGATGGAGAGATGCGGCCACGAACCGAGTGTTGTGGCGTGAAATTGTTGATTCAGTGTTATCTGTTTAGATGTTAACTAAATAAATGAATTGAATCCTCCTCCGAGGACTAGCTGAGTAGATTGCAAAACAGTACCGACAAATGATCGACGGGGCGCCTGTGAATCGGAAGTTTACCTCCATCGGAATCGCAGGACCGACGTCGACAAAATATCATTGCTTGATAACCGGGAGCTTTCTTTCACCAGAATCGTAGGACCGAGCTCGGCAACTACCCGCATAGCATCGGTTCGGGAGATTTTCCACTGCCGGGGAAATCTTTGTCGGAAAAGGATAGATACACCGTCGGGGGCTATTCCGAATAGTACGAGCGTGTCACCGGTTTGAGTCGTCGGAGCGTCAGTAAACCCGAAACCATCCTCCAACCATAATCGCTGAGCCGAATACGGCACTCTAACGGCAAACAACGGAGTAAGAACTCGTTTTTAACAAAAAAGACTGCGTTGCCGATATTTCATCAAACAATGCGTAACGTTACCGGTTTTAGGAGATATTCATCAGTCGGGGAATTCTTCATCGAAGTAGGCTAGTTACACCGAGTAGTATCGATCACGACAATCAGGTGGCTTTGGGTCGTTGGGGCGCTTGCGAACCGGAAGTCACCCCGCTCCCGGAATCGCAAAACCGACCTCGGCATCCAAACGGACCGCCTAAAGAGCATGATAAGCAAAGCAGTGCATTCAAGCGCCCCAACACACACAGATGTATTTATTATCTCACATGGCCCAGGCGTGTGGGCAGCCCCAAAATGTGAGTGACAATGAAG
The DNA here is from genome assembly GCF_002204515.2 of Aedes aegypti. Lineage (NCBI taxonomy): Eukaryota > Metazoa > Arthropoda > Insecta > Diptera > Culicidae > Aedes > Aedes aegypti. The sequence goes on from NC_035107.1 coordinate 132,963,483, forward strand.
AGACAAATTTCAGCCAGAGCGAATAGAAAAAGTGGTCACGAAAAGGAGTAGAGGCATCAACAAGCCCGTTCCCCTGAAGTCCTCCCGTAGTTCAGGGGGACATCAGACATGTAGCCCAAGTTAAATAAAGGTAGCGTGAAACATACTTGTTTTCCCATTTTTATCTTTGTCACCACACTCGTGACGTGGATACGTAATAGACCGTTCAGTCTCTATGCTTTAAGTGAAGCTTAAAGTGGATTGTGGATGCTCAGTCAAGGAGGAAGGATCAATTGGTGAGCTCGTTTTATGCTTTTATTTCAAATCTTTAAAATATGTAATCGTTAATCGTTACAACGGTGGGACGTAAATATTATTTTTCATAAAACTAAGAATGGTTCGTTATTTATGTTTTACTTTTTTTTCTTAAAAAAAACCCTTTTACCTTTATTTTAATAAACAAACACAATGTTTTTTAATGGTTTAATAATATATGTGTAGACTTGCGAAAGGTTCGCTTTATTCATCAAACATTGAATTCGTCACTTCAAGTGTCGACATTATTATATTCGATGCAGAGGTAAACACGGTCTTCAAACAACAAAAGTTACACACTAACATTCCTTCCCCCAACTGCAAGGACGTAACCGGCACCATTATTGACCTTGTATAAATAGAGGCACTGAATCATGCACACTGAAGAAGATTATGGCCAATTCCAGCCAAACTTCTAGTTGATCTTCACTGACTTCGGTCAATCACGGTACAGCAACCATTGATAAGTGTAGTCAGTCTAAGCTAAGCTAAGTTTTTAGATCAGTATAGCACGCGAATTTTTGTTTTTTCGAACTTTCAAAAATAAGCCACACTCTATTGCTCAGGGAAGTAAAGGATATTTCTGTTACGAAAATATATGCTGATACTTTGCAGAATTTGCTGTATAATTCAGCAATTTTATGGCTGAAAATTTTGGCAAGGTAATATTCAACTATTTTGTGCAGTATCTAGCTTTTTCCGCTGGCTATAAAACAACGAGGGGTGATTTAACTTTGACATTTCTTGTCTACCGATTTTATAGTTTGATCATTGTAGGTAATATTTTGAGATTGTTTATTAAAATGTATTGACATGTTCACTGGCTCTTTTTTGCAGCAGCGTTTTTTTTTTGTGTTGCATTACCCGATTAGAGGCTTGTAACAAAAATATAATAAAATTTAATCAGAATATGATATGCATATCATATTATGATATAATTTTGTTACGCTCCATTATCCATAGAACATAATAAAACAGAAATATAACATAATGTGTTTTATTTCCCTTTAAGATATATTTTTGTTCATTTTTAACAACTTTATAACACAATAAATAGATAGTTATGCATTTCAATAATCTACAATATTATCGTATATCGAACAGTATTATAATTTTGATACTATGTATCAAACATTATAACTTGGTTTGATATGTTTTTGATAGAATTAATACACATTTTGTTATGTTTATGTTACTATTCATACGCTTATTATTATAATTTTAGTTATTTTAACAACATCCTGCATCAAGTTTGTAACAACCTATGTTCGAAAAAAACTTAAAACATAATAACATATGCTGATATAATTTTGTTATGTACCCTTAGTCAGGTATCCATCTCATTTTACATCACAATTTTACACAAAAGCGTTTCTGATCGAAAGAAGAGCATTTTGTACACCATCCTTGGCTTGAATATTCAAATAATTACAGCCAGCAAACATAACGGAACCCTGGCGAGCTCGGCCATTAGATTTTTGATAACTCCCGTAAAAAGTCGCAGAGAAAGGGAAAAATTAAAACATGAACATTTTCAATAGTCTACAAGACGTGGTCTGAGTTGCTCTAATATTGATCGTCGTCAAGGTCTGTTGTGTCGTTCATGAACAGTACTTTGCTATTGAACCACTCCCGATGGCCGGACTGCCCGAGCTTTTTTCAGTACTATGATTAACAATTGTGAGGGACAGTTGGATATGTTGAATGTTAAAAACTAGAGAAAGGGCGGTAGATGACAAAGATTGTTTTAAATCCTCCGCAGTCAAAAGGGGTCTTGAATCGTTTCAGCCATGCTTTGGGCAGTTTTGTTAAGCAAGAGTATCCCCTGAATTCTGAGAAGGTACATATATGTTCACTAGTCTTCGATAGTCTGTGTTGCAGAGAAAGCTCAAATAACTTCATTAGTATTTAACTACTAGTGTAATCAATGTGACACCGACGTTTTGTTTAAAACACTCATGCACGTAACTTAGTTACATATCAAGAATTACCAGGAATCAATCCATCGCTAATCCATCCATGCTAATCATAAACATAATATGGAAAAAAAATAAGTATTGAACAGAAAAATATGAATATATTTTTAAAATTCCCATTCCCGACATTTTGACGATTCTCTTATATCAACATAAAACAAAATTACCGTTTTGATTCCGAACACTTAAGACCAACAGTGACTTCAAATGCATCTGATTAGCATAAGTTGGCTGATATTTGTGTAAATTTTAATTTCTTCGCAATGTCTTACTGTTAGCTGTTGGGTGTACCGATAATAATGTTGATTTAATTAATTTTAGTATTGTTTTTACGTAAAAGTATGGAACAACATTTTGATTAAAATGCCCAACACTGTGTTCATTCTGTCTCATATTCCGAACACCTTGATTCAAATTCCGAACAGAACGAGTAAATCGTATTCAAATGAATAATTTCGCAAATAAATTTATCTGAGCTTGTTCTACTGGTCTCAAACTAGAGAATCATCACTATTCCGGCGGTATAAATTATATTGGAGACGTTACAACTGAATTGCAATTGACTGCCATTTCCTTCCTATTTGGTGACACATTTCAGCGAAACATTTCAACCAAATCGCCATACAAGAACCGAGTGTTCGGAATATGAGTCTATTCGGAATTTGAGACAAAACGGTACATCGCAAAGTTTGCTTTGATGAAACAAAAAAATATTATAGTGTATGCAAGAAACGTCGAAAAGGGGAGATTCACAGTTTATAGTGAGCTGGCGTAAAAAACTGGATACAACGAAAAAAGTTGGTGTGACTAAAAGACTAACCATCAATGACTTAAAGTTTTATGAGAGGAGGGGAGCTTTTTTGGGCACCCGCCACTATCCCCACACCAAAAAGCTCACGTGTACCGGTTTGCCTCATATTCCGAACACTTAAGACCAACAGTGATAAAATGCATATGATAGGCATAAATAAGCTAATATTTGTGAAAATTTTGATTTCTCCGCAAAGTCTAACCGTTAGCTGTTGGGTGTGCTGATAAAATTGTTTGTTTAATCTTGTTTAAAACTGTTTTTACGTAAAAGTATGGAACAACATTTTGATTCAAATGCCGAACACTGTGTTCATTCTGTCTCATATTCCGAACACCTTGATTCAAATTCCAAACAGCGCGAATACCGTTTTGATTCATAGGCTTTCAAGGCTTCCGTGAAGTACAACTAATCACTACACATATAAATTAAATCGTTCTGTACAAAACTTTAACGTAATCAGGTCTTGCAAACACTTAAATTTCGAATGGTGGGTGAAGATTCTGATTCCACATCTTTAAGTCACTTTTATCAATAAAAACGCTCGGCGTCTGCTTGATTTTTATTCCGGACACAATCACACTTTTGCTTCATATTCCGGACACTTTGATTCGAATTCCGGGCAGCTCTTGCAAAACACAATTAGAATACCGTGGTGAATCAAAATCCGGACGGTACCAATATCCGGACACTATGATAATATTCGTTAATTTTAGGGAAAACTAATATGTAAACATGTTCAATTTAGATTATAACTTTTGCTTTACCAAGTGTTTTAAACCCGGACATTGAAATCGAATATTGTGTTTATAAGGTGTAAGAACCTAATTCACAAGTAGAACCGAAAGAAAACTTTCAAGACAATCAATACAAGTGAGATTAATGATAGAACATAGTCAGAGTTGTAAATTATGCGAAAAAATTGAACTAATAAGTGATTGATGCAGCTCAACCCACACTCGTCTCAGTCCAGGTAATCAAACCACACATTTGCTCACATTTTAAAGCTTTTAAACCATCAAAAAATAAACGCATTGCTCCAGTTTGCTAGAGCGTGATAAATTTAGTTGATTTGAAATGTTTTACATTTAGTAATTTATTAATAGTATGTTAATAAATAGCTGTCCGGATTTACAGACATGATTTGTGCTGGTGTCCGGATTTAAGGACAAGACATGCTCCACGGTTTTAATTATTTTTATGGTAAATTCTTCAATTTTACCGAAAAATTTATCATTTTTGCATAGACAAAACATGAAAGTATTCGTAACATAAAATCACTTTGGTCACTTTTGAAGAAAACCTATTCAAACCGGATTTTGAACATTCATGGCAACTTAAGTGTCCGGGTATTGATGCAGCACGGTATTCGAATCATTAATTAAACGCACTTAGCCATTAGAAAGACGTCAAAACTAGTTAAACATTGTAAATTTTCATGGGTTGCTATGTAAAATGTTTGTAAAAATCATCCTTCAAATTGGATACTTTTTGACGGCACATTTTGAAACATTTCGAGTGAAATCTTTCCCATACAAAGTAGAGTGTCCGGAATTTGAAGCTGTCCGGGATTCGAATCAAAACGGTAAATCGTATCCAAATGAGTAATTGCGCAAATCAATTTATCTGAGCTGGTAATACTGGTTTCAAACTAGAGAATCATCACTATTCCCGATGGATAAAATATATTGAAAGACGTTTAAATTAAAAATGGGTTCGATTCCCGCCCCAGCCGGAGAAAACTTTTCGTCAAACGAAAAATTCTTCAATGGTCCACTGGTCGTTCCGTGTGTCCGTTGTCTAATGTAAGTTATGTTCAGTCTGTGCAGCCTATGGCTGAAGACGGTGTAAATTGTCTTTTTTTTTAAATTGAATTGCAAATGACTGCTATTTCCTGGTTATTTGATGGCATATTTCAGTGAAACATTTCAACCAAATCGCCATACAAAACCGAGTGTTCGGAATATGAGTCTGTTCGGAATTTGAGACAAAACGGTAGCTTCCTGGTAGTAGACGAAACTATCTCAGCTAACTCTGTGCAGTACATGAAAATAACTAATAAAAATAAACAAGCAACATATGAGCTGGGATTGAATTTACGTTAAACAAAGTTAGAAAATATTTTATATAGAATAGTGAAACAAATTTTCTCTTGAGTTTAAGATTTCTTACGCACCATACAAATTATTTAAAAATTTTATAGAAAAAATCTTATAAATGGGGGATACGGGACAATAAATCTTCAAATTGTCTAACATTATTAAAAGACATCCCCTAATGAATCTGCGAATATACCACTAAGGCTATTGGGACTCGCGGATTCATACGGAAATTACGGCCTCGTGGTCTGGATCTTTCGCCCAATTTACTTTTTTGGCTTAATGATCCCTTCCGTCTAACGACCATTTCAATTTAACGACATGTTTAACCTAAAGATCCTTTCAGTTTAACGAGCCCCAAAAATTCGTTTGGCCAAACGGCATACGGCCTGTAGGCTCTTGGCCTGACCAGATAACACTAAAAAGGCCGAATTAAATTCGAATTAGTCTAGTCTACATTGTCCAAAATATGGAATCCTTTTCGTGCTCCAAACGAGTCCCCTTATATCTGTTATCCCTTCCAACTACCAGGTGAGCGACAGTCGTTCTGTGTCCTTGGTGGATTGCGTGCAGGAAGTGGGAAGAAGATTAGCAGGAAGGAGCTGCTCTGGAAAAACTTTTCCACTTGTTTTTCCTCCGGTTATTCTTCGTTCGACATTAGTTTTTTTTCTCCTTTTCCTATTCCCCTCCTTCTACTTAACATCGGAAAATGATTTACCGCTAGAGCGACTGAGGACGGCGCAACAGTGGAAATCCATCCTGTCATGGTAAAGGTGTTGCATGTAAATGGTGCACCCCTCCATTCATAGCTGGGAATCGATTTTTCTGGTAGTCAGTTTTTTTCCTTTCCATTTGATTGATTGGCATTGGCGCCCGTTTGTCTGATCCGTTCGATTTCGGAGCAGCTCGATGCAAAAAATACGGAAATCGCTTCGATGGTGCTTGAGTTTCGTTGAACAGCTTTGCAAATCTTCCGCAGATTTGTGCCGTACCTAATCTTAGGCAAAGAGTGGTAGAGTGGTATTTAATGAACGAAGATTTTCGCTTGGAAAAAATCCAAGTTCGTTTGCAATGCAGTTCAATGTCAGAAAAGAAAATTGATGGTTAATGGCAATCCAAACATTAAATACCGGTAAAAGGTGTATGCAAAGGATTTATTCAAATTCGAATTTTTCAAGTATCAAGAGTATCCAGTAATCCAGTAATCCAGTAGAACTTTTGATTTAAATGTGCTTTTTTATATTTGTCACCTGATCAACTTACATATTAGTTTATGTTCAAGTAGTCTCAAATTTCAAATACCTATTCGTCAATGAAAGAATGACAAACGTTGTCATGCCAAAACAATCAATATTTATGACAAATTGGATATCGATTGTAAACTTGGCCACTTCAAGAAGTCTAACTAAATGAGTTAAACTGTTGTCATGAAATATTGCGCTTCAGTCATTTGTTTTGTGTAGACCATGAATTTAAACATAGGGATGAGCTTCTACCCTAGATCGCGAAGCCACGTAACGTGGCACTCAATTTTTTCACCACTTGCAGAAAACATCAATCACCTTGCGGGTAAAAGGGAGCAGCGTAAGCTGCTCGCATTATCTCGCTTTACGGACACCTTTATAAGTGTCTATCTATCGTTTTCAAGGACAGGGCGTAAAAACATTGAAAATTTATTCGAGCTCATTTGTTACATGACCTTAACCGGCATTGACGGGAAGGAATGTCAGCTGATGTCACTTTCAACTTGTCACGTGTGGTCTCAAGTAGGGCGTGAAATGTTTTTGACAAGTTTTATCACAGTCAGCACGAAGAAAGACGGGGCGAAAGGTGGCAGGTCCGACGCCTGGTTTTAGTCAGGTATTTCTCGATTTCTTAGGGCACACCATATACACATGCAAACATGGTCAATTGGTAAAGCTCTCAGTTAAAACAGTTGAAGTGCTCAAGAGAACACTAAGATGAGCAGGTTTTGCCCCTATTAGGACGTCAAACCCAGAAGGAAATGAAAATTGCACTTTTTTTGCATACCATCAGACGGGGCTACTTTTGATTCCGGGGGCTACTTTGGACACTCACGATTTTGTGTCTTCAGCACTTTTATTAACTAATTAATGCTCTACAATCAGGCATGAATATTTTTTGGAACAACATCAACATTAACAGGATAAACAAGAAAATATATAAAAAAAGTCCAAACAAATATTCACAAGCTACAAAACATTTGGTACGTAAACATTGTTTGAACTTTCCACATATCGTGGAAAGTTGTTGAAAACATCACAAAACTATCGAATCGTCATGTTTTAAAGAAATTTGAGATAGTTTTAGGTTAAAAGTTGTTGTTTTATAAAAATATTCGATCAAATGTCTTAATTTTACGATTCTTATTTTATAATAAAGTGTTGGTTTCTATATTTTACAACACAATAATTATTTTTTAAGGAATTTAAGATAGTGAATTATTATAAAACATATATAATTCTAACAGTAAACTCACAACAAAGTCCTTAAAAAATATGTTTCGGTCATATTTTATCTGAATCTGCTATACAATGCAAATACATGAATCTATGACAAAAGGTCGAAAGACAAAAGGTCGAAAAGACAAAAGGTCGACAGGACAAAAGGTCGAAGAACAAAAAAGAAGGGACAAAAGGTCGAAAATCTTTTTTCAAAGAAGGAAAAATTTCCAACCCTGCAAATCGTGTTCGACCTTTTGTCTTTTCGACCTTTTGTCTTTCGACCTTTTGTCCTTTCGACCTTTTGTCTTTCGACCTTTTGTCCATAAACCCAAAGACATATTTTAACTGCTAATTAAAACTATCCTTACGTCACATCGAAACGATTGAAAACCAAAATGTATCTAACAAATGCAAACTTTAAATTGTTTATGATCTTGTGAATAATTATTATTATACTTCATATAGCGCACTTAGAATAAAAATTACTTTTAGTGACATGAATTAATAAGATTCTTCTACATATCGTTCATATGACATTAAGAATCAGAACGAATGTTTTTATTCAAATCTTATTATTCATCGCAGTACTAGGTAGTTACACCATTTGCTTGCATCAACTTGAAAAATCAAGAATTATTAGCTGCCATTTGAAAGGAAATAAAGTTGAAATATCATCATGAAAACTAAAAATTATGAATAGCATGTGTTTCTGAAAAGTATTGTTTAGGTATGTGAAGTTTTTTGCAAGCTTGACAATTTTCAATATTTTGTTTATCACTGAAAAACATTCGAAAACATCACAGTGGACGAGAATCAATAGAATCAGTTAAAAATGTATGATAAAAACTTGTTTTATAATCAAAACGTACAAATTTCTTAAAGTGTCCAAAGTAGCCCCTTTTTTGCCTTGAAGGACACATTTTTTTCGCTATTCAAGCAACTTCTATTATTGATTGATGGATTTGTCTCATATTTTGCACATTTGTTACGTATATATACAACATAGATATATGCAAGAATTATCGAATTCCATCCGTAATTCTTAGAGCTATAAATCTTCAAAGTTGAAGAATGTGAAAATAATGTCAAAAGAAGCCCCGTTTGACGGTAATTTGATTATTTAAGGATAGGATCCATTTTTATAGGCTGCTTGGGCACGTCGGGAGTTAACCATCAATGTTAACATCCTTTTCCCGATCAGATAGATAGCGGCGTAGTGTCGGAAGCAATTGTTTCAATTGGCTATTTAACACTAAGGACTGCCTGTTCCGGTGCTAAAAGACCTCCTCACAGGTGACCCCTAAATCAAGGTGTGATGCAGCGTCATGTTTACTGTGCCCAGGAATGAATGGTTAGGGGGATCTTACCAAAACCTAATCGAAAACGGAGCCTGTGGAGTGCCAGGGCGCCCTCTACAGTGTTGCGCCTTTCCAGAGCTACCCGGAGCAATGGTGCAGCCGACCTTGTGTTTCTTCGAGATAATCGGATGCCGTTTTTCAGTCTAAAGCCTGAGGCTAAATGTAAGTGGGATTATGAATAAATCATTAAGGAATAGATCAGTGTGCATCGTACCTTCGTGCTGTGCGTACACGAATTCTCTCTGCTCTTGGAAGTTTTTTAAAAACTACCTAAAGCAATAAAACAGTACTTTTCAGTGCTACAAAAACAGTACTTTTCATTGCTAAAATTACATACGGTACTTTTCAGTGCTACATAAACAGTACTTTTCAGTACTATTTTTCTACTATTGATCCCTTCACGATCCTTGTTTGGACCCGTGCCTTCGATTTTTCGTTGGACCCGTTGGCGAAAGCTAGCGGTGGTAATCCTTCTTGGACATCGTCTTGGGAAAAAACCTCTCGAAGGTCACGTCTTCTTCCGTTTATTAACTTAACATGGTATCAACAACAAACAAAAGGAAGGGTGAATCTCTGAACTCACAACTTCCTTCCAAAAAAGTGCCATGCCTCGTGTATGTGTGCTAGTTAATAAAGCAATCGTTGCTACACTCATTTCAGAGTTAACAACCATAGATGTATGTGCTGTCACTTCCGTAACGCGGGTAGATCACCTTTTCGTGGTACGTTACGTGGTAAGATCTACCAATTTGAACCCTAGTCTCATCTATCTTGTTTGTCGGGCTAGGGTAATATGTTCTGGTAACTCAAGGATTCGCGGTACAAAGTCCTTGTTACTGGCAACAGTTTCTGAAAATTAATTTATTTTACCTAACAGATGGTTAAAGACTCGGAGTTGGTCAGTCCCGAGACTACACTTGAAGCCAAGATAACAATCATGAGTATTAACTCAACAAGAACTGTTAAGGTTTGGTAATTCAAGGACTCACGTGAATTCTGATTACTAAACAAATTTTCTTGCTTGATTTGGTTTTGCTGCTAGTATAAAGCCCCTTTTTTCTAGTATTTTTCTGGGACTAAACTAAAAGCGAAACAAAGATGTGACTAGAGTTCCGTTGCATGGTCAAATATCAGTAGTACCGATTTGGTTCCCCAGAAATTTAATCGAATATGTTTGCAAAGGGGCGCGCCTTCGCTGAGATGTAAATTTCTATAAAGTGTGTAAATAGCGGGACCTTATCATCATAGTCGATTTTTATTAATATCTGAGGAATCAAAACAAGAACTGTACAGAAATCGATGCTTCATTACTTACCAATGGAAATGGAGTAATGCGACATGCACTACACACTAAGGGTACGAGTAATGCCACAATAGATCTAAATACTGGTCGCAGTGGCGCACCCGAACAGAAAAAAAATGTGCTGTCACAATCGATGTTTATGCTGATGATCTCAATAGGAAATACGTGTATTTTTCTGTATATTTACCATATTAAGAAACATCCCAAACGGATGATTTCAAACGAGTTGTCGCATAATGCGTAACAAAAGACCTTCCGCTGATTGTGGGCAGTGATGCAAATGCTTATCACATCATCTGGAGCAGCTCATGTATTGATTTGAGAGGCTCCAATCTGATGGAATACTTAAGTAGGACATATATTAGATTGCTTAATATAGGCATTCTCCCAACCATCATAGTATCACTAGAGAAGAAGTGTTAGACATAACGCTCTGTTCGAACAGAATCAGTCACGAGTTGACGAATTGGCATGTATCAGATGAGGAATCATTATCTGATAATCGCTACATCTTCTGTGAACATTCGAATTTTCTGTCAACACTGCTGTGATCGTTGATGTGTTTACTTTTTTTGTGCGCCGTATTTTTCAACATTTGTCGATGCCGTTCATCTCAATTAATCCTCATAGCCAGCCTCCTGATACCGCCCATACAACCCAATTGAAAAATAACGAGCAAACATCTCTGGTTCCTACTGGGAAGTGGTTCCCACTGACAGCTCAATATTTGTAAACAAATAACCGTTTGAGGACTAACAATCGATGATGGTGGATTCTATTACTCCGTAAAATTTCTTTTCCCACATAACAATAGCTATTCGAACAAACAAACGGTTGCATACTATTGGATTGCAGTACAGCAAGTCAATTTGGGTTGATGTGATTAGCTAGAAACACATTTTAGTATTTGAGGAAAATTTCCCTAATATTGTGCTGTGATTTCATATGAAACCTTATAAATAACATTATAAAATGGTTTTATTTTAAAACTTTTTCAATAATGTCTAACCCACGATTCTCAGCTTGGTCTGAAAACTGTTCAAAATTAATAAAACATTCATTCAAGTCATCGTGCAAAAGTTTGGGTTCATTTAAACTTGCTTAAAACACGAAAATTTCGATAAATCGCCATCTAATAATGCATTTGCGTTTGAAAAAGCCATAAACTATTAGAATCTGTGGCAAAGATATTGTCAAAATGATTTGCACAATGACTTGAATGAGTTTCTAGATTTTTCCGAAAAAAAAAATTACATAAGAATAACTCATTGCCTATCGAATGCGTCACAGAGAGTTTCAGTTGGACGTGTAATCACAGAGCTATGGACAAAACACTTCTGTATGCTATTAAGGGGATGCAACCAAACTTTTGCACAGGAGTATACTTTTTGTTAGGGTACTGCTTTTAAAGGCAGCATTTTAAATCAAACATTGTAATATATTTTCCAGAGTTACATCAGAGATATCGTACATCTTTGTTCGCGGATGCCAACGGGCTTTTCGCCAAAGGACGAAGCCTGTGTGGAATCTGCTATAGGTTGCTAAAATATTGAATATTTTTCTTCAAACTTTTAGAAATGGAAGCCTTATGCTGCCTAAACTCGACTAATAATATTCCTATATAAATTAAAATAAAATAAAATTTTACTCTTAAAAGGATTCAAAACGTTTTAAGATAATTCGAGTCCCTCCCTGATAAAGTACTAAACAATTACATACAATATGTCGAAAACTTTGAGAAAATGTCGAATTTGAAATGTTATGTGTTTTTACAAAAAATCCAATAATTGCTCAACTTAAAAGGATGATAATGTTGCCCAACAGGGCCTTCCTTAGCCGAGTAGTTAGAGTCCGCGACTACAAAGCAAAGCCATGCTGGAGGTGTCTATTCGATTCCCGGTCGGTTCAGGATCTTTTCGTGATGGAAATTTTCTTGACTTCTCTGGGCATAGAGTATCATCGTACCTGCCACACGATATACGAATACGAAAATGGCAACTTTGACAAATAAAGCTCTCAGTTAATAACTGTGGAAGTGCTCATAAGAACACTAAACTGAGAAGCAGGCTCTGTCTCAGTGAGAACGTAATCCCAAGAAGATGAAGAAGAAAAAAGTGTATCCTAACACAGAACACTTAGGTATGAGAATTGAATGTAATATTCAGAATGAAACTAATAATTAATAAAATTACCTAAAGAAATTTACGGAAGTCTCGTATGATAGTTATATCAGTACAAATATGAACAGACTTACCTTCATATATTTCACAATTGAATCCAGCAGGATCTCGTTTCCTCCAATGAGCATTTAATCTTCCGAAGAACTTATCCTTAATTATATCACATCAACCACACCCGACCTTCACCAATCTCCCTCGATAACACTAAGCGCCCGTCGTATGTTTTCATTCTCCATATACCCAACTGCGTATGAACACCTCTGGCGTGCTATTTGCCAACCGCCACAATATGATTCGTATCTTTCTCCTCTGATCAATCTTGTCAGACAATCAGCATAATGAACCAGGAAAACAATCGATTTCCTTCAAAACGCTGTCACCGTACCGCACTATGGATACTACTATATGGGGGGTAGAATCCTTGATGGGGAAACAGCAATTAGCTTTTCCTTACCGACTGACGACAATGCACAACATTCCTCGGCCCCTTTCGTTAGCCTTGGGGATGGTTTCTGTATGATAAACACAACCTACATACACTGGACTCGTATACGTTCCCGACCAGTCGGAGGAATCAAGATTATAACAGAATGCGTTTCAGTGATGTTTTTTTATATCACCAGTTGTTCTAAATATATATTATTAATAGTAAAAATATTATCACAAAATTATTACAGAAAATTAAGGAAGAAATTTCCAAGATTCCTACTGAATTTGATAACAGCATGTTGATTTCCTATGATAGATATGGAGTTCGAGGTGAATTCAAAAATATGTGTTTAATTATAGTTGGATTTTGGAACGATTCCTTAGAATTCTTGTATAAATCCTGAAGGTTCCAATTGGAATCTTTAAGAAATCAGAAATATTTTTAAGATACAGATATATTTCTTGTATTTCCTAAATTTATATGAATATTCTGATACTACAATGGGGACCTTGAGTTTGTGTGAATCCCCAGGATTCCAACTGAAACTATACATATTCTCTCGGATATTCCAAAGATTCCCAACGAAACCTTGAAGACCCCTTGAGGTAGTAAAAAATATACGAATAACGAGAATAACAAGATCGCCATCGAAATTGCGAAGACTCACAACAAATGGCAAAAATCCCGTCAAAATCTCGAATGCATTTTATTCATACCGCTTAATGTATTCCAAGGATGTTCGAAAATGCCAAAATTATTGCAAAATATGTTAGCGAAAAACTATGTCAAATAATAACAACATTGTATCAGTTGCTGTTATTTTAAATCGCAATCGTGTTATAATCTTGATACATGATTCTGATCGGGAATTCACTCACACTCTCCACTGATGGTCCTTTTCCGTACAAACACGCACATGTGGTCTGTCGTTACACACTGGGTTTCGTTTAAAGGAGCGCTACTGTTTAAATGCAGCAGTAGGTCGTTAGTCTCGTTGTTTCTGTTACTACACTAGTAGTGCCCCGACGCTATCACAGTTTATTCTGCTGCTGCTGCTCCAACTGCTGTTGGTACTTTCTCCGGTTAAAAGCCGTTTTCCTAAGGGAAACTGGATTGCCAAGCCTTGCAAAGAGAATTTAATAATTAATTGCACTGCATTCTGAATACACTGTGGGGACCTAACTCTGAAAAGGGTACATTCGTGGGATCGAAAAAAAAATACATGTCCGCAAACATCCAAAGTTTAATTGAGTTTGTTTGAATTTTGTTGTAGTGTTTTATGAGGTTACTCACAATACCTAGTATAATATTTTTTTCATTCGTGAATGAGGTCTATACTAAATACATATATTTTTATTTCTGTTGTACTTTAAAAAAAAATCCTCACTGTGAAAATCTTTCTGCAGATCCTGCCATATATTTTTCATAGCTGGACCGCGAAAGCATTTCTTAAGATTTCTTTATTAGTATCATTCCAAACATTACATTCATTTCTTATATCTAGGTGTTCTGTGTTATTAGGCAACACTAGCATTTTTATTTGGTAAAACAAATTTAAGATTTTATTAACATTTTGTAAACGACATATTACATTTCATTTTCCGTAGTAGTACAGATTTTTTTAAAATGTGAAAAATAAGAGAAAAAACACGTTTTCAATTAACTTAACCTAATTTAACCTCAACATATAACGCAATAATCGTGCCAATAGAAGATTCTAACGATTTTCGCCTGAAATTATTAATTATTTTATTTGACATTTGTTGGATATTCTATGCAACTCATTGGTACTATACAAGGGAGGAAGCTTCAGAATCATTCACAAAATTTTATTTTCAATTCTCTGCAGAGCTTTCTTTCTGGTATAACAACAGCTAGTCCATATTGGTACAGCATACAACATGGCTGGCCTGAAAATTTGTTTGAATATCAAAAGCTTGTTCTTAAGACAAAGTTTTGATTTTCTATTAATAAAGGGTTAGAGACATTTTACATATTTATTACATTTGGCTTGAATGCCCTCAATGTGGTTCATGAAAGTTAAATTCTTATCTAGCATGAGCCCTACAGAGTTAAAAATAATGAACATTACACGTCATGCAAACCTCATTTATGCGATGTAAACATGATGTCATGTAAATTTCAGCCTGAAATAATGTAAAAATGTGTTATATGTCATGTAATCACACAGGATCCTGCTGGGTTACATGACATATAATTGAAGTTTACATGATATATCATGTAAATATCCATGATATAGCACGCTCCAATTGTGTGCATTATAAGTCTAAGAAATTTACACGTTTCGTTCGAGCTGTGTAGATACTTTACTTCATTTGACCAATTTATTGGAACCCCTCTCATCGTGACAACATGTCTTCTTGAAGGTTTCAAATAAAGAGCTTTTGGTTTATGTGGGAATATTATTAGTTGAGTTTTGGAAGCATTAACAGTGAAATCTTCCATTTTTGCAGGTATGAAGAAAAACTATCCAAACTTTTTTGCAATCGACTACAGATGACATGAAGACTTCGTCCTTTGGCCGAGAGGCCTGCGTCATCCGCAAACAAGGATTTTTGGCATCTTTTTTAGTTGATATATTTAACAAATGTTTTCAATTAGCATATTTTCCTGACAAATGGAAAAATGCTAAGGTTGTTCCAATTTTAAAACCAGACAAAAATCCTGCAGAAGCTTTTAGCTATCGTCCAATCAGTTTACTTTCCTCCATCAGTAAACTTTGTGAAAAGGTTATTTTGAACAGAATGATGGCCCACATCAACGAAAATTCAATTTTTGCCAATGAACAGTTCGGATTCCGCCATGGACATTCGACCACTCATCAACTTTTACGTGTAACAAATTTGATCCGTTCCAACAAATCTGAAGGCTACTCTACTGGTCTTGCTCTTCTAGACATAGAAAAAGCATTCGACAGTGTTTGGCATGAAGGTTTGATTGTAAAATTGAAAAACTTTAATTTTCCAACATACATTGTTAGAATATTTCAAAGTTATCTGTCAAATCGTACACTTCAGGTTAATTATCAGAACTCCAGATCTGAAAGACTTCCTGTAAGAGCTGGTGTTCCCCGGCAGCATTTTGGGACCAATATTATACAATATTTTCACATCTGACTTACCTGAGTTACCTCAGGGATGTCAAAAATCTTTGTTTGCGGATGACACAGGCCTCTCCGCCAAAGGACGAAGCCTGCGTGTCATCTGTAGTCGATTGCAAAAAAGTTTGGATATTTTTTCTTCATATTTGCAAAAATGGAAGATTTCTCCTAATGCTTCCAAAACTCAACTAATAATATTCCCACATATACCAAAAGCTCTTTATTTGAAACCTTCAAGTAGACATGTTGTCATGATGAGAGGGTTCCAATAAATTGGTCAGATGAAGTTAAGTATCTAGGGCTTATGCTAGATAAGAATTTAACTTTCAAAAATCACATTGAAGGCATTCAAGCCAAATGTAATAAAAATGTAAAATGTCTCTATCCCCTTATTAATAGAAAATCAAAACTTTGTCTTAAGAACAAGCTTTTGATATTCAAACAAATTTTCAGGCCAGCCATGTTGTATGTTGTACCAATATGGACTAGCTGCTGTAATACCAGGAAGAAAGCTCTGCAGAGAATTCAAAATAAAATTTTGAAAATGATTTTGAGACTTCCTCCCTGGTATAGTACTAATGAGTTACATAGAATATCCAATGTTGAAACATTGGAACAAATGTCAAATAAAATAATAAATAATTTCAGGCAAAAATCGTTACAATCTTCTATTGCCACGATTAATGCGTTATATGCTTAGGATAAGTTAGGTTAAGTATATTCAAAGCGTTTTTTTTTCTCTTATAAATAGGTGAAATCTATTCACCTGTAAAAAATCTGAACTGCTACGGCAAATGAAATGTAATATGTTGTTAACAAAATGTTAATTAAATCTTAAATTTGTTTTACCAAATTAGGATGATAGTGTTGTCTAATAACACAGAACACCTAGATATAAGCAATGAATGTAATGTTTAGAATGATACTAATAAAGAAATAAAAAAAAATCCCTGAGGTAACTCAGATGTGGTCAGATAAGTCAGGTAAGTCAGATGTGAAAATATTGTATAATATTGGTCCCAAAATGCTGCCTTGAGGAACACCAGCTCTTACAGGAAGTTTTTCAGATCTGGAGTTCTGATAATTAACCTGAAGTGTACGATTTGACAGATAACTTTGAATTATTCTAACAATGTATGTTGGAAAATTAAAGTTTTTTAATTTTACAATCAAATCTTCATGCCAAACACTGTCGAATGCTTTTTCTATATCTAGAAGAGCAAAACGAGTAGAATAGCCTTCAGATTTGTTGGAACGGATTAAATTTGTTGCACGTAGAAGTTGATGAGTGGTCAAATGTCCATGGCGGAATCCGAACTGTTCATTGGCAAAAATTGAATTTTCGTTGATCTGGACCATCATTCTGTTCAAAATGACTTTCTCCAAATATTTACTGATGGAGTAAAGCAACGACGATGGCTAGAAGCTTCTGCAAGATTTTTGTCTAGTTTTAAAATTAGCACAACCTAAACATTTTTCCATTTGTCAGGAAAATCAGTCTCCCAGGCACTTTCGAAAAGGTTCTCTTGATTGAGAATATTTTCGAAGTCCTGAGTTACTTGATTTTCATATGGACTAGTAAGTCCTAAATTAAAATTGTGCGCACTTTCAAACTGCATAGCAAGTTTTTGAGCTTTTTCGCAATTAGTTAGTAATAATTTGTTTTCCTCTTTCAATGCCGGTATTGGCTTCTGAGGTTTTTTCAAAATTTTAAATAATTTCCAAAAGGGCTTAGAGCCAGGGTCCAACTGAGAAATGTAATTTTCAAAATGTTTTTCTTGATTGAGAAAATCGATTTTAAATTTCTTTCTGCAAATCCATGTAATTTTCATAGCAGGATCACGAGTGCGTTGAAATTGTTTAGAGGCGGATCAAGAGTTTAAGATCATCGTCTATAATCACGGATTCAAATTTTACTTCATATTTTGGAATTGCAATGCTCCTGGCTTCAACAATGGAATTTGTTGAAGTTTCAAGAGCATTGTCAATATCAAGTTTTGTTTGTAAAGAAATGTTAACATCAAGATTATAGTCAATATATGTTTAATGTATATATTCCAGTCGGCTCGAAAATTTTTGAAAGTAGAGCTGATAGGATTGAGAATCGCTTCTCAACTCTAGTTTCGTAAAATTGAGCGGCGATCTCTTTATCGCAAAAGGGGTCAATTTGATGAGGTAAATTGTCAAAATTACTTCAAACCCATGCAATATGGGTATTTTTGAAATGGAGACTACGAGTCGCCATCTTTAGTTCCAAAATGGCGTCGGACATCGATATCCGTCATCTACTCGTCGATCCCGTTTTGAAAATACTAACGTAACATGGGCCATGTTATTAGGCAAAAAAAATACAAATTGCGTACACTTCGAGCATGTTTTGCCAACACACTCCGTCAGCATCACTCTTTCCTACTGCGCGCCCTCATTAACACTTCAGTCGTCGCGCTGTTGTATTTTGTACAACAGTGGGGAAAAAACCTCACTTATAGTGCACAGCATCAGTGTGGTGGTTCTGGCGGTGGCAAACCGCGCGACGACTGAAGGGTTAAGTTCGTATCGTTACACTTTGCGCGCGACTGTCTCCTCTTTGTGCAGTGGTTAAATTCTGCTCTTTGCGCGCATTGTGCAAGTTGATACCAGCCCTGCAGGCATGTTTCGCGGAATTGAAAGATAAAATGTGCATTTTTTGCAATGGCTAGAAAATTTGCCCCGCTGATTTGAATTTTTTTCCCATCATTAGCCAAAAATGGTATCCTATTACAGCCATTCCATGAAAACCCGAAATTTTGCAAAGTCACGATATTTCTGGTCACCTTATTTCGGAAATGGTCACCCCCCTTATTTCGGATAAGGCAATGAACATAAAGTCGAGAAGCAGTTGAAACGTCATGCCAGAAAGAAAAACAAGAAGATGATACCAATTAAACACCCCTAGATAATAAGAAGCAAATATGATTTTGTAAAATAAATCAATAGAATCCGGCACCGTAATGCCTAAGAGCGCTTGAGCCTGCTAAATAAATGATAAGATAAAAAAAAAACCAATTAAACACTATCACACAATAAAGTTCAAGCTAGTGTCTCATTCCTCAACCAAGATTGTAATAAGTCATACAATTCACGCTACAGTAGCCAAGCTGAGCAAACCGCAGTCAGCGAAGCCAGTGAAATATCGGTGCTTTAGGCAAAATGCCTACAATGTAGAAAAACACCCGTTGCTAAAGACAAACTACAGTAGAAAAATGTTATATTTTCCGGAGCATTTCCCGAATTTACAGCCTTCGATGACACTAATGATTTAGAAAATTCATGCGCCCAGAATAGGCTACTTGATGAGATTCACATTTTCAAACTACTGTAGTGAGAAGAGCTACGTGAGTTTCATGACATTCAAGCCTACTACTATTAACATACCCAGCCCTGATATAATCCAATTTAATAATAACCTTAGCTTGAAAGAAGGGAAAATTTCATGTGTTTAATATTAGCAGCCTTCTCGCCAAAAATGTTTCAGTCGGTATGATTCGGAAGAACGGTAAATTTTCAAAAGAAGGGTGATATTGTATGAAAATGGCAGTAGCTATAATTGAAATTTATGCAGATGAATTTATTTATCAGTTTGAACATTATTTATTGTTCAAATAGCATAAATCGAAAGAATATCCTATGTATGGAAGAAGGGCCATTATCCAATGAAAATGTAGACAGTGAGGACAATAATATTTATTCCAGAATAACACGAAACTGGACAGGGCAAAAACTTTCTCACATGTAGCACAAAAATGGTATAGAGGCTTAAAAGGTCTTGAGATTATTTAGTCTTAAAGAAAGTCAAAAGCTGGAAAACTTTCGAAGAGAATTGAAATCTATAAAATTGGTCTACATGATATATAAATAGAATTATCAAGCTTGTAATCAGATTGTTGAAAAAAAAAATCCCAACTGTTAAAAATTTCGATCCTTTAAAAACAACTAAAAATATGGTGGATAGCATCATGATTATATATTATTTCAAATTATTGCAAAATTACTTTTGCAATTATTTTTTTTTCACGGGTTTCGCAGAATTATGTTTAATTAATATGCTACTACATAAGCTGGTAAAACTGCTTCTCAAATCAGAATATTAAGAAAAAAAAATGGACAAAGACACGGACACGTTAATGCTTCCAGTGGGCATTTTGCCCTTTGAAGGAAGCACCACACTAGACAACGGACTAGCATGCAACGCCCAGTGGCACAGTCAGAAAACGTTCCTCACGAAAAGTTTTCTTGCTTGAGGCGGGAATCGAACCCACACTCCCTGGCACGATGCGGCTAAATGACTGGTGACACTAACCGCACGGCTACGAAGCCCACAAAAGCTTGCGTTGCCTGTTGCTAACTTTTAAAAACTTTCAACATTAAAAATTAGGATGCAACTAAGCATTGAAATATCAATGAAATATTACAGCCATGCGGGATGACATTGGGCATAGGGGTGACTTAAATAACTCTCTTCGATGCATTGGCTGGTAGGAATGTCGAAAAACTAATCTATGACAACCTAGTGGCTCTTTACAAAGAATTCTTGGAGCTTGCAACATTGTTCTCATGATTCTTATGTTAGGGGAAGAGCACTAAATTTCGACCTACAAGAATTCTTGTTTTCGGATTTCCTTACAAAGTAAGCCAAAATCATATGAATGGGACGAAAATTAGCACTGGGTCGAAAATTGGTGCTTTTCCCCTACTTTTCCTTTAAAAAATTGTATAGAACCGGAAATTACTTATTTATCTTATCATTGAGTAGCTCTCCGGGAGAATATATGACAAAAGGTCGAAAGGGCGGAAGGTCGAAAGACAAAAGGTCGAAAGGACAAAAGGTCGAAGAACAAAAAAGAAGGGACAAAAGGTCGAACATCTTTTTTCAAAGAAGGAAAATTTCCCACCATGCAAATCACTTTTGACCTTTTGTCCTTTCGACCTTTTGTCTTTCGACCTTTTGTCTTTCGACCTTTTGTCCATAAACCTTCCGTGAAACGGGTTATTCTGGGAAATGGGCCATTCCGGGTAATGTCTTTCCGGAAAGTGGGGTATCCGGGAAATGATTCCCGGGAAACGTCTTTCCGGGAAATGTTATAGAACCCAATAACATTCCTTTCCTTGTTTACACCTAGATGGATGGACATGGCCGGAGATTACATTGTCCTTGAATGAATCAAAGCACTGAATTATTCAAACTTAAGACGATTGATCACTCTCACTCTCAGTCGATCTTCTAGTTGCACTAAGTAAAATACAGAAAACTATCCTTAAATATCTGCAGTCAGTCTAAGCTAAGCTAAGCTAACACTATGGCTTATCAGGTGGCCAATAATCAAAAAAGTGATGTGCCCCAAATTTCAATTCTTGTTCGCCATTTCATTGTTAACATGTCTGCTAAGGAATCCCCAAAATATTAGGGCATGATTTGCATTGCACACTCAGTTATGAGGTGCCAAAGTTTAGCCTATGGAGAAAAACTTGTTTTTATTAACAAAAACTATGGTTTACTCAAATTAATATAACTTTTTTTCTATAATACTTATGTAAAATGTTTTTACACCATTTGAAAGCTTACAAAAAAGGCTTCCTCGAAACAATTAAACAAATAAAAAAAGCTTCAAAATAGTGGCTTTTATGATGTTATTTTTATAAAGCGGTTAAAAAAATCGAATAAGCTTATAGTTAACACATCGAGTACTTTTTTGTCCCAAGTTGTCCCAGGCTTAAATTCAGTTCCAAGGGTACTTTGGGATGTAAACTAAAGGATCGTGAAGAATTTATCTGCACAAATTTACACTTTTTTATTTTAAGGCTTTTTGAATTTTTTAATATTTTTAACCATTTTCTATTGAAAACAGCTAAAAACTAATTTAGAAAATAACTGAATTTCGCTAAATCATTCAAATCATCATTTCTATGTAAGTTCTAATATTTATAATGGTTTGCACAACGTTAATCGCATAAATGGCTTATATGCATTATAAGTAACAAAGTTTAATATTTCGCTATAGGCCCTATTCAAAAGTTAGTCTCGAAAACTTGTTTTTGAAAATAAAACATCAAATTTGTATCATTAAACTCATAAATGCGACATGAGATGGAAAATATATTTTTGGCCGCCAGTCTGTATAGAAACCGCCCATAGTGGCTAAGCAAAGTATGTATCTAAGTAAAATTTTAATTTACTGGAAGCCTTAAGTGTTCAGATTACACTGCGAAACTTTTTTTGTGTCAAGCACCAAAATAACGCTATTTTTTTAGTTTATGGTTGCTGAATCCATTGCTGTTTTCAAAAATATCATAGCAGTCCAGTTTTTGCTATTGACTTTTGAAACTGCAGATTTTGACGATTTCAACTAATAATACTTATTGATAAAGAACATAATACTTTCAATGTTATAAAATACAGCATTTTGTCATATAAGAAAAACAAAAAAATACATTCATTAGAGTGTCTATTTCCCGGCCGTTTTGCTTGCCCCGGGATTCGGGACAAAAGTTAATGCTTGTCCTGGAAAATCCCAAGATCTCGGGATTTTTCAAATTTCAATAAATCCAGTATTTTTGTTAAATTAATAGTAAAATTTCATTAGTAAAATGTTTCTAAAATGAGATAGAAAAGAGAAAAATTACAACATATTGTATTTTATGCATGAACTTTCTATTGCGATGAAGTCGTTAAAAGCAAAAATAAAAGCTAACTTTTGATTATTAAGGCTTAACGAGAGATTTCATTCTATTCTCCATAATATAAATGGAAATATGGTGAACATTTAAGTCATTTAACAATTTTCTTCAGGCAATTAAAAAGTCATCGAAACTTTGAAGAACAAAGGAAAAGTTTTAAGATCAGTGGGGCATTGTATGTTCAAAGTTCATTACTGAGTATTATTTACAGATGTTAAGGCATATTTTCAGATAAACTTTATCAACCTAGGTTTATCGAAACGACTTAGTTGAAGTAGAACATTAGTTGGTGCTTTTCTATTTTATTGAATAAAACTTGAGTCGACAGACGAAAAATGTCACTGTGGTTTCCTTCAAAATGTACGTATATTTTGGGAATCCCGGGATTCCCGAGACGCCAGAACTTATATTCCGGGAAACGAGAAATCCCGAAATATCTCAAATCCCGGGATTTTTTGTCCCGGATGTACCAGGTTGGATACTCTAACCATCATTCATAATTCAGGCATATTGATGAAGTCGATTTTGATTGAAAAAAATCGATGTTTAAACCTATAATAGAAATGACATCCTATTTTGCATGCTTCATGGATAAGACAAAAAAAAGTTTGATGAATCATAATTTGAATTTTATGTAAACATAAATGATGCCAGTGTTTTATACTGGCGACTTGTAGCTCAAATTTGTGACGTACTTGAACATTCCTGAGATCCTTGAGGCACACAAAAATGTTATTTTTGTTTTGATTTGTTATTAGACAAAACGATAGTTTCGTATGAATTGTAATGGCGAAATTGATACTTCAGCAACATTTTTATGTTGTCACCTCCACTCCTTTGCGTTAAGATTCATACATTAAACAAACATTTACAACTATTTCTATACTGGATTGATTCACGAATGTACCCTTCATAAATTTCCTTTCCGTTGCATACGTACATGTGGTGCAGACCCGAATCAATCTTGACGATGTAATTGGCTCAAAACATAACGCACCGTCCCTGTAACTTTTTGTCACACTACTTTAAATATATTCTCTGTTTGGTACGTGAGTCACACTCTGTCACACCACAAGCCTCCCGACGCTCTCCACTTGTAGACGTTTCCAGACAATGTTTTGACCCAACTTCTAACCCCTGTATATACTATGAGGAAAACTTTTCCCACTACTAGGCGATATAACCGTCATGCTCTAGACCTCTTTGTTTGCGGTGTTTCATTCATTTTTTTTTTTCGCTCATCCCATACAAACGGTTCGCACTCTTCTGAGCTCCATTGAGTCTCTTGATATTTTCGGGGAGGCCATAAGGGACAGCCAATCGATTGACGCGGTCAACCACGCGCGACGACCAGGACACTCCGAAGCTCACCGAATCCTCCACACTCTACAGTCTACAGTCCCTCAGGCTCAGGGTCTCGATATCTTCGTCTGTATAATATTTTGAGGCAAATTTCGTTGCAATCGGGAACCGAATTGAAGCAAAAATTCATTGCATCGACAGTTGTATGCTAACTAAATTATGCTCTAGAATGTGTACTGCGTCAACCCTCTGAGCTTTTTGGGGGAGCCTTCTTCGGTGGCTCGGTCGTTCGTCCGTCAGTCATTCAGTCGGAATAATCTCTGGGAACGGGCTCTCGTATCAGACTGGCTTCCAGCGGGCAGGATCCGAATGGGAGCCGACGAAAAGCTTGCGTGATCCCTCGACTGTTACCAACACAATCTCAAACCGACCGACACAGAGCTACCCTTACTGTACTCATTCTCAGCCTGTTTTCCACGCTAGAGACGAACTGAGTGGAAAACGAGAGACAAAACATAAAATGCTGCAGTCAGCTACGGAGCGCTGTTCGGTCACTGATGACAGAAATGAAAATGATGATGATGGTGATGATACTGACGATAGAGGAAAATGGTAAGAACAGCGAGAATGCAAAATGTTCATGATACACACTGCTCGTCGTCGGTTAGAAGTACAAAATTAAGTCTTGGGGCCTCATTGGAATTTGTGTTGCACCAGGGGTGAATCGAACGAACCGGTTGGGGTTTCATTATTTTGCTTGAGATGAAGGTTATGAATTCAAACAAATTAAAAAACGATTAATATTAGTGTGAAGTACCGCGATACTTAATATTTCTAGTAAAACTATAGACAGACTCTAAAAAAAACAAACTGATGCGTCTTTTCTAAAATTCAGAAGAAGTCATATCGGAATTGCCTACCACAGCGAAAGTGAAACATCTCATCCAAAGATGGCCAACTTGTTCCCATACTCACGTTTACAAAGATACAAAACTGCAGAAATAAAAAATACAAAACGTTCCAGATCTCCTAATTTTAAGCTTTCCCGACCAGACGAAAGAAACAAGATTATAGCAGAATGTGTTCCCCTGATATGATTTTTTTATATCACCAGTTGTTTTAAAACATGTACCGTTATTAGTTAAAACATCACAAATGCTCACAACATTTGCACCAAATTAAACTAAAATATAACAAACCCTATTATAATTATAACAAAATTATTACAGAATGTGTTGCAAGGATGTTACAAAATAACAAAATTATTTCAAACAATGTTGCTGTTTATAACACCGGAAGTTATTTGCAACAAACTTATAAATGCGATGTCAAAAGTATAACAAATGTTGTTATAAATGTGTTACTAAAAATATGACAAGTTGGGGACAAAGCCATCTTGGTAACAAAATTATATCAGCTTATGTTATTTGTAACTGCTGCTGATAGTCAGTTCTACTAATGCCAAAAGAAAAAGTGTATCATTATTTGAAGCATAATTCGAGAAGTTCGTGGCTTTGAAGTTTTGATGTTAAAAGTTGTTTTTCCAAGCTGTTACGCCTTAACATTCTAATATGCAAATTTTTGTTTTCGATCTAAATATATTTTTTTTTTATATGTAAAATCGATCTAAACACGTTTAGGACAATCATTTATTTTTATTCGCAAATATATGAATATTGGTTTTTCATTTTGCTAATTTTTATTTTTGAGCATTCCTATCCTTTTTCATTTTTTCATGAAGCCTCTTCTGGGTACCGATTTTTGTCAATAATATAAATTTGAGTTTTTGTAACATATATTTTTTATGGATTTTTTTTTATTTTTCGCGTAACTAAATGTAAAAAAATGTTTTAAAAGTCGTATAAATATTTCCAAATATGGGTGTAGGGGTGGACCAAGGTTTAAGCCAAAAATAAAACCATTTTGATTTCCGATTTGAGAAAAAATACACAATATTCCAAAAGGTATTCCGGCGGGGTTTGTGTTAGAGGATTGAAGTATATTACACATCTATGGATACCTTAACCAACGTAAGAATCGTAATCTGGAGTTAAATTGACCACCGCAAATAAGTAACAGTCTTAAAAATATGTCAAGCGTTATAATAAAGCTCTTTTTAGCTTTGTTTATGTATGACAACAGATTTAAAAGAGCATTGAAAAAAATATTTTGTTAAATTGAAATAAAATTTTAAGCACTCACGCAGTTTTGGAGAGAAAAAATAGAGCAATTGGTAAAAAATTTCGGTAATTTTACTTGAAACCGATAATTTAGAAAGATTTTATTTAACAGCAAGCTTTACAGTATTAATCTTACTACAATTTGGAGTCCTAGCAGGCGTGGAGAAATAGGTTCCTTTGGCAATTGCTAAGCATTTAGAATTTTCTATAAAAAATATGGTAAAAATCATACTAAACCACAAGAACTAAAGCCCGAAACACGCAAAAGAAGATAGTTTTTGGATATTTCTCAAATATTTCGTTTCGAAATACGAATGCTGCAGATTTTATATTTTTTTAAAACATGCGCTGGCACCCACCGTTCGTGATTATGTAATGTATTTTGTTTTTTGAAAGATTTAGGCATGTTTTACATGATTTTCTTACTTTGCTGGTATGCGGTAACATTGATCACCAATGTAAATAAAGTTCGTTAATATTGAAAAATTCGTTACTTACTTACTTAGTTACCCTTAGAACCGAATATGAATTAATGCTTTGAAAATGTTTTATCTTCTTCTTCTTTTGCTGGCTCTACGTTCTTCAAGACATGACCTGCGCCACAATGTTACGCCAATAATTAACATTGTATGCTTCCTGTACTGATGGTTTTTACGACTGGCTTGTAAGGCCTGCACCAACCCCCTGTCTCGCCGGAGGATCATCGTGCACAGCACTGTTTGAGTCCCACGCTGGCACTAGGACGATGATCAGCCGCTCCTAACATGGAGAACAGACGCTGTTTTGAGCCGCCCCTGACATGGAGAACAGACGCTCTGATAAGCTACACCCTCAGAAGAGAGGAGCACCCCTTCCCTGTCAGCATACGACCAAGGCCCCACCAGGGTTGGTTACCCGATCTTCCCTACGGTTACTCGTACCCCAGGCGGCACCACGGGGAGGTAGGGATAGGAGTTACTGGACAAGAGGCTAAGGACCACAAATGGGGTCTTAATATACTTAACCTAACTTAACCTAAACATATAACGCATTAATCGTGGCAATAGAAGATTGTAACGATTTTTGCCTGAAATTATTGATTATTTTATTTGACATTTGTTCCAATGTTTCAACATTGGATATCCTATGTAACTCATTGGTACTATACCAGGGAGGAAGCCTCAGAATCATTTTCAAAATTTTATTTTGAATTCTCTGCAGAGCTTTCTTCCTGGTATTACAACAGCTAGTCCATATTGGTACAGCATACAACATGGCTGGCCTGAAAATTTGTTTGAATATCAAAAGCTTGTTCTTAAGACAAAGTTTTGATTTTCTATTAATAAGGGGATAGAGACATTTTACATATTTGT
Organism: Aedes aegypti; assembly: GCF_002204515.2. Taxonomy (NCBI): domain Eukaryota; kingdom Metazoa; phylum Arthropoda; class Insecta; order Diptera; family Culicidae; genus Aedes; species Aedes aegypti. The sequence goes on from NC_035107.1 coordinate 132,991,065, forward strand.
TACATTTGGCTTGAATGCCCTCAATGTGATTTTTGAAAGTTAAATTCTTATCTAGCATGAGTCCTAGATACTTAACTTCATCTGACCAATTTATTGGAACCCCTCTCATCGTGACAACATGTCTACTTGAAGGTTTCAAATAAAGAGCTTTTGGTTTATGTGGGAATATTATTAGTTGAGTTTTGGAAGCATTAGGAGAAATCTTCCATTTTTGCAAGTATGAAGAAAAAATATCCAAACTTTTTTGCAATCGACTACAGATGACACGCAGGCTTCGTCCTTTGGCGGAGAGGCCTGTGTCATCCGCAAACAAAGATTTTTGACATCCCTGAGGTAACTCAGGTAAGTCAGATGTGAAAATATTGTATAATATTGGTCCCAAAATGCTGCCTTGGGGAACACCAGCTCTTACAGGAAGTCTTTCAGATCTGGAGTTCTGATAATTAACCTGAAGTGTACGATTTGACAGATAACTTTGAATTATTCTAACAATGTATGTTGGAAAATTAAAGTTTTTTAATTTTACGATCAAACCTTCATGCCAAACACTGTCGAATGCTTTTTCTATGTCTAGAAGAGCAAGACCAGTAGAGTAGCCTTCAGATTTGTTGGAACGGATCAAATTTGTTACACGTAAAAGTTGATGAGTGGTCGAATGTCCATGGCGGAATCCGAACTGTTCATTGGCAAAAATTGAATTCTCGTTGATGTGGGCCATCATTCTGTTCAAAATAACCTTTTCAAAAAGTTTACTGATGGAGGAAAGCAAACTGATTGGACGATAGCTAGAAGCTTCTGCAGGATTTTTGTCTGGTTTTAAAATTGGAACAACCTTAGCATTTTTCCATTTGTCAGGAAAATATGTTAATTGAAAACATTTGTTAAATATATCAACTAAAAATGATAAGCTACTTTCTGGAAGTTTCTTGATGAGGATGTAGAAAATTCCATCATCGCCAGGAGCTTTCATGTTTTTGAATTTTTTAATAATAGTTCTCACTTCTTCCAAATCAGTCTCCCAGGCATTTTCGAAAACGTTCTCTTGATTGAGAATATTTTCGAACTCCTGAGTAACTTCATTTTCAATTGGACTAGTAAGTCCTAAATTAAAATTGTGCGCACTTTCAAACTGCATAGCAAGTTTTTGAGCTTTTTCGCAATTAGTTAGTAATAATTTGTTTTCCTCTTTCAATGCCGGTATAGGCTTCTGAGGTTTTTTCAAGATTTTAGATAATTTCCAAAAGGGCTTAGAGCCGGGGTCCAATTGAGAAATTTTATTTTCAAAATTTTTGTTTCTTAAATCTGCAAAACGTTTCTTGATTTTTTTCTGCAAATCCTGCCATACAATTTTCATAGCAGGATCACGAGTGCGTTGAAATTGCCTTCTCCTCACGTTTTTAAGACGGATCAAGAGTTTAAGATCATCGTCTATAATCACGGATTCAAATTTAACTTCACATTTTGGAATTGCAATGTTTCTGGCTTCAACAATGGAATTTGTTGAAGTTTCAAGAGCATTGTCAATATCAATTTTAGTTTCTAAAGAAATGTTAACATCAAGATTAGAGTCAACATACGTTTCATATATATTCCAGTCGGCTCGTAAATAATTGAAAGTGGAGCTGATAGGATTGAGAATCGCTTCATGCGATATTTGAAATGTAACAGGGACATGATCAGAATCAAAATCAGCATGAGTAACTAATTGGCTACAAAGATGACTAGAGTCGGTTAAGACCAAGTCAATCGTAGATGGATTTCTAGAAGAGGAAAAACATGTAGGGCTATCAGGGTATTGAATTGAGAAATATCCTGAAGAGCACTCATCAAATAAAATTCTGCCGTTGGAATTACTTTGAGAATTATTCCATGACCGATGTTTGGCATTAAAGTCACCAATGACAAAAAATTTTGACTTATTGCGAGTTAATTTTCGCAAGTCAGTTTGAAGCCAATTAACTTGCTGTCCAGAGCATTGAAAAGGCAAATAGGCAGCTATGAAAGTATATTTACCAAACTGTGTTTCAACAGAAACACCTAAAGTTTCAAAAACTTTAGTTTCAAATGACGAAAACAGTTGATGTTTTATACGCCTATGAATGATGATTGCAACTCCCCCACATGCCCCATCAAGTCGATCATTACGATAAACAAAAAAGTTAGGATCTTTTTTAAATTTGGATCCAGGTTTTAAGTAAGTTTCGGTGATAACTGCTATATGCACGTTATTAGCTGTAAGAAAATTAAACAGCTCGTCCTCTTTACCATTCAGAGAACGAGCATTCCAATTTAAAATATTTAAATTATTATTTGGATCCATTAGAAAAACGTAATCCAATAACAATTTTATTTGTAAATTTTACACCTACTTGGACTGTTTCAGTCATAGTGGTGGCTTTGAACATTGCATCAATCATTAGATTCAATTGTTCAGTTAGAAAATTAAAATCAGAGGCAGACATATCATCTGATGATTTCCCATTGGAATTTTCGGTAGACGAAGAAGCGGGGTAGGAGTTACCTGTGGCGGTAGGGTTTTTTTCCATTTGATTTGAAACAAGTAGAATGGGTACTCATGGAACGAACAGGGGAAGAGTTCAAATTACCTGCTACGATATCGGCAAAGGATTTACCGTGGGTAGATACATTCGAAATTGAAAGATTCGAACGGCTACCCGACGGATTAAAATTTGTTTGTGAATGAGCATGATTATGATCTTCCTGGTGGGTATGATTCCTAATCAAGCGATCGTTAACTGAAAAATGAGCATTGTTCGATACTCTACCAGGCAAATTCCGGAAACGACCGTTATCGTAACGGATATTATCCTTCATCTGCTTGGCACGAGCCTCAACGACTCTTTTGCGTGAAATGCATTCCCAAAAGTTAGCTTTGTGAGGGCCCTTGCAATTGGCGCATTGAAATTTTCTGGTATCTTCTTTCACAGGACAGTCGTCCTTAGCGTGAGAAGAACCTCCGCAAATCATGCATTTAGCATCCATGCGACAATTTTTTGTACCATGACCCCACTTTTGGCACCGACGGCACTGAGTGGGGTTCTGGTAATTTCCTCCAGGTTTCTGGAAATGTTCCCACGTCACACGGACATCGAACATAAGTTTAGCTTTTTCTAAAGCTTTAATATTATTTAGTTCTTTTTTGTTAAAGTGAACTAAATAATATTCTTGAGAAAGCCCTTTCCGAACAATGCCAGATTGGGTTCTCTTTTTCATAATGATTACTTGGACTGGGGAAAATCCAAGTAAATCATTTATTCCATTTTTGATCTCTTCAGGTGACTTATAGTCACTTGAGAGACCTTTCAAGACGACTTTGAACAAACGTTCAGTTTTGTCGTCATAAGTAAAAAAATTGTGCTTCTTCTCTTCAAGATATCTGAGAAGAAGTTCGCGATCTTTAAGAGTTTCCGGCAAAACGCGACAGTCTCCTTTCTTTGCGATTTGGAAGGAAACCTTGATTCCCCTAATGGAGTTCAAGATCTCCTGCCTAAATCCCCCAAATTCGGAACAACTGACCACGATAGGCGGCACTCTTTGCTTCCTCACTTGAATCAAAGAGCCTGGGCTAGAGGCTGCTTCGATTTGGTGTTCGGAAAATTTGTCTAGAGCATCGAACTGATTGCTCATTTCAATACAATTATTCATTTCACCCTTGGAAGAAACTTCGCATTCCGGGGAAGCGTCCTTTCTTCCATTCTTGCCACGTGTAGTGACAGTTTTAAAACCCACTTTTTTGGAAGGAAGTAGTGAATTCAGAGATTCACCCTTCCTTTTGTTAGTTGTTGATACCATGTTTAGTTAATAAACGAGAAAGACGTGACCTTCGAGAGGTTTTTTCCCTAGACGGTGTCCAAGAAGGATTACCACCGCTAGCTTTCGCCAACGGGTCCAACGAAAAATCGAAGGCACGGGTCCAAACAAGGATCGTAAAGGGATCAATAGTAGAAAAAATAGTACTGAAAAGTACTGTTTAAGTAGCACTGAAAAGTACCGTTTTTAATTTTAGCACTGAAAAGTACTGTTTGTGTAGCACTGAAAAGTACTGTTTTATTGCTTTAGGTAGTTTTTAAGAAAACTTCCAAGAGCAGAGAGAATTCGTGTACGCACAGCACGAAGGTACGATGCGCACTGACAAATGGGGTCTATTTTATACCTGCAGGTACGCGAAGTACCAATGGTACACATTGTCCAAGTCCAGTCATTTACCACCCTTTGAAAAATGGTGATTTCAACTTTTTACGAGATGAGATGAGTTATTCCGATCAATGTTACCCCGGATTACGGTACACCGAAAGTGTGTTGTTTTTGGACAGATATCGGGAGTTGACATTTTTTTGAAAAATCTTTGATAATTTTTATTTTTATTCCATATTGTTGGCACATTAACATGAATTAAGGAAACGTAAAGCATCGTGAACCTGGTGAAAGTTTGGCAGGTTTTCTTATTTTGTTGTTGCAAATTGAATTGCATTTAGGGTATATGTTCCAATAGTGGAGGTACTAAGCACGATTCAACTTCATTTACCCGCTAAAATTCAAAAAGTGCTATAAATGTACATATTATTGTTGTAATGGAAAGTCATTTACTTAATTAAAAAAAAAAATTCCATCGCCGTAACCAACGGGATGTCAATCAAAAATAATACCTCGACAATTGGTACACTGTTTTTCTTAATTGCTGTATATTTTTAATTGGTGTTCCTATAGTTGCGGTAACCGTTGTTTTCTTATGGTATCTTCCATTATAGGAACACTTTACCGCCACTATTGGTACAAGTTTTAGCATTTTTGGTGGTATTTTATCAATTTTGAAGCAATTTGAACGATGTTTTCAACTGTCTCGTGTATCAACAAGCCAAAACTTTTATTGGCAGTGTCAGTTCTGTGGGTAATTTAGTACCGTTTTGATTCATATTACGGACACTTAAGGCTCCAGTGAAGTACAAAAAATCACTACACATACAAGTTGAATCGTTCTGTTCGAAACTTTAGCTTAATCAGGCCTTGCAAACACTTAAATTTCGAATGGTGGGTGAAGATTCAGATTCCACATCTTTAATTCACTTTGATCAATAAAAATGTTCGGTCTCTTCATGGTTTTTATTTCGGACACAACCACACTTTCGCTTCATATTCCGGACACTTTGATTCGAATTCCGGACAGCTCTTGAAAAACACAATCAGAATAGTCGAATCATTGATTAAACTCACTAACATGGTATACACAACAAGGTAGGCTATTCCCACGTGTAAACAACGGTTTTCAATCAAAACATGTGTCGTCATTCCTATCGTCAAGCATGAGGCTTACAGGATAGTAAAAGAGAGCAAGCCTTGCTTTCTTTTGCACTCGTTCGAGTTTACGATAGGAATGACATCACTGCCAAATGTAGTTTTTCGTTGTATAATACCTTGCTTCTTTTTACCGTGCTCACTAAGCCGTTAGAAAGACGTCAAAACAAGTTGAACATTGTAAATTTTCATGGATTGCTATGTAAAATGTTTATAAAAATAATCTTTAAAATTGGGAACTTTTTGACAGCGCATTTTGAAACATTTCGAGTGAAATCTTTCCCATACAAACTAGACTGTTCGGAATTTGAAGCTGACCGGGATTCGAATCAAAACACCAATCAATTGTTTCGTTTCTAATGAGATCTATTGGTATAAAACATATCCCTATTCCAGCTAGCATGTGAATGTTTATTAGTGGCTGGTATAATTTCAATATTGCTTCTAATAATTCCATTTTTGATCTGATAAATAGTGAGAATCAAACTAAATCTTGTAACGGTTCAATTTTTGAATGGAATGAATCTTGTTTCTCTCTCATCAACTCACTTCACTTTTGCGTCAAGCAGACGATTCAATCGTATGCATGTGAAGCAGCAATATCCATGCCCAGCGAGACTCAGGGCAAGTCCATCAAAACCCGAAAAATATCAACATTCGAAACCGATCAATCTCACCACAACTCTGACCCTACAGGCTAAATTTTTAAACAAACCCAACAAACAACAAAATCGAATCAATTCTCATCAACAACCTTTCTTCATCAAGGGCAAAATAGCAAACGTTCATACGAGAATTGTGTATTTCGGTTTTGCCTTTTTCTCCTATCTGGATTCCACACGGCCGTGCTAAAAACTAAGTCCCTTTTAGTCCAAAGGTACACATACGGACTATCCTGCTTAGGTATACAGTGACTCAATTTCATTTTCGTACGGAGCACTGTTTTCATATCAAGTTGCTATAAAACTATTAAATGGTGCATGGACTTCGATATATTTTATCGATAACGAAGGTCATAGGTGTCATCTATTGTTTGGAAATGACAATACAATTGTCAATACAATTGCTTAAATCTTCGGAATAATGGAAAGCATTGAGTTTGTGTCTATAATTGACCCAATTCCATATTCGTACACTTCTTCTTCTTTCTGGCGTTACGTCCCAACTGGGACAAAGCCTGTTTCTCAGATTAGTGTTCTGCTCATAAGTTATTAACTGAGAGCTTTCTTTGCCGATAGACCATTTTTGCATGTGTATATCGTGTGGCAGGTACAAAGATACTCTATGCCCAGGGAATCGAGAAAATTTCCTTTACGAAAAGATCCTCGACCAGTGGGATTCGAACCCACGACCCTCAGCATGGTCATGCTGAATAGCTGCGCGTTTACCGCTACGGCTATCTGGGCCCACCGTACACCTAACAAACAATAAATTTACAACATTCAAAACTAATTTTCAATGGACTAGATGATTGCTCAAGTTCTTCGTTGTGTTGTTCAGATGTAGTAGAGTACTTTTGGAAAATTTATAAGAGGACATATTTGAAACTTAAGTAAATATAAGAAAAATACCACTTTTCCCATGTTTTTTGCTAAAATATTCGGTAAGTCAAACAATAACTTACATTTTTTTCAACATCACTTCCTCAAGAATGATTTCTGCGAAAATTGCACAAGTTTCAAAAAATTATAATCAGTTTTAGAGTAGATAGGAGTGGATATCGACAACTTATACTTTTGGATCTTAGGTAATATAACATTTATAACAAACCCAAAACTAAAAATTTTAGTCAATTTCTCTCAGTTCCGCTCCTGAATGGATATACATAATCTATTGTTAATGTTCCTATCAAAACATTGCGTAATTATTATTTTTAATTTACATTTTACTACCAAACATGATTATAGAGATTTATAGAATAAACATTATTGCCGTAACCGCAACACAAACGTTTTTTAAAATAATGAAGACAACAAGATATTTCCTAGTAAAAAGTATATTAATGTTCTCTGTTCATTCCAGTTATTTTGTATTTTTCTTATAAAATCAATGAATTACATAACATGGTGTTGTTATGAATATAATTTGAATATTAATTTATTGGTAATTGAGTATTGCTATAACATCAATAATGTGGAGTTATGAACAGTGTAGTTTAGGGTACTTCATTGTAGAACAAAGTTTGTAGTTCGAATTCTTTTTACAAACAAGTTCAAAATTAACCTTTACCTGTTGTTCAGAATGAGAATTTGGTTTATATTGATTAAAAATATAATTTTAGAAGAGTTTTGAAGTTATGGTATAACAATTTTCTGAACTCCAAAGGGATATAAACTGTTTATGATTTCTGTAAACTGTATACATTTTAACTAAATTTTTATCAGAGCTCACGAATATAATTAATAGATTTGATCCAATGACAAAAATAAACGTTATTGTTCGATTTATTGAATTTTATAGAAAAAATCATTGGAAAACTGGCATTTCTCATAATTTTACCCAAATTTCATATATGTCCGCTAATAAATTTTCCAAATGTATTTCACTACATCTGAATATCATAATAAAGCACTTCAGCAATCAAATAGAGCATTTAAATTAAGTTTTGAATGTTGTACGTTTGAATTCTGGTAGGTGTACGAATATGGAACTGGGTTAATTTTAGACATGAATTCAATACTTTTCCATTAATCCAAAGATGAATGTAAATTTAAACATTTTGTGATTGACAAATAATAGATGACACCTATTACCTTCAATGTGGATAAAGTATTTTGAATCCAATACATCATTTAATAGTTTTTAACTAACTTGATGTGAATACAGTATCCTGTACGAATATGAAATTGGGCCACTGTACGTCTAGCATATCTAATCTGACCTTGATCTTTCTGGCACGGCTCAAGCTCAGGCGACGATGGATGCAACGGTGGGCCAGCATATGCTACGGTTGGTTGCTGTAGCTTGCCGTCGACGATAACGACGACGACGACGAGGGCTAAGAGCTTGGTGCTTCAACGATGCTGCGAGTGGTGCGTGTCCTGGCTAATGCGCTTCTTGCATGCGAGTTCGGTTGGATTCCGAACCGCCAACTGTCTCGAGGCTATCGATGTGAGAATGCCACTGATGAATGGCTTCCAGCGCGCAATTCTCGGGAGTTGTTGAATTCTCTCAGGCACGTAGGTGCGACGATGGGACACTGGCCGGACGACGAGGCCTATAGCCTACAAGCCGCCAAGCTTCCGGATCCACCCAGAGGACTCGTAATGGTCGAATCCCCCTACAACCTACTTCCGGTTCTAGAACCCGGCAGGAAGACCTTTTCTCGTGAAGGATTCGGAGGATTAGCATCTAAGGAGAACATGGCCAACACAACTTCTTCACAGGACACAAAGCGAATTACAACAAAATTACCTGAGCCTCGAGCATAAGATTCTTGGTCTTGCTGATTTGGCGACAGCGACTATCTTAAGCTAAGATCTACAAAAAGGACTCACAATGAATTACAATCAATGCCATCATCATGGCCGAATTACATCACACACATGGGAATGCCTGTTCTCTTGCTCTTGGGCCTACTGAAACTTCCACACTTTTCTTATAATTTTCCGATTTTCTAAAATGTAGTATTAATTTGCAAAGGTATACATTAGAGATGGTCGGGTTTAACATTTTTCAAACCCGAACCCGACCCGTACCCAACTTATTTTATTTCTTAAAACCCGGACCCGACCCGAACCCGAGACTGTAATTGAAAAGCAAACCCGGACCCGACCCGAACCCGAAAAATTTTCGCTGTTCAAACCCGAACCCGACCCAAAACCCGAAAAAGTTTTCTTATAAAAACCCGAATAGAACCCGAGTTTAAAAGACGATAAATTCATCGTTTCTGATGCATAGGGATGCTTTTAGGTTGTCACTCTGTTCACCATTCTCACCAAACCCGACCCAAACCCGACTAAACCCGACTTTTTTCAAGCCCGAACCCGACCCGTACCCGATAGTTTTGTAGCCTTCAAACCCGACCCGAACCCGAAAAATTTTAAATTTTCAAACCCGAACCCGACACGAACCCGTCGGGTTCGGGTTCGGGTCGGGTTTCGGGTTTGAAAACCCGAGACCCGACCATCTCTAGTATACATGTGGACCTCTGACTCTTTTGGCGATTTCGAACAGCTTGTAACCACTAAAAAGATCTTATAATTTCCACTGACTATACTGGGACTATGTCCGCTTTTGATCACTGTTCGACTCGAGGCTGATGACCAGAATATTTGATTCTTTGTTAGACTTATATAATAGATTGTTACTCACAATACGTAATCCGTCACATGATACTCATCAGATAGAAGAACTGAGTTAAGACGTAAGTGAGTACAGATATTGCATTGAGATCTAAGAATGGTGGCTACTATACCGACCACCGGGAGGCGCTACCGTCATATAAGTGATTGGTTGGATATGGCAACTTCTTGAATAGGATACGATTTGGATCAGACTTTTCATGGCGAAAAGATGATCAATCGATTTATTAAGGTGAAGATGAATCGAAGCCAAAGTTCAAATTTTCAAGAGCACGGATCTGGAGAACCAAACACCCGTTTGAGCTGAAAACCTAATCGATTGGTCACCACCAGCTGATGACCAATCGATTAAGTTTTCAGCTTAAACGGATGTTTGGTTCTCCAGATCCGTGCTCTTGAAAATTTGAACTTTGGCTTCGATTCATCTTCACCTTAAAAAGAAACTAAAACTGGTAATAATATTGTAACCATGTTACAATCTGTACAGATTTTATGGCTCGATTTTGAAGAACTTTCAATACATTCAGATGTGTGCTTGCTGCGGAACCCCATATGCAAAAGAGAAAGGATATAAGAACTGTACATTTGATAACAACTTTGTACTCCAAGACATTAACGAACTTTTTTCATAGCAAAAATGTAGATACAAGATACAAGACATCGGGGGACCAGTCGATGAGAGCACCATCCATAACAATTTTGCAGTCATCGGGAGGGAGTAACTTTGGGGAGGGATTGTACGAGAAACTATCACCTGGGTTTTGGCTGCATTCAGCTTTATTTTCCACAGGGATGCATACTGTTGAAAGGAGTTAAAGCATTCTTGCAGTTTTTTTGACTGTGGGAGTTCTGTTTGATCCTTCGACCTTAAAGCTTGCTTCTTCGGGGGCGAGTGATGAGGTCAGGATCGAACATGTCGCGCGTCGGTCGGAAACAAAAAGTGAAAAAGTGAATCGATCCGCTAGTTTTGTTTGATCCTTCCACCTTGACGCTTGCTTCTTCGGGAGCGGGTGATGAGGGCAGAATTAATTGTGTAGCGCGTCGCTCGCGTGGCACTGTGGAATAGTATCGCGGGTCGCGGAACGCGTTAGTTGTGTTTGATCCTTTGATCTTGTCGCTTGCTCCTAGGAGGGCGAGTGATGAATACTTATTTGGCGTTCATTTCGTTTATCGAGTAATATCGCGAATCCGGTTAGGCGCATTCATTTCAAATTATATATTTATCGTTTACCAAAACGAATCCAGCCCCCATATCCAAACTCCCAGTGTTTTCTTGTGGAAGTGCAGAGGACTCCTCGGCTTCCGTAAAGCAAGTAACACGTCAACATTTCCCTCCTATCCCCAAATTGACCTGCATTCGGACGCAGCCGGCGCCGTTATTGTTTATTATAATAATGAGAGCACCAGTACTTACACATTGAGGATGCTACTGATCCCGAGTAGCGTCTGTTGGTTCCCTGTGTAAGTACAGCTGTTCTTGCAACAACGGAGTAGCATCTGCGGGCGGTCAATCATGTTCATGCTCATGCTCTTGCAGTTTTTTTGACTGAGGCTCTGGTATTAGGGGAACTGGGTGTAATATGCCCATAGGGGGCAAAACGCGCCACCATCGATTTGGACGAACGATGTATTTTAGAATGCTTTTTTTCATCCTAGATCATAGAAAATGGATAAAAATGCTTTTTCTAATATGTTTTTATGTGTTTTTCGCAACCAAATCGATAAAATCGTATAAAAACGTTTTTCACTGTTTTTGTTGCAATTTTGTGCGATTTTCAATGTCATTTTTAAGGACGATAAATAACCAAATTTCTGAAACTATTGCTGAGAGCCAACTTGTGCATTGTCGTAGTTTGTATTACGCCCAAAACATATGTTAAATTTGCCCTCAAAAAGCTTATTGAAGGACCTAAACTTTAATCAACTCTGGGGGCAAAACGCCCACCCCTATTTCATAACACCAAAACAGCCGTTTGAATTCAAATTCTACCAAACGTAATGCCTCGTTGAAGTTACGCCAAAATTGGAGCCTTACAAATGTGCATTTTTCGCATCAGCATGTATAGGGTTACCATATTTGCTCTCACCGGAAAGAGTACATTTTTTCAACTCTTTAAAAGAGTACACTTTGTCTATCGTGAAATATGAAGAATGCAATTTTACTAATGTGATTGTCCATATTTTCGTGTGTTGTCCATTTTTTTTTTATTATAAAGTCGTTGGTCGCATTAAATTTGTTGACATTCAAAAGATAGATTTCCAAAACAAGGAATAGATATAGTACAGTGCCCGATCGATTTTTGTTTGTTTCTGTTGATCTTTTTGCGACTTACCATGTTCAACATAGGTGAATTTAATTCGTAATCATTATTATGGAGTAATAATTGTAATAAAAACAATCTTTAGATTTTGACACTGATCGATTTAGGTAATTATCGTTACCGTAATTGCAAGTCTATGCCGACGGACAGAGGGCGATGCCACTCGCTTACTCATCCGTTGGACATCAGAACTGTTCTGCCGGCCGCAGTGAGGGAACTCTAAAAATCTCACTGCTGCTGCTTCTCTGTTGCTATTGCTCCGAAGTCCAGCCATCAATCAACTGACTGATTCCCGAACTCGGTTGTTTTTAAGCAATATGCAAGTAAGAAATCTTCGACGTCGTTGTTCCTTTCGTTCAATGTGTTGGTGATGAGAATGCAACATTTAACTCATACACCGATGACTAGCATTGGGTGCTCTTGCATAAGAACGTCGATGTTTCTGTCATTTTTATTTATCCTATCTGTAACATCTATTACCACAGCAATATAAAAATATTTGCATGATACTAAAATTGAACGGGCACTGTATTGATGACGAGCTTTTCTAGATTAGCTAATGCCAGGGGGCCGATATGATGGCCATATTTTGTAGCCTCTTATCGAACGCAAGCAGCGCTCACCAATACTATTACGCTATAAGCAATGCAGCTGGTGTGAATGTGGGAGAACGAATCTAGGCACACGCATATTGTTCGTTATTATTTCCATATCGCAGCTCGCGGTTTAAATAAAAGTAAGTTTCATATCCATTATCAATGAAGTGTTGTTTCCTTCTTCCGGTGTCGATTCTCATAATCATAAAAACAATTATCACGATGATAACATTTCGCATCACAAGTTTCCAAATAATATCGATGCGCGGGATAGATGGCTAAATGCCATTGCGAACGCGGATTAAACCACTGATAAGTAAACCGAAGACTTTCATTGCACATTCGCACATACCAGCTTTGCGCAGTTTTTGTCTTGTTTGGCGCATTTTGTCCCATTTTCACTCATACGGAAGGTAAACATTCAACAAATATATGAGTGTGCGTGAGAATTTCAACTGGAGTATAAATTTATGCTCCCGATAAGAAGGCACAACAAGACCTGTCAAATAACATAGTGAAAAACTATGATGCCATCCATTTATTTATTTATTTATTTATTTATTTGACGTCAAGCATTTTGTAGACCATTCCTCTGGCTAATGCAAACAATTATTGTCAGATTCATAATCATAGTTACTTTTTAACTTAAAATCAATAGTTTTTTTATAGTTCATCAAAAGTAAAATCATTGGGACATTTCTCGCATACTCTGAGATAACGCCCTAAAAGCCATTGGTAGCCACGTGTGTAGCTCATTGTTTCTGAGCACAAGAAAGAATAAGCATTCAAACCAACATAATGGGCAGGTAGATAATGATCCTTTCTTTGCCATAGCGTTGTTAAATAACATGAAAATCCATTCAAATGCTCAGAAACAACGAGCTACACATATGGTTACCAATGGCTTTTAGGGCGAGATCAGAAGTTATGCGAGATTTATTTCTATACTGTGTGAGATAAATTAACATATAAATTCTTTCAACTAATTTTTAAGCTAATCGTACTACATCGATGTAGCCATTATTTGTCAAAAGAGGGTTGATCTGGTTTCTTCAACAGGTAATTTGCTCGGCAATTATCAATCAATACCTGGAAAAGAGTACACTTGACCCGTTTTAGCAAAAAAGAATAGTACAGAATTTTTTAGGGCAAAAAAGAGTACATGTACTCTAAATAGAGTACGTCTGGTAACCCTAAGCATGTATACTATTATTGAACAATAGCATCCGAACAAACGCCCGGATGTATGCAGCACATATACAAGCATGATTGTGTGCGTTCGTTTACAGCATGGCTAACGCCGAACTCAAGCGGGGCGTTTTTTAAAAATTAATTTATAAACCCCAGAAAAGTTAAAATGGATAGCTGTTTCTACTATTTGGTAGAAAACATGTTTATCTATCCGACCATAGTTAAAAAAGTGCATAAAATAATGTTTTTCACATCTAAAATCGCTGTTCTCCTTAACGTGGGCAAGCTACCCCCAGTCCCCCTACGTCCCTTAACCATAATGACAGTATCGTCAGCAAAAAGAAACAAGTAACATCCATCGGGAAGTTGCGGCACATCCGATGTGTAAATATTATAGAGTATTGGACCGAGTAGGCTACCCAGCGACTACACTGTCGATCATTCAGATAATGTTGGATTATTTTGATGTGGTAGTTCGGGAAATTATAACGGTCTACATCGAGAAGACCCATGACTAGGGACAATGGAAATTCGCGATTTCGCGGATGCCGTAGTTTTGCGTAGTTTTTTTTTTGACTAATACGCCTTTATGCAAAAAAAATCTCATTTTTTTTTATTTTTAGGTTTTTTATATAAAATTTGAATAAAATGTTGAAAACTACAATTCAAATATATTATTTTTAGCATAAACTTGCTCTGGTGTAATGTCTGGTTGAGCTGAAATCACATAGCGTTCCAAGATTTTCGGATTTTTTTTATCAGAAACAACTCATTTTCATATTTGTGCTGGTTAAGGAGTATACCTAAAAATAGTCAAAAATCTTAAAGAGTTGCAGGGAATTACAGCTGTAATACAGCTGTACAATACTTGTTTCAATAACGGATGCTATCTATAAACACTTGTGGATACTTATTATTGTCGGATAAAATAAGATTTGATTTTTGTCTATGGAACAACACACTGTGTGTCGTGGCGAATCATTGGAAATACAGCTAATGGCTTGAGTTTATAGCGGTTTTTTCCAATACCATCTTGATGGCCTCTGGTTTCATGTCACGGAAACCACGGATGACAGCCTTGAATGGTTTTTACGACGGCATGTCGAAGCTGTAGAACTCGGCTTTGCTTCCGACCAGGTAGGTCTTGGCCTTTTGGTAGTCCTCCTTGCAGTTGAGGATCACTCCGATATGACACAGCTTGTACATCGCGCTGATGTTGAGTGCCTTCATGATTGCTGAGGCTGACGCACTTTTTTGCAATTTCTCATCGTCAGTGCTGGGAATGGTAATAGTAGTAGGCTTGAATTTTCGCGAAAATCACGTGGCTTTCCCAGTACAGTAGTTCAAAAACGTGAATCTCATCAAGTAGCCTATGTTGGGTGCTCGAATTTTCTAAATCATGAGTGTCATTGAAGGCTCTAAATGCGGGAAATGCAGCGGGAAATAGAACGTTTTTCTACAGTAGTTTTGGGTTGCCCTTAGCAACGGGTGTTTTGCTATTTTCAAGGCATTTTGCCTACAGCAGCGATGGGCGTGAGTTTCACTGGCTTCGCTGACTGTGATTGGCTTTGCTTGGCTACTGTAGAGTGAATTTCAGATTTTTTCCCAACCCTGCTCATCGTAATAGGCTGATTTTCATCACGTCAATCTCTCATGAAACGGCCTATTTTCCTGCACTGAAGCATTACCGTTTTGGTTCATATTCCGGACAGCTTCAAATTCCGGACACTCTACTTTGTATGGAAAACATTTCACACGAAATGTTTCAATTTTTGTAGTTCAAAAGCTCACATTTTCGAGGCTCGTTTCAATAAACTTTTTTCACAAAAATCTATGCAAATTTATAATGAGCAACTGCCTAAGGCGTCTCTGTAGTGGTTGAATGATTTCAATTGATGATTTGATTTTTCTAATAATGATTTTCATGAGCTGTCCGGAATTTGAATCAAAGTGTCCGGAATATGGGGCAAAAGTGAGGAAGCGTCCGGAATAAGAATCATTAAAAGGCCATACATTTCGATCTATTTTAAATTATTCAAGTTGCGGATACGTATTCTTTACCCACTATTCGAAAGTTAAGGGTTTCCGAAGCTCGATAACGCTGAGGAATCATACAGAATAATTTAATTTGTATGATCTATACGGTGTTACACTTCCCTGTGGCCTTAAGTGTCCATAATATGAATCAAAACGGTACGCAACTGAAACCAGTGCTGTAATGATTCATTACACAACGCTTCACACTCCGAAAAAATCATGTGATTTTACGTCTTTTGGATGCACATAAAAGAAGCGAGCCAAATGACATGGATTTGTGTCACATTTTAAATACGATGGTGTCTGATTCGGGAAAAGTAAATCATAGTGGCATCGTTTTCATGTAGGGGAAGGGGTGGTAAAATGAACACCTTAAGGAAATCATCTTGTTTCTGATAGAAAACGAGGAATTTGTATAGATCTATCCCACAACATCAAAAACAGGGATGTTATCTATAGCAGCAACATGAAATCAGACTAAAATAGCTGAATTTTCACATATTTTTGTCGCAAAAAAAACGATGTAAATGTCCATTTTACCTGCACTATGTGGGTAAAATGAACAGCTGTTGGTTATAAAATGAACATCATGCGAAAAACGTGGGCAAAACAAATATTTCTGAAAATTTTTATTGCTTTACCTAAAATATATCCATTAATGATTGTAACCCATTCAAAGAGAATTCTAAAGGTTTCAGATTTGACCTCATATCATAACGATATTCACCTCACTGAAAAACCTCAAGTCTTCCAAGCTAAAAGTTACGTCAGGTCTAATTTTCAAACGTGATTTTCTTAAATCTTAGTTTTCATTGATATTTTCACTTCATTTGACCTACGTATCAACTCGAACATGCTATAAATCGTCCGTGCGTGATAAAAATTTATCGAAATTTGTTTTTTCTAGATAAAAGACAAGGTGTTCATTTTACCACCCCTGTTTATTTTACAACCACTTCCCCTAATTCATAATATAAAATTACTTTTTTCGTTCAATACATCTTTCAGAACACAATTTTTCGTCATTTAATTACTTACATCATGTGTCATTCAGTCATAATGTGAATTACGTCCGCAGTAATTTTCATTATTTTTAAGAGTGTTTCTCATTGCACAACTGATTTGGGTAGCTTAATGAATCATTACACAATCATTTTTCAGAAATTGTAAAATGATGGTGAATGCATTCTGATATTATTTTTGATACCCTCAAGTGGTCTTCTACGAAATTGCAAAAAATGTTGTTCGTAACTCGTTGCAAAACTCGATTTTGACAGCACTCGTCGTAATTATCCTAAATTACGGATAAAACTACGACTCGTTCTGTAAAAATCATCATTCTGCAACTTGTTCCGTAAACTAGTATTTTTGCAATTTCTCGTCGTAATAGGCTGTTTTTTTTTCACGCCAATCTGTCATGAAACGGCCTACTTTCCTGCACTGAATTATGCAGTGCGGGAATAGTCATTACCTAACTGAAACCAGTGCTGTAATGATTCATTACGCAACGCTTTCTCATTACGCAACTGTTTTGAGTTGCGTTATGAATTATAACACAACAATTTCTCAGCAATTGTAAAATAATGATGAATGCATTCCGATATAATTTCTGATACCCTCAAGTGGTCTTCTACGAAATTGCAAAAAATGTTGTACATAACTCGTTGCAGAACTCGATTTTTACAGCACTCGTCGTAATTATCCTACTCGGCAAGCCTCGTAGGATAAATTTACGACTCGTGCTGTAAAAATCATCATTCTGCAACTTGTTCCGTAAACTACTATAAGAACCCCTCTCTTAAATATGAAGTATGGCTAGTTGAAGATTCAATCATGATGCTTTATTGAAAGAAAAGGAGGCTATTACAGAGACTAATATGTGCCTGAAATAACATATCTTTGAAAATGCATGTATTTTCTAAGAATTAAAAATGTTTCGATCCGATATAAAAAAAATCGACGTATCGCCTTATATTTGAACATAATTTTCAATGCTTTTGATACCGGGGAAAATGGGTCTTGGGCCTATGCCCATGTGTTTTCTGCAAACCACAATGTAGAGCATGGACTGGTTTAACTAGGTCGTCGATGGTACAGCATCTCTGAGTTATCTTCTCAGGGGTTTGGTTGCAGATTTCCCGCTTGTTACAAATTAGTAAGGTACCGTAATTTCTGGTGAAATTGATCATTTTTCATGGTGTTTCTTGTCTGTTTTCAATAATGTTGAACATGACAAACAACTGAATACAGGAAAACAAGTACGACGGCCAGAATCTTTGGCTAGTGTGCCAAAATTTTCTAACAGATGTGTTTATAGTGTCATAAATCATCCCTTAAAAAATCGGGAAATCCCATTTCGGGGTGAAATTGATCACTTGTCAATGCGATTATTGTTATTTTTGAAACGACTATACCGTATGAGCTAATTGGTACGATTTTAAAAGATGAAATCGGGCTCGGGGATTTATTTTAAGCATCCTTACAAACTTTCAGGTTGATACCATGATCAAATCCATGTTTAGGACTAGAAGTTTATGGATGTTTGTCAATACTACACCGCACATAACTTCAAATTTTACATTATGTTCATAGAAATAAACATTCTTTTACGCAAAAAAAAAATCTCATACCACATAATTCGACAATAGTTACGACAAACACCGTTGATTCCCTGCAGGTTGAATAAATATTTATGCTCCATTAGGTAGAAATAGAATCGTATGACACGGTGATCAATTTCACCCGAATTTACGGTATCGTACACAAATGACGTGACGCTTGAAGGCAAACGGGTGGAGCTTCCGTTACTTATTGAAAACTTTAATCCGGAAAATGCTATACGAACGAGGAAAGGATTGATTCTCTTATGGCATGACACAGCCGTGTCAAAAAAGTTCCCACACAGTTTTTTCGCGAAAGCCTTGTTTTTTGACAGATTTATCGACAAGTTCTACTACTTTTGTTGAACGGTTTTTGAAATTTTGAGCTGAATACTGTTTTTTGAACGGTACACCAATAGAATTATTAGAAGTGGAACGCTAATTGCGTAGTTGTCACAAAACTGATTTCAATTTTTATTACCTTAAATTATGGTTTTTTATTGTTTGTTCTATACCATGATGTTGTTTTGGTTCTTAAAATTAATCTGACACTTTGAAGCCCGGTACTCACGCTGTCAGTTCGTGGCAAACTAGATGTTGGTAACACGAACAGCAGCGACATTAGCATTCTTAGGTTTATGCTTCTACTGGTACACCTCACTAGAGCAAAAAGAGAATCGGTTGTACTTGTCGTCGAAGTGCTACGTAATGTGTGTACTACGCCCTAGTCGGCTTGCGAGAAAAATTGAATTTCATTCTTCCGGTGGCTATGGATAGGCTGTGTGCAAATTTAAGTTAAGATGTTGAGCCCCAATATAATTATTGGATTGTCTCTAATAAAGAGCTATACAATATTTTAACAATATTTACCACGAGACTTACTCATTTCGAATATGCATATTTTACTGTCGAACAGTATTTGTTTTGAAAAAATGCTAAAATGCAAATCCTGAACTTCTACATAGCAACCATATGGCATCTGAAAGGTAAAAAGAAACGCCAGTAATCATCAGCCGAAAACAGATCTGCCACAAATACGATTCCATCTTGTACGGCTGAGTTGGTACAAACAGGATTTTTTGCCCCACTCGATTCATTGATGGGTTTAGGCACTGTATTTTCTTTACTTTGCGACACTGTCGTCGCTTAGCCCCACAGCAGAGAAGGAATGGGGGAAAACATAATCCAGGACCAAGCCAACCGTCTCTTGTGAACAAACATACGTCAACCACGGAGACCTTTGCAGCAGCATTTTGGAACTTGCTGAATCCTACAACTAAATCGCTCTGTGATCAGCAGTGATTTTGTTGAAATGCTGTAGAACCACAATTTGCACCGCTCGGAATAGTAGGATATAGGGTAGAGGTACCCATTATGGTAATAGTGGGAACAAACTTTGATTTACTTTATTGTTTCATTGGAATAAAACGGCTAATATTTACAGGAATAATAAAGTTCAAAAACTACACTTTTTTAAATATTGTCTCACTGTGTCACCTTCCTACTAGTTTGCTAAAGGGCACCCACAAAGAAATTGAAGTTCCTGAGAGGATTCTGATGAGAATCCAGAGAGGATTTTCTTTAAAAATCTCTAAGGTGTTTAAACAGCAATCGCTCAGGATTCACATAAGAATCCTCTTAGGGTTTTCATTGGAATTCTCTCATGGTTCTTCTCAGAATCTTCTCATCTGCATCTTTGCCGAATTTTCATCAAAATCATGCAGGAACCCACTCAAAATCGTTCCAAGATCCTGATGAGAATCGTTTTCTTCATAATCGTAACCCATCATTTCATTAGAAGCCTTTTTCGATTCTTATCACAAACCATCCAGGATTCTCATTGCGGTACATTTTTGTTGCCAGGAACACTATTGCCATAATTGGTACAAAGTCAGCGATTTTGAAAACCAACTTTTGGAAGCATCAAATGTATTTAAAACTGAAACTGATGAATTCGTTTGCCTCGCAAAGCTTCGCACTAGTTTTAAGCGTCATAAGGTCTTGCTAACGATTCAGAAACGCGACTAAAATCTGATTTTTATTCACACTGTTGTCTCATTGCATCCACAACTGAAACACCTACCCTACAGAGACTTTATCGAGGACGAGAAGAAAGTGCGAGGAAAAGGAAAGATTGAAAAATATTTTCGATAGAATTGTGCGGTTTACTTAGAAGGACTTGCTATGGCTCCATTCAGGTTCGCCGTTGGGCCCGTTGGGGAAACGAGGATGGATGTTTTCCTGGTGCGGCGAAAGCTGATTTTTACAACACTGCCAGGAGAGATAAATCTGCTGCTTTTTAAGGGTGATGACAAAAAAGTGACTGATGGAAGAAAATCCGTAACTGAGCAAAAGCAGCGCGAGGGCGATCCAAAAGTGGGACGTTGAAAAATTGAAAGAAAAAAAAAAGTATTTCGCTGAAAGCTGCTTAAGAGATCATTGACATTTTCTTTTCTCTACTGGGGAGCAGTGTTCGCTCTTTGAAAATCTATCATTCGGGTCCTTTTCCGTTGCGTTCTTCATATTCTTGGAGGCGAGTTCCCTTTTCCGATGATGAAAAATCTTGCTTTTTCCCGATTTGCACTGATATGAGAAGACGAATCTCTGTTGGCATTGGGAAGTGGATTTATTTGCTGAGTTTATATTTCGTCAATGGAGATTTATCAAGTGACCTAGAAGAAAGAAGTGGAGAACACTTTTGCTAGATTGAGCACTCTCATTGAAAACGATTAATCCCAATAAGATCAAAAACTCGCCGAAAATAAAGAGTAAATGAGGAAAAATCACTTACAGTTTGTGCCTTGCCGTGATAGACGTCACTAAATGTTGCTTATTGACAGGTCATATTTTTAATGTACACGAAGAAGTGGATTTATAAATTTGAATCGCAGAAAAAGAAACATTGTAAAACGAACGTAACAAAGATTTAAGGCTTAAGTAAAAATGGTACAAAAGTCAAAACTGAAAAAGCAGTTTTCTCTTTTTAAATAGACAAATCGAAGAAAAAACAAACACACAACTTTTTTATTTGCTAAATAAAAGACTTTCAGTATTTTTCGACTAACTTCGAAATTCAAATCAATTGTCTTTTAATTGTGGTAAACCATTTTTTTTTTAATTTTTAGACAATTTTTTTATGCAATGGTGTAAAATTCGAACAGCTCACAAAAATCCGTGTGTTGGTTGATTTCAGTTCTGTTCCACTTAAATAAGAAGTATCACAGTATCTATAATGAAACGCATGTCGTATAACTCAAGGACTCTTTGACACTACCCCGAACGCCGTTACCCTGAACGCCACTACCCCGAGCGCCATTACCCCGAATGGGTAATTTCCCCGAATGTCATTATCCTGAATACATGACATTTTGAGACTTACTCTAAATAGAAGATGAGGAGTTCATTGTACGATTCTGTACAGATTTGGCGGGCGCCGAACACAAGCGTCCGCAACTATGAAGCTGGAGCTTATACGTCTGCACACGATGACCGTCGGAGAAGAAAGAGGTTGAATCGTGTGACTTGCTTTCTATAGGTAATTGCATTCTATAGATATATTGTTTATTTAATCATTGAATTTTATTCTTTATAGAGTGGAATCGACGTGGACATGCGAAAACAGGCGATTGTAAATTCAAGTTGTATGTTGTGGAGATCAATTCTCGAGCGTTTGTACATAATCCTTCAAGTAAGCGGGCTGTGCTTTCGTCCTGTGTGGTCGCATCGTCGGATCAGTTGATGGCGGATTCATCTCTCGGTCATCGTCGTCGTCTTCGTTGGATTCACGCCACTGGCCCACCTTTTTCGTTTGGGTAACGTGACGTTTTAAGAGTTGTCCTTGATCGTTCTGTAGGACAAGGCTACCGTTATCCTCTCTTATGACGGTGAATCGTTGTGGATCGAATCTGCTTTCTCCTTTGGTACGCGTAATTCGTTCGACGATTACCGTGTCACCAGGATCTACACGACACGAACGGGCTCCTCTTCGGGCATCTTCACGTTCCTTCGCCTTCAGTTTTTCCACTCTATCTCTCTGGTTAAGAGTATCCTCGTCAAAGTTTGCCTTCATGTGTCGTAGCAATGGAAGTCGGCGCTTAATTTTACGTCCAAGCATTACCTCTTCTGGTGGTATTCCCGTTACCGAATGGGAGGCAGCGTTGTGAGCATGTACAGCCGCTTGCAGTTCATTTTTGAAGCACGTTCCATTACTGACCGCGGTGGCCATTGTCTTATTTACGACCTTCATGTAATTTTCGACGAGGCCGTTCTGCTGCGGAAATAATGGGGTTGAAAATTGAGTCTCGATCCCTCGGTCAGAACAGTAGTTCTTATATTCCTCGCCACTAAATGGTGGTCCGTTATCAGAACGAATGTATTTCGGAAATCCCTCGCGTTCAAATACTTCCTCCAGTACTTGTCTGGTGTGGTTAAAACCGGTTGACTTCACTGGCCGTGCGATCAAATATCTGTTGGACAAAGTAGTTAGTCTTGAGTTTTATTTTTCAATTTAAATAATTTACCTTGATCGGTATTCGACGATTAGTAAGATTGATACGCCTCCAAACTTTGCGTATGGACCGTTGAAATCCAATGCTATGGTTTCCCAAACAGCTTGTGGAGCGAATATTCTCCTCATTGGTGTTGGTTTCTCCGGTCGACCGTTCGTTAGACAGATTTTGCAGGTTTTAACCCATTCCTCGGCATCAGCGGCTAAACCAGGCCACCAAACGCGCTCTCCTAATATGCTTTTCAGCTTCGCAACCATCGGGTGCCCGTCATGGCCTAAGGCTAGAGCCTTCTTCCGAAGCTTCGTCGGGACCACCACGCATCCATTCTTAATTAGGATTCCATCACAGACCGACAGTTCATTTGATATGCTTTGGTATCTTTTCAGATCTTTTGGCCAGATTTGAGTTTCTAGAGCATCAATAACATTTTGTGTCGTCGTATCCAAAGCAGTTTCTTCGCGAAGTTCTTTTTCAGTCAAGAAACCAATCGAATTAACCTCAAGTGTGGCTATTTCCCACGGACTATGCTCGTCATCAAAGGGTTCATCCTTGCCAACATACAAACGGGAAGATGGGTTAGCGATGTTTTCGCGACCCCGGATATATTCCACGCCGTAACTATATGGGCTAAGTCGGAGCGCCCATCCGTCTGCTCTGGTCAGTGCCCTTTTTGAATTTTCACGAGAGCGGTTTAATATGAAGGCGACACCCTGCGCGTCGGTGCGTAGAGTGAAATGTCGTCCAAGTAGGAAAAGGGAGAAGTGATCCACGGCCCATACGGTTGCCAGTGCTTCACGTTGATTCTGCGCGTATCTTTTTTCGATGCAAAACTTATGATGCGAGGGGATCTTGTAGGACTCTCCTGCTTTAGCACTGCACCGAGGGCGTTTGGGGAGGCATCGGTATACAAAATTGTTCGATCGCTGTGGGAGAAATATCCTAGTGTTGTGGCGCAGCGAGTAATGCGATCCTTGATAGTTTCAAAAGTAATAGTCTCTTCTGAACCCCAGCTCCAGTAAATATGGTCCAGAGGGGTTTTGTGATGTTCGTGAAATCCTTGATGTAAGGGCTAATGAAAGAAGCCAGTCCCAGATCTAAATCTTCTGATTGCCTTCACTTTAGCCTCGTCAACGTGGAATCCACTTTCATCGAGTCCGTGGCCCAGAAACGTAGTGAAGTTTTTGTCGAACTCACATTTTGCTTCATTAAGAGTCAAATTATGAGCACGGAGTATTCGCAAGACCTGGGATGTGGTTTCCCTGAGCTTGGCTAGAGTGTCGGCGAATATGAGTATGTCATCGATGTAGATGATAACATTTTTAATTCCCTCCAACAAGCGGCACATTTCTCGCTGAAAAATTTCGGGGGCACTATTCACGCCAAACATAAGTCGGGTGAAACGGTACATGCCGTTTTCGGACAAGAAAGTCGTGAGGTTACGTGACTCCTTGCATAGCTCCAGGTAGTAGGCATTGCTCAAGTCCAATTTTGTGAAGAACTTGGTACCATTAAGCTTCACCTTCATCTCATCGATCATAGGCATGCGAAAATATTCCCGCTTTATAGCCTTGTTTGGAGCTCGCATGTTCACAACCAAGCGAAAATCATGTTTGCCCTTTGGTACCGCGGACATACCGCTAATCCACTCCGGGGCTTTCACGACGCGCTCTATAATACCCCTAACTTCCATGTCTTCCAGTCGCATTCTGGCCGCTTCTCGGTAAGCCGCTGGGACGTTATAATACGCATTCTTTTCAGGAGGAACTGATGCGTCTATGCTGAATTTAATGCAAATTCCTGGCACCTTCAGAAAAACGCCTGCTTTGGCGGATTCCTCACAATTATTAACCGATAGACCTACTTCCAAAAGTCGCAGCTCGCTTGCCGAGTGCCGCCCTAGAATCGATCGCTGCCCTTTTTATACAACCAGAAATTCAGCTGAAATGACAGGCTTAGGCGCTTTAACGACTTCTACTTCCGCTTTGAATGCGCAACGTACAGCCATCGGGGACGATGCTGCGTACGCTCGTAGTTCCCTAACCACAGAGTGGTCGATGTATTGTAGCTTCGCCGTTTTGCTACGGAACTCGTTTTCCAATAGTATCCAGTCCTTTCCGCTTATAATGTTAACGTCAGCAACTGAGTCAACCAAGAAATCATATGCACTAGACGAACCCAGACGGCAGCTCACGATAGCATCGCTCAAAGATGCAACTGCGTTTACCTGTTTAAATGGGAAATCAATCAAAGAGAACAAATATTGTCGGAATTTTATTAATTCTTCAATTTCACGTGTGTAGTTGTGAACTTATTGTTATTGAATTCAATAAAGTTTTTATTCAATCGTCATGTGTGGTACAAATATATTTCTCAATTATACCTGATCTTCGCTTGAATCATTCTTCCAACCATGGGGCTCCTCCTTCTGTGGTTCCTCTTCCTGTACATGGTTGATGCGGTTCCTCTTGGAGTCCCTACGGCACATTTTGACATACCTAGTGTCCTTCTCGTCCACAAGCGTTGCATTGTTTCTCCAGAGCGGGGCACTTGTCTCCCTTGTGGAAAGTAAATCCACACCTCCAGCAACGAAAACGTCGTCCTTGATGATATCTCGATGGAAACCGCTTTTGATATTTGTCACCAGAACCTCTGTATTCCTCGATCTTCCTGGATTTCCGCGGAAAGGTTCCCTCGCGACTTGATGCTCGCTTGCGACTGATTGCTTGAACATCAGAGAAACGTGGTTCGGTGACTTCACCGTTAGCTCTGTACGCCTCAAGTCTCGTACCCGCTTGTACGATATAGTTGGTATCGTGATTGTGGGTTCTTGCAGCTAGAGCTAGTTCCTGATTCTGCATTCCTTTAAGCAACTGGTCCAGAACAAAACGAGTCTCATCAACCGGACTGTACTCACACACACATACTTTCTGAGTCAATCGAGCGTGAAATGCCACAATGGACTCGCTTTTATCCTGACGCATGGCCTGGAATGCCTCGTGCTCTGCAGATGTATCAGTCATGGATTTAAAGTATCTGTTTACACCCTGGACAAAAGTTGAGTAACATCTGCGGTCCTGATAGTAAGGCTGCAGATTCGCCGCGCTGATTATGTCCTGTAGGTTCTTTCCGATAGACAAGTACAATAATTTGGCACGGTCTGACGAATTGGTGAAGGTTCACAAAGACGCTGCGATTTCAAAATTGCCAATGAAGCTCTGCCAATTCTCCCAGAGTTTGTTGGACGGTATGTCTTTTGGGAACTTAGGGATGAGGTCCCAACGGATGTTGCTCCCTCTGTCGGTCCGATTAGTAACCAACGATCGGTCAGAATCATATCCTCTGTTTCCGCTGGTATCTTCCGTTCTCAAGCTGGCTTTCGGTGAATGTTTACCGGTAAACTCAACAATTTTCTCTTCCAGACGACGTAATCTATCATCGTCAACTTTGGCCGGCGACAGATGTGATGTGTTTACGGTTCCGTGAGCTGCCACCTCTAGCTCGTCCGAATAAACTGAATCTCTGTCGTTCAAGTCATCCGTTCCACTGCTCTCCGAATCGTCCGCAACGGTCGGAGCCAGTATATATTTTCCTCCTCTTGGCATGGTGTTTAATCTATTGAATGGATAATTGAAACTTAATTTATTTATTTGATTACTTCCATCGGACATCATGGTCTTAATGAAATACTAATACTAACACAAAAAATGTAAACATAGTCAATAGAGTGGTTCAAAAAATCGTTTTTGCTCCACAACGCTCATTCGATTCAAGATCAAATTCTGAGTATCCTCCCAAAATTTGAGCTCATTTGGATGAAAACTGAGACTGCACAAGCCCTTTAAAGTTTATATGGGAATTACTATGAGAAAAGCAACCAACTCATTCTATCGGTCATAGTGTTTGCCCATGTGCTCTTGGAGATTAGAACTACGTTGATACTGTGAGACACATCCATCAGCTACAACTTTGCCGAAGACCGTTTTCAAATCGGACGCCTCAGTAATTAGTTATTGATTTATATCCAGTCACAGATTCTTCAGCAGTGCTCATTTAATTTCTGAACAGGCAACATTGCTGCACCTGGCGCGAAAGATAGCACGCACAAATCATGGCTACTATGTTTTACTGCATACATCCAGTGATGCCTGCAGAGCAGCCCAATAATTATAGCCATTCGAAAATCAATAACTAATTACTGGGACGTCCGATGTAAAAACGGTCTTCGGCAAAGTTGTAGCTATTGGATGTGTCTCACAGTATCAACGTAGTTCTAATCTCCAAGAGCACATGGGCAAACACTATGACCGATTGAATTAATTGGTTGCTTTTCCCATAGTAATTCCCATATAAACTTCAAAGGGCTTGTGCAGTCTCAGTTTTCATCCAAATGAGCTCAAATTTTGGGAGGATACTCAGAATTTGATCTTGAATCGAATTAGCGGTGTGGAGCAAAAACGATTTTTTGAACCACTCTAATAGTCAATTTATAAAACGTGTTCTGCTTAAGCGTTGTCTAAAAGTATTTGTCGTCAGGTTAAAATCAAATACACCATAAGCTTGTCGGAATTCATTGCAAATGGAATTTAACGGATCATTTGCTCCATAACCAGTACTCCTGGAAGCTATCTGGATCGGTTGCCTTGTCCGTAATACGCGCTCTGGAGCATAAAATTGCACATGTTGAAGCAAAGCAGGACAATCAACCTCCGTACGAACAATTTTCGATCCATAAACAGCTCGGCTATTTTTGCGCCGGACGTGCAGCGGTTCCAGTCCCAGCAATCTGCAACGATGATCGTAAGGAGGCAAGTTCAACGGATCACGCCACGGTAGATCCCTCAAAGCATGTCTCACAAACTTACGCTGAACTGCTTCTATTCTGGTTATCCACACTGCCTCATAAGGTGACCATACTATCGAAGCAAATTCTAAAATGGATCTAACCAGAGAACAGTACAAGGAACGCAGACACATCGGGTCGTTGAATTCTTTTGTAATTTTTAAGATGAAGCCCAGTTGACGATTCGCCTTGTCAATGATAGTGGCATAATGCAGTTTAAATGTCAATCTGTAATCCAACAAAACGCCCAGATCTTTGACCTTGTCCACACGTTCGAGTTCCTGACCATTTATATTGTAATCGTACAAAATTTGTGATTTACAGCGACGGTATGAAATCACACAGCATTTGGAAACGCTAACAGCCAGGAAATTCATGGTACACCAGCGTGCGAACTGGTTCAATAGCTCCTGGAGGTCTCTGCAGTCCGCTTCAGTTCTCACGACGAGGAAAATTTTTAGATCGTCTGCGTAGATTAACAAACCGCCATTTGCAAGAACGATAGTCACGTCATTGAAGAACAGCGAAAACAGTAAGGGTCCCAGGTTGTTGCCCTGCGGTACGCCAGATGCAGGGTGAAAAGGATGCGATACAGTGGATCCAACCTTCACACAGAGACTCCTGTTTCTAAGGTACGATTGCAGCCAATTACACATTCGTGTCGAAACACCAAGTCGGAGTAATTTCGCCAACAGAATCTCGTGGTTCACAGTGTCAAAGGCAGCCTTGATATCCATGTAAACAGCGTCTATTTGCACTCCATTATCCATTGACCTAATGCAGGTCGAAGTAAAATCAATCAAGTTACTATCTACCGACCGCCTAGGGAAGAAGCCGTGTTGAGCCTCACTAATATAGCAACAGAACGAGCTGAACATTACTTTATTAACAATGGTTTCCAAGCATTTCTTACCTGCTGAAAGGGATGTTATTCCACGGTAGTTGGCAAAATCGGTCTTGTCGCCCTTCTTGAATACCGGCCGCATGTAGCATGTTCTCCAAGCAGTTGGAAACAGTTGCGATTGCAGCGATTTGTTAAAAATGCTTACCAGTGGGGCCACCAAAGAAGCACCGCATTTTCTAAAGATGCAGGACGGAATACCATCAGGTCCATGGCAATTCGATAATTTAAGCTTCTGTAATGCAGCATAAACCATTGATTCATTGACATGAAAGATATCAAGGTCAACAACGTCACGTGGCACTATACAAGTGGCAGCTTCAGTATCCTGAATAGTAGGAATGCGGCCAAAGAAAACGCTTGAAAACTGCTGTGCAAAAAGCGCACACTTTTCATCTTGACTGCTTGTGAAAACATCTCCTCGGTGCATTGTTGTTGGAAGGCCGTGCTCTTTCCGTTTTGAGTTGACAAAGTTCCAAAAACTCTTCGGATTCCGACGAAGATCATTCTGCTTCCTGGAGACATAATTTTTGTACAGAAAGCGATTGTATCCACGGTATATACGACTAGCCTCGTCCAACTGTCGTTTGAAATGTGCACATTTTTGACGATTGTATTGTTGAAGCAATTTATCACGTCGACGTCGGAGGACACCAAGATGTCGGTTAGACCAAGCCGGTTTCCTTGGTGGTCTGTTCAGCGGAACTGTTTCAGCAATGTAATTATGAATAATGGCATTAAAGCATGTAACTGCACTGTCTACATCAGAGCACTGGTGTACTTCGGACCAATCAACTTGGGAAAGAAGACTGTTTAGTCCATCACAATTACAACGACGGAAGTCTCGTTCCGAAAGGTCGATGTCCTCGTAGAACGTCATTGATGATGGTATTTGCACGGAGAAATCAAGAGCAGGATGATATCGATAAAGTGGGACAACATGTTCTGTCGCTGGAGTTGCAAGTACACTGTTTTTATTGGAGTCATCGCTAAACACAAGGTCCAACACGCGGCCACTGGAATTATGGATCGAATTACGTTGTCGCAAGCCTTGGAATGCCATGTTGTCGAGAAGAATTTGACTAGCCGATGAAATGTGGGAGTTTAGTGCATCAACGATAGCGTAACCGTTGCTCAATAGCCATGCCAAACGGGGTTGGTTGAAATCACCAAAAACTACAAGCGGACTTGCATCGCTGCGTAAGCTGCAGACCTCGGAAATAACATCGAGATGAAGTTGCATAAAAGTTCCGTTTTGATTTTTGTCAGGAGGAATGTACAAAGCACCAATAAAAATATCAGTCATTTGAGTCGACATTTTAACCCACAGTTGTTCAATATTAGCTCGAGTAGAAACAACTGTCGTTCCAAACTTTTCTTTAACGGCGATAAGAACGCCACCACCACGGCGGCGAGAACTGTTGGTAGCGCAACGATCAACCCGAAATACAGAATAATCCGGAGAAAACAATATATATGGACCTACGTCAATATATATTGTTTTCTCCGTGATATTAGATCGAAAAAAAGGGGGGCGCTATCTATGGAGGCGATTTGCGTATATATGTCCGATACAATCGATGTATTCATGTTTGTATTTTCTGTCAGTGTTACCCAACCATAGATTTCGTTACATGATTCTCAGAATCTGTACCACAATCAGATTGTCGTCATTCAAACTCGATTCGAACCGTTTTCAACAGATTTGATGGTTTCATTTATACACCTAGGCCCATAATACAGCGATCTTCGCGACACGCCTTGCAATTTTCCGATAATTTAAAACTTTTTTATTTTTTTGAACTCTTCATATTTTTTCTACATCTATGGTCTTCTAGACACACCTTGTGGAGTTTCCAAACCACATACCGTAGTCTTACGGTCTTACGGTGCGTTTTGAACCTGTAAGGCGATTCGCAATTTCGTCTAATTTCGGTGGTCTTTGAGGGGCACCTTGTGGAATTCCTGACCACAAATCATATTCCGGCGGTTTTTAAAACACGCCCTGCGGGATTTACGTTCGCCTTCTCAAACGCATTTAGTCCAATTCCGGCGGCCTTCAAGACGCACCTTGTGGGATTCCTAACTACAAAACATTATCCAGCGGCTTTTGAAGCCCGCCTTGCGGGATGTAACCGCAAACCGAATTAATGAATTTGTGCGCACCAATTTTCATCTGATTTCGGTGTTCTTCGAGACGCACCTTGGGGGATTCCTAACCACATTTCATGAAACGACGATCTTTGAGACACGCCTTTTGATATTCTCACCACAAATCAATTTGGAAGCCATTTTATTTGTGCACTACAGACGTCTTCGTTTCATCTGTGAATTTTCCTTAAACCATTAAGCTTTGTGTTTTGTGCGCCGGTCTTCGAGACGCGCCTTTTGGAATTTCCGTCCCACTTGTCAGTTGCTAGTTCCAGCTTATTTCCGACTATGAAAGGATAGAAAAAAAAATCTTGATTTTCTTTCAGATAATTCGGAGAATAATCTGGCTGGATCGCCAATGTACAGATTTGGCGGGCGCCGAACACAAGCGTCCGCAACTATGAAGCTGGAGCTAGGGTAGATGTACCAATAGTAGAGGTTCTAAGCACTATTGAACTTCATTTAACTACCTAAATTCAAGAAGCGCAATTAATGTACATGTTAATGTAGTTTCGGGAAGTAACGACCATTGGCTCAATGAGAAAAAATATTTCATCGCAGTAATCCACGGCATGTCAGTGAAAAATAATACCTCCACTATTGGTACACTGTTCCTTTAGTTGCGGTCTGAGAGAGACTCGCGAAGAGGAAAAATATCAACGTCATATGCAGCCCAGATTCCCCTCTCACGAAACGTCAAATGCAGCCCACCGTTTTTATGGCTGAAAAAGTGAAAAGTATTGTGTTCAAAGTAAACTGTTATTAAAAACCTCAGTCGGCGGAGCAGTTTTTTCCAAAGTTGCTGATAAATCTAAGCAGAAGATTAATTATTTTTAATGTCTGCTACGTTTGCTGGCATGAAATTTCACTCAAACAGCTATTTATGATTCGATGTGATGCAAACTCAATCATTTTTTGCTGAGAGGTTCATGTGAGGATTTGAACAGCATGCGCAAAATTGGTATAAACACAAAGTGGAATAAGACAAAAACTCAGCAATCACAGAAAAAGAAGACCGTCTTCGCGAGTCTCGTCTCAGGTTGCGGTATATTTTTAATTTGTGTTCCTATAGTTGCGGTATCCGTGGTTTTCTTATGGGATCCTCCACTGTAGGAACACTTTACCGCAACTATTGGTACCGTGAGGGCCCCTAACTCTGCGCAGCTCCTAACTCTGCGCACTTTTACCAAAATCTGGTAAATCATTTAAATTTTCGTTTAAAATTTGTTATCCATATATTGATACAATAGTAATAAAAAAGTACGCGAAGAATTTTCTTGACAAATTTACGTTTATCACTTTAATAAAAAATAAAATAGCTTTAAAAATATTGAAAAACGTCCAAATTGACTGCCCGTTAGCAAAAATGCTAAGGGAGTACCTCATCACTTAAGTCATTTGAATCAAGTTAAAGAGAATATATTTCAGATTTTTAGTACGTAGGCACTAGTTTATTTATCGAACAATCATCACTGGTAAAGTGCAACTTATTTTCTCTTCATTTTCTTATTCTTCTTAAGTGCGCATAGTAAGGAACCATTTTCAACAAGGTCCCTTACTATGCGCAGCAGTTATAAAACGTTATTTTCAACATACAATCAACCCTCCAGAGGTCGATATTGAAGGGAACCGTCGACTTGTCGACACCATCGAGATATGGAATGGAAATGCTTTGGTAAATTGTTCAAGGGGACCATCATAGTAAGGGAAGATTAAAAAATGACGTCCAACATATTTTAAGGATTTCTACACTCCGTCCCCTCAATCCCCTGTCGCGATTTTAACAGTACCTAATGGATGCATTGTCACATTTTCGTAGACTCCTCCTTCCCTGAACGATGGACGTAATTTTTGAATGCTCCCTAACCATGCAATAGCATAGTTTTGATTTTTTGTATAGTTTCATGAGTCAATATCGAGTAATGGAACATCGAGGTTTAATCGTATTTGATATATAAAAACGCCAATAAAGTACTGTTATTGATCTGAAATATGAATCGTTTATTAATAACGTCACGCATATACAGGGCCGCGATACTTCTCGATTGAGTGATGAACAATACATTAAGAATGGATATACCCTTTCGCTCAAACTATTATTCATATTTAGTAGGAATGTTCGGGTTTCACATATAACAAACCAGTACCAGGTTCTTATTAATTTTCTTCAAACCCGGACCCGAACCGAACCAAAGAAAATTTGGTTTTTATATTTTCTAGTGAAAATACATAAACAGTCAAAGCTAATTTTCCTTTACACGCCAAGGGAGAATGCAAAAAAGACGTAGTTTGTACCCTTTTTGTATGTTGCTTTCTATTTTAGAAAACTAAGTTAATTACATGTTTTGGAAATCATATGATGATTTCGATTATTTTGAGAGTTGCACTTAATGGCATTCAGTAACAGTAATTATCATGGATTGAATTAGAGATAAAATTCACTTCACTTAATAAACTTCTATGTTAGAGACATTCCACGCTCCACTTGGGACGTAAAGCCGTATAAAGCAAGAAAATTAAGATTAATTCAGAGTTTGAATGCTAGTAATGCTTTTAGCAAAATACTTCAACTGTTATAAATAATGTATCGAGTGCGCAGAGTTAGGAACCTGAATGCGCAGAATAAGGAGCATTGCAAAAATGAGTGCGCAGAGTTAGGAACACGGACACCCTTGAGAAAAATAAAAAAATTGCAATAAAAATCATTACATAGTGAAGCTTTTATATTTTTTCCTTATACATGAAATCAATAAGTATATTCTCCCAAAATTTCAGAGGATTGTGTTTTGTTTTCAATTAATTACAGCTGTTTGAAATTTGAAAAGCCTTAAGTGCGCAGAGTATGGGGCCATCACGGTACAAGCAAAAAAAGTTTTAGCAATTTTAGTGATATTTCATCAGTTTTAAAGGAATTTGAACGGTTTTTTTCAACTTTTCCGTGTATCAACAAGCCAATACGTCGATTGGCAGTGTCGGTTTTGTGGCTAATGTAATAATATAAGTGAAAACGGCACTACCGCAACTATAGGAACACCCACAACTAAGGGAACACTTACCCTACCTGCTTATACGTCTGCACACGATGACCGTCGGAGAAGAAAGAGGATGAATCGTGTGACTTGCTTTCCCACATCGTGACTGCTCGAGGGGCACCCGAACGGCTGTCACTGTTCGTGTTACGTGCCGTGTGCCGTCGAGTTAGCTAGTGAACGGCTAACATCTCTATGCAAGGGGTATTGATACCGCACAGATTCCTTATGAGTATTAAACAAATTTGGCTTAAGGTGAAGATGCATCGAAGCCAAACCTCGAATTTTCAAGAGCACAAATCTGGAGAACCAAACACCCGTTTGAGCTGAAAACTTAATCGATTGGTCACCACCAGCTAATGACCAGTGAGTAGCATTTTCAGCACAAACGGTTGTCTGGTTCTCTAGATTTGTGCTCTTGAAAATTCGAGGTTTGGCTTCGATGCATCTTCACGTTAAAGATAAAAAAGGAGCTAGATTTTCAACAAATATTTTTTTACATACAAGCTACAAGTTTTTAGTTTACAAGTCCTCTTAGTTTGATGAGATTCACACAGCCATACTGCAATGCTCTAAAAGCAGCCTATATCGAAAATAAGTGTGAATTTATACTGAAAAGGATAGCTATAATATGCACTTTATTAGGATGTAGTAAAATCTCGTTTTGGACGCTGCTACCCACTTCCTTCATTCACATTTTCTTTTATATGTCGCTCGACTAGCATTAATATCATCTAAAAGTTGTTTTTTTTTTCGAAAACGATTAAATGGAAGATCACCCTGATATTATTGCTGCAAGTGTTGTTTTTTCGTTGGTTTGAGGGACCATTCAGCTGAATTTCGAAAAGATAATCACAAAAATTAGTTATGCTTGTCAAAACAATGCAAATATGATGATGGCAGAGAGTGGTACACAGTTCCATAAGAGTCCTTACTGTTTTAAAACAAGAAGATGAAAGAAGGGAAAATTTTTGACTAAAATTATAGCAGGATTAACTTTAATGAATGCCTTAAGGAAATCCTGCTGTCAAAAATTAGCTGTTCCATATGAAACTTTTCCAACAAAAGCTTGAAAGAAGAGCCTATTGAAACAAGAAGGGCAAATGCCTGGTGAAATAATTGCAGCTATGACGTGAAAAATCACTGTTACAACGTGATGCTATGGCACAAACTATATTCAAATTGTAACAACTAAGCAACCGCAGCGCCACCACCAGTGCAGCGGCGGGTTTTGAAATCAAATATTAAAAAAAAACTCGATAGGGTGATGTGCTAGTATCCATCGTATTAAGCATTGATCAGTGAGAACTGCAATTTTCCCAGTATTGCAGTGGATGATGCTGATACAAACCGATGCCAAACAATTCTTTCTTAAAACGGCTTTAGCATTGTACAATAACATTTTGATAAATCTTGATCACTTTTTGGAAATAATGCAAAGAAAATGCATCTTACCGTATTCTCAATCCGTCGTATCGTTTTCAACTCCGTCGCAATTAGTTTCCAGATACGTCTCACAACTTACGGCTCACTGTGTGTATTGAGTGGTTAAACACAACATATCAACGCTATAATAAAATGTTATACCGTAATTTCGGGTGAAATTGATCACTTTTCAAGGTTTTCTTGTCTGATTTCTATAATGTTGACAATGCCAAACAACTGAATGCAGGAAAACAAGTATGAAGGTGAGCCTCATTGACTCAAGTACCGAAGTTTTATAACAAATGTAATTTTAGTGCTAAAATATATGTCTAAAATAAAAAATCGGGAGATCTCATTTCGGGGTGAAATTGATCACTTATCAATGCCATTATTGTTAGTTTTCAAAACAACTTTACATAATAAATTTGAGCTCCCTGAATCCGAATATACTTGCCAAATTTTTAACAATACAATATTTATAGAAATAATGAATGTTTAGTGGTTTAAATTTCAAGAATAACGCAGAAAACGCCTAAATGTATGCAATTTCCTAAGGAATTTCTTGATATATTACAGAAATTCAATTATTTCAACCAAGTCAACGAATTGGTACGAGTTTTGGTTATGGAATCTAGTTCGGGGATAAATCTTTAGTATCCTCACAAACTTTCAGGATTATACCATGTCCAAACCCTTGTCTAGAACTAGAAGTTTATTGATGTTTGTCAACACTGCACCGTACAACATTTTGAAATTTTACATTATTTCCATATAAATAAACATTTTTGAACGCAAAAAACTTCACAACACACAATTTGGACATACTTACGACAAACAACGTTCATTCACTGCAGGTTACATTGATATTTGTGCTCCATTAGGAAGAAATAAAATCGAGTGACACAGTGATCAATTTCACCCTACTGATCAATTTCACCCGAATTTACGGTACTAGAATATATAGATCTACGGGCATCTGCCTCCATTCCTTCAACATGATGCAATATACTAATTTCCTTCAAAATTCATTGTTCGTCATCAAAATTCAGCCCAAACATATGAACACAATTCTTTTTGACCGTACAATTATGGCATTTGCTCACAGTACAGCGAAAACAACACAATCAAAGTAACCGTATTTTTACGTCGAGCATCGCGCACACATTGATGCGCACAAGCTTTTTTTTCTCAGTACGACGGATTGAACTTTGTTTACATTCTCAATTTTACGCGGCGGTTGAGGAAATTTCGTAAAATTTGGTGATTTATTGAAGTTTTGCGGCGTTGTGATTGGAATGAAATCCTTCATTGAAGAAGTACGAAGGTTTTCCATAGTGAAAATAAGTGCCCGGCGAAGTAAGTCACCCACGGAGGCGGGAAGAAACTTGTGTTGGAAAGTGGTGTGGCTCAGTCGATCGCTAAGCATTACTCTCAAATCGTGTTCGTCCATGCGATTTCGGTGAAAAAGTGCAAAGTGGATAATTGAACTGAAGTTATTTACCGAAATACAGTAGTTTTATTGCATTTTTGGTGTACAAGTTTACAAACCATGACAGCTTTCACAAAAGTACACTTGGATAATGAATCTATGTTGCAGGTAAGTTTGAATATCCGCCGTAGTGGAACATTTAAAATTTGATACGACGAATAGTAACGCTTACGACGAAGTAGAACAAAACCCTATTGAGAACTCCCGTAGATTGGGTTCAGACGGATTTTTTTTTTTGAAGGTTTAAGTCTTCGCTATAATTGAGGTAGCACAAAACAAAGTGTTGTTGCGCAACATTGGATGATATTCTCCACCCAATCAGAGCAGAACACGTAAGGACCAACTTCGGGTTTTGCCAGCTCATAGTGACGACCTGATATAGGCTTGGATTATTTCTGTAAGATCCGTGCGAGAGATAAGATCTTGATTAAGTGCCAAGCCACAAGAAGTTGAATTCAATACTACAAAAGCCAACCAAGTGTGCCTATAGATAGGAATATAGTGGGTAATAATTTGCCAATTAAGTGTATCTAGTTTAGAAATTATTAAAAAATAATTCTTCTAGTTTTAGTAGCCGTATTTCTGAAGATAAAAGTTATAAATCGCATGAAGCTGTGCTTTATATTGCAAAAGTGAGTCCAGCTGATTAAACCGTTATTGAGAATTAAACGAAACTTACCAACATTAGTTTTAGGCCTTTGCCACTAGTGAAACATAGCGCACCCAATATTCGATTGTGATTATAGCCTGTGAGCTATTACCGAAGGTAAATTTTGTTACTTCAGCTGTATTAAATGCATCCACCTAAAAGTATCATGTTGTCGCCTGAAGAACCTTCAGGCGAAGGTTTTTTTTTTGTGATACTAGGTTTTGTCGGATTGGTGATCGATTCCACCACGCCCATACCGGTGTACGCCACGTGTCCGCATTGAGTAGCTCCTTGGGACCCCAAGTCGCAGCTAGGTGCACGTGTAGCATTGGGCAACCCCCCATCTGAGTTGAGCGACTGTTGCAACAACGACCAAACCATGATACGTATTGAGGTGACACACAAGCTGTAACTCCAGGTTAGACTAGTCTGTAAAAACGTGCACGTTTAGGGCCAAAATAGGGATATAAAGAGAATAGATAAACCCTACGAGTTTCATACTCAAAGTTAGACCCTAATCAATCGTCGGATTACACAGAGAAAATTCCAGCTGTTATCAGATTTATTCGGTTCGATTTCCGTATGGTTTGGGTTTTAGCCTTTATATAGTAGTCTTTACCAGACCTGCCTTGAGAGGACTAGCCGGGTACGGTGATTGAACACGCTCTTAAGCAGTACGAGCTCTCGTACTGGCGCTTAAGCGGGAGTGCTTTCGAAAGGGTAGTTCATTGAAGAACTTGCCGATTTTGCGGATATAGCTCGAAACATTTGGCAGTAAAACATCTACGTTTGATGGATTTACTCGCTGGTTTGCCTTTTTTCCGCACTGCTGTCTACCAATATGTAACATCCTCTTCTAGAAATCCATCTACGATTGACTTGGTCTTAACCGATTCTAGTCATCTTTGTAGCCAATTTGTTTTTCATTCTGATTTTGATTCTGATCATGTCCCTGTTA
This sequence comes from Aedes aegypti, assembly GCF_002204515.2. Classification (NCBI taxonomy): domain Eukaryota; kingdom Metazoa; phylum Arthropoda; class Insecta; order Diptera; family Culicidae; genus Aedes; species Aedes aegypti. Next base: position 133,029,377 of record NC_035107.1, read on the forward strand.
CATTTCCATTATCCCATGAAGCGATTCTCAATCCTATCAGCTCCACTTTCAATTATTTACGAGCCGACTGGAATATATATGAATCGAATGTTGAATCTAATCTTGATGTTAACATATCTTTACAAACTAAACTTGATATTGACAATGCTCTTGAAACTTTAACAAATTCCATTGTTGAAGCCAGGAGCATTGCAATTCCAAAATGTGAAGTAAAATTGAAAAATTTGAATCCGTGATTATAGACGATGATCTTAAACTCTTGATCCGTCTTAAACGTGAGGAAAAGGCAATTTCAACGCACTCGCGATCCTGCTATGGAAATTATATAGCAGGATTTGCAGAAAGAAAATAAGAACGTTTTGCTCAATTAAGAAACAAAAAATTTGAAAATAAAATTTCTCAATTGGACCCTTGCTCTAAGCCGTTTTGGAAATTATCTAAAATCTTGAAAAAACCTCAGAAGCCAATACCGGCATTGAGAGAGGAAAACAAATTATATTTGATATTTTATATTGAAATAGAAGTTCACGGTGATCAATTCAGCCAATTAAAAGCAAGTTATTACTCACTAATTGCGAAAAAGCTCAAAAACTTGCTATGCAGTTTGAAAGTGCGCACAATTTTAATGTAGGACTTACTAGTCCAATTGAAAATCAAGTAACTCAGGAGTTCGAAAATATTCTCAATCAAGAGAACGTTCTCGAAAATGCCTGGGAGATTGATTTGGAAGAAGTGAGAACTATTATTAAAAAATTCAAAATATGAAAGCTCCTGGCGATGATGGAATTTTCTATTCCCCATCAAGAAACATCCAGAAAGTAGCTTATCATTTTTAGTTGAAATATTTACCAAATGTTTTCAATAAGCATATTTTCCTGACAAATGGAAAAATGCTAAGGTTGTTCCAATTTTAAAACCAGACAAAAACCCTGTAGAAGCTTCTAGCTATCGTCCAATCAGCTTGCTTTCCTCCATCAGTAAACTTTTTGAACAGGTCATTTTGAACAGAATGAAGGTCCACATCAACGAAAATTCAATTTTTGCCAATGAACAGTTCGGATTCCGCCATGGACATTCGGCAACTCATCAAATTTTACGTGTAACAAATATGATCCGTTCCAACAAATCTGAAGGCTATTCTACTGGTCTTGCTCTTCTAGACATAGAAAAAGCATTTGACAGTGTTTGGCATGAAGGTTTGCTTGTAAAATTAAAAAACTCTAACATACATTGTTAGAATAATTCAAAGCTATCTGTTAAATCGTACACTTCAGGTTAATTATCAGAACTCCAGATCTGAAAAACTTCCTGTAAGAGCTGGTGTTCCTCAAGGCAGCATTTTGGGACCAATATTATACAATATTTTCACATCTGACTTACCTAAGTTACCTCAGGGATGTCAAAAATCTTTGTTTGCGGATGACACAGGCCTCTCCGCCAAAGGTCGAAGCCTGCGTGTCATCTGTAGTCGCTTGCAAAAAAGTTTGGATATTTTTTCTTCATATTTGCAGAAATGGAAGATATCTTTTAATGCTTCCAAAAATCAACTAATAATATTCCCACATAAACCATAAGCTCTTTATGTGAAACCTTCAAGTAGACATGTTGTCATGATGAGAGGGATTCCAATAAATTGATCAGATGAAGTTAAGTATCTAGGGCTCATGCTAGATAAGAATTTAACCTTCAAAAATCACATTGAGGGCATTCAAGCCAAATGTAATAAATTTGTAAAATGTCTCTATCCCCTTATTAATAGAAAATCAAAACTTTGTCTTTAAAACAAGCCTTTGATATTCAAACAAATTTTCAGGCTGTACCAATATGGACTAGCTGTTGTAATACCAGGAAGAAAGCTCTGCAGAGAATTCAAAATAAAATTTTGAAAATGATTCTGAAGCGTCCTTTCTGGTATAGTACCAATGAGTTACATAGAATATCCAATATTGAAACATTAGAACAAATGTCAAATAAAAATAATTAATAATTTCAGGCAAAAATCATTAAAATCTTCTATTGCCACGATTAATGCGTTATATATTTAAGTTAAGTTAGGTTAAGTATATTAAAAACCTGTAAAAATCTGAACTGCTACGGCAAATGAAATGTAATATGTTGTTAACAAAATGTTAATAAAATCTTAGATTTGTGTTACCAAATTAGGATGATAGAACACCTAGATATAAGAAATAATGAATGTAATGTTTGGAATAATACTAATAAAGAAATTAAAAAAAAAAAGCTCTTTTGGATCCCGCCGGAGATTACGAGAACGTGATTGACTTTCGTGCTTGTTGTTCAATAATGTGTTAGAAGGTGTTATGCGGAGAGCCGGGCTCAACAGCCGGGGTACGATTTTCACGAGAAAAAGTCAATTTGTTTGCTTCGCGAATGATATGGATATTGTCGGCCAAACATTTGAAAATGTGGCAGACCTGTACACCCACCGGAAACGCGAGGCAGCAAAAGTTGGACTGGTGGTGAATTCAACCAAGACAAAGTACAAGCTAGCTGGTGGGGTCGAGCGCGACAGGGTAGGTCGCCTAGGTAGCAGTGTTACGATAGACGGGGATACGTTTGAGGTGATCGACGAGTTCGTCTACCTTGGATCCTTGCTGACGGCTGACAATAACGTTAGCCGTGAAATACGGAGGCGCATCATCAGTGGACGTCGGGCCTACTATGACCTCCACAAGAAGCTGCGGTCAAAAGAGATTCACACTAGCGTTGGGCAAATTTGTCCAGAACATCGATGTTACTGAATCGATTCACATTTGAACTGTCGAATCGATTCACCGATTTAATCAAATACTTTGCATCGATGTTTTTGAATCGATTCGAATCGGATGCAAATGGAAATTTATGAAATTTGTAATGGGACCAAATTCATTTGTATTCGATTTTAACATCTTTCAAACAAACCAGTTTTGAAAATCAATCGAACCGATTTGCTACTTCAAGACTAATTCAAAATATGGTCTCTTTTCCACAAACTTGTAAAGAAGTATTTAACAATTTCAACAAAATGCATCAAATCAAAAAATCGAATGAAAAGAATCGATTCACCCGATTTTAGGTGCTCCAAACATCGATTCAAAAAATCGATTAATCGGAATGCAAACATCGATTTTCGTAACATCGATTCAAAATCGCCCAACGCTAATTCACACCCGCACCAAATGTATCATGTACAAAACGCTCATAAGGGACGATTCAAATATGACGTCCATCGTTTTTTGAGATTTCTAGACCCCCCCTCCCCCCTCTGTCACGCTTTTTCCAATACCTTCTACACGTACTGTCACACTTTCGTAGACCCCCCCCCCTCCCCCTAATGATGGACGTCATTTTTGGATGATCCCTAAGGCCGGTAGTCCTTTACGGGCATGAAACGTGGACGATGCTCGAGGAGGACTTGTAAGCACTTGGAGTCTTCGAGCGTCGGGTGCTTAGGACGATCTTCGGAGGTGTGCAGGAAAACGGTGTGTGGCGGCGAAGGATGAACCACGAGCTCGCCCAGCTCTACGGCGAACCCAGTATCCAGAAGGTGGCCAAAGCTGGAACGATATGATGGGCTGGGCATGTTGCAAGAATGCCGGACAACAACCCTGCAAAGATGGTGTTCGCTTCGGATCCAGTCGGTACAAGAAGGCGTGGAGCCCAGCGAGCTAGGTGGGCGGATCAGGTGCGTATCGATTTGGCGAGCGTGGGGCAGAACCCAGGGGGTGGAGAGATGCGGCCACGAACCGAGTATTGTGACGTGAAATTGTTGATTCAGTGTTATCTATTTAGATGTTAACTAAATAAATGAAATGAAATCTTTAATGAATGTTTGTGAATAGGAAGATAACATTGACGTGCCCGAGCAGTTTTTTTTAAATAACAACCACTGTAAACGTGTCATTGACGGCTTACATAGCTCGCTATGGAATAATCTTACTCAGAAGGATATCTTTTCAAGCCTGTGTTTAAAATAAGGGGATATTACCTTTACATATTTTTTAGCAGTCAAATATTATACTCCGACCATCGAGTTGACAGTTTGTTATTTGCTCTGGTGCTCTTAAAATTTACCGTTATAAAATTAAAAAAAAAACTACAACATCCTCGTTAAACATCTTGATATGTATATCCGTAACAGATTTATTGTGGATTTATTGCAAGATTTTTGGGCAAATTCCTGACAAAATCTGCGCGAAAAAACGTAAGAGAATTCAATTTCATTTATAATGTTTCGAATGATGAATATAATTACATGAACTGTAATTTGCCGGGAATTTAAATTACTTCGATATTTTAGAATTTCACTTGATCTAGAACCCCTTCTTCCAGCACCTTCCAATCAATCAATTGTGTTTCAAAGGTTATATCCATCATTTCTCCCGCAATTATCTATTTATGACAGCTTTATCAGAAACCTTTGACCGTTATTACCCACCATTAGGTTGCAGAAGCTGGGCGCTACTGCTTATCCAGGTTAATTGTGCAATAAAATTATTATTACCTATTCTGAGGTGACAATTAAGCGCAGCACTCTATAAAGTATGACCAGGCGCTTGAGTTCACATTCACCGACCCATGAGAACGGGTGTTATCTTTCTCACCCAACCCAACTCAACTCAGCCCAGTTATTGCGTCGGCTACCATAAGGAGGAAATATGGAGCCGATAATGAAGCTAATAAAGTAATAATTGCCTTTAAACGGGTCGTTCGAGCGTGTTGACCTCCCGGTGAAGATGGATCACCAAGATCCTTGGGAAATTCACTGAAAAAATGGCATTTGCTACTTTCACTCCACCACTGAGGCTTTTTCTATTTCTGACGTTACGTGCCCACTGGGTCCAGATAGCAGAGGTAAACGCACAACCACTCGAAAAGACCTAGCCGCGGGTCATGGGTTTGATTTCCACTGGTCCAGGATTTTTAAGGGTTGGTAATTATTTTCAGGGTATAGAGTTTCTTCGTACCTGTCACACGATATATACAGTAGCCTGGGACACGGTTATATGAAAAACTTGAATTCTCGCTCCAGTCCATTTTTTGGATTGCATTTAGGTCTCATAATAACTGTGCAAAATTTTAGCTCAATAGGTGAAACTATATTTTAGCGCCAGCCGTTCAAAGTTTGTATGGGATTTACTATGGGAAAACTTACTTTTGCAAAGAAAAATCGCCAGAGGTCGCCCATTGTCCTCTATAAAAATTCTGAACACGTTTTTCGATAGGTATTTTTACGATGCAGAATATTGCCCAAGACCGCGAAACAATCCGACACTTGTGAAAAAAGTTGTTATGGGACCTCAATGCAATCCAAAAAGTGGACTGGAGCGAAAATCTAAATTTTGTCCCACACTAATATACAGAGTATAGGCAAAATTTCGCTCAAATTCAAATTATTAATTTAAAAATATACGGATGAAATCGAATTGAATTGACATTTGATGGCAAATTTGGCAAATTTCTTCTCAAACACCGTGAGGAGTGAAGGGTAGTGGACGTCCTCTTACGAGGTTTAGCCTGTTTTTCGGGCTGTGCAGTGTTATTCGAACATGATAAAGCGTAAATGCGCGCTAAGTGTTACCGCCAAGAGTGAACATATAATTGGAACCCATGGTTTATTAGTACAAAAGCAATTATGCTTATTTTAAAAGAAAATAATTTTCGCTGATCTGATGGCCATCGTACCATTTTGTTACCAACAGATAAGTATTCTTGTTTGTGTGGGTCTACCAGTGTGAGAACATATTTAGTGAGCAAGATAGTGAGCAAAGTTTTTCATCTCTAACGAGAACGATTACGTGTGCTGTTTGAATTGCATACCATATAGCGGCATGTGATTGCATGTGTTAGGAGCATTTTTGTGACGATGGCAAATAATCGTGTGAAATTCTCTTATTTTTACGTTGTGATAGTCGAAGCGAGTGTACATACACTTTTGTTCATTGTGTGCATACACCTGTTCTTAATGTGTGATGATCTAGCAGTAGTGATGAGTTGATATAGGACTAATGAGGAAATGGTACAGTACTATGCCAATTTAGTTCCATTTTAACAATGCTATATTTCTGGCACCATCAAATCAAGGATTTCTTCTTAAATTCAATTGAGTCAATTAACAGTAATACGAGGCTTGTCTTGAACTCTCCTCTTCTACTATAAATTTGCTTACCCGTTGACATATTCATCTATGTACGCAATGTGTTAGTAATTGTTTGCTTCTCTCGTGAAGCAAGCATTATAGTTGCGCTCTCCATTCTTGAGAAGCAGTTCAAAGTATTTATTTATTTATTTATTGATTTAGTCAACAGGTAAGAAATCACCCCAATGACAAAACTTAAGCTAAACGTACAATATAGAAAAAATCTTAATAACAGAATACACGTTTAAAACTACGCTTATTAGCTTCCCGTGACACATTAAAATCAAACACAAAATAACACTTATTGAATAGACGGGACATGCTGCGTATTGGTTCATGCTGACCATAGTTCGTCCTCGCAGAAGGAATGCTGAATAACGAGTGTGACCGAAGGTTTCTGCTGCGTATGTTTATATCAAGCATGCCGAGTAATGTAGAACAGTCTATATTGCCTTGCAGAAGGTCTCCAATAAAACAAGCTTTCGCCACATTACGCCTCACTACGAGTGGTTCCAAATCGATGAGCTGGCAGCGGCTCTCATAACTTGGTAGGTTGAGCGGGTTTCTCCAATTTAGGTGTCGTAATGCAAAACGAATAAATTTTCGCAGGATCCGTTCAATGCGGTGTACTTCATTTTGATAAAAAGGGACCCAGACAACTGAAGAATATTCCAGTATGGGACGCACGATCGAACAATACAACGATTTCAAGCAGTAGGCATCCTTGAACTTCTTAGCAAACCGAAAGAGGAAACCTAACTGAGATGAAGCTTTAGCAATGATGTAAGCAATATGGTCTTTGAAGGACAATTTAGAGTCGATCAGAACTCCCAAATCCTTAACCATTGATTCACGCTTTAACTGCTCGTCTCCTAATGCATAATCAAAGTGCACGAGTGAATGCTTGCGGCCGAATGAAATAACAGAGCACTTCGTTACATTTAGTGACATACGATTTACACGACACCATTCGGCAAAAGATTCCAGCTGATGTTGCAGAAAAATAGCATCACGCGGTTGCTTTATCGTGAAGTATAGCTTCAGGTCATCGGCATACGAAAGTTTCATACATTTAAGAATGAAGTTTACGTCATTCATGTATAGCAAGAACAGGAACGGTCCAAGATGACTGCCTTGGGGTACACCGGACCAAACTTGGAACGCAGAAGAAACATAATCGCCGATTTTTACAGACATACTACGGCCAGTTAGATAGGATCGAAGCCAGCATAGGACCCTGTCATTCATGCCTAATTTGTCGAACTTATCCAGAGCAATTTGATGATTCATTTTATCGAAGGCTGCGGAAAGGTCGGTGTAGATTGCGTCTACCTGATACCCACATTCAATTTGGCGTATCAAGTAAGAAGTAAAGCACGTTAGGTTGGAGGTCGTCGAGCGTTTAGGAATAAATCCGTGCTGATCTTGAGATATGTAATGCGAGTAGCATTGCACTAAGTTCTTCAAAACGATCAATTCCAGCAACTTGGAGGTAGCGCTCAAAGATGCTATACCCCGGTAGTTCAAGACGGTCCTTTTACAGCCTTTCTTAAACACTGGAATTACATACGACTGATTCCAACAATACGGAAAAACACCGCTTTCAATGTTTGTGAATTCACCGTACTCATAGAGTGCATGCCATCATTTTTTCTCTTTTTAACTTATTAGCAAATTGACTCATCTCATTTGTATTGCATGTTACAGCGGCACGCATAACTGTTATACGATTTGAGATTGTCGTGGTTAACTTGTGTCATGCTATGACGTGTTGAAATTTGTTTGTGAGAGAAACTGTGATCACTCTCAGTAACTTCAACAGACATACTGATCATCTTAAGATTTTGTGTGTATTGATCACCATCGTGGTGTTTTATTCCTGGAGATATTTCTCTTTCTCTGACATTTAGGTATTTGGAGGTACTTCTCTGTACAATACTATATTGTCTTTCTTTTTCAACTCAGCTGCCGTAGAGTTCGGATCGTTGTTCACACCTCGTGCAATCCAATCAGGTTTAACAACTCGCTGTTGGTCATGGCTTCTAACCAGGAATCAGGTATTGGAAACAAATCAGTTTCCAATAGATTGGTACTTGAAAAACAAGAGGTAGGCACCACTGGCATGGATTATACTGCTGTTGGTACCGATAGTGCACCAAACGCGGATAGTGGAAGCAACAAAAGTCAAGAGATGAAGGCGCGAAGGCTTCACCTGTTGATCCATTGTCTTTGAATAAGACGCCATTTGAGCCACTCCGTTTTCAAGTGAAGCTTGAAAACGGGTACTTCACCAAAGCATTGAAAAATGATCTGGTCAGAAATTTGTATGACTATCTGTACAACTTGCCACCTAATTCATTTATTCCCAGCTTTGATGGCTATGGGCTCAGATACGGAAAAATCTGGTTCTCTCCAGAGAACGAGAGAAGCTGTATCTGGCTCAAGCAAACACTGATGGAAATAAATGAAAAGGTGGCAAGTGAATTCAAGTTCTGCATTCAGTCATTTTGTCTGAAACAGAATAAAATCTGTTTAAATATTCCTTGGAATGACAAGGAAAATTTAACTGGTTCTGACGTTCTCCATCGTCTCCATTTTCAGAACCCTAATTATCTGATAAATCTTTGGATTATTACAGTCAAGACTGGCTCTGCAGAGAGTCGTTTGATAATCTGCAGTGCTGATCATGACTCTATTGAACTTCTAAAGAAGCACACATTCCGTTTAAATTACGGGTTTCAGAAAGTGTTCGCAAGAACATTACCGCAGAATAAATCTGCAAATCAAAAAACTGTGCACTCCTAACATGTGTTATGGAATACGCATTTTTTTACCTAGCCATTATATATGGTTTTCTGCAGATTCAATCTGTTTATCAGAAGGTTTGAATTCCTAACTTGCGTAGGAATTCTCATCTTTAGTGGGGGACGGGTAAACTTATCATTCTTCTTTACTATTCTATTTTTTCCCATCTTCTTCCTTTTCCCCATACCCATTCCTTATCCCAATTCCTTTCCACCATCCTTTTCGTCAGGTAAATGATGATAAGGCTATGAAGGGGCGAGGCACAAATCTCCCAATTGTAGGGGAACGTGCCACCTGAGCCAATATACTGATACCTGATAGGCAAAATTTCGCTCAAATTCAAATTATCAATTTAAAAACATACGGATGAAATCGAATTGAATTGACATTTGATGGCAAATTTGGTCTGGTTTCAGTAATTTGCCCCGCCTACTGTCTATCGAATTAAACAAACGAAATTTCAACAAAATGCTTACTTAATAACAAAAATATTTAAAAAAGAAATCAAAAAGTGAAGTTTTTGATTCCGGGGTGAAGTTGATCAATTATTGCGATAAGTTTCCTAAAATAAAGAGATATGCTATTCACTAAATTTGGGGTCACTAAAGTCTCAATCAAGTCTCAAAAATCCTACAACTTAATGATTTATCGTTCAATTTTAAATTTCAATGTTGTAAATTATAGAACACTCCACATTCAACGCCTAAAGGTATGCAATTTTCTTTGAAATTAGCAACTCGCGCACAAAAATGTACATTTTTTACTCAGAAAATGATTGTTTATCCACCAAGCAAATTCAAAACTAGATTCACATATCTGGAATGTATGAAACAGTTTATTTAAATGGTGTCTTCATATAGTCTTGTCAATAGTCGATTGTTTGAAAAAGAACTCTTCAACAGTTCGTCAAACATTTCATAAAAAATCTGTTTTTCTATGGTATAATTATCTTTAATGTCAAACCGAACTAAGGAACATTAAGAGCAGCCATCAGGTGATACAACGTCACAGAAATTGTGCTAATTGAAATCGAATCGTAGCTCTCTTGACAGTTTATACATGTGAGTACGCGAATGATCAACTTCTCCCCGCTGATCAACTACACCCCGAATAACGGTAGTTGGTTTCATGCATGGCTAGGAACAATGGAAATTCGCGGCAAAATTCTAAAAATTTCGCGAGTGACTTAGGCGATAAAACTAAAATTTCGCGGCTTTTCGCGGTCTCATGCTTTCAGTCAAATTTTACTCTAAAAAGACTATTTCCTGTGCAGGTATATTTTAAATGTGTAAACTAAGCAATGTTTTAGTAATTGTAATTTTTATTTTACCGATCAAGAGGAAAATAATCATCATCGTTTTACGAATTTTCAAAACCAGTTTTTGCGCTAAAAATCGAAACAATGTTCATGCAAATCTATCATTGCATTCTACTTGTAATCGGTAATGCAATGATAGATTTTCATGAGGATTGTTTCAAATTTGAGCGAAAAAACTGGTTTTTGAATTTCAATGATGGCTGATGATTGAATGATGGAATCTTGAGCCTTAAGATAAGTTTATTACTTATTTAAAAATGAAAATCGAAACAAGCAAACCTGAAGAAGTTCAATTTAAAACTAAATGGTACAAAAATTGTTGGTGGAACCCTTGAATTCAAAATATATTAACCATTTTCATAGGAAAAAAACTGAATTTTACTGCGATTTTCATATGATTTGTCCAGATTCAATAAATTTCACGGCATTTCGCGGGATTTCCTGAATTTCGCACCAAAGTCCAAATTTCGCGGATTTCGCGGCTTCCGCGAAATCGCGAATTTCCATTGTCCCTATGCATGGCACTACATATGAAACACTTTTGGAGTCGGCGATGTCGTCTATTGAAATGAAATTGTCGGTTGAGTGTCCACCAGTTCACTTCATTATAGCCTGAAGGTGTCCTCGATTTATCTGAAAGTCTGTTATAGATATGAAATCTTCTTCACCAAGACATTTTCCAAGGATTCAGTTAATTTACCTTGAGCTAATGCCGCGGAGGGAACTTCATAAGGCCTTCAAGCAGAGCCTCCAGAGGCTTGTTTACCGGAACGTCATGGGAGTGGAACCCGCGTATAGCCTTATAGGAAAATCTGGACTAAAAAGTACAAATACTAAAGCACAAACAAATATACAACACCTCAGTCTATCGAGTTAAGCCGGAAAAGGCGTGGAATACGATTCTCTTAGTATTATATTTTAAAGTGATGCATAGCCTACAGCAGTTTCCGCTCAAATCTGTTATGTTCCCTTATTGAGACTCAGAATACAATCACTGTACTGGAAAATCGCAACTTTGTGTGCAAGTTTTGTGCTTGAGGCAACTGGCTAAAACAAATATCTTAATTTGAGTTAGATTATTTAATTCACAAACAAAATTCTTCTCGAGCATAATTCACTGCTTACGCTGCTTATGAACTCACTGCGGTTTGTTAATTTCGCCAACAGACCAAAGTTCACTTCATACACATTTTCTAGTCGAATATTTCTACCCTTTAACTTTCGTTCAAGGCCTCTCCTGCCGACTCTGGGCTGCACAGGAGACAACAAATCTCACCTTGATTACCTGAATAAATTATTCAACTTTCTAGTTGTTCCCAAGGTCACCATCAATGCTCAGCCCAAGCTCGGATACTGTAGGGTAGGCTATGCAGAAGCTGATTTTGCCGCAGTGTAGCGCACAGGAGACAGTTGAAGCTGCCGTGAAACTTTGCCTTATCTCACGCTTCCAGTAAATGGTGGCAACTTTCTGTATTGGCGATGGTTAGAAAACTTTCTGCTGACTAGCCCTCGGAGAATTGTGCAATAGTTGTGCCAACAGACAAAACTCAGACTGGGTTTCTGTGTGCAAGGTGCCGATAGTTTGGGATGATGTCTTTTTGTGACTTGAAGGCTGTCCACAGGATATTCCCAGGTGGGTAACCGACGGGGTAGAAAGTGAATGTGGAGCCCATCTTGCAGCCGATGGAGATAGTTCTTTGTGGAAGGTGTCAAGACGGAAGCGTAAATCGTGTTTCTTGATAAGTTTAACTATGTCGGAATGAATCATGAATTGGAATAGTTTGTAAGTTGATTTGCAAGATATTTCTGCTTCAATCTAAATTTTGCTTTATTTAGTAAAATTTATATAATTCATTTTGAGAATGTTGTCTCCAAATTAAAATATGATAAATAAATTAGAACTGATGCAGCCAACAATCACCAATATAACTACGCATTATTCCATATAGCAACATTAGCTTTGACAATAAGGATGCAAACAAAAAGGTAAAATTTTCAATGAACATTCTGCCACATTAGTAAAGTAGGACAAAGGTGAAATAATAATCGTAACCAGTAGAGCTATAAAATTTCAAAGGAAATAAGTACAACACAGTGGAGCATCCAATTTATTGGCTCCAATTCCCGATCAAACTTGTTTTAAAATATTTATCAATTTATAGTTATACCAATTTGAAAGTTAATAGTTTTAATAGTTAATAATAATTACGACTTATCACAATTGAAGATTGATCAAGCGTTTAGCGTAAACGAATGTTTGGTTCACCAAGTGTGCGCTTTCGAAAATTTGAAGTGTAGCTTTCTATCATCCACAACTGAAATTTCCTTTCATAAAAAGTTTATTTAACTTACAATCCCATATGTTTAAAATTACATCATCGCAATCATCTAAGTACTGTGAATGGCAACAACAATTCCGCACTTGATTCAAAGTTTCTGCTCCGGATTGTAATGAAATTAAGTTCATTCCCAGAACAAACATTTCCGATTCTACTCTGTATAATGGTACCACAAGTGATGGGAAAGATGGGAACTATTTTCGGAAATAAAATTCATCCACCCATGACGGAACAAGAATCGCCTTGACTGTTTTGTTGCGGAGTGCAAGCGACCATCATCTTCATGAGGATAATTTGGGGGCCGAGACTCCGGAGCTGCCAAGGAACGAACAACGCATTTTGGACGGAGACGGAAAACAATTTCACCTAACAAGATGGAAGAAGTTTTACGCTTTTGGTTGGTGTAATTTAGTTTGCAGTATCTGGCACGTTTTTCGGCGAGCTTTATGATTCGATGTTGCAATAAACAGGAAAGTTTCGGCTCGTACCGCACAACTTGCCTCATTTTTGACTAGCTAATACTGAACTGAGAATGGTACTATATAGAGAACAGGGGGAAATTTCCATATGGTTGTCATGGATTTGCAGGTGTCAAGTCATAAAGTGGAGCTAATGTTGTGCAGCTGATGTCTTTAAGAAATTGCAATATTGGAAATGGGTTTTGGCTTTTGCAGTTTAGGTATACCGTGGTATACCTACTGGCAATTTTCCAAGGCGGATGGCGAGTCCCGTTTTAGTGACATTTTTCGGCTTGGTTACATAAAAGACACTACTTGCCACAGAAAGTCATAAAATTCACTTAGTTTAGAAAAACTCTGGGTTCAGCTGGGTTATTTTCATGATAACCATTATGGATAGGAATAATTTCAAGGTTCTCATTTGATCATCAAAACATACTTATTTGAATTAAAATTTTTAAAATCGACTAAAAGTTGTTATTAGGAAACTTTTTTATTGATAAAAGTCTCCATGATGAAACTCTATCCCAAATATTTATTCCCTATCGTGATTCTACGGTAGAAACTTAAAAATGTGTCCAAAATGGGCTTTTTGTGAAATTTATTTTTGAATATTTTAGTTCTCCGTAGAACGTTTTCTTCTAAAATCAATGGTGGCGACACTAGATTTTTTTCAAATACATTGCATACAAAAACTCAGCGGCCATTTTCAGAAATTATTCGTGAATCAAAATGATCGATTTCTCTATGGAAAACAGGGCTTATAAATAATTAAATGGTTAACACTGATATATTAGACGTTTTGAATTCTTGATTGCAAAAAAAAATCAATCACGTCTGCAAAACAAATATTTTTTTTAATTTATTCTTTTCATGCAATCAAAATAGGATAAACATGTTCCAACAAAGAAACCATTATAAACACAAGATATACAGTCAGTGACATAAGTTAGTAACCAAATGCTGTTTTCCATACAAAATGCCCAAGTTTGGGGTACTGTATCTCAGCTTCTGGTAGTCCGAAGTGGCTGAAATTTAGATAGCGAACTACAAATAACTTGAAATTTTGCCTGCAGCAGCTAGTGAGTCTTCACTTTACAGGCACCGTTTGCGATCGAAAAAATAAAAGTTTAATAAAGAAATAAAAAAATGAAAGTTTACAGAGAAATCTTCAGTTTGTTTAGGATTCAAATCCTTTTATGGTAGATATATTAGCAGGTAACCAAAACGGCCACAGAACAATTTAGGATTTTACGGTAACAAAAACTGGAAGTCACGTAGAATCCATGAGCAACATTGATTTTACGTTTTACCATATTTTAAATATCCTTTTAAAATTATTTCCCATTACCCCGAATACCATAAACCTGAAGACCATCACCACAAGTTCCAGTTTCTAGTATGGTATTACTTAGAATTCCATTCTCACGGGTAAATGTAATTCAAGGCAATTTTATTATTATTCGGGACAATAGCACTCAGCGTAATGGTGCGTTCAGGGTAATGACATCCGGGTTATTGACATTCGGGGAAATGAAATTCGGGGTTATGGGGTAGAATCATCTCAAGAAAGTCTTGATTTGAGTATTGATTTCTAAGGAAGATATCTTAAATTAAGCTCTGCAAGCGGATTTTGTTATTTTTTTCTCATACGTATTTCAAATATTAAGGCTTATTATTCACGTATTATTATTCTTGTATTTATTCAGAACATTTACGGGTTTGCGAGATCGAAAAGACCGGGAAACCCCCTGGTAAAATTGTAGATTTGTGAAGAATCTAAATGTAATGATGTATGCTATCAATGAACTAATAATGGTCTAGTTTGGCAAATGGTTCATTACTCATCAATTGAAGTTGAAGTTCTGGGGCAGAACGCATCTAGCCGGAACAGCCGGAGGCAGCTAGTTGGGCTATAACAATATTTTATGAATAATTATAACCATAATACAAAATTGGCTCCGTGATGCCTTATGTCGCTTGAGCCTACGAAAAATCAGTTAATTGTGGAATACTTTGACGACATGTAAGGGCAATGTGTCATTGAAACATTTAAACTTGCCTATCGGTATTGAAATGCCTAATTTATCCATTTAAAATTAGTGATTTTGATAACTATACTTCAAAAAGGGATTATTTAAAATGTCGACGATCTTCTCATTCAAAACTCCTCCCAGAGGTTACAAATAACAAAACAAACCAACTTTGACCAAAATTGTTACGCTTTTTTTTTTAAAGAGACCGACACGTTGATGCTTCCAGTGGGCGATTTGCCCTTTGAAGGAAGCACCACACTAGACAACGGACTAGCAGGCAACGCACAGTCGAATAACCTTCCTGACGAAAAGTTTTCCAGATTGAAGCAGGAATCGAACCCACACCCCTTTACTCGATGTGGCTAAATGCTTGGTAACACTAACCGCACGGCCACGAAGCCCACAAATCTGAAAATATTGGCAAATATAAATCCGTTTAAATATCTCAGATTTTCTTTGAGTACCGTAAAACGGGGTAACTTTGATAATGCGGGTAACTTTGATAGTGCGAGACCCCCAACATAGTAAACGAAATATCGAAGTTTCTGTCAATCAGTTAAGGAAAATGAATGCAAAAGTAAAGAGTTTTAGTATGACACTTCATGTCAAAGCTATTTTCGTTGAAATCAAGTGCATTTGATGATTTTTATGCGAATATTAAAAATTTACAAGATTTTAGCATTTTTGCAACGCTTACAAACAATCTGTTCTACGACCACTATTTGATAAAGTCATAATGAGTTCGTCACTTACCCATGACAGCCTAGTTATAGTAGAACATGAATTCGGTCTCAAATCTCTTAGCGAAAACCTTTTTTACAAACTGGGACCATTTTTGTAATCTAAGTCAGAAATTTCCATATAACGTTAAACGCCTATAGGTATGCAATGCCCTACAAATGTTCGTAATTCATTCAATTTTGTTCGATTTATACTCCATTATCAAAGTTACCCCAAAACAGAAAACCGACTTTCGATTACATGAAAAATTAAATATCCATTCAGAATAAATCTTTTGGCAATCTATCAAGTGCAATCGATAGCTAGGATGTCAGTACTTGTTTTAAAAATATAAATGGTAAATCTTTGAAACAGCATGCACAAATATTGAAGTTTTCTTCGAAAAAACTATCAAAGTTACCCCGTTTTACGGTACAAACAAAAGGGCGTAACTTCAAAACGGGTCCTACGACTTTTTTTTTAATTTTGCCCAGACATGGAGCTTAGCTATAAAAACGACTGGTGAGAACAGATCTGATGGAGATTTTTCTCTGATAATAATGGTCAGGAGAGCACCATAGTAGTAATGGGGCTCTGCACAAAAATCAAAACCTCTCTTTCACTCTACCATGAAATTAGTAAACAACAAGACCAGTAAACGACAAAATCCCGTGCAAAATCAAAACAGTGCAGAGCCCCATGGCTATGACCAAAGGTGCCATGGACCAATGCACGAGTTCACTAATTTGACGTTTGAGCGGTGCCGAAATCACTCGTTGCCATGGTCACGTAAATAACACGGCACCGCTCAAACGTCAACTAGTGAACTCGTGCACTGGTCCATAGCGCACCAAGAGAAGTTGCTCAAGTTGCTGCGATCGAAAATCGATGTGCTCTTCCCACAAGCCCATGGACGCCAGCGCCGTATGGGACAGATGAAGGATAAGAAGTGGCGAGAGTGACGAACGAAGGGCTGGCAGAAGTCGTGAGATCATTCGCGTCAAACAAGGTTCCGGGACCCGATAGCATCCCAAATATTGCCTTAAAAGCGTCAGTGAATGCGAATCCAAACATGTTCAGAACCACAATGCATAGATCACGAAATCTTCCCAGATGTGTGGAAACAACATAAATTCGCGCTAAAACCAAAGGCGAGGAAGCCATAAGGTGACCTATCTGTCTACAAGATACGATTGGCAAGTTGTTGAAGAGGTTGATACTCAACAGGCTAGTACTGTCCAACAATTAGTTTGGATTCAGGAAAGGTAACTCCACTCTGAATGCTATCCAGTCGATCGTTCAGACAGCTGAGGTGGTAATCCAGCATAAAAGGAGCGGCATCCGTTACTGCGCGGTTGCGTTCAACATCGCAAGGTGGGAAGCGATAGCCCACGCATTTCATCGCCTAGAGGTACCGAATCAGTTGTGTAACCTTTTAGAAAGCAATTTGATGGTATGATACTTCTATGACACAGAGGAGGGGCAGAAAAGCGTTCGAATTACTGCGGGATTACCTCAAGGTTCAATCCTGGGCCCGATGTTATTGAATGCGATGTACGATGACGTACTAAGGCTGCCCCTTCCGACGGGTGTTAAGATTGATGGCTTCATCGACGATATCACCCTAGTGGTCTATGTCGAATCCATGGAGGATTTTAGAGTTGACCACAGTTCACTTTATTTCAATAGTTGAGAAACGGATGAACTCTACGAAACTAGAACTGGTCCGTCACAAGACTGGAGTGGTGGTGGTCAACAACCGCAAGTCCGAGCAACGGGCGCTTATCTCGGTAGGTGATTGCACCATAGAGTCCAAGCAATCTCTTAGGCATCTTGGGTAATGATCGATGACAAGCTCAACTTCACTGGTCACGTTGAATATGCCTGTAAAAGGGCATCTACGGCTATAGCGGAGCTATCGAGGATGATGTCTTACAGCGCTGCTGTAATTGCTAGCAAACGCAAACTCCTGGCAGGAGTGGATCTATTCATACTATTCATGAAGGAACAATCTGTTCAAAAGCGCTAAGAATAGCCAGAAACCTAAAGCGGTTGGAAAGCACGTATAGGATCATGTGCTTAAGAGTAGCAAGCGCATACCGAACGGTTTCCAAAGAAGCCGTGTGCATCATAGTCGGAATGACGCCTATCGGGCTCATCATCAAGGAAGCAGTTCAATGCTTCATCAAGGAAGATGTCCAATGCGTTTATCAAGGAATATCGCGAATCTGATTAGGAGCATTCATTTCAAATTATATGTTTATCGTTTACCAAAACGAATCCCCTTTCCCATAACTAAACTCCCAGTGTTTTCTTGTGGAAGTGGACTCCTCGGCTTCCATAATGCAAGTAACACGTCATCATTTCTCTTCCATCCCCAAATTGACTTGCATTCGGACGCAGCCAGCGCCGGTATTGTATGTTATAATAATGAAAGTAGGGGAACTGGGTGTGAAATGCGCCGTTGGGGTAAAACGCGCCACCCTTGTTATGAACGAACGACGTGCTTTGGGACGATGTTTTTCACCCGAGATAATGGAAAATGTATTAAAATGCTTCACTATATATACAGCCATTCCATGAAAAACCGATCCAGTGGGTCACCGAATTCCGTGAAAATTTGCTATTTTGTTCCTTATCCGAAATAAGGATACACGTGTTTTTGGATTTTTTGATTTTGGTGACCATTTCCGACCAAAATTCAAATTCAAGCAAACGTAATGCCAAGCTGTAGTAACGTGCCAATTTGAACCTTACAAATGCACATGTTTCGAATCAGCATGTGGGGCCATCCAATAATTACGTAAGGGTTTATGGGGGAGGGGGGATTTGTGATTTCTTACGCGCCATACAATTTGTTTTTTATTTTCATACAAAAATTCTTACCATGGGGGGAGGGGAGGTTGAACAATCCCGAAAATTGTCTTACGTAATTAATGGACCGCCCCTTTACTATAATCGAACAATAACATCTGATCAAACGCCCTTATGGCCCAAGTAAAAATGGTGCAAAAGTCAAAACTGAAAAAGCAGTTTTCTCATTTTAAATAGACAAATCGATGAAAATAAAAACACACAGCTCTTTTATTTTCCAAATAAAAAGGCTGTGTGTTTTTATTTTCATCAATTTGTTGTTTAAAAAGGAGAAAACTGCTTTTTCAGTTCTGTCTTTTGTGCCATTTTCTCTTGCGCCTTATGTATGCAACGTATTTGCAAGCATGATTGCGCATGCGTGTGCGCGAACGACTAACGCCGAGATCAGGTGGCGCGTTTTACCCCGCAAAAAATAAAATGCGGATAAGCAAGCATTTTATAAAAATTGATTTATTAACTCCAGAAAAAATAAAATGGATGGGTGTTTCTACTATTTGATAGAAAACATGTTTGTCTATGAAATAATGAATAAAAAAAGGCTTATAATAATGTTCTTCATAGCTAAAAACGCTTCCTTCCTTAGAGGGCGCGTTTTACCACCAGTTACCCTACTTAGGGGGACTGGAGGTAATTTGTCCTCGTTAAGGGAAACAGCGATTTTAGATGTGAAAAACATTATTTTATGCTCTTTTTTAGTCGGAGAAACAAACATATTTGATATCAAACAGTAGAAACAGCTATCCATTCTTGCTTTTCTGGGGTTTACAAATAAGTTTTAAAAAAATACTTGCTTAACTGCATATGTTTTGTTTTGCGAGGTAAAACGCCCCGCTTGAGTTTGGCGTTAGCCGTGCTGAAAATGTACGCATGATTGTGTCATGCTTGTTTATCTGTTGCATACATCCAGCCGTTTGTTCAGATGTTATTGTTCAATAATAGTATACATGCTGATGCGAAAAATGTGTATTTGTAAGGTTCCAATTCGTGCGTAACTTCAACGTGGCAGTACGTTTTGTAGAATTTGAATCACAACGGCTGTTTTGGTGTAATGAAATAGGGGTGGGCGTTTTGCCCCACGAGATGATTAAAGTTTACGTCCTTCGGTAAGCTTTTTGAGGACTAATTGAACATAATTTTTGCATGTAATACAAGCTATGACAGTGCACAAGTTGGCTCTCGGCGATAGTTTCAGAAATTTGGATACTTATCGACCTAAAAATGACATTGAAAATCGCACAAAATTCCAGCGAAAACAGTGAAAAAACGTTTTTATACGTTTTTATCGAATTTCTTGAGAAAAACACTCAAAAATATATTAGGAAAAGCATTTTTATCCATTTACTATGATCTAGGGTGATAATAAGCATTCTAAAACACATCGTTCGTCCAAATCGATGGTGGAGCGTTTTGTCCCCTATGGGCATATTACCCCCAGTTCCCTTACACATTGAAGATGCTACTGATCCCAGGTAGCATCTGTTGGTTCCCTGTTTAAGTACAGCTGTTCTTGCAATAATCCGACCAACTGCAACTGCGGGTGGCCAATTATGCTCATGCTCATGCTCAATAAAAACAAAAACAAAATTCGTAAAAGGTTGGCTAGTTTTTTAACCCACACACAATTTGTATGGTTCTTCTTCTTCTTGGCATTACGTCTTCACTGGGACAGAGCCTGCTGCTCAGCTTAGTGTTCTTATGAGCACTTCCACAGTTATTAACTGAGAGCTTTCTTTGCCAATGTTGCCATTTTAGCATTCGTATAGCGTGTGGCAGGTACGATTATACTTTTTGCCCAGGGAAGTCAAGAAAATCTCCATTACGAAAAGATCCTGGACCGACCGGGAATTGAACCCAGACACCTTCAGCACGGCTTTGCTTTGTAGCCGCGGACTCTAACCACTCGGCTAAGGAAGGGCCCACAATTTGTATGGTATGAAAATTATAAAAAAATAAGTATTTTTTTTCAATCTTGGTTGTCACTTACACCCTTTTGCATCACCCCCCCCACGGTGCCCCGACAGACCGTTATTATGCAAAAAAAATGTCCATCAAATCTGAGCACTGAGCTCGATTCCTGAGGTCATTCTGCACCTCTGGGCAAATTTAAAAAAAAATCCCTAGGAGGAATCTCGAGAAATGTCGATTTGAAGTTTTTGACTAAAAATTTCAATATAATCCATATTAAAATTTTGCAATAGCACTGAAAAAAACTACAAAAACGCTAAAAAAATTGGCCAAACTGTTCTCAACTAGTATAACATTGTTACCGTTATCATAATTAGAAATATTTACAGCTTTTCCGGCATTCGTACTAAATGAGCAGCTCACTGAAGTTTGCCTATTTTATTCGCTCAATAGTTTTCGCTCCTGTTCTCAAAAATATGAGCTTAGAGAGCCAATAATAAGCGTTTTATACAAGGAAAATTGACGACAATGATGTTTCATTTAGGCAAGATTGCATTCATCGTTGCTCTCTTTGCATTATTATTAAAAAAAAACTGCTTTAGTTTTCGAAACACTTTTCAGTGTTCACGATAAAGGATCGCGAGGTGTATTGGCGAAGTTGTTAAGGTGAAACTCCTTCAAGTCCACAAATGCCAATACATACAAAGTGTATCAACACATATATACGAGTATAATACAGGTCTTATAGAAGTATAGAGTATTGGAACATGGTTGCCAATATGTTTTCCATACGGAAGTATTAACGAATATTAGTAAAAATTTCTTGAAAAAGAAAATACTATATATTTGCACAATAGATCGTTCATTACTCACGTGAACAACATTAGAAAACATGATTAATGAACAAAAACTCTAATAAAAAGGCCAATATTTGTAGTGCACACCACACTCCTTCAAACGAACAGTTGCATTTCAAGGTTTTTCGATGACCTACGCCTTAATATGTATATGATTATTCTCATTTGTCAAAGCTAGTTTGCATAAAATAGCTGCTCTCGCAACCTATTGTTTTTGTAAATAGCGTTATTCTTTGACTTCAAATATTTCGTAGAGGAAAACAAACAGCGCTGGCAGCACTGACAGCGTAAAAAGAATCACCGCGCACCAGAAAAATAGAAAAATACAAAAAGGCAAATTTTGTGACTAGGTGATGGTTTTGGCACTAATCTGCCTAATTTTATTTATTTTTTCGAGGAAATCACCTTGTGCGAGTTGCTACGAATATGATGATTGCAAGTAAATTGTACTAAACGAGCAACGGTGAGTGAATATAAAAGTATTTTAATGGAAATTGTTCCTAGTTGATGTGCGTGAAAGTGTAAACAACGAGTTGACGATTGAGAGATCGTTTGTTCGATTCCAGACGCGTTTTGTTGTTTTGTTTGTGGTCTATTTTTGCAAAAAACACTCATATTCTATCGAAGACACGATTCATGTTTTTAGTCGGTTTGGTGCTCCCGAACGAAGAAATCGCATTTGTTCGTAATGGCGCCGAGCCAATGTGACTGGATCTCTGCGGCAAATCGTCATCCAATGCTGGTTGAGTGACGATGACAACGCTTCTTTTAGTTTCGTCGCCGACTTTTTCTATTTGACGGCGACGATTGTTTACGCTGAGTATAAGCGACAAAACGTTATATTAAACAGTAAATTCGGAAACTCATCTCTTTTCATTCCATGTAATTTACAAAAAAAGGCTCCTCGTCTACAATTCTTAAACTTGATTGTATTTGCAACAGCTAGATTTTTGTTACTGAGCCGAACGCGACCTAGAAATTAATAAACAGATTGACGATGAATCTCGAAAAAAAATAAAACGAAGTAAATCGTTGGAGGTATGTCGTGTAGTTCTCGTGAATGTCGAGTAGTTCTTACGTTAGTGCAAACTATAAAAATGAGTAGTACTTAATGGGGATTTGTTTGAAGTTGTTAAAGACTTTGTTAATCTTCGAACACTTGTGACATATGACAATCATGTTTCCCGTGTAGTTAGAATCCTGTTGAGGCTGAGAATGTTGAACAGGATATTTTTACGTAAAGTGCTGAGGGCAATACTCGGTGGAGAACTAGACGTATACATCAAGAGTAGTACCAGATGAACAAAGAAGAAAATTTTATTAATCAAAATATATACGGCAGACTTTGGTGGGCTGGTCATTTAGTGTGAAAGTCGAAAAATAAGCTGTTAATTATTTATATTCAGCATTGAATGTTTCACGTTTATCGAACGTAACATCAATAGTATAATTAAATTTATTTATTGATTTTATTTTATTAAACTAAGCTTACTGGTTTACGCCATGTAAAAGCATACTTAAGACACTCTGGTAAGTTAAGTCAGTTGTAAATAATTGTAATTATAACAACGGTAACAATGTTATACAAGTTGAGAACAGTTTGGCCAACTTTTTTTAGCGTTTTTGTAGTTTTTTTTAGTGCTATTGCAAAATTTTAATATGGATTATATTGAAATTTTTAGTCAAAAACTTAAAATCGACATTTCTCGAGATTCCTCCTAGGGATTTTTTTAAAAATTGGCCCAGAGGTGAAGAATGACCTCAGGAATCGAGCCCAGTGCTCAGATTTGATGGACAATTTTTTTGCATAATAACGGTCTGTCGGGGCACCGTGCCCCCTTCAATTATGATACATAACCATGATTTACCCATTCGGGATATGAACAGCCATTCCTTGCAGCAGAAACAAATTCAATTTCAAAACAAAAACAACTGAAAGGGGAGAAATTTCATTATATCCCTCGAAAATGTTAATGCTAATGCACTCAGGTCACACATGCTACCTGATTGCTTCTTTGTTTTCTGCTTCCAGGTATACTCTTGCAAACTGAGAAAACAGAATAATGATGAGCCATATCGTCATCATCATGCAACTGCTGGCAATATCATCGAGGAATTCAATTAATTGGAATGAGATTATATTGCAGCTTCTGCTGGATTGGCACCTTGTGATGATATTTTTCTCAGAAAGCAATTGCATGAATTCCTTCTATACCGGTTCAAGTTCTTCCTTTTTTTGCAAGCAAATCAAATTATACTGATTGAGATTTCCGTACCAAACTGCTTCCGGAACACAGATCATTATTTGTTTTGTCATATTAATAATGGAATCTTCGTATGGAAAACATCGCTGGAAGCGTACCTCTAAGGGGGTTTATTGGTTGAAATGTCACTGTAACAGTTTTAGATTGAGAATGAAAGCGTATGTATCTTGAGTGTATGCAAGTACATTCTTTATGTATACAATTCCATAAGACTATGTATGATTATTTAGGATTTTTAGAAATATAATAGTATTGGAAAATTAATGGAGAAATAGCATTTGTTTATTACGGATTGATATTTTTTTATTATCCTTAAAAAAAGAATTCAAATATGTAAATCAAAGTTTGAAAATTCAATCTACCATTCTTTTTTTTTGTATGGTATTCAGTTGGAGCTGCCTGACAGCTTAACTTGTCAAGGCTGAACCCTCGGTCTGTCTTTTGCCAAGTTTCCCCTCTAGCAGGACCAATACTCAGACGGAGTAGGCTATGGTGCCGGCATGAACACTGTTTTTTTATTAGTATGGACCTGTGCACGAGTTCACGAATTTGACGTTTGAGCGGTGCCGAATTCACTTGTTGCCATGGTCACGTAAATAACAAGGCACCGCTCAAACGTCAGATAGTGAACTCGTGCATCGGTCCATTGTTACGTGGTAGTTTTTGAAAAATACCCATATTCCCTTGCTTCTGAGAAAAGGAAGCATTGTGAAAATCAGCAGCTCCATCAGAATTTGTTTGAAATAGTAGTGTAGTAGTGCCATTGCTAGTACTGTCTAGTCGAAATGGTTTTGAATAATTTGTCATTCAAGTGCTAAGTGAGTAAGATTATAGTCTCAAATGTCAAGTGTCGTCAAGTCTTAACAAAATTAGGCTGTTTAGTAGTAGTTCTAGTTAATTTCATTTTTTGTTGTTAAAAGTATTTATTGGTCATTACGTTCATACAGTCAACTCTCCCTAACTCGATATTGAAGGGACCATCGAGTTAGGGAGGTATAGAGTTACAGAACACAAAACCAATGCAACTGCGATCCAAGGGACCATCGAGTTAACCATGAAAACCAACTTTCACTATGGTTCTCTAACTCGATATCGAGATACGGAATATCGAGTAAGGGAGAGTTAACTGTATATCCTTAAAGAAAAAGTCGCTTTCCTTGTCTGTTGAACAATTTCTCGTAAATAGCAAGTGTACCCTAATGATCGCTCTGAGCGTCTTACTTTCCATAGTCATTTTTATAGTGAATATTGAAGAGTAAAGTTACCTTAACCTTCTTTTACAGTCTCCTACAAGATTCACTTTTCGGTGCCAAATGCAATGCTTCACAACGCCTACTATCTACTTGTAAATTTTGCGAAAATGAAGCAGGAATTAGATTATTTATACCGCTGTTACAAAAGAGGTATTTCTTATTATGGCAATGTAAAAACCATATTGAAATAAGATTGTTGCCACTTATATCTACTCAGTGAATCTACTAGTCATTTTCCTCAGAGTAATATTCCCTAAGTCGTACATGATAACGATGTGTCTAGCTAGCTAATAGTAAGAGTGGCTACGGATCATTCTGGTTAGCAAAAGGCAAACTGAACGTTACCAATAGTATTAATGTCCACTTCGAATAGATTTATTATTTGAAATGGGCATCAATTCTATCAATGACGCAGAATGTCCGTTGGATCACATCCGAGATATTATTGCGTCTATGCCATATGAATTATGACGCGACTTTAAGCAAAACATGCCAAAATGTGATACCACCACTACACTAATAGTGTTCAGTGAAATTTTGAAGCTTTCTAGCTGGTAATTTGAAGGTGGCCCAAAGACGATGAAGATTTGTATGGAAATTACTATGAATAAATTTTGAAAATTGTTCCAAACACGTTAGTACTGGAATGCAACTAATGTGTTTGGATCATTTTTCAAAATTTCTTCATAGTAATTTCCATACAAATCTTCATCGTCTTTGGGCCACCTTTAAATTACCAGCTAGAAAGCTTCAAAATTTCACTGAACACTATTTTTATCATAAGGCTGGTAAGGCAGATACGGGAGATTGGATTTTTAAACATTTTAAAATTTTTAATCGTCCTTATGGAAATGTTGCAATAAAGCTTTCAAAACATAAATTTCTGTTCAAATTTGAATTTTTTGAGCATGTTTTGGCAGTTTTTGGATAACATATGCAAACGTGCACTGTTTTCATACTTTTTCTGCAATCTACAACTTGTGTGATAGTCTAATTTGAGATGAAGTGCGTATTAACGTTTTAAACTAAATTCGCAGCCCATAATCCGAATATGAAGCTCAGAGTCTTGGAGTTGGTTTGATTGTAATTAAAAAACTTCAATTTTCCAACAGACATTGTAAAAATAATACAAAGTTATCTGTCAAATCGTCAACTTCAGGTTAATTACCAGAACTCCAAGTCTGAAATACTTCCTGTGAGATCTAGTGTTCCTTGCCGGAATTACCACAGGGATCTTTGTTTGCGGATGACGCAGGCCTCTCCACCAAAGGACGAAGTCTGCGTGACATCAGTAGTACACTGCAAAAGAGATTGGATAGTTTTTATTCAAAATTCAAATGGAAGAGTTTTCCGGCGTTTTCATCACCATGAAGGTGTTTACAGAGTCCACCCTTCGACGACTTTACTCTCATTCTTATCCCTAAATACGTCGGCTGGTGTTCGATTAAACTTACAACGTTTTGTAGACTGATGATGAAATGACTTCAAGTCATGCTAATAACATACATGGGAAGTGCAGTCTCACAACATATTGCCTAAAATGTCACAGAACTGTCGACATGAACAAAAATGCTAGAGACAAACTGCTAAAAATTATCAGCAAATGGTGATGGCTTGGTGGGTGGAAAGCAGACCACCTTTCTATATTTATCTTTTCTTCTGCTGAATTCCTCCCACACACAGTCCGTGTTTGCCCAACCCGACATATGTGGATTAAGATTCATTGTCCAAAATGACCTAATTGATATTATTTTACTCTTTGCCACTGCTTGCTGTTGCTTTGCTTGGGAACTGGAAACACCAAAAGCTAGCAGAAAAAAGATGAATTTCATCAGTTAAATACCCTGGCTACGATCCCAATCCAATAGGAAAGCTGAACCAGATTGTAATTTTGCAGCAAAGATGGTAAAAAGTGAAAACTGGAACGGCTAGCGCTTAATCGGTCTGAATTAATTTAAATTGATCCACCCCCAGCCAGGAATCATCCGAATCGTAAAATTATTCTAATCAGCGTCAGTAAACCAGCTTGTGATGGCAAAAGACCATCGGTACCTACATAGTTAAATGGTCTCATTTCTAGCACTAAAGAATGACCAAACCAACCTGCAAAGAATATGAAAAGACGGACGAGTATCCTCTTTCTGCGCTTCGTTTGTCCATGAGTTCTAATTAGACCAATTTGTATTCAAAGTCCACCGCAGGATGGAAGGGACATCGGCTAGTGGGCCACTAATGGAATAAGAAAAATAAACCTTGGCGATATAACACGATGACTGCGTCACGTAAGCAGCAACATTTGTTCGTTCGTTGAATGAAAACGCAACAAACAATTCCGAATGCTGGTTTCATAACTCATTTGACTAACGAATAATAAGTTGGCGATTTTTATTTTTTAGGTCTACAGGAATGTGGGGTGAAAGTTCGAGCTAGAAAAAAGTATTTTTAATAGATTTAATGCTTGTGGAGTAGTCGTAATAGTAGTAGTGAGATTGTAAAATGAATAATTGAAAATTCTTTGGAGAATAAGGTTTGTTTTTTACAAGAAGGAAATCTGCAAACAGACCCCTGAGAAGGCAAATCAGCATCCCCACTGCACCAACAACATTCCTCCAAAAGAGCGGTTCCACAGAAAATGACGACTTTTTTTCCCAAATTTCATTTTTATATGTTTTGATTTGGATGAAATTTTGCACATGCTTTCTTTATACCCAAAAATGCCTTTTTGCATCATCGGCTCGCTATTTTGACTCTAGCCTTACTTTTGAGAAGGGCCTAAGAAAAAAATCCCTCATAATTTTCAAAAAAATATAACTTAGAAACGGGTTGTTCGATCAGTTTGGTGCCTTCCGCAATGTTTTAGGTTATTGTTGGGACTATCTGGAAAAAAATATACACTGGAAAAAAATATGTTGTAATTTTTTTATATATCGAAAATAAAGCTTAAAAATCAATTTTCTTAAAAATCGTATTTTTGATTTTTTTTATTTCTTTATATGTTAAAGTAGACAAAAAATGAAGTCTTTTGCACAGTGAGTCAAGATGGAGAAATCATGGACAAAAAAGTTATGATTTTTTGAAAAAAGGTGAATTTTTGAAAATGGTCATAATAAACTTTTTAAATATTTTTAAACTCGATTTTATGAAAGTACGCAAAATTTACAACAAAAAAGGTATACGGAAAAATCAGGCTAACTTTTACCGTTTTAAAGATACAGCGATTTTAATACAAAATTATGATTTAATTTTCAATTTTCGGTCATTATAACTTAGAAACGGTTTGTCCGATCAGTTTGGAGTCTTCCGCAAAGTTTTAGGTTATTGTTGGGACTATCTGGAAAAAAATATACACTGTAAAAAAAATGTAGTATTTTTTTTATATATCGAAAATAAAGCTTGAAAATCAATTTTCTCAAAAACGGTATAATTGTTTTTTTTTTATATTTCTTTATATGTTAAAGTAGACAAAAAATGAAGTCTTTTGCACAGTGGGTCAAGATGGAGAAATCATGGACAAAAAAGTTATGATTTTTTTAAAGAAAGGTTGATTTTTCAATATGGTCTAAATAAACTTTTTGTATGCTTTTCGACCCGATTTTATGAAAGTACGCAAAATTTTCAACAAAAAAGGTATATGAGAAAATTTTGCTAATTGCTACCGAAACATTTGAAAAGTTTATTATGACCATGTCAACAAATTCACCTTTTTTTTAATATCATAACTTTTTTGTCCATAATTTCTCCATCTTGACCGACTGTGCAAAAGAATTCATTTTTTGTCTACTTCAACAGTTAAAAATTAAAAAAAAATCAAAAATACGATTTTTGAGAAAATTGATTTTTAAGCTGT
Organism: Aedes aegypti; assembly: GCF_002204515.2. Lineage (NCBI taxonomy): Eukaryota > Metazoa > Arthropoda > Insecta > Diptera > Culicidae > Aedes > Aedes aegypti. The sequence goes on from NC_035107.1 coordinate 133,058,192, forward strand.
ATTTTCGATATATAAAAAATTACAACATATTTTTTATAGTGTATATTTTTTTCCAGATAGTCCCAACAATAACCTAAAACTTTGCGGAAGACACCAAACTGATCGGACAAACCGTTTCTAAGTTATATTATAATGATCGAAAATTGAAAATTATATCATAATTTTGTATTATAATCGCTGTATCTTTAAAACGGTAAAAGTTAGCCTGATTTTTCCGTATACCTTTTTTGTTGTAAATTTTGCGTACTTTCATAAAAGTAACGCTAGGATAAATATGACGAACCGATGATGCAAATAGACATTTTTGGGTATAAAGAAAGCATATGCCAAATTTCAGCCAAATCAAAAAATACAAAAGTAAACCGACATTTGAATTCAAATGGAACCGCTCAAAACCAGCTCATGCACTGCACATGAGCAATTCTCGCTGAATTGATCAAGTATAGTCACCCCACAGTTATGGATCAATTAAGAGCCACTTTTCAAAACAAGACATGATTGAAAAACATGGTGAGTCTGTACGAAACAAAATTACCTCCCCATGCACTGCAGAATATAGTTTTTTTTGAGAATACACCTAAAAAAATCGAGGCTATTTACCAAAAAGTATCGATTTCGAACCAAATTTCAAACGATGGGGATGGACAGATGGGGATCAGTGGTAGAGGAGGATCCGTAATATGGATCAAATCGACTCATATTATGGATCAAATCACTATAACAGCAATTTGTCTGTCTTGTTAACCCTCTTATACCCAAATTTTTATTTTCGATTTAAGTATTATTTTTCGTTATCTAAAATCGTTTGGGCATTTAGATATTTTTATTCGCAAATTTTTAAATCTTGGGTTTTGATTTTTATAATATTTTTTTTTTGAACATCCTTAGCTTTTTTCATTTTTTCTTGAAGCCTTTTCTAGTTGTTGATTTTTGGCAATAATAAAAATTTAAATTGTTACGGTATTAATAAAAATATTAATTTTTTAATTTTTTTCGGAGCGTATTTTATTTTCCGTGTAACTAGCGGAAAAACAGGTTTGAAATGATTTTAATACCATCAGGCTCTTCGTTTGTGATAGGTTAATCGTAGAAAAATATAAAAAGTACAATTTTTTATATTACACGTTAAATGAAGCACAGGCATTTGTAGGTTATATAAGAATGCATTTTTTCAAACAATTTCTAAAAATACAAAAAAGTTCCAAAAGTCATAAAAAAACTTTTCTTATATGCGTGTTATGAGTCAAGGTATAAGCCAAAAATAAAATCATTTTGATTTCCGAGCTACGAAAAAATACACAAAATTCCAAAGTGTACCCCGTCTAAAGGCGGGGTTGGGCATTAGAGGGTTTAACGAATGGTGTGTTAGTGAAAGCAAACGTTTTGGCGTTTGTTTCGAAATCGTCTCTTTGATCCATAACTGTGGTATAGTTTTCAATGCCCACAGTCATGGATTAACGCTTCTTGGAAAACGGTTGACATTTTATTTCCTACGGACGAAAAAAATATGATCGAGCATATTATAATTGATTGCGATGCAGTATAGTTTTATTATTCACGTAGGTAAAATGTGTACTGCGTAATTGCAACTTTGTTTGATGAGATATTCCCGTTTTAATTCAACTTTGATCCATATCTGTGTGCTATCCATAACTGTGGGGTGACTTGTATTTGTAGTGTATTTTCTTTATTTACAGCTATTCATTTTTAATTTTATTTATATGACCTTATCGTTCCTTCTTACGTAAATTGCTGCAAACGATTTTCCATAAAGTTTCTTGTATGTTTATATATCTATCAATATCAAACCACTGAATATCAATCCACATGTTTATTGACGGAGCATGTGAAGCAGTGGTACAAATACAATATTTTTGCCTTTTAAAGGAACTGTTACGAATTTGTAAAGAATATCATTTACACTATATGATTTATTGCTCTTCATTAATAATAATCCTGCCAAGAATATGTACAAATGTGAGGATTTAAAAGAAAATTCAAAAACAATTAGTTAGGTGTTTGACAGTTCAGCCAGGTATGACTACTCTTAGTAGAATCAATAAAAACATCTACTATTTTGACAATTTCTCTTAAAAAACAAAGAATTTCTGAATGTTTCATTAAGAAATACTCCTGACTAAATTTCGCATTCAATGCATCCATTCCAGTTTCAGTTTCAGCATAAAATCACTTAATGAAGGGTTAGTTTTCTTCTCAACCATTTTTTTTCGATTTAGATAAACAGAATTACTACTTACTCTAAGCAAGCCCAGTCGGAGAAGTTGTTTTATTTGAAACAATAACCTTTCAAATGGATACGCCGATATTGTATTCAGCGAACCAAGCAGATTTACATCGTTTACATGTTACAAGTTATGGATGATGCGCGTACATAACTGTTCTCCATATAATCCTTTAAATTCTTCGAAAAAAAAAATCATAAAAATAGACACCAGATGGTCAGCGGTCAGGCTACTGAGCTGTCTGCTAAATAGAAGTTTCATGCTCACTAGCGCCGCTTGGTGGCAAAATCTCGAAACTGTTGGCTCAAACTATGTCAGCCCTCGGGCTACTGAAGAACTTTGCCGAAGACGCAAATTTCTACGTGGGCTGCTGAGCTATCTATCAAAACAAAATAAAATGCCTTGAGGCGTAAATCCGTATCAGAATGACCACCGCAGCATGCCAGCCCTGGAGCTACTGAACAACTCTGCCAAAGACACCAACTTTCCAAAACATCAGGATCTAGAGATATCATATGTTACAAAGTTTTCATTCTTATCTCTCATGGTTCATATAATGCAAGTCAAAAAAAGCGCCCCTACCGGCCAAATTCTCGTACTTAGTACTGAGACTTCGGCTAAGACAGTACTGTGCTATCTCTAACCCATACGAGATATTCAACAACACCCTCAAATTGATGAAATCCGATAAGCCCTGGGTCTCCTCTAGAGAGTTATATGTGTCTTATAGGAGTACGCGAAATAGGAATGCGCGCTATAGGAGAACCGACTGTAAGAATGAATTGGAAATGGCGACCAGCGTTGCCAACCTTCCAGATTTGTCTGGAATATTCCAAATTTTTGGAGGCCCCATTTTACAAAAATGTGGAAGATCCAGATAAAATTTGTAATGAATTTGTAAGGTTCTCCATGTACGACATAGGAGATAGTCTGGTTATAATAGAACTAGAATGTGGTTTAAAATCTCTTAACTAAAACCATTGTTACAAACTGAGACCAATTTCATAATCTAAGTCAGAAAATTCCACATAACGTTAAACGCCTAGAGGTATGCAATGCCCTATAAATGTTCGTAATTCACTCAATTTTCTTCAATTTATACTCCATTATCAAAGTACCGTAAAACGGGGTAACTTTGATAGTTTTTTCGAAGAAAACTTGAATGTTTATGCATGCTGTTTCAAAGATGTACAATTTATATTTTTAAAACAAGTACTGGCATCCTAGCTATCGATTACAGTCGATAGATTGTCAAAAGATTTATTATGAATGGATATATAATTTTTAATGTAATCGAAAGTTGGTTTTCTGTTTTGGGGTAACTTTGATAATGGAGTATGATTCGAACAAAATTGAATGAACTACGAACATTTGTAGGGCATTGCATACCTCTAGGCGTTTAACGTTATATGGAAATTTGTGACATAGATTACAAAAATGGTCCCAGTTTGTAAAAATGCTTTTCGCTAAGAGATTTGAGACCGATTTCAAGTTCTATGATAACTAGGCTGTCAAAGATAAGTGGCCAACTATTCAAAACTACATCAAATAGTGATCGTAGAACAGATTGTTTGTAAGCGTTTCAAAAATGCTAAAATTGTGTATTTTATCTAAATTCGTATAAAAACCCTAATATGTTCTTGATTCAAAGGAAAACCGCTCTTACATGAAGTGTCATACTAATATTATTTAGTTTTGCATTCTTTTTGCTTAACTGATTAACAGAAATTATGATATTTCGTTTAGTATGTGGTGGGTTACGCACTACCAAAGTTACCCGCATTATCAAAGTTACCCCGTTTTACGGTACCGTAATCCGGGGTAACATTGATCATTTTTTGAATGTTTCTTAAACATTTGATTTGAAAATGCATGTGTTGTTAATTTTTTATTTTTAAAACAAGTACTGGCACCAATTGCTCGTGTCTATGTACTGTATTTTGTTTTCTGAAAATTTAAAGCATGTTCAATAAAATGTTTTAAGTGATTTTTTTATTTAGCTGATATGGGGTAACATTGATCACCCATGAAAACATCGTTCGGTAATATTGAAAAGATCATTACTTACTAAAATCATAATTCCTGAAGCCGAATATGAAGGCCAAACTCTTACAAGTCATTTACTTTTTGAGTTATTTTAAAATTCAAAACACCTTGGATTGTGGAATACGCCTAAAGGTAGGCAATTTCCTAAGGAAATTTTGCACGCTCTATAGTAATTTGTGAATTATGCTATTTAGAACATATTTATGAAAGTTCTGATAACGGAATCGTTTTCGGCGATGTCATTTTTTGTAGCGACAGCTTTTCTCTTACTCATATCGTTTTCAGAACTCATGTGAGACATGATTGTTTGATGGTGTTATGTATAATCATAAAAATCATTGTTTCCAAAAGTTGACAAATTTACACATGAACACAACTTAACTTTCGCAAAAATATTATTGTTTATTAGCTCATTAATAGAAGAAAGAGAATGACCATTCATGCATTGAAAATATTTCATCAATAAATGGTGATTTGAGCTTTTTACGAAGAGGGTCATTGCGATCAATTCTATTCCGCTGATCAATGTTACCCCGGATTACGGTAACCCTAAAACAGAAAACCGACTTTCGATCATATGATAAATTACATATCCATTCAAAATTAATCTATCAATAGCAATCGATAGCTAAGATGCCAGTACTTGTTTACAAAAATATAATTCTTTGGATCAGCATGCCTAAATATTCAAGTTTTCTTCGAAAAAACTATCAAATTTACCCGTCGAGTCTAGTACGACACTGAAGACGGCCTTACAGTTGAGGTCGAAATACGCGTATCTGTCAAAGGATACAAACTCCAATGGAATTAAATGGTATAGTACTAAATTCGGTATCTTCATTTACCGTAAAACGGGGTAACTTTGATAGTTTTTTCGAAGAAAACTTGAATATTTTTGCATGCTGTTTCAAAGATTTACAATTTATATTTTTAAAACAAGTACTGGCATCCTAGCTATCGATTACAGTTGATAAATTGGCAAAAGATTTATTTTGATTGTATATATAATTTTTCATATAATCGAAAGTTGGTTTTCTGTTTTGGGGTAACATTGATAATGGAGTATGATTCGAACGAAATTCAATGAATAGCGAACATTTGTAGGGCATTGCATACCTCTAGGCGTTTAACGCTATATGGAAATTTCTAACTTAGATTACAAAAATGGTCCCAGTTTGTGAAAATGCTTTTCTCTAAGAGATTTGAGACCGTATTCAAGTTCTATGATAACTAGGCTATCAAAGATAAGTGGCCAACTATCCAAAACTACATCAAATAGTGATCGTAGAACAGATTGTTTGTAAGCGTTTCGAAAATGTTAAAATTGTGTTAATTTTTTTAATTCGTATAAAAAGCTTAAAATGTTCTTGATTCAAAAGAAAACAGCTCTTACATGAAGTGTCATACTAATATTCTTTAGTTTTGCATTTGTTTTTGCTTAACTGATTTACAGAAATTATGATATTTCGTTTAGTATGCGGTGGGTTACGCACTATCAAAGTTACCCGCATTATCAAAGTTACCCCGTTTTACGGTACTTAAATTTACCCCGTTTTACGGTACCCGTCAATGGCTGAAAATTTATCCATTTCCGCTCGAAGAACTTCTTTACTTTTAGGTAAAAGCGTTTTCTGTCAATTAATGCGTATTTTTTAGCCATTTCAGAGGAGTCGAACGTACTACTAGTACGGTACTACAAAATGGATAAAAATACCTATTTTTGGCAATAAATATTTTGCTGGGCGTTTCAATATAATGTGAAAGGGTATAATGCAGACAATGAAATGTTTCATGCAAAATAGAAATATAGAAATAAAACATTAATTTGTACGGGTTTTATTTAAATTCATGTTTGGTTACAGCATTTAAATACACAAGGTCTGTGGACGAAGTATTTCAGATACATTTAATTCAGACTCGATGTTGCTGATATCGGCCTATAAAGATTCTGAAACTTTTGACACAAGGAGATGCAGTCCTTGTGTACTGTACTGCCGCTGCTTTTGATCTTGAACGCAACTATCCCAAAAAATCTCAAATATTTCTAACAGTTGCAGGACTATACAACCAATGCCTAAAATTACGATTTTCCACAATCCAAAACTTCCCCTGCATGAAAATTGTAACAGTTTTCATCATTACTAATAATGTGGGGTTGCAATGGCTTCACATGGTTTCGCTAGTTGTTCCGCAAGGGAAGTATCGTGTTTCTGAAAATAGAAGAAGAAAAACAAATTACGACCTATTCAAAACAACTTGGTCTTATGAAGGTGACAATTAAATGTCGCGGAATTCCTTGTATAAGATCAAATAGCACATGGAACACCCTTCAACATATGTGACAGCTATGTAAATCATATCGGTATCCATCTAACTAAAAGTGCTCCCATTTGCTCCTCTACTGGTAATGATTCGATACCAACGATTTTATTGTTTCCTCTTGTTTCCAGAACAATAAAAATCTTCGATGAAACTACAACCATCAATTGGACAAAAGAAACCTTTCACTGCATTGATTCATAATGTAATCAGTTTTTTTTTTTTTTGACAGATAAGCATAGCATAGCATAGCATAGACTGACTGTACATGTCAATGGTTGCTACTCCGTGATTGATCGGAACTGGTAAGAATTGCACTACGATCCAAATGTATAAGGGATGGGAGTTTCCGCTTACTCTCGAAGTACAATTTTAGCAGATCTAATATTATTGATCAATAACGGCGCCGGCCAAGTCCTTACAGTCAATTGGGATGGGGAAGGAATGTTAGGGTGTAATTATTGTTGCATTTAGAGACCGAGAATACCTCTGCATCTCCACAATCACCACGGGAAGGGTGTTTATTAGTGATGGAGGAAAAGATCTGGGAGTCATCTTTGGTCGGTGATGCGATCCATGGACAAGGGGGATATATACGACTTATATTTAAAGCTAGTTTTGTATTCTTGTCTCGAGAAGTTTTTAGTAGAAGAATAAAAAAAATACGTCAACATCTATAATATCGAACAATTCAAAATAAGTTTTTATTAATAGCGAAAACTGAGAATTACATGTATATATTTTAAATCATATGAAACAGGAATAATGCCGACACTTGTAGTGACGAACCATACATAGTTTGTTTGAAAATTTAATATGAGTGTAACTGTGCATTTTTATCCCGAGATGGTAGAAGTTTTCAAAAATACGTCAACATTCACAATGTCGAACAATTCAAAAGATATTTTTAATAATGTCAAAAAGAGAAAAATATGTGTATATTGAAATTGTATAAAACAAGCATAATGCCGACACTGATAGTGACGAACCATACAAAGTTTGTTTTAATATTACATAAAAGTTACTCTTTCAAGAAAAAAATTGTTATCATAAGCATGAAACGAACTCAACAGTTGGTAATCCATCCTCGACTGAACACAAATATATCTTCGCACTCATACAGTGCGAACAGAAAAACTTCTCGGCGTCCCGAAAACAAACAGTCTTGCTTGGGCTTTCCCAAATACCTCCCCAGCAAGACGTGCGTAAACAAGGAAAAAAGAAGTTCTCCGGTAACGAAAACACGCGCGAAACCGAGAACAAAATCTCTCCGACGACGCAACAACTAACCATCCTGCTTGGGCTTCACGAAGCACTACCCAGCAAGACGCTTGAAAACAGGGAAAAATCTCCGTCGAAGAAAACACGCGCGAAACCGAAAACAAAACCTCTCCGACGACGCAACAACGAACCATCCTGCTTGGGCTTCACGAAGCACTCAGTTTTTTTTTTTGTTTGACAGATAATAATAAAAAAAAATACCCATCAGCTTTCCATATGATGCTGCTTTTTAAGGAGGATCAGTTTGGAATCAACTTTTAAGATTGCACTAAGACTTCAAAGGCACAAATCTCGCGAAGAAAGCTTTCATCAACTGCGAACTTCTTATTTTGGTTTTGTGCACTAGCATAAAAGGGGTCTCTCAAGGGCTCCGCAGCTTGTAGGTTGAAGCACCCATCTAGCGAATAGGGAGTTGTGGTTTCGATCCCCACCGGAGCACGTGGTTTCTTTTCACAGTTTCAATTTCAATTTGTACCTTTGTGTACAGTGTTTCGTCGTGTACATGTAAACGTCAAAACCTTATAACAGCAAGATTCTTTAGGCGGGAATTGGCAATTCTCGATTACTTTTTCAAATCGACGTAAGTAACTTCCATACGGATTCAAGAAAATTATTTCAAAATGACTCTCTTCTAAAACAGTTTTTAAAAGAATCACGTTTTTAACATGTTTTCGCCAAGTACATTGCTAAAATTTTGCCTACAATATGGTGACAAAATGATAAGCCATTTTATTCACTTGCGACGTTTTTGTACCAGTGTAAAATCGACTCAAGTAGTGTTTTGTTTTGATTCATGGTTAAGTCACTTTGTCTCTCCATACAGTGGAGCGGCAAAAGTAGTGGTTAGGTTGCGAAAGTTGAAAATATTACTTTCGTCGTTTTGTAAATCCGAAAATTAAACGTTCAAAAAGTGAAAAGTTGGTTCGAAGGGAAACGTGTAGAGTTTCGATAAAGTAAGTTTGTATACTTTTTTGACTTGAGTCTGTTTGAATAAGTTTTAGAGAATTAATAAACTGTGAAAGTTCTATTTTACGTGCACAAGTGTAAAACAACACTTGTGAAAAAAGTTATTCAACGATAACCTATAGTCAATGCTTAATAACTTTTTTCATAACCATCGGATTACGACAATTTTGTTTAACGTAAAAATACCTATCGAGATCTGTGTTCAGAATTTTTATAGAGGACAATGGGCGACCTCTGGCGATTTTTCTTTGCAAAAGTATGTTTTCTCATAGTAAATCCCATACAAATTTTAAACGTCTGGCGCTTGAATTTAGTTTCACCGATTGAGCTAAAATTTTACACAGTTGTTATGCGACCCAAATGAAATCTAAATAGTGGACTGGAGCGAGAATCTAAATTTTTTATATAACCGTGTACCAGGCTAGTTGGTCACACAGGATTGATTTTTCGACTCACACTTTTTTTTTCACCCATTAATGAGATTGTTCGGTCTCACCGCAACCATCACCCATTACAAGGAGCAGTAAGATACAGCAGCAGTGCATATTAAATGTCTCTTCTTTTGCCCCAGCTAGCAGCAAGCAGCCCAATTGCTTTGATGCTCTTGCGTTGGGCTGCGTGATGCTAGCTATCGGCGCATCATATCTTTGTAATACAATTCGCACCTCCGTACTACCTCGCATGTATAAAAGAGGCACCGTTTCGTTTGTAATGTTAGTTGTAAGTTGTAATCGTTCCGTACAGTTTCCCCACCAAGCAGGAGCACTGCCTTTCGGTGGTGGTAATAAATCATCGTAATAGAAGAAGTTGTCGTTATTCGTCTGCCCCTCCGGGACCAAAGTAAATCACAACGTAGGGCCTGGTCAACCCTGAAAGAAATAAATTTTACCCATTTTTACACTGTATACGAGTTAGAAGAACTAGTATTTTGAACCATTTCATTATTCCGAAATTCCCCCATTTCATGACAGATATGATAGGGTATTGTTTACCTATTAAAATGTATTCGCAACCACCATGCATGCAAGTTGTTGCTGGGCACTATAAGATCAGGATACCCTTTAAAGTGTAAATAAGTACCCACTTTGAGAGAAACTAGTTTGACTCAAAAAAGTACAGCACTAGAACTTTTTAATGGGTTGACGACTGACATCTGCAAAACATCGCACTGTCATCTGGCAGATGACGGATGCCAAAAATCCAAAAATATCGCACTGACAGCGGTATGAAAGTCAACAACAACAAAAAGCACAAGAAATCGCTGTTTCCGGTTAGAATGTACGATAAAGTGAGGTTCGGACAAGTTGTGTCGTGGGATCTAACATTTTCAACTTAATTATCTAAACCTGGGGCAAATTAGTAGTACTGAATTATCTAGTTTTTCATTATCTTTCTTTCGTTTACAGTCTTGTCATCGTGGGATTGTACCACTACCGACCTCCGTCGGAAAACCCTAACCGAAAAAAAACCCTAAGCCTAAGGGCACATGGAAATCAGCAACGGAGCCGGTTCTCCCATCGTTAACTGAGATGGTTCTACGGATGAACGCCAATTTCTTCGAATGTTCCATTCGGAATGTTCCCCATGGATTTCAATAATCAGCGAATGATCTCTGCGGAATGCTGACCCGAGTTTTACTGCGGCTGCGAACCAGGATTGCACCGAAATGATTGCAAGAATTCATCCGATGATCATCGAGTAGCACCAACGCCGACGTCAGTGGATCCGAAGTAACCAAAAGGAGATCCCGAAAGGTCATTTGATGACAAGACGATTTTCTTAGATAATGAATTATAGGGGCCACAAAATGTTTTGGAAACATTGTTAAAATGACTTGACAGCAGAATGCAGAAATATTCAGATTGTTTGTCTCTTGTCTCTTATATATTAGGGCGATTCAAATTTAAAAATGTTTGAAAATCTAATCTCCCATATGGTACCTATCATCCTTACCAAATAAATTGTGATCTGTGAAATTGTCAGCTTCCTAAGTGGTGATTTAAAGGTGGCCGAAAGACAATGTAGGTTTATATGGAAATTACTATGGAGAAATGTTTCAAACACGCTAGTACTGTAATGTAAGTAGAAATTTATCTTCCCATATTCAAAACTCATTCTTCAAACCTTAATGAAGGATGTTGCCGAAGAAACAAATCCCTTTTGAGCTAATTTTGTTTGGGATTTTTGTTTACTGGGCTTCTTCTTGCCATTAACGTCCCCATTGGGACAGAGCCGGCTACTCAGCGTAGTGTTCTTATGAGCACTTTCACAGTTATTAACTGAGAGCTTTCTTTGCCAAAGTTGCCATTTTCGCATTCGTATATCGTGTGGCAGGTATGATGATACTCTATGCCCAGGGAAGTCAAAGAAATTTCCATTACGAAAAGATCCTGTACCGACCGGGAATCGAACCCAGACACCTTCAGAATTGCTTTGCTTTGCAGCCACGGACTCTAACCACTCGGCTAAGGCTAGCCTTAAATTGGAAATTCGATCATCAAAATCATTGAAACCGAATTTACTTCTTCATTATAACATAATCATTTTTGTTCTATAATGTCTATCGAACAATTGAGTTTTCAGTTTGAACTTCATGCACGCTTCATGGTTTCGTTGCACTAGCAATGCAGAGTCTGCCAGGAAAGTCCAGTGTGGCTGATGAAGGCTTCTAAATACGAATGCAAAAAAAAAAAGAATTCTGCAGATGCATACAGTCTCCACACTTTGCCAGACGATTTATCGCTGCCAGACGGCCCGAGACAAAACCCCTTTGCCATTCGACGGCGATGCTCTCAAAACTCTTATTTCACACAGTTCCTGTGTTGTATCTGCAACTCTTGCCATAGGGTAGATGCACCAGTTTTGGCTGTATCGCCAGTCCATTTTAATAGTTAATTTAACTCATAAAATTGGAGGAATAGTTTCATGATATCTTCAGCAAAGTGTAAGATTTAGGCAAGATGAACAAGTTTGCTGCATACCGTTTTTGTGCAGGATTTCATATTTACAAATTAATCATAAATATGAAATCATCAAACATTTCAGTTTAGTCAAATCGAAGAAATTTTTGAACTCGTAATCGCATAAATCACTCAAAAATTTATGTTGAAATAAACAAAAAAAAGGTATGTCTGACGTGCTGTGAAAATTGTATTCAAATCGGTCTATAAATAACAGATCTAGTCCACCAAAGAGGATGATTTTGTATAGAAAATCTAAGCTGTTGCCAATCTATTGTTTAATACTGTACATAATATTGATTGAAAGATTTCATTTGATGTATTTCCAGTACATATAGGGATTTACATATATCTTTTAAAACATTCTCACTAAGGCTGGCCAAAACCAGTACTTCTACCCTATCGTCTCGTCGTCGTTGTAGTTGGTTCTTCCCTATATGCATGCTTGTTGTCTCGACAATTTCTCTCGCCGTCTGACGGTTCGGCTTTATAAAGTGAAAATGTTTTCATTTTTCCCGTTTTTGCAGGCTACTGGATTTTTTGTGTGTGGTTGGTTGTTGTTTTGTCATTTTTTTTATATTACTGCAGCTAGGGTTCATTCAGTGCAATTGTAAAATTTCACATGTTGAAAAATGAGCTAAAAACTTGAAAAATATATGTAAATACAATGATAAATAAAAATATTAGAGTAAGGTGGGTTAAAAGTTCGACCTTAGTGGTATAATCAAAGTTTCCAGGAAAACAATAGCAGTTAAAACAAAACAAATACCATACAGTGAACCTTCAACATATTGGCTATAATTTTACTGAACAAACTTGTGTCAAAATACAGTTAACTCTCCCTTACTCGATATTCCGTATCTTGATATCGAGTAAGAGAACCATAGTAAAAGTTGGTTTTCAAGACTAACTCGATGGTCCTTTGGATCGCAATTGCACTGGTTTTGTGCTCTATAACTCGATACCTCCCTAACTCGATGGTCCCTTCAATATCGAGTTATGGAGATTTGACTGTATTTACTTATTTTTAGTTATAACAGTTTCAAAATTGATTGTCTTATTCTTCCCCACCGGTGGAGCAAGAGTTCGAATCTAGTGTGGGGCAAAAGTTCGCTGGCTAAAACACAAAATATCGATCCTTTTATGACAGGCATACCTCACACCAGCCGTAAACTTAAGTTTAACGAAAAATACACACTAAATTTTCATCAAAAAATTTCCCAAAACCGAGTTAATTGTAATATACTTAAAAATAGCAGGTTTTCCCAGAACTAAGTGGAAATGTAAAATTTTGGTGACAATTTCCACACGATCAGACAAATTTAACTAAATTTGAAGATAATTGTGGATTTTAGGCAAATTGCAAATTTTTCCGTGATTTTATACATGGGTCGAACTTTTGCCCCGCTGATTCCAGCTTTTGCCCCACTATGGGCCAAAAATTGTTTTCAAGCATTTATGCAAAAACTAATACGCCACAAAGCAACCTTATGATAGGCCTAGAAACGCCCTTACATAAAATATTGAAAAAGATTTTATCTTCAATTGGTTACATTCAAAGAAAGTTTGACCAAAAATTACAATATTCACGTCGAAAAACAGCAAATAGCCATAACTTTTCCAAATCTCAATCGATTTTTATGATATTTGGAGTGAAAGTCTCTTACTTGAATAGCATTCGAACCACCATGACATTTATAAGATTTGTTTTGAATTGAGCTAGACATCTTAAAAAGAAACTCTTAACCCACTCGAACTTTTGCCCCACTTTACTCTATGATAATGAAATCCATCAAAACAATTATCGTAAAGTTTATTCTATGAATTGAAAAAAAAATCTATATCTTCTTTTTCCTGGTGAAATATCCCTACTGGAACAGGGCCTGCTTCTCAGCTTCAATGAGCATTTCCACAGATATTATCTGAGTTTTCAATGCCAATTGACCGTTTTCACAAAAGAATATCGCGTGGCATGTAGAAAATTTACATTTCGAAGAGATCCTCTATTTTAATTTTCATCCTAATTTGGTATTACAAAGTTAAGCTCTTATTAATATTTGGTTCAGACATTTTTCAGATGAGTTGATTTCACCTGCTTAGAAGAGACAAAAAAAGTTTTCAATTTACTTAACCTAAATAAATAATGCATTAATCGTGACAATAGAAGATTGCGACGGTTTTTGCCTAAAATTATTAATTATTTTATTTGACATTTGTTCCAATGTTTCAACTTTGGATATTCTATGTAACTCATCGGTACCAGTGATGCTTTTTGAACTGAACGCGTTCTTATTTTGCACGCATTGAACTCTAGTGCAAGATTCTGCACCTACACATGAACGGCCCGTTCACTTCGAAATGCACAATGAAGTTGAAAACCAAAATAACTACATCAGAACATATTGAATTCATACCATTAAACATATATGGAGCCATAAATGTTTCCTAACATCTTTGCAAAACTTCCGCATTGAAATATGTTCTGATCCGATGATCAACCAATATGACGGCAGTTTTCATTTCGCGTTTAATTTTCAGCTCGCACGGGTTCAAATTTTTGAACTGCTCATTGTTCAAGCCTACTTGATCCTTCGTTCAAAAGTTTGAACTGGAACGCGTTCAAATGCAACACTGATCGGTACTATACCAGGGAGGAAGCATCAGAATCATTTTCTTTATTTTGAATCCTCTGCAGAGTTTTCTTCCTGGTATTACGACAGTTAGCCCATATTGGTTTTATATCTGCAAATAAAATAATATGTTAATCAGTCCGAGAAGTCTCTCTCCTCTGCGCTTACGGCGGCCAGTATTTATAACCCAGAAATCATTTAGGTACTAACAAGTCAATGATACCAAAATCATAAGGTAGAATAAAGAATACCGCTCGAGTTAGGTAGATATAACAATTGGTACAACATACAACATGGCTGACCTGAAAATTTGTTTGAATATCAAAAGCTTGTTCTTAAGACAACGTTTTGATTTTCTATTGATAAAGGGATAGAGACATTTAACATATTTGTTGCATTTGAACCTCAATTTGTTTTTTGAAGGTTCAATTCTTATCTAGCATGAGCCCTAGATACTTAACTTCATCTGACCAATTTATTGGAATCCCTCTCATCGTGACAACATGTCTACTTGAAGGTTTCAAATAAAGAGCTTTTGGTTTATGTGGGAATATTATTAGTTGAGTTTTGGAAGCATTAGGAGAAATCTCACATTTTTGCAAGTATGAAGAAAAACTATACAAACTTTTTTGCAATCGACTACAGATGACACGCAGACTTCGTCCTTTGGCGGAGAGGCCTGTGTCATCCGCAAACAGGGATTTTTGACATCCCTGAGGTAACTCAGGTAAGTCAGATGTGAGAATATTGTAAAATATATGTCCCAAAATGCTGCCTTCAGGAACACCAGATTTTACAGGAACTCTTTCAGACCTGGAGTTCTGATAATTAACCTGAAGTGTACGATTTGACAGTTAACTATGAATTATTTAAACAATGTATGTTGTAAAATTAAAGTTTTTTTACTTTTACGATCAAGCCTTCATGCCAAACACTGCCGTATGCTTTTTTTATGTCTAGAAGCGCAAGCTCAGTAGAATAGCCTTCAGATTTGTTGTGTAACGTTTTACGTTTTTTGTAGTTTAGAAACATTAATAATAAACAAAAACAAATAAAACAAAAAATGATTTTAGTTTTTATAGCGTTGAATAAAAATATTTTGTTTGCGTTCGTAAAATGCAGCGATCCATGTAGCGTAAGCGTATGTGGAATGCGTTTGCCATAACGAATTATGAAAGCTTCGCAAAGCGCCACACATTTTGGCGGACTACAGGCGTAATTCAGATTTGTCGCCATACCTACCAAGCGCCATGCAAAAGCAGTTGGCGCGATTTTCTATAATAGTTGCTTTTTGTGTGAATAGTTGGACGGTTAGAAGAGGCAGTTTCTTGGCGCAAGAATTTCTTCAACTCGTTCATTTCGCTACGAAGTTGGCTGGAGTACAGAAGTGCGCGAATCAAGTATTCTTTTACTCTCAGTTAAGTGAAGTTTAAGTTGAATTGTAGTTTGAAGTGATTTTCTAAATTCAAGGTAAAAGTTAGTGAGTGAGTTTGTGCAAGAAGTTGTGTTAAACGTTTGGTATTTCTTTCATCTTTTAGAGGACCGAGGTCCGTAAATTACTCGCGTTTCTGTTCAAAAGATTTTATTACGTTTCTACACGGAATAAGGTAATTATATTTAATTAATAGCATGAAGACTTAAAACTAATGTGATTTCGCGTTGGACATGCAGCGCTCTGCGCTTTTTCCGTACGGCTGGATTTCTATCCGTTGGTATTCGGCATCCGTCACCGCCGAATCGTGAATTTGGTCCGTTCATCGAGAATTTGGTCATCCGTTCACCGTCCAGACCCGTGTGCAGTGCAAAAGGCCCGCCTTGAAAGGTAGTTAAACGGAGGCGTGAGTGAAGTCGCTAAAGTGCTCTGTAGCGAATTTTCTCCTTCGGACGCCAATTACCGAAGGTAAAGGTCCCATCACGTTACACCTTGTGGACCATTTCGTCGAGAGGTCGGTTCGTCGAAGCGTGACGTCAATTACACGCCGCGAACCTCGATCCTAACCCAAAGATAGGGCTGCATTACTCCCCGCTCGGATTAGCGGACAGGTACGCGAAGCCGGGTCGCTGGGTACGTGCTTCTCTATTGGAAGGAGCGGATCGTCCCGGGTATAAATCGGCACAATCGCTGTCTCACTCTCGAGATCCGAAATCGGAAGCTTCCGTTCCAGCCACCACTCCCTCCGCAACGTTATTCCGGCCATTTTGCACGCGGGTCAATTCTTCGCTGCCCGCCAATTTGCAGCACGGACACGCCGGTGGTCGCCATCTCGCTACCGCCATCGCCGAGTTCGATCGTCGCCATCATCGAGTCTGCGGAGTCAACGTTCCGTTCCTCGTCAACGAGCCTTCATCGAGTCAACGTAAAAGCCTGCGCAGCTACGTGAAGAGCTTATTTTACATGGCCATGTTTGCTCTTTTTCCATTCCGTACGGTTTTCCTTTGTCCAACCCGAATGAATGGTGAATTCGATTCCTAAAATAAAAGTTTTGAAGAAAGATTAGTTACTTTTTCCGTTACGTTTAACTATGCTTAAATAAAACTACTCACTAACTTACATTACGTTTCGTTCCGTTTATTAGCTCTTTTGAGTAAGCATCCACTTCTGAAGTCCCTAAAACTTTAAGGCTGTGGAGGAGTAAAAGTCATTCTTGCGTTTGATTTTCTAGTGTTGTTTACCAAAAACCGTTCAAAACTCTCCCAGAGAGAAAAAGTCTCTAAACGTCGGGCAAATCTGAACACGACTGGTGGTCTCTCATTGAGAGTGGCGCTTAAGCCACCGAGTTTGCTAATAATCTCTAGTAAAGTTTTACGAACGGTTACATTGGCGCCCAACTAAAAAGATTTAAACGTTGCATTTCTTTCAAAAGCTATTTTAATTTGAAAAAAGTGAATTTTGAAGTTTAATTTTAATTTATTCTCTAAGAAATTTTGAAATTGAATTTTATTGTTTTACATTGATTTTTCTACCTATAAGTTTGAAGTGAATTTTGTTTGTAGTTTCTAAGATCTTGAATGTAATTTTTAAACTGAACTGAACTTGTATTTGATTTTAAACTGAATTTTGATTGCCATCCTTATTTTTACTTTGAATTGAATTTTGTTTATAGTTTTAAGGATCTGAATTGAAATTTGTTTTGAATTACTTTCTAGTTTTTAAGTTTTTGAATTGAATTGAACTTTTTAATAGTCCGTAAGTTTTTAATTTGAATTTTTTCTTCTATACTTGAATTAATCTGAATTGAATTTAAACTGAACTGAATTATTTTTCTAGCCTAGCCTATTTTTGATTCTTTTTTCTACA
Source organism: Aedes aegypti (assembly GCF_002204515.2). Classification (NCBI taxonomy): domain Eukaryota; kingdom Metazoa; phylum Arthropoda; class Insecta; order Diptera; family Culicidae; genus Aedes; species Aedes aegypti. The sequence goes on from NC_035107.1 coordinate 133,075,935, forward strand.
TTAGTTGATCCTATTTTTTCTTAGTATCCTACGAATTTTTTGTTGAATTTCCTTCTTTTTTGTTTAATCATCGAATTGAGTATTTTCATTAAACATAATAAGATTTCGCTAATTTTGAACTGAGTTTTTGAAATTGAAAATGGCAGGACCATACATTAGACCAACAGTTGATCGTCTGTTGGAGGAGGAAGTAGATTTTGAGTTGCGTCTCCGCAAACAAACGGTTGATAGAAGAGAGAATTTAGAGGACAAGAAGAGATTATTGAGAAGATTGTTCAAAGAAGATAGGAAGTATAATGTCGTTCATGAAAGCTTAATCAAGTATTCGGAAGAGATTGAAACGATCGCGAAAGTGGTAGAAGAGATAGTAGGGCAATTACGAAAGAAGTTTGATAGAGCTTTAATATCGAGATTGAGGCACTTTTTAATTCGGGTTTCAATTTCGCATGTGGAAAATGAGGAAGAAGCAATCGCAAGGAAAGAAGCATGTGAGCAGATTGAGAAGATTCTCATAGAATTAGGTCAGCACGTTCGAGAAGAAATCGATAAAGAAGATACTGATACAGGAAGGAAAGGTTCTGGTAGTGATTCATGGAGAAATCCAGATCCAAACTCTGCAGTAAAGACTAATAAAGGAGAAGATGAAGATTTCAAGAGTAAAGAACAGTTAGGTGAGGAAAAGGATAAGGATTCGAAATATCGTTTAATCGATCCTAGTGCTCTTTTGAAGACACCACGGAGGTCGATTCGAAGCTCTTTCGAGTCCCTCCATTTTGACAAACTTGAGTTGAAATGTTCAGAATTTAATTGTAAATGCGGTGAGTGTGATGGAAAAGGAGCGCAGAAGAAAGTTTCAACGAATTCTAGGAGATATCATGAAGATTTAGATAAGAATAAAGAAGCTGAATCAGGAGAAAATGATAGTACGAAAGGAAGATTTGTTTTTAGAAAAGAAGTTTTTTGGAATCACTCAACAAAACAAGAAGCGAACTTAGAGAAAGGAAGGAAAAGCGAGATAGGAGATGAGAGCGATTATGAGAAGGAGCGTAATAATTACAGGTTTAGAGATCCTCAGTACACAAATAATAGAGTTGAGAGATCACAGCGTGATAGGACACTAAGCCCGGTGATAAATTTTAGAGAAACACGGTCAAATAGAAGAGGAATGAAATATAGGGAAGATAATAGAGGAATAGGAATTTCGTCTATGCGTAGACGATACTACAGTGAGTCGGAAAGTGATTCTGAGAAGGATCATAGAGGAAGGTTTATTAAGCGGAGTAGTAGTAGAAGCAGGAGACACAGACGTTATTCCTCAGTGTCCAGTAACTCTTCAGTTGGAGCTACTGCTCGCTACAGAAAGTCCAGAGTAGAGAATTGGAATTTAGTATTTTCCGGAGATAATAGATCGATGCAAGTTGAAGATTTTCTTTACAAAATCAAGAAACTTGCAAAACACGAAGGAGTTTCCGAAAAGGAACTTCTACGAAACATACATCATCGTTTAAAGGGAGAAGCATACGATTGGTGGTTTACCCGAGAGGACAGATTTAATAAATGGAGTAAGTTTGAGGACGAAATCCGTTTCCGCTATGGAAATCCAAATCGTGATAGAGGTATCAAGGCTCAAATACGCGAATTGAAGCAACGTAAAAGAGAGACGTTTATTGCATACGTCACGGAAGTTGAAAAATTAAATCAATGCCTTCAACGACCTTTTTCCTCGAGCACTTTATTTGAATTGGTATGGGAACATGCGACCTCACTATAGATCCAAATTGTCAATTATGGACATTGAAGATCTAGAACATCTGATCAAAATCAATCATAAGATAGACGCAAGTGATCCCAACTTTCATAGATATCCGAATAGTCATCGTAGTGAAGTTCTTCACATAGAGGCAAATGAAGATTCTTTAAGCGACTATTCGGAAGACGAGGATCCTGTACAAACTGTACAAAAAGCACAACGAAACTTTCAAAAACCAATCGCAAATAATCGCGAACAGCTTCAGTCTTTCACAGAGCGAAAAGAAGGACACCAGAGGTCTCCACTAACCTGCTGGAACTGTCAGAAAGCTGGCCACGCTTGGAGAAACTGTAGAGAACAGAAAGTTCTGTTCTGTTACGCTTGTGGGAAATTGGGAAGAACCACAAGGAATTGCGAGAATAATCACCCAATTTCTAGAGATCTGATCAAAGACAATACGCGACCAAAAAACTAATTTCGAGATGCTTGTCAGGGAATCCGAACATTTCGCCTTTTACTTCGATTCCCAACCAACAAAATGATCAAAAATTAGGTAATTTCTCACTTTTTGAAATTCGAGTAGACCCAACTTCATATCCTCACATTAGAGTCAACGTTTTAGGTACAGGCATGACAGCTCTTCTGGATTCGGGAGCTGCAATGAGCGTCATGAGTTCTGTCAATATGATTGAAGCTCATGGATTGAAAATTCTGAAATCTAAAATCAAAGTTTGTACCGCTGACGACACAAAACATTCATGTTTGGGTTACGTGAATATCCCGTATACCCTTGGGAATGACACCAAAGTGATTCCGACATTAATAGTCCCGGAGATCCGGAAACCGTTAATCTTAGGAATGGATTTCTGGCGTGCATTCAAGATCCGACCGATGATTATGTCAGAGGACAAAATCCAGGATCTCGAACTCACTTGGACGTCATCGGCAACTGAAAATGAGTTAAATCTTCTAAGATTTGAACCAGAATCTTCCGCTGAAGACGAGAAATTAATAGAATTCTCAGTTCAATTAGTTTAGCCTCTAGAACCTGAAATTTCCTTCAAATCAAAGCCAGAAGAGGACGAATCTTTAGACGTCCCTACTTTAGATTTGCCAGAAGACCCGCTCAAATCGATTGAGACGGTAGAAACTGAGCATAATCTCAATAAAGAAGAAAGACTACAACTTCAAGAAATGTTGAAACATTTTCCATTGACTGGCGCAGGAAATTTGGGCAGAACAACTCTTCTCGAACATGAAATCGAGTTAGTTTCGGAAGGAAAGATGAGAGATCTTCCTATGTATAGATATTCTCCAAAAATTTGGGAGAAGATCGAAGAGGAACTGGAGCGATGGAAGAGTTTAAACGTCATCGAAGAATGTTCTTCAGAGTTTGCAAGTCCTCTCGTTCCTGTGAAAAAGGCGAACGGAAAGATTCGAGTTTGTCTCGATTCGAGACGAATAAACTCCGTTACCAAAAAAGACGCCTATCTGATGCGAAACATGAGTGATATATTTTATCGGCTACAGAAAGCTAAATATTTCAGCATCGTAGATCTCAAGGATGCTTATTTCCAAATTCCTTTAAAAGAATCTTCGCGGAATTTCACAGCTTTTCGGACTCCAAAAGGACTCTTTCGTTTTAAGGTTGTTCCTTTCGGTCTAAAGAACGCACCGTTCACGATGAATAGGTTGATGAACATGGCAATTGGGTTTGTCTACTTGGACGATATTATTATTGCCACGGAGACGATTGAGGATAACTTTCGTTTGTTGAAAGAGGTAGCTCTCAGACTTGAAAAGGCAGGATTGACTATCTCAGTCGAAAAGAGTCGTTTTTGCCGCAAGCAAGTGAAATATTTAGGATATTTATTAACGGAAAACGGTTTGTCAATTGACAGCGCAAAATTAGAGCCAATTTTAAATTATCCGAGGCCAAAAACGATCAGGGACATCAGGAGACTGATGGGCCTCATGGGTTTCTATCAGAAATTCATACCCAGATATAGTCACTTGACAGCGGCTATAACGGATTTATTGAAAAAATCCAAGAAATTCAAGTGGACTGACGAAGCTGAACTTGCGCTAGATGAATTAAAGTCAGTTTTAACGTCGGCACCAGTATTGGCAAACCCAGACTACACAAAACCTTTTATTATAGAGACTGATGCCTCGCAATTAGCTGTAGGAGCGGCTTTGTTGCAGCAATTCAACGATGGGAAACGAATAATTGGTTATTTCAGTAAAAAATTATCCAGCACTCAAAGAAAGTATGCTGCGACAGAAAAAGAGTGCCTGGCAGTACTTTTGGCAATCGAAAACTTCCGCCACTACATCGAAGGAACCACTTTTACTGTTGTAACAGATTGTAAGAGTATAACATGGCTCTTTTCAATTAAAGCCGCAAACGCCAATTCGAGGCTTCTTCGATGGGCACTTAAGTTACAATCGTACGATTTTACTTTGCAATATCGCAAGGGAAAAGACAATGTACTAGCAGACTGCCTATCACGTATAGACAATCTTCAAGTTATTGACGACGAACATCAAAAACTGATCAATAATATAAAGAAACAACCGCAAGACTACAAAAATTTTAAGGTAATAGGTGATAAAATTTATAAATTAGTTGATGATACTACAAAATTCACAGATAAGCGGTTCGAGTGGAGATATTATCCGACTTCAGCAGAAAGAGAATTGAGTCTGTCTATCAATATTGCTCATCTTGGCTATGAAAAGACTCTCAATGCACTGAAGCAGAAGTATTTCTGGCCAAAAATGGCTTCAGATGTAAAGAAATTTTGTAAAGAATGTGTTTCATGCAAAACTTCAAAGGGGATCAATGTGAATCCAACTCCGCCTATGGGCTCACAAAAGAAATGTTGCGACTATCCCTGGCAATTTCTCACGCTTGACTACGTTGGCCCTTTTCCTCCCTCGGGCAAAGGAAGGAGTACTTGCCTATTAGTAGTCACAGATGTGTTCTCTAAATTTACAATGGTTCAACCATTCAAACAAGCCACTGCATCGTTGCTTATTCAATATTTGGAACAGGCTATATTCCTTTTGTTTGGGGTGCCAGAAATAATTTTAACTGATAATGGTTCCCAGTTTACATCCAAGGAGTTTGCCACATTACTCAAACGGCATGGGGTGAAACACTGATTAACACCTTCGTACCACCCTCAGGTAAACAATACTGAGAGAGTAAACAAAGTAGTAACGACAGCCATAAGAGCGACACTGAAGGGAAACCACAAACAATGGACTGAGTACTTACAGGAAATTGCATGTGCAATACGCAATTCAGTCCACGATTCCACGAAATTCACACCATACTTTCTTACGTTTGGTCGTAATATGATTTCCAATGGAAAAGAGTACGATTCCAATGGAAAAGAGTACGATTCCAATGGAAAAGAGTACGAAGTGCATCATCTAATACTACCTTAAGTGAAGAAGAAAGAGAAGAATTGTATAAAAATGTAAGGAAAAACTTAGCAGAAGCCTACCAAAAACAAGCTAAATACTATAATTTGCGATCCAATAAGAAAGCACCGCAATATCAGGTAGGAGAGAGGGTTTTGAAAAAGAATACGACTCAATCGGACAAATCTAGGGATTTTTGTGCTTAATTAGCACCTAAATACATCGAAGCTTACGTCATAAGAACATGAGGAGACAGTTACGAACAGGTAGACGAGAATAACAACAATTTAGGAATATTTCACGCTAATTTTTTAAAGAAATTTTAGAGAAAAGGAGTTCAAGCTATGACATGAGATAGGAAATCGAAATGTACAAGGAAAACAAAAAATACGTCGGGAAAATCCACCGCAAATGATGGTAAAAATATGGTATTTTCTTAGCTAGCGTTAGGGAAATACGAACAAATCGCAAGCCTAGCCCTAAAATTTACTTAAAATCTAGATTAATTACTTAAAATTATTAATTACACTACAATCTCACCATAAATTACTGTAAATATCCTTTTCCGTTGAATCCCACAGTGCTCGTGCAAATTTTTCATTTCTGCCGTTGAGATTTGTAGCTGGGCCGTCAAATTCGATGTTTATGGTCCTGTAATTAGAATATTTATGTTAACTTGCTACAAAAACAAGTGTTCAATTTGTTTACTTACCTTAAAAATTAATTTGAGTTGTTCAGTCGTCGTTTTCTTTATTTTTAAGTTCTTTTCCGTATCCTTGCTTCAAATAACATCTCATTATGTTCCGTCTAGTTGTTTTCCAATGAGAATATATACCGAGGTGAGGAAGACGACATTTAGTGTGCGTGACATCCGTGTACGGTGCAAAATGCTTCACAACTACAAGCGAGCGAGCTCCCATAAGAGGCCGTGTAAATTAGTGACGTAGTTATTTTTGTTTACGTTTTTTTCTCTTTACTAATACGTAGCCATTGCTTCTTCTTCCACACCTTAGTATATATTCTCATTGGTTGTTTTCCTTCATCAAATCCCGTAATTTTCATAGCCAGTAGTTCAGAAGAGAAGTCCAATATCCAGTGAAGTCAATCCAATCCAATACGAATCCATCATCCAATAGTCGAGTCCAATTTACATGCAATAGTTCAGTCCAATTAGAATCCAGAGCTTGAAGTCCAGTAAAATCCAATTCAGCAAAAACCTCCATCTTGCAGTTATTCGTTCTGTTCGTTCCGTTCCCGTTGAGTTGCCTGTAAATAAAAAAATAGAAAAGACATTAATGGCGCTATCAACTTACCCAATTAAACACTAAAATATGTTTACTCCCCCGGTTTATCCGATGGTATTTGATTGCCGTTCCACCGTTTAACTAAAGGATTATGTTTCTTTTGTTTTCACTTTGCTGCATATTTTCCATTTTGTTGCGTCCATTCTGACCGACGGTTTGACGTTTGTCGGAATGGCATAGTCTTTTTCACATCCAGAGCGACCGCGCGGATGACAGTGACAGTTCGCTAAGCTGTCAAAGTAGTTCATGCGATGTTATAGGTCTGTTCGATATTCTCATTTGCGGTTTTGGTTAGAATTCTATGTTTTTCGTCAAGTTTCAAATTGATGGGTAGAATTCGTATTGTGGTCCTGTAAGGATTACGTTTGAGCAATTTTAAATGCAGATTGTGTCAAAATGAGTTTTGATGTTGCTTTTAATTGCAGTTCGTTGAGTGATCAAGTTATTGACGGTAAAGTTTCCGTTGTTTGATCATGGTTTACGTTACGTTCGGTTCAGTTGAGTTCAGCTAGAGAGATTATTGAATAGAATTTGTACGTTGATGAATGAATGACCTTAGTGTATGTTACTTTTTTCAGTTCAGTTAAGTTTTTTGTAAGTTATGAAAATTTGATCAAGTTATTGATCAAATTTTCATAAAAATGGATGGGGTGATGTAACGTTTTACGTTTTTTGTAGTTTAGAAACATTAATAATAAACAAAAACAAATAAAACAAAAAATGATTTTAGTTTTTATAGCGTTGAATAAAAATATTTTGTTTGCGTTCGTAAAATGCAGCGATCCATGTAGCGTAAGCGTATGTGGAATGCGTTTGCCATAACGAATTATGAAAGCTTCGCAAAGCGCCACACATTTTGGCGGACTACAGGCGTAATTCAGATTTGTCGCCATACCTACCAAGCGCCATGCAAAAGCAGTTGGCGCGATTTTCTATAATAGTTGCTTTTTGTGTGAATAGTTGGACGGTTAGAAGAGGCAGTTTCTTGGCGCAAGAATTTCTTCAACTCGTTCATTTCGCTACGAAGTTGGCTGGAGTACAGAAGTGCGCGAATCAAGTATTCTTTTACTCTCAGTTAAGTGAAGTTTAAGTTGAATTGTAGTTTGAAGTGATTTTCTAAATTCAAGGTAAAAGTTAGTGAGTGAGTTTGTGCAAGAAGTTGTGTTAAACGTTTGGTATTTCTTTCATCTTTTAGAGGACCGAGGTCCGTAAATTACTCGCGTTTCTGTTCAAAAGATTTTATTACGTTTCTACACGGAATAAGGTAATTATATTTAATTAATAGCATGAAGACTTAAAACTAATGTGATTTCGCGTTGGACATGCAGCGCTCTGCGCTTTTTCCGTACGGCTGGATTTCTATCCGTTGGTATTCGGCATCCGTCACCGCCGAATCGTGAATTTGGTCCGTTCATCGAGAATTTGGTCATCCGTTCACCGTCCAGACCCGTGTGCAGTGCAAAAGGCCCGCCTTGAAAGGTAGTTAAACGGAGGCGTGAGTGAAGTCGCTAAAGTGCTCTGTAGCGAATTTTCTCCTTCGGACGCCAATTACCGAAGGTAAAGGTCCCATCACGTTACACCTTGTGGACCATTTCGTCGAGAGGTCGGTTCGTCGAAGCGTGACGTCAATTACACGCCGCGAACCTCGATCCTAACCCAAAGATAGGGCTGCATTACTCCCCGCTCGGATTAGCGGACAGGTACGCGAAGCCGGGTCGCTGGGTACGTGCTTCTCTATTGGAAGGAGCGGATCGTCCCGGGTATAAATCGGCGCAATCGCCGTCTCACTCTCGAGATCCGAAATCGGAAGCTTCCGTTCCAGCCACCACTCCCTCCGCAACGTTATTCCGGCCATATTGCACGCGGGTCAATTCTTCGCTGCCCGCCAATTTGCAGCACGGACACGCCGGTGGTCGCCATCTCGCTACCGCCATCGCCGAGTTCGATCGTCGCCATCATCGAGTCTGCGGAGTCAACGTTCCGTTCCCCGTCAACGAGCCTTCATCGAGTCAACGTAAAAGCCTGCGCAGCTACGTGAAGAGCTTATTTTACATGGCCATGTTTGCTCTTTTTCCATTCCGTACGGTTTTCCTTTGTCCAACCCGAATGAATGGTGAATTCGATTCCTAAAATAAAAGTTTTGAAGAAAGATTAGTTACTTTTTCTGTTACGTTTAACTATGCTTAAATAAAACTACTCGCTAACTTTCATTACGTTTCGTTCCGCTTATTAGCTCTTTTGAGTAAGCATCCACTTCTGAAGTCCCTAAAACTTTAAGGCTGTGGAGGAGTAAAAGTCATTCTTGCGTTTGATTTTCTAGTGTTGTTTACCAAGAACCGTTAAAAACTCTCCCAGAGAGAAAAAGTCTCTAAACGTCGGGCAAATCTGAACACGACTGGTGGTCTCTCATTGAGAGTGGCGCTTAAGCCACCGAGTTTGCTAATAATCTCTAGTAAAGTTTCACGAACGGTTACAGTTGGAACGGATCAAATTTGATGAATAAAAGTTGATGAGTTGTCGAATGTCAATGGCGGAATCCGAACTGTTCGTTGGAAAAAAATGTATTTTCGTTGATGTGGACCAGCATTCTGTTCAAAATGACCTTTTTCAAAAAATTTCCTGATGGAAAAAAGCGAACTGATTGGACGATAGCTAGAAACTTCTGCAGGGTTTTTATCTGTTTTTTCATTTGTCACAAAAATATGCCAATTGTTTCTTGATGAGGATGTAGAAAATTCCATAATCGCCAGGGGCTTTCTTATTTCTAAAATTTTTAATAATAATTCTCATATCTTCCAAATCAGTCTCCCAAAAATTGCCGAAAACGTTCTCTTGATTGAGAATACATTTGAAATCCTGAGTAACTTGATTTTAAATTGGACTAGTGAGCCCCAAATTGAAATTGTGCGTGCTTTCAAACCACATTTCAAAACTTGAGCTTATTCACAAATTGTTAATAACAATTTGGTTTCCTCTTTCATCCATAAAAGTTTGACCATTGATTATTTAATTATGTATTTAAATACAAAAAATCTGGGAATAAATATTTAATATGCATCATTCTTTCAAGCCTCCAGCAACAACCCTAAGTCGAGGAAACATTTGAAAAGGACTACAAAAGTGAAACGTGTCTGCCGATGATACTCCTGTATAGTCTATCAAGCTCCAAGCCAACCAGCCGCACGCTAGATTTCTTTTTATCGTTTCACAGTGGTGCAATCTTTGCTATTTTTACTACGGCGCGCGCCTGGAATTGCATACATCTGATGGATTTTCCATTCAGATTGTATAATGCAGAAGAAAAAAAACAACCACAGTTTAAAGTAATGACGGGCGATTGCATTCAAAGTGGTACTGTGGCGTGGTCTGCTTGGCATTTAGCCGGGACTGGAAGTGCATCGAACTTCGTTTGGAATGCCAAAAATCTACTCAATTCTGCTCAAAGTGATTGATGACGTGATGAGTTCGCCAGAGCATCACATGGAATGGTTAGAATGCGAAACGAAATGGGGAATTTATTTCTGCCGAAATGCGATTCTATTTCAATACGTTTAGCGATATTCCAAACAAAAACCCACTTACTTGAATAATCTCTCAGAGGTAGCAAAAAAGAAGAAATGCTGCCATAACATGTCTGGCTTTTATCGAGCTAAATTATGAATGGATCCAGATGCACAATTTATTTTTCTTTGATATTTTGTTTTCACTTGAGAAAAAAAAAAGTGTCTCTGTTGTCACTTGGCTTTTTCCGGCCGTAAATAGCCGAAATGTCCCGATCTTAATATTGTTATTAATGACATGCATGAGTATCAACGAGTGGCCGTTTGCACAACACCATATGAAAGTAACTCATAGTCAACGTTAGCAAGAAAGAATAACGAGCCATAGAACATACAAACTTCGTCATACATCTAAAATCATGCAAAATAAAATCGTAGTTTTTTGTGTAGCTTATATATTTAATTACTTGCCCTTAGTAAACAAGTAGTGTTGAGGTAAGGGGACGTCCATTTATTACGTAAGACAATTTTGGCGGTTACGAACGTCAAACGTCAAAATTTAACTATATTTGAGTTGACTCAAAGTTGATTTAGTTGAGTATACAATATTTGGCAATGTTTACACACCAGTTTGCTCTGCTTAATTAACATATCCAAAAAGATTCGTAGCTGCTCTATCGACATAAAAAATAATAATTGGAAAAATCAAAACAAAGTGCGCATTGGCAAACCTAGACTTGACACGTAGTCTGCTGCATGAGAACCGGTTATTATATCACAAACACTAATTCTCTCAAGTTAGAAGTGAGTAGATTTGTGTGCATGACTTGAAGTCAAAAGATGTAAACGTTTTCGGATATTGATAATAATTAATATTATAATTGAAATAAGTACAAGCTGAAAGTAGAAACAATGAAGTGTGTCAATTTAATTTGACGGTAAACTTAGTGTTGGATTTAATAGTTTTTTTTTCGAAATGGGAAAGTCATCTCAACATAAATACACTCTTCTCCGTGTAGTCTTGTGTTTAGATTTATCACCAACTTTGTAAAAACTTCTCCGCTGACTGAGATTTTTATTAAAAGTTTATTTTGAATACAATACTTTTCACTTTTTCAGCTATAAACACACTACTAACTGCATTTGACGTTTCATGACTGTGGAATCTGGGCTGCATATGACGTTGATATTTTTCCTCTTTACAAGACTCTTTCAGATGTACAGTAGGGCATACAAATAGTAGGCGTACAAAGAAGTGGACGGATTTAGATTTTTTTCTTAGATGTACGGATTTCAATCCCACACGATATGTCACCCTCCATCTTTATATTTTTTAAATGTCCCACAACTTTATTTGTTGGATGACATCAACAGACAAAACAGGTCCCAATGATGTATAACTTATTCTAGTTTAACAAATATAAAGCAGTTACTAACGAAACACAATCCACGATCGTTACAACAAAATACAATAAAATTATTTATCAATGAAAGAAACACGTTTTTAAACTTTCTCCGGATCGTTTGCCGGGAAAGGTGAAAGTCGAAAACTGAAGCGACCCTGTTGACACTCGTTTCATGCATATGGTGTCCGGCCATTTGGCCGAATGCCGTTCGGCCGAATTACGAAAAAAAATAAAAAAAAATCAAATTTTTTCAACGCTGATTTGTAGAATTCATAAGTGTGGCCCAATAATTCATCTGCTAGTTAATTTTTCGATCTTTATTTTGTAGCGGGACGTCATGACGGCGGAACGTCCAAGAGAATAATAAAAACTATTAGTTCATTCAGAACGAAGTTGTGAAGTCAAGACACTGAGCTCATGGTTGGTTCGTCTCTGGGCTACCAACGGTGTGCTAGGGTTTGAAATGTTTTTGATAATTTCATAAGAAATTTTTCCTTCATTTAAACAAGGGCAATTCTTTCAACTTGTACTGGTTTCATTATTATTGGCAAGAATTTAGTTCATATATTAATTGGGAATTTTACCTTCTTTAAATTTATTTATTTATTTATTTATTTCGTCAATCAATAGTAGACTACACATTTGCTTAATTCTATGTTGTATTATATCTTAAGGAATTAAAATATTGTCTTAGCTTTGTTCGCGACATGGTCAGATCAATTTCTGTGCAATGCTGATTATAAAGAGACATCATTCGATTCATTGGGCCGAATTTTGCATAGTTAGTTCGATGATTATTTGATGCAAACAAATTCCGATTTCTTAACTGTCTAGCGGGCGTGTAGAAATTCAAACATGATAAAAGATTGGTGGAATCAATACGCTGCGATACAATATCATTGATAAATGAAATCATGGCTATTTCGCGACGCTCATTTAAGGTTTGAATATCGATGAGCATGCATCGAGCCTCGTATGATGGCAGAGGAAACGTTGTCCAGCCTAATTTGCGTAAGGCGTATGAAAGAAATTGCTTCTGTACTGATTCGATTCTATCACCATGTATTTTGATATGCGGAGACCACACAATACTACAATATTCTAGAACTGATCTTACATAAGCAATGTACAAGGTTTTAATCGTATATGGATCCCGAAAATTGTAGCTAAAACGCTTAATAAAGCTCAACATATTGATTGCTTTATGGATAATCGTATTATAATGATCAGTAAAGGTAAGTTTAGAATCTAATATGACACCTAAATCTCTAATCTTATCGCACTTTTGAACAATTTGATTTCCTAAAGAGACAGTAATCTGTGGTGAATTCCGTTTTCTGCTATATGTGATTAAATTACATTTTTTGACGTTTAATTGAAGTAAGCTTTTGCTACACCATTTATCAAATATACTTATTTCATTCAGATAAATGTCGCAATCTTTGTTGCTATTGATTTCCATATAAAGTTTCATATCGTCGGCATAAATCAGAATTTTAAGATGTTTAAGCACATATGAAATATCGTTAACAAATAATATAAATAACAATGGACCTAAATGCGAACCTTGGGGAACTCCTGATGTAACGTGAACAGGTTTAGACATTTTTCCCTGAAATCTAACTATTTGTTGGCGATCTGTTAAATAAGATTCAATCCAGTTGAGGAGTCTCATCGCAATTCCAATTTTATTGAGCTTGAAAATCAACATAGGAATGTCTAGTCTGTCAAATGCCTTACTAAAATCGGTGTAAAGTGCTTCGACGTTCCTTATAGTTATACTAATATAACAATTATTTGCAGTGGCTTTCTAGTATCTATTTTATCCAAAATGGTGCTTGTCTTGAATCCTGATGCAAAATTGTACAGGCTCTAAAAATATCTTCAGAAACTAAAACGGGCTCAACAGGCTCTTCAATAATTTCGTCTCAGATTCCCCGAAGAAAAGCTTAAGGTAAAGTATCATAGTTATTTTATTTAGAATACTTTCAGAGTATCTTACAGAGATTTCTCCAGAAGTGCTTCTAGAGATTCATGTACCAATTCTCCCAGCAATTCTTCCATATGTTGTTTAAAGCATGCTTAGAAGAATTTCCTCAAAGTTTTCCAGGAAATCCTTGAAAACTAAAAAGCTACTACTTCCTGTAATTTCCTCAGGTTTTTTTTATGAAAATATCCTAGAATTTCTACCAGATATTTGGCAGTTCGTTATTACTCTAGAAATTGTATCCTAAGATTTCTACAGAATTTCTGCCGAGAAAATCCACAGAGATTAATTCCAAAGAGTTTGGAAAAATAGCTTAAGAGTGTTAAAAAAACACAACAAGAATTCCTCTGCATGTTCATGTGTATTTCTTCAACAATTTATCTACGTTTCCTCCCGGAAATCTAAAATTTCTTGAGGGGTTTTTCAAACAAATCTCTAGAAAATTTTCCAGAATTTTTTTTTTTTCATTTTCTAATTTCATTGCAATCTTCAAAAGTTTATTTAAGTTTTCACATCAGTTCATACTACATTTTTCCAGCAATTCCTCCGATCATTGCTACACAACTTTCTATAGAGATTCTGTCAAAAGATCAGAGAACCCTGCGGAATACTATCCCCATATTTGATTGATTTTTTCTACTATCTTAGCAAATTATCTAAGAAATCTTCTTAAACTTCCCCAAGAGTACAGCAGTTATTTCAAAGATCCCTGTTCATTGAGGGTGACTTAAAACTTACACAAGTTTTATCGGTCAAGGTTACTTTAGGATTTTCTTTAGAAATACATCCCAGATTAATATTTCAGAAAATTTTCCTTGACGTTTCCCTGGAGACAATTCTGGAAGAATTCCTGTAAAAACTTTCATGACTTACTTGACAAAATCTCAAAGATTTACTGGAGTAATTTCAGTAGAAATCTTAGAAAGAGTCTCTGGAGCAATTGCTGAAGTTATATTTAGAGAAGTCCCTGGTTGAAATATTATATAAATCCTAAAAAAAAAACAGTTTTAAAGGAAATCCTTCAAAATGTCTGTAAAAGATATTGATTGATCTTTAGAAGATGCTTTGACCAGGAATTTCGGAGGATGTCCCAGAGAAATCGATGAATAAATCACTGGATAAAATCTTTGAGAAATTAGACCTTCTTGAACAATTTTTACAGAATTTTTGGAGGCTTTCAGATGATTTTTGAAACAATCTTTGGAGAAATTCATTTCTGTGTTTCACCTTAAGAAAATCTTGGTTAAATTCTTGAGGTATCCTAAACAAAATTCTCTAGGAAAATTTGTTGAGTTATTACTTGAGAAAAAATCGCTAAATGAATCACCAAGTGATATCTGAACATTTTGGCAAATACCTGAAAAAATTCTGATGTTATTCACGGAGCAAATAAAAACACATACAGTAGTACTTGTCACGAGGATTTCTCTAAAAAAGTCTAAGATCTCAGAGAAATGTCTGCACTGATACTATGAAGAAAAAAAAAATCTCATATCCTGACTCCTATTAGGTTTCGTTTTGCTTTGTCAGTTTGGTCTTTGTCAGTCGTCCTTTGCGTTCAAATATTTTTCATATAATAAGCGATAAGCTATAGTAACCGTTTTGCCCCGATTTCTTGAAGATACTAGACTTTTATGATGTTTTGTGTAAAACTGTTTTATTGTGGATAAAGCTTCCCATGAATTTCATCATTCCTAATCCGATCAACAATATTTTACAGAGAACGTGATAATAAGATGGAAATTTAAGGAATATGGGGCATATAAGAAGAGAAATTTTTGTTGTTAATTTTTTCAACGTGTTTTATTATTAAAATTATTGGCGTAGGAGGATTCGGAGTCTTCTAAGCTGAAACACCGGTGATAGGGGTGGTTCAATGCGCTAAAAGCTATGCAAAATTTATTAGAAAATTATGTAAACCATTGAAAGTTGCTAGACTTACAAATTAGGTCCGCGCTCCTGTTTAGATCCACCAACAGTTTTGAAATTACAGCTCAAGATCGTTTTACTAGAATTATTCCAAGGTTAACCTCTCTTATCCTTATGTATACAAGTATCACTTACTTCTAAACAAATCCTCAAATTCCAATATGCTGAATCATGTAGCCCTTGGCAGTACCGGCAAGAATGCGACCTATTTAAACAATTCGTTTCTTCAGTTCATCTTCGGAGTTATGTTTATGTAATTCATCGTTTACTTACAATGAAGATTTTTGCGAAAATTTCACTAATTCGGGTAATTTATAATCTTTTAGGCTTAATCCTCAATTCTTCTCTAATGACTCTTAATCTGTATCTGGCTAGTATTTTGTATTCTCCTCACTCGATCGATTAGATCTTTACTTACACTTCGAAGTGTCACCCAGAGATGTCATGCCAGCTGAAATATGCTGAATCGATGCGTTATCGCTTTCCCGAGGGGTACTCAGAGCGACGGCCGTATTCACCGTAACAAAAATAAATTCTAAAATAGTCAGATAATCATGAATATAGCTTGCTGAAACAAGTTGTAGTAAAATTTGCTCAAAATGAATGGTTATTGATTACATTTTATGCAAAATATTGTGAATAATTAATCTTCTTATATCACAAATTCCGAATATTTTCAAACGAAATGTGATAGTTTGGGTACACGATATTGATTTAAATGATAAATTGTCGTTAGCCTCATTGATAGGAGGTAGTGAAAGCATATGGTTTTTTGGCTGTATTTGTCCCAATTCTCCTAAACACGTGTTTTTTCATAATTTATTGAACAGAAATCTCTTATTACTATGAACTTTATTTTTTTCTGTAGATGATTTACTTACTTTTGCTGGCGCTACGTCCTTCAAGACATGACCTGCGCCACAATGTTACGCCAACTAACTCGGTCCATGGCTGCTAACCTCCAATTCCTCGATCGCCCCACACTTCCAAGATCCTGCTCCACTTGGTCAAACCACCTAGCTCGTTGCGCTCCCCTTCGTCTTGTACCGGCCGGATTTGAGTTGAACACCATTTTTGCGGGATTGTTGTCCGGCATTCTCACAACGTGTCCCGCCCATCGTACCCTTCCAGCTTTGGCGACTTTCGTGATACTGGGTTCACCGTAGAGTTGCGCAAGCTCGTGGTTCATTCTTCTCCTCCATACGCCGTTCTCACATACTCCGCCGAAGATCGTCCTAAGCACACGTCGTTCAAAAACTCCTAGCGCTTGCAGGTCCTCTTCAAGCATTGTCCACGTCTCATGCCCGTAGAGGACTACCGGTCTTATTAGCGTCTTGTACATGGTACACTTAGTACGGAAGTGAAGTTTACCAGACCGCAAGGTCTTGTGGAGTCCATAGTAAGCACGACTTCCGGCGATGATACGTCTTCGAATTTCTCTGCTGCAGTTGTTATCCGACGTTATCAATGATCCGAGATAGACGAATTCGTCCACCACCTCGAACTCATCCCCGTCGATCGTCACGCGTCTGCCTATGCGAGCTCTATCGCGCTCGGTTCCTCCAGCCAGCAGATATTTCGTCTTCGACGTATTTACCTTCAATCCAACCCTATCTGCTTCACGTTTCAGCCTGGTATACTGTTCAGCAACCACCTGGAACGTTCTTCCGACAATGTCCACGTCGTCAGCGAAACAAATGAACTGGCTGGATTTATTGAAGATCGTGCCCCGCATGTTGAAGCCCGCCCGTTTCATAACACCTTCTAGCGCAATATTGAACAGGAGGCAGGAAAGACCATCGCCTTGTCGAAGTCCTTTGCGTGTTTCAAACGGGTCCGATAAAGCACCCGATATCTTCACACAGCACTGTACACTATCCATCGTAGCTTTGATCAGTCTAGTCAGTTTCCCGGGAAAACCGTTCTCGTCCATAATCTTCCATAGCTCTTCGCGGTCGATGGTATCATAGGCCGCTTTGAAATCGATGAATAGGTGATGCGTAGGGACTTGATATTCGCGACACTTTTGAAGGATCTGCCGCAACATGAAGATTTGGTCTGTCGTCGATCGCCCGTCCACAAATCCGGCTTGATAACTTCCAACAAATCTGCTTGCCAGTGGCGATAGACGGCGGAAGATGATCTGGGAAAGCACTTTATAGGCTGCATTAAGAATGGTGATCGCTCGATAGTTCTCACATTCTAACTTGTCACCCTTTTTGTATATTGGGTATATTATTCCCTCCTTCCACTCCTCCGGTAGCTGTTCTGTATCCCAGATCCTGGCTATCAATCGGTGCAGACAAGTGGCCAACCTGTCCGGGCCCATTTTAATAAGTTCCGCTCCAATACCATCCTTTCCAGCTGCTTTGTTGTTCTTGAGCTGTTTGATAGCATCCTTAACTTCACCTATTGTGGGAGTTGGCACGTCTCCCTCATCCGCCGTACTGATGAAGCCATTCCTCCTGCTGTCTTGATCTTCCTCCTCTGCGCCGTTTAGGTGTTCATCGTAGTGCTGCTTCCACCTTTCAATCACCTCACGTTCGTCCGTCAAGATACCACCATCCTTATCCCGGCACATTTCGGCTCGCGGCACAAAGCCTTTGCGGGATGCATTTAGTTTCTTGTAGAACTTACGTGTTTCTTGAGAACGATACAACTGCTCCATCTCTTCGCACTCCAACTCTTCCAGGCGGCGCTTTTTATCCCGGAATAGATGGGTTTGCTGTCTTCGCTTCTGTTTGTATCGTTCCACGTTTTGACGGGTGCCTTGCTGCAGCATCATCGCCCGCGCTGCATTCTTCTCGTCCAAAACCGTCTGACACTCCTCGTCGAACCAACCGTTCCGTCGATTTGCTTCCACGAACCCAATGGCACCTTCCGCTGCGTTGTTTATGGCTGCTTTGAGACTACTCCAGCAGTCCTCAAGAGGGGCTTCGGTGAGCTCTCCCTCTTCCGGCAACGCTGCCTCAAGGCTTTGCGCGTATTCAGTTGCGACTTCGGGTTGCTTGAGTCGCTCCAGATTGTACCGGGGCGGGCGTCGGTACCGAATGTTGTTCACAACGGAAAGTCGTTGGCGCACTTTAACCGTCACAAGGTAGTGGTCCGAATCGATGTTTACGCCGCGATAGGTTCTGACGTCGATAATGTCCGAGAAGTGCCTTCCATCAATCAAAACGTGGTCGATTTGCGATTCAGTCTGTTGGGGTGATCTCCAGGTGTACCGATACGGGAGGCTGTGCTGGAAGTAGGTACTACGTATGGCCATGTTTTTGGAGGCGGCGAAATCAATCAGTCTAAGGCCGTTTTCGTTCGTAAGCTGGTGAGCGCTGAACTTCCCTATAATCGGTCTAAATTCCTCCTCCTGGCCAACCTGAGCGTTGAGATCTCCGATAACGATTTTGACATCATGGCTTGGGCAGCCGTCGTATTCACGTTCCAGCTGCGCGTAGAAAGCGTCCTTATCGTCATCGTCACTTGCTAGGTGAGGGCTGTGCACGTTGATTATGCTGATATTGAAGAAACGGCCTTTGATCCTCAACTTGCACATTCTGTTGTCGATTGGCCACCACCCAATCACGCGCCTCTGCATTTCGCCCATCACGATAAAAGCTGTGCCCAGCTCATGTCTATTGCCGCAGCTCTGGTAGATGGTATAACCATCCCTATACGTATGTACCGTCGACCCTTTCCAGCAAACCTCCTGCAGCGCTACGATGTCGAACTTGCGGACCCTCAATAATTCGGA
The DNA here is from genome assembly GCF_002204515.2 of Aedes aegypti. NCBI lineage: Eukaryota > Metazoa > Arthropoda > Insecta > Diptera > Culicidae > Aedes > Aedes aegypti. Next base: position 133,094,991 of record NC_035107.1, read on the forward strand.
AAGAATGCGGGTACTTCCCAAGAAATTGAGAGACTTACAGTTCCATGATCCGAGTTTCCAATCGTTAGTCCGTTTTCGATGCCTGGGTCTATGCCGATTGTTCCGGTCCGAATTTACATTGTATGCTTCCTGTACTGATGATTTTTACGGCTGGCTTGTAAGGCCTGCACCAACCCCCTGTCTCGCCGGAGGATCATCGTGCACAGCACTGTTTAGAGTCCCACGCTGGCACTAGGACGATGATCAGCCGCTCCTAACATGGAGAACAGACGCTGTTTTGAGCCGCCCCTAACATGGAGAACAGACGCTCTGATAAGCTACACCCTCAGAAGAGAGGGGCCCCCCTTCCCTGTCAGCATACGACCAAGGTTCCACCAGGGTTGGTTACCCGATCTTCCCTACGGTTACTCGTATCCCAGGCGGCACCACGGGGAGGTAGATGATACAATATTTAAATCATGAAACATAGGAGATTATGGGAATCTTCTACAAATAAATCAACAAAATTATAATAAACCTTGAACTGGAGTTAAATTGCATTTCACACGGAAGTATTCGTGAACAATTTTGTTTTTCTACGGATATTTGTTATTACAATATTACAATTGCCATTATATGCTACATAAAAGTTAACAAATAAAGTGGGCTTGTTATCTGATGACTGAGCGTGTTATCTTTTTGTTATTCAAGTTTGTTCGGGCTATTTTATGAATTCAACTTGTATATTGATGATTATAAATTGACTGAAACATGTTTATGTTATGCATTTTAGAATGCTCTTGAACATACTTGAAATTCAGACAATCAGATGTAACCTTAATAAATATTTACAATATTATCATAGTTTGATTCACCAAGAAGAACATAAGTGTCAACAAACAACCGAACTGTTTTAAGCAAAGGTGAAGGGCGGATGTCAAATGTGAGGTACTTGCGGATCTCGAATAATTCCGTGTAAAATGCAATTTAACTCTCATAAAATTACTATAGTAATTTGTGTAACTAACTTGACTCTGAGTAATTATCTTCAAAAAGAAAAAAAGTAGATGGGTTTTTAATTGATTCATTTTTTTTAATTTATGCGTAAAAGATCCCTATAATCGTCTATGTTTCATGATTTAAATATTGTATCATCAACCGACAATAAGAACAATTTAGTTCATACTAAAAACAATTTCTTTTCAATAAATTATGAAACAAATAGTTTTTATGGGAATTGGGACAAATATAAAAAAATTGAAAAAAAAAATCAAAAAATCTTCTTCAAATATATGCCATTGTACATTTGGCCCCAGATTCCCTAAATTTTCAACTTTTTAACACGTTCTTTGTAAAACATTGTTGAATGAATAAAGTATGATGAAATTCATGGGAAATATTCTCAACAATAAAACACAAAACAACATGAATATCTAGTCTTTCCAAGGAATCGGGGAAAAACGGGCACTCTAGCTTATTCCAGAGCTGTCCCACGCACCTGAATCATCACTCGATTCCTGAGAATATTTCCTATTCAATTAGGTATAAAACTTATTTTTAATCTTTCTATTGTGAAAGTTATCAATATTCCACGTCCACGCTTGGGTTCGGATTTCCACAATGTGCACTGTCTGTATTGTATAATTTAACTTGATTTAGAGGTGGTCAGATGACGATTAAATTATAAGTTAATGATTTCATATTCTAGGCGAAGATTCAACGAAGTCACACCTCAAATTTTCAAGAGCACAAATACACTGTATCCACTATTATGAATCATGTAAGGCTCGCGTCGACATTGAAAAATCAAAGAAAAATATATAATCAGTATATTTGAGTGCAATCAAAATGATAAGGTTATATTAGGTATATGCTTCAAGCCACAACATTTCCCGTTAAAAACCATGATAAGATCTCACTACTTGCATCCGATACCGATTCTGACCCCCAATACCATATACAGTGGAGGGTCTGTGTCAGATTCGGTATTGGGTGCCTCAAAGGAGCGGTCATATAGAATACTAATATTAAACAAATAGATTTCACAGAGGGTCTCGTGTTCATATCTTAAATACATCATCAAGGCAAAAAAAGTTCTGTAAATTGTGAAATATTACAAATATATTTCTATGTACTTATTTGGGGAGATTGGTTGGAGTTGGTATGAAAAAGCAATCAATTTTATTATCAGATTATACTTCTATTTGTTTTTCAAGAACGTGCATTTGAACTTGTGGATTGTGTCTTGTGAATCATATAATTTAAACATTACTGAAACTTTAATGTATGCGATGAATGTTTTTATTGAAATTCTGCAATTCATGTATCATGTAACACACAATAATAGTTCAATCAGGAAAAAATGAAAAATATCAGATCAACCTCCGAAAAGAATAATTCAGCCTTTGAACTTTGCTGTTACCGTAACTATAGTTTCGGAATTGGCACAGAAACAAGTTCATTCTGTCAACCGATTTTAATTTTCAGCAATGGTTTAGTTTTATTCTTATCGGTTGGTCCCAGCTCGCATCCACGTTTTCCACGCTTAAGCTGTTTCTTAGTTTTTGCTGTTTTAGCATTTTCTTTCACCGCTTTCTTTATTTAATTCTGTTCAGCCTTCTACCTCTTTTTCTCGATATTGTCCAGTGTTTGTTCTTCCTTTTGCTTTTCTTTTTGTTGTTTTTCCATTTTTCGTTTTTTAATTTGTGCCTTCTTTTCAAGTTCTTCTTGTCTTTTTTCCGAATCTTTCTTGTTATACCATTGCAGCCATCTGCCACTTGTGGCGACGGATGGTACATGTTCTTGCTTGCGTCTTTTGCTTCTGTTGATTTTATCGTCAACTCTTGGCCACACCAAAACGCCTTCGAACGGATCTACAACACAAGATACCACTGGGATGGCATCTTCCCCACTTGAACCAGAGCATCCTTCAAAGTCTCTAGCATTCATCAGATTGTTTTTCAGTGCATCAATATTAGCTGATACGTTTCCAACATCTTCAGTGACGATTCCACCGCTTACTGGACTTACTGCAAGCATATCAGTCTTAGGAAAATCCCACACTGTCAGCTTGCATAGTACCATGTGTGGGTGTTTCAGGTGCGACGACTGCAAATGATGAATTCACCCAATAAGTTATATAAGTCAGTTATTCTTAATGATACTTACGCGAAACATTTTCAATGATTTGGATCGACTCAATAATACATTCACCACTTTAATCTAAAACAAGATCTATCGTTAGAGTTTGAAATGGATCATGTGGCTCCGTATGCATGAGGCCCTCCGATTTGTCATTTATGTTCTTCCAAAAGTTAAACAGTGCCAGTTCCTCTAATGGCCCGTACCAAAAATCCTTGTCTATGTTCGACGAAAACCTGATGAGTTGATCTGCCATGAGTCCAAGTTCAACGTGTTCTAACTGCTTCAGATAGACATTTTCCATTTGGACGCAGGTCATTGGAGACTCGGGGATTTGGATCGCAGGTTGAGTATCATTAGTTGTTAGTTCACTGAAGTTGATCTCAGTTGCTTTTCTGCTCCAGCACGCACTGGACGTAAAACCAGATCGCTTGCGGAGTGTGGTTTTCCAATGGTGTGATTATCACCTTTTGTTCGGCAGTGCTTTGTTCACAATTGCTTGTTGCGATGGATATAGTGAACACTATTCAATTTCAATTCCCTGTTGGATCTCCTCCACCTTCATGGGCTTAAATTGAAGAGTTCTTGAAGCGATTGAACTCGGATCTAATGCAGGTGGAAGCTGCATATAAAATGCCACAGAAAAAATCACTCTGTGTCAAATTCAAGTCGTTGGAAGCCATGGAGCAAACTTTACAGCAGAACCACGAATTGTTAAAATTCCGATATGCGAATGGAGTAACGGTCGATGTCCACATGTGCACTGCAGGAAAGAATAATGCCTACGTGCGAGTCTTCGATCTTCCTCCGGAGATTCCAGACAATGCTCTGTCTAGGATTTTTAGTGCGTACGGAAAGTGGGAAGTATCGTTTGAGAAAAATTTCCTGCTGGAATGGGTCTTGACCACTTACACAATGGTGTTCGAGGTGTGTATGTGGATATCGCACATGAGATTCCACCGTCACTGGAAATCTGTAACTGGAGAGCCAGGATTTTTTACGAGGGACTGAAAAACCGATGTTTTTCGTGCAATCAGGAAGGGCATCGACGAGACTCCTGCCCACAACAGAACACTCGGAAACTCAAGGAGAAGAAGAAAAAAAGTCATCGCTTCTTACGCGGACATGGTGGAAACCAGAGGGACAGTAATAAATGAAGAAGCTTTTTTTTATCGAGGAAATTTCGGAAGACCAAGAAGTAGAAGACATAATCGTTTTGGAAGAGGAACACGTTGTCACGGAAGAGCATAGCATGGAGCAGCAGAGTAAGGGAAACGAAGATTCGGAATGACTTAGAGAAAAACAGGAGCTAGAAAGAGCACATAGGCGTTACATGACCAACTACGCGATTAAGGATGGCGCGAGCGAACGACGAGCTCAATTCGCCTCAACGGGATCAACAGAGATTTTACGTCCCAAAAAGAATGCGCGCAAAAGCTAAAATGTTATTTTTCTTCTGACTTTGTCTTCATTCTCATAAAAATAGCGATTCGGCCTCGTGAAGCCTTCGGGCGCATTGGCCTGTCAAATAAACGATTGAAAAAAAAAGTTGATCTCGTTAACGTTCCAAGGAGAAATGCCGCAAATTTTGAAGGATTTCTTGAGACAATCCTTAGAATTAGTGAAGTTGTCGTTAGTGGTTATGATGAGTTTCCCGAAATTCACTTTTGTGACCCTTGCGTTGCTGCTACTTAGAACATGATTTCTGAGGACCTTGAACCAAATTTTTTGAGTGGATCAAAAAAAAAAAGCCTGTCCAAGGGTTGCAAAATCCGTGTTGAATTCGGATACAAAGAGATGAGAATAATGCGATGCTTTACGCAAAACTCAGCTAACTCGATGCTGACATGGCTTTTGTAACCATCTACGAATACTACACACTTAGATTAATCTGCCGAGACTCGGCTTTTTGAAACCGAGATCCGCACAGCCGAGCGCTCGGCAGTGATCTCGGTTTAATCGTTTTAACTGATTTACTCGGTTTGTATAAGAGCGTTCAGCTACTGTGTTAAACTGAGAATCTCGGCATTACAAAAACTGAAATCTCAGCAAAAATGAAAAACAATCATTATTGAGGCACTTTTAGGCGCAGTTGGTATTTTTCATTACTAGCAACAATGCAGTTGTCCATAAGTCACGCGATCTCATCTATTAATATCTAGAATCCCCCTCTCCATTGTAGGCTGGTACATAAATTATGCAACGCTAAATTTCAACTTTTGTGTGAGGCTTGTCACGCTTGGAAAGACCCTTAGAACATGACAAAATTAGTGTATGACCCCTTTTGTCTATTCTCAAATTTGTAGATTGTGGTCTCCGCCCAAAGGTGACCCCACCTCTACCCTCTAGAACTGGTTTTTGGACGATCCCTATTAACGCAATTCTTTAGTATAATAATAAATACACGTTTCAGATTCAATTTTGCTCTTAGTCTCATTTATTTGATCAAACTTGTCTTGGCATCGAATTCATTCAAACCAACTGGTTCAAAAACTTATTTCCAGTTGTGCTTAGGGCTTCGATTTTGAAGCAGGATGCATAGAAAAACGAATAAAACAGCTTGTCAGAAGGGCAACATTTCACATCAAAAACAACAAATGCTTGGCAGAGCAGGATAAAAGCGCCGAGCAAATCCTTTCCAACGGGAATCGATACGTCTTTCCATACAACGTAGCAGTCACCAACCTCAAACAGTTTTTCGGCAATAATGATAAGTGGGACATCAGGCGCTGGAAGCTCCACCTCAAGCTGTAAAGTAAAAGCGAAAAATGCAATTTATAATATATAGATTTGATTGAAAGCAGTAATCAATAGCGTTTGTTTAAAAAAATTTCTTCCAAATTGTACTCAAACAGTTTAAAGACAACTTACATCGATCCATTCGATTACACCTTGCAACGGGTTGAGCTTTCGAGCTTCTTCGTCTTTCGGTCCTTTTTCACGTGGTCGTTTTGCACCTCTGGTCGGATTCTTATCGCGAACGACAGACAAAGCTTTGATAATATCGTTCTTGATGTATCGGTGCACATCACGGTACATGCCCAGTATTTTAGGTTGAAGATTATTCCACGTGTATTCGAAGGGAGCAGCAGCTGGTTTCATCAATTCGAAATCCAGAGAAATCTAATATTTAAAAAATACTGATTACGACTTGAAAAAAAATCCATGAAATTATGTACTCACCAATTCGCCACCAAACGCTGACGCTACAGGGAAGTCCATCATAAATTGCAAAAAAGTTTCCTCAGACCGCCTTTCGTTACGATATTTCAAAGTTTGTTTCCACAGATCCTTAATTCTTGGTTTAGTTTGTTCTGAAGGCACAGCAAACTGCAGTTCGTGAACCTGTGAATATAGAATGAGTTTTACTTTTCAATCATAACAAATATGCTATAAACATAAAAATATATTACCAAATCGTCAATATTCATTCCGCCCTGATCAATTTCTGACACATTAGAAGTTGATGTAGATGGATTGTCGGCGTGTTGTCTATGAATAACACGGCTCTCAGATTTCTTAGCAAGCAATTCCATCCGGTAGTGAATTTTGCCTGCATGTCGTCCTTCGCCACGACCATTTTTGTGGAACCACAAGGCCTATGAAATGAACCATGAAACTTAATATATGAGCAGAATAAAATAAGCTAATGTAAAGCATGCAAATATAGTAAACTCAAAAATTTATGTTTTTATTTATCCGTGCATCCCGTTACCCTCGTGTATTGGTTGCAAAGTACTTGAATACACAGGTACTGGATTCCCAAAAATCCACGTTAGTAATAAAGTATTTTTATTTCCATTCTGTCCTATATTTCAGCTAAATTTGCTCAGTTCAACATTAACAATAATTAAATTTGCATATGCAACTGGTTTGAAGCAAAAAACAGCTCACTTTAAATTTATTTCGTAATTATTCTTATCAAGTTTTATGGTTGACGTCGAAGAAAATAATGTAATCATACTATAACTATGTTAAACTACATGTTTAAAGTCCAAATTCATTGAAAATTAATTTAAAAAATGTTACTCCCATGCAATTTAAAGCAAACTTCATTACTGTTTTCCATTTGTGAGCATCCGGTGTTACCTGCGTATTAAGGTACTTTGCATTAGTGCGTACTGCAGAAGATCTGTCATAATAAATTAGCATTGTAGTGAAAGCAGAGAAATAAAATCTCGCAGTTACTCAAATAAATGGATAAATTGTTGTGAAATTGTGAATAATTGAACAACATCTTAAAAAAAATACAGTTGTGATTCTGTGAAAAATGTAGTGCAGTTATCTTACTTTAAGTGCTGTTATCTTGCAGTTATTTGGACCACTCGATGATTATCTACAGCGCTCAGGTATACACTACCGGTCAAAAGTATGAAATCGCTTCAACGAGCATTGCGAAACCCATGTTCGATATTGCAACACCCCAAAATGTTAAGGAACACCGGAGCTTGTAAGTTAGTTACAGTTACAGTTCTCATTTAATAAACAAAACTTTAAGGGGGAGTTGCAATATTTAAAGCTAGTGTTGCAATACTCGGTCAAGCGATTCCATACTATTGGCGGGTAGTGTGTGAAGGCTAAGGAAAAAAAAAAACTTACGTGAGGAATATCAGTCACCGTTGATCCTAGGATAGGGTAAGTATTCACCAAAGAACAAGCGAGCATTTCTTTGTAGAATGTAGATGCACGTCTGGAACGAAACATTATGAATAACAAGATTCATTTGATTTTTTTAAAAGGTACTTACACGCCGTAATTTGATGCCAGGAAATCACATAGAATGCAATTGATAGTCTTGATAATTTTCTCAGTAGGCTTGATCCCCTCAGCCAAATACTCCTGAATTTTTCGTCCATCTTCAGTTTGTGAAAAAAGTAGAGCAACGTTTATTTCCTAAAAAAAAAGATAAATGTTAGTAATAGTGCCTACTATACGCTTCAAATTACAATGCAATACCTTCTCGAGTTTGATTGGTTCGGATGAACGGTTCGAGCACGTTGAAACGTTATGTTCTTCGGCATCCTTCGCGTCATCAATCGGTTCGACTTCCAGATCATTCGTCAGTAGTTTTTGGTATTTCTGAATGGTTTTCACCATTTTGGTAGTAAGTTGAAGCCTTTTGAAATCGTCATTATCGAGCAACAAAAATGTTTCTTCGTCCGTTATTTCTTCTTTGACTGAAATTGTAATAAGTTATTAGAAAGTATATGACTAAAAGTTAATGTATGCTATTGTTACTTCAAATCAATAATCCTGGCAATAATTTCTTCTGGACACATACTTTATGTTGCTACCATAGGGTGACCAGAAGGAGAAGGTGGTGTGTAAATGAATGTGATTTATTGACAATAGCTGGTGGTTTCCTCCTACGGAGACTTCATATGCTTCCAAATATGTATCATAGGCAACAGTATCGCATAACTTCATTGAAAAATGCACATGGCTTTCAATCACAATAATCTCGTCAATGATGCCATATGAAGGATAATATTCATTATTGCTGTTTTTTATGCAAACCAGTAAATTCGAACGAAATTCGATTCCGTTGATGGTAACCTTCCTAGGCACAAACACATGTGCAACAGCCTCATCTAGCATCGATGCACTGCGACAATTCACTCGTTGAACAATTTTACCGCCATTAAAGGTAATTTTATCTGAGAATGGGTTATCGAGAAGATCCACCACCATTTTAAAACATTGACGTTTGGCAAGGCTCTTGCAAATATTTTTGAAGTTCCTGCATGTTGCCGACTGGTTCTTATTAGGTTTGTTCTTCTGCTCAAACACCAAACAGTTGTACTGTTTCATATTACCACTTTTCTTGATGCATTCCACATAATGGTCGAGGTGATGGTTTTTGTTGATCCGTCGTTTGAATTTATCGTAAAAAAGTTCTTCATACAGCCTTATGTGTTCTTCTAGTGAGGCCAGCATGTGGTCTGATACAACAGTTGACATTAATATTCGGGTAATATTGATCAAATGACCAATCATACGCATATATTCACAATCAGACGGAACTTTGTGGCCAAACAAAAAAGGAAATGACCTAAGTAACAAAAGATTTTGTGATGCAGTTTGCTTCAGTCTGTGTGATGCGGGCTTAGATAGCATTTCATCTGTAAAGTTGGGTGAAGGTCTATTCTTTTTGTCATTATATCCAAACGTAAATGAATGAATGCGTTGATTTATAAAGTTTGCGTTCATGCCTAGGCCTTTGTTTTTATAATAATGATTCAGCACCAATTGTATTGTGGTAGGAACCAATCCTTCAGCAATGTCGTGCATAGTATCGAGCGCAAAATTTTGAGTAATATGAAAATTACTTAGTTCATTCAACACACAACCACCCTGCTTCAATCCACATTCCGATGGGGTTATTTCACCTGATTCAACTTTGCTCAAGTTGAGCTCATACCATTCCTTCGTTCGCAGGGGAAACCTTTTAAATGGGTCCTGATGAAAAGCAGGTCGGGGTATGGTACAAATCCGACAAAAGTAGTTGGCCATGGGTCCTAATAATCCAAAGACTTCATGCAATGCCAAAGTGTCACCGCAGAATATGGTGACTACAGCTCGAATTACAAACTTTTCTGTTCCATAGAAAACTGTTACTCCATCCTCCAGCATTTTCAGGTCCCGAATAAGAGGTTTCAGGATTTTATTATAGCCATGTTTCTTGGCATCTATTGAGGTACAATATATGAGCGGAAATATTGCTTTTGGGGAACTGTTCCATTTGCTTGGGAAATTTTCGATTTTGAAATCGAATACGGATACTTTATTTATTCCGGCTCTTGAACTAAGGGCATTTCCCAGTTCCACATCGTCTTGGTACAAATTCAGACGCACAACGTCGGGGTATCTTCTGAAATACTCACTATTTTTGTATGTTTCTCCGGACCGAAAGCTAGAGTATTCTTTAACTGTTGAGTTTTCCGGTAAGTCATCTTTCATGAGTTCTCTATTTTGAGGATTTCTGAAAATTAGTTTCAACGTTTCTATGATCGGTATGTACATGAAGGTTTCATTGACTTTCACCTTCCTAGGGATACCGTCAACGTGTCTAATATCATCACGCGTTTGAAGCATTTTTTCTGCCGGGGCTGGGATACTGGTTGCTAATTTACTCAAAAATTTAGTCTGTTTCGAGAGTGTCGAAACTTCTGAAAACAAATCCGGTAAGTGAAACTGATTTAGGAAAGAAATTGTGTCAGCGGCATAAAAATCAGTACCATGATTTTTCAAAAATTGTTTTGTATTTTCTTCAAAATACTCTCCGATCATTTGAACCAAAGTTTCGCACATTCTTATCATGTCCGTTATTTTTGACTGCGGCAGGGAAACATCCGCTGTCAACCTACAAATCCCAAGAGCAATACATCTCTTAATTTGATCCAAGGAAACAGTCTCTTCAGAATAATCTGGTGTTTGTACTTCATATTCCGGAGCAGAGTTATCTCTAACAAATTGTTGTTTCTGTTGAGCTGGTTCTTCAATCTCCCCAAGTAAATTACTCGCCTCCGGTACTTCAGGAGATGGCGGACAAGGATGCATTTGGATTATATGACGTTTTAAGGACTTGAAATGATTATACCTCGCCCGACATTTTGATATGGTGCAATCGTAGAATACAGCATCCGGGTCAAAGTGCCTGTTCCGGATGTGGTTATTTACGTGCCTTTGAAATTCTGTCAAGTACCCCACAATCACTTCGTGACAGAAAAAGCACGTAATGCCCGACATTAAACACTAAAAAACAACAATAAAAATTACATTGGCGTACTTACTAAAGATCTCGTACAATCTTACGTCCTCCCGCTTTACGGTTTCCAGGATTTGGTCCATTTTTTCTCACTTTTTCACTACAGGTTTTCAATTTCTGCTCACGTAAACACGACCGACTTTTCCTTACGTAAACACGACCGGAATCAAGATGGCGAATGGTCAAACAAAATGCTGAGAATCTCGGCAAATGGGTGGGAAACCGATATGTCAGCATTCATGACAACTGACGTCGGTGAAAACATTTTTAACGTTGGTGCTCGGCACACAGTGTTGCCGAGATACGGGTTGAAATTAGATTTAACCGAAATTTCAGTTTCAGGTGTTGCTGAAACTCGGTTATAATTATTTTTCAGCTGAGTTTTCAGCAAAATGTGTAGAAGCCGAGTAAGTTCAGCATTTTCAAATGCCGAGCTCGCGAATAATTTTTAAGTGTGTATGACCGGGAATTCGGTTCCTCTGTAAACCAGCCACTTGTACAAGTCGTTGACAAGATTTTCATAAAACGTATTTGTGGTATATTATCAGCAATCTCCTTGCTCACTCTTTTCCCCGGATAAAGTATCATTGGCGGAGTTAGGTCACCATCTGCAGTACTACCGAAAAGCACAGTAAAGGACTCTTTACCCGAATTGTTAATTATGGAATACGCATTATTTGCATCTTGTCCACAAAGTGCTTTATAATCGTTCGGGACTAATTGAAAGCCGGATTCATCGAGATTAAAGATTCTCTGGGTTTCGTTGAAAATAGTTAGGTCGATGTTCTCTTCCGCTAGCGTTGCTTCAACTTCAGAGAACCAATTTCGAAGTTGGTGTTCCGTTACCTTGCCACCAGCACTCGATAGCTTGGTAACATACTTTGACTGTATGTTCTTATGCCTGTCCAAGAATCGTTTGCACCAGTTCTTACCTGTAATGAATAATTTAGAAAAAATAAGGTAATGCAATAAGTAAAGACAGCTGCCTTATTACTTGGGAATGACTGTGGAATTGGACGAGTTTTCTTTTTGGCGAAGTCATCAACCGTGTTCGCCAAAACTGTTGCACTAACGGGATAGCCGGCTTTAGCCATGTGAAGTATCCAGTTAGCAATACTTTCCTCTTCCTCTGGTTTTAGGATAGTATTCGGTCCTGTTCTTTTCACATCTTTATGTTTGACCCGGCGCAGTAGAGTTGAATTTGGCTCATTGTAAGTTTTAGCTGCACTCCGAACATTTTTTGTCTTGGTTGCCAAAACAACAGCACGCTCTAAAGCTTCCGGATCGTACTGTTTTCGGACAGGCTTCTTTCTAGCACCTTTTGGTTTCATCCTGTAAATATTGTCAATGAAAACATCGATCAGTTATTGTTTTCTGATCATAGATATTCTTGATTCATAAATTGTGACGCAGGAACTTTTTACCCATATTTTATGGAACATACATTTTACTTGTAAAATCAAGTTTTTACGTTTTCCAACTGCGTTCCTTTTCCATAAACTGTAAACATACCTGTTAAAGTGAACTCCAACTATTTTTTCCTTAGTAACAGCTTCAGAACAATCGCTTTGACGTGTTTTTAACTTAGCGATCTCGAAATCGCGTCTTACGCGGGCAGCAAATAAAACAGCAACATCAACAACAGAACAAAGGCACTGACTAATTTTGTTTACAACGGACACAAAAAAGCGTACACCGCAAATAATTGTTATGTGATCTCCGAAAGAATAGTTATGCTCTATGGAAAAAAATATTTTTTTTGCATACAGTTACAATTTTATGTAATAATTTGTAGTTCAAAGCCCATTGATTCATAAATTGTGGGTGATTCAACTGCGTGGGATGACTGTATAGAGAACCAGCTGTTCACTCTGAAAATTTTGGTCGCCACCAGCGAGTGACCAGTCGATCAAGTTTTCAGCTTCAACGTCTATCTGTTTTTCTTGATTTGTGCTCCTAAAAGTAAAAGGTGTGGCTTCATTGCATTTTCACCTTGAAAAACCCGAAGTCAAAATAGTTTATGTTAATAAAAAAAATCCTTGCAAAAATACACAAAGTGGACCCAAAAGCACCTACCTAAACGAGAAGGCATTCATTTTTTTTATGCAGAACGGTAATTTTTTATACATTTTTATTGTACGGAAATGGAAATCGATTTCCTATCCCTTTTCGTGTTCAATTCATTGATTCATAGCCATTGGAGGATATGTGCGCGAGTATGAGTGGAAAATATTGCCTCCGATGGTGGTGCACTCCCTCGGTTCGGTGAGACAATTTGTGCCGGAGGGAGTTTATGCGAAGGATGTGACAATCGAGACAATGGAAATTGGATAGGTTAATGTAGATCCGGGCCACATAAATAGTGCAGCAAAGCCATCTGGGGTTTCGGTGGTTTCAAATAAATGTGATAGCGATGATAAGTGAAAAGCCTGCGAATGGATTGGTATTAACGAGAGTTGATCGGGACTGAGATTGATGGCTGACAAATCGTTTCCATTAGGTACTATAATGAAAATATATCCTACATTACTTTTCAAGCAGTAATATGAATATTTTCGATATGACAATAGTTTGTGGCATTTAGCAGTCGATGACATAGCTTTCAAGTAGAGTCGATCTGTATTTCTCTATGGAACAAACAAACAAAATATGATTGTCATACGTTTAAATGCCACATTCGTGAGTTGCTACAAGCATTCAATTTGAATAAGTTTGGTGAACATGACTCATCACATTGCATGGAGATACCTTATACCTTAACAAGACGGACGTTGCATGTTTCATTTCATAACGAATAAACGGAAGGAAGCACAACTTCCCTTTTTTCATTTCTTTGTTTATATCAGAAATGGTGCAAATTACTAATACTAAAATGAACAGGGAAACCATTCGGGTGCACAACCTTACCATGTGACTACTTCTAGCAGAGAGCCGGCAAAGGGGAAAGTCATCGCCGAAAAAAGGCAAAAAATACGCCAGAAGCATGTTGCGTGCCGTCGTCGGATTGCTTTAAAAATAAATTTGCAAGATTTATTTCTCATTTAAAAATAGATTATACAAGCGAACCGCCAAGAGAAGGAAAGGCTGTTGCGCTCGTCGTCAGTCCGAAAGACTATCCTACTGCAAACAACTGCCACCACTGCATCACCATAGACGACCACGTTCTGGTGTTCCCAACGACAGCGCAGGAAGATAGCTGGAAAGTGTTTTTAATTTTATAGACCGATGGCAATGTTGTTCAACTGCTTTCGTCTAGACTGCCGACGACGACGTCGTTGGTGGTTGATGGGAATTTACATGCTGCAGATTTAGTAGGAATCGCTGACGGGCAGAATGATTGGCGTATATGTACATTAGTGGAAAAATCTGGTTGGTTTTTTTCGGATCTAGTATCAGCTGATTCGGTGGCATCATATGATAGGGTGGGGCTTATTTCTAAAAATCTTCCGTAGTCAGGATTTACAAAGTGGAAAATGATCATCCGTCCCAAAATAACATCCTGTGAAAAAATGAGAATTTTTGGTGAAGGTTTAGAGGTGGCGCAAAGGGAGTAAGTGCAGTTTTCCCATTTTAGTGAACTCTGAAAAATTTTGGTATGCTTTTAAGCTAATTTTGGTGATTTGAGGACCCTTAAGAGCAAAAAATCACCTCAAAAATGCAATATCTCGACTCCTTTAGATGATATTTGACGAAATATATTTATACATGCGATATTTGGCTCTTGAATAGGTTACGCTGACTGATTACTATAAACCTGAATAAGCATATGAATAGCTGGGGAGGATTCCTATGCTATTAGAATGGAACAAAGAGCAACTAAGAATGAGAGAAAGAACACAGAAGAATGTAAGGTGGGGTGGGTTAAACAGGTGGGAGGGTAAAACTAGTGATGTCTTGAGTGTAACTGAGGAATCTTGAAAAATCTCGTTTTCACGCAATGGAGAAAAGTTCCAGTAGAAAACGATGATTATATTGACTTTATTTAAATATTACCTACTTCAGAAATATTTCGAGCCATTTTTCTTCAAGTAGGAAAAGAGCACCATTTTTTGACCCATCTCTAGTTTTCGACCCATGCATACGATTTTAGATTATTCTGGAAAAAATGCAGTAACGGCTAAAATGTTCTCAAATCCATGCGAAGTTTCATCATTATTCTCCTAGTAGATATAGATAAATGCATGTCCACTTTACTGGCTTAGTTCAATAATCGTTCGGTTGTTTTTTTTCCTGAATTTTGATAGCTATTTATCGAAAGAGACCTTTGCAAAATATACATCCTGGAAATTCAGCCTCACGCAGTATTTATTAAATTTCTTCATGTAGCTCTGTCGTAATTTTTAAACATATTCAGAACTGTGAAGACTTAATTTTGCTTTTATTAGAGAGATTTTCAAATTGAAGTGCTTTTTCTCTTGTACCCTATAGAAGCTTGTGCACTTATTTGAATTTTGACTACCGGATTTTTTCCTTCTGCTGTTTTTTATATACATCGATTTCAAATACACATGTAGAACGATCTATTTAATGTCAATTGCATTTTCGCTTGTCCGAAGTTATGTTGAAGGTGTTGTGGTGAAAGTGAAGTATTGGAAGTCCAAACGCAATTAATTACTGAAATAACATCATAATCCAGAAATTCCTGTGGAAATTTAAAGTGGAAGTGTTATTGCTAGAAAGCAGGAATCGTTTATGGATTTACCTAATAAGGATATATCGAGCGGGTTTAAAATCCGAACACCTAAGAAATAAATCTAAACTCTTCCACTTCATATAAAACTTCTTCTATTTGTATGAAGTGTACGGCCTGTATGGATTTAGGCCCCCTACTGTTCATTCTTTCAGATTATAAAAGCAATTGCTGTAGTTATATCAAACGGGCATTCTAAAATACAAAATTACTGTTAAACTCGCATATAATCAATCACATCTCATACATCCAACCGACATGTTTTCATGGTTCCGTAGTTCATTCTAATATAATATCATCAGTATAACCCACCCCACCTTACATTCTTCTGTGTTTTTTGTTCTTTCTCTCATTCTTCTTTGCTCTTTGTTACATTCTACTAGCATAGGAATCATCCCCAGCTATTCATATGGTTATTCGGGTTCATAGTAATCAATCAGCGTAACCTACTCAAGGGCCAAAAAACGCATGCATAAAATATATTTCGTCAAATATCATCTAAAGGAGTGGAGATATCGCAATTTTGAGGTGGTTTTTTGCCCTTAAGGGTCCTAAAATCTCCAAAACAAGCTTAAAAGCATACCAAAATTTTTCAGAGTTCACTAAAATGGGAAAACAGCACTTACGCCCTTTGCGCCACCTCTAAACCTTCACCAAAAATTCTCATTTTTTCACAGTATGTTATTTTGGAACCGATGATTGTTTTCCACTTTGTAAATCCTGACTACGGAAGATTTTTGGAAATAAGCCCCACCCTAATCATATGCCCAATAGATGCCCCTGCAAGAAACGGCACAGACTGGAGTGTGCCAATTACAGAGGGATTACCCTGCTGAATTCGGCGTACAAAATACTGTCACGCATCATGTTCAACAGACTGAGACCGCTCTAAGAGTCCTTCGTCGGCGAATACCAGGCTGGGCCGCTCGACAGCGGACCAGATGTTTACCTAGCGAATGATCTTAGATAAATTTCGGTAGTATAACTCGCGGAATCATAATCTTTTTATTGATTTCAAGGCAACATTCTTCTTCTTTATGGCGTTACGTCCCCACTGGGACAGAGCCTGCTTCTCAGATTAGTGTTCTTATGAGCACTTCCACAGTTATTAACTGAGAGCTTTCTTTGCCGATTGACCATTTTTGCATGTGTATATCGTGTGGCAGGTACGAAGATACTCTATGCCCTGGGAATCGAGAAAATTTCCTTTACGAAAAGATCCTCGACCAGCGGGATTCGAACCCACGACCCTCAGCATGGTCTTGCTGAATAGCTGCGCGTTTACCGCTACGGCTATCTGGGCCCCATCAAGGCAACATACGATTCTGTAAAAATAAATGAGCTGTGGTAATAACTAATAAGGCTGATAAGTTAAATGCTAGATGGCTTGAATTTAAGTTTTCGGATTGCAGACGAGGTGTCAACCTTGTCGACAAAAAAAGAACTTAAAAAAATATATTCTGCAGGGAACCAGGTAGGCCACTTCGTGGAAGACCACGAATATGCTAGCTGCACGCAGTGGAAGAGGACATGGCAACCCTAAACGTTCAGTGCAACTGGTGAAGCATCGCTCACGACCCAAGTAACATTAGATGTTGAATAATAGTTTATTGAGCTGAAGTATGCTTGAGAGTGGGTTTTCAACTCTTATTCGGCAAAGCAATACGCAAGGCATTGACGTGATGCTACAGTATAGTAGCCATCAAGGACAATGTAGGTAGAGATACGACACGCAAAATAGTATGCAAATCAGTATTTAAAAAAAAAAATGAAACTTTGCACAACTTCTACACGCAGTGAATTCGAGAATTGAAATTCATACACTTTGCCTTATCGGAAGATAGAACTTTTATTGTAATATGAATGCTTTAGGATGACCAAACATCAAGGCGTCGATAGGCGCGTTGTGTACGCACGGTACACCTCTAGGACGCAAAGTTCTTAACTCAATTTCAGTATTTCAGCCCCATTTCTTGTGGCGAATTTTCATAAGGGGTATCTATGTATTTCGATAGTCTATTTGACTGAGTATACGTGTCATATCTGTACTTGCGGTGCTCTGCGGCAAGTTGTTGCTTTTCGTAGCCTCTCACACTCTGGCTGATCAAGTAGATGCCAAAGTCGGTTCAGCGATTTCAGTTGGAGCATGGTCTCAGAATTACTGGTGCCTCAACGATTTGTGTTTTGTTACGACTGGTGCTACTCGGCGCCTTCGACGGTAGAACCAGCTAAAACGGGTATTTGGTTCTCTAGATTTGTGCTCTTGAAAATTCAAGATTAATTTGAATACATCTTTATCTTAACCCTTCAGTCGTCGCGCGGTTTGCCACCGTCAGAACCACCACGCTGATGCTATGTACGATAAGCGAGGTTTTTTTTACCACTGTTTTACAAAATACAACAGCGCGACTACTGAAGTGTTAATCACAACTTTTTCGACATGTTTTATGTTGTAGGGAGACTTACGGCTTCGGCACCATTCGACTATTATCGGCAACCAAATTTAAAACACCAAATACACAGTATTTTTCTATCAAAACACAACAATGAAAATATTCAGATGATTCTTTGCTCTGTCAGCTTCCCGCTGACGAGATTTTCGAGACGGAACAACCAATTTTGCCAGAGATGTCATCAATTCAAATGAACACGCCTCAAAATGCGACTGATTTGGAGCTGCCGAACAGATTCGCCTGCAGCGCTTATAGGAAAGTTGCCAAAGAGAATGAGGCTGCCGACAATAGTTACATACACAAGAGATGTTCGCAGCGTTGTGAAAACGTTTGCAGAAAGATTTTAACAAGTCTGTCGGTGTGAATCGATAAAGGATTGAGCAGCGCATGAATGTAAACAAACAAACATGTAATTTGGCTACTGATGTCCAATAAAATTACAAAGGAAGCGTGACATGGCTTAGATTGCCAAGCATACGTAAGTTCCCCTATATTCTGTATCAATAATATTAATTATCTGTTGTTATACCAATAAAAGACTGCTTCTCTGGAACAATTTGTGAACTAAACAGATCGGGAATTCACAAATTGAATCAGTTCGTAAAACGAGGGAGTTAAGTTTGTAAAACGAGGTTTTGCCATTTGGAGCGTGTTCGTAAGAAATTCATCGTAAATATTACAAGAACGAATTTGATTTGAAGAACGAAATGACCAAACAAGTATGCTTATCACATTATTGATTTTTTGGGTCTTAGTTATCCAAAATGTTCGAAAAATAAGTCCTCCAGTAATTCCTTGGAGTATGAAACTCTACCTGAACAAACTGAGATTAACTTAAACATTTGAACATCTCTTAAGATTTCATTTAAAATCGGTCATTTCCCGAAATCAAAACAACAGTTTTATAATTAAATCAATTTTTATTTTTTTATTTGGTTTAGTTAACTTGATAAAACATCACCAACAACATTTCGCCTCGTCTCGACTGTGATCCACGCTCTCCAGTTCCTGGTGCACCTGGTTAATCCACCTAGCTCGCTGCGCCCCACGCCTTCTTATTCCGACTGGATTCGTAGCGAACACCATCTTTACAGGGTTTTTGTCCGGCATTCTTGCAACATGCCCTGTCCAGTGTATCCTTCTAGATTTAGTCACCTTTTGGATACTGGGTTCGCCGTAGAGTTGGGCAAGCTCGTGGTTCATTATTCGTCGTCACACATCGTTCTCCTGCACACCGAAGATCGACCTTAGCACTTGCCGTTCCAAAACCCCAAGATCTAGCAAGTTCACCTCGAGCATAGTCCACGTCTCATGCCCGTAGGACTACCGGTCTTATGAACGTGTTGTGTCGTGCATTTGATGCGGGGGTGAATCTTTCTTGATCACAGTTTCTTCTGGAACCCATAACAGGCACGACTTCCGCTGATGATGCTCCTTCGTATTTCCTGACTAACATTGTTGTCAGCCGTCAACAAGGATCCGAGGTAGACGAATTCGTCCACCACCTCGAAGGTATCTCCGTCTATCGTGACACTGCTTCCTAGCCCAACTCTTGTTGATTAGCGTTTCAGGCGGGTGAACAAATCTGCCACCGTTTCAAATTTTCTCCAAATAATATCCATATCGTCCGCGAAGCAAACAAATTGTCCGGATCTCGTGGAAATCGTGCCTCAACTGTTAAGTCCGGCTCTCCGCATGACATCTTCAAGCGCAATATTGAACAACAGTCATGAAAGTCCGTCGCACTGTCGTAGTCCCCGCCGAGACTCGAACGAACTGGAGTGTTCGCCCGAGATCTTCACGCAGTTTTGCACACCGCCCATCGTTGCTCTAAGCTTCCGGGTAAAGCTTCCCGGGAAAGCTGTTCTCGTCGTTGTAAGCTTCCCGGGAAAGCTGTTCTCGTCCATGATCTTCCATAGCTCTACATGGTCTGTAATGTCGTATGCCGCCTTGAAATCGATGAACAAATGGTGCGTAGGGACCTGGTACTCACGGCATTTCTGGAGGATTTGCCGCACGGAAAAGATCTGGTCCGTTGTCGAGCGGCCGTCAATGAACGAACGACGTAAGAGAATCTGGGATAGCACTTAGTGGGCAGCGTTTAGGATGGTGATTGCACGATAATGTTCACTCTCCAGTTTGTCGCCCTTTTTGTAGATAGGGCATATAACGCCTTGCTTCCACTCCTTCGGCAGCTGTTCCGTTTCCCTGATTCTGACCTGAGAGAGACTCGCGAAGAGGAAAAATATCAACGTCATATGCAGCCCAGATTCGGCTGTCGCGAAACGTCAAATGCAGCCCATCGTTTTTATAGCTGAAAAAGTGAAAAGTATTGTATTCAAAATAAACTATTATTAAAAACCTCAATCAGCGGAGCAGTTTTTCAAAAGATGCTGAAAAATCTAAACACAAGACTAGTTATTTATAATTTCTGTTACGTTTGCTGACATAAAATTTCACTCAAAATGCCGTTTATGCTTCGGTGTGATGCAAACGCAATAGTTTTTTGCGGAGATGGTCATGTGAAAGCTTGAACGGTTTGTGCAAAATTGATGTACACACTGAGTGGAATAAGAAAAAACTCAGCAATCGCAGAAAAAGAAGACCGTCTCCGCGAGTCTCGTCTCAGATTCTGACTAGCAGTCGATGCAGACGGCTTTGTTGGTCTTGAGCTATTGAAGGCATCCTTAACTTCCCCCATCGTGGGAGCTGGTTGGTTTCCACTGTCCGCTGTGCTGACGTAGCCATCGCCTTCGCTGTCCTAACCTTCTGTGCCTGTGTTCTACCTTTCGATCACCTCGCGTCCGTTCGTCAAGATGCTTCCATCCTTATCCCAGCACATCTCAGCTCGCGGCACTAAGCCTTTATGTTGAGCTTCTGATAGATCTTCCGCGTTTCCTGAGAACGGTACAGCAACTCCATCTTTTGGCATCCATCTCTTCTAGACTGTGCTTTTTGTCCCAGAATAGGCGAGTTTCACATTAGTTTTAAGTTTTTAATCTTATTAGGGGTATTCATTTAAAGTTGCGTAACGTGCGATTTTGCGTAATTATAGCGAAGAAATATTTCAAATGAAATATTCCTTTTTTGACTCAGTGCGATGTCAAAAGAGTGATCAATAATCTAGTTACCCACAGCAAACGTATGGCGTTTCAACGATTGTTATTGTTTGGGTTTGAAAAAAGGAATGGAACAAATGTAAAAACGGAAGGTTTTTGTTACTTTGTGCAGATTTGGCTGATGTTTTAATATTGCTGTGTGCATTTGAGGTGCAAATCATCACTAAATGTCCTTCAAATGCGGTAAGACAAAACAATCAAAGGACACCTAGCAACAATTACACATACCACCGCCAACCTAGCATGGAAAAGCTTACTTTGACATCGGATTACCTGTAGAAAATCTTACCGCGTTTGGTGTTCCCGCATTTGATATTTGCGTTTCAAACGCACACAGCAATAATTGCTGTAAATCATGCATGTGATATCTGCACACAAAAGCTGAAAAATTAGGGCCGCAAGATCAAGTGTCGCTAAGTTTCAAAGTTGTGTTGCAAAACATTCAAGTTAAGAATGCAAGAAAAAATTGAACCGAATTCTTTTAAAAAATTTGATTTGAGTATGATAAGTTGAATTGCATGCATTGGGTCGAGCATTTTTTTTAGGAAAGTAAAACATTTAACACCCCACTCGTTTTTGAAGCGCAAACAACGTCGTCAGTTGCATCACTATCTGCTCCTCTGGGGCCACCTCCTACAAAGGCCCTCCAAATTATTGACAAGATTTAGTTTCCAAAACTGTTAATTGTCATTCTCATGATGACAACGAAACAACGATAAACAACGCCTTCCTAGATTGAAAATCTGACGACTTTCAATCATTTGAAATATTTCCTTCACAGTTTACGCGATTTTGTGAAAGAATTAAGTTAATCAGTTTATCACGACATACGCGGGGATTTACGCCGTTAAGTGATTACCCCTATTATTAAACATAATTACTTTTTTCGGTATTGAAATAAAGTAAATGAACACTTTTGGGCCAAAACCGCGAATTATTCACGGACCTCGGTCCTCTAAAGAAAGAAATACACAAAACGTTTAACACAATTTATTACTTTAACTCGCTCACTAACTTTTACCTTAATATTCAACTTTTCTTGCACCAGAATTAACTTAAAATATTTGAATTTGCCTGAACTGAACGTAACTTGTTCACTCGACTCGCACACTCCTGCTTTCCAACCAACTTCGTAGCGAAATGAACGAGTTGAAGAAATTCTTGCGCCAAGAAACTGCCTATTCTAACCGTCCAACTATTCAAACAAAAAGCAACTATTATAGAAAATCGCGCCAACTGTTTTTGCATGGCGTGTGGTAGGTATGGCGAAAAATCTGAATTACGCCTGTAGTCTGCCAAAATGTGTACACGCAAAAAAAATTGTGCGGTAAAAACTACCATTTTAGGGGGTTAACTTAAGCGCTCGCACCGGCAATTTTCAGCAGACCAGAAATGCGCTTAATTTTACCATGTCTGTAGTCGAAATCAGATTGTTGTAAATTATTTCTGTCAAATGTACCAGTAATGTGGTGGGATGTACCGTGAACATAGTAAATTGGTCCGAAATTCCATGGTAGTTTCAAGAATGGGCATAGTCAGCTACAATAGTAATTTTAACCACAGAATTTTTTTCCGTGTACATGGCGCTTTGCGAAGCTTTCACCAATTCGTTATGAAAAACGCAATCCACATAGAGTAAAGTGGGGCAAAAGTTCGAGTGGGGTAAGAGTTTCTTTTTAAGATTTCTAGCTCAATTCAAAACAAATCTTATAAATGTCATTGTGGTTCGAATGCTATTCAAGCAAGAGACTTTTACTCCAAATATCATAAAAATCGATTGAGATTTGGAAAAGTTATGGCTATTTGTTGTTTTTCGACGTGAATATTGTAATTTTTGGTCAAACTTTCGTTGCATGGAACCAATTGAAGATAAAATCTTTTTCAATATTTTATGTAGAGGCGTTTCTAGGCCTATCATAAGGTTGCTTTGAAGTGTATTAGATTTTGCATTAATGCTTGAAAACAATTTTTGGCCCATAGTGGGGCAAAAGTTCGAATCAGCGGGGCAAAAGTTCGACCCATGTATAAAATCATGGAAAAAATTTCAAATTGCCTAAAATCCACATATTATCTTCAAATTTAGTTAAATTTGTCTGATCGTATGAAAACTGTCACCAAAATTTTACATTTCCACTTAGTTTTGCGAAAAACTGCTATTTTTGAGTATATTACAATTAACCCGGTTTTGGGCAATTTTTTTATGAAATTTTAGTGTGTATTTTTCGGCAAACTTAAGTTTACGGCTGGTGTAAAGTATGCCTGTCATAAAAGGATCGATATTTTGTGTTTAAGCCAGCGAACTTTTGCCCCACACTAGATTCGAACTCTTGCCCCACCGGTGGGGCAAAAGTTCGAATAAGACAATAAATTTTGAAACTGTTATAACTGAAAATGGGTAAATATTTCGACACGAGTTTGTTCAGCAAAATTATAGCCAATATGTTGAAGGTTCACTGCATGGTATTTGTTTTGTTTTAACTGCTATTGTTTTCCTGGAAACTTTGATTATACCACTAAGGTCGAACTTTTGCCCCACCTTACTCTATGCTTACGCTACATGGATCGCTGCATTTTACGAACGCAAACAAAATATTTTTATTCAACGCATTAAAAACTAAAATCCTTTTTTGTTTTATTTATTTTTTTGTTTATTATTTATGTTTTTAAACTAAAAAAACGTAAAACGTTACACTCCGGAAAAAAAAATTAGGTGATTACTAAAAATGTGAAATAATTCGGGCGTTAATAGGTTAAGGCACATAAGGTAATAGAGCTGATGTTATACCAAGTATTGCTGTGTGCGTTTGAAACGCAAATATCAAATGCGGGAACACCAAACGTGGTAAGATTTTTAACAAAGAAGGCGAAGTCAAAGATTGGGTTTTTTTTTGCTAGGTTGGCGATGATGTTATATATCATGGTTGCTAAGCATCCTTTGATTACTTTGTGTTATCACATTTGAAGCTCCGATAGACTGGATTTGCACGCCAAACGCAATGCTGCTTCTCTGGTATAGAGCTAATGAGCTATATTGCACAATATATAATGGACCAAATGCCGAAACAAATATACTGTAAAATGGGGTGTTAAGGGATGAAAAATAAATTCGACTCACATTTCAAGCAACTTCTAGTATGTCTATAATTGAACAAAGGATAGCCCTTCCATTCTCTCGTCATGTATATCAAAAGCCGAATACAATTATTAGGATCCTGTGATAGATTTCTGAGATAATCATGAAAATGTGTGATTTTTGACGGAAATGCAAAATGGGGTGTTAAGGAATTTGAGTTTCGTAAATAAAACCTTGTTTTGCCAACAACAAAACAAAATCTTTAATAATAATTTTGATGATTTCATTCAATTGCATAAGTTATGTTCAACCTTAATCAGATAATACATCAATATAATTGAACTTGAAACTCCTGCAAATGCAAACCGTTTCATTTTAACTGCTAAATCTTTCATAGTTATTAATTCTATTTGGAAACTATCAATACATCGTAAATTGTCTTGAAATGATTTTTATACTTGAATGCAACAGGATCATAACCTATATATTTGCAGTTCACGAATCCTTTAAGCTATGCAGAGCAACTGTATAAATAATCTATAACATAAGGATAATTTCAACAAGCTTTTAATTTTAATAGCGGAAATGGCAAATTTGCCCTGTAATTAAAACACTACACTGAACAAAGTATTTGCATGCAACACCCAGTGGCATGGTCGAAAAAATACTGAAGAGTAAAGATGTTCAAGTATGGAGCGGAAATCTAACGCTCACTCTATAACACAATGCGTTTAGTGCCCAACGAGGACGCAAAGTTTCTTAAAAAGAGCTCAGAAATAACAGAGTCTATACACAGAGAGTTGCACGAAGAGGCTTCTTTGAATGATGGATCTTCTTCGTCTTCAAAAATCGCCCCTCTTTGTTTTGCTGGTCTGCTCGATAGGTAGACGATTTAACAGTTCGATAGGTAGATTTGGTCTCACTCTTCGCGCAACTCTTTATTTATAGACTCATTTATAGACTTATAGAGAAATGACAAAATATTACAACTTAATAGGATTACCACTAAAAGGATCAATGACTTCAAAACCATTTCCAAATAAAATAATCATCCAAACTTTTCATTGTGTGATCGAACAAGTTTTGGAAATAGTATCAAGTAAAATCCCATATTTATTTTAATACGTTGTTATCAAGATTTTCCTACAAGTTTTAACGATTTTCGAGATTAGACCTTTTGGTGATATTCAGTAACAAACAAAATAGACCCCTTAACTTTTACAATGCAGTTTTACTTCACGGAACAAGCCAAAAGTATATTGGAATATATTACGGCATAAATCGAATGAGTTTAGTAACTTGGAAAAAATAGAAAAGTTAATCCCCTAACACCCCATTTATTTTCAAAAAGAGACTTTTTACATAAGAAATATTAAAAGTCGAAATCTAGATAAAATTTTCAAAAGTTTTTGTCTGTGTTGTGATCTCAATTAAATATACTTACGTTCTAAGTAACTCACATATTTTGATTAATATTGCTTCATAGTTTTTAGATAAATGTATTTTGGCTATAAAATTCGAACAAAAATGTTTTGAATCGTTTTCGATATCTAGACTCCACAATACTTTATTTCAACAGACATCCCCTATTACATAATGCAGCTCACAATTCGCAGAACAAATCAAGCATTTCAGATGACTGATATATCGACCTTCAACGTTTTTGTGACTTGTCAAACTTGATGGAGATTTCTTCTAAGGAAGGCCCCAAATGCTACAAATGCTTTGTTCAGTTTGAATAAGTAAAGTTGAGTTTGTCTCTTTAGCAGGAGATTCTAAAGTTTTTTTTTAATCTGAACTAGGGAGTGTATCAATGTTTGCCACCATAAAGAATAACGTTTTTAAGAGATGAATCAAACGAAATTTGAATACTGTTAATAGTTTTCAATAAAACTGGCTAAAAAGTTAAGTATTAGGTGAAATCGTTCAAAATAATAGTAGTTTTTGTATTTCAATTTTTTGTTCAGCAACAATTTTGTAAAAAAAATTGCTTGTTTATACATTTATAGCTTGGGAGGAATTTGTTGAAAAGTAGAGTGAACAAAAATTTTGTAGCTCAAAACACAGCAGATATTGATATTATCAAAACTACTATTATTTTGAGCGATTTCACCTGGTGCTTAAATTTTGAACCAGTGCGTTGAAAATTTTTGAGTTCTGTCAAAATTAAATTTAACATATTTCCTGAATTTTCGCAAACTATTGTAAAAATTTTGTGAAAGCTATTGATTCAAAAGTTACAGATAGGTTGAGTTTTGAAATAAAAAATACACCAAGATACAAAGTGATGTATCAGAAAAACTACGCGTCGTAGCATCTTGGCGTCTTCAGCGCATTTGGTCATTACGTAATAAGGACCAACTGCGCTGAAGATACCGAATGGATACGACGCATAGTTTAATTGATACATTACTATTCGTCTTGGTGCATTTTTCATGTCAAAATTCAACCTATCTGTAACTTTCAAACCAATAGTTTTCACATAACTTTTTCAATAGTTATCAAAAATTGAGGTAATTTGTAGTTTATCACAGAAAAATCGATCGAGAAACGGCGGAGATATAGCTTTCGGAAGCTGACCATTTTGTATGGAAAAACGGCTTTGGTGCGTTTTATATGTCCGATACTGTATATTATTATTATTTTCATTATGGACTCATTATTGGGAATTTAATCAGTTCTCGTTTATTATCGAATTTACAATCTGTTACTGCTACTATGTCTAACACCGTCTGACCTTGGGTCATTAGGGTGATATTGGATCATTATTTTTAAGAAAACTAAAACAAAATGATAACATTATTTTTTTGTCGCAAGCCCCAAGAATACGTTAAAAACTACGTTAACTAGGCTAGGAGAAATGAATTTGTATATCTAATGTGGTGCAGATGGTATTTTTTATGGATTGTAACAAATATATTGACAAACCGTTCAAAAAAGTATTATGATGGTCTTCTATTTGGGACATATAAATTGTTAATACCATTGTAGGTTTGCTACCTTATTTTCCAACATGCATGTTTTGATATACATTTTACGACGCATATAAAAAATCACACACTAAGTA
The DNA here is from genome assembly GCF_002204515.2 of Aedes aegypti. Classification (NCBI taxonomy): domain Eukaryota; kingdom Metazoa; phylum Arthropoda; class Insecta; order Diptera; family Culicidae; genus Aedes; species Aedes aegypti. Next base: position 133,122,281 of record NC_035107.1, read on the forward strand.
TGAAAATGTTATGGAAAAATATGAATTTAGTGTAGTCATACATTAAAAAATATATGAACATAAGCAAAATATACAAATAATCAGTGCAGCTGTGCTAAATTAATATAAAATGCAGTAATATACAGTGCACAATCATGGGTGACCCACTATTATGGATCATTTATATTTGAAATGCGTGTGGATCAGAGTGACTACTGATCGTGACGAGGTGAGCCATAATAAAGTGAGCAGTGTATCAAAACAAATCTACGCATTAGTATAAGCAGACCCACTGTAAACTTTGAGCGCTGTTTTCTTAATTCCTAATTCAACGTGAAAGTTACGCTTTTATAGAAAATGTATTGCGGTGAAAAACATTGTCAATTATTTAGTTAAAACTTAAAAAGCTTTTTTTTTTATTCGATAGCAGCTCAATGATGGGTGCTTTTTAGAATACCAAAAGCTTGCACAGCTTTTCTGAATGATTGATTGATCATTGTGCACTGGTTAAACGGCTTTTTTTTCTGTATATCTGATTTATAATTTAGGGCCAGATAGTCATAGCGGAAAACTCGTAGTTATTCGGTAAGACCAAGCTGAGGGTCGTGGGTTCAAATTCCACTGCTAGAGGATCTTTTCGGATTGGACATTTTCTCGACTCTTAGGGCATAGAGTATCTTCGTACCTGCCACACAATACACGAAACCAAAAATGGTCAACTGACAAAGAAAGCTCTCAGTTAATAACTGTTGAAGTGCCCATAAGAACAGTAAGCTGAGAAGCAGGCTATGTCTCAGTTGGGACGTAACACTAAGAAGAAGAAGAAGAAGATTAGAAGAATTTGAGGCATATTAGAGTTTTATGTATCATATGTTTTGGCTAAAACATGATGAAATATGATAATGTTTTGCCTTGTACGGATTTTGATTCAAATTGAAATTATGAATCTAAATCCGTGCACTACAAAAACCCTCCCAAACAGTAATTATGCGGCATAGAGCTGCATTTATTCTTTCGGAATCACAAATACCGTAATTGGAGACTCGTTTCAATATGATTTTTACAAAGCAATGCATGCAAATTTACAATGCTCAATTAGTTTTGACGTTTTTCTAATGGCTGGTAGTGTTTATTTCACGATTTAACTTTTCTAACTTTGCTTTTCACGAGCTGTCCGGAATTTGAATCAAAGCGTCCGGAATAAGCAGCAAAAGTAAGGTGGTGTCCGGAATAAAAATCATGAAGAGGGCACACATTTCTATTTATTTAAATTTATTGAAGTTGTGGAATTCGAATCAAAGTGTCCGAAATATGAGGCAAAAGTAAGGAAGCGTCCAAAATAAGAATCATGAAAAGTCCACACATTTCTATTTATTTTAAATTATCCGTGCTGCGGAATCAGAATCATTATTCACCATTCGAAAGTTATGTATTTTGAGGGCCCGATAACGGAAGAACCATACAAAATCATATATTTCATATACTTTCTATCGAGTTATACTTCACTGAGGCCTTAGGTGTCCGTAATATGAATCAAAACGGTATCCAAGTTGTGGAACAACTGCTTAGTAACGAAAAGCCTCTACAACTATTTTCACCTCATTATGCAGGTATCTAGATGGTATGCATGAGACGGTCGAAGACTCGCAATTCGAGAGTTACAATTTCGATTCACGTTGAAAATTTTTGTCATCACCTCAATTATTGCGCTGACTTTTAAGCAGCACACAGCGTTGCCAACCTTCCAGATTTGTCTGGAATATCCCAGATTTTTTAAGGCCCCATTCTACAAAAATCTGGAAGATCCAGATATAATTTGTAATGAATGTGTAAGGTTTTGTAAATAATTTGTAAGGTTATCAATGTACGACAAAAGCGATCCAGACTTTTCCAGACAAATTTTCAAAATCTTCCAGATTTTTGAAAAATTGACTTAGCATCCCTGCAGCACATGCGACGGAGCCCATAATACCTCATTGAGACAAATATCAAGAAAAATGAGGCGCACTCTCACAAGATCTATCAATGTACAGAGCTTTTGGGATTTATTGGCGTAATTTCGGTCCACAGGTTACAATAATAAACAATCGTTTTGATTAAAGCCGACGTTTCGAGCATTTATTTGCTCATCTTCAGGGCAAAATCATTGATTTGTTTTTAAGTCAAGTGGGTTTGGACAAACATTGATTGAACGGCTAACCACATTACAACATTGGAAGATAATGTTACCCAACACAGAGCCTCTAGATGTAAGAAATAAATGTAATGTTTGGAATGATCCTCATTAAGGCATTGAAACGTACATTCCAAATTCGATCGAGGTAAAGAGTACTATTGGTAAAAAGTATATTCAAAAAGGTGCCCTCCATTGGTAGTAATTTCCAAGTAAAACTCATCATCATTCAGCTGGCTCATGTAGAGCTTCATTGCACAAATCCAATCGTACAATTGAATCGTAAAACATTGCTCTCTAGTTTTAAACTCAATTTGCCTCAATGAAGATACACGTAGAAAATATATAAATTTAATTACCAACATAACTTCGAATAAAAATAACACACATTCCTCCATTCACAAATAGCTCCAGCAGCTCTCGTGTGAGGAAATCGCAGTAGAGTCAAATGAAACCGGCATGCCAGGAAGACGTAGAAATTAAAATGAATTAAATTTACCTGAACCGGAGCTCAAATTGAATTTGGTACTCGTTCACAACCTGGGTGCTTCCTGTCCTTACCACACGTCCTTTGCCTGCATTTGGGGCGACCTTGGTCTCTAATGGTGCATGTACGTTTTTCACTTCTTTATCGTATTGTGTACATGTGCTTGCTCCTTCGCACTGCCGAACGACCTACACCTGAACAGCTTCCCTCCTCCGCAGTGAGTGCCCAATAGTTTTATTTGTCAGCACTGCAGTAAAATGTGTTGGTAATTTTGGAATGCTCAAAGTATTAAAAACAGTAAAAAAATATTGAGTTTTGGGATTTGTTAAAAACCGCTCTTTCTTTTTTTTTTCAATACGTTTTATTGGAATCAATTCAAGCATTACATTTTTCAAATTCCTTTCATTATTTTAAAAATTAACATTCATTTCTAATATCAATTGAGTTTAATATCTGTTGGGCCAAACGACTTTTCAAAATATATCTTTCGATCAAATGTCCGTGCGACCAAATTTCATCCAACGAAATGTTCTTAAGCCATAAGACCAAAATTTAATTTCGACCAAATGTCCCTGCGCCCTGCAGTTACATGTTACATGTAAAACCACTCTCTTGATTCGCAGCTATAAAACATAGCTCTCTTCATACATAAATTTATCCTTTATGGCCATTATTCCAACACAGTGCCAATTACCTCCGAGCTTAGTTGGACTTCATATGAAACTAGGCGACGACGATGCTGATATCTCTCTCCTTCTGGGCGGTGAAGTTGGTTGCTCCCAAAAGGTGACTTGCCAGTGCCAAGAGGCAAATGGTAAGAGGCGGCAAAACTTCCGCATTGCAGATATGTACACATTTGATATGGTAGAAAGCATTTAACTATTTTGAACTTTTTTTTATTCGCATATACAGGTACGTCAGGATACAGCAGAAAGAGAGAATCATAAGCGTGGGGTTGATCCTTTTTTGATCCCATGGGAAAAATTACCACCGAGCACCGGGAGTTTTCCCAATAAAAGAGGCTCCCTCTGACCAAGCAAATTTGACCTCAGAGTTTGCTCGTCGTTAGAGGGAGTATTCATGAAAATTATATGACAATTTACACAAGTTTGAGGCTTTCGGGTCGGTCACAATACGGTCAACTGACTCCGTTTCGTCCATTTCTTCACGTGCTGCGAACGACGCAATTCTCCTACAGAAACAGTCAATCACATCACTGGCACTGAGGCAAGTTACGAACAAAAAAGCAATTGAGGAAAATTTGTTTTATCATGTAACGGTCCTTTTGATATTTATATCGGCCCAACATGAAACGGATTCGGCAAGGAGGCAAGGCTCACTTGTTGCTCTAGTTGTTTGGAGTATTCTGCAACCGGTCGACAAAATTCAATCCAGTCAGCAATAAGTATTTGCGCATGTAGGTACCGTTTATGCTCTGCAACGTGATACAACGTGGGTGGAAGGATGTGCTTCAGAAATTGAATCGTTTGAAAAGTGCACTTATCGTTTTCTGAAGACCCGTTTGATTTGTGAAACCGGCTTGAGGTTTTGGAAGCATTCCGAGTAATGATGGAAAGGAATATGGAAGCAATCAACATAAAGGCACATGGTGCAAGCATTTCAGACAGCTACGTAAGCTAAGGGCATTGGTTTCGGCGTCGTTACACAAATCCTTTGATAAATGAATGACATTCATAAGAGTACATTTATCATGAATGCATAGTTGCAGATTTAAAAATCGTATGGGTATGTGATAGAGAGCAGTCGCACATATAGGATGTTAATTCTATTATTGATTCAAGGATGTGTTCAATGAATTAAATCTGATATTAGTAGGGAAGCCGGTCAAATAAAGATACAAGCAACTTAAAACATTTTGGGAAGACACAGCACGAGTGTATTTATTCTGACTATGATTGGGAGGCGATCGCTCATACGTGAACTCAAATTATGACAGGTGTATCGAGTCGGGATCTTGAGGACCAAATTCCCACCAGAGCCGGAAAAAAAAATAAAGCTTACTAAGTATATTTTTAAAATTCAACACTACCCATCGTACAGCTATGATGGTTAGTAAATGCTGGGCATGGACTACCATTGGTACCTCGCGCTGCTTGGGCACGTCAGGAGTTAATCATCAATATTAACCTCCTTTTCCCGAGCAGCCTAGATAGCCGCGTAGTGTCGGTAGCGGTTGTTTCAACTGGCTAAGAATTAACACTACGGACTGCCTGTCCCGGTGGTAAAAGTCCACCTCACAGGTGACCCCTAATTTATGGTGTGATGCGTACCGTGCCTAGGAATGAATGGTTAGGGGGGTCTAAATAAAACCTAACCGCAAACGGAGCCTGTGGGGTACCAGGGCGCCCTCCACAGTATTGAGTCCTTCCTGTGCTACCCGGAGCAATGGTGCAGGTGACCTTGTGTTTCTCCGAGATAATCGGCTGCCCTTCTTCAGTCTCTATCCTGAGGCTCAATAAGGGTGGGATTATGAATATGTTGACATTAAATTTAAATTATCACCTATATGGATCCGCATTATGCGTTTTACACAGTGTATTCTGTGCTCTTTCGCCTTTGGCGACTTTAAATAGATACCGATCTGTTTTTTTCGTTGCTGGTCTTTTTCGTGCTGAGATTGCAAAAAGCTTAATCCTGCCTAGTTTGGGTAGTGGCTACGGTTAGGTTAGCTCAGATCAATCTTCAGCATAAAAGAACAGCAACGATCAATCTTTGCAGACTCATGCAAAATGGTGCAGCCCAAGTGGCGCTAGTTCAAGAACCCTACTTTCGTAGAGGGAACTTCTATCTAGGTAACCTTGTGGACCCAGTTTTTGCTACTTTTAGCAAGCTTGAAATGGCAAACTCGCGCTCCATGCCCCGCGCATGCGTGCTCGTTAATAAAGCAATCGTTGCTACACTCATTTCTGGTTTAACTACCAGAGATGTATGTGCTGTCACAATCGATGTTTCTGTTGGTGACCTCAACAGGAAATACGTCTATTGTTCGGTATATTTACCATATGATGAACCATCCCCAACGGATGACTTCAAACGAGTTGTCGTACACTGCGTAACAAAAGGCCTTCCGCTGATTGTGGGCAGTGATGCCAATGCTCATCACATCATCTGGGGCAGCTCGGATATCAATTTGAGAGGCTCCAGTATGATGGAATACTTAAGTAGTACAGACCTTGGATTACTTAACATAGGCAATAGCCCAACCTTCATGGTTTCTAATAGAGAAGAAGTGTTAGACATAACGCTCTGCTCGAATAGAATCAGTCACGAGTTGACGAATTGGCATGTATCAGATGAGGAATCATTATCTGATCATCGCTACATCTTCTTTGAACATTCAAATGTAACTGCGCAGACTTTGCGTTTTAGGAATCCCCGGTCAACACACTGGGAATTCTACATTGAATTGGTTGCGACCAAATTTCATGGATATTCTCCGTCCATTGAAAATCCAAGTGATCTGGATGATGCCGTTGATACTGCAACATCCTACATTATGGAAGCTTTTGAAGAAGCATGTCCTCTGCGGTCTGTAAAGACTACAAGAGGGACCCCATGGTGGAATTCCGATCTGACTAGACTCAGGAAACAATGTAGAAGGAGTTGGAACAGACGCCGTTCAGCTGGATCAGAGTCGTTCAAGTCAGCTCGCAAGGCTTACAAGAAGGCTCTTCGTTCTGCTGAACGATCCGGCTGGAAAAACCTTTGTACAAATGTTTCCAGTTTGAGTGAAGTCAGTCGGTTGAACAAAATTCTTGCAAAATCTAAGGATTTCCAAGTGAACGAAATTCGCTTACCTAATGGTGACTTTACTTCTTCCGATGAAGAAGTTTTAGAATGTTTATTCAATACACACTTCCCCGGATGTGTGGACATAGCATCTACGGATGAACCAAATGTCTTTTCATGTAGTTACGAGTCTCTGGCCTCGGCTCGCAGTATCGTAACTACTGAATCGATTCAATGGGCACTTAATAGTTTTGCTCCTTTCAAATCTCCAGGAGCGGATGGGATTTATCCTGTTCTGCTCCAAAAGGGATTTGAGTCTATCAAACATGTTTTGAAAAAGCTACTTGTAAGCAGTTTTGCTACCGGGTACATTCCCAAATCCTGGCGTGATATTACTGTAAAGTTTATCCCAAAAGGAGGACGTGCGTCGTATGAGGAAGCGAAGAGTTTTAGACCAATCAGTCTGACCTCTTTTCTTCTGAAATGTCTGGAACGCATTATCGATCATCACATCCGTGATGTTTATTTGGCAAACATGCCTCTTCATGTGAATCAACATGCTTACCAATCTGGAAAGTCCACTGTGACTCTTTTACACAAAGTTGTATACGATATCGAGAAAGCATTCGCTCAGAAGCAATCGTGCTTGGGTGTTTTCTTGGATATTGAGGGTGCCTTTGATAACGTGTCTTTCGATGCCATATTGGAAGCAGCACGAAACCATGGGCTACCTACAATGATTACCAATTGGATTCATCAAATGCTCAAAAACCGACATCTCTTCTCGACATTGCGTCAAGCAGCGATTCGAAAATTGAGTGTTTGCGGATGCCCCCAAGGGGGAGTCTTGTCACCACTTTTGTGGAATCTCGTAGCAGATACGCTATTGAGGCAACTCAATAATTGCGGTTTTCCAACTTATGGATTTGCCGACGACTATCTAGCTCTGATAGTTGGTATGTGCATAAGCACCCTATTCGACCTGATGCAAAGTGCTCTTCAGGTAGTCGAGAGTTGGTGTCGCCAATATGGCCTTTCGGTTAACCCGAATAAAACATCTATTGTTCTTTTTACGGAAAGACGAAACCGCGATGGAATTCGACCTTTACGTCTTTTTGGCACTGAGATTAATGTGACTGATCAAGTAAAGTATGTCGGAGTCATTCTAGATTCCAAACTTTTATGGACAGCTCACATTGATTTCAGAGTCAAAAAAGCTTGTATGGCCTTCGGTCAATGCCGGCGAACCTTTGGTAAAACTTGGGGCCTCAAACCCAAATATATCAAATGGATTTACACAACAGTTGTTCGACCAATATTGGCATATGGATGTCTTGTGTGGTGGCAAAAGGGCGAAGTGAGAACAATCCAATCAAAATTGGGCCATCTCCAAAGGATGTGCTTGATGGCGATGTCTGGTGCGTTCTCTACAACTCCCACAGCAGCGCTCGAGGCCCTTTTCGACGTTGCGCCACTACACATATATCTTAAACAAGATGCACTTTCTTGCTCTTACCGTTTATGGGTACTGGATCTACTGGAGAAAAATCCAGTGAATCGTAGATCTACACACACTTCGTTGTTTCCACTTTTGGTGAATTGGGACAAAATTGTCCTTGCTCCAAGTGATCTCACAATTGCTTGTAACTTTCCTTACAGGACATTTACCACACAATTCCCTTCACGGGAAGAGTGGACGTCTGGCTATTTGGAAAGAAGTATATCAAACAATATAGTATGTTACACTGATGGCTCCCTTCTTGAAGGTAGAGCTGGTGCAGGAGTATATTCTCGTGAGCTAAGGCTGAATCAGTTTTACTCACTTGGTAGAAACTGCACCGTTTTTCAGGCGGAAATATTTGCTCTTATGTGTGGAGTGCAATCAGCACTTCAACAGCGCGTAATGGGTAAAGTCATATACTTCTGTTCAGATAGTCAGGCTGCTATAAAAGCTCTCGCTTCGGCCAACTCAAGGTCGAAGCTTGTTATCGCATGTCGAACTCAAATTGAGGAACTGAATTCAGTCAACTCTGTCAACCTTGTATGGGTACCTGGCCATTCTTCCATCGCTGGAAATGAATTGGCTGATGAGCTAGCTCGCGATGGAGCATCGCATGACTTCATTGGCCCTGAGCCGGCTATTCCAATTTCGAAGTGCTGGGTGAAGCTTCAGATAAACTCTTGGGCGGCAACTTAGCACAAGCAATATTGGAATAGTTTGGAGTCGTGTCGTCAAACAAAATTGTATATTACTGAGCCATCTCCAAAGGTGGCGAAGTATTTAACAAATCTGTCAAAGCAGAATTGCAGTCTCTTGGTCAGAGCGTTGACAGGCCACTGCCGACTCAACTATCACATGGCAAATATTCAGCGTGCTGACTCATTTGTGTGTGATAGTTGTGACTCCGATTATGGAACTTCGTATCACCTGATATGTAACTGTCCAGTTTTTGCGCAAATGCGATTCCAATTACTTGGTAAACACTTATTAAGTGAAACTGAATACAGAAGCCTGAATCTTCAGGACATCCTGTTATTCTTAACCCGCTGTGGTAATGAGCTATAGGCTCTCTTTACGCTCATGCGTTTTGCAGTGCCCTTTTTAGGGCGCTGTTCGAACCCATTGTGGTATGGAGCTACATGCTCTCATTTCGCTTATGCTTTCTTCCCTCTTCAAGGGACCCCACTCCTATTTCCTCCCATCTTTCCCTCTCCTTTCCTCTCCCATCGGGTGATGAAATAGGCTCATATATGGCGATGGCACAAATCTCCCAACTGGTGGGGAACGTGCCTTTGGAGCCGGCCTTCTGATACCTGATGATTGGGAGGCGATCGCTCATACGTGAACTCAAATTATGACAGGTGTATCGAGTCGGGATCTTGAGGACCAAATTCCCACCAGAGCCGGAAAAAAAATAAAGCTTACTAAGTATATTTTTAAAATTCAACACTACCCATCGTACAGCTATGATGGTTAGTAAATGCTGGGCATGGACTACCATTGGTACCTCGCGTACCTGAAGGAATAAAATAGACCCCTTTGTGTGGTCTTTAGCTCCCTGTCCACTTACTTCTATCCCTACTTCCTTGCGGCACTGGCAGGGGTACGAGCAACCGTATATGGCCGATGTATGGACTGCGGATTCGGCTTCGTAGCGTTGCAGGAAGTGTGTTCGAACCAGAGCTGCGGCAACACACATGAGCTGAGAACAGATTTGGAAAAGATGGGAAAACACGGTCACGGTGCCCCCTCAGACCGTTATTATAAAAGAAAATTGTCCATCAAATCTATGTGCAGGATTCGATTCCTAAGGTCATTCTGCACCTCTGTGCCAATTTAAAAAAAAAAAAACTTTAGGTGGAATCTCAAGAAATCTTGATATGATTTTTTGACTAAAAAATATCAATATAATTCATATTAAAATTACGCAAAAGGACCGAAAAAAACTACAAAATCTCTCAAAAAGTTGGCCAAACTGTTCTCAACTAATGTATAAATAATACCGTTGTTAAAATTTGAAGTATTTACATCTGACGTAACTTACCAGCGTGGCTTAAGTATGTTTATTACAGAGTTCAAGTACATGACGTATCAACCGTTTGTTTCAAATCTGGGATGATCATGTTGCTCTGGTACGCACACGTGAATATCAGAATGAACATACGAGGATGTCTACCACGGGGCTGCAGACCTCTCCCTGATTGTTGCAATTTTTCTTCTGGCATTTGCATTACATCACCAGCTCCCTGAAGTATGCCGTATTGTATTCACTGAATTGTCTTCGCTCTTGTCCTTTAATAAATGTGTTTAGAGAGCCAAAGATCAGCATCTTACTCAGAGTAAATTGACAATGGTGTTCCATTTGGGCAAACTTGCACTCGTCGTTGCTCTCTCTTCGCATTATTTTTTGAAACATTTTTCGGTGTTGTACGATGAAGGATCGCGATATCGTGAGCATTGCAAAGGTTTATTTTGGTAAAGTTATTTACGATTGAGAGGATCGAAGATGTTAGCATTTAGTGTAAAAATGCCGTTTCCCTTGGTAAGATGTTGGTTCCTAAGCTGGTTACGCAAATCGTAAAAGGTGTTATTCGCAGTCGTTTTTACTTTAATTACATCCCCATCAAGTACAGCCTCAGTACCAACACAACTGAACCCTGCATCTTTCTCTACATGCAACAATATAAGTTTGGGTAGAGTAAATGGCATTACACGATTATGAGTGCTTCGTGAAGCCCATGCAGGACAGTTCGGTTTTGCGTCGTCCGATAGATTTTTCTCACGGTTTCGCGCGTGTTTTTGTCGCTGGAGATTTTTTTTTTACGCATATCGTTATTTTATACAATCCGATGACTCTGGAGGGATCGGTTTTGTTTTTTACTGGCTATTGAGTAAAACTATTACTGCACAATCGACAAGCATTTCGCTATAAATAAACTATTGTTTTCTCTTCTGATTGCCGGCATTCAAAAGATTAAATTGAAAACACTTAAACAACAAATGTTTATGGTCTATCGCCAGCTTTCTAGGCGAATCCTGACAATATACCTTCCCCAACCTCCAACTCCGTAGCACTTATGAGGGTGTCGCTGAGTCGGTGGCCTCTCATTAAGTAAGTGCTACATCAACATTTCCTTCCCCTATCCCAAGTTACGGTAAAGATGGGCGTGGCCGGGAATAGTGATATTTATGCTTTTAGTATTCTTGTCTATGATTTGAACAAGGTATACTCCCCTGCCTTGTTCCTGAAAGTAATCAGGATGAGATTATTAAAAAGAAACATGAATGTTGCTAGTATCCAATCTACGAAGTATACCGTAACTACGCTAACGCTAACGCTAAGTAAATGGCATAACACGATTATCTTAGTTGTCCGTCTTCAAGATAGCGCAAGCCTGCTCCACTGCGCTGCGATCGATTCTAATTAAGTCATCGCCTGGATGGGCAATGTTGAACAGTGAATTTGGAAACACATCATTTTTTTCTAAACCTTGTAATGTGACGAACGGGGCCTTCCGTAGCCGAGTGGTTAGAGTCCGCGGCTACAAAGCAAAGCCATGCTGAAGGTGTCTGGGTTCGATTCTCGGTCGGTCCAGGATTTTTTCGTAATGGAAATTTCCTTGACTTCCCTGGGCACTACTATGCCTTCCCTGGGCACTACTATTCTATCATCAAATCAAGTTTTCTCGAGATTCCTCCTAGGGATTTTCTTTAAAACTGGTTCAGTGATGCAGAATGACCTCAGGAATAGAGCCCTGTATTCAGATTTGATGGACAATTTCCTTTCATAATAACGGTCTGTGGGGGCATCTTGACGGTATTTTTATCAGAAGCTCAAAGCATCCTGCAACGGCTTTATGCCGCGAGCCGAGATTTTCAGGTGCTTATCTCTGGGAGCATCATGATGGACGAACTTTCGAGCGATCACCATTCTAGATTCGACCTCTGTGGTCTTCAAAGTGTTATCCCAGATTATCTCCCGTCATCTGTCGCCTGTAGTAAACGTGGGAAGTTATCAAGCCGGCTTCGTTGACGGCCGATCGACAACGGACCAGATCTTTACTGTACGGCAAATCCTTCGAAAATGTTGTGAAAACCAGGTTCCAACACATCATCTGTTCGAAAAATTCAAAGCGACATACGATAGTATCGGCCGCGTAGAGCAATAAAAAATCATGAGTGAGAACAATTTTACAGAGAAGCTCACAAGATAAGAGCGACGATAGAAGGCTTCGTTCATACCTTGTTGATCGTAAAGCGTTTGTCAAATGTGGCACTGTTTCATCAGACACTTTTGCTATTAAGTCAGGAGTACCTCAAGGCAGCCATTTAGGGCCATTGTTATTTACATTGTCCATTAATGATATCTGTGTAATAATTAGATCAGAGAAAATTTTGTTTGCTGACGATCTCAAAATTTATAGAAAAATCAAGGATAGTGTAGATTGTGTTGCTCTCCAAAATGATTTACAGTCATTAAATGAATGGTGCAAAGTGAACAGAATGCAGGTCAATGTGAAGAAAACTAAAGTCATCTCCTTTTACCGTAGTGAAGGCACCACCATTCATCAATACACTCTCGAAAGTACTGTAATTGATAGAGTAACTTCAATTCGCGACCTGGGAATAATTGTTGATAAAAGTCTTACATTCAAAGAACATCTCTCTGTAACAATTTCAAAGGCCATTACAACGCTTGGATTTATTATTAGGAACACTAAAGACTTTGATGATGTATATGTACTTAAAACACTATATTGTTCGCTTGTAAGAAGTATATTGGAGTACGCTATTCAAATTTGGGCACCACGTCAAATTGGTGAACTTAGATTGCTTGAAAGCGTTCAGAAAAGGTTCCTAAGATATGCGTTGCGCTCCCTTCCATGGAATGACCCGATACGACTCCCGCCATATCTTAGTAGATGTCAGCTGATTAGACTAGAATCTTTAGGTGGTAGATCTGAAATGCTGCGTAGATTATTTATTTTTGATTTACTTCAGGGCAATATAAACTGTAGCTCACTTCTAGCAGCTGTGCCAATTCATGCTCCAACCAGATCATTGAGAGAATTTGAATTCTTAAGAATCCCGAACTACGGTCATAGGACTTTTTTTAATCCGTTTGTAGAATGTTGTAGGTTATTCAATGATGTTTATTATGTGTTTGATTTTAATGTTAGTAAAACTATGTTTAAGGATAGAATAAGGAATAATGCGCAGTCTGAGCGATAGAAATATCTTAGACGGTGGTCAATAAACAACAATAATTATTGTGGTAGGCACTGTGGGAAATATTGTCGGAATTAAATAAAATTGTGTGAAGGTTTCAGGAGAACATTCCAGTTCGTTTAAATTTCACCGGGGACTTCAATAAGTTGATGGACTTTCGTGTCTGTTGTTCAATATTGCGCTATAATGTGTTATGAGAAGCGGATTTAATATGGACAAGTCCAAACAAATGAACTAGAAATTCTTTTGCAACAATCATGAAAATTCCTTCAGAAATACTTCCAGTGTTACGGTAATTCGCACCAACCCCTTGCGACCAATAGTACCGTTCAATACCCCTCGAATGAAGACTGCGAATGACAGAGAGCCTGACAGCTATATTCTGTCATAGTAGGAGACGTAGACGATAACGTCAATTGGAATGATGAGCAGAAATACTGATATATCCAGATGTGTAGAAGTTAGATGGTTATGATCTGTGGGAGCTTTATAATATAAGAATTAAATCGTCTTAAACCGATAATTATTGTAAGTAATTAGGCAAAAGCGAAGAATATTTGATTAATCCCAAATTGCTTTGGCAGGTGGATTAACGACAGTGAACCTGTTAGGCCGAAAACTAGGGGTTAAGTGTCGAATCGAGAATTGATTTAGTAAGTAGTTATTATTCTGTATACTACACGTAGGTTACAGCGAGTTTGTGCCCTTAACTTTATAGATTACCCATCAAGTTTGCTGAACTACGATTGTTTGGATTGTTGGGGACAGCGAAAAATAACTAGGGTGACCAATGTAAGTTTATATGATAAGATGAAAATGAACTACACTAATTAAATACATAGCTTACAGCTCTGAATTACATCCCAAACCGTGGTGTTTCGTGCTCGTTAAGATCCCCAAAAGTTTCCCCAACATCCAGAATACATGACAAATTGAGCCCAAAATTCGACTATGGTTTTCTCTGGAAATTATGCTATAAATCCCGAATTGAACAAGAAATCTCTATACAAATTGTTTTGACGCTCCTCCTGAATATTTTCCTTCAAATCTGGAAAATCAATGGAAATAGTTGAAAAACCCATGGAATAGAATGCTTAAAACAAGCATATTGGTGAAGAAATCTGTGGAGGGATATTAAGCCGATTTTAGGCAATCCTTGTGCAATTCTTGGCGGAATTTCTACGAGAATTTCTTAAAAACATTCTGATGGAATACAACTTTGGCAATGTTTTAAATATTGCCAATATATATTCGTCATAAAATTCTACTGGTACTCCTAGAACTTCAACTTCTTACTTACATACTTATTTGGCTTTACATCAATTATCTTGATAAAGCCTCGTCAACAATATTTCGCCAATTCCCTCGGTTCATGGCCGCTTCTCTCCATCCTCGACTGTGACCCACGCTCTCCAGGTCCTGGTGTACCTGGTCAATCCACCTAGCTCGCTGTGCCCCACGCCTTCTTGTTCCGACCGGATTCGTGGCGAACACCATCTTTACAGGGTTGTTGTCCGGCATTCTTGCAACATGCCCTGCCCAGCGTATCCTTCCAGCTTTAGCTACCTTCACGATACTGGGTTGGCCGTAGAGTTGAGCGAGCTCGTGGTTCATCCTTCGCCGCCACACGCCGTTCTCCTGCACGCCGCCGAAGATCGTCCTTAGCACTCGGCGTTCGAAAACCCCAAGAGCTTGCAAGTCCTCCTCGAGCATAGTCCACGCCTCATGCCCGTAGAGGACTACCGGTCTTATGAGCGTTTTGTACATCGTGCATTTGGTGCGGGGGTGAATCTTTCTTGACCGCAGTTTCTTCTTGAGCCCATAGTAGGCACGACTTCCGCTGATGATGCGCCTGCGTATTTCCCGACTAACATTGTTGTCAGCCGTCAACAAGGATCCGAGGTAGACGAACTCGTCCACCACCTCGAAGGTATCTCCGTCTATCGTAACACTGCTTCCTAGGCGGGTCCTGTCGCGCTCAGTTCCGCCAACCAGCATGTATTTTGTTTTCGACGCATTCACCATTAACCCGACTCTTGTTGCTTCGCGTTTTAGGCGGGTGAACACGTCTGCCACCGTTTCAAATTTTCTCCCAATAATATCCATGTCGTCCGCGAAGCAAACAAATTGTCCGGATCTCGTGAAAGTCGTGCCTCGACTGATAAGTCCGGCTCTCCGCATGACACCTCCAAGCGCAATATTGAACAACAGGCACGAAAGTCCGTCGCCCTGTCGTAGTCCCCGTCGAGACTCGAACGAACTGAAGTGTTCGCCCGAGATCTTCACGCAGTTTTGCACACCGTCCATCATTGCTCTGATCAATCTTGTGAGCTTCCCGGGAAAGCTGTTCTCGTCCATGATTTTCCATAGCTCTATGAACTTCAACTTCTAAAAATCCTAAATAGTTAAACCACATTAACTGTTGCACTGTTTCTGATTCAATCATATCTTGCAGAAAATTACGACGTTTGATTTAAATACCATCAATAGTTCTGCCCGTTTGTAAGCCACCGTTTTAATCATTATCCATTATGAAAGACGAAGGGAAAAATAACTTCAGTTTTTCTGTGAGACATGTCAGCAGGGATGTCGCTAAGAAGTTGCAGAAATCTACGGCGAAAAATTTAGTTTTTCGACAGAAATTTAGTTTTTTATTTAATGTTAGCTGAAATTCTCACCCAAACCAAACTTCCATAGAAGTTTTTCTATATTTTTTTTTGTTTGTGTTGCTCTAGAGATCTATCATGAATTTGAAATACTTGGACAAATATAGGCAGTGATAATCTGTAAAAGAATCTTAAGGATCTTTTAAGTTGTTACTTGAGAATTCTTGTGAAACAAAAAATGGAGACTGGGTGGATTTCCAGAAGTTATTCTTGTTATACAAACAATTGGAAAAAATATAGTGTAATTTCTAGATCCTGAAGATTATACGATTCCTGAAAAAGGTTTTGGATTAGTATTATAAATTATTATCAATCTGTTGAACAATTTCTATAAATAATCTTAAAAGAATCACTTGTACTATTAAAACAAATAAACTTGAAAATACTTCGATCAATCTTCTGTGGATCCCAGGAGAAACAATAATATTATGTTTTAGAGATATATTTGAACAAATTTCCAGGAATGTTTGAGTATTTTCGCGGAAGAATTTGAAAGAATAGTTACCCATATTTTGCTAGAAATTTTATAGAATATATTTAGATGGATTTTTTTTTGGTGGGATACGAGAGAGCAACACCATAATAATTTTTAGAGAAATCTAAGCACTTGAAGAATTCTTCGTGAAAAAATGCAGATTAATTTGGGAAGAAATTCCTTAGATCATCATCCATATTGAATCATTAATATTTAATTATATATTAAATCTTGTGGAATATTAGGAGTCCGTTGATTCCTACAGGGGAGGATCATTTAAGGTTTTTTGCAGAAAATGCTGGATTGTGTTTGCTGAAAATTTAAGCATTTCTAAAGAAATACTATTAGATTTTCTGAAATACTGGTTGAAGAAATCTGAAGACTTTTTGAAGAACCTCATAGGCAGCATTGTTTTTTTTTTGTGAACTCTTCGATCATGGAGACAGTTCTGATGAGGCTCATTGAATATGCTGTACTACTTCTTGGAACATTTTTAAAAAACTTAAACAAATGATTTGAGTAAGGACTGGTTGATAATTCAAGATAACAATTGAAATTTGTATGTAATAAGTACCTGCGTAGAGAACCTTGCTGGAGAAATATAAAAAAAACATTTTCTGGCAAAATCTTTTTAAAGACATTTTCTGGCAGAATCCTTTATGGGATTCTCCTAACAATCTGAAAGAGATTGTTTTTAGAAATATTCTGTTAAGATCAGAAAGCCTTACAAAACTCCAACAAAATCTGTTGAATAATAACTTCGAGCTTAGTATGAGTGATTATCTGAAATAATCCCAAGATAAACTCAGTCAAAACTAGTAAAGGAGTTCTTGGAGAAAACACTGAAAAAGTACGGAAATAATTCATGATAAAATCCCCGCGAGAATTCTCAGAGGAATCTCTTCAAAACACGTGGTTGAATATCCAGAATACTTCGTGGAAGAATAACAAGCGATATTGCTAGTAAGTTCTTGGAAGAATCCTTGGAAGGTTTACTTTTGAATTGTAAATCATAAACATTGAATATTTTTCGTAGATGGTGTTGATGGTCTGATGGCTACCGCTTCTGCTTCACAAGCAGAAGGTCATGGGTTCAATCCCAGGCCCGTCCCTCGCTTAGGACTCGCTTAGGAAATAATGTTACGATTGTTACGTTCGAGGTGGTCGATGAGCTCATCTACCAAGGACGGATGATCATAACGTTAGCTGTGAAATACGGAGGCACATCATTAGCAGAAGTCGAGCCTACTATGGCTTCCACAAGAAGCTGCGGTCAAAAAAGAATCACCCCCGCACCAAATGTAACATGTACAAAACGCTCATAAAACCGATGCACAAGGAGGATCTGCAAGCACTTGGAGTCTTCGACTGCTTAGGACGATCTTCGGCGATGTGCTGAAAAACGGTATGTACCAGCGAAGGATGAATCACGAGCTCGTCCAACTCTACGACCAACCCCGTATCCAGAAGGTTGCCAAAGCCGACAGGATATGATGGGCAGGGCATGTTGCAAGAATGTCGTGCAGCAACCCTGCAAGGATGGTTCCCTTTCGAATTCGGTTGGTACAAGAAGGCGTGGGGCAGAACCGAGGATGGAGGGATGTGGCAACGAACCGAGTATTGTGGCGTAAATTGTTAATTCAGTGTTATCTGTTTAGATGTTAACTCAATAAATGACGAATTACTTAGGTTCGTTCGTATTAACACTGTGAGTCTCATTTCGATGCGATCACTTCGCGCCAACTTTACAGCTTCTCGTGGTATGGTAGTCCAAAGCACTTTCTTCCTCTGCAAATATATCCATAAGGCCACTTGGAGATCACCCTATACTCTAACCGAAAACCAAATCGACCACGTTTTAATCGACGGGAAAAATTTTCTCTGGCATTACCAATGTTCGCACATACCGCAGTGTGAATATAGATTCGGATCACTACCTAGTTGCTGTATGTATGGGCTCAAAACTTACGACGGTGACAAACTCGCATCGAAGCCGAACGCCGCGGCTTATCGAACGGTTACGGGACGCAGAGGTAGCTCAGGAATACGCGCAGCAGTTGGAAGTGGCCCTACCAACGGAAGAGCAGCTTGGCGCCGCCACTCTTGAAGATGGCTGGAGTCACATAAGATCCGCCATAGGTAGCACCGCAACAGCAGGCCCCGAATCAGAGAAACGTCTGGTACGATGGCGAATGCGAGCAGTTGAAGAATGAGAAGAATGTAGCTTGGGCGAGAATGCTGCAACACCGCACGAGAGCGAACGAGGCACGATATAAACAGGCACGAAACAGAAAAAACTCGATCTTACGGAGAAAGAAACACCATCAAGAAGAACGAGATCACGAAGCGATGAAAGAGCTGTTTCGCGCTAAAGATACACGAAAGTTTTACGAGAAGCTCAACTGTTCGCGCAAAGGCTTCGTGCCTCAAGCCGATATGTGCAGAGACTGTGACGGAAATTTTCTCACGAACGAACGTGAGGTGGTGGCAGCACTACGACGAGCACCTTAATGGTGATGTGGCCAGTAGCGAAGGTGGCACAGCAATAACTTTGGAAACACGCGCGGACGACGAAAGACTTCCGCCTCCATATCTCCAAGAGGTAGAAACGGAGATTAGACGGTTGAAAACCAACAAAGCCTTTGGCGCGGACCAACTACCAAGTGAGCTGCTAAAATACGGTGGTGATGCACTGGCAAGAGCACTGCACTGGTTCATTTCCAAGATTTGGGAGAAGGAAGTATTGCCGGAGGAGCGGATGGAAGGTGTCGTGTGTCCCATCTATAAAAAGGGCGACAAGTTCGATTGCACCAATTATCGTGCGATCACAATTTTGAGCGCCATCTACAAGGTACTCTCCCAAATTCTATGCCACCGTCTATCACCAATTGCTAGAAAATTCGTTCGGCAATATCAGGCAGGATTTATGAGCACGAGCAACAACGGACCAAATATTCTCCGTCCGCCAGTTGTTGCAGAAATGCCACGAATACAATGTACCCACATATCATTTATTCATAGATTGTAAATCGGCCTATGATACAATCGATCGAGAACAGCTATGGCAGATTATGCACGAATACGGTTTCCCGGACAAACTGATAAGATTGATCAAGGCGATGATGGAGCGAGTTATGTGCGTAGTCCGAGTATCAGGGACACTCTCTAGTCCCTTCGTATATCGCAGAGGGTTACGGCAAGGTGATGGCCTTTCATGTTTACTGTTCAACATTGCGTTAGAGGGTGTGATAAGAAGAGCGGGGATAGACACGAGTGGCACGATCTTCAGAAAATCAGTTCAGTTACTTGGTTTTGCCGACGACATTGTTGCACGCAACTTTGAGACGATGGCGGATACGTACTGAAGCTAGGCGAATCGGACTGAACATCAATGTGTCGAAGACGAACTACATGATAGCGAGGGGTTCAAGAGAAGACACGACACGCCCCCTACCTCGAGTTCATATTAACGGTGATGAAATTGAGGTTGTCGAAGAATTTGTGTACTAGGGCTCACTGGTGACCGCCAACGACACCAGCAGAGGAATCCAGAGACGTATCGTTACTGGAAATCGTGCCTACTTTGGACTCCGCAGAACACTCCGATCGAGCGAAGTTCGCCATCGCAAGAAGTTGACCATCTACAAGACGCTGATTAGACCGGTACTCCTCTATGGGCACGAAATATGGACCCTACGAGCAGAAGGATCAACAGCCCTTGGTGTTTTCGAAGGGCAAGTGTTGCGGACCATCTACGGCGGAGTGCAGATGGAAGACGGTACGTGGAGAAGGCGAAAGAACCATGAGTTGCACCACCTGCTGGGAGAGCCAACCATCGTCCACCTCGCTAAAATTGGGAGGTTGCGTTGGCCGGGCATGTCACCAGAATGTCGGATAACAACCTGGCGAAAATGGTTCTTGAAAACAATCCGACCGGCACAAGACGACGTGGTGCGCAGCGAGCAAGATGGGTTGATCAGGTTGAGGACGATCTGCGGACCCGCTGATTTCGTGGCTGGCGACATGGTCCGAGTCGAATGTAGATGTCTCCTACGTACAGCAGAAGCCACCCAGGCCTTAGACTGACTGGTAAGGTAAGTAAGAGTTTCATTTCGTTTTTATTGTTATATTCTCTCAAGTAGAGGTTTTCTTTTTTTTTTTTTTTTCAAATTCTGGGATCCCTGAAAAGTTTAATAAAAAACAAATTACCTATGAAAATTCTTTTCTTTTTTTACATCCCTGTTCTGAAGAGAAGAACTTAAAATTTTGTTTGAGATGTTTGTCGAACATTCAGATATATTGTTCAACAACTGATTGATGCAGCATTTCAAGTATTAAACATCTTTTTATCGGCTCAACATTTAGGTTATTTACGATCTTCAGAGTATATTACTTTCCGAGAGAAACGTTTTTTAAGATTGTTGAGGAAAAAGCATATCTGTCTCATTAAACTTGTTGATAATTTCGAAGTTTTATAGGTTTAATTACGGAGACATATTGTTTTCAGAACATTGAATAGAAATAGGATGTTTATTCTTTTAATTTGACTACAAAATTTAAGAAGGATACTACTGATTTTGTAAACAACAACTTCGCATATGCTCAAAGATATCCTGATGTAAAATCTGGACTAATTCGTCTAAGTATCCCTTGAAAATCGCAGGACAAATTTCAGGGAGGATTGTTAAAAGAATCAACACAAATTGTGTTGTGGGGATCCCTGGAGGAGTACCTGAAAGTATTTCGAAAGAAATGTTTGGAGAAATCGTTGGAAGAATTTTTGAAACTGTTCCTCAAGGAATCCGAGGAGAAATTCCTTCTATGGAGAATATTAATATTACTATGAAATAGTCGCGTACTAGTCTCTGAAGGATCTCTGAAGCTTCTAAAAAATTGAATCGGGATTCACTGCAAAAAGGGAAAAGAAGAAAAAAAACCTTAACAGGGAATTTTGATTAAAAAAGGAAAATTTAAATACCTTTCATTTGGAAAAGGGATTTTTCATACATTTACATTGACATAGTGAACAAGTCGTTAAAAAAGAGACAAGTCCTGCTACTTGTGATGTTCCTCACACAAACAAGTACGCCATTCTTGGAAAACATATTGGCATATGTTTGTTTCGGCAAATATTTTTGTAAACCCACTATTTTGTATTGATCTCATCCCTGCTAAGATCGCTATCCGTTACCCTTTTTGAAAGTCCATGTTGTTTGTAAATGGGTGTAGAAACCAAAATTCACAAGTCAAAATATAAAAAAACCAGCAGTTGTCAACCTAAAATCCGTCGAAAGGCTGACAAAATCGGCTATACAAATTCGGCTAGGACAACTCCTTGCTATTTACTAAAACTTCTTCAAGGACACAATTTTAATTGAATGTACCGTAAAACGGGGTAACTTTGATAGTTTTTCGAAGAAAACTTGAATATTTATGCATGCTGTTTCAAAGAATTATAATTTATATTTTTAAAACAAGTACTGGTATTCAAACTGTCGATTGCAGTTGATAAATTGCCAAAAGATTTATTCTGAATAGATATATAATTTTTCATACAATCGAAAGTCGGTTTTCTGTTTTGGGGTAACTTTGATAATGGAGTATAAATCGAACAAAATTGAATGAATTACGGAACATTTATAGGGCGTTGCATACCTCTAGGCGTTTAACGCTATATGAAAGTTTCTGACTTAGATTACAAAAATGGTCCCAGTTTGGAAAAATGGTTTTCGCTAAGAAATTTGAGACCAAATTCATGTTCTACTACAACTAGGCTGTCAAGGATAAGCGACAAACTTATTATGACTCCACCACTTAGTGATCGTAGAACCGATTGTTTGTAAGCGTTTCAAAAATGCTATTATCTTATAAATTTTTCATATTCACATAAAAATCCTCAAATGTACTTGATTCCAACGAAAATAGCTTTGACATGAAGTGTCATACCAATACTCTTTACTTTTGCATTCGTTTTGCTTAACTGATTAACAGATAATTTGTTATTTTGTTAAGTATGTCGTGGATCAATCACTATCAAAGATACCCGCATTATAAAAGTTACCACATTTTACGGTATCGTGTTTGCGTTATAAATTTGGAAATATTAAAAATCGGTTTCTTTGGTAGGCTTTTTTGAAAATGTATTCTAGGAAATTTAGCAAAATTTTGATGGGAAATGTCCTATTGGATAACCTTTAACTTTTAGGCTAAACAGGTATATAATACCATTAGTATATCCCAACTTTTTCAACTCATTTGGAACCATTCTGTTCGGTTTCGAGTTCCCTAGAACCAATTCCTGTGACATCCATTGGGCATTAAAATTTGATCAGTACAAACCATATCATGCGACATACCATTCATAAAAATTTTATGAAAAGAGTATAATACAATGCATATTGAGTAACAAAAGGTCGAAGAACAAAAATGAAGGGACAAAAGGTCTACAAGTACTTCCGGAATATCCTGGAGCCAATTCCGGGACTCTAGCACATCAATCCGATGATTGCAATCCATATCATGTGACACATCTATCTTCATGTTTTTTTTCACCGGAAATATAATATAATACATATTGAGTGATTTTTTGCAATATAAAGTCATTCAGAAGAGCTCTTCCGGGATGTTCTGAATTCGTTTCCGGTACCCTGGAACAGAATTTAATTATTTTGCAAAGATTTCAAATGACCTTCGGACAAAACCAATGGGACCTCCGTATAAATCCTGAACGGACTTGGGTTCTCAGTACAGGTCATAAAATAGAATAGTATTGTGGTGTTGCGTCAAAAAATCATTGGAATTGGCTGAAAATTGTAGAATTTAGAGCCAAAACAGGTCAGGGACGCAGATGTTAATACATGTGCAAAATTCCATAAACACTAGACAGGTTGCATTTTGAGTTGGAAAAGCTATATAGATTTATTCATCTACATAACGTTTTAATCCAAACCAGCGGCAGTCAAAATTAACCATAAAATACGCATATTGCAACCAAGGCAAAATTTATGACAAACCGTCTACCCGGCTTTTATGAATCAAATTGCAAGATCCAAAAGAATCAATAGGATTTGATGAATTTTTTCGCATGATTGAGTGCTCACTTCACTTTCGTGAAATAAACTCGTAAAAGAGAAAAAAAGGATGGGTTTTTTCGGATCACTCTCGTCCTTGACCTGTAGTTACCCGATAAATACTTTATATCCACATTGATTGAAACTTCTCGGACGTTCGCAGTTGCAGTTAAAACATTTGCGTTTTTATCACTTGTGTTAACTTGATTTTCATATTTCACAATCAACTTGTTGTTTTTGTATAAAATAGGCTTTTAATGGTGCTTGGTACACTTGAACCCTGTTCCAATTATTTATTTTAAGCTGCAATCGAAATTTTTTCCGAGAAAAAATATAAACCGACATTACACATGTTTCAAACCTTTACATCTATCTTGTTTGCATGTGAACAGCATGAAAACAGCAAATAACAAGAACCGGGATTTTCTAAGACCCAAAAAGCTAGGGAAAAAGTAGCGGAGAAATTTAGGATCCGAACAATTGGCCGCAGCGGGGTGGAGTTTGCCGAGTAAGAAAATTATTCATTGCCTGGTCCTTCTACATAGCAGTTATGTTGTGGCATGCCTCTGCAAAACCTTGGACACGTCAAGAGTCAAAAGGTGAGGCATATAAATGGAGTCCCCTGGATTTTCCAATGGAAGGTACTTCTGAGGGCAGTGTCGTGAGAGTGTATCAAAAATTAGGAACGAAATATTTAGTGGAAGAACACGACTAGCCATGATGATGTGGAATTATGTTGGGTTGGTGGAGGGATTTCTTTTTTTTTCTGACAGAAGAGAAAAAGGAAACAACCTAATAGAAAAAGGTTGGAAGAGGATTCCTGCATGTAAACCTCCGTTCTGACAATGTCGCAAGACAGGGATTATGCGGCAGGAAAAGTTAATGGTGATCACGGAACAAACTGTGGGGGAGGAAATCCCACGATTGAAATACATTCTAACCTTTTTTTTAAGGTGAGAACCTTGTCATACCTAGCGTGGGACCAGTAGGTGATATAAATTGATACAATGCGAAATCATACCGGGTGATTTATGTGGAACATAACCTTCGGGTTGTCTACTTTCAGAATCATCGCGCTGATGCTGTGTACGACAAGCGAGGTTTTTACAAAATACCACATCGCGACACCAGAAATCTTCGAGTGAACATAATTTGTAAGACTTATTTGGTCACACATATAGATCGATCCACACAGATTGATCACAGTACATGTTATCAGCCATCACGGATTGGACTTCCCTATTCTATTTTAAGTACTTGCACAGTAGGCCGTCCCTTATTTTTGGAAAATGAGAAATGTTATAAGTTCGTCATTGTGAAGTGCTCATTTTGGTAAGAAAAAAATCATGCAAAAAATTTGAAGTCCGTACGTGGACGCTAAGTGGTCCCCCAACGGTCTTGAAGGTATCAGGTGTAGATGACCCCCGTGCGCAAACCGAGTTCGCTGCTCTAGTGTACGCTACATGGGTATAAAAAGCCAATAGTTACATATTCTCCTGTGCGCGTTGATAGTCATACTAACTAAAACAACATTTTATACTATGTACATGTTTAGAACAGTGCACGCTGAAATTATATATTTACCTATATAACTGAAGTTTATGGAGCATTTTGTTTCAACTACGAGTTGAATACTGCATATATTAAAAACAAATCAAAAATATTTTCATTAAAAAATTCATGAAAAATTGCTTTTGAGATGATTTAAAAGGTTTTACAAATGAGAGAAACCATTTCAGCTTAAGTATTGACGTTTAACTGACAAAAATTTGAATAATATAGTACTTTTCGTTGGAAATTCATGCTTTTGGTCAGTAGTTGTTTGATAACTTATTCAACACTATTTTTAAATTTATTTGATTAAAACGACTGAAATTTCTTCAAAAACATGTAAATAGATTTGGAATCGATTAACTATTCATGAAGTTATGGTCGAACAAAGATGATTTTTTTAGTTGAAAGAGGAAACAATTAGAGAGAACTACTTTTAACTAAGACTAGTTTTTGTTTAAGTCAAATTTGATGTTCTACAAACTTTTCATACATATAATTTTGAAGATAATGATGCTAAGATCTCTGAGTTTCTTTTTTTTTTTTGAAAATTACAAAGTTATGAAGAATTCTCTGAATGTCATATTTCATAACTTAAAAATTCACCTTCAAACCGCTTGCGCAAACTCTAAATCTTAATATTATTGGCTCACCTTTGAGGCTTCCCATTTTATGTGATTTGAATTTAGAAAAGCACACGAATGTTTGGTTTTGAGAACTTTAAAAAAATAAGTCGCACTCTAATGGACAATCTAAATGCTCCTCGAAGCTTTAAAACATCAATACTGTGCATTTATATGATTAAAATGTGTACTATCCTGAAAAAACCGCATTTTTTTTTTCAAATTTTTAAAATATTTTGTTTCAGAAATTTTTAAAATATTTTGTTTGTTGTTTTATCACGGTTCCGTTTTTGTCAACTGAAAATTGCCGATCGTGTTGATACAAACGGATAATACCTGTATCCCTGAAAAATTCGGTTCAGTATTGAGTATGGTTCATGCGAAACCGGTTCCTGGAGTCCCGGAAGGTGGCCAATCTGGACAATTCGATGAAATTACTCAAATTTATTGTGCTGAATTCTTTACGATTGTTTTATGTTTGGATGTATTTTACCAAAAGGATGAAGGGATGGTTATTCTGGTCCTTTTGGAGCACCGTAATGGCCACCGGGAAACCCGTAATATGGGATTTCAAAGTTTTAGTATCAAAAGTAGGCATGCGACGGCTCATTCTTCATGATTTTGAATCCCTGTGACTCTGCAAGCTCAATTATTGATAAATGTCCTCTTTGGTTCTTCTGGGCTACTGAATTCTGGGCGTTAATCAACTACCGTTTTGATTCATATTACGGACACTTAAGCCCTCAGTGAAGTATAACCCAGCATAGAGCATACAAAATCAATCATTCTGTATTATTCCTTATCTTTATCGAGCGTCGGAAACCCTTAACTTTCGAATGGTGGGTAAAGAATACGCTTCCGCAACTTGAACAATTTTAAATAAATCAAAATGTGTGGCCTTTTCATGATTCTTATTCCGGACGCTTCCTCACTTTTGCCTCATATTCCGGACACTTTGATTCAAATTCCGGATAGCTCATTATAATCATTAATAGAACAGTCGAATCATAAATTGAAATCGTCTATCCACTTAAGAGACGTCTAAGGTAGATGGGCATTATAAATTTGCATAGATATTAATGGAAGAAGCTTATTAAATCGAGTCTCGAAAGTGAGAACTTTTGAATGGCAAAAACTGAAATATTTCGTGTGAAATGTTTCCCATACAAAGTAGAGTGTCCGGAATTTGAAGCTGTCCGTCGCGCCTCAGAACGTGTAATGATTCTGCAGCGTCGTCGGTCAACATGAAACCTGAGGACCTGAGTGGTCATTTACTAATTATTGTGTGAGAAAAGTCACATGCCCGAAAAAACAGGGAGATTGAGCCGTCAAACGTCTTGTTATGGTACAAAATCTTATGTACCTCACGATACGGATATCTCCGGTGGTCATTCCTGGGCTGTTTCGGTGGTACAAAAGAACCAAAGTAGTCATTCATCTACAGTATCTGACATATAAAATGCACCAAAGCCGTTTTCCCATACAAAATGGTCAACTTCAGATAGCTGAATCTCCGCCGTTAACCATTGATTCTTTTCATTTTTTTCTGTGGCGAATCACAAATTTCCTCAATTTTCAAAAACTATTGTAAAAGTTGTGTGAAAAGTTTAAAAAAGGTTTAAAAGTTAGAGATAGGTTGAATTTTGGCATTAAAATGCACCAAGACGAAAAGTGATATATCAGACAAACTATGCGTCGTATCCTTTCGGTGTCTTCAGCGCATTTGGTCCTTATAACTCAATGAACAAATACGCTGAAGACACCAAGATGCTACGAAGCGTAGTTTTTCTGATACATCGCTTTGTCTCTTTGTGCATTTTTTATGTCAAAATTCAACCTATCTGTAACTTTTAAATCAATAGTTTTCACACAACTTTTACAATAGTTCTTGAAAATTGAGGAAATTTGTAGTTCGCCACCGAAAAAATGAAAAGAATCGGTTGAGAAACGGTGGAGATATAGCTATATGAAATTAAGCATTTTGTATGGGAAAACGGCTTAAGTGCATTTTATATGTCTGATACTACATAATTGAACTAGATGAGTTCAAAATTCGAAGTTCAAAATTATGATGAATGATCCGTTGTATGCCTAGTTTTGGAACAAAAACTGAAATGTCGCACTAAACGAGTATCTCCGGTGGCCATTCCAGGGTTATTTCGTGGTAACAATGAGCCAGAGTGAAGTAGAAGAGTCACAGGTATCCAAAATCATAGACTCCCAATATTTCACAAGATTTTTATAAGTAATAACACATGATTCATTTGGGGAAATGTTTTAGTGATTTCTCCTCACTTTTCCCCAGATTTCTCTGCATTTTTTCACAGAAAACTCTTTAAGTGCTTCATAAAGTGTTTATATTCTTCTAAAAACATTTTAATGTTTCTCTCCTACAGTCGTTCAAAACTATTCTGAAAAACACATTACTATAAAAGTCCAGTCCAATACTTTCAGCTATTCTTTCAAACACTTCATCGAAAATACTCAAAATGAGAAATTTGTACGAAGATTTTCCCGTGAGATTTCATCCTGGTATTCCTAAGTAAAATTTATCAGACAATTCATCCAGGTGTTTTAAAGATTTTTTTCTTCTTCTTGGCATTAAAATCCTCACTGGGACCGAGCCTGCTTCTCATCTTAGTGTTCTTATGAGCACGTCCACAGTTATTAACTGAGAGCTTTCTTTTCCAAAGTTGCCATTTTTTGCATTCGTATATCGTGTGGCAGGTACGATTATACTCTATGCCCAGGGAAGTAAAAACAATTTCCATTACGAAAAGATTCTGGACTGACCGGGAATCGAATCCAGATACCTTCAGCATGGCTTTGCTTTGTAGCCGCGTACTCTAACCACTCGGTTAAGGAAGGCCCAAATTGTTCGATACTCTACCAGGGAAATTCCGGAAACGACCGTTATCGTAACGGACATTACCGTTCATCTGACTGGCACGAGCTTCGACGACTCGCCTACGCGAAGGGCAAGCCCAAAAATCTGACTTATGATTGCCCCCGCAATTTGCGCATATCAACTTATCGGTATCTTTCTTCACAAGACAGACGACCTTAGCGTGAGAAGAACCTCCGCAAATCATGCATTTAGCATCCATGCGGCAATGTTTTGTACCATGACCCCACTTTTAGCACCGACGACCCTGAGGGGGATTCTGGTGATTTCCTCCAGGTTTCTGGAAATGTTTTTATGTCATACGGACATCGAACATAAGTCTAGCTTTTTCTAAAGCTTTATTATTATTTAGATCTTTTTTGTTAAAATGAACTAAATAAAATTCTTGAGAAAGCCCTTTCCGAACAATGCCAGATTGGGTTCTCTTTTTCATAATGATTACTTGGACTCAGGAAAATCCAAGAAAATCATTTATTCCCGTTTTGATCTCTTCAGTCACCTGAGAGACCTTTCAATACAACTTTGAACAGACTTACAGTTTTGTCGTCATAAGTGAAAAAATTGTGCCTCTTCTCTTCTAGATGTTTGAGAAGAAGTTCGCGATCTTTAAGAGTTTCCGGCAAAACGTGACAGTTTACTTCTTTGCGATTTGGATGGAAACCTTGATTCCCCTAATGGAGTTCAAGATCTCCTAAATCCCCCAAATTCGGAACAACTGACCACGATATGCGGCACTCTTTGCTTCCTCATTTGAATCAAAAAGCCTGGGCTAGAGACTGCTTCGATTTGGTGTTCGGAAAATTTGTCTAGAGCATTGAACTGATTGCTCATTTCGAAGCAATTATCAGCATTATCCATTTGACCCTTGGAAGAAAGTTCGCATCCCGGAGAAACGTCCTTTCTTCCATGTTTGCCACGTTTAGTGACAGTTTAAAATCCCACTTTTTTGGAAGAAAGTTGTGAATTCAGAGATTCACCCTTCCTTTTGTTTGTAGTTGCAACCATGTTTAGTGAATAAATGAAAGAAGACGAGACCTACTAAGAGGTTTTTTCCCAAGACGATGTCCAAGAAGGATTACCACCGGTAGCTTTCGCCAACGGGTCCAACGAAAAATCGAAGGCACTGGTCCAAACAAGGATCGTAAAGGGATCAATAGTAGCAAAAATAGTACTGAAAAGTACTGTTTTAGTAGCACTGAAAAGTATCGTTTTTAATTTTATCACTGAAAAGCACTATTGTCTTGCTTTAGGTAGTTTTGAAAAAAATATTCAAGAGCTGAGATAATTCGTGTACGCACAGCATGGAGGCACGATGCGCACTGATATGTTTACGTCGTTGTTCAGCCTATTCAAGCCCACTAAAGTACTCATCCAGTACAGTTATAAAGAAAAAATCCTCCCCTTCCAATCGTGGAATTAGATTGCTTGAGAGGTGGCAAATGCACTCTTCGGGTTCGAACAATGTTATTGTTTACTAAAGCAGTTAGGCTCTTTCAAAATGTTGGTGCCAAAAACTTGATAAACAAGAATACTTAAACCTTGCATTGTGTTATATATTTTCGCTCAAAATATTGCAATATTGATTGGAATTCCTCAGGGATCATTCAAATATGACGTAAATCATTTGTGGGAGGGGGAAATCTACGAAAGTGTGACAGTACGTGTATAAGGTATTGGAAAAAAGCGACACAGAGAGTGTGGGGGTGGTCTAGAAATCCCACAAAACGATGGACGTCATATTTGAATCGTCCCTTAGCCGAGTGGTTAGAGTTTTTGAGTTCTGGTTAGGCTACAAGGTGTCTGGGTTCGATTCCCGGTCGGTCCAGGATCTCTTCGTAATGGAAATTTCCTTGACTTCCCTGGGCATAGAGTATTATCGTACCTGCCACACGATATACGAATGCGAAAATGGTAAGTTTGGCAAAGAAAGCTCTCAACTGTGGAAGTGCTCATAAGAACACTAAGCTGAGAAGCAGGCTCTGTCCCAGTGGGGACGTTAATGCCAAGAAGATGAAGATGATGAGGATTGGAATTTTATATTAAAAACTCAAACTGTCACGAAACATTAGATAAATTGAATTCGGAATTAAAGTAACGTGATTTATATTTGCAAAATAATTTGAAACATATAAACCTAATCAAATTGCGACACAAGCAACGAAATGGATGCAGCTTCATCCGTTGTATCGGAGGCTCTGTCCCAGTATACATAGGGTAAATATACTAATTAAAATTGATTACGCGAGTATTATCTAGTGTTATGGATTATGAGTTTTCACCTGCGCCTATAAATTATTGTTCCACACTTCATTTGGCACCAACAATTGACCATCCTGTGACGACGATCAGGCCAGCCACGATTGGGGCGCAGTTGAAACGCAGCATAAAAGAGTTGAATAAATATTAGGCTTTTTACCGTGTGAGAGGGCACCATCGGTTCCGAGAGGATACGCACACTCGTTTAGCCGTTGTGACATCGAGGTTTTGTTTCCGGGATTGCTGACAGGAGCGAAAACAATAGTGTTTGGGTGCCAGCAATTTACTCAACCAGGCGCAACACCGTTTGAATGAATGAAAAAAGAAAACGAAAATAGACATAAATTATTTCGTTTTGATCTGCCGGTCATTCATTTTTGATTTCTATGGTAATGGTTTCAATCGATATCAATTTCAGACAGCATGAGAGTAGTGTTTTAAGCTTTTTGTTCGTGAACATACAAGGAAAGGGAATAGTTGTCTATTTCCGGTATTGATTTCAACTTTGTTTGCTACAATGTTTTGCTGTTTCATGATTGACCCCTCTACCGGCAGCTTCACTATTTGCCAAAAAAATAAATTCAAGTCTTGATAACTCTTTTGATTCTCGAGATTTTTGCATCGTTTTTCACAACTTTTCAAAGTTGTTTTTGAATCTGTGTCGATATTGATCATTTTTTTTTTTTTGGGTTTGAAGAGGGGTCGAAACTACACATATAGCATTTCTCAGTAGAATAGAGTAGAGTTGAGAGAGACTCGCGAAGAGGAAAAATATCAACGTCATATGCAGCCCAGATTCCCCTCTCACGAAACGTCAAATGCAGCCTACCGTTTTTATGGCTGAAAAAGTGAAAAGTATTGTGTTCAAAGTAAATTGTTATTGAAAACCTCAGTCAGCGGAGCAGTTTTTTCCAAAGTTGCTGATAAATCTAAGCAGAAGATTAATTATTTCTAATGTCTGCTACGTTTGCAGGCATGAAATTTCACTCAAACGGCTATTTATGATTCGATGTGATGCAAACTCAATCATTTTTTGCTGAGAGGTTCATGTAAGGATTTGAACGACTTGCGCATAATTGGTATAAACACAAAGTGGAATAAGAAAAAAACTTAGCAATCACAGAAAAAGAAGACCGTCTTCGCGAGTCTCGTCTCAGGAGTAGAGTAAAGTAGAGTAAAGTAGAGTAGAGTAGAGTAGAGTAGAGTAGAGTAGAAGATGAAAACAAAGAGCAGGTCCGAAAAACAAAAATTCGTCAAGGGCCGGAAGAGAGGCGAGGCGCAGTCAAGGCAAGCGATGACTCGTACGAGAAGATTCTCCATGCAATGTGGATAAACCCGGAGCTCGAACAGCTAGGTGCAGATGTGCGGAAAGTCAGGCGCACCCGCACCGGAGATATGATCCTGGAGCTAAAAAGATACCCGATGGCCAGCAGCTCTTCCTACAAAGAGCTCGCCGAGAAAGCCATGGGAAATACGGTAGAAGTGAGAGCCGTGTGTCCGGAGGCGGTCCTTGAATGCAAGAATTTGGACGCAATCTCTACGGACGAAAATGCAAGGGTTTCCCGAGCCGGCGATTTTAACCCGTGGGCCATGGAATGGGGTAGTCGCTTCACCAACTCAGGAGGGAGCAGTCTACTGGAGGCCTTAGCAAAGCTAAACGTAGATGTTGCCAACGATGGTACCACCAGCATATACCGTCAGGATGGCCGAGAGTCAATTATTGACATAACTTTCTGTAGCCCTCGGCTGTCAGGAAGTTTGAACTGGCGAGTGAGTGAGGAGTATACGCACAGTGACCACCAAGCGCTTCGGTACAATATTGGTAGCGGATGGCAGTTGGAAGCATGTGCATTAGGGTGCCAATGAAAATCGATTTTTCGAAATTCAAAAATTGGTAGTGCTCAAAAGTTTTGTCTCCTCGAAAAAAGTCCCCATGCAAAATTTGAGCTCAATCGGACTTCATTAAGTGGACCCCCAAAGCGGTCAAAGTTTGGCTTTTTTGACCCATGAAAAATCTCCAAAGGGGGGGTACATGAAATTTCCGAAATCGATTTTTTTTTTGATGCCAGTTGTCTTAGAAATACATGAAACGTCGGTAGGGTGATGTGCTAGTATCCATCGTATTAAGCATTGATCAGTGAGAACTGCAATTTCCCCAGTATTGCAGTTAATGATGCTGATACAAACCGATGCCAAACAATTCTTTCTCAAAACGGCTTTAGCATTGTACAATAACATTTTGATAAATCTTGATCTCTTTTTGGTAATAATGCAAAGAAAATGCATCTTACCATATTCTCAGTCCGTCGTATCGTTTTCAACTCCGTCGCAATCAGTTTCCAGATTCGTTTCACAACTTACAGCTCACTGTGTGTATTGAATGGTTAAAACACAACATATCAACGCTATAATAAAATGTTATATATAGAATCTACGAATATAGAATATAGATCTACGGGCATCTCCCTCCATTCCTTCAGCATGATGGAATATACTAATTTCCTTTAAAATTAATTGTTCGTCATCAAAATTCAGCCCGAACATATGAACACAATTCCTTTTGACCGTACAATTATGGCATTTACTCGCAGTACAGCGAAAACAACACAATCAAAGGAATCGTATTTTTACGTCGAGCGTCGCGCACACATTGATGCACACAAGCTTTTTTTTCTCAGTACGACGGATTGAACTTTGTTTACATTCTTAATTATACGCGGCGGTAGAGGAAATTTCGTAAAATTTGGTGATTTATTGAAGTTTTACAGCGTGTGATTGGAATGAAATCCATCAGTGAAGAAGTATGAAGGTTTTCCATAGTGAAAATAAGTTCCCGGTGAAATAAGTCACCCACGGGGGCGGGAAGAAACTTGTGTTGGAAAGTGGTGTGGCTCAGTCGATCGCTAAGCATTTCTCCCAAATCGTGTTCGTCCATGCGATTTCGGTGAAAAAGTGCAAAGTGGATGATTGAACTGAAGTTATTTACCAAAATACAGTAGTTTTATTGCATTTTTGGTGTACAAGTGTACAAACCATAACAGCTTTCACAAAATTACACTTGGATAATGAATCTATGTTGCAGGTAAGTTTGAATATCCGCCGTAGTGGAACATTTAAAGTTTGATACGACGAATAGTAGCGCTTACGACGAAGAAGAACAAAACCCTATCTGGAGTTATTTGGAAAAAATTTTTTTTTTTTGAAAAAATCGACCTTTTGGGACTTAGTAAATTTTTGAGATGGGGGAGTGAATTGAATTTGAAATGAACGATTTGAATTCAATTGCTGATAAATTCAAGGCAATAGTATTGAAACTTACCCTATATCATTGTTGGCCACTGAAAGCATATTATATGTGATATTTCATTAGGGTAGTTCATTTACTTTCCATGAGGGTGGTCCTTTTTGTTAAAAAATAAAAAAAATAAGAAATAGAATTTTAATTGAATA
This sequence comes from Aedes aegypti, assembly GCF_002204515.2. Lineage (NCBI taxonomy): Eukaryota > Metazoa > Arthropoda > Insecta > Diptera > Culicidae > Aedes > Aedes aegypti. The sequence continues at coordinate 133,156,396 of NC_035107.1, forward strand.
TTGAAGACAATAGTATTGGAACATCTCTCACATTATCGTAAGCCATTTTCTACATTTAACATGTGGTATTTTATTAGGGTGGTTCACTTATTGTCCATTAGGGTGGGCCTTTCTGTCGAAAAATCATAATTTGAATGGGATATTAAAAACAATAGTATTTTATCACCTCTTTCATCAGCGTAGGGCATTTCCTTCATTAGATTCGTGATATTTTATTAGGGTGGTTCACTTATTTTCCATTGGTGTTTGCCGAAAATTAAAAAAAAAATCAAGAAATTTTGAATTTGATCCTTTTTTTTAGCACCATACTATTTTAACACCTCTTCTATAATCGTAGGCCATTGTCTTCATTTTTGTTTAGAGAGGCTTTAAATTCCTCTGAATTCATGCGCCTCTAGTTCCATTTCGTATAGTTTGAAACCATGATTTCTCGCAAAAGTCTCGTCCACTTTAATTATGGTGTCATTGTAAAAATTTCAACCTTAATATCTACAGACCGAAAGATTATGGTGTGGACTACTACATAATATTTGCGTAATGTTCGACGAAAAATGTAAAGGTAACTTAGTTAACAACAAAAGAGTTTTCTAGAAAGCCTTTCATTGTTAGAAAGGTCCTTTTGAAAAGTTTTGCGTGATTTTCATTCGGAATGCAACACTTCACTAAGCTGAACCAGTTCGGAGTCCTCGTCTCATACAGAATCCGCTTGCTACATCGTAATTTCAGATGCACTCATCTCAGAGATCAAGCATTGAGCTTCAGTGACCTTTCCAATTCAGTTTTGCAAATTCCGAAGGAAATTCCAGAGAAAATTCTGAAGGAAATTCTAGAGGAAATACCGAAGGAAATTCCAAAGAAAATTCCAACGGAAATTCCAGAGGGAATTACGAAGGAAATTCCAGCGGAAATTCTGAAGGAAATTCCAGTGGAAATTCCGAAAGAAATTCCAGAGAAAATTCCGAAGGAAATTCCAGACGAAATTTCTCAGGAAATTCCAGAGGAAATTTCACAGGAAATTTCTCAGAAAATTCCAGAGGAAATTTCACAGGAAATTCTAGAGGAAATTCCGAAGGAAATTCCAGAGGAAATTCCGAAGGAAATTCCAGAGGAAATTCCAAAGGAAATTCTAGAAAAAATTCTGAAGGAAATTCCAAAGGAAATTCCAGAGATAATTTAGAAGAAAATTTTAGGGAAAATACGGAAGGAAATTCCAAAGGAAATTCCGAAGGAAATTCCAGAGGAAATTCCGAAGAAAATTCCAGAGGAAATTCCGAAGGAAATTCCTGAAGAAATTCCGAAGGAGATTCCAGAGGAAATTCCAGAGGACATTCCGAAGGAAATTCCAGAAGAAAATTCCGAAGGAAATTCCAGAAGAAAATTCCGAAGGAAATTCTAGAGGAAATTCCGAAGGAAATTCCAGAGGAAATTCCGAAAGAAATTCCAGAGGAAATTCCGAAGGAAATTCCAGAGGAAATTCCGAAGGAAATTCCAGAGGAAATTCCGAAGGAAATTCCAGAGGAAATTCCGAAGGAAATTCCAGAGGAAATTCCGAAGGAAATTCCAGAGGAAATTCCGAAGGAAATTCCAGAGGAAATTCCGAAGGAAATTCCAGAGGAAATTCCGAAGGAAATTCCAGAGGAAATTCCGAAGGAAATTCCAGAGGAAATTCCGAAGGAAATTCCAGAGGAAATTCCGAAGGAAATTCCAGAGGAAATTCCGAAGGAAATTCCAGAGGAAATTCCGAAGGAAATTCCAGAGGAAATTCCGAAGGAAATTCCAGAGGAAATTCCGAAGGAAATTCCAGAGGAAATTCCGAAGGAAATTCCAGAGGAAATTCCGAAGGAAATTCCAGAGGAAATTCCGAAGGAAATTCCAAAGGAAATTCCGAAGGAAATTCCAGAGGATATTCCGAAGGAAATACCTGAGGATGTTCCGAAAGAAATACCAGAGGATATTCTGAAGGAAATACCAGAGAAAATTCCGAAGGAAATTCCAGAGAAAATTCCGAAGGAAATACCGAAGGAAATTCCAGAGGAAACGAAAATTATAGAGGAACTTCCGAAGAAAATTCCAAAGGAAACGTAGAAAATTCCGTAGAAAACTGCAATGCAATGATAAATTATAATAGAAACTCTGCACAAAATTCCGAAGGAAATTCCATATGAAATTAAGAAGGAAATTCCATAGGACACTCAGAAGAAAATTCCTCAGAAAATTCCAAAAGAAATTCCATATGAAATTCCAAATTTAATCCTAAGGGAAATTCCGAAGGGAGCTGCAAAAGAAATTCCATAGAAAATTCCGAATGAAATTCCGAAGGCAATTCCCAAGGATACTCCAAAGGAAAGTCCAAGTGGGATTAAAAAAATTCCGTAAGGACTTCCAAAGATATTCCGAAGGAAATTCCAAGACAAATTTCGAAGGAAATTTTCAAGATAATTCTGTAGATATTCCGAAGAAAATTCCAAAGGAAATTCCGAAATAATTTTCAAATTCAGAGGAATTTCCGATTCCAGAGAAAATTCAGAAGGAAATTCCAGAGGAAACGAAAATTATAGAGGAATTTCCGAAAAAAAATCCAAAGGAAACGCCGAAGAAAATTCCGTAGAAAACTGCAATTATAAATTATCTTAGAAAATTTGCACAAAATTCAGAAAGAAATTCCATACAAAATTGGAAGGAAATTCCACAGGAAATTCAGAAGGAAATTCCTCTGAAAATTTCAAAGAAAATTCCAAATGAAATTCCGAATTTAATCCTTAGGGAAATTCCGAGGGGGATGCAAAAGAAATTCCAAAGCAAACTCCAAAGTAATTCCAAAGGATAATCCGAAGGAAACTTGGAAGGACATTTTGGAAGAAATTCCAAAATAAATTCCTATGAAAATTCCAAAAGAAATTCCGAAGGAAGTTCCTAAAGAAATTCCATAGAAATTTCCGAATGAAATTCCAAAGTCAGTTCCAAAGGAAACTCCGAAGGAAAGTCCAAGTAGGATTAAAAAAAATTCCGTGAGAAATTCCAGAGAAATTCCGAAGGTAAAATCCAAAACAAATTTCAAGGGAAATTTTCAAGATAATGCTGTAGATATGCCGAAGAAAATTCCAAAGAAAATTCCGAAATAATTTCAAAGCTTCAAAAGAAATTCCAAATGAAATTCCGAATCAAATTTAGCATGAAGCTTCAAAAGGAATTTTGACGGAAACTCCAGAAGAAATTCCGAAGCAAATTGCAAAGTAAATTTCAACGAAAATAACGTAGAAAATTCCAAATCAAATCCCGAAGGTAGCTCCAAAATAAATTCCAAAGCAAATCCCGAAAGAAATTCCAAAGCAAATTCAAAAGGAAATTCCATAAAAAAAAAATCCGAATGGATTTTTGAAGGATATTCCGAAGCAAATTCCAACGAAAACTCGGACAAAAATTCCGCAGAATATTCCAAATGAAATTCCGAAGCCAACTCTAAAAGAAATTGCAAAGGAAATTCCATAAGTAATTTCAAAGGAACTTCCGAAGCGAACTCCAAACGAAATTCCAAAGGAAACGCCGAAGAAAATTTTGAAGAACTGAAGAAGGAAATTCCGAAAGTAATTCCAAAGAAATCCAAAATAACTTCCTGTAGCAACTTACTGAAAGAAATTCCAAAAGAAATTCTGAAGTAAATGAGATATGAAGTTCCGAAGACTTCAAAGGAATTTTAAAGGATACTCCTAAGAAAATTCCGAAAAAACAATTCGAAGGAAATTCCAAAGTAAATTCCGAGAAAATTCAACGGAAATTCCAATGAAAATTACGTAGAACAGTCCAAAGGAAAATTCCGTAAAAAATTCCAATCAAAACTCCTCAATAAAATTCCGAAATCTCCATAGGAAATCCCAAAGGTTATTCCAAAGGAAATTCCGAGGAAACTCTATAACAAATTTGAAAGTAAACTTCAAACGAAATTCCAAAAGAAATTTCAAAGAGAATTTTGAAGGAAGTAATAAAGAAATTCCAAAGGAAAATCTGAAGAAAGTTTGATAATTAGCCTCAAAGAAAACTGCAAAGAATTTTAAAGGATACTCCTAAGGAAATTTCGACGGACACTCCAAAGTTAATTCCGAAGGAAACTAAATAAAAATCCAACGGAATTTCCGAAGCAAATTTCAGAGGAAATTCTGACGAGAATTGCGTAGAAAATTCCAAAGAAAATTCCGAAAAAAATCCAAAGGAAATTCCGAAGAAAATTCCAATGAAAATTCCAAAGGAAAATCCAAAAAATTCCATAAAAAAAATCAAAGCAAATTCCGAATGAAATCCAAAAAGGCATTTCTATGGAAATTTCGAAGAAAAAATCACAGCTCCAAAAGAAATTCAAAAAGAAACTTCGATGGAAACTTTCAAAATATAAGGGAAATCCCGAAAAAAAAAAATAAAAGAAAAACTGAATAAAATTCTAAAAGAAATTCTGAAGCACATTCCTAAGAACATTCCGACGACAATTCTGAAAAATATCCAAAGCATATTCAAAAGGGAATTTCTAAGAAAATTCCAAAGAAAATTCCATAGCAAATCCCGAAGCAAATTCCAATGAAAAAAGGAAGTTAAAAGGAAATTTCGTAGAAAATTTCTAAAGAATTTTCTATGGAATATCCAAAGCAAATTTGTAAGGAAATTCTCAAGAAAACTCTGTAGAAATTCCAAAGAAAATTGTAAATGAAATTTCTAAGAATATTCCGAATTAAATTTCAGAGGTCCAAAAGAAATCCCTAATGAAATATGTTAACAGTGTCCTACGATGATGTCGCATATCAAATGGAACTAGAGGTGCATGAATTCAGAAGAATTTAAAGCCTCTCTAAACAAAATTGAAGACAATGGCCTACGATTATAGAAGAGGTGTTAAAATACTATTGTGCTTAAAAAAGGATCAAATTCAAAATTTCTTGATTTTTTTTTAATTTTCGGCAAACACCAATGGAAAATAAGTGAACCACCCTAATAAAATATCACGAATCTAATGAAGGAAATGCCCTACGATGATGAAAGAGGTGATAAAATACTATTGTTTTTAATATCCCATTCAAATTATGATTGTTCGACAGAAAGGTCCACCCTAATGGACAATAAGTGAACCACCCTAATAAAATACCACATGTTAAATGTAGAAAATGGCTTACGATAATGTGAGAGATGTTCCAATACTATTGTCTTCAATATTCAATTAAAATTCTATTTCTTATTTTTTTTATTTTCTAACAAAAAGGACCACCCTAATGGAAAGTAAATGAACCACCCTAATGAAATATCACATATAATATGCTTTCAGTGGCCAACAATGATATAGGATATGTTTCAATACTGTTGCCTTAAATTTCTCAGCAATTGAAGTCCCAAAAGGTCGATTTTTTCAAAAAAAAAAAAAATTTTCCAAATCACACCAGATCTCGACGTTTCATGTATTTCTAAGACATCTGGCATCAAAAAAAAAATTCGATTTCGGAAATTTCATGGACCCCCCCCCCCTTTTGGAGATTTTTCATGGGTCAAAAAAGCCAAACTTTGACCGCTTTGGGGGTCCACTTAATGAAGTCCGATTGAGCTCAAATTTTGCATGGGGACTTTTTTCGAGGAGACAAATCTTTTGAGCACTACCATTTTTTGAAATTCGATGACAAAATTTTTCCCATACATTCCATTGGCACCCTAATGTGCATTTCCATCAAAAGAGTGGAGATGGAAAACGTCGCAGTTTGACGAGCGCAATGCTCAACACTTTACTGCGAATGAGTTGACAGCGGTGCAACCATGCAGAGGGAAGGTAAATCGCGACATGGTCGCCGCTCAGCCTACTGGTGGAACTCGACGATTGCCGATCTGCGTGCAAGCTGCTTTCGGGGTAGGAGAAGGATGCAGAGAGCCCACAACGATGCTGAAAGAGCAGATCGAAGTCCAGCGCACAAGGCGGCAAAAACCGCTCTCAACATGGAAATCAGGCTCAGCAAGAAAACCTGTCTGGAGAAGCTCTGTCGCAACGCCAATTCCGATCCGTGGGGTGACGCCTACAGAGTTGCAATTGCGAAGTTGAGGGGCCCAGTTGTACCACCCGATAGGTGTCCGAGGGGGACGGACCTGGTGTAGTGGTTAGAACACACGCCTCTCACGCCGAGGACCTGGGATCAAATCCCATCCCCGAGATAGTCACTAAAAATTTCAGTGACGACTTCCTTCGGAAGGGAAGTAAAGCCGTTGGTCCCGAGATGAACTAGCCCAGGGTTAAAAATCTCGTTAATAAAGATAGAAAAAAAAAGATAGGTGTCCGGAGAAGATAAAGACCATCATTGAAGCGATATTTCCACGGCGCGAACAAACGAGCTGGCCGTCCACACCTTACGGAGCTCAGGATGACGACGAAGAACAATCCAAGTAGTCCAAGAAAACCCGGATATGTTCAGCATCGTGCTGCAAATATGTATCGAGGATGGTAACTTCCCCGACACTTGGAAGCGACAAACGCTGGTGCTGCTGCCTAAATCAGGCTAGCCTCCAGGAGATCCTTCAGCATATAGACCGATATGTCTGCTGGACAAAGTTAGCAAAGTGCTGGAGCAAGTAATCCTAAAAAGGCTTACAAGAACACGTAGAGTAGAGTAGAGTAGAGTAGAGTAGAGTAGAGTAGAGTAGAGTAGAGTAGAGTAGAGTAGAGTAGAGTAGAGTAGAGTAGAGTAGAGTAGAGTAGAGTAGAGTAGAGTAGAGTAGAGTAGAGTAGAGTAGAGTAGAGTAGAGTAGAGTAGAGTAGAATAGAGTAGAGTAGAGTAGAGTAGAGTAGAGTAGAGTAGAGTAGAGTAGAGTAGAGTAGAGTAGAGTAGAGTAGAGTAGAGTAGAGTAGAGTAGAGTAGAGTAGAGTAGAGTAGAGTAGAGTAGAGTAGAGTAGAGTAGAGTAGAGTAGAGTAGAGTAGAGTAGAGTAGAGTAGAGTAGAGTAGAGTAGAGTAGAGTAGGTTGGATCAGAGTAGAGTAGAGTAGAGTAGGGTAGAGTGGAGTGGGGTATGCGAATCATTGAATTTTGAATGTATGTCCCAGCTGTGAAAAGCCAAGTAGATTGGTAGGAAATAAAAATATTACGTCTTCGTTCCACTCTTCGATAATGCTCCCTGTGGTTCGTAACGTTTCGCTCCCATAGTGTTGCTTTCTCCAGCTCTCAAATTCCAGTCATTTTATGGGACGTCCCTAGATAAAGTAACAGAGTATTCAAAAATATATATCGATGAAATAGAAAATTTTTGTTTTATGCAATTTGTACCAGTTTATGAACAAAAATTCTACTGAGAATTACCAATTCAACCCCATACAACGACGCCCCCTTGTACAACGGCGTTCAAATTTATATTTATCCGTGTAATGGGATTTGGTCATTCCCTTTCCAGGTTTCCATCCAGCACGTCCGGGTTTTACTGCCAATTGTGTTGCTTTTTACAGCTTTTTTAACCATTTCACTTAAATTATTTACGTAACATAACATATTTGCTCTGGGTATCGATTTTTTTCCGGGCCCGGAACGAGCACCGGAGTGAACCTCTCCGGCTGAAGAGATGTTGGGACAAACACTTGACAAAAGTCCTCGAGTGCAGTGGCCAGGAGTGCAATCTATCCCCAAAGCGTAGCCATGGTTTTAGCTTCGTGGCACGTTTCTGGTATTGCTAAAATATGTTTCACCCACTCGAAAATGTCTGTTCCAGCCAAATTGTGTATTTTCTTTTAAAGACAGCACACTGGCGGGGGAAAATACCTTCCTTGGAAAACCAAGCTGGCAAACATTACTTGGAAAGTGAAGGACTATGGCAATCGCCGTTTAGAAAAATAAAATAGAACCGATGTTTGCTTCAACTTGTACCGCGCTTGCTAATCACCTTTTCCCTCTGCGCTAATGAGTCATGCCCTAGCTTCAACCACCTCAAGAGACGACGACAGGCGGTGACTGATATGATGACGACGGGCTGACAGGGCGTTGTTATTTTCCTTTTTAATTAACGTCATGCTTGTAACCCCACGCTGACATAAGTTGGTGCGTAGTCAGAAGGCAATATTCTGCTGGCAGTGGAAACTACGGTATTCGTGTATTCGTGGAGAGAGATGATTTGAAGGTCACACTTCAAGCGTTCGGAAGTGTTTTCGAACGTTAAACAAATGATATCTTATTCATCTTTCTGGCGTTACGCTCCAACTAGGGCTAAGTCTACTTCTCAACTAACTTACTAAGTTAGTCACAGTTATTCTTTGCGTATACAACGTATGTTTTCCTCAACCGATGGCATCTGATCCAGATTTGTCTCTATTTGGATCGATTCATGAAACCGATTCACCTAATGTTGCATTTCTGAATTCTGTTTAACTCGAAACCTGACAAAATACGATTTACCAAATCATTGTACTTTTTCCCTGGCCTATATTCAAGATTTTTATGCATAAAAAGTTATCGATAGATACAAACGTACGCATTTAGCTATCCGGGAAATCTGTGTACATGCAAAATTAACTTAAAATTTCAAATTCGAGTTAAGAAAAATGGCTATTTTGGTTCTCCGACATTACCCGGAAAACCATTACCCGGAATGCAATTTACCGGAAGACCATTACCCGGAAAACCATTTACCGGAATGAACCATTTACCGGAAAACCATTACCCGGAAGGACCATTTACCGGAAAATTATTTTTCTATTTCTTGCCTTTTTCATAACGTCCTTTCAACCGTTTTGCGGTCATTCAGGTCGGTATTTTGTAACGATAATGGACAGGGGATGTTCTTCCTTCAAAATACCTAAGCATCGAAGAAGAGTCTAAGATATCTTCATACCTGATCATGTCAATAGGCAACATCTTCATATATTTGCATTTCATAGATGATTCACCCTTCTTTTAAAAATAAGCTGTTCTTTCAACTTATCTTTGCAGCATGTCTTGGCTGAACTGGCTAAATTTGGTTACAATTATGTAACTTTACTTTTGACATTCGACCGTCGGTTCTCCAAGTATCCAATTGTTAATTAATAAGCAATGATTAGAATTTTGAATACGATTAGTTGTGCTCCTTTTCGCCGAGTGTCAATCCACCGAATGTCGTTTCTGTAAACGTCAATAACCGAATGCAAATCCTCCGTATATTCCTTTTGTCTAGAATGACCCATTTCAGGCCATCTGATATTCACCCTTCTTTATTTGGTTAACGGTTCTTTCGAGTTCCACCGATCTCGGCATTTTTGGTAAAATGTGTTAAGTCGAAATGACCAAATTTATGACAATATGATTGCTTACTGTTCTTTCTAGTATATTATCCTGGCATTGGATTTGGGGTACAGACATTCAGAGTTATGACATTCGTAGTATATAGCATAATCAAGCAAATTGAAATGAAAAGTAGATCTAATTAGGTTCAATATTTCGGAATCCAAAGATGGACGTCACAATGGCGAATAGTGTCTCTACTCTCAATCACCAAGGCACTCTTAGTTTTGTTTTGATTTTTTAAATTTCCTCTACACGGAACAAAATTCTGTGTTAAAAATAACTATTTTAGCTGACTACGCCCATTCTTGAAATTACCATGGAAATTCAGGCCAATTACTTTGTTTATGGTACACCTCACCGCATTACTGTTTCATTTGACAGAAATAATTTACAACAATCTGATTCCGACTACAGACATGGTAAAATCAAGCGCATTTCTGGTCTGCTGAAAATTGCCGGTGCGAGCGGTTTTCGTCGAAAGATAGAGGAAGGTTCAAGGTATCTTCTGATTTTTTTTCCTAGTGGAAAATGTTTTCCGTTTTCGAGATTACCATTTTCCTGTGAAATTTTTTTGATTCCCCCTGAGCCAACTTTTGGCTTTGCACACCGATATCTCGCAAAGTTGATATGGAAACGCAAAATTTGGAACTCGTCGAAAGATGGGGAATTTTACAAGGAAAATAATCGCCGAAGACACTATATGTGGAAAATGCGTTTTTCGCGAGATTACCATTTTTCTAGGGAGCGTTCCACGGAAATTTTCATCACCCAGTAGTATCATACGCATGCGTATATGTGTAAAACAAGAAACCAGCAGCAGATGACCGGTTTGCTCGGTCGATTACGGACGGCACAAAACGGAGAACGAAAATCATCAAGGACGGGTGGGATATTTGAACAGATTCCCGCAGCAGCAAACACATTTTAGCCATAGACTGGCGGATTGATGCAATGAGAGAGTTGGCATCATTTCTTCTGTCCTCGTTTGCCTGTTGCATCCGTACAACCGTTGTCAATTTGTTTGGCTCTATAAAATCCTCATTCGCAAGTCTATAGAAATAGTGGCTATACTCGCTATTTGCATTGCGTTGAAGCGGGAGCGTAACTTCTATTTTGAGCAAATCGATTTACTCTGTAAAGGATTTATCAATGTGAATATCAATAATTTGCAACAAGTTTGTTTATGGTGGATCAGATTAGATTATGTTTTTAGAAAGGACCTCTAAAAGTGATTGAGAGATCATCATCACCGAAAGCTTTTGAAATATTCATTATGAATCAACATATACCTTTCAAAGACTCACCTAAATATTTTGTCTATAATCCACCACAGGCGATGCAAGAATTCTTCCAACACCATTCGATGTCCACTAAAAATCTTACCAAGAGTCATTCAAACATCTTAGTAAGGTTTGATAAGAAATTTCTAAATGATCATACCACAATCCAACAAAAATCAGTTGGTTGAGAAGATTTCAACAAAAACTACCGACAGAAATTTTTCAAAAGTTTTTACAAGAGTACCCACAATCAAGATTGTGAAACGTTGTAAATTTGTTTTACAAGATGTGAAATATTTTTTCAGGTATACCCAAGGCTTCTACAAAAATCCACGAAATCAAAATATCTAATGATTCCATCTCTGCAAGCTGCTTCGAATATACTAAAATACTTTCCTTATGAGCTTTTAAGGAATCAGATAACAGCCATTGGAAAAATTCGTAAAACTTTTCATCATTAACTCTACAAAAATCTTGTCCGATATCCGTCAAGAACTATCCTGATGGAAATAGTGAAGAATCTCATTTTGTTTTTTTTTTTTTTAAAATCCCGTCAATACCGCTGAGGAACTGCTCAGAAGCTTTTCGAGGATCTCATCATTAGGCCAAGAAAAATATGCCAGGAATTTTCTAATAGCAATGCTATAGAAATGATGTTCATTCTGTTTTCTAATTTGCACTAAAAAATTTGAACGATACTCCATGCAAACCATCGGGGCTTATTTTTAATTTGAACTTGTAGTTAGCCTAAGCACAACGAAAAAATGTGTTTGTTTTGGATTCTGTGTCCTGTTTCACAACGTTCCATTTCTCTTCAACCATTTTTAATTTGAACGATTGATGGGGTCTTCCTTAGCCGAGTGGTTAGAGTGCATGGCTACAAAGCAAATCCATGCTGAAGGTATATGGGTACGATTCCCGATCGGTCCAGGTTGTTTTCATAAAGGAAATTTCCTTGACTTCCCTGGGCATATAGTATCATCGTACCTGCCACACGATATACAAATGCGAAAATGACAACTTTGGTAAAGAAAGCCCTCAGTTATTAACTGTGAAAGTGCTCATAAGAACACTAAGCTGAGCACAAGGCTGTGTCCCAGTGAGAACGTAATGCCAAGTAGTAAAATGATGGGATCGAGTCCTTTAAAATAACGTTCACTTGCAAAACAAGCGATGTTCAAAATTCCTCTTATTTACTTATCAATTTAAAAATGACACTTATTTAAAACAGCTTTGCAGACCCCCTGAGAAATCTAAACGGCCCCCTAGGGGTCTACGGACCGCCGGTTAAGAAACTCTGAAGTTAATAGGAAGGATAATTTTGACATTATTTTTAAATGTTACAATAAATTAAAATATTTTCAAATTATTGGTACCTAATAAAATCTTCTGAGAGTAATATAGAGAGAAATAAATATGGAAGTGTTGAGATTATTTCAGAGTTATTCGAAGAATACGGGATTGTCTTTATTTTTTGATGTATGATCAAAACTATAGGTTAGTTATTTGGGGGATATAAGGATGTTTAAGTCTTATGACAAATTTTTGGATAATTTTTAAGTTGTTTGTGAATAACGTGCTATTTTTAGATATTTTCGGATGATTTGTGAATGATAACAATTCTTAGGATAATATTTACAAGATATGGGAACGCTTGAGAATTACATGAGACTATCCGATTCTTGAATTTTTTGAGGAATACAGGTATTTAGATTTTTTTTTATTGGAGAGAGGACGAAAAATCTAGGAGAATATTTGAAAGGAATGAGAACATTTGAAAATATTTTTCAAGTTATTTAAAGAAAGCGGTGTATTCTGACAATATACCTAAAGATTTGGTGAGTGATCAATGCTTTTGGAAAAATATTTTAACGAATTAGAAAGATATTTCTGATATTATTTCTTAGATTTGTCTAAAACCCTTTAAAAATAATCTAGACATTTGTTTTCAACATTCAACTTTGACCAAATGTTTCCAAAGAATCTTTTAGAATTAGGACTCATCAAATATTGAAAAATATTCTTAAGGTTGTATTTGGTCCTCAATTCGCTCAGAAGTTTTTTTGTGAATTTCTCATCAACATTCCAAATTTGTCCGGAAATTCTGCCAGAAATCCAAAGCAGTAACCAATAATTCATAAACAAAGGAATAATATACTATAAACTTAAACTTACTCTGAATATCTAGAATACTCGAAATCTTTTATTATATGATAACCAAATCAATAATAAATAATGAGTTGTTCGAATGCTAAGAATGCAATGTTCAGAAGTAATCTAGGCATTTTTGATTCTTCATTCACATTCCCAGTTTATTCAAACATTATCTCAGAAATATTTAAGCATTCACCAACTATTCTGAATTTAAAACAATTTTCTATCGTCCTTCAAAAGTTTTGAAATAATAGTGAAATAATAATTGTTAACGTTCAGCGTTCAGATATGCATTTCTCAAATATTCCCAAGTATTCATAAAAAAATCAATAGCAATCCTTGTAAGCTTCAACAAATTCACAAATATTTTATAAAAAATCTCATTCTCCTTCAACATTCCCAGATTGTCCAAACAATTTACCAGAATTCTAAAGAATTCACCAATAATTTAGAAACAATTCAAATATATTCTGTAACCTTCAATAAGTTCAAACATAAAATTAAAAAAAAAAATTATGATAACACTTCTTCATTCCCAATTTGTCCCGAAATTTTTTCAGAATTCCAAACTATTAACGAACTATTCAGATGTTTTCTGTAATCCTTAATTTATTAGGAAAATAAAATTAAAAAATCTCGTCAGCATTTCAAATATGTCCAGACATATTTCAAGAATTCCAAAATATTTTCAAATAATTCACATATAATCTTAAGGATCCAACTGATAATCAGTTATTTTAAATATATTCTAGGAATAATGTTCTTCAATACTTATTTCTAATTCATTGGTAAATAGTTTGGAATTCTGAAAAACCGTCTGGACTAATTTGGAATGATGACGCATAACGAGGGACTCTTAGGTTATTTCTGAACTAATTGAGGATTACAGAGAACTTTTAGGTCATTTTTGATTTTTTTAATGTTTCATATTTGTTGATGAATACTCTGGAATACTGAGAGAATCTCAGAATGAATTGGGAACGTTTAAGAATAACCAGAAATTGATAGATTAGTTCAAAACCAAATGAAGATCACATTAAACTCTTCGAATATTTCTGAATCGTTGATAAATACTTTTGAATTCTATGATAATTTCTGCACAAATTGGGAATGCAGATAACGACAAGAAATCCTGAGGATCGCCAAGAATTATAAAAATATGTTTGGATTGTTGTTGAATACCTGGTATTCTTAGAGAAAGTCTAACAAAAAATTTGGATGTAGCCAGGTAACGACAAAATCCTGGAATATATCTCAATCGATCATAGATCACGAAAATATTCTATCTGAAAGTATTTCAAAATATAAAGACGAAAAAACAGTGGCTGAAAGCTTGTTTTTCCTAAAGATAATCAGTTTATTATTTTTTTTTATTTCTGAATATATAGTGCTTAATTTATAATTCTTATAGATTGTCTGAGTAATTTGGAAGTGTTGATAGCAACGAGAAGTTTCTTGAAAGTTTGTTAGCTAGATTGAGAATTACAGAGAATTGGTAAATTATTTCAGAATTGTTGTTGAATATTTTGGTATTCTGAGAGAATGTCTGGACAACTTTGGAATGTTAACGATTAACGAGAGAATCCTACGTTGTTTCTCAACAAATTTAGGAGTACAGAATACTCTAAGATCAGTATTGAATTTGCAAGATTATTTTTGAGATCAACAATTTACTTTCGAAATCCTGGGAGAATGTTTCAATATATTAGAAATTTTCAAAGATAACCAGAAATACCTGGAATATTGCTCAATTTATTGAGCACCATAGACATCTATAGGAGAATTTCTGAATTGTTTGTAATACTTTGAAATTCCCAAAGAATGCCCAGGCAAATCGGGATTGTTGATGGTAACGAAAAATTGCTTCTTGACGATCTCAGAGAACAATAAAATTATTTTTGCATTATCCACATTTGTTCAATTGCTGTTAAACAATTCAAAGAATATTTCTGAACCATTTGAAGATCACCGAGATCCCTAAGAGTATTTCTGAATTGTTGGAAAATACATTGAAATTATGAAAGAATGTCTGGACAAATTGGAAATGTTGAAGAGGTTACCAAGGTTAACATAGACCTCTAAGATCTTTCATGAAAACTTGGTAAATACTCTGATAAGAATAACGAGAACTTCTCAAAATATTTCTGAATATTTTTTTCTAAATTGTTGAAAAATAATTTGTAACTCTCGCTTTGAACTTATCTTAAATGTTGAAGAATAACAAGAATTACCTAGAATCTTTATGAACTAAATGAAATTCACAGAAAATGCAAAGATTATTTCTGAATTTTAAGTGAATATTTTGGAAATCATGAAGAATGCCTGTACAAATTTTGAATTATCGCGGATTCAAGAGATTTCTAGGATATTTCTCAGCTAGTTGAGGATTTCAGGACACTTTAAAATTATGTATAAACATGCAATATTGATTTTGGATTGTTCGTAAATAGTTTGGAGGATTGAGAGAACGTCTGAAATATTGAGAATGTCGAAACATAACAAGAAATTCATAGAATATTTCTGAAATTATTAAGGATGCGTAATTCTGAAATGTTGGTAAATACCTTAAAATAATGGGAGAAAAAATAAGAATATGTTTAAACTAATTGGGAACCACATAGATCTTTGAGTATTTATGAATTGTTGGTTAATACTTTGAAATTCAGACAAATTCAAAAGATTCTTAGGTTATTTTAGAACAAAATATAAAAACAAAGAATTCGAGGGATATTTTTGAACATTTAAGATGATTGTTTAAATGTTGATAAATACTTTGGAATTCTGAGAGAATGTCTGAACTTATTTGGAAAGTTGTACATAACGAGATATTCTAAGAATATTTCTTAACCAATCAAGGATTGCAGAAATGTTCAAGCATATTTCTGAATTGTGTTTACAAACTTTGGCAATCAGAGAGAATATCCGTACAAAATGGGAATGCTGAGAGGAAATTGTTTTGAACATTTTTGTTCCTATTGAGGATTTTAGTGAACCCTGAGTGTATATCTGAATTGTAGTTGAACACTTTGGTTTTATGTGAAAATGTCTAGACAAATTTATAATATTGATGATAACGAGAAATTCGTAGAATATATTCAAACTAATTACGTTACACAGTGATCTCTAAGAGTATATCTAAATTGTTAATGAATAATTATTATGAAATTCTGAAATTATGTCTGGGCACTTAGGGAATGTTGAGAATAACGAAAACTTTGTAGTATATTTCTGAATGTATTTATCATCACAAAAAACTCTTGGATTATTTCTGAATTGTTGCTCAATATTTTGGAATCCTGGAAGAAAAACAAATGCTGATGATAACAAGCAATTCCTAGAACTTATCTAAACTCACCGAGGATTTCAAAGAATTCCTGGATTATCATTAAATTTTTGTTGGATACTTTGAGTATCTGAGAGGACGTCTGGAAAAAAATGTTATACAGAAAGATAACGAGGGATTCTCATGTAGATTCTGAACTCATTGAAAATAACAAAGATTGTAAAGATTAGTTTTGAATTTGCAAGATGATTTTTCAATTGTTGATGAACACCTTGGAATTCTGAGAGGATATCTGAAAAAATTAGGAGTATTGAAGTATAACGAAAAAATCCTAAAATATTTTTAAATTAATTAATACGCAGAAAAACCTCATAGAGTATTTCTGAGTTGTTGATGAATGCTTTGAGAATCCTAAGAGAATATCTGAATAAATTTGGGGACGTTAAGGGATTACCAGAAATACTATACTTAGAATATATCTGAACTAATTGAGGACCACAGAAACCTCTAAGCGAATTTTGGAATTGTTGTTGAATACATTAAAACTCTGAAAACATGTCTGGGAACATGGGAAATGCTGATGATGACGAAAATGTCTAGTACATAACTGAACTTATTCAAGATCATAAAGAACTCTTGCACTGTTTCTGAATTGCTGGTCAATTCCTTAGGAACTCTGAATGAAATTTTGGACAATTTGGAAATGCTAATGATCCTAGATTATTTGTAAATTTTTAGAGGATTTCAGATAATGCTGAATTATTTTTAAATTGTTGTTGAATACTTTGATTATCACAGAAATAAATTAAAGTATTTCTGAATTGTTGATGAATAACTTGGAATCCTGTGAGAATGTCTGAATAAATTTGGAATATATAAGCACTATCAGAAATACCTAGAATACTTCTAAGCTTATTTAGTATTACATAACTCTCTGAGAGAATTTCTGAATTGTTGGTATGTCTGCAAGAATGTCTGGGCACGTATGGATCTTCAATGGTAATTAAAAATGTTCGGTACATTTCTGAACCTATTGAAGATCACAAAGAACACTTTGATTATTATTGAATTGTTGTTTAATAACTTAGGCATTTTTTGGACAAACTGGGAATGCAGATGATAACGAGAATTTTTTAGAAAATTTTTAAACTGATCGAAGATTTTAGAGAATTTTATAATTATTATTAAATTGTTGTTGGATACTTTGAGAATCAGAGAGAACGTCTGAAAAAAAATTGGTATATTGAAGGATAACTGGAATTTCCCAAGAAATCTAAGCTGAATGAGCAGAAATCTATGAGAATATTTCTGAATCGTTGTTGATTACTTTAGAATTCTGGGAGAATGTCTGAATAATTTGAAGTTTTGAAGGATGACCAGAAATTTCCAGCATATTTCTAAATAATTGGAAGACTATACAGAACTATAAGATTACTTCTGATGTATTAGTGAATATATTGGAATGCTTGGAAATTTGGAATAATTACGGATTACATGATTCCTAAGTTGTTTCTAAACACAAGAAAGATTACAGAGAACTTCAAGTTCTCTTGGAGTTCTGAATGTCTGAACTTATTTGAAATGTTGAACATAACGAGACATTCCAAGAATATTTCTGAACTAACTAAAGGTTGCAGAAATGTTCAAGGATATTTCTGAATTGTTGGTAATTTGAAAATCTGAGAGAATATCCAGACAAAATGGGAATGTTGAAGGAAAATTTCAGATCCTATTGAGGAGTATAGAGAACCTTGAGGGAATATATGAATTGTAGTTGATTATTTTTGGATTATGTGAAAATGTCTAGATAAATTGAGAATGTTGATGATTACAAGAAATTCCTAGAATATATTCAAACAAATTGCAAAGAGTACAACGGGACAAATTTGAAATGTTGAAGAGTAATCACAAATTCCTAGAATATTTCTGAACCATTTGAGGATTACAGAGTACTATATGCTTTTTTCTGAGATATTGGTGAATATTTTGTAATTCTTGAAGAATGTATGTACGGATAACGAGTGATTCGTATGTTAATTCTGAACTTAGGAGAGAATTACCTAAAATATTTCTAAGCTGATTAAAGACTACAGAAATTTACGAGTTATTTCCTTATTTGTTAGAAATTAATTTAAAATTATGCAAGAATGTTTGGACACTTATGGAATGTTGCTGAAAAATTTACAGTATATATCTGAACTTAATGAGGATCTTAAAGATCTCTTTGATTACTTCTGAATTGTTGTTGAATAACTAAGAAACTCTGGAAAGAATTTTGTACAAATTGGGAATGCAGATGATAACGAGAAATTCCTAGAGTTTTTAGATTATTATTAAATACTTTGAGAATCTGAGAAAACGTCGGGATAAATTTGGAGAATTACGAAAAATTCAAAAAAAAAATCTGGGCTAATTGATCAGAGACTTTTGAGTATTCATGAATTATTGTTGAATACTTTGGAATTCTGAGAGAATGTCTGAATAGTGGAGTGTTGAAGGATAACCAGAAATTTCTAGAATATTTTGAGGACTACAGAGAACTAAAATATTACTTATGCATTATTAAAAATGTCTTGACAAATTTAGAAAATAAACGAATAACGAGATTACTAATTTGTTTCTGAAATCATTGAGGATTACAGAGTTCTTCAAGATAACCTTTAAATTCGCAAGGATTATATCTGAATTGTTTGCGAATGTTTGAAAATGATTTGAATGTCGAAGGATAACTAGATATTTCTAGGATATATCTGAACAAATTAGGATCACACAGATCTCTGAGAATATTTCTTAGTTGTTGATGAATACTTTGAAATTGATAGAAAATATCTGAAAAAAATTTAAGTGTGAAAGGATAACCAAAAAAAATAAGAATGTGTCTGATTTATTTTAGGCTTACAGAGAGCAACAAAATTAGTTCTGAATGGTTGATATATAGTATTGAATTTTGAAACAATGTCTAAATGATTTGAAAATGTTGATTTCTCCTGGAAATTCTTGAATTATTTCTGAACCAATTGAGGATAGTTGAGATCTCTGAGGCTATAAATAATTTTTGTCAAACATTTTGAGATTATGAGAGAATTTGTGGACAAATGTTAAACTTATTGTGCAACACAGATATCTGTGAGAGTGTTTCTATATTATTTTTGAAAACTTTGAAATTCTGAGGGAATGTCTGAACAAATTTAAAATCTTGAAGGATTATAATGAATTCCTAGAGTACTGCTTAACTAATTGAGGATCACAGAGAGCTATAAGTACAATTTGGAATTATCAGATGGATGTATGCAATTTTTAGAACTTTCAGATAAGTTCTCTTTGATTCTCAATAATTCTCGCATAACTTATGGTTTCGCCCTAAAAGCCATTGGTAACCATGTGTGTAGCTCGTTGTTTCTGAGCATTCGAATGGATTTACACGTTGTTTAACAACTCTATGGTGAAGAAAGGATCATTCTCCACCTGCCAGTGGTGTTGGTTTGGATGCTTATTATTTCATTTGAACAGAAACAACGAGCTACACACATGGTTACCAATGGCTTTTAGGGCGTTATCTCAGGTTATGCGAGAATTTTAAAAATAACACCATCATTGCAAATATGTCCCGACATTCATTCAGAATTTCAAGTTATTCATCAATAAATCAGAAATAATTTAAGAAGTCCATAAATCTCAATTAGTTCAGAAATATTTAAAGTATTCCTTCAACAGTCCTAATTTGTTCAAACATTTCCTCTATATTCCTCCAACATTATAACCAACAATTTAGAAATTCTGTCAGAGTCTCTTTGACCATCTAGTTTTTTGCAACTTTCCAAAATTGTCCAGATATTCTATCAGAAAAACAAAGAAACTACCAACAATTCATAAATACTCCCAGAGGTCTATGTGATCCTCAATTCTTTTGAGAAAAATTCTAGAAATTTCTGGACATCCTTCCACATTCTCAATTTGACCAAACATTTTCTCATAATTTCAAAGTTTTTTTTTTCTTAAAATCATACATACCCTCAGAGATCACTGTGATCCTCAATTGTGTAAAACAAATTTTATAATGCCTTAATTTGTTTTGATATATCTTGGAAGTTTCTTGTTATCCTTCTTAATATTAATTTTGTTTACGCATTCTCTCAAAAAAAAAAAACAATCTTGAAAACACCAAAATATTCTTATAGTTCTCTGATCCTCAATTATTTAAGCAATATTCTAGGAATTCATGATATTCCTTCAATATTTGAAATCGTTCAGATATTCTTTCAGAATTTCAAAGTATTCAAAAATAATTTAGAAACACTCTTTAAGATCTCTGTGTTGCTCAATTATTTTAACGTTTGTCTACAAATTTTCTCATAATTTCAAAATATTTTCCAAAAATTAAGAGATCTTTGTAATCCTCAATTGATTCAGAAATATTCCAAGAAATTCCAGGGGAATTCAACATTCTCAAATTATTCATACATTGTTTCAAAATTCCAAACTATATATCAACAATTCAGAAGTAATTATGTTGCTTTCTGTAATCCTCAAATAAATCAGATACATTCTAATTTTTTTGGTTGTCTATTATCACTTTAAATTTTATTCAGATATTCTCTCTAAATTTCAAAGTATTTATCAGCAACTAAGAAATATTCCCAAAGATCTCTGTGATCCTAATTTGTTCAGATATATCGTAAGGTTTTCTCGTTATCCTTCGACATTCAAATAATTTTCATACATTCTCTCAGAATTCAAAAATATTCACAAACAATTCAATTACAATCTTGCGAACTGAAAGGTTATCTTGAAGATCTCTGTATTCATCAATGATATCAGAAACGAATTAGGAATCTCGTTATTCGTTTATTTTACAAATTTGTCCATACATTTTCCAACAATTAGTTCTCTGTGATCCTCAAATGGTTTTTGAATTGTTTGTGAATATTTTTGAATTCTGAGAGAATGTATGAAAATTATTTGAATGTCGAAGGATAACGAGAATATCTTACGATATATCTGAACAAATTAGGATCACAGAGATCTTTGGGAATATTTCTTAGTTGCTGATAAATACTTTGGAATTTAGAGAGAATATCTGAATAAAATTGAAAGTGATAATAAACAACCAAAAAAATTAGAATGTATCTGATTTATTTGAGGATTACAGAAAGCAACATAATTACTTCTGAATTGTTGATATATAGTTTGGAATTTTGAAACAATGTATGAATATTTTGAGAATGTTGAATTCCCCTGGAATTTCTTGGAATATTTCTGAATCAATTGAGGATTACAAAGATCTCTTAATTTTTGGAAAATATTTTGAAATTATGGGAAAATTTGTAGACAAACGTTAAACTAATTGAGCAACACAGAGATCTTTAAGAGTGTTTCTAAATTATTTTTGAATACTTTGAAATTCTGAAAGAATATCTGAACGATTTCAAATATTGAAGGAATATCATGAATTCCTAGAATATTGCTTAAATAATTGAGGATCAGAGAACTATAAGAATATTTTGGTGTTTTCAAGATTGTTTTTTTTTTCGAGAGAATGCGTGAACAAAATTAATATTAAGAAGGATAACAAGAAACTTTCAAGATATATCAAAACAAATTAAGGCATTATCATATATGTTTTATGGCGCGGTAAATGGCTGGGCATGGCGTACCATTGGTACCTCGCGTACCTGCAGGAATAAAATAGACCCCTTTGTGCGGTCCTTAGCCTCTTGCCCAGCAACTCCTATCCCTACCTCCTCGTGGTACTGGCCGGGGTACGAGTAACCTTGGGGAAGATCGGATAACCAACCCCCGGTGGGAACTTTGGTCGTATGCTGACAGGGAAGGGGGGGTTTGCTGTTGCAAACCTGGAGCGTCCGTACTCCACGTTAGGAGCGGCTCACAACAGCGTCTGTTCCCCATGTCAGGGGCGGCTGATCATCGTCCGAGTGCCAGAGAAGGACTCTAAGCTAAACTGCGCACTATGGCCCTCCGAACATTTAGGGGGAATGGTCCTCCGGAAATCTAGGGGGTTGGTGTCAGGCCCTGCGAGCCAGCCGTAAAAACACATCAGCACAGGAACGTCAACGAGAGAATACGGACCGGAACAATCGGCGAAGACCACAGCGACGAAAATGGACTAGCGATTGGAAACTCGGTACGTGGAACTGCAAATCTCTTAACTTCATTGGAAGTACTCGCATACTCTCCGATGTACTGAAGACCCGCGGTTTCGACATCGTAGCGCTGCAGGAGGTGTGCTGGACAGGAGCATTGGTGCGAACGTTTAGAGGTAATCATACCATCTACCAGAGCTGCGGCAACACACGCGAGCTGGGAACAGCTTTTATAGTGATGGGTGACATGCAAAGGCGCGTGATCGGGTGGTGGCCGATCAATGAACGAATGTGCAAGTTAAGAATCAAAGGCCGATTCTTTAACTTCAGCATAATCAACGTGCATAGCCCACACTCCGGAAGCACTGATGATGACAAGGACGCATTTTACGCGCAGCTCGAACGCGAGTACGACCGCTGCCCAAGCCACGACGTCAAGATCATCATAGGAGATTTGAATGCTCAGGTTGGCCAGGAGGAGGAGTTCAGACCGACGATTGGAAAGTTCAGCGCCCACCGGCTGACGAACGAGAACGGCCTACGACTGATAGATTTTGCCGCCTCCAAGAACATGGCCATTCGTAGCACCTATTTCCAGCACAGCCTCCCGTATCGGTACACCTGGAGATCACCTCAGCAGACAGAATCGCAAATCGACCACGTTTTGATCGATGGACGGCACTTCTCCGACATAACCGAAGTCAGAACCTATCGTGGCGCCAACATTGACTCCGACCACTACCTGGTGATGGTGAAACTGCGCCTAAAACTATCCGTCATCAACAATGTACGGTACCGACGCCCGCCCCGGTACAATCTCGAGCGGCTGAAACAACCGGATGTCGCCAATGCGTACGCGCAGCATCTTGAGGCAGCGTTGCCGGATGAGGGCGAGCTCGATAGGGCCCCTCTTGAGGACTGCTGGAGGACAGTCAAAGCAGCCATTAACGACGCTGCCGAAAGCGTTGTCGGATATGTGGAACGGAGCTCAAGAAACGATTGGTTCGACGAGGAGTGCCAAGAGGTTTAGAGGAGAAGAATGCAGCGCGGGCTGCAATGCTGCAGCATGGTACGCGGCAAAACGTGGAACGATACAGACTGAAGCGGAAACAGCAAACCCGCCTATTCCGGGACAAAAAGCGCCGCCTGGAAGAGGTGGAATGCCAAGAGATGGAGTTGCTGTACCGTTCTCAAGAAACGCGGAAGTTCTATCAGAAGCTCAACACATCCCGCAAAGGCTTCGAGCCGCGAGCTGAGATGTGCCGGGATAAGGATGGGAGCATCTTGACGGACGGACGCGAGGTGATCGAAAGGTGGAAGCAGCACTACGATGAACACCTGAATGGCGCAGAGAACACAGGCACAGAAGGTCAGGACAGCGAAGGCGATGGCTACGTCAGCACAGCGGATAGCGGAAATCAACCAGCTCCCACGATGGGGGAAGTTAAGGATGCCATTCAACAGCTCAAGAACAACAAAGCCGCTGGCAAGGATGGTATCGGAGCCGAACTCATCAAGATGGGCCCGGACAGGTTGGCCGCTTGTCTGCATCGGCTGATAGTCAGAATCTGGGAAACGGAACAGCTACCGGAGGAGTGGAAGCAAGGCGTTATATGCCCTATCTACAAAAAGGGCGACAAACTGGAGTGTGAAAATTATCGTGCAATCACCATCCTAAACGCCGCCTATAAAGTGCTATCCCAGATTCTCTTCCGTCGTCTATCACCTATAGCAAACGAGTTCGTGGGAAGTTATCAAGCAGGTTTCATCGACGGCCGCTCGACAACGGACCAGATCTTTTCCGTGCGGCAAATCCTCCAGAAATGCCGTGAGTACCAGGTCCCTACGCACCATTTGTTCATCGATTTCAAGGCGGCATACGATAGTATCGACCGCATAGAGCTATGGAAAATCATGGACGAGAACAGCTTTCCCGGGAAGCTCACAAGATTGATCAGAGCAACGATGGACGGTGTGCAAAACTGCGTGAAGATCTCGGGCGAACACTCCAGTTCGTTCGAGTCTCGGCGGGGACTACGACAGGGCGATGGACTTTCGTGCCTGTTGTTCAATATTGCGCTTGAAGGTGTCATGCGGAGAGCCGGACTTAACAGTCGAGGCACGATTTTCACGAGATCCGGACAATTTGTTTGCTTCGCGGACGACATGGATATTATTGGGAGAAAATTTGAAACGGTGGCAGATTTGTTCACCCGCCTGAAACGCGAAGCAACAAGAGTCGGGCTAATGGTGAATGCGTCGAAAACAAAGTACATGCTGGTTGGCGGAATTGAGCGCGACAGGACCCGCCTAGGAAGCAGTGTTACGATAGACGGGGATACCTTCGAGGTGGTGGACGAGTTCGTCTACCTCGGATCCTTGTTGACGGCTGACAACAATGTTAGTCGGGAAATACGAAGGCGCATCATCAGCGGAAGTCGTGCCTACTATGGGCTCCAGAAGAAACTGCGGTCAAGAAAGATTCACCCCCGCACCAAATGCACGATGTACAAAACGCTCATAAGACCGGTAGTCCTCTATGGGCATGAGGCGTGGACTATGCTCGAGGAGGACTTGCAAGCTCTTGGGGTTTTCGAACGCCGAGTGCTAAGGACGATCTTCGGCGGCGTGCAGGAGAACGGCGTGTGGCGGCGAAGGATGAACCACGAGCTCGCTCAACTCTACGGCGAACCCAGTATCGTGAAGGTAGCTAAAGCTGGAAGGATACGCTGGGCAGGGCATGTTGCAAGAATGCCGGACAACAACCCTGTAAAGATGGTGTTCGCCACGAATCCGGTCGGAACAAGAAGGCGTGGGGCGCAGCGAGCTAGGTGGATTGATCAGGTACACCAGGACCTGGAGAGCGTGGGTCACAGTCGAGGATGGAGAGAAGCGGCCATGAACCGAGGGAATTGGCGAAATATTGTTGGCGAGGCTTTATCAAGATAATTGATGTAAAGCCAAATAAGTAAGTAAGTAAGCATATATGTTTTATATATTTCTGAACCATTTGAGGATCACCGAGATCCCTGAGAGTATTTCTGAATTTAAAATACATTTAGGGGAAAGGTATTCAATATCGGCAGATAGAGATATGTTTGCCAAATTAAGTGTAATTGTGGTAACATTGTGCTAAAAGATTATGTAGCCGGCGGGACTTGAACCCACAATTTCCATTCTGTACACGGACGCATTACCAATTATACTACAGCTACGCTACGGTAAACTGAAGTATTTGGCTAATGACCTTTGTAGCATCCCCAAGCCCCACAATCTTACTAGTCCAATATACCATACTTATCCCTCACCATATCTCTATCTGCCGGCATTGAATACAGTCGGTGTGAGAAAACGCAACACTATTGTACCTACATCCCCATATGATCGCACGGGTTGTCGATTCGGCTGAGGAATAGGTGCGTGGCTGCTGCCGTACACACTGACCAACGACGGCTATGATACATCCGTATCAAAGGGGTTTACTCTTCTCTTTTTTATTTTCGACTTTTGCAGTCAGCTATTTTTACTTTTAGGGGAAAGGTATTCAATATCGGCAGATAGAGATATGTTTGCCAAATTAAGTGTAATTGTGGTAACATTGTGCTAAAAGATTATGTAGCCGGCGGGACTTGAACCCACAATTTCCATTCTGTACACGGACGCATTACCAATTATACTACAGCTACGCTACGGTAAACTGAAGTATTTGGCTAATGACCTTTGTAGCATCCCCAAGCCCCACAATCTTACTAGTCCAATATACCACACTTATCCCTCACCTAGCCACGCACCTATTCCTCAGCCGAATCGACAACCCGTGCGATCATATGGGGATGTAGGTACAATAGTGTTGCGTTTTCTCACACCGACTGTATTCAATGCCGGCAGATAGAGATATGGTGAGGGATAAGTGTGGTATATTGGACTAGTAAGATTGTGGGGCTTGGGGGTGCTACAAAGGTCATTAGCCAAATACTTCAGTTTACCGTAGCGTAGCTGTAGTATAATTGGTAATGCGTCCGTGTACAGAATGGAAATTGTGGGTTCAAGTCCCGCCGGCTACATAATCTTTTAGCACAATGTTACCACAATTACACTTAATTTGGCAAACATATCTCTATCTGCCGATATTGAATACCTTTCCCCTAAAAGTAAAAATAGCTGACTGCAAAAGTCGAAAATAAAAAAGAGATTTAAAATACATTGAAATTTTGAAAGAATGTGTTAACATAGACCTCTAAGATCTTTTATTCTTCTTCTTGACATTAACGTCCCCACTGGGACAAAGCCGGCTACTCAACGTAGTGTTCTAAGAGCACTTCCACAGTTATTAACTGAGAGCTTTCTTTGCCTATGTTGCCATTTTCGCATTCTTACATCATGTGGCAGGTACGATGATACTCATTGCCCAGGGAAGTCAAGGAAATTTCCATCACGAAAAGATCCTAAATCGACCGGAAATCGAACCCAGACACCTTCAGCATGGCTTTGCTTTGTAGCCGCGGACATTAACCACTCGGCTAAGGAAGGCCGCTATTGAGGATTATAGAGAACCCTGAGAATATATTTGAATTGTAGTTGAATACTTTGGTTTTATTTGAAAATGTCTAGGCAAATTTATAATATTGATGATAGCGAGAAATTCCTAGAATATATTCAAACTACTTACGTTACGCAGTGATCTCTAAGAGTATATCTAAATTGTTTATGAATAATTATTATGAAATTCTGAAATAATGTCTGGGTACTTAGGGAATGTTCAGACTAACGAAAATTTTGAAGTATATTTCTGAATGTATTTAGCATCACAAAAAACTCTTGGATTATTTCTGAATTGTTACTCAATATTTTGGAATCCTTAAAGAAAAACAAATTAGGAATACTGATGATAACAAGCAATTCCTAGAACATATCTAAACTTATCTAGGATTTCAGAGAATTCCTGGATTATTATTAAATTGTTGTTGGATACTTTGATAATCTGAGAGAACATCTGGAAAAAAATGTTATCTGGAGAAATAACGAGGAAATCTCATGTGAATTCTGAACTAAACGAAGATTACAGCGATCGAATTTGCAAGATGATTTTTCAATTGCTGACGAGCACTTTGGAATTCTTATCGAATGACTGAAAGAAATATGAGTTTTGAAGTATTAAGAAAAAATCCTAGAATATTTTTTAATTAATTAAAACGCAGATAAATCTCATAGAGTATTTCTGAGCTGTTGATGAATGCTTTGAGAATCTTGAGAGAAGATCTGAATAAATTTGGGGACGTTAAAGGGATTACCAGATATACTTAGAATATATCTGAACTAGTTGAGGACCACTGAAATCTCTAAGCGAATTATGGAATTGTTGTTCAATACCATAAAATACTGAAAACATGTCTGGGAACATGGAAAATGTTAATGATAACGAAAATTTCTAGTATCTTTCTGAACTTATTCAAGATCACAAAGAACTATTGGACTGTTTATGAATTGCTGGTCAATTCCTTTGGAACTCTGAATGAAATTTTTGGACAATTTGGAAATGCTGATAATCCTAGATTATTTGTAAACTTATAGAGGATTTCAGATAATGCTGAATTATTTTTAAATTGTTGTTGAATACTTTGTTTATCACAGAAATAAATTAAGGTATTTCTGAATTGTTGATGAATAAATTGAAATCGTGGGAGAATGTCTGAACAAATTTGGAATATATAAACATTATCAGAAATACCTCGAATATTTCTCAGCTTATTTAGTATCATCTGAAAGAATTTCTGAATTGCTGGAATTTCTTATTGAATTGTTTGTGAATATTTCCGAATTCTGAGAGAAAGTTTGAAAATCATTTGAATGTCGAAGGATAACGAGAAAATCCTACGATATATCTGAACAGATTAGGATCACAGAGATCTTTGGGAATATTTCTTAGTTGCTGATGAATACTTTGGAATTTAAAGATAATATCTGACTAAAATTTAAAGTGATAAAATTGAAAATTAGAATGTATCTGATTAATTTGAGGCTTACAGAAAGCAACATAATTACTTCTGAATTGTTGATGTATAGTTTGGGATTTTGAAACAATGTCTGAATAATTTGAGAATGTTGAATGCCCCTGGAATTTCTTGGAATATTTCAGAATCAATTGAGGATGACAAAGATCTCTAAGGCTTTAAATAATTCTTGGAAAATATTTTGAAATTATGAGAAAATTTGTGGACAAACGTTAAACTAATTGAGCAACAATGAGATCTGTGAGAGTATTTCTAAATAATTTTTGAATACTTTGAAATTCTGAAAGAATATCTGAACGATTTCAAATATTGAAGGAATATCATGAATTCCTAGAATATTGCTTAGATAATTGAGGATCAGAGAACTATAAGAATATTTTGGTATTTTCAAGATTGTTTTTTTTTTGAGAGAATGCGTAAACAAAATCAGTATTAAGAAGGATAACGAGAAACTTCCAAGATATATCAAAACAAATTAAGGCATTATAAAATATGTTTTACCCATATGAGGATCACAGTGATCTCCGAGGTTATGTATGATTTAAAAAAAAAAAACTTTGAAATTATGAGAAAATGTATGGACAAATTGGGAATGTGGAAGGATGTCCAGAAATTTCTAGAATTGTTTTCAATAGAAATGAGGACAATTTTGGAAAGTTGCAAATAACTAGATGGTCAAAGAGACTCTGACAGAATTTCTACATATAAATATATATATTCATACAGAATTTATCCATCTGAAAATTCCAAATTTGTCTTAAAACTCTCTGTGATCCTCAATAAGTTAAGCAATATTCTAGGAATTCATTATAATCCTTCAAAATTTCAAATTTGTTCAGACATTCGCTCAGAATTCCAAAGTATCCAAAAACAATTTAGAAACACTCTCACAGATCTCTGTGTTGCACAATAGGTTTAACATTTGTCCACAAATTCTCTCATAATCTCAAAACATTTGACAAAAATTATTTATAGCCTTAGAGATCTCAACTATCCTCATTTGGTTCAGATATATTTCAAGAATTTCCAGGAGAAATCAACATTTTCAAATCATTTAGACATTGTTTCAAAGTTCCAAATTATATATCAACAATTCAGAAGTAATTTTGTTGCTCACTGTAAGCCTAAAATAAATCAGACACATTCTAAATTTGTTTGGTTATCCTTTCACACTAAAAATTTATTCAGATATTTTCTATAAATTTCAAAGTATTCATCAACAACTAAGAAATATTCTCAGAGATCTGTGTGATCCTAATTTGTTCAGAAATATCCTAGGAATATCTAGTTATCCTTTGACATTCATATCATTTTCAAACATTCTCTCAGAACTCGGAAACATTCGCGAACAATTCAGATATAATCCTTGCGAATTCAAAGGTTATCTTGAAGAACTCTGTAATCCTCAATGATTTCAGAAACAAATTAGTAATCTCGTTATTCGTTTATTTTTTAAATTTGTCAAGACATTTTCTGAGGTTTTTTTTATATTCACCAATAATTCAAAAGTAATATTTTTGTTCTCTGTAGTCCTCGAATGGTTTAGAAATATTCTAGAAATTTCTTGTTATCCTTTAACACTCCAAATTTATTCAGACATTCTCTCATAATTCCAAAGTATTCAACAATAATTCATAAATACTCAAAAGTCTTTGATCAATTAGCCCAGATTTTTTTTTTTTGAATTTTTCCCTACGTTTTCTCAGATTCTCAAAGTATTTAATAATAATCTAAAAACTCTAGGAATTTCTCGTTGTCATCTGCATTCCTAATTTGTACAAAATTCCTTCCAGAGTTTCTAACCAACAACAATTCAGAAATAATCAAAGAGTTCTTTAAGATCCTCAATAAGTTCAGAAATATACTGTAAATTTTTCAGCAACATTCCATAAGTGTCCAAACATTCTTGCATAATTTTAAATCATTTGCTAACAAATTAGAAAATAACTCGGAGATTTCTTCAGTTCTAATTCAGCTTAGAAATATTTTAGGTAATTCTCTACTTAGTTCAGAATTTCTTCAGGGTTCTCTATAGGATCTGTAATTTTTCTTCAACATTCCCATTTTGTCCAGATATTCTCTCAGATTTTCAAATTACCAACAATTCAGAAATATCCTTGAACATTTCTGCAATCTTTAATTAGTTCAGAAATATTCTTGGAATGTCTCGTTATGTTCAACATTTCAAATAAGTTCAGACATTCAGAACTCCAAGAGAACTTGAAGTTCTCTGTAATCTTTCTTGTGTTTAGAAACAACTTAGGAATCATGTTATCAGTAAATATTCCAAATTTGTCCATACATTCTCCAAGCATTCCAATATATTCTCTAATACATCAGAAGTAATCTTATAGTTCTGTATAGTCTGGAAATATGCTGGAAATTTCTGATCATCCTTCAACACTTCAAATTATTCAGACATTCTCCCAGAATTCTAAAGTAATCAACAACGATTCAGAAATATTCTCATAGATTTCTGCTCATTCAGCTCAGATTTCTTGGGAAATTCCAGTTATCCTTCAATATACCAATTTTTTTTTTCAGATGTTCTCTCTGATTCTCAAAGTATCCAACAACAATTTAATAATGTTTTTAAAATTCTCTAAAATCTTCGATCAGTTTAGAAATTTTCTAAAAAATTCTCGTTATCATCTGCATTCCCAGTTTGTCCAAAAAATGCCTAAGTTATTAAACAACAGTTCAATAATTATCAAAGTGTTCCTTGTGATCCTCAATAGGTTCAGAAATGTACCGAAAATTTTTGATTACCACTAAAGATCCATACGTGCCAGACATTCTTGCAGACATACCAACAATTCAGAAATTCTCTCAGAGAGTTATGTAATACTAAATAAGCTTAGAAGTATTCTAGGTATTTCTGATAATGCTTATATATTCCAAATTTATTCAGACATTCTCCCAGGATTCCAAGTTATTCATCAACAATTCAGAAATACTTTAATTTATTTCTGTGATAATCAAAGTATTCAACAACAATTTAAAAATAATTAAGCATTATCTGAAATCCTCTATAAATTAACAAATAGTCTAGGATCATCAGCATTTTCAAATTGTCCAAAATTTCATTCAGAGTTCCTAAGGAATTGACCAGCAATTCAGAAACAGTGCAAGAGTTCTTTATGATCTTGAATAAGTTCAGTAAGATACTAGAAATTTTCGTCATCATCAGCATTTCCCATGTTCCCAGACATGTTTTCAGAGTTTTAATGTATTCAACAACAATTCCAAAATTTGCTTAGAGGTTTCTGTGGTCCTCAATTAGTTCAGATATATTCTAAGTATAGTATTTCTGGTAATCCCTTAACGTCCCCAAATTTATTCAGATATTCACTTCGGATTCTCAAAGCATTCATCAACAGCACCGTGGCGAGATCCAGTTAACCTGCAACCATATCCGGGACGGAAAATTCAACAAGCGTTGATAATTGCAAAACTCATCAATGGAGAAATTGATTCCCCAGAGCTGCGTGGAATGCTCAACTTCCGTGTCCCGAGCAGATCGCTGCGGAATACAACCCTGCTCGAACAAAGATTTCACAGAACCCTGTTTGGTTACAATGAACCGATGTCAGCATGTATTCGAACGTTTAGCATGGTGGAAGATCTATTCGATTTCGATGAGAATATTGATAAATTTTCTGGAAAAATCAACCGCTCGAGACTCTTTTGACTCTTTGTAATAGTTTATTTTATTATTTGACATGTTTTGTGATGAGATGTATTGTGATATGATGTCCAATTGTGTTTGTATTTAATTTTGTAAGTTTAACCAGTTAAGTTTATGTAGACTATGAAGTCCGATAAACAGAATACCTAATAAATAAATAAATAAATAAATAAATAAATAAATAAATAAATAAACAACACAGAAATACTCTATGAGGTTTTTCTGCGTTTTAATTAATTAAAAAATATTTTAGGATTTTTTCGTTATACTTCAATACTCCTAATTTTTTCAGATATCCTCTCAGAATTCCAAGGTGTTCATCAACAATTGAAAAATCATCTTGCAAATTCAAAACTAATCTTTACAATCTTTGTTATTTTCAATGAGTTCAGAATCTACATGAGAATCCCTCGTTATCTTTCTGTATAACATTTTTTTCCAGACGTCCTCTCAGATACTCAAAGTATCCAACAAAAATTTAATGATAATCCAGGAATTCTTTGAAATCCTCGGTGAGTTAAGATAAGTTCTAGGAATTGCTTGTTATCATCAGCATTTGTTTTTCTTCCAGGATTCCAAAATATTGAGCAACAATTCAGAAATAATCCAAGAGTTTTTTGTGATGCTAAATACATTCAGAAATATACTACAAAGTTTTCGTTATTCTCAACATTCCCTAATCATCAGTTGACAGCCGCTTTTCGTGCGCGATAGACGTTTTCACAGAGCTCTTTATAGCTCTCGTTGTTCTAGTACCCCACGATCACTGCTACGAAACACAAGATGTCTTCGCATCGAAAAAACACTCTTGTTGTTGATTTCAGTGTTCTGCCGCATCGTATTTTAACGGATCAGGTGGAGGAGTTCCTCAAGGATGTCGTTAAGCTCGACATGACCGATGTAAGGAACATCCAGCTGCACAACCTTGACAACTGCCTGTACATCGAAATGCGGGACGCAGGCGTACCCCCACGCCTGGCAAAAAAGCATCATTTGCGACACTACCTTGAGTATCAGGGAATACTCTACTACATCCCGATGTACGTGGATGGTCCCACTACCACTGTTAGGATCCACGATTTACCACCGCAGATGTCTAACAACACCATATCCGACTACATGCAGCAGTATGGCAAAGTCATCTCTATCCACAACGAGTTGTGGAGAAAGTATTTCGCGGGAATTCCGAACGGTGTGCGAGTTGTACGCATGAGGATGGAGAAGCCGGTGCCATCGCGAATAACAATAGACAAACAGCATACACTCGTCACCTATTCGAAAGACGACAAATCGAAACCAGTCCGTCACGAGAAAGGGGACAGTACAACAACACATCAAGAACAAACGTCCAGCTCTACTGTTGCAGATGGAACGAACCATACGAACAACGACGACGAACACTCGCCAACACCGAATGACGACGACGACGACGACGACGACGACAACGACGATAGTGAACGAGGCAGCGAACTGGAAACATCCACGAAACGGCGGCTGTCGGCTAGACCATCGAGCGAAGAGAAAGAAGGAATGCAAACACTCGGTGCGGTCGAAGATTCTGAACTGGACAGAAAACAGTCTCCTGATTTAGGCTGGAGAGTTACTAGATCGAGAAAGCTTAGGAAAATTAATAATTAAATTTGATTTGAATTCATGAATTAGGTGCTTAGAATAATTAATTAACGAATTTGTATAAATATCCGACACGAATGCACGGATTACGTGTAAAGTGTCGTTAATAAAAAAACAAACAAACAAACAACATTCCCTAAGTGCCCAGACATAATTTCAGAATTTCATAATAATTATTCATTAACAATTTAGATATACTCTTAGAGATCACTGTGTAACGTAATTAGTTTGAATATATTCTACGAATTTCTCGTTATCATCAATATTATAAATTTGTCTAGACATTTTCACATAAAACCAAAGTGTTCAACTACAATTCAGATATACACTCAGGGTTCACTAAAATCCTCAATAGGAACAAAAATGTTCAAAACAATTTCCTCTCAGCATTCCCATTTTGTACGGATATTCTCTCTGATTGCCAAAGTTTGTAAACACAATTCAGAAATATGCTTGAACATTTCTGCAATCCTTGATTGGTTAAGAAACATTCTTAGAATATCTCGTTATGTACAACTTTCTAAATAAGTTCAGACATTCTCTCAGAATTCCAAAGTATTTATCAACATTTAAACAATCATCTTAAATATTCAAAAATATCCCTGGAATTCTTTGTTTTTATATTTTGTTCTGAAATAACCTAAGAATCTTTTGAATTTGTCTGAATTTCAAAGTATCAACCAACAATTCATAAATAGTTAAAGATCTATGTGGTTCTCAATTAGCTTACATATAAACATATACTGATTTTTTCTTCCATAATTTTAAGGTATTTACCAACATTTCAGAGTTACGCATCCTTAATAATTTCAGAAATATTCTATGAATTTCTGGTTATGTTTTGACATTCTCATTTTTTCAAACGTTCTCTCAATCCTCCGAAGTATTTACGAACAATCCAAAATTAATATTGCATGTTTATACATAATTTTAAAGTGTCCTGTAATCCTCAACTAGCTAAGAAATATCCAAGGAATCTCTTGAATCCGCGATAATTCAAAATTTGTACAGGCATTCTTCATGATTTCCAAAATATTCACTTAAAATTCAGAAATAATCTTTGCATTTTCTGTGAATTTCATTTAGTTCATAAAGATTCTAGGTAATTCTTGTTATTCTTCAACATTTAAGATAAGTTCAAAGCGAGAGTTACAAATTATTTTTCAACAATTTAGAAAAAAATATTCAGAAATATTTTGAGAAGTTCTCGTTATTCTTACCAGAGTATTTACCAACTTTTCATAAAAGATCTTAGAGGTCTGTGTTAACCCTCAGGTTACACTTCAACATTTCCAATTCGTTCAGACATTCTCTCATAATTTCAATGTATTTTCCAACAATTCAGAAATACTCTCAGGGATCTCGGTGATCTTCAAATGGTTCAGAAATATTCTTTGAATTGTTCAACAGCAATTAAATAAATGTGGATAATGCAAAAATAATTTTATTGTTCTCTGAGATCGTCAAGAAGTCATTTTTCGTTATCATCAACAATCCCAATTTGCCTGGGCATTCTTTGGGAATTTCAAAGAATTACAACCAATTCAGAAATTCTCCTATAGATGTCTATGGTGCTTAATAAGTTGAGCAATATTCCAGGTATTTCTGCTTATCTTTGAAAATTCCTAATTCGTTGAAACATTCTCCCAGGATTTCGAAAGTAAATTGTTGATCTCAAAAATAATCTTGCAAATTCAATACTGATCTTAGAGTATTCTGTACTCCTAAATTTGTTGAGAAACAACGTAGGATTCTCTCGTTAATCGTTAACATTCCAAAGTTGTCCAGACATTCTCTCAGAATACCAAAATATTCAACAACAATTCTGAAATAATTTACCAATTCTCTGTAATTCTCAATTAGCTAACAAATTTTCAAGAAACTTCTCGTTGCTATCAACACTTCCAAATTACTCAGACAATCTATAAGAATTTCTATAAGAATAAGCACTATATATTCAGAAATAAAAAAAATAATTAACTGATTATCTTTAGGAAAAACAAGCTTTCAGCCACTGTTTTTTCGTCTTTATATTTTGAAATACTTTCAGAGAGAATATTTTCGTGATCTATGATCGATTGAGATATATTCCAGGAATTTGTCGTTACCTGGCTACATCCAAATTTTTTTTTTAGACTTTCTCTAAGAATACCAGGTATTCAACAACAATCCAAACATATTTTTATAATTCTTGGCGATCCTCAGGATTTCTTGTCATTATCCGCATTCCCAATTTGTGCAGAAATTATCATAGAATTCAAAAGTATTTATCAACGATTCAGAAATATTCGAAGAGTTTAATGTGATCTTCATTTGGTTTATGCCCTTTGAAGGAAGCACCACACTAGACAACGGACAAGCATGCAACGCCCAGTGGCACAGTCGGAAAACAGTCATCACGAAAAGTTCACCGGCCGAGGCGGGAATCGAACCCTCCCTAGCACGATGCGGCTAAATGCCTGGTGACACTAAGGAGTGTATCGAAAAGTAGTCGCAAACTTTGAAAACAGTCTCAAAATTAATGGATGGAACCTACAAACAACTTTTTGATCATAAATGCTTTACAATGTATTTAAAAATGATGATGTGGTGATATTGTTTCTATAAAGCGGCATTTTTCATGATAATTTTCCAAATTACTAACAGATGTCGATGCACACCTCTGAAAAAAATGATATGTTAATAAATGTGTAAAATTTTTAGAAAAAATGATTTTTGTTTATGCTTATATAGTCTGTGCCACAACTCTCATGACATAGTGTAAAAAATATTTTGAAAAATTCATTAACAAGCAGTTGAGAGCAAATACAAAAATCGAAAAAAGTCGATTTTTAAGAACCTCGTTCTTCGATTTTTTTCTTTCTACGCGTTAATGGTAATATCGAACGATTGCAATGAATAAAAAAATAATTTAAGCAAAAAATGCTATTCTATATAATTGCCGCTGTTTATGACAGAGCTTCAAAAGTTGATTTAACAAAAGTGACTTTCTAAAACCGACCTTGTTCCAATAATTGAGCTTTTTTAGACCAATAATTTTTTTTTTTTGTATTTTTTTTCACGTGCTGTGTGAAGTAAACATATTTTCCGATAGAATAAGCTTTTCATCCTATTTTGTTTGATATACATTTTGTTCAATACAAATCATCGAATCTTCTGAAGACACTTCAAAAATGTAATTTTGTGCAAGATTTTATTTTCCATGCTTTACAAATTTTGTTGTATTTATATTAAGACTACATATTACTCAATATTTTTTAGCTGCTTCAATATTTGATGACATGATGAAGATTTGCGTGAAAAAAGCTTTTGAAAAGATGAACTATGCTCTGAGATATATCGTTTTGAATGTTTGCGACTACTTTTCGATACACTCCTTATCCGCACGGCTACGAAGCCCACAAAGGTTTTGAACTAGTCTATCAATTTCTGGTTATTCTTCAACATCCCCAATTCATTCTGAGATTCTCTCAGTATTCCAGAGTATTCATCAACAAATATGAAACATTAAAAAACTCAAAAATGACCTAAAAGTTCTCTGTAATCCTCAATTAGTTCAGAAATAACCTAAGAGTCCCTCGTTATGCGTCATCATTCCAAATTAGTCCAGACGTTTTTTCAGAATTCCAAACTATTTACCAATGAATTAGAAATAAGTATTGATACACAACTTACAAATATATTGTCATACATATTGAGGTGTTCGGTAACCAAATCCCGCTCGCTCTACACGCGTGTGTGTAAATGAAATTGATAAATATGGGTTGTGAGAAGCGTAGGGCAAATATGATCTCAACATCGATGTTACATGGGGCCCATATAGCCGTAGCGGTAAACGCGCAGCTATTCAGCAAAGACCAAGCTGAGGGTCGTGGGTTCGAATCCCACCGGTCGAGGATTTTTCGGGTTGGAAATTTTCTCGACTTCCCAGGGCATAGAGTATCTTCGTACCTGCCACACGATATACGCATGCAAAAATGGTCATTGGCACAGTAAGCTCTCAGTTAATAACTGTGGAAGTGCTCATAAGAACACTAAGCTGAGAAGCAGGCTCTGTCCCAGTGGGGACGTAATGCCAGAAAGAAGAAGAATCGATGTTACAGAATCGATTCAAATTCAACATGTCGAATCGATTGACCGATGTTTGCTCCTAAAATACGACCAAATGCAATTACGCACAATTTCTTAATTCTTTCCATTGAATAACGATTGAAATAAAAAACCTATATATGAAACAGTTACAGGCTTATTCAAAACTAGGTTTATGATTTATCAAGTCATTAAAAAATACTTATTAAATTCTTCATCTTGAATCGAAACAAAAAATCAAATGAAGAAAATCGATACAATCGATTTTTTGTGCTCCCAACATCGATAAAAAAATGGATTTTGGGAACATCTATTCAAAACCACCAAAATTTTAAAAGCTTCAAAATAATCTTATAGTGCTTTGTGAAGTTCAGAGCTTTTCTTCCCTTTCTTACTATCTTCCAACATTCAAATATGTCAACAAATTCTCTCAGATTTCCTAAGCATTTGCCAATATTTCAGAAATACTCAACGAAGTCTGCTTTGAAAAATCAGAACAAATTGAGGTTAAGAAATATCACATATTTCCAATATATCCAGGCAATTTCCCAGAATAGCAAAGCATTCACCAACAATGCAAAAATAATCTGAGAGTTGTCTTTGGTTTTCAATTAATTCATTTTATATTTCAACAATCTGATACTGCTGCAAAATGAATGGACTTCCCCGCTATGTGGTTTCTTTCGATGGCAAAACAAAGTTTTGTGTGGAGGTGCTGAAAATTGAACCCATGATCACTAAAATGTTATGCAATAGATATAAAAAAAATGTTGCTCACATTTTGTTTGCCCACAAATTGTTATTGTTTTTTTTTTCAATTTATATTAAACGTTTTGCAATACTTCTTACATTTTTTTTGATACTATTGAAAAGGAAAACTAGCCTATATGTTTTCAAAGTCATGTAAATTGAATTTTCGATCCACAAAATATAGTTCATATCTATGTCATATAGTTCGTCGGAGATAACAATTCTCAAAAACTCATATCTATGACTATAGAGAAATTGACTGAAAAGTATGATATTTTGCCCCACTGTGACAGGCTACCAAGGTCGTTCAGCCTAAAGTAAGTTATTTCAGTTCCTTGAGTAATTGTTTTGTTAATGTCCACCCGATTATGACATTCTTATATTTTCCGTTATTTGTATTACACGCGATTACAATACTCCCCATAGCGGTACTTGGATGAGCTCACTACTACCAAGAAAATTTGAATTTGAAAGCTGGCTATGTTAATCCCAACGGAAAAGCCTCCAGTTTCGCCTTAAGTTAACCCCCTAAAATGGTAGTTTTTACCGCACAATTTTTTTGCGTGTAAAGGCTCCCTTAAATCAAGGCGATTTTTTGCGGTGACAGCGACATGCACATGCGCTGCATGCATAGTTTGATGAGCGTGTCTAAGCCACAGCGACACAATTTCGCAGCGATTTTCGTCGTTGCAATCTAGATGGTTTCAAATCGCGTCGATTTTTTGTCGATGTCGCTTAAAAAATCGTGTTGATTTGATGATCGCAAGATTAGAGTTTTTTTTGTGATACAATATTTAAAATGGATTCTAAATTGTTATTTGAAGGGAATAAGAAAACCATCATAAATCCAAACATTTTCAAATGCTGAGATGTTCTATTTACAATAATGCACCCAACCTTAAGGTGAATATACATCGAAGCCAATCCTCAAATTTTCAAGAGCACAAATCTAGGAAACCAGGCAGCGGTTTGAGTTGAAAACTTAATCGATTGATCACACGCTGGATGTAACCAATCGATTAAGTTTTCAGCTTGAATTTGAGGTTTGGCTTCGATGCATCTCCACCTTAATCGTTAGGTGATTTTTTTCGATTTATATTGACCTGGTTAATATTTGACATCATATATACATAAGAAAAACAATTCTCTTCATTCTTTTTATGATTGCCTGTAATGTTTAGTTCTACAGCCTAAATTTGAAGACATAGTTTTCATAGATCTATAGGAAGCTTTGGTACTTTTGGTTCAGTTCGGCAGTGGTTTTTTTTAAGCTACTTAGTTTATATTTGGCCACAATGTGCGTCGTACTGTAGTGCATGGTACTGCAGTGCCTCGTTTTGCAAAATTTCAGATAATTCGGCCGAGAAAAACCTGTGGAAGTGCCCAAGTAGCTATACACCCTATCAGGCGATTCCTTTCTTATAAAATCGCAAATAAATGACATGTGCAATTGAATTTTGGTATCGTAATATTCGTTGCGGCAAAGTGCAGCTATTCAGAATGATCAAGCTAAGGTTGGTAGAATTGAATACCGCCGATTCAAAATTATTTCTAGTTGGCAAATTTGATGACGTTTCAGAGCTATAGAACTTATATACTTGTCAAACTATGTTAGAATGCAAAAGTGGTCAGCTATTAACTGTAGAAATGCTACTAGAATAGCTTTGATCCTATTGACTCGTAACGCCGGCAAGAAGAAAAACATATTTGGTCCATAGCTGTTTGAATTTGTCTTTTGAAAAAGTGTTTATAGAAACCAAGGGAGTCAAGAATGTCCATGGTTAGCGTGACATAATTTGTGCTGAGCATCATTCAAAGAAAATAAAAAAATTATACAAATGTACTGAAAATGGTCGTCGAAAATGGAAGATTTGGCTTTCCGGGTAATGGTGCATTCCGGTAAATGGTACATTCCGGTAAACGGTTTTTCCGGGTAATGGTACATTCCGGTAAGTGGTATTCCGGTAAATTGCATTCCGGGTAATGGTATTCCGGGTAATGGTATAGAATCGGCTATTTTTTATTAAAGTTTCATGATTATCATCAACAGTCCTCATGTTTGCATGATCGGCGTCACCACCAAATACTAAAAGAAATATGCATTGCATCAGGAGGAAGGTTGCAGAAGGATTCTTAATACAGTCGGGTCTCCTATTAAACGCATTCCTATAACGTGCACTCCTATAACGCTCACTCCTATAAGACACAACAGAACGTTATAGGAGACCCAGAGCTTATGGGTTTTCATCACTTTGGGGGTGTCGTTGAATATCTCGTATGCCAAAAGAGATAGCACAGTTCTGTCTACGGCGAAGTTTCAGTGCTAAGAACGATCTACCTTTAGAAGTTAAGGATCATCCTTTTAGTTGAGAACTTGGCCAGTAGGGGCGCTTTTTCTGATTTGCACTATATGAACCATGAGGGATAAGAATGCAAAATTTTGTAACAAATGATATCTCGAGATCCTGATATTTTGGAAGGTTTGTGTCTTCGGAAGAGTTGTTCAGTAGCTCAAGAGCTGACATGCGGTGGTCATTCTGATACGGAATTATGCCACCAGGCGGCGCTAGTGGGCATGGATTTTTTGTTTTGCGCATAGCTCAGTAACCTGACCACTTGGAAAGATGGCGTCTTCGGCAAAGTTGCTCAGTATCACAAGAGCTAACATTATTTGAGCCGAAAGTTTCGAAGTTTTGCCACTAGACGGTGCTAGTGAGCATTGAATTTTTGTTTTGCGGATAGCTCAGTAGCTTGATCATTTAGAAAAAAAAACGTCTTCGAAAAAAATGTTCAGTACCACAAGGGCTAACATTATTTGGGCCGAGAGTTTCGAGATTTAATACATACGTAGAAATCGGGAGAAAAAGTTTTTTTTTCAAAGGATTGAATTATCGTTATGAAAAAGAAGGTTCACATTTTAAAAATATTCAAACAAGAGTGGCGTGTAACTAAAGAAATAAGGCCAGTTCTAGTTATCTGATCAAGATTGTTAGCGAATGGATTTCCCAATTTATTAGTAATTACTGATATTCCAACCTAACTTCATTTCTATCCAATCCACATCTTGGAAAATGTGGAGTTCATGCAATGACGAAATAAAAATAAACATACAGTAATACCTCGATATAACGTAACTCGACTTTTATTTTCGTTACGTTATATCGAAGCAAAATATGTTTGTATCTAAATTTCGTTCAACATGTACAGTTTTATAAGAGAATGGATCTAAAATTGATGTTATTGACCT
The DNA here is from genome assembly GCF_002204515.2 of Aedes aegypti. Taxonomy (NCBI): domain Eukaryota; kingdom Metazoa; phylum Arthropoda; class Insecta; order Diptera; family Culicidae; genus Aedes; species Aedes aegypti. Next base: position 133,197,891 of record NC_035107.1, read on the forward strand.
AGCAGGCATTTTCAGCCTCTCCTACATATTTTTCCGAATCTATTTTTTATTTTTTTATTTTATATTTACGTCTCTATTGCTGTCATCTTTAAAGAAATGTATTCCGGAAATAACTCTTAAAGAAATTCATAAACGAGATTTTTCAGAAACCTTTAAAAAAGTTAATGTTAAGCCGTCCATGAACAGTTCTAGCAGACAGACGTTGTTATGATGAGCTCTTGAAATAAATCCTTTTGTAATTTATTTAAAGAATTTTAGAATAAATTTTCCAAGAGTTCTTTAAAAAATGTATTAGAAAATTCATGAAAGAATCACTTGAAAATTCCATTAAAACAAGAACTATCTTTAATTGATTTCCATGGAAATGTTTCTGAACGAATACGTTGTGGGATTATCAGCATTGTTCTAGGAGAATTCTCTGGGGGATCTGAGGAACTTGATCAGTTTTTGGACGAATACCCGAATATATTTTTGTAATACAGAATATTCGTAGAAAAATCTCTAGACGAAAACTTTGAAGATTACTTGGAGAACCTACCGAAAAAATTCCAAAGAACTTTCTTAAGAAATTCCTGATGGCATCAATGAAAGATTTCGTTCCACATTCAATCCTTGAAGAAACTTAAGTGCTACATAAAATGGTTCTTGCATGCATATTTGGAGAATATATGGCAGAAATTCATAATGAAATTGCTGAAGATATTCCGAGAAGATTGTTTCTCAGGTTTTTGGTTGAATACCTGTACGAGTTTTTAGAAAAATTGCTAGAGCATTCCAAGAATTATAACTGGATCAATTATTACTGGAAGAATGCATGAAAATTTATGGAATAATTCATGAATCTCTATACTCTGGAAAAAAATGAGACATCGTAGGCGGAATGGTTTGAAGAATTTATAGTTGAGTCCTCTTTATATCCTGGAGAAATTGCTTGGTGAAATTCTTGATCAATGGCATAGAAGTATTCATAGCTATATTTGGAAAAGAAACTATATGAGGAGTTGGAAACCCTTAAATATAAAATTTTTAGAAACTGGAATTCTTTGGAAATTGCTCTTGGTCATATTTTAGAAAAAATCCTGGAGGAATTCAATTGCAATTTACTGATGAAATCCCTCAAGGAATTCTTGGGACGGGAAACTGTTAAGTCAATGTTTCTTGAAACTCTTGGAGGAATCTCTGAAATCGCATTGAAAAAAATCTGGTGGAATCACTGGAAGTTTTTCTGGTGTATCTGGGTGTATCGAGGTAAAAGTTACGTTATATCGAGGTTACGTTATATCGAGGTATGACTGAACATATTTTTTCTTTGGGTCATATAAATAGCTAACGATCACACATTTGAGTAGTAAACGGATCCTCACTCCTTCTCAAATAGTTGATCAAAAATTCTCCCAATCCGTCGAAAATACTAGGATATTAGCCACACTTTTATCCGATCGTAAAAAAATGTATGTTTTTTTTCTCTAGGCACTTTTACTTAAACGTGACAATGCGAGGAAAATCGATAGCCCTTGTCATACTGAACCACTTTGGTCAGGCTACTGAGCTATCCGCGATACAAAAATTCTTTGCTCACTTGCGCCGCCTTGTGGCAAAATTTCGAAACTTTTGGCTCAAATAATGTTAGCCCTTGTGATACTGAGCAACTTTGCCGGAGACGCCATCTTTCTAAGTGGTCAGGTTACTGAGCTATGCACAAAACAAAAATTCCATGCTCACTAGCGCCGCTTAATGACAAAATTTCGAAACTTTCGGCTCAAATAATGTTAGGTTTTGTGGTACTAAGCAACTTTGCCGAAGACACCATCTTTGTAAGTGGTCAGGCTACTGAGCTATGCGCAAAACAAAAATTCCATGCCCACTAGCGCCGCCTGGTGGTGTAATTCCGTATCGGAATCAGCCCTGGGTCTCCTATAACGCAGATTCCTATTACGCCCCACAACCATGTGTCTAATAGGAGACCTGACTGTATTTATTTGCAGTAACTTTCAATGATAATTTCATTTGAACTTTTATTTCACTCTCGCAATCCTGCCCTACCTTCTGCGTTGCTTTAATATGCGCGTAAAACTCAATTCAAAGATCAAGTCCATTTCGTCTTGTGAGTCAAGTTGTACCGCACTTCCTGCGCCGATTTCTACCTATGACATAATTTTCTGCACGCGCATTTAACCAGAAGAAAATGTCATAAAATTTAATTGTGGTATTTCGTTAACAATAACGAGCATGCTTTGCCGGTCTTTATTGCCACAGTCTAGCCCTTGCGGCAAAATCCCACATGGACGGGGTCGTTACGCATTGCTGTAATTTTGGCAGTAGTGCTGACGAAAAGCAACCTTTGCAGTCATAAATTTTAAGGAATTTCTCGCTTTTAAAAAGAAACGCTTACAACACACGCTATTTGTAAAGGCTTTACGAGAAAAAAAATGTATCACCTGCAGGTTTGCTGGAATTTCAGAAGAAACACAACGCTATAAAACAAGTCATTGATTTCAAGAGGATATTGTGAAATGTACTACAACGACCAATTTAAGTTCTCTTAAGACAGGGGATAGGCAAAATGATTAAGATAGACAAAATTTTGCCTAATTTCAAATGCTTATAACTTCATGAAACATTGATTAAATTAGATGCATTTTGAAGCAATCGACGGCATGCTTGGCTATGCATATTCGTCAATGGACACTAGAGTTGTTTTGGGTTTTCTGAGGTCATGTCAAAATAGTAATTTTCCTGTCGTTGTATTTTTGTGCGGTGCGAAGTTGTACAGGTGTAAACAATTTTCCTAGAAATTGTTGAACTTATAGAAAGTTTAATGCCGGCTGACGCATTAAGATTCGTTAAAAATCTTTTAATAATATGACAATTTCCGTTAAACTGTTTCTTTAAAATATTGTCAGTCATGTTTGCATATCCAATCGTTTATATATTATATGGAGCATCAAACTTCAATATGATGCTTCTGTCAGCATAGTCAGGACCATTGGACGCACTGATCACTCTATAGTAGGTTCGAGGTGCCCCGGCGGGTGTGGCCAATTCAAAACATTTCCGAAATCACATCAATACCTATGGGTATGAAATATGAAAATTCCAGAAGGTGATGCTTCCGAAAGCATTTCCATAACCACCGGTTGCTATGACCTCTGTATAGTAGGTTTGAGGTACCCCTATGGAAGTGGCCAATTTAGCAGATGAATGGAATCATACACAGTTCGAACGAAACGTGTAAATTTCTGAGACATATGATGCACATAATTGGAGCGTGGCAAATCATGGATATTTACATGTTATGTCATGTAAACTTCAATTATATGTCATGTAATCCAGCAGGATCCTCTGTGATTACATGACATATAACACAAATTTACATGATTTCAGACTTAAATTTACATGACGTAATGTTTACATCGCATACATGAAGTTTACATGACGTGTAATCTTCATTATTTTTAACTGTGTATCAATGATGCAGAATCGATTATCGACGTGACGTTTTGTAGTCCTAACCTTTTAGGTACCATGAACTGGCGCGTTGATGACGGTTTTACTCTAAGCGATCATCAATCGATTCGCTATAATACCAGGCGGGCGGACGGCAGCGCGATGTAACTCGACCCAAGCCCGAGGATGGAAAACAGCGCGCTTCGACGGTGAAGTATTCACTGAAGCCCTGAGGCGCGAACGGAACACTCTGGACCTAAACGGTGAAGAGCTAGTTGCTGTGATATCACGAGCGTGTGATGCTTCCATGCCGAGAAAAGCCCCTCTTAGAGAAAACAGGCCGCCGGTGTACTGGTGGTGCGAATCAATTGCAAATCTTCAAGCAATCTGCCTTCGGGCTAGACGAAGAATGCAACGCGACGAAGAAGAACGTGGTGCAGCATTCAGAGAGGCAAAGTTGGCTCTCAAAAAAGAAATCAAGAGTCGAAAACGGGCATGCTTTGATAGTCTATGCGAGAGTGCCAATTCTAGTCCATGGGGTGACGCCTACAGAGTGGTAATGGCTAAGACCAAAGGTGCCATAGCGCCCCAAGAGAAGTCGCCTGAGTTGCTACGATCGATAATCGATGTACTCTTCCCGCACCATCCCATAAGCCCATGGCCCCCAGCGCCGTATGCGGCAGATGAAGGAGAAGAAGTGGCGAGAGTGACGAACGAAGAGCTAGCAGAAGTCGTGAAATCATTCGCGTCAAACAAGGCACCGGGACCCGATGGTATCCCGAATGTTGCCTTAAAAGCAGCAGTGAACGGATCCAGACATGTTCAGAACCACGATGCAACGCTGCATTGATCAAGGAATCTTCCCGGATGTATGGAAGCGACAGAAATTGGTGCTACTACCAAAGGCAAGGAAACCACCAGGTGACCCGTCGGCGTATATACCTATCTGTCTACTAGATACGACGGGCAAGTTATTGGAGAGGTTAATTCTCAACAGGCTAGTACACTCTTAAAAATAATGAGATTTACAGGAGACGTAAAATGTGTTTTTATTTAATATTATGTGACTTAAATTTTAAAAATGACTGAATTTCACGTTTTAATTGACGTATTAGGAAATTTTAATAACTTATAACCGATTTTTACATCATAAAAAATTAAATGCAGCACTATAAATTCAGGTATCTCAAATTATAAAAGTAAGTGGTAGCACTTAAATTTAAATGCACCAAAACGTGAATTTACGTGCTTATCTACTTTGTTGATGGCGTCATACGAATCGTCAAGTTTGTTTTCAAGCATGGCCGCGGTAAGACGTTCGCGTGTGTTTTATGTTCCAAACAGTTGTTATTTATCGAAAAATATCATTATTCGAGTGCATTTTACTGAAAAACATTGTTCAGCTGTCTTTTCCCCACCAGTGCGCGAGTGGTTGGAGAAGGAAACAGGCGATTAACCCTTTGGGGCCTGATTTTTTCCAAGAACTATTATACAGTTTTTTGAACGTCTTTCAATAGTTTTGGTGCTCAAAATGCTAAACATAATAAGGAATGATGACAAATATTTTTTGGGAGATGCTAGGTCTTCCAAACTGCTCTTGAGTTCATAACTTGAAGTCTATGCTTGTAATAACAACCTTGTTCATCATACAAGGTGATGAACTGTAATCTATCGTATATTCTGAACCTTCCGAGTGTTCAGCAAATATTATCAGATCATTTCGAATGTTCTAGATTATCTAATTTGTCGGGATGTTCAGTACATAAGATCTATAACGCGATGAGAGTCAGGATTTAGTGGTAATAAATTAATAACCACGAAACGAAGCACTTCCGAAACATGGTGTATTCGACAAAGTTTCCAGTCATAATTAGCGACATCTAATGGGAAGCATCCATAAATTATGTAACGTAAAAATATACTATTTTCAACCCCCCTGCTTTTCACCTTTTGTTTGAGAACAATTTGTGAAAACGTCAGTAGAGTCTAAATGCGTAAACGAGTAGAAACACGTTTTGAATATATGTGTTTGTCGACGAATCTTCTTCTTTTTTCTTGGCATATCGTTCCCACTGGGAGGATGCTGGCTTCTCAGCTTAGTGTTAGTTTAGCACTTTCACATTTATTACCTGAGATCTTTCTTAGCTAATGACCTTTTTGCATGGATATATTGTGTGGCAGGCATGCGCCCATACTCTGTGCCCAAGAAAGTCAAGACTCTTTCCTTTACGAAAAGATCAGGTAATCGTCATACAAATCTCGAGCTCTACTTCTTTTTTGCAATCGTGCAACACGACTATCCGTGTAGAGGCGTCACTACTGTACTGTCATAGACAAACAGACGTAACACTCTTGAGAAGCTCATGGTACGTGCGTTTAACGATGAATTTGAATCCTTATAAACGAATCATTCTATTGATATTTACTCCTCTTTATTGATGTTAATCAAACCCTAGCAGCAAACCATGTGACCAGAGCCGACCCCCAGGTTCACAGATTTCGATTGGTTATGTAAGCGAAAACAACTGCTGTTACGGACTAGGCTACGACTGTAGATTTCAGGGACTGCTGCAGGGCATTGCGGATGACCCTGAGTATCTCAAAAGTATTTAGCAATACCATTTGATCACACGGAAAGTTCAGTGAACCTGGTAGATTCTTCTTCTTCTTGCGTAACGTCCCCACTGGGACAAAGCCTGCTCCTCAGCTTAGTGTTCTTTGAGTACTTCCACAGTGTGGCAGGCACGAAGATAAAGGGTGTCCACGATGAAATTGTCACACACAAAATTGATTCGCAAAATTCGAGTTTTCATCCGATTGCCATCAAATTTTCAGGGATAGAGAAATAACTATTAAACTTCATTTTTCCATTTGACTCGTATTTTATTAACAGTCCATACGGAAATGCCCGCACTTTGGCCTTAACCCCGGCCATGAGATTCTGCACAACCTGTGAATCAACCGTTTTTTGCATGTGAACCCATACTTTCTTCAGTTCCTCGATTGTCTTCACTACCTTAGGTCGTTTACACACTTATTTCCGAAATCGACTTCGGTAAAACGGATTACCGAGAATCTAACAGCCGAATCTCGGTAAAATATTTGCTGAATCTCGGCAAAACTTTTACCGAGATTTCGGTAAACCATTACCGAATCTCGGTAACGTTTGTCGAAATCTCGGTAAAAAATTTGGTTTGAAGAGATTCGGTAAAATTTTAACGATATTTCGGTAAAAAGTTTAACCAGATTCGGCAATTTTTTTTTTACTGAAATCTCAGCTGTTGGATTCTCGGCAATCAGTTTGCTGAGGTCGGCAAAATAATTTAGGTGTGTAAGAAGGTGCTGCTTCATAATCGCCCAGTACTTCTCGATGGAGCGGAGCTCCGGAGTGTTGGAAGGGTTGAACATTTTCTGCACGAAATTGACCTTATTATCCGCATACCACTTCAGCACGTCTTTGGAGTAGTGGCATGAGGCCAAATCCGGCCAGAAGATTGTTGGGACGTTGTGGGCCTTCAGGAGAGGGAGCAGCCGCTTCTGGAGGCACTCTTTCATGTACACTTGTCCGTTCATCGTGTCCTAGGTCAGGAAAGGTGCACTCCGCTTCCCGCACGTGCAGATGGCTTGCCAAACCAGGAATTTCTTCGCAAATTTGGACCTCTTCTGAGTGCGGACATGCTCCGGAACGCTGAACTTATCCTTGGCCGTGAAAAACAGGTTGCCGGGGATCTGTTTGAAGTCGGCCTTCACATATGTTTCGTTGTCCATGAAAGTATGGGTTTACATGCAAAAAACGGTTGATTCACAGGTTGTGCAGAATCTCATAGCCGGAGTTGAGGCCAAGGTGCGGGCATTTACGGATGGACTGTAAATAAAATACGAGTAAAATGGTAAAATGAAGTTTAATAGTTATATCTCAATCCCTGAAGTTTTGATGGCAATCGGATGAAAACTCGAATTTTGCGAATCAATTTTGTTTGTGGCAATTTCATCGTGGACACCCTTTACTCTATGCCCAAGGCAGTCAAGAATATTTTCATTACGAAAAGATCCTGGACCGACCGGGAATCGAACCCAGAACCCTCAGCATGGTCATGATGAATACCCGCGTCTTTACAGCTTCGGCTATGGGGGCCCTATATAACCTGGTAGATTATATAACTGAACTCAATTTAGCGAAAAAAAAACACTGCCACAAGGGCAGATTTGAAGTTCTGAGCTCCAGGATAGTTTGGAAAAGCTTTTGAGATTCTCAGAGGTCAATAGATTCCGTTTGAGTTGAAAATATTATTATTTGCAGCGTTGCCAGATCTACGGAAATTTCCGTAGATCTACGGAATTGAGCACTTTTTACGGATCCGTAAGATAATTCTACGGAAAATGTATTTTTTCTACAGAAAGCTACGGAAATTCTCATTATTCTACGGTAATTTACGGATTTTTCCAACGGAAATCTACGGAATTGCAATGCCGGGGATCTCTCCCCCCGCTTATCACTTTTCGTCTACGGAATGATTTCCAAAGAAATCTGGCATCGCTGATTATTTCTAGCGCAAGCAACTACTGCTGTAAATTTCGAGAATTGAGCTTCAGGATAGTCTGAACGTCCTAGAATATCCCAGGACATGAAAAGGCATGTGAAGCAGCGTTTTTCTTGACATAATAGGTATGTTTTACCAAGTACGAACATCAATTGTATTTACAAAAGGCATTTGAAGCTACTTTTATACTAATTATTCTATTTGTCAGACTTCTGCATGTTCAGGATGTTCTAGGTTGCCAAGTAGAACATTAAGGCATACACCTAAAATTTTTCCCTGACAGGGAAGTATATTTGCAAGGACTTTTCCGAAGACAGTAAATTTTATTCATTGGTTCTTTTTATACAGCCATTTTCCGACTGCGGTCATAAATGACCGTGCCGGCCCCAAAGGGAAAACTTTGATCATTTTAGCGAGAAAAGTTACTGGAACAAGGGTAGACCTGAAGTTCTGAACTCCAGGGTAAATTGGAGAGCCTGGAATATCACCAACGTTCTTTGAAATAGCCAATTGGTCTGTGAGAAGGTTCAGTGAACATGGTAGATTATATAACTTCACTCAGTTTAGAAGGAAATATTACTGGAAAAATAGTAGACCTGAAGTTCTGAAGTCCTGGGGAAATTTTGAAAGATCTGCAATACCTCAATCGTTCCTTGAAACAGCATATTGATCCATGAGAAGGTTCAGTCAACATAGTAGATTATATAACTTCACTCAGTTTAGAAATAAAAATTACTGGAACAAGGGAAGACCTGTAGTTCTGAACTCCAGGGTAATTTGGAGGGCCTGGAATACTCCAAACGTTCCTTGAGATATCTTTTTGTTTCGTGAGAAAGCTCAGTGAACATTAAATAACTTCATCGTTTAGTAAGAAAAATTACTAAAACAATTGTAGATCTGAATTTCTGAACTCCGGGGTAATCTGGGTGGCTCGGAATACCCCAAACGTTCCTTGAAACAGCTAATTGATCCGTGAGAAAATTCAGTGAACATGTTAGATTTTATAACTTCACTCAGTTTAGCGAGATAAATTACTTGAACAAGTGCAGACCTGAAGTTCTGAACTCCAGGGTAATTTGGAGTGCCTGGAATATCCCAAACGTTCCTTGAAAGAGCTTATTGATCCATGAGATGGTTTAGTGAGCATGTTAGATTATATAACTTCACTCAGTTTAGTGAGATAAATTACTGAAACAAATGTAAACCTGAAGTTACGAACACTAGGATAATTTGGAGGGCCTAGAATACCCCAAACGTTCCTTGAATTAGCCTATTGAACCTTACCAAGGTTCAGTAAACTTGGTAAGTTATATATCTTAACTCAGTTTAGCAAGAAAAAATACTGGAATAAGTGTAGACCTGAAGTTCTGAACTCCAGGGTAATTTGGAGCACCTATAATATTCCAAACGTTCCTTGAAACAGCCTATTGATGCATGAGAAGGTTTAGTGAACAGGAAAGATTTTATAAATTCACTCAGTTTAGCGAGATAAATTTCAGGAATAAGTGTAGCCCTGAAGTTCTGAACTCCAGGGTAATTTGGAGGGCCTGGAATATTCCAAACGTTCTTTAAAACATCCTATGGATACGTGCGAAAGTTCAGTGAACATGGTAGATTATATAACTTCACCCAGTTTAGCAAGAAATAGTACTGGAATAAATGTAGACATGAAATTCAGATTTCCAGGGTTATTTGGAGGGCCTGGAATACCTCAAACGTTTCTTGAAGTAGCCTTTTGATCCGTGACAAGGTTCAGTAAACATTGTAGATTATATAATTTCACTCAGTTTAGCGAGAATAACTACTGGAACAAGTGTAGACCTGAAGTTCTGAACTCCAGGGTATTTTGGAGGGCCTGGAATATCCCAAATGTTCCTTGAAATAGCTCTTGGTTGGTAGATTCTATTTGAATTTGTAATGTTATTGTTTTTAACCCAAACAATTACACAGCGTAACAAAAATGACATTTTTGCGTGTCTCAAGGATCAAATTATGTGTCTCTAGTAGATTTGGGGTTGCTGAATCTGGTGCCATTTTCAGAAATGTTCCAGCACGTCACAATTTTTAGCTACAGGTCGACAAAGTTGTATAAAACACTGGTTTTATTAATGTTAACATGAAATTTAAAGTACAATTTATCGAACTTTTTTGTAATCTAATCCACCAAACATGCAAAATAGAACTTGAACTTTTATTTCAGACATAATTTGATTGAAATTGCGCGATTAAATTTCGATTAAATCGATTTTTTCAACATGCTTGCAGTCTCCATACAAAATTCTTCGTTTCTTCTATGTGGCAAAATACATCAATTCTCTAAACCATCAAAAAATAACTTTTCCGTATCGAAATTATTACAAACTTTAATGATAAGTATTGTTATACACATAAAGTTTGAATTCTGTGGTAAATTAAGCCAATATACTGCCCCTCTTTGCACAACAGTCCCATGTTGGAAAACGACAAACTGAGAAAAAGACGATTGAAATGTGGAAACAATTTCGTTCCATTTTGTGTCTCTATTTGGCCTAAAATGTGTTAAATTTCTACATATCACTGTTTGTTGAGTACACGAACAAACCTAATAAACTTCTTTTGAATTCAAGTTGAAAATTTGCCTTAAAATGCAGAAAAATCGTAACGAGACTGTTATGCGATTATATACAATATAATATACCAATGTATTTGCATATCAGTCCCATCATGTTCATCGGCTCGTTCGACAGCTACTTAAACACTCATTGTTATTAATGCACTGGATGTTTCATTTGCTATTTATGTTCTTTGGCCGTAAAAAATAGTTATTATAGTACAGTCAACACTCCGTAACTCGATGTTAAGGCGACTATCGAGTTAGGGAAATATCGTGTTAAAGAACACAAAATCAGTGTAACTTTGGTTAAAAAGACCATCGAGGTATCCATGAAAACCCACATTTACTACACGTTTTATTACTCGATATCGAGATACGGAATGACGAGTTACGGATAGTTTACTGTATGTCCATGGATGAATCACCAGATAAACAAAAACATAGGATTGAATACTTTCTCAAAACACACGTCATGATGTGGAATGCGCTTACAGTCATGAGTCCCAGTCATGAGAGACCCAGATGATCATCTTTTGGATAATGCGGAAATGGAATCCGATGGAAATGATTCGAGATGTTCCAGAACAACCTGATTCAGGACGAATCTAGCTAATCCAGCAAACAAGCATTACAAAATTTAAATGAAAAATGTAGAATGAACTTAATTTTATTTTTATTGTTCCTTATTTATTTTTATTCTCCGCGTACCACCCAAATGGTTAAGTACGGACATAAAATAAGATTAATATGAAATGAAAATCTGTAATGCATCGTAATTGAAAATACATAATTATGTGTGATATCCACTAATTTAAAAATATTTTCGGAAAAATACATGACATTCGTGAATACATGACATTTACAATGCCTTAAGCAAGTGTGTATTAAATACAGTCAAACCTCCATGAGTCGATATCTGAAGGGGCCATAGACTCATGGAAACATCGAGTCAAGGAACAGAAATGCTTTGGAATGCTGTTTGAGCGAGTCATCATAGTTACCGTGAAATTTTGTTTAAGTATGGTTTCATGAGTCAATATTAAGATATAGAACATCGACTCATGGAGGTTTCACTGTATAATTGATTTCCCTTTACTTCGTTACACATAAGTGAATAACTAGTAGTACCGAGAGACCGTATGTAGTACTAGAAGTAGTGCCCCCTTCTGAGCCCGACATGGGACTGTTATGCGATTATGGGCAGTATATTACCTTACAAGCTGGCAAACTTGCATGCAAGTTGGCTGAAATAGTCATTTTTTGTATTTTCAACAGTCGATATCTCAGAAACTAGACGTGATATGATATTTCTGAAAACGGCAATGGATTCAGCAACCCTTAATTAAGTGAATAGCGGTATTTTGGTGCTGGAGACAAAAACGTGTTCCGCAGTGTTACTGTTATGGTTGTAGATTTCAAAGAGTGTGCTTCAGGACAGTTTGGACGTCCTAGAACATCCCAGGACATAGCAAAGCAAGTGAAATAGTGTTTTCGATAAAAGAGTAATTCTGTATTATCTAGCCTGAACATCATTTATGTTCACAAACAGCATTTCACGCTTCGTATGTACTTATTGTTCAATTTTCCAAACTTCAGGATGTTCAGAATGTTCTAGGTTGTCGATTAGGTCATAAAGGCATATACTTCATATTTTTCTCTGATAAAAGAGTTTTTTTTTACTGGGTATTAACCATTATGGTCATTTGCCCAACTGATAAAAGAGTATATTTAGGACAACTTTGCCGAAGACAGTATATACATTTGTTCATTGGTTCTTTTTTACAGCCTTTTTTGTACTGCGGTCATATATGACCGCGCCGGCCCAAAGGGTTAAATTGGCCGAGAATAACTAAAATAGGAATGAAGTTTTTTTTTCTCTGCATTTAGGTTTGTGTGGCATCGAAGGCTGCTTTCCAAGATGCTACAGTGAACATATTTGAAGCAACATTAAAATGAACTTTCTTACAGGGAATAAGTGAAGTTGTTATTCCCAAAGCTAGTAAATGTAAGAAAATGGGCATTTGAAAGTGTTAATATTGGCTAGAATTCCGTAGGGTCCCAGCCCCACTACAGTGTTTTCAAAGATGTGTTTAATAGTTGGAAATATTTTCAGGGGTTCAAGGACATCCGGAAAGTGGTTCAAGGACATCCACCTAGCGTTAAAATCGCGAACTAAACTGTTCACTTTCCGGATGTCCTTGAACCCCTGAGCAACTTTGCCGAAGACCCGAACTTTCTATCTCTTATGGATCACAAGCTAGAACTAGTTCAAAATGCTCAATCTTACATGCTCACTAGCGCCACCTAGCGGCAAAATCGCGAACTAAACTGTTCGCTTTCCGGATGTCCTTGATCCCCTGAACAACTTTGCTGAAGATCGTTTCTTTGCAAGTCGTAAGAATCTTGAGATATAGCAATGTGAATTAACCTGTTTTGAGGTGATGCTAAACTTTTTGGGGGTGATTCATTATTCAGCTGAGCGTTGCAATACTTATTTCAGTGAGTCCGTATTATGACGGTTAGTGTATCTACAAGTGGGAGACATTTAGCGACAATGATTAGATGGTAAGTTTTTCGTTTCTTTATTTATGAATTATGCTTTACACATTGCGCATCATATATTACACGTAAATGTGGCAACAGAACCTCTAGCTAGAGAGATTACACGTCATGATGTAAAAGTAAGTCTTTCGTCTTACTTTTATGGCATGGCGTGTATCTTTTTTTTTTGGTTCCTCTGCGTCATGTAATTTTAAGAACGGACTAAAAAAGCGTCAATTGTTTCGCTTCTTTTATGTGCATCTTAATGAATTTAATTTTACATGATATTTTATAAGAGTGACCGTATACGGAGAGTGCGGACGGCCTGTCCAACAACCAGTTTGGTTTTAGAAAAGGTAAATCTACTCTGAACGCCATCCTGTCGGTCGTTCAGACAGCTGAGGTGGCAATCGAGCATTAAAGGCATCCGTTACTGCGCGGTTGTCATTCTGGATGTGAAGAATGCGTTCAACAGCGCAAGCTGGGAAGCAATAGCACACGCCCTTCACCGTCTCAAGGTACCGGTGCAGTTGTGTAAGCTTCTAGAAAGCTATTTTGATGGTAGGATTCTACTGTATGACACAGAGCAGGGGCAGAAAAGCGTTCGAATTACCGCGGGAGTACCTCAAGGTTCAATCCTGGGCCCGCTGTTATGGAATGCGATGTACGATGACGTACTGAGGCTGCCCCTTCCGACGGGTGTTAAGATTGTTGGCTTCGCCGACGATATTACCCTAGTGATCTATAGTGAATCGATGGAGGAAGTAGAGTTGACAGCAGCGCCCTCTATTTCCATAGTTGAGGAATTGATGAAGTCTAGGAAACTAGGACTGGCCCGTCACAAGACTTAGGTGGTGGTGGTCAACAACCGCAAGTCAAAGCAAAAGGGCGCTTATCTCGGTAGGTGATTGTACCATAGAGTCGAAGCGATCCCTGAGGCATCTTGGGGCTAATGATCGATGACAAGCTCAGCTTAGTTAGCCATGTTGAATATGCCTGTAAAAGGGCATCTACGGCTATAGCGGCGCTTTCGAGGATGATGTCTAACAGCTCTGCTGTAATTGCCAGCAAACGCAAGCTACTGGCAAGCGTTGCGCTCTCCATACTAAGGTATGGAGGACCAATCTGGTCAAAAGCGCTTAGAACGAGCAGAAACCTAAAGCGGTTGGAAAACACGTACAGGATTATGTGCTTAAGAGTAGCAAGTGCATACCGGACAGTATCTAAAGAAGCCGTGTGCATCATAGCCGGGATGACGCCCATCGGGCTAATCATCAAGGAAGATGTTCAATGCTTCAACCAAAGGGGCACCAGAGGAGTCCACGACGCGTGTAAAGAGGAAACGCTTAGGAGCTGGCAGCAGGAATGGAATAACTCCACTAAGGGTAGATGAAACCATGGGGAAGTGAACTTCCACCTGACGCAGTTTCTGTCAGGACATGGTTGCTATAGACAGTACCTGAATTGCTCAAGAACAGTGCATAGGCTGGTTTTAGCGGGTCGTCGTTGGTGCGTCATCTCCGCATTCCCTGAGTTACCTTCTCAGGGGATCTGTTTGCAGATTTCCCCCTTGTAAAAACAAAAAAAAAAATAAATATCAATATGGATAGCAAACTTCAATATTTTTAAAATTCATGCTTCTGGAAACAGTTTTAGAACTGCCGTATACATGAACCCTGTAATGTCCAGAAACTTTTTTGTGCCTTGGAGGATGTAGAGCATTTTCAGAACCATAAGATTTAATAATTACTCTATAGTAGGCGCCCCTAGAGAAGTTGCCAATTCATAACATGAACACATCCCTGGGGGCACTTGGAACCTTCTATACAGTGATCATAGTTGCCGGTGGTTTTGGAAATACTTCCGGGAGCATCACCTTCAAGAATATACAAATTTGATACCGTAAAACGGGGTAACTTTGATAGAAGAAAAATATTTATGCATGCTGTTTCAAAGATTTTTAATTTATATTTTCATAACAAGTACTGGCACCTCAAGGCGTTTATCGTTATATTTAAATTTCTGACTTAGATTACAAACATGTGCAAGATCGGTAGTCGATAAGCTTGACCTTGGGGCTATATCACATGTGTAATTGCTTGGCATCAAATGCGAATGTTGTTTGCAACACGACTGCGTTGATGACATTTGCTAGATGTTTTCTTCAATCATCATCCATCATTGAAAAAGCAAAGCTACTATGTTCAATTTTGTAACATGTCAGCAATTGCGCCATTTGGAAGCATCTCTAAATGCAGGGGAATGAGGAATTTCGTATTTCCGATGATTTTTTACAATTTATCTGTAATTCGGTTACAATAATGATGTACTACAATAATGTTCATAAATGACAAAGGAATGATACTACGATTGAACTTTTACGATTAGGCATGAGGTTAAGAATCTCGTAGAACAAAAACTGTAGAGAAATGTATGTTTTACAGGTACTTTAATGAACAGAAATCAATTTATTGGGGTCAAAACCATCTCTAATCGGCATACAGTGTTCTCAAAAGTTGTAAAGTACTAATAATGCTTTCAACTAGTGGTATTTATTTTGATTTTCGTTTTTCCAAATACTCGTTAGAATTTTTTGAATGTAAAAAATAGCCAAAAAACACAAATTCGACTTGAGGCACCTCCTAATTTTCTCCAAATTGGATGAAAATTTGTCTGGTAGTTTGTTTTAGTATTGCAACTAGGACTAGGGGGTGACTGTTTGAACCCCAGACATTTTGATTTTTGTGAAACTGTCTAATATTCATCTTAGGTGGCCGAAGGAGCAAAGGAGCAGGACTTCAACAACTCAACAATACGGGTGTCGCACAATGAGGAATTTTCATCATCATAAAACAAAGATCAAAAGGATAAAACCACCAAAATGAATAAGTTTGATACAGAGAAGTATTTCTGAATCATTTTATTTCATTTTTGCATACTATTCGAGGTATCCATTTCCATTCATTCATTTATTTACATCGTGTAGCAGCTGCTTGGCCGCATACGCGAAAGCTCTCTGGCGTACGCGAAAGCACAAGATATTCGCCCTAAAAACGGTGCATAGACGTTGATCAGGCTGTAGTTGAAGAACTTGCCCCGAATCCTCAATACGCAGATCCGCTCGTTGATCGGCCTCCACCTAATAACGCGCTTCATCTGCTTCCTGATCACTATGAAACCGACTCCGTGTTCAGCTTTATCGGCACCGCTGTGGTAGATGTTGAATTGAATGTTGTATTTGAATGCGGTGTTAGCGACGGGGTCTACTGCTCTGAATTCACGTTCTCCAGATCATAACCAACGCACTTCCTGAATAGCAGCTACACACACGCCAACTTTTCGTAATTCACGAGCCAAAAGGCTCGTCCAGGTTCATTTAAGGTCCTGACGTTCCAGGTACAGGGTTTCCAATCATAGTCCTTATTTCGTTGCCAGGTCGGTTGCCGAAAAAAAAGTTCGATTCTTCTTCTTTCTCCATTTTTCGTGGTGGATAATGAATTCGATATGCTACCTTACCGGAGTTGCGCTACCTACATCACGTTGATGGGACTGCCATCTTAGGTGTAGCTGACGTGATACAGCATTTCATACTCAGCCGCTGGATGCCAGAACAGACGCTGTTTGAGCCGCACCTCCTGGTGTACAGAGGCTCAGAACGTACCTCCTCACGCTAGCTGATGTCAGAAGGACAACAGTGCCCAGGCTGCACTACCAGCTAAGTACGCAGCCCTTAGCTGACGGTCTTTGTCATCATTTGACCCGTGGAAGCGTGAGGTAGGAACTTGTGAGGACCAGAGCTGTGTTGGTCGTCCCTTCCTGATTGTCGACTCACCATTTTACAGCCCAATACCAATGTTTATGCCGCCAAAAAATCAACAGAAAACGTACCTACTTCTAGTAACATATCTCCCGCTGATTTTGATTTTTTAACTGAACAATTGAATCCGAACTACCACTATGGCTGAAGAATTCCATGTTGGTGTAGAAATTACTAATAAAATTGTAATTGGTTAACGATCATCTAATTTTGAATTGGAATGCGCGAGGACGAGTTGTTTAATTTTCTAACTGAAACTTATTTGAAACCTGGATCCAAACTCAAAAGAGATCCAATTTTTTTGTTTATCGTGATGATCGACTGAATGGAGCATGTGGGAGAGTTGCTATCATCATTCATAGGCGTATAAAACATCATCTTTTTTCGTAATTTCAAACCAAAGTTTTTGAAACATTGGGTGTTTCTATTGAAACACAGTTTGATAAATAATTTTTCTTAGCTGCCTATTTGCTTTTTAAATGCACTGTGCAGCTAGTTAATCTGCTTCAAACTGACTTGTGGGAATTCAATCGCAATTAGTCAAAAAACTACATCAATCGTTATTTTAATGCAAAACATCGATCACGGAATAATTCGCAAAGCAATCCCAACGGCAGAATTTTATTGAATGAGCGCTTTTCAGGAGATTTCTCAATTCAGTACTCAATTCATGTTATCCAAATTCAATTATTTTCGAGCCGACTGGAATACATATAAAATATGTGTCGATAGTAATCTTGATGTTAACATTTATTTGCAAACATAACTTGATATGTACAAAGCTCTCGAAACATCAATAAATTCCATTGTTGAAGCAAGGGGCATTGCAATACCAAAATGTGAAGTAAAATTTGAATCCGTGATTATGGGCGATGATTTTAAACTCTTGATCCATCATAAAAATGCGAGGTGAAGACAATTTCAACGCACTCGCAATCCTGCTATGAAAATTATTTGGCAGGATCTGCAAAATGAATTTAAAAAAACAGATTTCTTAAAAAGGAAACAATTATTTTGAAAATAAAATTTTTCAATTGTATCCTAACTTTAAGCCCTTTTGGAAATGACCAAAAATTTTGAAAAAAAAACCTCTAGAGCCAATTCCGATCTTGAAAGATGAAAAAAAATTATTAATTGCGAAAAAGCTCAAAACTTTCAACGTAGTTTGAAAGCGTGCACGATTTTAATTTAGGACTCACTAGCCCAATTAAAAATCGAGTTACTCAGGATTTCGAAAGCATTCTCAATCAAGAGAATGATTTCGACAATTCCTGGGAGACTGATGATTTGTAAGAAGTGAGAACTTTTATTAAAAAAAATCATAAATATGAAAGCCCCTGGCGATGATAGAATTTTTTACGGACTCATCAAGAAACTTTCAGAAAGTAGCTTATCATTATTAGTTGATGTATTTAACAAATGTTTTCAATTAGCATATTTTACTGACAAATGGAAAAATGCCAAGGTTGTATCAATTTTAAAACGGCCGAATTCCTGCAGAAACTTCCATTTATTGTCAAATCAGCTTGCTTTCCTCCATCAGTAAACTTTTTGAAATGGTCATTTTGAACAGAATGATGGTCCACATCAACGAAAATTCAATTTTTGCCAATGAACAGTTCGGATTCCGACACGGACATCGACCACTCATCAACTTTTACGTGTAACTAATTTGATCCGTTACAACAAATCTGAAGACTATTCTACTAGTCGTGCTTTTTTAGACATAGAAAAAGCATCCGATAGTTTGGCATCGAGGTTTGATTGTAAAATTAAAAAACTTTAATTTTCCAACATACATTGTTAGAATAATTCAAAGTTATCTGTCAAATTGTACACTTCAGGTTAATTATCAGAACTCCAGATCTGAAAGACTTCCTGTAAGAGCTGATGTCCCGCAAGGCAGCATTTTGAGACCAATATTGTTCAATATTGTCACATCTGACTTACCTGAATTTCCTCAGAGATGTCAAAAATCCTTGTTTGCGGATGACACAGGTCTCTCGTGACCCTGTGTTTCATTTAAATTGCATAAAAGTTTAAATTTTTTAGAAATTTTATTTTCATATTTACATGAAACGAACAACATGAAAAATGAAAGCTCAACTAATAATATTCCCACATAAACCAAAAGGCTCTTTATTTGAAACCTTCAAGTAGACATTAGACTGGCCCTTGAACAAAAAAGTTGTAAAACTCAACGGGGCACCCCCTAGGGTAAGAAAAACGCTCTCTCAAAATTTCATCTCAATTGGTTGCCCTACCAGCTGGCGCATTCAATTTGAAGTTTGTATGGGATATTCGTCTCAAATACAGTGATACCTCCACGAGTCGATGTTCCATGACTCGATATCGACTCATGGAACCATACTAAAAACAAAATTTCATGGTTACTACGATGGTCCCTAGAAGCAGCTTTCCGAAGGATTGCTGTTTCATGACTCGATATTTCCATGAGTCGATGGTCCCTTCAAAATCGACTCATGGAGGTTTCACTGTATATTGAAAACTGATCCTATGTCACTGTCCTATGGGCCCAGATAGCCGTAGCGGTAAACGCGCAGCTATTCAGCAAGACCAAGCTGAGGGTCGTGGGTTCGAATCCCACCGGTCGAGGATCTTTTCGGGTTGGAAATTTTCTCGACTTCCCAGGGCATAGAGTATATTCGTACCTGCCACAGGATATACGCATGCAAAAATGGTCATTGGCATAGTAAGCTCTCAGTTAATAACTGTGGAAGTGCTCATAAGAACACTAAGCTGAGAAGCAGGCTCTGTCCCAGTAGGGACGTAACGCCAGAAAGTAGAAGAAGAAGATGTCACTGTTTCGTTCCGTATACTAAATACTCGCGTTCAAATAGGCCCCGAATGACAAATACACTAGTTGATACCCTAAAGAACATAATTGCAGAAGGTTGTATATAGATTTAATCTCATTTTCATTACTCTTTCAGTTGTTGAAAGTTAGGCTTCGATCAGCACTCCCGTACAATCACTTATATGCATGCGACAAGTGCCTCAGCTCGCTCAGCGCTTAGATGCTACCTCCAAACTATGTTGAAGAAATACAAACACTATTGCATGATATACTTTAGATGGTTAAAACACCAACTCTATTAATTTTGATCATGGTACAATCTTCTACAATATTCTTCGCTATTACATCAAGTAGTGTTTTTGACATTCTGGGTCCAATTGAACTCGATCATCAATTTTATTGAACCAAATAGTAGATGATGTGCTGTTGCTCATATGTTTGAACTGAAAAAATCATATTAACTTCAATTCAAATGCGCCAGCTCATGGAACGACCAAATGAGCTGAATTTTTCAGAAACGCTTCCTGTAACCCCAAGAAATAATCCTGGGGGTGCCCCGTGGAATCATACAACTTTATTTTTCTCCCATACTGAGCTGGGCCAGTCTAGTAGACATGTTGTCACAATAAGTCACAATAATTCAAGCCAAATGTAACAAATACATAAAATGTAGTTATCCACTTACTAACAGAAATTCAAAACTTTGTCTTACGAACAAGCATTTTGTCTTCAAACAAATTTTCAGTCAAAGCCGTGTTATTTGCTGTATATAAATGAATTATTTGTTGTAATATCAGGAATAAACATCCGCAAGGGATTCAAAATAAAATTTTGAAAATTATTCTGAATGTTCCTCCCTGGTATATTACTAATTAGTTACATAGAATATCCAATCTTGAAACATTGGAACAAATGTCAAATCAAATTATGAATAATTTTGGACAAAAATCATTGCAACTTTCTACTTTCACGATAAATGCGTTAAATATCTAGTTTGTGTAAGGTTAAGTTAATTGAAAGCGTTTTTTTTCCTTACAAGCAGGTGAAATAAACTCACCTGTAAAAATAACTGCTAAAGCAAATTAAATGTGATATGCTGTGAACAAAATAGTAATAAATGCGTGATTTCGTTTCACCAAATTAGGATGATAGTGTTGCCTAACAAAGAACCCCTAGATATGAGAAATGAATGTAATGTTGGAATGACACTAATAAAGAAATATAAAAAAAACTCCTGTCACACTGAATGATTCAAAATAGGAGAACGAACAAATTTTCACGTATGGCGGAATTGGGACTATTCTATGCAACTTGTTCACCTACGCTATATACCGTTTTGATTCATATTACGGACACTTAAGGACTCAGGGAAATATAACCCAGCATAGAGCATACAAAATAAATCATTCTGTATGATTCCTTAGGTCCTCCGAAAATCTAGGGGGTTGGTGTCAGGCCCTGCAAGCCAGCCGTAAAAAATCAAGCAACGAATAATCAACGAGAGAATACGAACCGGGACAATCGGCGAAGACCACAGCGACGTAAAGGGACTAGCGATTGGAAGCTCGGTACGTGGAACTGTAAGTCTCTCAACTTCATCGGGAGCACACGCATACTCGCCGACGTGCTGAAGGACCGTGGATTCGGCATCGTAGCGTTGCAGGAAGTGTGTTGGAAGGGATCAATGGTGCGAACGTTTAGAGGTAACCATACCATCTACCAGAGCTGCGGCAATACACATGAGCTGGGAACAGCTTTTATAGTGATGGGTGATATGCAGAGGCGCGTGATCGGGTGGTGCCCGATCAATGAGAGAATGTGCAAGTTGAGGATCAAAGGCCGGTTCTTCAACTTCAGCATAATAAACGTGCACAGCCCTCACTCAAGAAAGTGACCCGGCAGAAAGTGGACCGCTATAAACGGAAACGGCAACAGCAGACCCGCCTCTTTCGGGAGAAAAAACGCCGCCTGGAGGAGACGGAGTGCGAGGAGATGGAACAGCTGTGCCGGTCTCAGGAAACGCGTAGGTTCTATCAGAAGCTCAACGCATCCCGCAACGGCTTCGTGCCGCGAGCCGAGATGTGCAGGGATAAGGATGGGAGCATTCTGACGGACGAGCGTGAGGTGATCGAAAGGTGGAAGCAGCACTTCGACGAGCACCTGAGTGGTGCTGAGAGCACAGGCAATGAAGGACGGGACAACGGAGGAAATGCCTTCGTCAGTACTGCGGAAGATGGAAACCAACCAGCCCCCAGTTTGAGGGAGGTTAAGGATGCCATTCACCAGCTCAAGAACAATAAAACTGCTGGTAAGGATGGTATCGGAGCTGAACTCATAAAGATGGGTCCGGAAAGGCTGGCCATTTGTCTGCACCGGCTGATAGGCACAATCTGGGAAACAGAACAGCTACCGGAGGAGTGGAAGGAAGGGGTAATCTGCCCTATCTACAAGAAAGGCGACAAGTTAGATTGTGAGAACTTTCGAGCGATCACCATTCTAAATGCGGCCTACAAAGTATTATCCCAGATCATCTTCCGTCGTCTGTCACCTGTAGTAAACGAGTTCGTGGGAAGTTATCAAGCCGGCTTCGTTGACGGCCGATCGACAACGGACCAGATCTTTACTGTACGGCAAATCCTCCAAAAATGTCGTGAATACCAGGTCCCAACGCATCACCTTTTCATCGATTTCAAGGCGGCATACGACAGTATCGACCGCGTAGAGCTATGGAAAATCATGGACGAGAACAGCTTTCCCGGGTAGCTCACGAGACTGATAAGAGCGACGATGGAAGGTGTGCAAAATTGTGTGAAGGTTTCAGGCGAACACTCCAGTTCGTTTGGATCCCACCGGGGACTACGACAAGGTGATGGACTTTCGTGCCTGTTGTTCAATATTGCGCTAGAAGGTGTTATGCGGAGAGCCGGGCTTAACAGCCGGGGTACGATTTTTACGAGATCCAGTCAATTTGTTTGCTTCGCGGATGATATGGACATCGTCGGCCGAACATTTGAAAAGGTGGCAGACCTGTACACCCACCTGAAACGCGAGGCAGCAAAAGTTGGACTGGTGGTGAATGCGGCCAAGACAAAGTACATGCTAGCTGGTGGGGCCGAGCGCGACAGGGCTCGCCTAGGTAGCAGTGTTACGATAGACGGGGATACTTTCGAGGTGGTCGACGAGTTCGTCTACCTTGGATCCTTGCTGACGGCTGACAATAACGTTAGCCGTGAAATACGGAGGCGCATCATCTGTGGAAGTCGGGCCTACTATGGCCTCCAGAAGAAGCTGCGGTCAAAAAAGATTCACGCCCGCACCAAATGTACCATGTACAAAACGCTCATAAGGCCGTTAGTCCTCTACGGGCATGCAACAAGGACGATGCTCGAGGAGGACTTGCAAGCACTTGGAGTCTTCGAACGTCGGGTGCTTAGGACGATCTTCGGCGGTGTGCAGGAGAACGGTGTGTGGCGGCGAAGGATGAACCACGAGCTCGCCCAACTCTACGGCGAACCCAGTATCCAGAAGGCGGCCAAAGCTGGAAGGATACGATGGGCAGGGCATGTTGCAAGAATGCCGGACAGCAACCCTGCAAAGATGGTATTCGCTTCGGATCCGGTTGGTACAAGAAGGCGTGGAGCGCAGCGAGCTAGGTGGGCAGATCAAGTGCGTATCGATTTGGCGAGCGTGGGGCTGAACCGAGGATGGAGAGATGCGGCCACGAACCGAGTATTGTGGCGTGAAATTGTTGATTCAGTGTTATCTGTGTAGATGTTAACTAAATAAATGAAAATGAATGATTCCTTAGCGCTATCGAGCGTCGGAAGCCCTTTACTTTCGAACGGTGGGTGAAGAATACGCTTCCACAACTTCAATAATTTTATATAAACCAAAATGTGTGGCCTTTTCATGATTCTTATTCCGGACGCTGCCTCACTTTTGCCTCATATTCCGGACACTTTGAATTGAATTCCGGACAGCTCATGATAATCATTAATGGAACAGTCAAATCATCAATCGAAATCGTTAAGGCCGCACGGGACGTCATTATAATCATCCTATCCATTTGAAGAAGCAGATCTCAAGTACCACTCCATATATGGATGTGAAAAATTTATCACTATATTCTATATATGTGGTGCACAATCGATTAAATTTTCAGCTTCATCGGTTCACTAAAACTCGAGATTTGCTTCGGCAAAGTTTTGATGATAATTGTTAGAGTGAGACAAAAGATAGGGAAAATAACACGGTCTCCCGTGTCCCCTTAAACCACCAAAGAGATATCTAAGGTAGTTGGGCATTATAAATTTTCAAAGATATTTATGGAAAAAGTTTACTAAAACGAGCCTTGAAAATGAGAACTTTTGAACAGCAAAAACTGAAACATTTCGCGTGAAATGTTTCCCACACAAAGTAGAGTGTCCGGAATTTGAAGCTGTCCGTAATATGAATCAAAACGGTTTTCGTCATTCACTTATTAATACGATTTCATTCTTTTCTTGCACTAAAAGTGAATTAATTGAAATTGAATAATTCTTTCTTATCAAGACATTTATATTCAATTTCTTGTTTGTTCATATTTGTGTGTTGAGTTGTAGGTATTTTTGTGATACCTTCAGTTGTACCTACCGTACATTTTAATCGCCATAAGCTAGTAAAGTTTACAGACCAGAATAGTTTCCAAAGAATTGCGTCAAGATTGAACTTTCATGTCTGTTTTTCTAATATGTGCTTCCAGAGCATTAATCAACTCGCCATACCACTTTTAATTTACCTAGCAAATCAAAGCCCGACAAAAAACGAACTTCTTAGATTGTGGCAACATTTCAATTGTCCTCATCCTTTCTCATAGGACTCTACAATCAAAAACCCAAAGAAAACACTGTGCCAAAGTCACACTTGGCAAAACAAACACATTAAGTTTAAGTATGCATGAGCGTTTTCAATTTAATTTCGGGCATAACGTGACTCCTGGATGAAACAGGAAGAACCACTAGCAGGGGTTTGCTCCTTGAAAAAGAACTATACTGCATACCGGAACGTATTGTATGGGAAGCGGATTGTGAAGCGTAGTGAAAAAGTGCTACCATTTTATTTACCTGGCCGGCGTGTTACCGCTTGCTCCCGTTGCTGCTGTTATTTTTTGTGAATATTTCCTCTAGGCTAGATCCCTGGGGAGTGAGAAATGACTTTTCCAAAAAGAAAGGCACCAAGGAGGCAAATTATACACACATACATACCCACACTCCCCCAACTCGGCGCTTTTTCCATTTCCCCAACGTAGATTTGGCGGCATTTCCGCAATGCAGATACAGATGGAGCTACTCTTGGATGGTCGGCTTTTTTATGTCCCCCATGCAGATGTACGCCAGGTTTTGGATGGCCTCTTGCTCGCATTCACCTATTAACGGCTCCGGACAAAAGAACAGCACCCAGTAGATTACCGTTTGTCGTGAGAAAATGTTCTTAACTGAACAGTTTATAGTTTCCGGAGAGTTTCTAGAGAATCTGCCATTAATAACATGGCGTGGGAATATCTTGTCACTCATGTGACTTGGTTTTTGTTTCGAACCATTAGATGGTCTTTTGTTGAAAACAAAATGTAACTTGAAAATATATTTGACACTCTTCCTGTTCCTTTAATTTTCGATATAAGTTACAATATCACTTCTTAGTTCAAATAGACAAGTGGGTAGTGATGTTGTTATGAATTCTTGGTTAGAAATAAGTACAAAAGTGCCATACAGCGATGAGTTTGCATGTAGCTCATATTCCTCATGGCAAGTGCATATACAAGCATAAATGTTGAAAGATTATTTCGGCACTCGAAAGCTTGGTCATGGTCTTGGAGAGAAATATATTTTTTTTATAGAATTTGTATTGATTTTTGTGATGAATTGAGCGAAATGATTGAGCTTTTACCAATCCGTTGAATATTCACTTATACATTAGTGTGGGATAAGATTTAGATTCTCGCGCCAGTCCACTTTTTGGATTGCATTTAGGTCCCATAACAACTGTACACAATTCAGCTCGATTGGTGAAACTATAAAATGGCGCCAGCCGTTTAAAGTTCGTATGGGATGGAAGAAAAATCGCCAGAGGTCGCCCATTGACCTCTATAAAAATTCTGAATTCAGAACTCGATAGGTATTTCTACGATGAATAATATTGCCGACGACCGCAAAACAATCCGACACTTGTGAAAAAAGTTATTCAATGAAAACCTATTAGCAAGGCAATGTCGATTAACATGTAAAGGAATAACAATAATAACAAAATTGGGATTGCTTTGTGCAGCATCGGATTGCTTTGTAGTCTTCGACATTGTTGTTCATTGTTGATATACCTATCAATATCTGTGTTCATAAGTTTTGAAGATGACAATCGGCAACCTCTGGCTATTTTTCTTTAAAAAAGTAAGTTTTCTCATAGTAAATCCCATACAAACTTTGAACGGCTGGCGCTAAAATATAGTTTCACCAATCGAGCTGAAATTTTGCACAGTTGTTATGGGACCTAAATGCAATCCAAAAAGTGGCCTGGAGCAAGAATCTAATTTTTTCATATAACCGTGTCCCAAGCTATTCTACATGCTTCCAAACTTTGCATTACGACAGGATAGAAAAGTTATGCTCTCACGCTGAGGAAAGATTTGTCACTTAAGTTATTCAATGTTCTGCCTAATTTGGTTATAAATGCAATGCCACTTAGCCTTGTTACACACAAACTTTTCATTAAATTTGTGGAAGCAATTACCGTTAGTATTCGCCACAAGACTGATAGCAAACAAAATTATTCTGCTGGAATTGAATCTGCAGCACCGTTGCTGCTAATTAGAATATTTTTTTAATCAAACCTCAAATTGGATTATCTTAAATTGATAGCACCATCGCTAGGTGGTCCGACACGTTGTCCGAGAGGACCTGTCCGAGCCGTAGGGTTTGCTTTGGTCCATGCTGTTATTTATTACCGGTATTGGCCCAGTCTCGTGAGCGTGTGACACTAGAGAGTCACATGGACTGCCCAGTTTTATAATTTCATTGCCAAAAATCAGCCGGGCAGCTATAATTGGAGCCGAACGTGGGCTCCTCCTTCGGAAATGGCTGCTAACCGGTGCTCATCCAGATGGTATCTGATTGCAAAACGAGGGTGGCAGCTAATTGTGCCGGACTCTTGAGCAATAACGGAGGAAAGCACCGAAAGGTAGGCACCGGAAGACACGAATGATGGCTCTGCCTAAAGTAATTAGCATTTTATTCGACAATTTATCGTGTCCATCCATTCTCATCTGCGCTACGGCATTGCGTATCATGTATTGCACATGTTGGTCCAAAATATGGCACTCTGTCGAGTTTCCTGCTTTCGAAAAACAAATTTCCTTATTCAATTACGCTGAAGTTTTGGGCGCTTCGTTCTGCATTGCGTTTCTTCGTAATTGAAAAAAAAATAAAAACATGTTCATTGTTTCTGTATTTTTGGTCGAATTTTAAGCTCTGTGATAACGATTTATTGAGCATGGGAAAAATTTTAGAATGTATGTTTTCGAAACAATACGTTCAAGAACATCGTTTGGTTTGGTTTTCTAATGGGACGTGGTATACCAAAATTGAACAGACACAAACTGAGTACCGTAAAACCGGGAAACTTTGAAAGTTTTTTTTCGAAGTAAACTTAAATATTTATGCATGCATTGAAACCGTTCAAAATCCACGAGGTTTTGCTTATACTCGGTGGCTTAGGCGCCACTCCCGGAAATCGAGAGACCACCGGTCGTTTTCAACTTTGCCCGACTACCGTAATTTCGGGTGAAATTGATCATTTTTCACTGTTTTCTTGGTATGCTTTCTAAAATGTTATCAATATCATACAACTAAATGCAGTAAAACAAGTACGACGGTGAACCTCATTGGCTCTTGCACCGACATTGTTTTAACAAATGTGATGTTAGTGCCAAAAATCTGGTCTAAAATTAAAAATCGGGGAATCCCATTTCGGGGTGAAATTGATCACTTATCATTGTTATTATTGTTAGTTTCAAAATCAACTTCACATCCTTAATTTGGGCCTCCTAAATCCAAATATGCTTGCCAAATTCTTAACGAGACAATATTTATGGAAATTATCAATAATTAATTTTCAAGAATACCGCCAAACTCCAAAAGATTTGCCAACTTTGTTGCAGAAAATTGAATTTTTTAACAAAACGAGCAAATTGGTAAGAGTTTTGATAGTAAAATTTGTTTTGGAGATATATTGTTAGCATCCTCACAAACTTTCAGGTTAATTTCATGTCCAAATCCTTGTTTAGAACTAGAAGTTTATAGATGATGATCAATTTCACACTAAAATTGATTCTAGAATTTTACATTATTTTCATAGAAATAAACATTCTGTGGCACAAAAAACTTCACTATACACAATTAGACATTATTTAAGACAAATAACGTTCATTTACTATAGGTTGCGATGAGCTTGGTGCATTATTAGTAAGAAATAAAATCGTGTGACACGGTGATCAATTTCACCCTACTGATCAATTACACCCGAATTTACGGTACTTTGAGACTTTTCCCTCAAGGGACTCGTGAACGGCTTTACTAACTTCTCCCTCATTTTGACGAACCTTATAACTTCACGCCAAAAGTTCAACCAACCAAGACCAACTCGTTCAACCCGATCTGACCTTAAATGGAGTTTGGAGGTCTGAAAGGCCAACCTACCAGAAAACGAAAATCAAAACGTATATAAAAGGGTGAATTCTCTGACTTGCGCAAAACGGAAAAATCAATTGTCTTTCAGAACTTCAACTACTCTTTATTAACGGAAACTCATTCGGGTTGGACCTATTTACTGACGGGTAATAAGGGAAACTATCTTGGCCATGAAAAGGGTTTCCACGTACCTGCGCAGGATTTTCGGTGACTCGATGACGTTTGACGTATCCGGCAGTTGCCGGCGAAGGACTTTCGTCGTTTGATCGCTCCTCGGAGCAATGGCGGGAACGTAGCTTGTCCGCTGACGCTGCTGTAATGGCGGCAGCGACGAAGAGTCTGAGCTCGGGGAGTATGGCCGAGTTAACGTTGCGGAGGAGGTGGAGGCTGGACGGAAGGCCGATTTGGTCTTCTACACGCTCCCAAAAAATAATGTGATTTTACATCTTTTGGATGCACATATAAGAAGCGAGAAGAATGACGTATATCTGTATCGAATATCAAATACGTTAGTGTCTGATGCAGGAAATGTCGATCACTGTTCCATCGTTTTCATGTCCTGAAACATGTAAAATTGCAATTTTTGTGCAATACACGTTTTTGTGTCGTTCCATCACTTACATCATGTGTCATTTAGTCATAACGAGAATTAAGTCCACCGTAATTTTCATTATTTTCAAGAGTGTACGAGAGCCGCAACGATGGTTTGTCGTGCTTCTCGGGTTTGACCGACTCTTCGGGGTCGAAGCCAACGTACCGTCGCACAGCTTTGCTTTAGGGGCTCTGACCGCACGCGATGGAATGAAACCCCTCACCGTCAGATTTGGTCCGATCCGGCGTATGATAATTGGCTACGTACGGGAATCGCGCTCTCGGACTCCGTTCACCGGGGTTGTAGCGTAAGGTGAACTTACGACGGTTTTTGTCGACCGTCGGAGAACTCCGTTCGAAGGGTTGACGAACTTCACCTTTCTCCGCTTAACTACCTTTATGGCGGGCCTTAGTGGATCCCGAGCTCGAATGCTTGACGATGATGGCGCCGGAGACGCCATGGGTAAACCCCAAAACTCAACTTGTCAAAACTCTCAACCAGCCCGTAATACAAAAAGCGCCTAAGCGCTAGGAAGTCGAACGCGAATGGCAAAATTAGCATATAGGCAAGAACACAAATTTCAAACTCAAATAATTACCTTTTTGTACGAATTCACAAACACGAATAGAAGATTCTCGGGACCACGGTCAAAGCGACCGGAAACAACACGTACAATTTAGTAAAATTACAGGAAAAACACAAAATCCGTTTTAAACACTTCACATAAAATTCACCTCTTTATACAAAACTACCTTCAGCACGTTAACGAAGGGCACAGAAAAATCTAATCACTCGAAACTTAAAAACCGCGATAACTTCTATACTCCAGCCTTGTTAAGAATGAGCTTAAGTCATTTTTCCTTAAAGAAACCTACATTGAACAATCCCCTTTTTTTCTACAGAATCGCGCCAACGAATCTTTCGAATGGCGATCTTAGCGCTTCTGTAGGTTCGTCAAGATGGTGTAAATGAGTTACATATATTCAGGAGCCATTACTGCACTCACTACGTCTTCTTATGGCATACATTTAGCCTAGACACAAACCAATTACATACAGTTTCTATTTCACGTTTCCATGAGGCAAAATCAAAATGAGAATTCAAAACTAAATCTATGATACTTTTCGTCGATACTTACAGATAGTTATTTTAGGTCACAAATTTAATTCAACAATTTCAATTTATAACTTTTCTTAAAAAGAGAAAAACGTCAAACCGTTTTCTGTAACATCAACTAAACTTGAATTCAAAATATTATCCTAAAATAAAAAATTCAAAGTTAAACTATTTTGCTCAAAAAAAAACCTCCCAACGTTACAGCATGTTTTCAAAGAATTATAATTTATATTTAAAAAAAAAATACTGGCATCCTAGCTATCGACTGCAGTCGATAGATTGCCAAAAGATATACCATATTTAAGGTCTATGATAACTAGGCTGTCTAAGATAAGTGACCAACTATTCAAAACTACATCAAATAGTGATCGAAGAACAGATTGTTTATAAGCGTTTCGAAAATGATAAAATTGTATCAATTTTTAATATTCGTATACAAAGGCTCAAATGATCTCGATTCAAATGAAATATAGCTTTAACATGAAGTTTCATACTAACATTTTTTACTTTTGCATTCGTTTTGCTTAACCGATTAACAGAAATTATGATATTTAGTTTAGTATGTGCTGGGTACCGTATTAACAAAGATAGCCCGTTTTACGGTACTTGGCTTTGAGGAGCCGTTCATCATATAGATAATTTGGAGGTGGGTAAATTTGTAAGACCAAAGCC
This sequence comes from Aedes aegypti, assembly GCF_002204515.2. Lineage (NCBI taxonomy): Eukaryota > Metazoa > Arthropoda > Insecta > Diptera > Culicidae > Aedes > Aedes aegypti. The sequence goes on from NC_035107.1 coordinate 133,228,745, forward strand.
TTCAGGGAAAGAACGACGTCAAAACCATCACACGAGATCTAAACGCTCAGGTTGGCCAGGAGGAGGAGTTCAGATCGACTATTGGAAAGTTTAGCACCCACCGGCTGACGAACGAAAACGGCTTACGACCAATTGATTTAGCCGCCTCCAAGAATATGGCCTACTTCCAGCACAGCCTTCCATTTCGATACACCTGGAGATAACCATAGCAAACAGAATTGCAAATCGACCACGTTTGGATTGATGAACGGCACTTCTCCTACATTATCGACGTCAGGACCTATCGTGGCGCTCTGACCACTATCTGGTGATGGTTAAACTGCGCCTATTTGTCGTTAACAACGTACGGTGCCGACGGCCTCCCATGTATGAGCTAGAGCTGATAAAGCAACCGGATGTCGCAACTGCATACGCGCAGCACCTCGAGTCTGGATTACCGGAAGAAGGTGAGCTGGATGAAGCCCCTATTGAGAACTGCCAGACTACAATGAAAGATGACAATGAAAGAACGTTGTCGGCGGAACGATTGGTTCGACGAGAAATGTAAGCAGATAATGGAGGAGAAGAATGCAGCGCAGGCGTCCATGCTAAACCAAGGGACCCGACAGACCCTCTTCTATCGGGAGAAAAAAAAAAACGCCGTCTGAAGGAGAGATGGAACAGTTGTGCTGGTCTTAAGAAACACGTAAATTCTATCAGAAGCTTAAGGTGGTTATAGAACGAAACAACACCTCAAATTTTCAAGTGCACAAGAAATGAGAACCAAACAGCGCTCCACTTTAAAAATGTATCCCATTGGTCACCACCAGCAAACTAGTAATTTGATTGATTTTCAATGCGAATTGTTGTCAGATACTGCAGTCATGTGCACTTGAAAATTGAAAGTATGGTTTCGTTTTATAATCACCTTAACGCATCCTGCAACGGCTCCGTGCCGCGGAAGCACACGGAAAAAAATCCGTTGCCGGATTCATGAACAAAAAATCATGATTTCATAAAATATTATGTTTCATGATATCATGACTAAAAGTCATGAAATCGTGACTATTATGCAAGAATTCGTATGCTCAGGGTGTTACACAAATCTAACTGTCTTTTTCTTCACCTTAGTCAACGTGTCTCATGGCGATTTCAAAAAAGTTTTGAAAAAGTTTAAATTCTTCGGAACCTTGTCATCATATCGATGACATTCTTGGTGAAATTCTCGTGAGTTCCCACATTGTTTCACGACACAATCAATTTACTTACTTAATTTTGACTTTGCAGAACCGGGCAATGTTTGACTTTGAGCGAAGATTTTGCTTGACAAGCTCGTCGGCGATTTTAACTGTTCGGAAGTGATGCATACCCCACGTCCTATAACAGAGCAGTTCATCAAAGGCCTTCGGCAGCTGGATGATCCAGTTCCACTTTCCACATCCACAGAGTTGTTAAGGAGTGTTCCATGACTCATGCAATCCACCAGCCCAGGGACCATTTACCAATTCAATTGATGCTCGAAACAACATTTTGCGTACAAACCTAACCACCGAATGTTCGCGTTCCTGCTAAAGATGTCACACTCGTTAGGTTAACAATTGTGGAATGTTTTCACGGTTTATTACGAAACTATCAGCACAAAAGCAGTTACAATTATTATCTATATTTTATTTGTTTACCAATGGAAAATATAAACTGGGATCTAAATTGACGTATAATGTTTCGTTTTCATGAACTGAGTTCATGATTCAGGGATCCTGCTTCATAATTTCATGACTCAACTTGCCACTTTTCAGAACCAAAATTGGAATCATAGATGACAGGCATCTGAATACATGAAAAGTGCTTACGTTTTCATGACCTGTGTTCATGATATCAGATCCTGGTTCATGATTTCATGACCGAAATTGTCACTTTTCGTATCAAAAATAGGAATCATAAATGACAGATGACTAAATCCATGAATAGTGTTTATGTTTCCATGAATTTTATTCATGGTTCCAGCATACATGCTTCATGATTTGAGAATTTTATTTGCCATTTTTCTTCGCAAAAAATTGAAAACGTAACGTACAGCCGGCGTTACGGTAAAATGCTTCATGATTTCATGACTTTTGGTCATGGTGTATTTTTATAACATGAAAACACGCTTTCCTCCCGAAATCATGACTCTTTCTCCTGTTTTAGAGTGCCGCATTTTTACCCGTGCAGCTTTTCAATGAACATCTGAATGTCGCCGAGAGTACAGGCAATGAAGGTGGAGACAACGGAAGAAATGCCTTCGCCAGTACTGTGAACGTTGGAAACCAACCAGCCCCCACTTTGAAGGAGGTTTAGGATGCCATTCACCAGCTCATGAACAACAAAGCTGCTGGTAAGGATGGTATCGTAGCTGAACTCATAAAAGTGGGCCCGGAGGGGCTGGCCACTTGTCTGCATCGGCTGATAGGCACAATCTGTGAAACATTGCAGAACCATCTACAAGAAAGGCGACAAGTTAGATAGTGAAAACTTTCGAGCGATCACTATTCTGAACGTGGCCTACAAAGTATTATCGCAGATCATCTACCGTCGTCTATCACCTATACTGAATGAGTTCGTGGAAAGTTATCAAGCCGGATTCGTTGACGGCCGATCGACAATGGACCAGATCTTTGCTGTACGGCAAATCCTCCAAAAATGTCGTGAAAACCAGGTCCCAACGCATCACCTTTTCATCAATTTCAAGGCAGAATACGAAAGTATCGACTGCGAAGTGCTATAAAAATCATGGGCGAGAACAGCTTTCCCGGGAAGCTCACGAGACTGGCTAAGAATTACAAAAATTGTTGTGACATTAGAGAGCACTTCTAAATAAAACTCGTGACGGGTCTCTACATCTCAGAACATAGAGAGTCTCTGAGCTTGTTGCGATATACATATTTGAAAAGAGTAAATTGGCAAAAAAAGTTCGCAGTTATTCATCAAGGGAACGCTCATAAAATATTTAGTTGCAGATCTAGCTCTGCCCCAGTCTGGACGTAACACTCAATGAAAATTACTTGATAAAAGAAAGGATTTTTTTACAAAATATCAATAGCTCTAATCCAAAGACCCATCAATGCGAAAAAAAGCCTATATACGAGAGCAGATTATTTTTCGTTTAAAATGTTTAAGGCTCTAACGCAAAAATATCTTTTCACGGCATAGCTCAAATGATCAACACATCTTTAAAAGCAAATATTTGTGGCAAAACTTTTCAACGGTTCAATATAAATTCTAATTTTGGAAGTGTACATCAAAAATATCGTCTATTATCGAGAGAAGGGAAAATTTGTAATATTTTTTCAAGCATATCTCGGAAGGAAATCACGCGTTTGCCCCAAAAAAAGTACATGATGAATGTTGGCAGGTTCTAAAGTAATTATCATTCTTACAACACATCTGGCAAGAATTGATAAAACAGCAAAATATAAAAATGGTTAACATTTGGCTTTAATAAATAATAAAATTCAAAACAGTATAAATATATAGAACATTAAATAAAAAACAAAATTTATAATTAAACCAATAGAAGAATGAACGCCAAAAATTATTGCGGCATAATAAAACGAAAAGACATACATAAGTGCGTTCAGAATCATCGAAGTGATTGTGCTAGTTTTCCCCGAATGCCTGGTTTCCCTGAATAGTGGTGACGAGAAAGAACAATGAACAGTCCGAAGAAGGAAATATTCTGTCATTCTCGGCTATACTCATGTTGGCAAAAATGCGGAGAACGGTAAAACTCGAAAGGACCGCCAATTATATGAAGAAGGGTGCATATTAGATGGTCAGTTCGTTCACCACCCTGAAATGTATAAAGTTACGACAATTATGAGTGCTGAAAACTTTTCGGGGACGTGGGCTAGTCGGGAAAACGGTATATTCGGGCTACTGGCATTCGGGGAACTGGCGTTCAGGGAAACGACATTCGGGGAACCGACATTCGGGTAAAAGTAGCCCAACCCATAAAAGAAACTGCAGTAGATCTTTTTATTTATCTTTTCGCTGATAATTTGAGCAGATCAATGTTATCGATTGCCGCCCTTTTGTCAGTTGGAAACAAAAAACAAATACTTAAAAAATATAGCTCCAAAGAACACTGCCCATAACTGCATATTTGTAACATTCGACAAAAGTAGGCATTTAGTAAATGGGATACCAAGTTTGCATTCTATTGCAGTATGGGAGGAAACTGAAATTTAAAAAAATCACTAAGAATTCAAAGGTGCTTATTTGAGGCTGAAATTTTGTACAACTGATGTCGAAGAATTTTGTCGAATGTTTCGTGAATAGTCAGAAAATATTTATGATTGAAATTTTGTTGCTACTGTAATCCGGGGTAACATTGATCATTTTTCTGAATGTTTCTTTAATATTTCGTTTGAAAATGTTAATGTTGCAAATTTTATATTTTTAAAACAAGTACTGCCACCCATAGCTCGAGACTATATACTGTATTTTTCTAATTGAAAGATTTAAGCATGTTTAAAAAAATGTTTTAGGCGATTTTTTGAATTATCTGATATGGGGTAACATTGATCACATATATAAACAAAGTTCGGTTATACTGAAAATGTCGTTACTTACTTAAACCATGGCTCCTGAAGCCGAATATGAAGGCCAAACGCTTACAAGTCATTTACTTTTTGAGTTATTTTAAAATTAAAAACACCTCGAACCACGGAATACGCCTAAAAGAAGGCTATTTCCCAAGGGAATTCTACATTCTTAACAGTAATTCGGTAATGTTGCTTAATTAAAATCATTATTTCAAAAAGTTGATAAATTTACGTATAAGGTGAACTCAATTTTCTCAAAAACATTAACTTTCATTAGATCATGAATATAAGAAAGAGAAGCACCATTCAAAATTTGGAAATGTTTCATCAATAAATGGTAATACGTACTTTTGATGAGATGAGTCATGCCGATCAATGTTACCCCGCTGATCAATGATACACCGGATTACGGTACTGCATTATGAGGCTCATGTATAATCCCAATGTGACTGTTATGCGATTACAAAAGCTAATGTGACAAAACAACTTCATTCATCGAGTTCATCGAAAGTATTTGTCATTTGATGACTTTCCCCGGTATTAACTCGAAATTTGCAAAAATGTCGTATGTGACTGTTATGCAGTTATGGGCAGAACAGCCTATGCATAAGAAGGAGAAATTTATTGAAATTTAAATCAACAGTTTTCATACCTATAATTATGGATACAACAACATATGTGAGCGGTTCCTCGCCGTTTCGCAAACCCGATTATTTTTGTATATTTTGAATCGTCTGAAAATTTGCATACAGATTCTCTATGACCAAAAATGCCATTATGCACTTTCAGACCGCCATTTTGAACCTCGCCTTATTCTACATGTAGAAAAAAAAACAATTAACAGAAGGGTAAATTTGTGCTAAATATATAAAAATCTTCAGTGCAAAAATTTGTTCCAATAGCGAAACTCAACAGAAGTATTATTATTCAAAAACGGATAATTTCTGTATAAAAACTAAAATACTTGTGGCAATAACTTTCCTAATATGCTTAAATTTATTCAAGAGCGAATGATTGTTGAATAAAGTGTCATTTTGTATCAATTGACACTAAAACAAGCCTGATGTTATCAGAAAGATTCAATAAAAACGTAGGTACGAAAAATTGAGCAATTCTTGGTTTCAGACTCATTATGCCAAACGACTATTATGCCAAACGACACATATGCCAAACGACCATTATGCCAAACGACTTTATGCCAAATGACCATTATGCCAAACGACTTTATGCCAAACGGCTTAATGCTAAACGACTTTATGCCAAATGACCTACCACCTTTAAGAAAGGGGTGGTTTGAAAAAGTTTTTTTTTTGTGTATGCTGATCAAAAAAAAATTTTTCTTGTAAAGACCCCTACTGTTTCTAGAAATAATTTCTGACTACGCCACCGCATCATATAAATAAAACAACGAAAAAAGATAATATTTAAGTTCTATTATCAAACATTTAAATTTTTTTCTTAGTGATTCGATTATTCGGAAGATTCGATTTTCCGGAATGAAACAAAAATCGATACTACGGATAACCGAGTCCGACCTGTATGATAATTTTTTACACTTTTGGGGCAATATGGACCCCGGGTGACAAAGATTGTAGTGTACCGTGCTTCATAGCGGACGCGAAATTTTTCTTTCCCGTCAAAATTTTCTTTTCTTAGTTTTTCAACCAGTAAATAAATTTAGCTTTTATAATCATTTCAGTGATAGTGATTAGTGGTGTGAAATTAAAAACGTATGAGATTGTGCCTTCCGTGCTGTAACCAAAGATAAGTTTCGGCCTATGGGATTCGGATGACGGGATTTCGCATTCGCCAAAAGAATTCTGCGGATGTTGCAGGCAATTTGGTGAGTTTGTTCCATTTTACCATAGCAAAAATTCCGTGGATCGTTTTTTCCGCATTTTTCGAGTACGAAATGCATTTTAATTCGGTTTACGCGTTTTGGCCGGACGGTTGGAAAAATTCGGCGATGAGAAGTGTCATTCAATTGTGTTTGTCATTTGATTCTGTTGCTTGCTCTAACGGTGGCGGGAGACGGAATCAATGATCCGTAGTGGCAGTTTTTTTATTGCTTGGTTTATGGTTTATGCGTTGTTTCGTGTGATTTAGACAGCATTTCATTTATACTTGTTTCTTCTTTTTTTTTGGCAGCATAAATCCGATGACCTTGGAGGGATCGGTTCTGTTTTGTTTTTCTAAGCAGAATGTCACTGTCGTCGAACGCTCGAACATTCCTTCCTTTTGTCACGTAAAACAATATTGTTCATACTGTATACAAAGAATTGTTCTTCTCTATTGCTTACCGGCATTTTTTAAACTTTAAACAATTGAACTTCAAATGCTCTGGGTCTATCGCCAGCTTTTCAGGCAAACCCTGACCTTATACCTTTCCCAACCCCCAACTCCGTAGCACTTATGAGGGCATCGCTGAGTCGTAAGTGCTACATCAACATTTCCTCTCCGTTTCCTAAGTTACGGTAAAGATGGGCGCGTCCGGGAATAGCGATGTTCATGGTTTTGGTATTCTTGTTTTGGATTGGATCAAGACCCTAGCCTTGCTCCTGAAAGCAATCTAGTTGAGATTATTAAAATAATATATGAAATACACCGTAACTATGCTAACGCTACGCTAATTTGGATAAAGTAAAGCGTTACCTTTTGCGGTACCATAATCCGGGTGTAAATTGGTTAATAAAGCAGATTAAAGAATAAAAACAAACAAACTATATACTAGATTTAGGACTCCTGAATCCAAAAACGGTATCAAAATTCTTACAACTCGTGTATTTGGTCACTTTATTGCAAAATAAATCTTTGGAAAACTGCACAATACGCCCAATTAACCTTGAAATAAGCACGTTTTTTAAAGAATAAATGGTTTTATGAGCAAAACACTATGCTTGTAAAGCTGCATGATTAAAAAAATAGTTCAATAATTCAAACTTAAGGCTGCACAACATTTTTAACACTCAAAGTTAGCATGTAGGCTTAGCACTAGCGGATTGTATAGCATCGACATTTTCAAAAACTGTGAATATTTCTATACAAAACTGACTTAATAAAAATGAAATAGTTCAAAATCATTAATTGACATTTATAAACTAGAAATGTCTGAGATGCCAACGAAACATTCAGCATTCTTGGTAGGAAATGTATTTTGGTGCCGACCTGATCAAATTCGCCCCAGTGATCAATTTGCCCTCGGATTACGGTACTAAATATGCATTGCAAATAAATGGTGAGACAAGTGGATCAATTTCACCATTGCTGACAAATTTCAACGGAATTTATGAAACCAATGAAATAGAGCAATTCAAACCATTTGATTTTATATGCACAACTCGTTAGTTACTGTCGCTTTAAATTACCGCGGTGCAAATGGAAGCCTTTGACGTTTTCTTTACTACTACCTCTTACTCATCTCCACCGTCACACAGTGGTTCAAATTAAAAAAATAAAATATCATGGCAAAAATTACGCATCTTATATAAATAAAAATGAAGTGGTGTTTGTTTGCCACAAAATGTTTTGAGAACGGAACACTCCACAAGGAATGCAACGTGAAACTACCACTAGTTCTTAATATTTCAAAAGTTTTGTTCATTTCGAGTGTTGGGGAACATGATTTAGGGTTTCAGACTCTATCTTGGGTATAGTAACTATATTTGGCTTCTCGTAGCGAGGCATTTTACAATGATAATTGTCAATTTAATGGGAATAACGACGGCTGAAAATAAATATGCGTCGCAGAAAATTTAATCTAGGTAAAAATGAATTACCGACATAAAACTGATGATAAGAACTAAACTTTGTACGAGTTTTGGTGAAGATGCAATAGTTGAATTTAAGGCAAACATTCATTTTTTTCTGAAACGGCAGAGCCTGAACATTGAGATTTTTTTCTTTAAATTATATGTATGCTTTCTTATCTAGGTACCTATCTGGTATTGTAGATGAATGTTTGACATTGTTTTTCAACTAAAAATATGTTCAGAAATTTATTTTTTGACAGCTTTCTAGAATACTGGACATCCGTGCATCGTTCGATATTATCCATCCGACCAACGACATTACGGGCAGAATGAGAAGCTGCGAATGCACTTTGATTGCTTTCACATCGCATCCGGACTACTGCATCGCAACACCCAGTCTGAGTTATTACTGGAGACATTGGAACTGGGTGCAGAATTAAATCAATATCCATCTGTCTATAATTTCGTATGGTTTATTGCAGAAGCATTTCTCGTAATCAACTGAGTCTCTGAGGTGCAGAAGGAATGGGAATGGTTACTGTCACAGCTAGTTATTACAATCCGTAGGATGTAATTGATTTTTTCTACGGTTCCGTTCTTCGAAGCAGTATAGTGTGCGAAGGTTATAATTTATATCTCTCTTTTTCCATTTGTCCAATAGTGAGAAAATTCAAATATATCGCAAAACATTGTGGGCTTCGTGGCCGAGCGTTTAGCGGCTTTTGTCCTATAGACGCATTGTATCACGAAGCGTGGGTTCGATTCCCGCTTCGGACGGAAGAAACTTTTCGTGAAACGTAAAATTCTTCACCGGGCTACTGGGTGTTCCGTGTTGTCCGTTGTCTAATGTTAGTGATTGTTCAGTCTGTGCAGCCTTTGGCTAAAGACGGTGTAAATTGTCTTTTTTTTAACATAAGTCTGTTCAAATATGACGAAGAGGATGGGAAATATGCATATATACATTGAAGCGGTTCATTTTTTTTTGGTGCACACCACTAATTCAATTCTAGGTCATATTCTGAGTATTCTCCTAAAATTAGATCTCATATGGATGAAAACTTCGCTTGATCAGCCCAGCTCTTCATATTTTTGTGGGAACTATTATGGAAAAAAACAAAAAATTCGTTCATTTAGTTAAAGTGCTTGCCCATGTGCCGTATATGGTTGGCCCTATATAATACTCTTAGATTCATTTATCATTTACAACTAAGCTGCACTGCGGTTATCACTGGCTGTGGAACATAGTGCTCATGATTATTCAAATTTGTGTGAGCTATCTAGTATCATGTCACCTTTATTTGGCATGGGCTACAAGCCCGATGTCCCTCTGAACTACCTCATGATATTACTTCAGGGGGCTGAGGGCTTGATGATGCTTCTACGCCTTTTCGTGATCTATTGCTCTATTTGCTCTAGCTGCAATTTGTCTCTTCAACATCACTCACATTTCACTTCTTAGATAGTTGCTACTGTGTTTGTTGGTGCGCTTGACTCCATTACTCTGCTCGTCATGCTCTACAGGCAGAACGGTTGGGTGCCGAGGTCGGTCTTGCGATTCTGGTTGAGGGATGACTTCCGGTTCACAAGCGCCCCGACGACCCAAATCAGGCGGTTCGTCGTGATCGGTACTACTCGGCGTAGTTCCCGACGGTGAAGCTAGCCTACTCCGATGGAGAGCACCCCGATGGAGGAATATCTTTCAAAAACCGGTAGCGTTACGTGTTGTTTATACTCCGTTGTTAGCCGGTATAGTGCCGATGTCGGCCCAGCGATTCAGGTTGGAGGTTGGCTTATGGTTCACTGGCACTCAGACGACTAAAGCCGGTACACACTCCGACGCTCGTAATACACATAATAGCCTCTGACGGTGGATCTCTTCTTCTCCGACGAAGATTTCCCCGGCGGCGGAAGATCTTCCGAACCGATGCTATCCGGGCAAATGCCGAGGTCGGTCCTGCGATTCCGGTGGAGGGAAACTTCCGGTTCACAGGCGCCCCGACGACTATTTTTCGGTGCTGTTTCGCGCTAGTCCCCGGTGGAGGATCTAGCCTGCTCCGACTCGATGGTGGTCGGACAAGTGTCAGGGTCGGTTCTTCAATTCCTGTTGGAAGGTGTCTTCCGGTTTGTTACTATGTTTCGCTCGTTTTACTCGGTTAGTCCCAGACAGAAGACTAGCCTACTCCGATCGCGCACGATGGTCTCTGAACTTCATCATACTGAATTGTCAAAGACTATTCCGGTAGGACGTTGGCTTCCTGCTCATCGGCGCCCCGACGACCCTACGCACTGCTCTCTGCGTCTCGTTTCTCTGCTCTGTTCACCAGTTGCGCTGTAAGTCAGACATTATTTGAACCACTATGTTGCTCATCATATTCCAGAAATCGCTGACCAAAAGCAATCTCGGGCAGACGAAGACAACATGTTTCGGCGTTTTTTTTTAATTTTCATACACTCAGGACAAACTGGGAAAACGCATGACCGAATCGATACAGGTATTGCTTGAAGCAGCCGTGATCTGAAAGAACACTCCTCCGTGCTCCCTGTTTACCCAGACCGATAGATTCGGGATTAGCCTGTTAAAGCTAGCTAAAATCGTATGAATGGGTCGAAAATTAGTGCTGGGTCGAAAATTGGTGCTCTTCCCCTAGGTCTATATGATCCTGGATCCCAAGGTACGCAAGGACCGCTGCTTTAAGTACCACGCTGCAGCTGGGGATCCCGTTCAGGCCCGGGGCCTTATTCAGGTTCAGCGCATTCACCGCTGCTATAAGTTCATCGTTGAAGATCTGACTGACTTCAGCCTACCTCTTCATTACCTATGGTGTGGCCGGCCTCATTGTATGGTACCGAAAATTCGGGTGAAATTGATCAGTAGGTACGAGAAATTGATCACTGTGTCACACTATTTTATTTCCCTCTAATAAAGCACAGAAATCATTGAAATAGGTTCTTCAATGAACGTTATTTGTCTTAACTATTGTCGAATTGCATGTTGTGAAGCTTTTTGTTTTAAGGAATGTTTATTTCTATGAAAATAATAGAAAATTTAATAATCGTGTTCTGTGTGGTATTGACAGACATCATTAAACTTATAGTTTTAAACAAGGATTTGGACATGGTGTCAACCTGAAAATTTGTAAGGATGCTTGAAATATAACCCCAAAACGAATTTTATTATCAAAATTCATACCAATTTGTTCATTTTGTTGTAATAATTGAATTTTTAATAGATATAAGAAGATTCCTACGGAAATTGCCTACATTTAGGCGTTTTCTGCGGTACAGTTGAAAATTAATTGTTTATTATTTCCATAAATTTTGCATTGTTAAGAATTTGGCAAGCATATTTGGATTCAGGAGGCCCAAATTAAATAAGTAAAGTTGCTTTCAAAACTAACAGTAATTGTTTTGACAGGTGATCAATTTCCGAAATGGAATTCCTTGATTTTTATTTTAGAGACGATTTTCAGCACTAAAATCACAACTGTATGAAAATTTGAGTATATAAACCAATGAGGCTCACCGTCGTACTTGTTTTCCTGCATTAAGTTGTTTGGAATTGGCAACATCATAGAAAACAGACATGGAAAACCGTGAAAAGTGGTCAATTTTACCCGAAATTACGGTACTCAGTTTTTTTGCACACGTTCTGACCGGCGCCGACAGGCCCTTGATTTTCCCCATTATCTCTCGGTAGGCATCCTCAAGGATTAGCATCAGCTGCTCAGCACAGCTTATGTCGTTTTCGTTTTTAGGAACTGGGTCGGTGATCAACACATAAACAAACCAATGTCAAGTAAATTGTAGTTCGGTCGAACCTGAATCGGGTTGGGGTTGAAACTGTGATTCAAAACGGGTTGCGCCAGTTCCAACCTAGGTTCAAAAACGAATTCGACATTAGACTTGCTCAGCTTAATCTCACGTTTGAGTTGCTCTGGCTTGCTGTAATACATTTCTCCGCTTCTCTCGGACTTCCTCAAGTCTCGCTCACTGATATCGTCTCTTGGCTTTAAGACAAGCATTGCGTAGAGTGCAGAGTGCCTCGTTCCACCAGTATACGGGACGCCGGTTGTTTGATGGCCTCCGTTTCCTTGGCATGGTTATCTCACACGCTCCACCGCATTGAGTTCAGGGATATCGCTGTCTATACGAAGTGCTTCGACGAAAAGGTCCTTGTCGAAGGCCTTCGTCTTCTACTGCTGCACGATAGTCGTGTTTCTCGGCGTTGCCGTGCAGTCCCATCGGCCAATGGTATAGCGGATTGCCTGGTAATCGCTATGGGTGTACTCCTCACTTACCCTTCAGTTCATGTTACCCGCCAGCGATGGGCTACACCATGTAAGTTTGATGATTGATTTTCATCCATTTTCCTTAATGTGCTAACGGTACCTTCATTGCATAGCTGGAATGCATAGTCAGGGTCTCCAGCGGGTTATAACATCTGGCATTGCTTACCCTGTTATTCCACTCCACGGCTCATGCATTGAAGTCTTCTCCATTTAGTACTGACTTCCTACTGACAAGCTAATCGGTCAATTCCTCTTACATTCGCCTGAATTCGACGAGCGTATACCTTGGAGTAGCGTAGCAGCTGCCTACGTAGACATCATTGTTCTAAAAACCACTTCTTGGATGCGGAACCTACATATCACCTGTATCACCGCTATTCCTGTGCTGTCCGCCACCAAATTGGCATTATCGAGCGGTACTCGATACGGCTCAGTTATAAACGCAACGACGTACTTTGCTTCCGTTGTTAACTGCCACAACAGTTGCTGTGCGGTGTCGCAATGATTCAAGTTGATCTGCGTTACCTCCACTACTGTCGTGAGGCGATGGTCTTTTTATGCGCAGAACGCTTGAAGCCCCCCGTTACCTGGTAGTGTCCGGTTTACAGAGTAAACACTTTGGTCGCTTCGTGCAAACATCGGTGGCCTCTCGGCTCGGGAGACGAATCTCAGCGGGCAAACCGAACATGCAATTTTCATCTTTTCCTTCTCCACCAGATTGTTGGCTGCTGCCACTGATAGGCAAATCGTGCAGTCGTACGTCTTTGAAAGTCGGATTGTCATAGCTATATTTCCAATATCGCATTGTGATCGCAACTCCTGTTGCAGATCATCGTTGGCAGTGTCGTAACGTGCGGTTGGCCAGGTTGGCAACCGCCAAGGGCGCCAGCCTTTAGGGGGCGCCAAAACGCGTGACAAACTTAGTAAAATTTTGGAAAATACATATTAAAAAGGGCGCCTCTAAAAACATAATTGTGGGGTCTAACTAGTCCAACTAGAGAACCTTTCCGGGGATTTTTTCTCGATTCACCAGAGATCTTTAAAAGCGGTAACCTAGATGTTGGCCATATTTGGATACTGAGATAATTCGCATTGAAGCAGCAGAATTTTGCAGAATTATAGGTAAAAATTTCACACAAATCGGGGCTTATTTTTACTAAAAAGTTTTTGTCAAAATTTTCACATAGTTTTACCAGGCGAGTTTTTGACAGAATTTAACTAATTTAACATTGAAATGAAAACAGAAAGTGAGCAATAATTTCAAATATGCAATAAATTCATATCACTAACCCATATTTTAATTTTCAAGTAGAAAATAAACGTAAACCTCTCAATAACATTCAAAGAAAGCTTTTATTGAATCATAATGCAATTTTCTGCCAAATTTTTTTTCAATTTTCAACATAATTTATTAGAGCTGCTTTGGCACATATTCCTCTAATTGTTAGATGTTTCTTAACGAAGCAACATTATTCAAAAAAGCTTTTTGACGAAATTGTTAAGGTATTCATTAAAATTCATTAAAATTAACTTCTGCAGATTCTCTGCCATATAAACAGGAAATGTGTTGAAAAAATTTTTATCCTTCGGGTCAGTCCTATCAGTCAGTCCTCCTAAGAATAAAATTTGAAATAATGTTTATGACTTTTTACAGAATTTTATCCAATAATTCAATGTTCCTTTTGAAAATTTTAATAATAGCTTCATTGTGACCTTTGACATAATGGAAAAAAATAACTCGAGCTTTAAAGGGGCGCTCAAATTTCCGTTCGCCAAGGGCGTCATGAGGCCACGCTACGGCTCTGATCGTTGGATGTGATCTCGTCCAAATATCTGCACTCAACAACTGCCTCCTGAGTTTAAGTTTTTACGCTTGTCTCGTTAACTAACGACTCAGCAATCAAATCCTGGTAGGCCAGATCGTTCGTCAGCTCAAAGAGCATTTCTCCTCTCTGAGTAAGCCACGTTCTGACCACGTTCTCTCCAAGGTCCTTCAGCTTCGGATCATCTCTGACCTAGGAAGAATCGCTACGTACGTGGGTTTGATCGCTTGCCTCGACAAATATGGCGTCCCCCTTCGATCACTTACGCCACGGGCACTTTCTTCGTATCCTTCTTTTTCTTCTCATTTCCTTCGCCGTTTTTCTTCCCTCTGTTCTTCTGGCTCTTGACGGTTTGCCATACTTCGTTGTTTCCTGCTCCGTTCAGCAGGTTTAGTGTTATACCCTGCTCGTTTCTCTATTTTTTCGAGCCCGCTTCTTCTCCTGGCGAGTCTCTTTCACGTTTTTTCGACGGCTTTAGTCCTGTCCAACATGTACTCGTAGAGTTCATTGACCTTTGATTTAACCTCCATCTACTTCAAATTCCCCGTTAGGCCCTGGCAAATGCTGCTGCTCGATTTCGATGTTAACGATGGGCTTTGGAATCCTAGTCCTCCTTGGAGTCTAGAATTCTCCCCTTGTAACGCCATGCTGCTACTTCAGGGTGTCTCCTGCTGTGCTACTGGCAAACGTTTTAGCTTTCCACTTCTCGCGAATGCGTTTGCGTTCTCTTCTTTTGCTGCTTCAACTTCCATTACGGTATTGTCTGAGATCTTCTCTATTTTGTTAGGTCCTCTCTCCAAGCCGCTATCTTCTTCCGTCGTAAGTAGTCACCTTCGTGATCCCAAGGTGATCTTTACGAACAGTGCTGGAGTTGAGGTGCCGTTTTCAGAGCCAGATCGACGCAAAACAGGAAACGTTCAACTGTGCCTACTTCCACCGGTTAAGGTGGCGGATTGGGAACGTACTTGGAGGCTTGGCAAAATTTAACGGGACAGGAGCAACCGCAGTATTAGCCCACTTGCCGTTTCACCATGAAAAAGTATGCAACTTCAGTTTTTTTTTCAAATGAGCTCAAAGTTTGGCAGGACAGCTGTTTTGAGTCAACATGTCCCAGTATTCATTGTTTGAATGTTTGTTCATAAATTTGCCCAGAAACAACGAGCAACACACTTTATCACCAATGGCTGCTATGGAGTAATGAATTACGCAAGAATTGAACATTAAAACACAAGAGTAGACCAAAGTTAGATGAAGAGATCCTATGCAAAAAGTAAAACCCATTTGTTGAACATGACTTTAACATAATTTCAAATGGTACGACTCCTAGATAGGTTTTGTGATTGAGCGACAAGCAAAATTTTCCAACGTTATCAAATAATAATTAAACACTATTAATCGGGCAGCGCATCACCATACTAAAAGAGAGTTCCCAGGCCATAATTACGGCCATTAGAAAGAGCTCAATTATTCTAACACACCATCTCATGATCAAACAATAGGAAGCCCACATAATACAGTGCATCTTCGAAGTGCGAGTAGCAAAACTTTTCGAAAAACGACGACATTATTAGTAGCCTCGCTAGTGAGACACACAACGACGACGACACATGCCCGCTTGGGAAACCACTCTCTCAGACAGCAGTTCCAATTCTTCCTTTGTTCCTTCCCGAGCAGATAGCACCCGTAAAGTGCGGTTTGAGCTCACGGTGTTTCTGAAATCGTTATTAACAAACCAAAATGACCATTATTACTTCAATCACCATTATAAAGATATGCTTTTTCCATCCTGTCCGTGAATTGATGTTATTTGAATTTGTTGTTAACGATATATGGCACTCTTCACTAAAATGTTATACTTTTCGGGTATCACAAATCAAAAATCGACGTTCTGATTGATGGACGGTACTTCTCCGACATTATCGACGTCAGGACATATCGTGGCGCTAACATAGACTTTGACCACTATTTCCTTTTATTTGGTGATGGTTAAACTGCGCTCAAAGCGCTCCATCGTTAGCTAAGTACAGTACCGGCGGCTCTCTCGGTATGGCCTAGAGCGGTTTAAGCAACCGGATGTTGCCACCAGGGTTGTCAACGTTAATCAACGATTAACGCCATTTCGTTGATTCGTTGACGTGAATTGTAACGATTAACGAATTTTTCGTTAATTTTGTTTAAGCCGTTGATTAACGGTAACGTAAACGCGTAGCATTAATTTAACGTTATTTCTTACGTTAACTCAAGGCCGGTCTACGATACTCCCAGTCCGTAGTCTACTCAAAGCACGAGCTTGGTGCTGTTTATCGTGGTGAAAATCGCGAGTTTCCTGAACATTGTTATACCAAATTTTAGTAGATTTCAACATTGCCTTGTTCGAGAGAATTTTCGAAAGCAACATTTGAAAAAGCAGGGAGTAATACAAGTCTAGGTTTTATAACAAGAAATAAGGTTTATTAAGAACAGAACAAAATAGTCATCTTACGAAGAACATATCTGCAGTTTTAGTTTTGCCTCTGGATTATCGAAATAATCTAATAGAGCATGATGAATCACCCTTTGTTTGTTATTTTGAAAACATGCTTGAAATGCTAGCCGATCTGCTTGCAGCCGACTCGGGTGAAGCAGTTCTTTGCTGGCGTTATGTAGTTATTCTGCTGAAGAGTGGAAAATTCGGCTAACTTCCAGCGCTTCCAACGCAATGACCATCGGTATGGACCAGCCAGGCGGCTGGGCAATATCATGCCAGGTCGCTTGAATCCATTTGATCGCTAGAAGATGTGATTACTACTAGCAACTTGATCCTGACTTAAGCAGCGTATTTTTTTCCTAAGGATAATCACAGGACGAAGGTTTCATAGAAACGATGTGTTTATGGACAGCAGCTGCAAACGAAATTTGTGATCAACGGTAAAATCAACGATGTGCGTTGACGTTGAATCAACGCAACCCGTTGACGTTGACGCTAACAGCAACAAAAATCAACGCAACGGCGTTGACGTTGATCCACATCGAAATTAACGTTAACGGTGTTAACCGTTGGTTAACGTTAACAACCCTGGTTGCCACTGCTGTGGATGATGATGGATGAAGCCCCTCTTAAGGCGAAATAGGCCATCATTGAAATTTGCACGCGTCGTTGATGATTGTTGCTAATTCATCTCACGATTTTGAATCAAAGAAAATCAGTTGGTTTTGCACTGACTCAGCTGAAAAAGCATCAGCATACTTTATGCATGTTAGCGCGTACAGTGATACTTTTTCAAGTCAATATAAACTATCAAGATTGAGTTTTATCACTTTGAAATGCAAGCTGAAAAGTCATCATTGTTGCCAAAACGAATGACGGGCTACTAAGCCTTAAGGACTGCTAGAGTATAGTGAAAGCAACCATCAACGATGCAGCTGTGAGCAACGTTGAGTACATGGGACGGTGTCGATGAGAAATATAGGCAGATTGTAGTAGAAGAGACCCGTCGGAACGACGAACGTCATAGACGGAGACGGTAACAGCACACCCGCCAATTTTGAGAGAAAAACGCTGCATAGAGGAGTCGGAGCGCGGAACAGCTGAGCCGGACTTCAGAAACGCGGAAGTTCTATGAGAAGCTCAACACATTCTGCCATTACTTCTTGCCGTGTGACTTTATCGACGAATGAACGTGAAGCGATCGAAAGGTGGAAGCAGCACTTCGATGAACATCTGAATGGTGCTGAGAGCGCAGGCAATGAGGGTCAAGACAACGGCGGAAATGCCAATTAAAGAATAAAACTTCTGGTAACGATGGTATCGGAGCTAACCTTATGTTGATAAATTGGATTTGATTTATATATAAAAAATACTGTAATTTGAGATTCCTTCGATCTACAAAACGACCTTGTTTTTAATAATTGGATATGGAATGTCAAATTATGCAGCGTACGGGAATTTTTCTAAATATCCTTGAAAATTATCCACAATTTACAAGTCACTAGAGGCAACTTTCATTCTCTCCAATGAAACATATTCAAATTGGTACAATATGTTTCGAATTGTAGTCGCAGATTTGATGGTCATTTTTCTACGTTAATAACGGTCACAGACACACCGTGAGCCTTTGTACGCCCAGGCAGCAGTACGCCAAGACACCATCTAAGGAACCATCTCCGGGAAGAAGTAGTTCAGATAGATATAAAGGTTATACGGTACAATTGCTGCTAGCTGTTACGGAAGTGCACGCAAGACGAAAAGAAAAACGACTTTGCGAAAGTAGTAAAAATAGTAATAATGATAATGATAGCACATAGGGAGAAAGTTTATTCCTTCGTTATATTGCCATGAGGAGTAGTCGCAGGCTTTTAATGGTTGCAGTGGAAAGTCTCTGGTCAAGGGTGTACATCTTGGAGTGCCTTTGAGGGACACTTTGTCAACTCGCGTCAAAAGTTTATGTTACGATCTTGAACGTGAACGATTGGTAATGCTGGTTTTTATTTTGCTCTAATGATGTATATAAATATATTTTTTTCTTTCGTTGAATCAAAAACCTTTCGATGGTTGGTTAGAGAGTCCTTCCTTAGCCGAGTGGTTAGAGTCCGCGGCTACAAAGCAAAGCCATGCTGAAGGCGTCTGAGTTCGATTCCCGGTCGGTCCAGAATCTTTTCGTAATGGAAATTTCCTTGACTTCCCTGGGCATAGAGTACCTGCTACATGATACACGAATGCGAAAATGGCAACTTTGGCAAAGAAAGCTCTCTGTTAATACCTGTGGAAGTGCTCATAATAACATTATGCTTAGAAGTAGGCTCTGTCCCAGTGGGGACGTAATACCAAGAAGCTTATGTCAAATGGAACACACAAACAGTTAAAGCAACTCTCATTACGAAAAATTTAGAAATTAACAAAACGTTTTTTGGCGACGCCATAATGGTCAGTGTAGTATAGAAACGAAGTGATAAGCATTATGATTAATTATGAAGAGAGATGAGCCAACCTCGGGCTGCTAATCTGTTAAATAAAGATATACCTATATCTGATAATTATAAACAAAACATTATAATATGCTGAGCTTTATTTCCGGGGCGCTAATAATGGCATCATTTATGAATATTACTTTTTGAAATGTTAGGCTTTATAATGGAATATAAGGGAAGCGAGAGTGTAGAAATGAATGTTCTTTAACTCTTTTCTTCTTTTCTATGCCACAATTCCTCACTCCTGTACTCTCTCAATTATCATTCTATATTGCCCGTCCATTAAAATAAACAAAAACTTTTAATCAATATTGCTTACACGGAGAAATCAATTTACAATAAAGGAATAAAAAAAGTTCTTTGAACTCGAGTTTGAGTGAACCGAATTTTGCTTTGTTATACCCATAGTCGAGTATTAGAGATGGTCGGGTTTCACATTCATCAAACCCGGACCCGACCCGAACCCGAAAAATTGTCTAAGAAAAACCCGAATATAATCCGAGTTTGAAAAGATGATAAACTCATCGTTTCTGATGCATAGGGAAGCTTTCCGGTTGTTACTTTGTGAACAATTATCCCCAAACTCGGCTAAACCCGACTTTTTTCAAGCCCGAACCCGAAAATAAAAATTTTCAAACCCGAACCCGTCGGGTTCGGGTCGGGTTTCGGCTTTGAAAACCCGAGACCCGACCATCTCTATTGAGTATGGCAACCCTCATACAATGGTCTAGGACTGTACCACCTACGAATTTGTGCGGTGCGAAATGCTTAATGCTAATGCTAATACTAAACCCTAAGTGCTTGCTCACAGCGTAGTTAGTGCTTAATTTTAATACCTGTTGGGGCACTGGGTGTAATATGCCCATGCTAAGGAAAGCAGCGATTTTAGATGTGAAAAACATTATTTTATGCTCCTTTTTGATTATAGTCGGATAAACAAACATGTTTTCTATCAATTATTAGAAACAGCTATCAATTTAAGCTGTTTTGGAGTTAATAAATCTATTTAAAAAAATGCTTGCTTAACTGCATATGTATTAAAAAGCGGGTAAAACGCCCGCTTGAGTTCGGCGTTGGCCGTGCTGTAAATGTACACACACAAGTATGCTTGCTTATATGCTGCATACATCCGGGTGTTTGTTTAGATGTTATTGTTCAATGATAGTACATGCTGATGCGAAAAATAGGCGTTGTTATGAAATAGGGGTGGGCGTTTTGCCCCACGAGTTGATTTAAGTTTAGGTCATTCAATAAGCTTTTTAAGGACAAATTTAACATATTTTTCTAATGAGCCTGATTGGCCGCCCGTGAATGCTATTCCAGTATCGCCAAATCAGCTGCACTCACACAAGGTACCAACCAAATGACTGCTTGGGACTAACTAAGACACCCTCAATGTATAAATGCTGGTGATCTTCTATTTTTAGGCAACAATGGCGCTTGCCACGTCAGAACACACTTTCAGTACTTTTCCATTATTCCAAAGATGAAAATAAATGAAAACAGTTTATGATTACCAAACAATAGACAACACCTTCATTATTGATAAAAAAAATCGAATGACTGCTTGGGACTAACTGAGACACCCTCAATGTATAAATGCTGGTGATCTTCTATTTTTAGGCAACAATGGCGCCTGCTACGTCAGAATGCAGACCAATGAGGAAGGGGAGGAAATGATGTTGCATTTATACTGGCCCACTGTAGACCGTGGAGTCCGACTGCATCTACGCCAGTTCATGCGGGATTGTATGGATTGGGGGAAAGGAATGGCAGAGAGGTTTGCTTTTGTGATTAGCAGACTGCCTATGTCTCAGGCGTAAGGAAAGGTGTACGCGTAGAAGAATGGAAGCATTAGGGAAATGGTTTCTTGTCTGTCTCTGGTTCTAGCGTTTGCTATGAACGAATAGTTTTTGAGTGTATACGAGGAAAGGGACGGTCCTGGGATTGAACCCATGACCTTCTGCTTATGGAGCATAAGCGGTAGCCATTAGGCCACCAACCCCGTCTGTTTAACATATTTTTTGCATGTAATACAAACTATAACAGTGCACAAGTTGGCTCTCGTCGATAGTTCCAGAAATTTGGTTGTTTTCCGACCTAAAAAATGGTCTCGAAAATCGCACAAAATTGCAACGAAAATAGCAAAAAACGTTTTACGTTTTTAACGATTTTTTTAGAAAAACACATAAAAATGTATTAAGAGAAGTATATCTATCCATTAACTACAATCTTGGGTGAAAAAAAGCATTCTAAAACACATCAGTTGTCCAAACCGAGGGTGGCGCGTTTTGCCTCCTATGGGCAAATTACCCCCAGTTCTCCTACTGTGTTTCAGTTCTCTTGACCAATACAATTGAATGTTGCCATAGAGATGAAAAAGCGGATGAAACGATTTGTTTACACAAACCACCACGAATATCGATTGAAAAGGTACCTAAGGATGATAAAGCAGAATGCCCTTAGCTATAGGTTGGTCAGCTGATTGAGTTGGCATTGAAATCGAACGGTAAGAGAAAAAACTAAATTTCGTAGAATAGTATCTCTTAATTTTGTTTATAGGAAATCCTAACGGAAAATGGCTAGACATGGCGTACCATTGCTACTTCGCGTACCTACAGGAATAAAATGAACCCCATTGTAAGGTCCTTAGCTTCTTACTCAGCAACTCCTATCCCTACCTCCTCGTGGTACTGGCCGGGGTACGAGTAACCTGTGATGGTGAAACTGCGCCCAAAACTGTTCGTCGTCAACAATGAACGGTATCGACGCTCGCCTTGGTATAACTGGCCCAACTGAACGTCGCCGCCACATACGCGCAGCATCTCGAGATAGCGTTGCCGGAAGAGGGTGAGCTTGACGAAGCCCCTCTTGAGGACTGCTGGAGCAACATAAATGTAGCCATCAACAACTCAGCCGAGAGCATCGTCGGGTATGTGGAAAGGAGGACATGTAACGATTGGTTCGACGAAGAATGCAGGCAGGTTTTGGAGGAGAAGGATGCAGCGCGGGCTGCAATGCTGTAGCAAGGAACGCGACAAAACGTGGAGCGATATAAAAGAAAACGAAAGCAGCAAATCCGCTTGTTCCGGGACTAAAAGCGCCGCCTGGAAGAAGCGGAATGTGAAGAAATGGAACAGCTGCATCGTTCACAAGGAACGCGAAAGTTCTACGAGAAGCTTTACGCATCCCGATCAGGTTTCATGCCGCGAGCCGAAACGTGTAGGGATAAGGACGGAAGCATCTTGGCGAACGAACGTCGAGTGATTGAAAGGTGGAAGCAGCACTACGATAAATAACTGAATGGCACAGATAACACAGGCGCAGAGGGTCACGACTGTGGAGGAAGTGACTATGTCTGTACGGCGGTTGAAGAAAACTAACCTGCCCCCACATTGAGGAAAGATTAGAATGCCATCAACCAGCTCAAGAATAAAAAGGCCGCTGGTAAGGATGGTATTAGAGTTGAACTCTTAAAAATGTGCCCGGTGAGGCTGGCCGCCTGTCTGCACCGGCTGATTGTCAGAATCTGGGAAACGGAACAGCTGCCGGAGGAGTGGAAGCAAGGGGTCATATGCCCCATCCACAAGAAGAGCGACAAACTGGAATGAGAAAACTATCGTGCGATCAATATCCTGAATGCCGCCTACAAAGTGCTATCCCAGATTATCTTCCATCGTCTATCACCAATAGCAAATGAGTTTGTGGGAAGTTATCAAGCTGGTTTAATCAACGGCCGCTAGACGTCGGACCAAATCTTCACTGTACGGCAAATCCTCCAGAAATGCCGTGAATACCAAGTCGCAACGCATCACCTGTTCATCTATTTCATAGCGGCTTATAATAGCATCGACCGCGATGAGCTATGAAAAATCATGGACGAGTACAGCTTTCTTGTGAAGCTCACAAGATTGATAAGAGCAACGATGGTCGGTGTGCAGAATAGCGTAAAGATTTCGGGCGAACATTCCAGTTCGTGCAAAACCCGACGGGGACTTCGATAGGGTGATGGACCTTCGTGCCTGCTGTTCAACATCGCGCTAGAAGGTGTCATGCGGAGAGCCGGGTTCAATAACCGAAGCACGATTTTCATAAGATCAAGCCAATTTGTTTGCTTCGCGGATGATATGGATATTGTCGGCAGAAAATTTGGAACACTGGCAGACCTGTACACCCGCCTGAAACGTGAAGCGACGAAAGTCGGCCTGGTGATGAATGCGGCAAAAACAAAGTACATGCTGATACGCGGAACCGAGCGCGACAGACCCCCCTGGGAAGCAGTGTTACGATAGACGGGGATACTTTTGAGGTGGTTGATGAGTTCGTCTACCTCCGATCCTTGTTAACGGCTGATAACAACGTTAGTCGTGAAATACGGAGACGCATCATCAGTGGAAGTCGCGCCTACTATGGGCTCCAGAAGAAGCTGTGGTCGAGAAAGATTCACCCTCGCACCAAATGTACCATGTACAAAACGCTTTTAAGACCAGTGGTCCTCTATGGACATGAAGCATGGACCGTGCTGGAAGAGGACCTGCAAGCACTTGGAGTGTTCGAACGAAGGGTGCTTAGGACGATCTTTGGCGGAATACAGGAAAACGGCGTGTGCGAGGAGCACAGCGAGCGAGATGGCTTGATCAGGTGCAACAAGATCTGGAGAACGTGGGCCAAAATCGAAGTTTGAGAGACACAGCCATGGACCGAGTAAATTGGCGTAACATCGTTAACGAGGTAACTCTCTAGAACACTGTATGGCACAAACATGCGTCAAATAGATTTATATGTGATATATGAATTAATTTTAATACAATGCGTATATAATTTAACATATCTTTGACCATGAAGTACAGTTGCTCGGATTTTGAACCAAGAGTGTCCGGATTTGAAGACAACATTTGCTCAAGGTGTCCGGACTTAAAGACAAGATGTGCTTCGTTAATTTAACAAATTCAGAGTTAAAACATAACTTTTTTCAATTATATTTAACATTGCAGTAAATATGTTGTATAAAATGACGTGTTGCGTGACAGAAGTTTGATTAAATGTGAATAAAACATATTCACACCAGAGTTGAATGTTTTGTATCGCCTTAAGTGTCCGGGTATTGATGTATCGCGGTACTTATTTTCATTCCTTGTTTACTCTTTTTAGAATATTACAAACCATGATCTTATGATCCAGAAGACTCCTACACGGAGAAATAAAAAACCCAGAAAATAACTAAAATCGAAAATTTGAGTAAACCGCTGATAGTTTTTACCCGCGGTTGGGATGTATTGCCTTTTTTAGAAACAGCAATGTAGTCAAAAAAGAAGAGATGGATGCGAGAACTTTGCGATAAGTCAAGTTTGAGTTTTTCCGAATTAACCTAAATGTAAGGTGTTTGAACGAACTCGGGGAGACTTTGAAATCTAATTCTAGATAAAAAAAATATTTAGCAATGAGTTGCCTTTTTTCGCTATTGTCAGCTCAGCTCAGCTTAGACTGACTACACATATTTGCACAATGTTTGCTATTCCGTGATTGACCGAAGTTCACTGACTGCACAAAGAATCAACTAGAAGTAAGGCTGGGATTGGCCATAATCTTCTTCAGTGTGCATAATTCAGTGCCTCTATTTAAACAGGGTCAATAACGGCGCTGGCCACGCCATTGCAGTCAGGTGGAATTGGAGGAAGGAATGTTAGTGTATAACTTTTGCTATTTGGAGTCCGTGTTTACCTCTCCACAAAGATTACTGGGAGGGATGTTTGTTAATGGGAAGGATCGTTGGGTCACTAGATTTACTTTGATAAGCGATTAGACCATGATAAATAATTAATTGTGAGATATAAACATGCCCCAAAATATAATGTTTTCAAATGATATGAAAAATTTCAAAGTAGAAGAAAATAATGTCAACAGTGTTTGGATTTTGATCCAAATAAGCCGAGTGAACCATATTCGGAGAGTGTAACAGTTCGCGAACAATAACAGTTCGTGGCACATCGCATTCGGAGAGCGCTATGAATGTGTTTACATTACTCTTGTTTACATTCACTCTCTCGTTTGGTACGTGGAACGAGAGCGTTTAAGAGCAGCAACTCTCACAGACTGCAACAGTATCGAGCCATTCGGATGATTTATGTTTTGCATAAAATGGATAAAAACTTTCATATTTTCTGGTAATGCAGCCTCTAACTACCTTATTTTAATCTATTGGACCATTAAACTCCCCTTTGGTTGCAAACATAGCACAGAAAATAAGAAATATTCGCCTCCCTAGTAGCACACATGTTATAATTGAGGCAAAATAACTCTTATATGACCAAATCTGGTCATATAATCTTATATAACCAAATCTGGTCATATAAGAGTTACTCCGCCTCAATTATAACATGGGTGCTACTCGGGCTCTTTTTCTTGATTAGAATGAGTGTGGGTCAGCGAATGTTACAAGTTTTGACACACAGTGATCGGTGCCAAACAGTGAGTTGTGTGCGTCTGTCTTGTTTTCGTTAATGGCTCGTTATCTTCTCGAACGATAAATGCCATGCGTGTTGAATAAATGCAGGCAGATAAATGGGATGAAATTATGGTTCATGTATCAATGATCGTTAAATTTTCCAATGCCTGATCAACACTTGAAGTGACGAACCATTCAAAGTTTGTTTAACCCTTAAAAGCCTGAGACGAACCTTGAATTTTTAAATGGCCAAAATTCGGAGACCAGTAGCTCAATTGATTTGAAATAAATGTGGTTAGTTGATCTTACAATCCTTGGGAGTGACATCCCCCCTGACCCCTCCCCCTTTTCTAGGTAATGTGAAAAGCGTGGACACGAGGGGACAAAAATTGGCCACAAACGGATATCTCACCATACAAATGAGCTAGGAGGTTGATGTCTTCGGCAAAATTATTCAGCAGATCATGGGCTATCTGGTGATGAACAATCTGATTGAGAACTCATTCGCTAGGTGACACTAGTGACAAATTTTCTTCAATCTTCTGTATCTCTAGATCATAATCAGCTAGAAAGTTGGTGTCTTCGGCAAACTTGTTCAGTAGATTGCGGGCTGCCTGGCGGTTATATAAATTGGAAATTCATCCAATAGGTGGTGATAGTATAAGGAAATTTTCAATCTTCTCTATCTAAAGATCCTAATTAGCTAGGGATTTTGTGTCTTCGGTAAGAATTTGCAACAGATTGAGGGCTTTCAGGAGCTTAAAAATCTTATTGAGAATATATCTGCTAGGTGGTGCTAGTAACAATTTTTTTCAATTGTGTTTATCTCAATTTCCTTGTCAATAAAAAGGTTGCTGACTGGCGGTGAAGAGTCTGATTGAGGTTCCCGAAGGTGGCGCTAACGACAAATTTTATTCAATCTCCTGTATCTCAAACATCACTTGTATCAACTAAAATGTTGTTGTCTTCGACAAAAATATTCAGTAAATTGAGGGCATCTGGAGGTGAAAAAAATTGGCGCCAATGCATGGCCGACTATAAGTTATTATCAACGCATTACCTAAACTGTTAGGTAGTGTGCCACTATGGCGGTTCAAAAATTGAAATTGATTGAAAATCCATCCTCCCATATCTTCTTTACCATCCTAACTATAAAAATAGTGTTCTGTAAAAATTTCAACTTTTTCGGTGGGGATTTAAAGGTGGCCCAAAGACATTGTAAGTTTATGTGGAAATTACTATGGAGAAATTTAAAAAAATGTTTCAAGCTCGGCAGTACTGGACTGTAAGTACAAACTTATCATCCCATAATGAAAACTCATTCTTCAAGCCTTAGTGAAGAATGTTGCTGAAGAAACAAATCCATTTTCAGCTAATTTGGCTTGGAATTTTTAAAGATGTTTGCAGGGCTATTATTCCATATTTAGCTAAATAATAGCAAAGTAACTCATGAATACCTCTTCTCCTATCAGTTGGATTGAGTTGCTCTTTTCAGCAGATTCCTTTATTATGATTCGAAGAATGAGTTCTTACTTTGGGATGATAAATTTGTATTCAAATTTCAGTACTAATGTATTTGAAACATTGTTCAAAATTACTCCATAGTAATTTCCATATAAACCTTCATCGTCTTTAAGCCACCTTTAAATCACCACCTAAAAAGCTTAACATTTCACAGCACACTTTTTTATGGTAAGTATGGTAAATAAGATATAGAAGGGTGTATTTTCAAACTTTTTTGATATTGTGAACCGCCCTAGTCTGCCACACTCCTAATAAAACAAAAAATCAATGCGACTACGCATCAAGTGACTATAAGGAAACCAACTTTTAATATTGTTCTACAACTTAATATAAAGATTATGAACATAAAGTTATGGAGAGATGATTGTGGCGCAATCTATCGGATTGTTACTCAATTAGGTTCCAGCGTTAGACAGGATCTTTTTTTTTTCTGCATATCGAGAAACTGCAGATTGATTTGCTACTAGCGTCAGTGTTTACCATAGAAAAATTGATAATTTTGACTCAACTATAACTTTTGAAAATGGCCTATAAATTTTTGCATGCAACTTATTTGAAAATTTCTTACTCCGAAACTGTTGATTTTTGAGAAAAATGTTCTATGAAGGTAGTGAACCGTTTGGACTATAAGAAAAAAATATACACTGAAAAAATATTTTATTTATTTTCATTGAAAAATCAAAAATAAAATTTTAATTTTAAATTACACAAAAACACCATTTTTAATACTTTTAAATTTTCACCATAGAATCCTGATAGTATACAGATGTTTGGGACAAAGTTTCATGATGGAGAAATTTTTAATAAAACAGTTTTTCTAAGAACAACTTTCGGTTGATTTTCAATATTTTGCTATTTTGTCAAAAAACACGTTCTGATGATACTAAGCCATAATGATTATATGAATAATTTATCTAGAAGTAGCCATTTTTGAATTAAATCAAGTTTATTGCAAAAAATATTGTTTATATATTAAAATAGGAAATTTTCATAAGTTATTCGCGTTTCTCCATTAATAATAATACGTTTTCGAGAGTAAAGACCATATTCACTTCCACTTACTTAATTTCCTTGATGGAGAATCGCGAATAACTAATGAAAATGGCCTATTTTAATATTTAAATAATATTTGTTGCATTAAACTCGATATAATTCGAAAATGGCTACTTCTAGAGAAATTATTCATATAATAATCATGACTTAGAATCATTTCAAGATACCTGCCGTATCATCAGAACGTATTTATTTTGACATAAAATCAAAATTCTGAAAATCGACCAAAAGTTGTTCTTTGAAAAACTTTTTTAATAAACATTTCTCCATCATGAAACTTTGTCGTCCCAAACATCTGTTTACTATCAAGATTCTACGGTGAAAATTGAAAAAAAAAATTAAAATTGGTTTTTTGTGTAATACAGTGCCTTCCCGATTTTGGCAACACCCGATTTTGTCTACTCCCGATTTTAGCAACACCCGTTTTTGGCAACATTTTCTTCCCGATTTTGGCAACACATTGAAAAATATTTTCAATTGATTATTAATTACTGAAACCTAACATTTTGAGTTTAAACAAAGTGAAAATAAGTCAAAATGAAAATGTTGGTGTCCATTGCGAGCTAAGAAACTTGATGTACCACGTAGAACTCGCATAATTCAAAGTCAATGTTTCACGTATAGGAGAAGTCTTATACAGCAGGCAAGCTGTATAAATTATTTCTACATTGTATGAAAGGCATCATAAATTGGTGGAATACGATGGAAATCGACAGTTATATCAAATGTAATAAAAGCATCAAATGTTAAGATGCTCAGCAATACTGTGTTGTTCGCATATGTGATGTTGTTATTGTGCTTGTCAATAGAATTAAGTGTGGCGCTCTGATGAACCTGAAAATATATTCGTATAATGTCGTGATCATTGATAAGTTAATCCGTTAAAAATATTGAAGCGTTGTATTAAATGTATTTCTTTAGACATGTCAATAACAGTTGCATCGATGGTATTTTCATCTAAAGCATCTATTGGTAAAATCCTTGAGAAAATTCAAAGAGATTTCACAAGCAGTTTCTTCAAGAATTCGAAAACATCTAACGGTATTCTTGGGAAAAAAGAAATTCAATAAAATTAATGAAATTTTGCATTTCAGCAGCAAAACTTTCATAATGTTCACCAATATTTGATTCAAATATTACTTCTCATGTTGCTTCAGCAATTGCGGCAAAAATTCCTTTTTAACATGATTTTTTTTTTCAGGAAACTCCTTATAATCCATTTTGCTGCTCTCAGCAAAATATTTCACGCATTTCAGAAAACAAACATAATGCTTGATGAGATCCTCTATGGTGTATTAGAGTGGTTCAAAAAATCGTTTTTGCTCCACACCGCTCATTCGAATCTAGATCAAATTCTGAGTGTCCTCCCAAAATTTGAGCTCATTTGGATGAAAACTGAGACTGCACAAGCCCTTTAAAGTTTATATGGGAATTACTATGGGAAAAGCAACCAACTCATTCAATCGGTCATAGTGTTTGCTCATGTACTCTTGGAGATTAGAACTACGTTGATACTGTGAGATACAATAATCAGCTACAACTTTGCCGAAGACCGTTTTGACATCGGACGTCCTAGTAATTAGTTATAGATTTTTGAATGAGTTGTAAAACTTTGGCTATAATTATTGGGCTGCACTGCAGGCATCACTGGATATATGCAGTAAAACATAGTAGCCATGATTTGTGCGTGCTATCTTTCGCGCCAGGTGCAGCAATGTTGCCTGTTCAGATGTTAAATGAGCACTGCTGAAGAATTTGTGACTGGATATAAATCAATAACTAATTACTGGGGCGTCCGATTTCAAAACGGTCTTCGGCAAAGTTGTAGCTGATGAATGTATTTCACAGTATCAACGTAGTTCTAATCTCCAAGAGCACATGGGCAAATACTATGATCGATTGAATGATTTGATTGCTTTTCTCATAGTAATTCCCATATAAACTTTAAAGGGCTTGTGCAGTCGCAGTTTTCATCCTAAAGAGCTCAAATTTTGGGAGGACACTCAGAATTTGATCTAGATTCAAATGAGCGGTGTGGAGCAAAAACGATTTTTTGAACCACTCTAATGGTGTATAGTGGTTTCGATAAAAAAGCTGCTATGGAAAAAGTGTAGTTTTTTTTCGGGCCTTGCTGTAAATATTTTATGGATATCTCTCATCTTCTCTTTTCATATTCATACCTGACATAACATTTCGACTGTAATAACATTGATTTTAGCATAGTAATTTATATGTACTTCCACTTTTTTCAACTTAGCACCTTGTCCACTACATAAAACGTGTGATAAACACAATTACACTCTATGTTCAGAAAATCCTAAAAATAAACCCGCTAGAAAGGATCCTGTATTTTGAATCTGCAACTTTCAATATGGTCTTGCATTAAAGTTCCACATTTGCACTCTAGAACAGTCGCAAATGGCCACTGAAAGGAATACCACGCCAGTAATACGTGCAACAAGTGTGCTTTTCAGATGGTACATCTAACCAGTACATGATACACTATGCTTTTTGGTCAAAAGCTAAACTGAAGAAGGCTGCCAAAGATTTTTCACATTATTCACATCCATTTATTTATACTTTTAGAAAATAAAATGATAAAAACATAAGCATTTCAAAATTCCCGATTTTGGCAACATCCCCAATTTGGAAACATAAAACTCACGCCTTGTTGCCAAAATCGGTAAGACACTGTATAAAATTTAAGTTTTATTTTTGATTTTTTAATGAAAATAAATAAATTTTTTTTCAGCGTATATTTTTTTCTTATTGTCCAAACGGTTCGCTACAACTTCTTCACAGAACATTTTTCTCTAAAATCAACAGTTTCGGAGCTAGAATTTTTCAAATAAGTTGCATGCAAAAATTTATAGGCCATTTTCAAAAGTTACACTTGAGTCAAAATGATCATTTTTTTCTATGGAAAATACTTATTCTACCATACCGAAAACATGTGCAAAATTTAATCCAAATCGAAGACTATCGAGCACGATTTTTAATTTTTTTCGACTCATTCTGAATGGAATTCGTCTTATCGAGAATCTAACCCCGTATACTTTCTAGAATTTAATGAGAGGGCTGTTTTGAGTTTTTAAGAAGCATTATAAATTTGACTTCCTGTGCTTTGCTATGTAAAAAATCGGAGCATTGCGTGTCAACTGAGGTAAATACCGTCATGGTCACGAATCGTATAAATTGCACTCAGGTTTGTTAAAAATTGTTCTGCATTGCTTCAGATTGTAACTATGACTTTGTTAAACTTTCGAACTAATAAACCCTATTGTTGACATTGTGGGCGGAAATGTAGCTTTTATTTTAATAAAGCAAGCAAGGATTAAATAATATATATATATATATACAGCCATTCCATGAAAAACCGATCTAGTGGGTCTCCGAATTCCGTGAAAATTTGCTATTTTGTTCCTTATCCAAAATAAGGATACACCTTTTTTTTGGATTTTTTGATTAGGGTGACCATTTCCGAAATAGGGTGACCAGAAAAATCGCGATTTTGCAAAATTTTTATTTAAAAAAAAATTATAACTTTTGAACCGTTCGACCGATTTTCAATCCTTTTGGACGAAATGAAGGCTTAAGATTTTGACTTTTCAGGAAAAATATAAAATTTCACAAAAATTGTGTTTTTTACATGAAAAAACTCAATAGTTTCCGTTTTTTCGTGGACCAAAGGGGCTATCGCTATTCTCATTTTTTTGAAAGTTCAGAAAATTTTACGTTTATTGTCAAATTTTCAGCGATGTATGTTTTTTAGTTTTTAAGATATATTTTTTTGAAATTAAAAAATCAGTCATTTTTTATCGGCACACACTGTAGGTCTCAGCGCATAAGATTTGTAATGATTAAAAAAAAATTATAACTTTTGAACAGCTTAACCGATTTCCAATCTTTTTGTATGGAATGAAAGCTTCAAATTTCAACTATTCAAACAAAATTGAAAAATCTGATAAAAATATGTTTAAACGTGAATAAATATAAAAATTTCCGGTTTTTTTTTCTAGTTTTTTTTTTTTAGAAATTTTCATATATTTTAATGTGAAAAACTTTTTTTTTTCAAAGTTTTCTATTTTTTTTCTATTTTTCTGAAAAGTTGAGACCTTAAGCCAGACCATAAAAAAAGTTTGGAAATCGGTTGAGCTGTTCAAAAGTTATGATTTTTTTTAAACATTACAAATCTAATGCGCTGAGATCTACAGTGTGTGCCGATGAAAAATGACTGATTTTTTATTTTCAAAAAAATATATCTCAAAAACTAGAAAACATACATCGCTGAAAATTTGACAGTTAACGTAAAATTTTCTGAACTTTTAAGAAAAAATGAGAGCAGCAATAGCCCCTTTGGTCCCGAGGCCTTCAAACCACGAAAAAACGAAAACTATTGAGTTGTTTCATGTAAAAAACACAATTTTTGTGAAATTTTATATTTTTGTAAAGACAATTTACACTGTCTTCAGCACATAGGCTGCACAGACTGAACGATCACTAACATTAGACAACGGACAACACGAAACACCCTGTAGCCCAGCGATGAATTTTTCGTTTGACGAAAAGTTTTCACCGACTGGAGCGGGAATCGAACCCACACCCCGTGGCACAATACGCCTAGACGACTGACGCCGCTAACCGCAAGGCCACGAAGCCCACAACAATTTTTCCCGAAAAGTCAGAATCTTTAGCCTTCATTTCGTTAAAAAACATTGAAAATCGGTCAAACGGTTCAAAAGTTATAATTTTTGAAAAAATAAAAATTTTGCGAAATCGCGATTTTTCTGGTCACCCTATTTCGGAAATGGTCACCCTAATCAAAAAATCCAAAAATACGTGTATCCTTATTTTGGATAAGGAACAAAATAGCAAATTTGGACGGAATTTGGAGACCCACTAGATCGGTTTTTCATGGAATGGCTGATATATATATTTTAGTTGCTATCTAGTACATTGCCCAACCCCTAGCGCATGCCGATGAGCAATCAACTGTGAGAGCCTAGTCAACAGCAGCGAGAATAAAGGCCTCTATGTCTGGTCTCAGACAATTTTCCCTTCTTTCTGCATCAGGTATTGGGTAGGTTGGTAGCGGAAAAACCATGGAGCGTGCCTGAGTAAATTAATAATTACAACCGGGAAAGCTATGATAATGCATTTAAACGAGACATCTTAAGCTGACTTCGAAAGAGCTCACGTTCCGTTCGTTTCTGAAGCAGTGCAAGATGAGACGAAATCTAGAAAGTGCTGTGACTGCATGATCCCTACTTCGTTGAACAGACTGGGTGTCACCAGGCAGGAGTCAGAGCTCTTTCACGTAATGAACACCGTTAGCCTGATTGTCGTATCTGAAGGGTACACTGCTTGGTGGTTGCAAGAGTAACAGTCGTTAGTGTCTTGGTACAAATGCTACGGGTGGGGGGGCAGAGGGGAACCGGGAAAACTTGGAAAAGCTCAACGAGGCAAAAATTGAAAAACGATGATATGACACTATCGTGCTCAAGCTCCACGACAGAGGATGGTGTAATTTGCAGGAAATCACGCACGATTCAGAAAATTATTCCTGGCACCTCGTTACAGGTGAATGGTTTCAGTTTAATGCTTTTCTCGAGATTGCCTACTGAGCTGCAGAAAGGATGAGATGATACGTTGAAATTTTATACTATTGTAGGAATTTCTCCCTTCATTTGATCCGTTCAATCGTTCACCG
Source organism: Aedes aegypti (assembly GCF_002204515.2). Classification (NCBI taxonomy): domain Eukaryota; kingdom Metazoa; phylum Arthropoda; class Insecta; order Diptera; family Culicidae; genus Aedes; species Aedes aegypti. The sequence goes on from NC_035107.1 coordinate 133,262,847, forward strand.
TATAATCAGTAGCATATTGCATGATTTACACAGATTTTTTACAAGTGGGTTGATTTCACCTGTTAATAAGAGAAAACAATGTTTAAACTAACTCAACTTAACTCAATTTTAATATTTAACGCATTAAGGCTCAAGAATCAATCATTCAATCATCAGCAATCATCAAGAAATAAAAACAAGTTTTTTCATACAAATTTGAAGATATTCGCATGCAAATCTATCATCGCATTATGAATACCAAGTGCAAATCAATAATAGATTTTCTTGAAAATTGTTTTTATTTTGAGCGAAAAAAAGGGTTTTGATAATTTGTAAAATGATGATGGTTATTTTTCTCTTGAGCAATGATTTTTGTAAAAAAAAAAATTTAATTTAATTTTTTTCCCAATGTTTCAACATTGGATATTCGATGTAACTCATTTGTACTATATCATTTTCAAAAGTTCATATTGAATCCTCTACAGAGATGTCTTCCAAGTAGTACAACTACTAGTCCATATTGGCACAGCATGCGTCTTGGCTAGCCTGAAAATTTGTTTGAAGACCAAAAGCTTGGGCAAAGGAAAGTTGGATAAAGACATTTTACATATTTTTGTTACATTTACTTGAATGCCTTCAATGTGAATTTTGAAAGTTAATTTTTTATCTAGCATGAGCCCTAGATAATTAACTTTATCTGACCAATTTATTGAAACCCATTTATTTGAAACATGTTGGTTTAAAAAAAAGTGCACATAAAACAGGGAATATTACAAGTTGAGCTATAGAAGAAGCATCAGGAGAAATCTTCCATTTTTGCATGTATGAAGAAAAAATCATCATTTTTTTTTTGCAATTAACTACAGATGCCACGCAGGCTTCGTCCCTGAGGTAGCTCAGGTAAGTGAGATGTAAAAATATTGTATAATATTGACCCCAAAATGCTGCCTTGAGGAACACCAGCTCTCATAGGCTTGGAGTTTTGATAATTAACCTGAAGTGTACGGTTTGGATTATTCCAACAATGTATGTTGAAAAAATAAAGTTTTTGTTTTATTTTTACAAACAAGCCTGAATGCCAAACACTGTTGAATGCTTTTTCAATGTCTAGAAGAGCAAGACCTTCAGATCTGTTGGAACGGATCAAATTTGTTACACGTAAAAGTAGATGAGTGGTCGAATGTCCATGGCGGAATACGAACTGTTAATTGGCAAAAATTGAATTTTCATTTATGCGGACCATCATCTATTCAAAATGACTATTTCAAAAAGTTTACTGATGGAGGAAAGCAAACTGATTGCACGATAGCTGGAAGCTTCTGTAGGATTTTTGTCTGGTTTTTAAATTGGTACAACCTTGGCATTTTTCCATTTGCCAGGAAAACAAATGCCAACTGCAAACACATGTTGAATATATCAACCAATCATGATAAGCTACTCTCTGGAAGTTTCTAGATGAGGATGTAGAAAATTTCATCATCGCCAAAGATGACCGAACACATCGTTCTTTTGATAGCCTATCATTTTTTAGGCCATCATTTAAAACTATTCTCGCACCTTTTTCAACTGCATCAATTTTCGGGACAACAGGTCATTCGGGGAAATAACATTCAGACAAAACTAGCTCAATCGTATTGAATAGATGTGAATTAAATATCCGAAACTCGTAACTTCTTTTGTTCTATTTATACATCCAAACGATACGCATCCATCTGAACGTACTTTTTAATTCCATTTGCTTCTTTGCGGCGACACACAAAGCAATTCTATTAACTAACTTGGTATCAAAAGACCACTTCAAATACGTCTTATCAACTTTCATTTCCTGGTCACTGTTTTGACGGTGGGTTCGTCCGGAATGTGTCATAAAAATTTACAACTCCACACGAAGACACCATAACATTATTTAGCCAAGCAGAGAAACGACGCGCTTTTATCTACACGTTGGCCTCATTTTCCCCCGGAAAAGCTTGCCGACTTTTGTGAGGAAAGAATGTCTTCTCTCATTCCACCCTCCCCCCCAGGTCTTACGTTTGTTGGTTTTTAATACTATTCGGAGACCAATTTCGGTTTACGAGCCCTTGTCTATCACACGTCTTTCACTCAACACGCCGGAAAATGGGCTTGCGTAGCTGCGGGAATACCAAAGGCTCCACTCGTACCTTCTGAGAAAATTTTTTTTCTCAACCTACCGGAAAGAGAAAAGAAAGAACAGCGCAGTGTTATGATCTTTCATAAGTCACTTTAATATATCCACACCACGCGTGAACGGCATACCAGCGACACGACACCAAAGGCTACAAAATAATAAAGAAGACGTTTGATACAGTTTTTCGTTCGCTGTTTATATATAGAAGCTTCTACCGGAATTATCTTATTTGCTTCCACAAAAGCCCATAAAGTTACAGTTCCCTGGTGAGTTGTCTTGACATTGCAACATGTTACCGGGCTGAAACATTTATTGGAGTAGAAATGTTAAGCCGAAAAAACTTCTGGTAGGAAGAATTTTAGAAGCATTTCAATATTTTCTTTTAAAAGCGGTATGTTGTTTTTTTTGCGTAGTACTTAATTTTGAAATTAAAAATTTCAAATAAAGTTTTCGCAAACAAGTGTTAATAAATCAATATTGAAATAAAAATATGCATTGTATCCTAAATCGTAGCAAAATTGATCACCATTTCAAGAATTTTTGTTCTGTTATGCCTTAAAATGCATACATGCAAAAAAACTACTCAATAAAATTAACAATTTCAAAACACACAAATCCCTAACTTGAGTCTATTATCAGGGAAATCCCTCAACTAAAATTCAGGATTCCGGAATACAGTTAACTCTCCCTTGCTCGGTATTCCGTTGCTCGATATCGAGTTAGAGAACCATACTAAAAGTTGATTCTCATGGCTAACTCGATGGTCCCTTGAATCGCAGTTGCACTGGTTTTGTGTTCTGTAAGTCGATACCTTCCTAACTCGGGACCATCAATATTGAGCAAGGGAGAGTTTACCTTATTTATCTAAAATCCAGAGAGTTCCTGAAATTTCCATATAAGCATCATCAGTAAGGTGGCCTATTTTTATATGTGATAAATCAAACCATAAAAACCTTAAGTTTCACCCTCAAAATTTGTTTATTTGGACCCCAAAAATACTTTGACAATTTGAGCGAGATCCGTCAATTCTAAGAGGTGGCTAAACGGACTTAAGGTAAGTATGAAGAGCAGGGCTGGGAAAGGTAATAGTAGTAGGTTTGAATTTCGCGAAATTCCGGTGGCTTTCCTGACTACAGTAGTTTTAAAGCGTGGATCTCATCAAGTAGCCTTTGTTGGGTGCAATAATTTCCTAAACCAGTAGTTTCATTGCAGGCTGCAAATGCGGGATATGCCTCGGGAAATCAAACATTTTTCTGCTTTGCCATTAGCGACGGGTGTTTTTTTACTTTCGAAAAAATTTGCGTACAGCAGCGATAGGCTTGAGTTTCACTGGCTCCACTGACTGTTGCTTACATTGCTTGGCAACTGCAGCGTTTATTTCAGAACTTATCCCAACTCTGATGGAAAACATCGACCAAATAAATGAGAAAATCGGTTCCAATCACATTTTCGATCATAGATGGCGCTGTGGTCTATGACGTTTCAAACGAAACAATGACATGTTTATGTCAAAAAAACGGGTATAATATTTATGATCATTGCTTCGCCCCACAAAATAGTAGCATTTTTAGATAAATTACCTTTTTCTGCAAAGCTGCCCGTTTTACTCTGGGGAAATCCGAAGTTTTGTTTCCTTCGGTTTGTTTTTTTTTTGTTTCTAAACGTTATTTGCAATTTCTTCTACATTGATTAAAAAAATGCGAAAATCGTCATATCATGTTCAATATTGTTTTCAAATGGAAAATTGAAGCGAAACAAATGTTATTAGTATTTTTTTGTATTTTTTGGTCTTTGCTTAGGACATGATTTTTATCTGTTACATTAATACTTTCAAATGCCATCATGCAGTGATCGTGTGCATTATCTTTGCGATGAAAACTTTAAAAAAATAAACGATAGGGTGAGATTGTTTACAAGCCTTGTCTCGAACATTCACCCATGCTAAATTACAAAATGGATTTATACCAAGAGCGCTGGGGAACATATTTTAAAATAAACGGCTTATTCTGGAGAGTGGATCCTAAAAACTTATGGGTCAATTTTGATCAATATTTTCTCTATTCAATGGAACAAAACTTTTCCCTAAAAAGCTTTTATGGACCTCTGTATTTATTTTTCTTTTTATTAAACTAAAAAAAAAATGAAAAATGCGCATCAAACCCATAAGAAGAAAAACACGCCCAAAATTATGACCCTGGCAAAATATTTTATAGTAACCGTGAAAAACACGTTCTCTTAGTCCTCATCCATTCTTTGATACCGAACAAACTAATATTTTCAACTAATAAGTGTAATTTTCGAAGGTGGAAAGTTTATCACCAGAGTATATGGCGATTAAGCGCCTTTTCTGACTCTTTGAGATCAATTTTTTTAAACTGCTGAAGCAGCTCTTTGAATTGACGGATTTCGCTCAAATATTGACAGCTTCAAATTCACAGTAGCATCAAGGGGTACAAACTAACATATTTAGGATTTTTTTTTTGAAATTTGATCATTATGGGCCATCCATAATCATTATCATTGAGAATGTCCTATGTCAGTCTATTACAGACTTTTAGGGTTTATTCACAAATTTCACAACACCAAAAATGGTCGTTTTTGACACCCACCCACCCCCTCGTAACGTATTTTGTATGGATATTTTTCGAATTTTGCATGGGCTGTAACATCTTAAGGATACCGACCAACCCCCTTCAGCGCTATGAAATTTGTGAATGGGCCCTTGACACTCTCATATGCGTCACCGAGCGTTAGGTGTTGTTCATGTGTTGATGGTCATAACATAGATAAGATGCTGATATTGCTTTCTGATGTTTCTTTCCTATTGAGAGAGTCTGCTTTTCAGCTTAGTGCTCTTTTATTTATTTGTCGCAACGATCAACTAGGTAGGCTTGAACTGCTCAATATACAAAAAAATTGACCCGTGGGAGCCGAAAATAGAACCCAATTCTTTTTAGCTGATTCACTACAAAAATATGTGTTCAAAATATGTTTTTCATATGCATAATATCAAGGGCTGTATTTTTTCTAATCATGGAAATTTACGGCCATTTGGAATAACATGTTATGTTTAGTTTCTTATGTCTGCTCGGTTAAGGCTAAACTTTCATAAGACCTCAGGTCAGTGGTGCTCAACATGCTACTTTCAAAATCCCAAAAAAGCGATAGGAAAATTTTATATTAAATCTTAAAAGTATCATATCACTCATACTATGTCCATCATTTAATTAATACATAGACTATTCTTATAGATTTAACAGGATTTGATATAGTATGCTATGCGAATTTAAATCTCAAAATAAAAGATAGTTATTCTTCTGAATTATGAAATATTTTGTACGAACTAACATAAGAAAAATGGTATATTACTCAAATTAAAAATTTATAAGGGTGGTCATATATACTTTGGGACCATTTTCTCATTAAAAATATATCGAGAGATTGTCAACCATTACTAATGACTTACTGAATGCTTAAAATGCCTGTTATGTACAAAAATAATTGCAAAAATATGAGAACAATCCCGATTTTTCGTTTGACTGTCGTTAAAAAATTTTTAGTGCTGTTATAGTAACAAATTAATGTTTATATGTGTCTCTTGATGTGAGTAATCACTGGAAGACAGTTTAAAATTCCAAATATCTGTTTTCGGATGGCTTTCTCAGTCAGAATGTCAAGAACAAAATGGGGTCTGTAGTATCTGGAGCCAAAACCACACTCAAATTTTGGTTGATTCAATCATGAGCCGAACACACATATGTTGGGTACAAATCAACACATCCGTTCGTCACAAAATCCTTTTCTAAGTTGCCTCTCATTCACGTGATAAACTGTCAAGTCACTTTCGTGCTTGTTGTCCTTCGAACTGTCACTTACACACGCTTAAAGAATGATGCACGATTGAATCATTGTATAATAGTGAACCAAACACGCTCAACCAATAGGGTAGAGAATGTTTATTTCGTTCATAACCGCTAACAGTTTGCGCCAGCTGCAAAAATTACAAACAACAACCATTAGAACATTCAGTTTATCTAACTAGCCGCCGAGCGGTGACGCTGACTTCCAACACAAGCACATGGAAGAATGGTAGTCGGGAACTGTCAAAACGTATGGAAAATAATGAAAAACGTAAATTACTAGCAATAGGAAACTGGATCGAAAAAGTAGTGATTAGAAATCAAGTGTAATGTGAATACATAGCTTTTTGTGTTTAGTTCATTTTTCGTAGTGCTTTCTCTGCTACAGGATTTCGTTTTTACTACCACTGAAAAATAGCCATCTGTTGCCTCTTCATTTTTGAATATCGCTCTATTCTTATACGCTCAAATAAATGTTAGAAGTAATAATGTTTTAACAGATAATAGTGTTTTCGTTCAAGTATTTATGAGCTGTGATGCTTTTCCTGTTTATTTTAATCAAAAATTTTACAAGAAACTCAAACCATATAAAATAAGTGGATACATTGTCTTGAAATTTCTCATACTCTTCAACAATCTTAATTATTTCAAATATGTTGTTCGCAGCCCATTAGCATTCACAAATAACCATTGTTAATTTTAGAATTTCCCTTACTATGTCAACTGTCCGGTTTCGGTCATCCCTATTTCCCGAAGGTCCTAATAAAATTATCTGAATTTATAAGATAAACCAACTCAATGAAGAAATGTTGAAGAAATTCTTTGAGGGGTGTCACCATCAAGAACTGATACGAGTCTCTTTGTGGTCCTGGTATTTTTTGCGAGGTCCCAGAAGGGAATCTGCCAAAACCCCAAGCTGCTGGTCTAGAGCCGACGGCAACTTCCAGGGTGGGCGCACAAGGCCTTTTTTTTGTTTAACCTGGATCTCAGGGTCGTTTTAGGAGGGTTCTGGGATAATTTCCGAACTGAGTGGTGAAAAGGCGGACAATACAAACATGAGTGGACAATGGAAAACAAGATTTTTCTTTACAGAACCTTAAATTCTAAGCAGAAGTTCATACAGGCCATACATCAATTTAGAATAGAAAGAAACAGACGTATAACCGATACTGTTTCAGATGTCCTTGTAGGCGTTCGATGCTGGAGTTCTTACGGATTTTCTTCTTCATGGTTTTCTTCTTTTTCTTGCTTCTTCTTTTACTGCTACAGCATCACACATAACAGACGAACAGACGGAAGGGGGGGTGTATGTAAAAGTATGTGCAAAATGTAATCCAAATCAAGGATTATCGAGTCATTATAATCTTTTTTATTGTTTATTTTGCAAAAAAGGAGTGAAAGGTTTAAGTTCATGTATGAACTTTTTCTTGATGCATACGACACGAAAATAGAATCTAAGCATTTCCAGTCATCTTCACGTTGTTTCATTTGATCGGTGTTGAGTGGATCGGTTTAGGGACAAAACGCCGAATGCCAAAACGTCGAAAGGGACAAAACGTCGTAAACAGCCATATTTCTAGCGAAGGTTTGTTATCAATCGATGCTTAGGAAAAAATAGTTGCGATGCGGACGGCTTTGGAAACAGTTAAATTTACAATTTTCGTCACAGTAAGCATGGAACAAATTTTCAGCAAAATGTCACTCTTTCATTCATTTCAGACGAGGAAAGGAAGGAAAGCACTTTGGGTAGCAAATTGAAATTGAAGTCTTTCAAATACAGAAGTGATCAAACCAGTCAACCATGATGTTGGGAACCAATCGTGGGTTGAGTTGTACCTTCAGCAACGCATTCCGCAGTGTAAAAAATCCTGGTCCTTTTTATTTCTAATGACAATCCTTTTCCAACTCTTCCTTAACAAACACTTCTTATCCAGGCACTAAAACATCCTTCAAACCAAGTCTTCTCCTTCCTATAATAAAGTTCAACGGACACATCCAATTAAACCACTTTATTTTAGTGAAAAAATGCCCGCGAATCTTGCCTTTTTTATTGCATGCCTAAAGATTGGATTGTTTCTGACTAATCTTTTGCTGTTGTACAAACTGATCGGTTTTGTCTATCGTTCCGTAAATGTGTTATTGCGTTTTCGTTACTACAGTGTTTGGAGTTTGAATGTTATTTAGTTTATAAATTAACGTATAACAGTTTTTAAAATTTGGCATGATATTACTTAACATGATAATTTCAATATCCTTATTTCATATGCATGTTAAACTAATTCAATGTAATGTAACTCACTACTAGCAACTAATACATAATTTTGGTCAATTAGTGAATTCTTTATTCTTTTAAAACTTACTCATTCTTTTTCATTAAAAAAATGATTGATATTTTTTTCAGAATCACATATATAGATGTCAGGATCTCGGTGTTCAGACAGACAGAACCAAGTGTTGTCTAATAATTGCAGAAAAACACACCCCAGGCTTTCGAAACATAAAAATATGTGCAATATGTACTGTAATAATGAAACTTACCTGTATCAGAATAGCTTCGTATAAATGAGAACTGATGAAGAGCTTGACGTTTTTTTTAGTGATGCCAAAATATCAGCTAGTCCGATCTGTCTGAACACCGACCATCTGTACTACTAAATTGAGTTTGAGCTTTGTTTTATGTTTTGAGTAGAGAATTTATATAGTTTTATCATTTATACAATAGTGATAAAAAGTCAAGTAAAATAAATTTTCAATTTGAGTTTTTACCAACCCTCCCGAGACCAACTAAAAATAACGGTATCATGGTTAACATTGGAAAATATATTTTTCACTTGCTTAGGTGTTCAAAGCATTGTTTAGTATTTAAATTTCACGTTATATTTTTATCGATTTTCATATTCCTTCGATTAATGTCTAACAGATCGAGATTTTGTCAAACATTCGCATTTTTTTTCTTTCAGCATTTTAGTCCCTCTGGTGTTTTATCTTTTCGACTTTTTTGCATTCGACATTTTGGCTTTCAACATTTTGTCTTTCGACGTTTTGTCCCTTCAACGTTTTGTCCTTTCGACGTTTTGTCTTTCGACGTTTTGTCACCCAACCGAGTGGATCAAATGACATTTTTCATTTTTTGAGAAAAATGGGCATAAAGTCCAACACTTTGCTTTTTTTCAACTCTTAAAAGCTTTGGTTCAATATTTCCGCATATCTTTGAGTTTCCGTTTCTGTTCGGGATGAACCACTGCGACCAGTTTTCTGTGATCTTTTGTGGTATACACATGTCCTTTGTTTAGTGCATGTCGTTCTACTCCATTATTATTAAGAAATATTGAAGTAGTCGTTTTTTATACGATTATCATTTTTCACCATTTTGCATAGAGTCTCTTTAGAAAAAGATATCGCTATTTATACCTTTTGGAGAAATCAGTTTGTCACCATTAAACTCTCAAAAGCGCGCCCCTTCATCAGGTTCGTCCACTATGCTGGTTGAATGATACCGATTCTGACCATGCATCGGTTCTCTGGTGAATCAAATTATTGCTTCTACTTATATGGTTCAAAGTCGTTTTTTGTAACTGTGAACAGGCTCCATCGCATTAGATGCTTCGATTCCTTGTAACAAGAAGCTTATTTAGAAGGTAGGAGGTCTGCTACTCCACTGATTTAGAATCGTTCAACTCCTAGATATCAAAAATAAGCACTTGATCTCGGAAAGAACTTGTCTCATGAATTGAAACCAGCCACAGATGCTGATTGAATCATTTTTCCACTTCGATCTCCTCATAATCTAGGACAAATAGATCACAAATGTTTGATCCTTCGACCTTGACGCTTGCTCCTGCGTGGGCCGGCGATGAGGGCAGGATCAAACATGTCCGCGTCGGTCGAGTGAAAGTGAAAAAGTGGTGTGATCCTTTAGTTGTGTTTGATCCTTCGACCTTGACGCTTGCTCCTGCGGGGGCCGGCGATGAGGGCAGGATCAAACATGTCACGCATCGGTCGAGTAAAGTGAAAAAGTGCCGCGTTCGATTAGTTCTTTTTGATCTTTCGACATTGACGCTTGCTCCTGAGCAGTGCGTCAAGAAAACCCGAGCAGTCGTCAGTTATTTTCCCTCTCGGGTCACGCGCCTATTTTCTCTGAGTGCTTTTATATAGCCGAGCAAACGAGTGAAGCTGAAAGTGGATTGTTGCTGCTCAAGGATGACGGATCAATTGGTGAGCTCGTTTCATGTATGAATGCACCTTCAATCGTTACAACGGTGAGACGTAAATATGATTTTTCAACAAACTATGAAAGGTTCGTCACTGTGAGTGTCGACATAAACTCTGATTCATATATTATTTACGTCTAATTTTTTTTTTCAAAACACCTTTTTCCTTTACCTTTTACACTATGAGCGTTGACTTGCGAAAGGTTCACTTTATTCAACAAACTTTGAAAGGTTCGTCACGTCAAGTGTTGGCATATTTTTTCTCTACATAGATATTGTTCATATCAAATGAAAATATTATATTTACATATAAGAATGTTTATATGGTCTAATCGCTTATCAAAGTGAATCCTGTGACCCAACGATCCTCCCTATTAACAAACATCCATCCCAGTTACCTTTGTGGAGATGCAGAGGCAAACACGGTCTCCAAATAGAAAAGGTTACACACTAACATTCCTTCCCCCAATCCCACCTGACTGCAAGGACTTGGCCGGCCCCGTTATTGACCATGTATAAAAAGAGGTACTGAATTATGCACACTGAAGAAGATTATGGCCAATACCAGCCGATCTTCTAGTTGATTCTTTGTGCATTTTCACTGACTTCGGTCAATCACGGAATAGCAACCATTGATATGTGTAGTCAGTCTAAGCTAAGCTAAACTAAGCTCATCAGCTAGGACAAATAGGTGGGTCTTAGTGACTTGTAATTCTTTTATACTCCTCCGACCATAACTTATCAGTATTTACAAGAACAGATACAACAAGAGTACAATATGGTAGATCTTACCTCGTAAAGCACCTCGAAAAGGTGATCTACCCACGTTACGGGAAATCTTTGCGTTACTTACAAACAATATTATTTAAAGTAAGAATTTGAACGATTTTTTGGTGGATTAAGTGCGCCACACAATGCGTTGCTTTATAGACAAAAATCAAATTTCAAATTATTTTATCCGAAGATAATAAGTATCCACAAGTGTTTATAGATATCATCCGTTATTGAAACAATTATTTATAAGCTATACAAAGCACTGAAACTACTTCAACAGGCTTTGAAAGTGATAAACACATCAATTTCAGCTTTGAATATGAGAAATCGGGACGATGAGTTGGCTATGAAATCAAACTTATGAAATACTAACATGTAACTTTGATTATCGATTCAAAAAAAGTTCCAACGAGTTCCACCCTAAATCACTCACAGACATGTTTCTTAGAGTGTTCTCTAAGAGGTCTGAAAGATATAGCTGCAACTCTCCGTGATTTTTGACTATTTATTGATATACTCCTTAGCCAGCACAAGTTGGAACAAGTCGAAAAAAAATGACGTTCTACACTGAGGGTCGTTGTAGCGTAGTCGACCCTCCAATCCATGGGAAGGTATAAAAACACCTATCCTTCAAAACATAAATTAGGAGAATTGAGCACTAACGATAGACGATTGAAAATACGACGCTTAAAGAAGGCAACAACACATCGGCCGAAACGTCGGGTCAGCGTAAAATATCTAATATTCATGCTAAATACTGTGCAACCATTGAGTTGAAGGCAAAGAAGAAATAAAAAAAGTATCGGTCTTTACTTTTTGACCCTTTGAAATCAGCTTGTGCGATATCATCATTACGAATTCCAAATATCAATATTAATGAAAAAAAAAAATGAATGTTAATCGTTCTATGTACATTTCGTTTATGAAGAATACACATATTGCAGAAAAATATTACAGTTCCATTTGCATTTTTTAGAATTTATGAATAGCAAACATAATCGAAATTCATTTCCTTCTCAAGAGTAAAAATTCAACTGCAATGTAATAAAATTGTGTACTAAATAAAACTATTCTGCCATATTCATGAAATCATAGAATTCACAATTTGTGTTCCACAATCTTCAATGCGTTATAAATAAAAAAAAATCATTTTGATCAACCTTTCCATAATCAAAACAATCGACCCAGTATTAACTTACTTTTCACCGGTTTTGTGGTCAAGTGTGAATCAAGTCGACCATAAATGCGAACAAATGAATTATCAGCCGTGAAATTGACTCCAGCAATTGATACATTCTGCTGCCACATGCATTGCACTCGTAAGCTTTCTCGCAGGAATTCAGGGCCTTCTCCATGTCACCGAGGCAGCCATCTGGCTGGCCGCAGTCATTCATTCCGTTGATGGCATCGTGATATTCATGATGCAGCATACATTTTATTCGCGGTTTTGGGTTTACGATAGCTGGAATTGTGATGCTATCCCAAATGACCACTAGCCGTCGACAACGCACACAGTGGCGGAAATCCGGTCAAATGCTCAAAAATTGATATCATAATTTCATATATAAATGATTTTTTCTTGTATTTCATATACTTGAACTAAGAAAAAGACAAAATTTCAACAGAATTGAACGAAAATTTATGTGTTTCCCTATAACTAAAGTAACACAAAATATTTGAAAGTTAATACCAAAAGTAGAATCAACGTACCAAAATAAGATCGTGAAATTTTCAGCCATTTTGGACATTTTTTTCGTTTTGCCTGATTTTTGTACGGAGGTCCACCACTGTGCGACGCTTCGTTCGCTTCGTTCGTTGATGGAATGGCGACGGTCCGATTTCTGGGAGGCAATGGTGACAGTTGGAAGGGAAAAGAAAAGCACGTGCACAAAGGTTTCCGTGCTGAAAGTGGTGGTTGGCCAACAAAACAGCACTTCAATTACGGTCAATGAACTTGCGGTCAAGAGATTCCGAAATCAGACAAACGTCAGAGCTGTGGTCGAATAGCTGTTAAACTTGCGGAAATGTTACATTTCTACGATAGAACGCATTCCCGATGAAATGTGGACCGATATTTTTTTCCTGCATTTTCAGTTTGTTGATCGGTGCCAACAAGAGTTGGCTACTTTTCAGAAAAATTATCTATAAAAGTACAAACACAAATGTAAAGTCGAGAATGTTGCTTGGCAGACAAATTAACAAGTATTTAAAGAAGGGTAACATTCTGTATCAAACGGTAGATAAAGATTTGATGTTTTTCCTTCATACTAGCGAAAATGAATAATTTCGCCTAATGCTCCCAAAACTCAACTTTGAACATTCCCACATAAACCAAAAGCTCTTAATTTGAAATTTTCAATTAGATAAGTTGTTACAATGAGAGGGGTTCCAATAAATTGGTCATATGTTGAATATTTAGGATCCATGGTAGATAAAAAATAACTCAAGTATGTTAACCCAAATGTTAAAAATAAAATAAAACTTTGTTCTTAGAAGAATTGCAATTGAATTGCGAAAGAAAATTATTATCAATATATCCATTGTTATTGAATTGATGAATTATAACCCCTACAACTAAATTCTTTTTCATAACGGATTCGAATTTTCAAACAGAATAAAATATTTTCATATTTCCCTGAGAGCATTCCCCTACGCTTACACAACTCATTTCGAAGATTTGTGCACAAATGAGTGATAGCAAGACACCCGGATTTGACGAATCAATCTTTCCGTTTCAAAAAAGCTACATCTGTGTACTGATTGGTTGCGAAAATATCTTCACTATTTCTTGCCGCAGGGCTTAAAGAAAACGAAAAGATTTCACTTTGTATAGTTCCGAAAGAGGAATGGAAAACGAATTTATTAGCCCCGGAGAGGAATACAGAAAAAAAAATCCACCTTCCATTCCGTTTCGATGCCATGCCCAAAAAAGCAATCGCATAGAAACTCCTTCCGGATGTTTCTCTCCGATGGTGCCCTGAATAACATTCTGATGCGAACTGGAGAGGAAGAAACCAGTTGGAAGGATGTGTTTATACTTCGTGGATTAAATTTCGATTGGATAGCTTTCCTTCCCTGCTCCAAGGTAGGTATTAGCATTTCTGGTAACATTTTTTCACTCGATTTACTCATCCAGTGCTTGAGTTTTTACAGCCCTAATGAAATCGCTCTTGATCCGGAATGTCAACATTGCCCAAACTGCAGTTCTGGGAAAATGAGATACCAGTATAATGGCCATAGATTTCTTTTTGGTTCGTCTTGTTCGTTGATTTTCAATTTGGGCGATATTTTGAGATTCCGGCAAATTTGAATGGCAAAGAATGTTTTCCTGCATGCTGAGAAAATATGATTGCATTTGTGGGAGAATATACGATGAGCAAATGGAATAATAACTGTCAGTGAGCTAAAAAAAAATAATGTAATAACTTACGTATATTGTTACAACGAGCACAGTGCAGCTAGCATAGGGTAACTGATCCAATGGTTGTGGCTGTCCCTATAGTTGCGGTAGTGCCATTGATTCTGTTTTCATTGATTTTGTCGCAGACCTGGTATGGCCAACTGCCTTCTTCCTAGATAAGCTTCTTGAAATCTGGAAAAAAATAATGCTACGTTCAGATTAGAGCTGATATTACGTAATATGTATTGATGCAATGTTCAAAGCCACCACCATGACTGAAGCCAGTCCTAGTTGGTGTAAAATTTACGAATAAAATTGTTATTGGATTACGTTTTTCTAATGGATCCAAATAATAATTAAAATATTTTAAATTGGAATGCTCGTTCTTCGAATGGTAAAGAGGACGAGTTGTTTAATTTTCATACAGTCAAAAACGTGCATATAGCAGTTATTACTGAAACGTATTTAAAACCTTGATCTAAACTCAAAGGAGATCCTAACTTTTTTGTTTATCGTAATGATCGACTTGATGGGGCATGTGGGGGAGCTACAATCATCATTCATAGGCGTAAAAAACATCAACTATTTTCGTCATTGGAAACGAAAGTTTTTGAAACATTAGGTGTTTCAGTTGAAACACAACTTGGTAAATATACTTTCATAGCTGTCTATTTGCCTTTTCAATGCTCTGGACAGCAAGTTAATTTGCTCCAAACTGACTTGCGAAAATTGACTCGCAATAAGTCGAATTTTTTTGTCATTGATGACTTTAATGCCACACATCGGTCATGGAACAATTCTCAAAGTAATTTCAACGGCAGAATTTTATTTGATGAGTGCTTTTCAGGATATTTCTCAATTCAATACCCCGATAGCCCTACATGTTTTTCTCTTCTAGAAATTCATCTACGATTGACTTGGTCTTAACCGACTCTAGTCATCTTTGTAGCCAATTAGTTACTCATGCTGATTTTGATTCTGATCATGTCCCTGTTACATTTCAAATATCCCTTGAAGCGATTCTCAATCCTATCAGCTCCACTTTCAATTATTTACGAGCCAACTGGAATATATATGAAACGTTTATAGACTCTAATCTTGTTGTTAACATTTCATTACAAACTAAACTTGATATTGACAATGCTCTTGAAACTTTAACAAATTTCATTGTTGAAGCCCGGAACATTGCAATTCAAAAATGTGAAGTAAAATTTGAATCCGTGATTATAGACGATGATCTTGAACTCTTGATCCGTCTTATACACGTGAGGAGAAGGCAATTTCAACGTACTCGCGATCCTGCTATGAAAATTATATGGCAGGATTTGCAGAAAGAAATCAAGAAACGTTTTGCACAATTAAGAAACAAAAGTTTTGAAAATAACATTTCTCAATTGGACCCTGTCTCTAAGCCCTTTTGGAAATTATCTAAAATCTTGAAAAAACCTCAGAAGCAAATTCCGGCATTGAAAGAGGAAAACAAATTATTACCAACTAATAGCGAAGAAGCTCAAAAACTTGCTATGCAGTTTGAAAGTGCGCACAATTTTAATTTAGGACTTACTAGTCCAATTGAAAATCAAGTTACTCAGGAGTTCGAAAATATTCTCAATCAAGAGAACGTTTTCGATAATGCCTGGGAGACTGATTTGGAAGAAGTGAGAACTATTATTAAAAAATTCAAAATTATGAAAGCTCCTGGCGATGATGGAATTTTCTACATCCTCATCAAGAAACTTCCAGAAAGTAGCTTATCATTTTTAGTTGATATATTTAACAAATGTTTTCAATTAGCATATTTTCCTGACAAATGGAAAAATGCTAAGGTTGTTCCAATTTTAAAACCAGACAAAAATCCTGCAGAAGCTTCTAGCTATCGTCCAATCAGTTTGCTTTCCTCCATCAGTAAACTTTTTGAAAAGGTTATTTTGAACAGAATGATGGCCCACACAGCCAATTCAGATTACCGACCCCAGTAAAATTTTACTGGGTTTTGGAACTACGATTACCGAAAAAAAAAACAGTAAACCAAACTATGTTTTTGTGCTTCACGCTTTGCTCCTCCGGATTCCCAAACCCAAACACCCAAACGGCATGGACATATCCCTTATTAAGCATTTTTCGTGAGGATAAGCATCTACGGTATGCTCATATCTCAGTGGAAGTAATCGAAAAATGTGTGACAAAACCATTATTATTTGGTTGGTTTGCATACAAGAGACAAACTTAATGATGCAGATGAATTTACCTCTTGTATGGAAACTAACCAAATTCACCAACGTAAGCAGTTAAAATCACGCTGAGCATTTATGGCTGCTTAAATTGGTTGAATTTGTCACTAAATTTCGACTACTTACCACGAGAAAGCGCAAAATAGGTGCAGTTTGGTTGAAATAGACGTGTTTCTTGGCGCCGGATGATTCTACAGCAGGAGATTCTCATTTGACACAGTCTCGCATGCGCAACAGTTTGTTTTGATTTGATTTTGACGACAAGTCAGTAAATAACATAAACTTCTGAATAGTCGGTAATTGTAATTACTGACTTTTCGGTCTGTTCGGTAATGTTGCAAAATTGGATCTGGCAGCTACCATTGTTCAGTAAAAAGTAAAAATTATTACTGAACCTCAGAAGTTTTCAATCAAAAAGCTGAAAGTTCGGTATTTTTTATGATTAACAATTCGTACCCAGTATTAAAAACTACCGAACAACCAATCTTGATTGAGTGTGCACATCAACGAAAATTAAATTTTTGCCAATGAACAGTTCGGATTCAGCCATGGACATTCGACCACTCATCTACTTTTACGTGTAACAAATTTGATCCGTTCCAACAAATCTGAAGGCTATTCTACTGGTTTTGCTCTTCTAGACATGGAAAAAGTATTCGACAGTGTTTGGCATGAAGGTTTGATTGTAAAATTAAAAAACTTTAATTTTCCAACATACATTGTTAGAATAATTCAAAGTTATCTGTCAAGTCGTACACTTCAGGTTAATTATCAGAACTCCAGATCTGAAAGACTTCCTGTAAGAGCTCATGTTCCCCAAGGCAGCATTTTGGGACCAATATTATACAATATTTTCACATCTGACTTACCTGAGTTACGTCAAAAATCTTTGTTTGCGGATAACACAGGCTTCTCCGCCAAAGGACGAAGCCTGCGTGTCATCTGTAGTCGATTGCAAAAGAGTTTGGATATTTTTTCTTCATACTTGCAGAAATGGAAGATTTCTCTTAATGCTTCCAAAACTCAACTAATAATATTCCCACATGAACCAAAAGCTCTTTATTTGAAACCTTCAAGTAGACATGTTGTCACGATGAGAGGAATTCCAATTCAAGCCAAATGTAACAACTATGTAAAACGTCTCTATCCACTAATTAATAGAAAATCAAAACTTTGTGTTAAGAGCAAGCTTTTGATATTCAAACAAATTTTCAGACCAGCCATGTTGTATGGACTAGCTGTTGTAATACCAGGAAGAAAGCTCTGCAGAGAATTCAAAATAAAATTTTGAAAATGATTCTGAGACTTCCTCCCTGGTATAGTACCAATGAGTTACATAGAATATCCAATGTTGAAACATTGGAACAAATGTCAAATAAAATAATAAATAATTTCAGGCAAAAATTGTAACAATCTTCTATTGCCCCGATTAATGCGTTATATGTTTAGGTTAAGTTGGGTTAAGTATATTCAAAGCGTTTTTTTTTTCTTTTATAAGCAGGTGAAATCAACTCACCTGTAAAAAATCTGAACTGCTATGGCAATTGAAATGTAATATGTTGTTAACAAAATGTTAATAAAATCTTAAGTTTGTTTCATCAAATTAGGATGATAGTATTTTCTAATAACACAGAACACCTAGATATAAAAAATGAATGTAATGTTTGGAATGATACTAAAAAACAAATAAAAAAAATCGTTGAAATTTCTTCAAAATAAACTTTTGGTCGATAAAATGCTTAAAGTTTTCTACGAAAGTATGACAGTGCATGTATTTGATATTGGAAATAACGTGACTGAAACGTGACTGTCTAAGAATTATGACAAATGATGGACGTCATATCTAAATTGTCCCTAGTTCAAAGTTCATTTTGAAAGTTATAATTTATATTTTTTTTCTATAAGACAAGCTTCGCATCGTAAAAATTATTATTATTATTTGATCGCACTGCTGATTTCGTTTTTCTGATAGTAAATTGTTTTTTCAACCTTCCTACAGTTTTATTGAAGAAACTCAGAGACACTTTTCCATCAACAATTAATCACCCTTTTCTCGATAAGACCCCCTTGTGATTGACTACCCCATATTGTTCGTGTCATACTTCTTTCCACCAAATTTTCATGTTTTTCTTGCTGACGCATTACGAAAGAACCACCTGTCACTCACAGCTCAACCCACACAACTCAACGGATTTGCTTTTATCTCACCGTAATTAGAGGCTATATGTCATGTTAGACGAAACAGGGTTGCTGTCCTTTAGAGCAGCGCAAAGCTGTAGCAAAATAAAATGACACGAGGAAACAAGAGTCGCGCCCTTTTCAGCAAGGGCCTGTACATTAATTACCAAACCCGGCGGGAATCGTGACAAAGTGCTGACTCGTGGTTAAGTGAGAAATTTTTCCCGTCAGTCTCGAGTTGAGGAGCAAATGATTTGTCACGGATTACTCACGTCTTATGTGCCTGTACGGATCGATAGTAATAACTGGCTAATTGTTACATTCATGTTGAATTATGTTTGTTATTCGTTTTACCATGGGCCAAAAATGTGATTCTGCAACGCTATCTGTGTCTTCTTCTCTTCTTTCTGGCGTAACGTCCCAACTGGGAAAAAGCCTGCTTCTCAGCTTAGTGTTCTTATGAGTACTTCCACAGTTATTAACTAAGAGCTTTCTATGCCAATTGACCATTTTTGCATGTGTATATCGTGTGGCAGGTACGAAGATACTCTATGCCCTGGGAAGTCGAAAAAATTTCCAACCCGAAAAGATCCTCGACCGGTGGGATTCGAACCCACGACCCTCAGCTTGGTCTTGCTGAATATCTGCGCGTTTACCGCTACGACTATCTGGGCCCGCTATCTGTGTACGGATCCGTTTGTTGTAATAATTGAAATCTATCAACCTTATCTGAGCAGTGACGTCACTCTTTTGAATAGTAATAAAACATTGAATACGTTACGTGAATTACTGTTCATTAGCTTATCCCCTACTAATACAACATTGAGATCATGTAGGGGTGCTCATGCTCAAAAAGACGATCAGATTACAGGCTTGTATCGGTGAGTTACCTGGTCTACCGGCTAGCCAAAGGTCTACTGGCCGCCAACGGCGTCGATCGTCGTGCTGTGACCAACGGGCTTCTGGATCACTATCGAACTGATTTGAAGATCTTCGTATTGGTTGTTGCGAAAGCGTAGCTTTACCAATGCCACCTTAATAGGGATCGGTGTGACCCCGGCGTGGTGTGGTATTACTCGCGTGTGGAGAGCACAAACAACAACAGATAAAATATTGAAAATGATTCTGGTATAGTACAAATGAGTTACATAGAATATCCATTGTTGAAACATTGGAACAAATGTCAAATAAAATAATTGATAATTTATGTTGAGTTGGTTCAGTAATTTATGTTAAATTAGGTTAAGTAAATTGAAATCGTTTTTCCTCTTATAAGCATGAAAATCAACTCATCTGTAAAAACTCTGAACTGCTACGACAAATTAAATGTAATAAGTTGTTAACAACATGTTGATAAATTCTTAATTTAGTTTTGCCAAATTATGATGATAGTGTAGTGCCTAACACAGAACTCTCAGAAGAAATAAATGTAATGTTTGAAATGACACACATAAAAAAAAATAAAAACAAGATACAAACTATTCTTTCTTGAAGAACTCTCAGATGACTTGAAAAAAAAAAGATGAAGTGTACTCTCTCTACCTTGAAAAAAGTTGCTACAAAGCTTTTTCAAATGATAAACCACAATAATAAATAAACAAATCCAGAAGAATTCGAATTATTATTTGTCATACGATGAACTATTTCAAGAATTTTTTGGAGCATAAGTAAAATGAGTCAAAACCCCCTTTATCCATCCGGATTCTGATGATGATTGCATGCTGTCACGTTCATTTTGCCAACACACCTGATGACGCCAAATTGATAAAATGTAATTTGATGGTTGTCCGTTAAATGTGTGCTTGCCTTGGGTTGCCTGGGTGGATTGAGAGAGCAGAGTTATATAGCAGGACCATTGTTATCAATTGAACTCATTACTACGTGCTCAACATCCCATCGAAATTCATTATACAGTTTCAATTAAACCGGCACCAACGCACAGAAGTTCAGTGATGTTGATCAATTAAACACAACACTCATTGATGTCCAATTGAGTGCCATCTAGCATAAATTAATTATCATACGTGTTTGATTGTTGGAATGCAGCTAATGGCATTCAAGTGGATGGAATGTTTTCTGAAGCCTCTAGTAATTGTTCTACAAAGTTCTAATAAAATTATTTGTCAAATTCCTATGGAGACTGATTTGAAATGTACTTATAAGAATCAACTTGACCTGATACAAAATATGTATTTGTGGTGCGTTTTGGTACGTCGGAGTCATTCTAGATTCCAAACCTTCCTGGACACCTCACATTGGTTACAGAGTCAAAAAAGCTTGCATGGCCTTCGGTCGGTGCATGGTGCGCTCTCTATGACTTCCACGGCAGAGCGTTAGGCTTTCTTCGAGGTTGCGCTACTACACATACATCTTATGCAGCCCACAGACGCTCAAACGGTTTGACCGATATTGGCTCCGCCCCCAAGTTAGTCAGACGGTTATGTTGATGCAACCATTTGACCGATTATCAAAGTTCGTTGCAGCAACACTATATTTCTTCGCATGTGTTGAATTATCTCGGCAAGTCTAGTGGACATGTAATGGTATTTTTTTTCGAATTATGTGGCACTTGGGGGAATATTT
This sequence comes from Aedes aegypti, assembly GCF_002204515.2. Taxonomy (NCBI): domain Eukaryota; kingdom Metazoa; phylum Arthropoda; class Insecta; order Diptera; family Culicidae; genus Aedes; species Aedes aegypti. Next base: position 133,284,212 of record NC_035107.1, read on the forward strand.
CTACGATTTTTAAGCAATAGTAGTAGTAAGGAAGAGAAAAGCTTTCAAAATTCTAGTACCGGAAGAAATGAGTATTGACGATGAATTCCAGTTATAATTTGCACGAAGTATTCTGGAAAAACTCTAGGCTGCCTCCAAGAATTTCTCCAAAGATGGCTATAACACCTTCCTTTAGAAGTTAGTTCCAATCACATCACAAATTCTTTCACAAGCGATTCTTACTAGATTTTTTTCTACAGCTCCCTCTGTTGATTTACCTAAAAGCTCGTCAAAAGATGAGTCATCCAATGCTTCCACCACCAAGAATTCCACCAAAGAGCTCCTCCAGCGAATCTTCAGGAATTCCTAAACAAATTCTGTCAGGATTCTTTTCCTGCAATTCCAACTGGAATTCCTCTAGAAACTCCTTAAAAAAGATTGCTCAAGAAATCCCTTCCAATAAATTACTACAGGAATTCAATCGAAAATTCCACCAGGTACTTCCGCTAGAAAATTCTCTCATCAAAAATCCTCTAGTGATTCTTTCAGTGATTTCACTAGGAACTTCTCCACATATTCCTCCAGAAAGTCATTCAGCGATTAATCCAAGTATTCTTCAAGGATTCCAACAATATTTTCCCAAGAAATTTCTTCAAAAATTCCTACGGAAAGACATGCAGAGATTTACTCCAGAAACTCTAACAGTGAATATAGATATATTAGAATTTATAGAATTTCTTCAAGGAACCACCAGGAAGCCCTCAGGGATTCCACAAGAAATACTGCAAAAAAATTCACCTAAACTACCTAAACGAGATCCCACCAAGAATTTCTTTAGAGATTCTGCTAGCATTATTTTTTAATTCCTCCAGATTATCCTCCGGAGATTCTCTTGAGAAATATACAATAAATTCTTTTTTAAATTTTTCCAGTGTTTTCTTCAAAGATTCTTCCTGGTATACCTGAAGGGACTCTACGAGGCATTCGTCCTGGAATTTCTTCGAATATTCGGAGAGCAATATATTCATCGATTACTTCCAATAGTTCTTGCAGATTTTTTCATGTTCAGAGATTCTTCTAGGAACTCCTTCAGGGATTGCTTTGAAGGTTCTTCCAGAGATATATTGGGACCTTCCTGAGCCGAGTGGTTAGAGTCCGCGGCTACAAAGCAAAGCCATGCTGAAGGTATCTGGGTTCGAACCCCGGTCGGTACAGAATCTTTTCGTAAAGGAAATTTCCTTGACTTCCCTGGGCATAGAGTATAATCGTTCCTGTCACACGATATACGAATGCGAAAATTGCCATCTTTGGCAGAGAAAGCTCTCAGTTAATAACTGTGGAAGTGCTCATAAGAACACTAAGCTGAGATGCAGGCTCTGTCCCAGTGAGGACGTTAATGCCAAGAAGAAGAAGAATATATTAAGGAATTACTCCAGTGATGTTTTTGGTGATTCCTCCAAGGATTTCTTAAACAATTCCTGCATGGACTTTTTCCAGAAATTTTAGGGAAAAATCTTTCGGGTTCTGTATGTATCAGGGATTCAACCTGAAAACATTCAGATAAATGCTTTGTTTGTTACTCTTAATATCAGTGGAATTTGAAATTGTGTAGAAGCTGTCTGATGGAATACCTAGAGAAAATAAATGAAGAATTTCTTGTTTAATCCTTCGTGGAATTGGATTGGTAGATTCTCGCACGGAAATATTAGAGAAAATACGGTTGAAGTCTCTGAAGGAATTACTGGTGGAATTTTTATGGGAAATTGTGATCGAATGCTTTGGGATGCTTGTAAATCATCTTGGCGGAATCCTTGGAGGATTATTTTCCGGAATGTTTTGGAAGAAGCTCTAGAGGGTTTTCTTTTTAATTCCCGGTTCAATTGATAGGAAAAATATTGGCGGAGTTTTTAAAAGAATTTCTAGTTAAATCCCAATGACAATTTCAGCTGAAATCTTTGGAGGTTTCCAGATGAATTCCATGGAAAAACCTCTGGTCGAATCCCAAGAGGAATCTCTTAAGGGTTTATGTGAAGGATTTTTAGTTGGTATCCTTAGATGAAATCCAAGCCGAATTTTTGAAAAAAATTCTGGTGGAATTACTGAAAGAATTCTTGAAAAGAATCCCTAGATAGATAGAATAGAATGAATACTGGTGAATTCCCAAATTACGAATAAAATTCTAATATGAATTTTATGACAAAATTTCTGAAGGAATTCCTGAAAACCTTGTAGATATTCCGCGAGAAATTCATTGAAAAATTCCGGGAGGAGTCCTTTGAGATTTTTTGTTATTAATTCCTCAAAAAATTGCGATAGTATTTCAGCTAGGAATCGCTTGTTGAATTCCGGGAGGCATTCCTTGAAAAATTCCTCTGAGGCATCCATTCATTAATTCTGAGAGAAATATATCGAGGAATTTCGGAAAGAATCTTTTAAGGAGTTCGGAGTGGAATCCCTTGAAGAATTCCTGGTGGAATCTCTTGAAAAATTGCCTGGAAGAAAATTCTGGTAGAATGCCTTAATAAATTTCGGAAGGAATCCGTAGTAATCAGCCTGATGTAACCCAGAATAACACTTGAGGAATTCCTGAAGAAACCTTTAGAAGAATTCTTGGTAGAGTTTCCGACAGAACTTCTAATGGTATGCCAGGCTGGTTTTAAATCTGAAGAAAAACTTCTGATGAAATCCATAGAGAAACTTTTGATAGAATCCCCGGAAGAAATTCTGGTGTATTCCCTGATGGAATCCCCAGGGAAATTCTTGAAAGAATTCCTGCAAGAATTGCAGGTAGAATCCCGACCAGTGGATTACAATTAATTTGTAGCACAATTATATCAAGATTTGTTACAAATAATGAATTTTGTTTCATTTTTGACAGAAGAATTTTGAGTTGATGGAGGAAAACAAAATCAGTTTCAATAGCAAAAGTTGTTTTAAATTTGTTTCAATTTGAAACATAATTATAACATTATCCTGATGGAATCCCTGAGAGGATTCTTGATTATATGGCTGGTTAAACTCCTCATAAAATCTTAAGAAGAAATCCTGATGGAATTCCTTGTGGAACCTTTGATAAAATCTCTAGAGAAATTTCAGGTGCATTTTCCGAAGGAACTCTTGATGGAATTTCTAGGGAAATTTCTTTAGAACCCCTGTTGGAATTCCAGGTGGAATCTCTGAAAGAACTCCTTATGGAACCCCTGGAGGAACTCCTAATACTGTCTCTAGAAGAAATGCCGATGACATTCCTTGAAAAACTCCTGTTGAAAGACTAAGAGGTATTCTTGATGGAATCCCTAGAAAAACTTTTGATAGAATCCCGGGAGCAAATCTAAGCGGAATATTTAAAGGAACTGCTAAGTAAATCTTCGGAGAATCTCATGATGGAATCTCTTAAAGATTTCCTTATGTAATCCCTATAAGATCCCTGAAGAAAATACAGGTGTAATATCTGAAGAAACTTCTGATGTAATTTCTAGAGGAACTCCTGATGGAATGTCTATAGGAACTCCTGTTGAAATTTCTGAGGAAATTACTGATAAGATTCCTACTAGATTCCTAGATACTGATAGAAATCCATTTTCCTTGAAGAACTCCTCTGAAGGAAATTCTTATGGAATCTTTAGAGAAACTCCCGATGGAATCTCAACAGGAACTCCTGATGAAATCCCTGGAGGAATTCCTGATAAAATTTCTGATAGAATCCCTAGAAAAAATCCTTATGATATTCGTAGATAAAATCCAGATGGAATTTCTCAAGGAACTCCTGATATTATCTTTAGAGGAACTCCTGATATTATCTTTAGAGGAACTCCTGACAAAATCTCTGGCAGAATTCCTGGTTCCAGGAACTATTGATGAAATCCCTGGAGGAAACCCTGATGAAATCCCCAGAAGAACTCTTATGGACGCCCCTCTTGATAAAATCCCAATATGAACACCTGGTGGAACTCCTGATTGAAACCTTGGAGGAATTCCTAAAGATATTATTGAAGGAACTTCAGATGGAATCATTGGAGAAACTCCTGATTAAATCCCTTAAAGAGCTTCTGATGGAATCCCTATAGAAACTCTTGATGAAATCCCTGGAAGAATCCCTGATGGAACTCCTGATAGAATCCCAAGAGGAATTCCTAGATATGCTTAGAAGAAATCCTGACAGAATTCCTCGAGGAGCTCCTGATATAATCTCTGGAGAAACTCCTGATGAAATCTTTTGAAGAGCTCCTGATGGAATCCCTATAGAAACTCCTGAGTAAATCTTTGGAGGTATTCCTTTTTTTTCTGTTCGGATGCGCCACTGCGACCATTATTTAGATCTATTGTGGCATTACCCGTATCCTTAATGTATAGTGCATATCGCATTACTCCATTTCCATTGATAAGTAATGAAGCATCGATTTCTATACAGTTCTTGTTTTGATTCCTCAGAGATTGATAAAAATCGAATGAGATGAAAGGATCCCGCTATTTACACTCTTTATAGAGACTTACAATTCAGCGAAGGCGCGCCCCTTAGCAAACATAATCGATTTAATTTCGGAGGAACCAAAACGGTACTACTGGTATTTGACCATGCAACGGAACACTAGTCCCATCTTTGTTTCGCTTTTAGTTTAGTCCCAGCAAAATACTAGAAAAAAGGGGCTTTATGCTAGCAGCGAAACCGAATCAAGCTAGAAAATTTGTTTAGTAATCAGCATTCACGTGAATCCTTGAATTACAAGTATTAAGCAGTCCTTGTTGAGTTAATACTCATGATTGTTATCCTGGCTTCAAGTGTAGTCTCGGGACTGGCAAACTCCCAGTCTGTAACCATCTGCTAGGTAAAATAGATGTAATTTCAGAAAATGTTGCGAGTAACAAGGACTGTACCGCGAATCCTCGAATTACCAGTACATATTACCCTAGCCCGACAAACAAGATGAGACTAGGGTTCAAATTGGTAGATCTTACCCCGCAACGCACCACGAAAAGGTGATCTACCCGCGTTACGGTAGAAAAAACGCGAATTCCTGATAGGATTCCTGATGGAACTCTTGGTACAATCCCTAGTTCTTTATGATATGCCTAGAAGGAATCCTGATAGAATTTCTCGAGGAAGTCCTGATGTAATCTCTGGAAAAAGTGCAGGAAGTGAAGGAACTTTTTATGGAATCCTTGGAGGAAGTTCTTAAGGTACTTTTGATAGACTACCCTATGTGAAATCCTGATGGAATCCTAGGAGGAACTCCGTATGAAATCCCTGGAGGAATTTCTGAAGATAGTATTGAAGGAACTCCGGAAGGAATTACTGGATGACCTCCTGATGAAATCCCCTGGAGACCTCTTGATAAGAATCCAGATATTATGTCTAGAGGAATTCCTTATGATATGCCTAGAATCTCTGGAGGATATCCTGATTGAATCTCTGGAGGAAGTCCAGATGAAATCTCTGAAAGAACTTTTAATGGATTTCCTGGAAAAACTCCTAATGGAATCCCTTGATAGATTCCTGATAAGATTCCTGATGGAACTCCTGATAGAATCCCTACCTGAACAACCAGTGTTTCAATTTCTTTAGTGAGCTTTGTCCAGCGATGGCGATTGGCAACAATTCAAAACGATATCGATCGCTATTGAAAGTCACTTACTAGTTGGCCAGGTAGAGGAATTCCTTATGATGCCCAAGACATAATCCTGATGAAATTCCTTGAGGTTTCTTAATAGAAGTTATGGAGGAATTCCAGGTGAAATTTCTGAAGGAATTCTTGATGGAATATCTGGAGGAACTCCTGATGAAATCCCCAGGAGAACTCTGTACCCTGAAGGTACCGTAATCCGGGGTAACATTGATCAGCGGGGTAACATTGATCGGTATGACCCTTCTCGTAAAGAGTTCGAATCATTTTATTGATGGATTATTTTTAAAGCATATATGGTGCCTCTCTTTCTTCATTCATAACCTAATAGAAAATAAGGTTTTTGCAAAAATCGCGTTTCGTTCATGCGTAAATTTGTCAACTTTTTGAATCAATGATTTTTATCATTTTCACTGACACTATCGAAGATTCCTGTCCCACAAGAGTTCTGAAAATGGTATGAGCAAGGAAAATGCTATTGTTACTAAAAATGGCATCGCCGAAAACGATTCCGTTGTCAAATCTTCCATAAGTTTATTAAATTAAGCAACATTAACGAACTACTTTGAAGAATGCAATTTTCCCTTAGGAAATTTCCTATCTCTAGGCGTATTCCGCGGTTCAAAGTGTTTTTATTTTTGAAATAACTCAAAAAGTAAATAACTTGTAAGAGTTTGATCTTCATATTCGGCTTCAGGGGCCTTGATTTAAGAAAGTAACAATATTTTCATTATTACCGAACGTAGTTTACATGGGTGATTAATGTTACCCCATATCAGCTAAATCAAAAATTCACTTAAAACATTTGTTTAAATTTACTTAAATCTTTTGAAAACCAAAATACAGTATACAGTCACGAGCGGTGGGTGCCAGTACTTGTTTCAAAAATATAAAATTTGCGACATTTGCATTTTCAAAAGAAAAAAAATAAGATTTATCGCAAAAACTGATTACGGTACTTTTAATAGAATCCCTATAACTTCTGATGAAATCCCTGAAGGAACTCCTGATAGAATCTCTTGAAAAATTCAGGTTGAATATCTGAAGAAACTGCTGATGGAATCCATGAAGAAACTTTTGATGGAAATGCTAGAGGTACTCCTTGTGGAGTCCCTTGAGGAGTTCCAGGTGCAATCGGTGTAGGAACTCCTGATGAAATCCCAGGAATATTTCCTGATCAAATTTCTGTTGGAATTCCTAGAAGAACTTCTTATTATATCCCTAGCAGGAATCCTGATGGAATTCCACAAGGAATTTCTTATATAATCTCTGGAGGAACTCCTGATAGAATCTCTGTAGGAATTTCAGGTAAAACCTCTAAAGGAGCTCTGGATGGAATCCTTAAAAAAACTTCTGTTTGAATCCCCAGAAGAGCTCTGACGGAAACCCTAAAGGTACACCCTATAGAATTCCTAGAGTAACTCTCGATAGAGTCCGGTGAAACTCCTGATGGAATCCTTGTAGGAATATCTAACAATATTCTTGAAAGAACTCCAGATGAAATCATTGGATGAATACCATATGAAATCCCTTGAAGATTTTTTGATGGAATTCCTATAGGAACTGTTGATGAAATCCTTGGAGTAATTCCTGATGAAACTTCTGATAGAATCCCTAGAGAAACTCTTTATGATATTCCTAGAAAAAATATAGATGGAATTTCTCGAAAAACTCTTGATATAATCTCTAGAGGAACTCCTGATAGAATCTCATGAGGAATTCCAGGTGAAATCTCAGAAAAACTCATAATGGAATTCCTGTAGGAACTCATGATACAATACCCAAAAGAACTCTAATGAAAGCCCTAAAGCTACTCCTGATTGAATCCCTATAAGAACTCCTGATGGAATCCTTGGAGGAATTTGTAATGATATTCTTGAATAATCTCCTGATGGAATCATTGGACGAACTCCTGATGGAATCCCTACAGGAACTCATGAAAGAATCCATGAAGGAATTCCAGGTGGAATCTCTGAAACAACTCCTGACGGATCCTTCGTGGACTTCTTGCTTGAATCTTTAGAAGTTAGCCTGATGGAATTCTTGGACGAACTCGTGATTAAGTGGGCTTCGTGGTCTTGCGGTTAGCGGCGTCAGTCGTCTAGGCGTATTGTGCCACGAGGTGTGGGTTCGATTCCCGCTCCAGTCGGTGAAAACTTTTCGTCAAACGAAAAATTCATCGTTGGGCTACTGGGTGTTTCGTGTTGTCCGTTGCCTAATGTTAGTGATCGTTCAGTCTGTGCAGCCTTATGTGCTGAAGACGGTGTAAATTGTCTTTTTTTTTTTAATTCCCTAGAATAACTCCTGATCCCTGTAGGAACTTCTGATCGAATCCTTGGAGGATTTGTTTATGGAGTTCCTGGTGGAATCCTCACATTAACTTGTAATGGAAACTTTTGATGTAATCATTAGAAGAACTTTGAAAGGAATCCCTGAGTAAACTCCTGGTGGAATCTCATGAAGAATTCTAGATAGGAATTTCTAAAAGTATACTTACAGGAACTTTTGTCAAATCACTGTACAAAATCTTTTTCAAATTTCTGGAGAAACATCTAGTAAAATCGTAAAAGAATTACCGATGAAATCCATGAAGGAATTTTGGTAGAATTCTAAAAGCAATTTCTGCAGCTTTACTGCGAGGAATTACAGGTGTAATTTCTGATAGATTCCTTGTAGGAATTTTTGGTACAATTCCTGGAGGAATTTCTTATTGAATCTTTGATGAAATTACAGGTAGAATTGCTAGTTGCTTTGCTAAAGAAAAAGGTTAAAGATTGTGAAAAATCGCTAGTAGAATGTATAGAAACAGCTCAAGAGCGCTAGACAACCACTGCGGCAACGCGTCGTAGATTCACGCATTTTGATTCACAACCAATCTGCATCGGCAGTGCATGGGACGCCGGAGCTTCAGCTCTACATGCTGATGTTGATGTTCCTGCAACATTCCTGCAGATAGAACGATCAGTTCGTCAAACATTTAACTCCGCCATTTGAGCTAAATTAATACTCGTTTGCTTTTGACCGATCGAATTTCTTATTGTTGTATAGGTTTCACAAACTGTCAAATTGTTTCGTCAAGCAGTATCACACACGGTCAAACTTAGGATCAACATGAGTATCAACCTCAATGTTGTTCAAACAGTCTGAGTCGACTGTGGGCTGCATTAAACAAGAGGCACTTTCTTGCTCTTACCGTTTTGGTATTGGATCTACTGGAAAAATCCAGTGAATCGCAGATGTACACACACTTCGTTGTTTCCACTTTTGATGAATTGGGACAAAATTGTCCTTGCTCCAAGAGATCTCCCAATTGCTTGTCAATTTCCTTACAGGATATTCAGCACACAATTCCCTTCACGGGAAAAGTAGACGTCTGGCTAATTGGCAGAAAGTATATGAAGTAATAAAGAATGCTACACTGATGACTCCTTTCTTGGAGGAAGAGCTGGTGCTGGTGTATATTCTCCTGAGCTAAGGCTGAATCAGTTTAATTCACTTAGTAGACATTGCATCGTTCCAAGGTGGAAACATTTGCTCTTCAAGAGTCTTAAGTGTGAAGAGCAATCAGCGCGTAACAGAAAAAGTCATATACTTTTTTTTACATTGTCAGGCTGCTATGGACCGATGCACGAGTTCACTATTTGACGTTTGAGCGGGGCGGTTTTATTTATATGACCATGGCAACGAGTGAATTCGGCACCGCTCAAACGTCAAATTAGTTAACTCGTGCATCGGTCCATAAAGGCTCTTGCTGGTCAACTCAAGGTCAAGGCTTGTTATCACATGTAGAACTCAAATTGAGGAACTGAATTTAGTTATTGCTGTATACCTTGTATGAGTACTTGGCCATTCTTCCATCGCTGGGAATAAGCTGGCTGATGAACCAAACAGGCAATGGAGCATCGCATGACATCATTGGCCCTGAACCAGCTAATCTTATTTTGAAGTGCTGGGTATACTGGAATAGTTTGGAGTTGTGTCGTCACACATCTCCAAGGGTAGCGTAATATTTAACAAATCTGTCGATGCAGCTAACTCAACTATCACATGGCAAATCTTCAGCGTGTTGACTCATTTGTGTGTGATAACTTTGTTGCCAACAAGTAGAAGCTGTGATTCCGATTATGGAACATCGTTCTGCCAATTCTCCAATTGTCATGAACGAGCCTTTGGATCCGGCCTTCTGATACCTGATGGGTTACTTGACAAGTACAAAATTAGATTATTTTTTCAAAATGACATGCATTAAATTATGGTTTAAATACAATTTACATTTATTTAATCTATTTGGATCATAACATATTTAGTTGACCTATTGAGTTTAACGTACCAAAGCCTTCAACGATAAGCATACAATTTTATCAACACTTATTGTGTCACTTCTACAAACAACTATGTTCAACAATCCAATCTCAAATATGTGCTTACCCATTTGGTTCAGGCAATCGAGCTGCTGCAGTGACATATGGCACTTCTGGCAATCGTGGAGTGTGCTTCTGCGCCAATAAATGACTGTTTGGACAACTGGGCTGTCCAATTATCATCTCACACCTCCACACGCACAATGCAAATCAAAACAGAGCTGTCCGAGCATTGGGATGGGGGCGGTTGTTTGGCAGAATGATTAGAATTTCTGTCATTTGATCAAAGTGCGTGCCAATCGCTGCGGTTCGATTTCTCATTTGCAGATTCCCATTGATGGTGTATAGTGGCCATGGCCGATTAAGCGAAAAATGATTATTCCCATTGACGGATTATGACGAATTTGGCTGTGCGCTGGGAGAAGGGGATGTTCGTTTCAAGCACTACTAATTGATCAGTTAATTCAAATAACAAAGTTTTGATGTCCGTTTCACAGCAATTCAATTCAGTGTCATGGAATACATTGGAATTGATTTTGGATGTATTTCATTTGAAAGCTGCGAGCATTGAAAAGGAATTCCGTTCGAAATTTTAAAAACCAATTTACATCAAATGTCATCCACTGATAAATTGATAAAAAGTTATGCTTATGATTGATTAATTAAACTTATGATGGTATAATGAACAATTTTCCCAAAAAATCATACAAAGTTAACCACCTGCTAATAAAGAATGTTGCAAAATGTTTCTCGAAGCCACTAATTACTAATGAGTTCTATCCATCAAGCAGGTTGCTTTCCCTAACAAACGAGATGGAAGCCGCTTTCTATTCTCTGGCTGAGACGTGTCAACGGAGAACTTCAAATGAAACCAACATT